>NC_057354.1:81358153-82576903 GCF_016509475.1 Prionailurus bengalensis | reverse complement strand
TGGGTCTTCAATCTAGGCCGTTTGGCAGTGGAACCAGAGCACTGTTGTGCCTGGCCTTCCTGGTCCTCGGCAGATGTTTGTTTTCTCCTTCTCTCATTTTCTCAGCCGTTTAAGAGGTTGAGAATCCCCTATAGTTCATGATACACATGCATCTCTCAGATATACACCCACACGCACAGAAGGGCTATGGTAAAGTCCCCTTAATAATCAGGGTGATGGAGTGATACCTATTTAAGTAAATATAAATTTGGTGTTGATTTTCCAATCGTGTTCTGACTGGTTATTAGTTTTCTTGTGATTTCTCTACCTGGGTTCTGAATTGTCCATGCAACTGCCACCTAACTTCCATACCCTTTTTTTTTTTTAATTTTTTTTAATGTTTATTTATTTTTGAGAGAGAGACAGAAGGTGAGCAGAGGAGGGGCAGAGAGAGAGGGAGACACAGAATCCTAAGCAGGCTTCAGGCTCTGAGCTGTCAGCACAGAACCCCACTTGGGACATGAACTCACAAGCCGTGAGATCATGACCTGAGCTGAAGTTGGACGCTTAACCGACTGAGCCACCCAGGCGCTCCTCCATACTCTTGACTTGTTGACGGAAACTCAGTTCTGGCTGCTAGTCCCTATCCTTAGATATTGTTTTAGTAATACGTGGGTCCTTTCCCCTCTCTGGTGTGGCACTGGCCCCAGTGTTTCCTACCCCCACCCCAAGCCTGGACTAGTCTCTCAGAGCAAACCTTTGCTCTACTTCAGCTGGAATTTCCCATAGTGCAGGTCCCAGAACCAGAAGTTATGGGGCTATGCCCAGAGTGAGTGGAAGCAGCAGCATCTAAAATCGGCTTCTTACCTGGTGCCTGTCTGGCTCAGTGAGTAGAGCATGTGATTCTTGGTCTTGGGGTCATGAATTCAAGCACCATGTTGGGTGGGGTCATGAGTTCAAGCCCCATGTTGGGTGTAGAGCTCACTTAATAAAAAAAGTGGGAGGGGCGCCTGGGTGGCGCAGTCGGTTAAGCGTCCGACTTCAGCCAGGTCACGATCTCGCGGTCCGTGAGTTCGAGCCCCGCGTCAGGCTCTGGGCTGATGGCTCAGAGCCTGGAGCCTGTTTCCGATTCTGTGTCTCCCTCTCTCTCTGCCCCTCCCCCGTTCATGCTGTGTCTCTCTCTGTCCCCAAAATAAATAAACGTGGGAAAAAAATAAAAAAAAAATAAAATAAAAAATAAATAAATAAAGCGGGAGAGGAACACCCAAGCATCGTCTTGTCTGAATACATTCAAATTTAGGTGGGTTTGAAATCAAAGTGTGTGGAGTACTATGTATCATGGTACATTGCCAAGTTCTCTATTTCCTGCCCCAGAACCTGCAAGAAGACGAGCCCGGTGTCAAGACAGTCTGGCAGACAGACACGGATGCATGCCTTGTAAATAGAGTCATGATTTTGGATTCACTCACTTGTTAGACAAATATTTGTTAAGTACTTGCTATGAATCGGTCACTGTGCTAGGCATAGAGGACAAAGATGAATAAATTGGATGGTCCCTACTTTCCAATGGAGTCCACAGTTAATTACAATTATTATCCACATTTTCTACCTGGGCATGTAGAGTCTGAAGATGTTAATCACTACATATGTCTATCAGTAAGGCAAGGTGTTTTTTTCCTGAAATTGTCATTCAGAAAAGAGGCAAGTACTTTTATCTTTGGGTCTGTAAAGGAACAACACACTCTTGTGTGTCCCCTTTACTACTCTTACTCAATACTTAAGACATTTCTGGTCACCAGATGTGTGGGTTTTCCACACACCAAGCCCATGTGACACCAGCTGGGTGTCCTACAATTTAACTCAATTCTTTTTTTTCAAAATTTTTTAACCTTTATTTATTTTTGAGGGAGAGAGAGAGAGAGAGAGAGAGAGAGATAGCATGAGCATGGGAGGAACAGAGGGAGACACAGAAACTGAAGCAGGGTCCAAGCTCCGAGCTGTCAGCACAGAGCCCCATGCAGGGCTCAAACGCATCATGGACCACGAGATCATGACCTGACTGAAGTCGGACACTCAACCGACTAAACCACCCGGGCGCCCCTGTTTGTTTATTTTAAAGGTGACAAAGGGAAATTGCATGCTGATTTGTTCCTTGCAGGCTGTCCTACTGGGGCTGAGGTTATAGGCATCTTTTAATCCTTCTCAGGAAGTAAACAAGAGAACAGGGAAGATTAAAACTCATGTTGCTTAACAGGGAGAATGGACTATAAAACCTGAATCCAGAGCTGTTCTTAGTCAAATTAGTCCTTTTTCTCAATCTTCAGTTAAAAGGCAGTCTTTTCTCTCTTAGTTCAGTGCTCAAAGTGACTCACAGGTTTGAAAAACGAATCCTCCGTTGTAGTAGGTGCTCAATAAATGCTCTGAGCTGAAATTGAATGAAGTAAGTGGACAACGGGGCCAGGGACTTAGATTTTATGAAGTTTGGTCTCATTGGAGAATGAAGGCGAACACATTGAGGCAAAAAAGTCTGACCCATCTGACTCTGCCCTCCTAGTTGTTTCACTTTGGGCAAAGATCCCACACGTGCCCAAACAGAAGCTGGCACCAAATATACGGCAGACCTAAACTTTCCAAAGGGGAAATCCTCCCATAGTGTTTCGGTCAACCTGAGCACAGAAAACCGTTAGTGACATAGATAAAACTGTGATATGCTTATTACATTTATGGATTATTATACATATTTCATGTCATTTATTCAATGAATTAATTTATACAAACAACTAATTTGTAAGTATCACTGTTTTCCCACTCTATTCCCTAAAACAAATCTATTCCAACTCTTCACACACCTCTTGGTCATCAGCGTCCTCATTGTCCCTGGAGCCATTTATTAGCCATTCACTCTCACTTCCATCTGGATTGCTGGGGACTCTCTTGGACCCTGCATGGGATGCTGTCACTGGAAATTTTTTCCCAAACTACAAAGTACCCATTCGCATAGCATTGGCCCGCTCATGTTGTCACTGGTCTCTCTGACATAACTACTCACCGTTCTGCTTTTTCGAATGATCATAAAAGGTTTGTTTATGACAACTTCCAGCATCGCAAATGTGAAGCATCGCAAATGTGACTTTTGCACGAAGTCAGCGATCTCCCCAAGCTTCCAAAACTAGCATGAATTAAGAGTATTTTAGGCCAAGATCTTCCTCAATCCATAATATGGTTGCTAAGCATAAAGAAATTTAGAAAGGGGCGTCCGGGTGGCTCAGTCGTTGAAGCACCTGACTTCGGCTCAGGTCCTGATCTCACAGTTTGTGAGTTCGAGCCCCACATCAGGTTCTGTGCTGGCAGCTCGGAGCCTGGAGCCTGCTTCAGATTCTGTGTCTCCCTCTCTCTCTGCCCCTCCCCTGCCCACACTCTTTCAAAAATAAATAAACATTTAAAAAATAATAAAAAAAAGAAATTTAGAAAGCATTGGTGTAACATGTGAGACACTGTAAGGATCCTATGATATTGTGATTTATATTAAGATATAGATATAGATACAGATATAGATCTGGTCTTTGTCCCCATTTCTGGTAGAGAGCTCCTAAAACCCTTGGAATTCCCTAAGTGATAACAGGAGGAAAAAAGAAATGGGTGTCTTTTGTTATTCCTATAAAAAGCCCCTTCAACCGTACCTGAGTTTACATTAATGAGGTGATTTTTGGAAAGTCCCAAGATGAGCTTAGGATGGGGGCTGGTTGCTGGGGGAACATTCTCACCCCTCTTTCCCCACATGCATGACCTCTGGGGAGGGGAGAGGAGCTGGAGGTTGAACTGATTGCCAGTAGCCAATGATTTCATCAGCCTTGCCTGTGTAATGAAGCCTCAATAAAAACCCAAGGACAATAAAAACCCCTGTTGCCCCCACTCGCACTCTGTCTCTTTCTCTCTCTCTCAAAAATAAACATTAAAAACCTTTTTTTTTTAAATTTTTTTTCAACGTTTATTTATTTTTGGGACAGAGAGAGACAGAGCATGAACAGGGGAGGGGCAGAGAGAGAGGGAGACACAGAATCGGAAACAGGCTCCAGGCTCTGAGCCATCAGCCCAGAGCCTGACGTGGGGCTCGAACTCACGGACCGCGAGATCGTGACCTGGCTGAAGTCGGACGCTTAACCGACTGTGCCACCCAGGCGCCCCAAAAACCTTTTTTTAAGTAATAAACAAACCTCATTAGTCTTTCGGGGGAACAGGATTTTATTTTTTTTATTTATTCTCTGCAGTATCATATAAATTTTCTGTATGACCATGGGCTGTCTTTAATAAGAACAAAAAACCTACAATATTCATTTTTGAAAACACACAACTATTAGGCTACAGAATTCCAATTTCACTTTCCAGACTTGCATTGAACCCACCTCACATTTAAACTCTTTCCCTCCCGGGCGTCTGGGGGGGCTCAGTCGGTTGAGCATGGGACCCTTGGTTTCAGCTCAGGTCATGATTTCACACCCGCATTGGGCTCTGTGCTGACAGCATGGAGCCTGCTTGGGATTCTTTCTCTCTCCCTCTCTCTCTGCCCCTTCCCCACTCATGCGTGCATTCTCTCTCTCTCTCTCTCTCAAAAATAAATAAATAAACTTAAAAAAAAACAACAACACCTCTTTCCTTCCAATTAATCCAGGCTGAGAACCAAACACCTGCCTGTGGGAAATACCCTCAGGGTTCCCCTCTTTTGGGATCTGTTTGCCACCCAACCCCACCTTCCCACAATGTGCCAAGTATCTGTGAAGGAAAAGGAACAGAAAAATGCTCCGAAGAGCTTGAGCTATATGTTGTGTGTGTGTGTGTGTGTGTGTGTGTGTGTGTGTGTATGAGTTCAATATTATTATGTCTCTCTGAGACTTTCCTTTAAGGCCACATTCTTACACATTTATCAAGGTCCTATAAGTTCTGTGAAATAGAGTAGAAGACCCTGTGTGACCCAGAGCAAGTCGTGCATCCTCTCTGAGCTTGAGTTTGCTCACCTGTAGAATGAGTGGTTGGATCCAAAAGGAAGGGGAAAAGAACATGGCTTGGGCAGACAGACAGGACTGAATTCAAATCCCAACTACTTACTTCCTGTGAAGATGAAATATGATGTATACTCTGTACTGTGTAACATATACGGGTCCATCCTATATGCTAAAAAAATGGTAGCAATGGTTTTTATGATAATTACTACTACTATATATATGAAAGAGCCTATTTCTCTTAAAATAAAACCATAAAGCACAAGACTCTCAGCTCAACTGCACAAGCTGTTCACTGCACAACTCCAGGGTGCCATCCACATAGAATACAATGTCTAGTGGTACCTTGAGAAAGCTTCGTACAAATTTTAAATATTACTTTTATTAAGAATCATTGAGAGGAGTCAGTTAAGTGTCCAACTTCGGCTCAGATCATAGTCTCATGGTTTATGAGTTCGAGCCCCACATGGGGCTATGCACTGACAGTGCAGAGCCTGCTTGGGATTCTCTCTCTGTCCCTCCCCCCACCTCTCAAAATAAGTAAATGAGTTTTTAAAAAGAATAATAGAGAGGTACAGAACTTTTATTGTTGTGGTAGGTACAGGGGAGGCTCCCTAAATTAATAAAATAGGTAATAAGAAAACTCCCTTTTTTAAAAAAATTTTTTTTTCATTTAACATTTATTTATTTTTGAGACAGAGAGAGACAGAGCATGAACGGGGGAGGGTCAGAGAGAGAGGGAGACACAGAATCCTAAACAGGCTCCAGGCTCTGAGCTGTCAGCACAGAGCCCTACGTGGGGCTCAAACTCACAGACTGCAAGATCATGACCGAGCCGAAGTCGGCTGCTTAACCGACTAGGCCACCCAGGCGCCCCATAAACTCCCTTTTTAAAAAAGGTCCTGGACCTTCTGGTCAGGACTTGTTAAAGAGAACAACAAAACGCCAAAAATCAGAGTTCTGCCTTTATGAGTCTATCAGTGACTCAACTATTTTTAAAAAGTTTATATCTCTATCTCTATCTCTATCTATCTATCTAGAGAGAGAGAGAGAGCATGAGTGGGGGAGAAGGGCAGAGGAGAGAGACTGAATCTCAAGCAGGCTCCAAGGCTCCATGCTCAGCGAGGAGCCTGGTGCAGGACTCAATCTCACGACCCTGGGATCATGACCTGAGCCAAAATCAACAGTCAGATGCTTAACCAACTGAGCCACGCAGTGCCCCATCAGTCACTCATCTTTAAGTGATTTGTTCTAAGTGTCAGTAGTGAGGGACACTAGGGAGAGAGTTGCTCCTAGGCGTTTTCCTTCTCAAGCTGGGTGAAGGGCCCCAGTGCACTTGATATGGTTTTCCTACCATTAGGAAGACTGGAAAAGTTCAGAGGAGAGGTGCTGTTTGCTCCGCTCCTCACAGTGAGCAAGGTAAACGCTGCGAACGAGTAGGCCTCTGTCCCACCAAGGGCCTCAGAGGGTCTCTCCAGCAGAATGGGGCCAGCATAGATGTAGTGGAAAAAGAATTGGCTTGAGTTATTTTCAAGTCTCTTTTAAGGTCTTTTAAGTTGTTTGCTTTATATTCTCTCTCTCTCTCTCTCTCTCTCTCTCTCTCTCAATCTCTCTCCCTCCCTCCCTCTGCCCCTCTCACCCACTCAAGCTCTCTCTAAAATTGAAAGAAAGAAAGAAAGAAAGAAGAAAGAAAGAAAGAAAGGAATAAAGAAAGAAGGAAAGGAAGGAAGAAAGAAAGAAAGAAATTTAACAGAACTATGGTAAAAGCTTTGTTTTTCTGACCTTCTATTAACTGGAAATATCCAGTTTACTACGCATCTACTCTCCATGAGATTAACTGCTCTTCCTAGAGATGACCCAAGGCACTGAAAGATTCTAAAGTCCTGAAGTCCTGATCCTCTGAGAAAGTCTGAGTTCTACAGCACCACAGTTGGGTGTGAAGCATACATTACTGCATGCCAAGTCTTCAAATGATCACCCTTTATTAATCCAAGTAATTGATGAACCTGAACATCCCATTCCCCAAGCATGTCAGATAACAAACATTTCTCGTACTTAGTGGTGAGGCTCAACTGTGAGAGACATAGCATGGAGGGAGAAAATTTGCTCCTTCCATAGCTCGAGTAAACCTTCATGCCAAATAAATCTCTCCAAGGCCGATTTCAGATGAATGATGTTCAAGATGAAACAAAGTGATGAGCCTACATGGAAACATATATCCCTTTTCTATATACATTTATAGACAGATGTCTCTGGAACTCAAGAAAATGCCTTTCCCTCCATCAAAATACCAACTCCCCTACAATTTCTTGGCGGTTCGCAATTAGAGCATCCTGGAGAGACTGCATTATTTTACCTCAAATGTGTAGAAACACATTGTTCTCAGAAAGCTGTGTTCAAATCTATTGAGTGTTGGCTTGTCCGATCATTGGGGTCATCCCAGCTGTGCAGTAAATGCTGGTTTATCCTTCTGGATATCACGGAGTCATCCAAAGTCAGTGTCCACACAGAAGTTGTGGATTTGTTTGAATAACATCGTTATGCCTACAGGAACGTGAATGTCCGTGGTGGATTGACGTATAGAACATGGTTAGATGTTGACGGGCAGGATGGAGGGCAGTAGGGAGAAAAGTTAAAGCAAACAAACAAACAGGGAGGTCATCTCAGAGAATTAGGAAATCCGGATTTTTTCTTTTACAAGCCTCAGATCTTTCTGGGATTCCATGTGGCTTTCATTTCTAGCTCCTTGTCTTCTAACAAAGACAATGAGGATGGTGTTTAAACTAAATGTGAGCCCTTCCAAGAAACAAGAGCTCCTCCCTTCTCCTCTTTTAGTCTAGTAGCAGAATTTTCTTTTGCACTATTAAAAATGGCGTGGGCCACCTTTTCTCCAAAAACACACGAAGCTGTGGCATAACTCTTTCCCAAATAATTAATCTTTCCAGTGGAATCTTTCAAAGCCCCACGTTTCCTGTTATTTTATACAGCTGCAATTTGTAACTGGAGCTCCTGCCCAGTGTTCCATGGGCAGAGCGCCAAATCCCCTACATTTCACCTACCAAGGTGCCCCGCACAAATAATCCTTAACCGCAAGTTAAACAGTTAGGTCCTGTTCTAGCCGAAAAGAAAGGCCCAAGGAACAAAAGACTTTTAACATGTTTCTGTGTTAAAATTTTAGTGGATGCTCACAATATTTTATTTTCCAGCGTCAACATTTGGAAGTATCACCATGACGCCACAATAAAAGAAGTTTCAAACATGGATTGGTTCTTGTGTCAGGCTATTATTTGTGGATCACAAAAGTGACACCCTTTTCGTTATCTGGAAGCCAGAAACACTGAATTGCTGTGTCAGACCAGCCTTGTTTCCTTCCTTGTCTATGAGCTGGAGGACCAGAGCTAAGACTGGCTGGAGGGTAAGTAGAGAGGCAGAAGTCAGGAGGTTGGCTGTGACCCCCTTCCTTCTCTTTGCATTTCACCTCTTCCCTCCACCCAGTTATCATTTCTCCAAGCTGCTCGTGAGGGAAGTTCTCTCAAGATCACTAAGTTGGGAGTTTCTCCTATTTTAAACTCTCTCTATCCTCCTTCCTACCTTTCCAACTCTCATCACACATTTTTGCATATAACCTGCCTCCTAGTTTTCAAAAATTGAAGCCATTGAACCAGACCCTCAACTTCTGGCTACAGCCCCACCTACCCTGACACCATCCCCCTTCCTTTCCTCCCATCCTGGCTGATGCTTTCTACCCTAAGGTCAGGCCCTGTGTTCCGGATCCCAGCCCCTCCTTTCCTCTCTAGAGCCTGACACTATAACATGTCTCTTCTCCCCTGTATACTCATCCTTCTCTGACACTGAATCGCTCCTATTTACACTTAAACATACTCAAGTCCCTCTTAAGATAACACAAAGGCACCCATCTCAACCCACACTCCCTTCCTGCCATATTACTCCTTCCCAGTAAAACTTCTCAAATAGGTTATTATGCTACTCTTCATTTTCATCATTTTCCCTCACTCCTCAGCCCCATTACTTTGGCTAAAATGACTAATGGCCACCATGTTGCTAAGGCAAAGGACTCAGTACTCACCTTTCCTAGTCTCCCTGGGACCCTTCTCTCCTGAAACCCTCTTCCCTGGGTTCTTCTTGTTTTCCTCCTACTCCTGCCCTGTTCTTTCTTTACTTTCTTTCCGTTACCATCCTTCTCCACAGAGCCATTCAATGTTTCTGTTTCTTAAGCTAAAAATGATTTTCTCACTCCATATTCAGTCACTACCATCCACATCGATAGCGCCAATTATCAGACTCATATATTCAGTTGCCTACTCAAAATCTTCACTTGGACTTCTCGTAGCCCCAAGTTCAAACCCCAAGTCATAATCTTTCCTCCTAAACTTGATTCTGTACCTCAGATTCTTATCTCAGCAAATGATGCCACCATCTACCGGTTGCTCAAGTCATAAACCTGACATACTTGGTAACTTGCTCTATTTCTCAAATCTAACCATTCCCTTAGGCCTGGTGAATTTAGCTCCTAAAATTTCTCATATCCATTCACTTCCCTCCATTTCCACAGCCACCACCAACCTTGGGCATCATCTGCTCTCTTCTGGACCATTTCAATAGCTTTCCAACTGGTTTCCATACATCCATTCTCAACACTCACTAAGCTGTTCTCCACAACGTTGCTACACTATGTCACTCTCTTGCGTGGATTCTTTTAATGGTATATAGGACACAATATCTGTGTGCCTCTCAGACTCCCTGGACTCCTTCCTTCTGTTTCTCTGGGTTGGGTGTTTCACATACACCTCAACTTCCAGGTTTGGTTGAATGCCCCACCTTGGTCATGACCACTGAGGGGCTGAGTGATGTACTCAGCACAGGGGAATTAGCTTTCAGTAGAGTGAAACATGAACAATGGGCAACGGAAGCTGGGAGAATACTAGGCAGATAAATCACTCCCTCCTTTCTCTCTGATAAGAAATGCTCTGAAATATGGTTTTCCTCGTAAGCTTTCTGGAGAAATTCTGTATGCTGGACAAACACACCACTTTAGTCTTCAACTCAGAACTGACTTCCTAGAGGTCCCAAGTAAGACAAATGTTTAGGATAAAGACCAAAATATTTACCCAAGACTCTACATGGATTGATTCCACCTACTTCTGTAGTCTCTCTCATCTCCTATCACTTTCCCCTCATTTTTCTATCTTCAGCTACAGTAGAGAGTTTTCTATTCACGCCAGATCCTCACATGCCAGAAAGTTTATCTGGAAAACTCTTCCTTTCCACGCACCCACCCCCTCCTTCACCTGGCTAGCTGTTTTTCCAGCAGATCTGTTTCACTTCCTTCACTTCCTTCCAAAGGAAATCTCTGTGGTCCTCTCCCTGCTCCTGCTCCTGCTCCCCACTTTTTTCTGTTTCCATTGCTAGGGACTATCAATGATCTGTGTCAGGATTTGACTAGTGTCTGCCCCCCTCCCCACACTGACTGTAAATTCCATGAGAGCAGAGACAGCATCTGCCTTGACCCCTCCTTTGCATCCCCAGAGCAGAGCCTAACACTCAACAACATATACGGAGTAAACAAGCTCTTCAGATCCAACTCTCCTGTTTTATAGCTGGAGAAGCTAAAAGCAAAGAGATGAAGGGATTCATTCAATTGAGCCCATCAGTGGTAGAGCTTGACTGTTCTTATACATTCTTTTTCAATTGAAAATCATCCTTCTTAATTCTGAAAAAAGACACATAACAGACAGATCAATGAAACAGAATAGAGAATCCAGGAATAGACCTCAATACCTCTGTCACATACAAAAAGTACTCATCCTCATTCATAATAAAATAAATGCAAATTAAAAATGAGGTGAAGGGGTGCCTGGGTGGCTCAGTTGGTTAAGCACCGACTTCGTCTCAGGTCATGATGTCGTGGTTTCCGGGTTCGAGGCCTACGTGGGGCTGTGTGCTGACAGCTCAGAGCCTGGAGCCTGCTTCAGATTCTGTGTCTCCCTCTCTCTGCCCCTCCCCTGCTCATGCTCTGTGTCTCTCTGCCTCTCAAAGATAAATAAAGGTTACAAAAAATTTTTTTAAAATGAGGTGACTTTTTTGTATCTTTCTAATTGGCAAAATTCATAAAATTTGGTAATTTCCTCTCTTGGAGAAGGCACTCACCAATAAAGTGCCAAATATATAAGAGTAAATATATAAGTGTTTGTGAAGTACGTATTTAAATTGTATTCTTTCATGAATGACAGTGTGACATTATAATAGGTACAAAATCACAAGAGCACATGTTCTCTGCAATTCAACTAGCAGTTCAACTTTTGGGTATTTATCCTACAGATGTATTTGCCCAGAAAATAATAATAAAAACATACAGTTTATTCATTGTAGCATTATTTGTAATAGCGAAATATTTAATGTGCATTATTTAGGGACTGGTAAAGTCAATTATGGTATTTTCACACAAAGGCATAGTATGTAGCTGTTTAAAAAAGAATGAGGTAGTTCAATCCTTTCGAAGTCCATATTCCTATCTGTGACTATTGCATATTTCCATTGTAGGAATATTCCATATCCCTATATATTCCATATTTTTGTATATACTAATGTGGGACCCTTTCTACAATATACAAGTAAAAACCCAGGTGGACAGTAGTTATATAATTAAGCCCCCATCTGGGTTAAAATGAACAAAACCTACAAATAAAACCAACTGCATTGTTAACGAAACTCAGTGAGGTCAATGCCTTCTTACAGTTTGTCTTTCTTACATTGAATAGCAAATACTCCATTAATATTTTTTATGAAGTTCAATAAGAAGAAACGACGTAAGGGGAAGGGGGCAAAAGGAAAATGGACAAGTAATCATTGTTTATGCTTGTTTGCCAGTTAGGTGATATCTCATCGAAAGAGAAAGTGAAATCTGCCCGTCAGTATGATGGTTTTAGATCATCTGCGGATTTTTGTTGTTCTCCATGAATTAGTTAGCTATTCCCCATGGGAATTGAAGAGTTGTGTGTCCTTGGTTGTATCAACTCCTTTCTGCCTCAACGAGAAAAGAAAAGATACTCAGTAAAGCTTTGTCTGCCCAACGCTTATTCAGATCAGGTTTCTGTTATTTGCATGTCCTCACTACTGGATTAACCCGATTTCTCACTCACATATCACATCAGGAAAATCAAATGAAAAGATGCTTATGAACTGGCAGAAAGCTTGGCTCATGCTAAAGAAACAAGTATAATTTGATTAAATCTAGGATTTCGTATTGCTGCCTGCATGTTCTTTTGGAAGACATATGACTATATAGCTTAGACCTGGGAAGTACTAACTGTGAAATCTGGCTGATGCCAAAGTAAATATCTGCATGTTTTCCTGTCGAAATGCTCAGTGTGTGTGCTCGCCCTGCCTCAGTGGGGACATTACTGCTGCAGAGGCGCTTATGTTATTTTTTCCTGGAAGGCTTTTTTTCTAAAGTAGTATTCAAGTGTGTCGATATGAAACATGTTTTCTAGTGTGACAAAGGCCCAGTGATATTAATAACATCAGGAAGCTGTTGTTTTCCTATCCTGAAATCACTATCTTAAAGGCAGTGAGAGTCTTTTCCACTCACCAGAGAGCAGGTAAAGGGATTTTTGCAGGATTAGCCTTGACCCTTTGGCTTCATCTTAGATAGATAGATAGATAGATAGATGATAGATAGATGCAGATGGACAGACAGACAAGACAGACAGGCAGACATAGAAGGTATATACGAAGGTAGTACACAGCATTGCTTTAACTAAGGAGAGGTCTGGAATGAAGACTGCATTTCTCAGCTTCTCTTGTGGCTGAGCAATAACATGTAAATGATACTTTTGAATGGTTCTTTCAAGGACTTAAAGGAAGCTGAATCTGTTGGGATGAGTCCATTTCTCATCCTTTGGGTTTGATGGCCTGTTAGAAGGCTACTGCAGCACAGAGATGAATAAGGCACAGCCCCTCTCCTTGAGGCATTTATAATGAATCACACATTAAAGGTATGAAATGACCAGAATACAGAAGAAAAAGGAATTGATTCTGTGTGGAGGAAACCCACAAGGCTTCACAAAGAGGACCCGGTCTAAGCTGGGCTTTACAGAATGGGTTATAATAATAAAATCTCAGATTTGTTAAAGACTTACTATGTTCCAGGCGGTGTACAAAATGCTTCCCAGGCATTATCTCATTTACTCTATGTGACAGCCCTGTGAGGAAGGTATATGATTATCCCCACTTTACAGATGAAGGAACTGAGGGGCAAAGAGGTTAAATGACTTGAAGATTAGAGAGGTCGTAAGTGGCTGAGCCAAGGTCCAAACCTCAGCCCATCTGATGTTCCTAAATCTCAACCCCCAGGATTCGGTGGTGTGGACTGACGTGGATGGAGAGATGGGGAGAAAAACACATACAGGCTTCTCACCTCCATCATGAACTCCAGTAACAGTCAGTGCAGGCAATTCAATCCAAGCGGGTTGTTAGGTAGAGATTAGGCCAGTATTGCCTAAAGTATGTCAGCATATTTGGCAGGACATCAGTCTTTTAAGATGCTCTGCAAAAACATTAAAAAAATGAAAATAAACAAAAGACTTACACACATTAACATATAAAGGTCCTGAGAAGGCCTATGGTAAAGAAACATGCTTAATATTATTTTATTTTTTAAATGTTTATTTATTTTTGAGAGAGAGCATGAGCAGGGGAGGGGCAGAGAGAGAGACAGACAGATAGAGAGACAGAGAGACAGAGGATTCGAAGCAGGCTCCTCGCTAACAGCCGTGAGCCTGATGTGGGGCTCGAACTCTCTAACCATGAGATGGTGGCCTGAAATCAAGAGTGGGACGCTTAACCAACTGAGCCACCCAGGCGCCCCAGAACTCTCTGATTATTGTACTGACTCAGTTTTATAAGCAAGTGCCAGCACCAAGCAATCACATGCTACAAAAAAAACACAATAGTTGATAGTTCTTTTCTAAAACACTGTTAAAGAATTGAAGCCCTCTTAATAATTCAGCCTGAAAAACACTGGGCGGAATTATGTTCAGTCCTTCCCTCTCAAGATATCTTCGGCTAGTGCAGGTACTAATAACTGGATTGTACTACCTTTTTTTTTTTCCACTTGACTTTCCCAATAGAAACAAAATAGAATCCCTTTAGCGCCCCAGGAATACACTTTCTGAGGAACATATTTTGGGAAAGCCTGCTTTAGACAAAACAACCAGTTGAAAGAAGGCTTCACTTTGCGTGACTGTTTCGGTATTGAATAGCTACAGCTTTGGACTCTGATTATCTGTTTGTTTTTTTGTTTTGTTTTTAAAGTCATCACATTCTAAACAGAAGGACTTCATAACCAGTCCTAGTTGTGACTCCTACTATGTCTGTGATACTAAACCATGCACAAACACATAAACACACATGCACAAAATACTACAAAGCTTAACACAGGGTAACATGGCTGTAAAGTTAAAATCAGATCAAAACCATATGAAGAAAGTGACTAGGTTATTCGAGGCCTATTGGAAGGAGATGAATCTAAAAGAGATGCTTGCTGTATAGAGATGCAAAGTGACAAAGTAATAAACCATAAAGCACAACAGCAATTTAGTTTCCCCGTCTATGACAGCAGCTAAAATGAACACCGCATGCCAGGACACTGCCAACGGTATCTTCTAAATTAAAGAAAAGAAGAAATGATTTAATTCACTGATGCTTCAATGGCTAGCTAAATATTTATACACCCCACAAGCACTGTACTCAAAATTTACAGTAGCAAAGCAGCCTGCAGCAACCAAAATATTGATTGAGTCATAAAAACGCAAGGTTATTAACCCAAATATCTTCTTGCTTTGTATAAAACTAATTGCCAGGCCAGGGAATGCAATTTCTGAGACAATTACCAGGAATGGGGGCTTTAATGACTTTCTCTTACTCTTTGCATAAATAAACAGTAGCTGCCCAATCCAGGGCACTGGATGAGTTTCCTTCGGCAGCTCAGAGTCAATCAAACGCATTTCTCGCCGTGTGCCCAGGTGATTCTTTACCTGAAGCTAGGCCCGTGTGCTTCGGCAAATGTGAAATGTGTGTTCCTGAAACCGTATACGTCCTCGGGCCAACATCCTATCTGATGATACATTATCAACCGTAAAGCTGTGTGAAGGAAAACAAACATAAGCGTAAACTGCCAAACGACGAAAGGCACCTCTGTTACAAAAAGCCGGCGTAGTCATTTGCTGGTGTGCGTGGAAAGCAGAAACTCCAGGCAGCCTTGGGGTCAGCAGGGGAAGGTGTCAGGGAAGACTTGGCAGTTAGACGGTGTGCTTCCTGCCCGGGGCCAGGCACCCCTCCCCCCACGTATCTCAGAACATAGCCAGGCGTGGTCTAGCTAGTGGCTACAGGACAGGATGGACAAGGAGGAGTCAGGACCTGGAAGCAAATTTTCCTCCTGGAGTGGACGGGCTCCCGGGAGACACGACCAGCTGAAGGAGCAGGGAGAGTAGAGCTTGATCTCTGGAAGTGCGGTTGTGAAGCCAACTTTGGTAGTGCTCGCAAGGAGTCCGGGTCGGGCAGCTCCACACAGAGCAGTGGAGATGTCCCAAAAGACAAGCAAACTATGAGAGTCAATAATCCTGGAGTGGGTGATATTCAGAAATCCAGGAAGAGGGCCATTTACCCTGGGGAGGTAGATCAGCAGGAGCCAGGACCCAGGCACAGGCTGTAGGGAGGGCTTCTAGGTAGGCAGAGGCCCAGGTTAGCAGAACCAGACAGGACCCCGATGTTTTGGTTGGAGTATAAGCTGGGTATTGTTGCTGTTACAAAGACACCCGACACAGCATGCCTTAAATAGTACAGAATCTCATTCCTCTCTTGTGCAACTGCAGTAGTGAAGGACACCAGGGCTCCGTGAGGTTGCCCAGGACCCCAGGACCCCTCTGCTCACCGTGTCCACCCTTGTGTCTGAGACGGCTGCTCCGGGAGTCCTCTCCGCTTGGTCACGGCATGCTGACCAGCACCGTGATGGAGTTCTGGGCGGTGGGAAGGGAAAAGAAAACAAGGCAGGGGTGGAGAGAGGGGTAAGACACTTTATTTTGAAACCCGGGAAGCAGAAATTATGCACATCGCTTCTTTTCTTTTTTTAAATAATTTTTTTAAGTTTATTTATTTTGAGAGAGACAGAGCATGAGCAGGGAGGGGCAAAGAGAGAGAGAGAGAAAGAGAGAGAGAGAATCCCAAGCAGGCTCTGTAGGGTCAGTGTGGAGACTGACACGGGGATCAAACTCACGAAGCTGTGAGATCATGGCCTGCGTTGAAATCAAGAGTCAGAGGCTTAACCCACTGAGCCATGCAGGCGCCCCCACACACCACTTCGACTCGTGGGCCAAACGTGGTCACGTGGCCACTCCCAGTTGTCAGAGGGACTAGGAGATGAAGTCCCTACCTGTGTGGTAGGGAGGAGGGTGGTAGTAGTAGTTTCTTGTGGCTCCTGTAACATAGTAGCAAAAACTTGGTGATTTAAAACAACAGAAAGTGATCCTCTATGGTTCTGGAGGACGTATGTCCAAAATCAGTATCACTGGGCTGGAATCAAGGTGTGAGGGCGGCTCTTCCTGTGGAAGCTCCTGGGGGAGGATGCCTTCCTTGCCTCTTTCAACCTCTGATGCCTGCTGGCCTTCCAGCATTCTGTGATTTGTGGCCACATCTCTCCATTCCCTGCCTCTGGAACCAGATCGGCTTCTCTTCCGTCTAGGTAAAAATTTCCCTCTACCTCGCTGTTATAAAGATACACGTAATTGCATTTTTAGGCTCCTTCCAGATCATGGAGATCCTCAATCACATCTGCAAAGATCTGTTTTCCAAGTAAGGTAACACTTGGAGGTTTCAGGGATTAGAAATTGATATTTGGGCCGGGGAAGGGGCGCACATTATCCAGCTTGCTACCGGGGTACTCTATTGCTAAGAGGAAAAAGGAGAAAATGGTCTCTGCATCACTCAGCAATCAGAATCAGGAAACTCTGATCAATGCCGTGAAACCCACTCAGGGCTGAGTACCAAAGAATCTGTGTCTAGCTCTTCAGGTTTTCCTGGCTTGGCTCTAGACTGGTCTGGAGCCTGCACTGGGGCCAAGTCAGGCAGGTAGCCCTGGCCCTAGGGAAAAGAGGGCCACTAAGCAAAGGCAGTGTGTGCCTTGTAAACAGTATCACCCATAGAGAGAAACTTGGTAAGTGCTACCCAAGGACACATAGGAGGTTCTCAGACCAATAAATCAGTACCGAGGCCTCAGCAAAGCACTGTTTGCAGATCACAGCCCCTAAAGACAGAAAATGCCTTCCACCTTCACATCCCTCACCCTCCTCACCCCCGAAAGGCCCCAACAGTCCAGATGCTTGTAAGTGAAATGGCGAAACCCTCTTTCACCTACTTCCCCTGTTCCACTCCCCAGAATTAACCATTGTTTGTTAACAGTTTGATCCTTCCTGACTTTTCTTTTTTCCCCCTGACTTTTCTTTATGTGTTTATAAACGCACACACAGAGGGAAATACAATGGTGCCTTTTTACATAAAGAGGATTGTGCCATACATGTGTTTTATTTATTCACTTAATAATATGTC
Organism: Prionailurus bengalensis; assembly: GCF_016509475.1. Taxonomy (NCBI): domain Eukaryota; kingdom Metazoa; phylum Chordata; class Mammalia; order Carnivora; family Felidae; genus Prionailurus; species Prionailurus bengalensis. The sequence goes on along the minus strand of NC_057354.1, from coordinate 82,559,306 downwards.
ATAGACATCATGGCTTGTCAACGATAATAATAAATTCAGTACTCACACGGTGCCGGGGGAGATGCTGAGCACTTTCCACATTCTTTATTTCACATCTCACACCACCTTAGTAAGTAGGTACTATTATTTTCCTCTCTAAATGATGACCGACATTCACAGGGAGCTCAAGTGACTGGCCCAAGGTCACACAGTCGGTGAGTGACTGAGCTAGGGTCTGAACCCGGCTTGCTACTACCTGGACCCCCATCTGCTAGCATACTTTGCTATCACACAGACGTCCTCGGAAATCTTGTCAGGCAGCTCTTCCGCCTACATCAGCCGTGGCACCAGACAAGCTTAACTTTTGCATCACCACCTCTTAGACTTCCCTGGAAACTGCAGTGGTCCCCCTGGTTACTGGACGGCTGGCTGTCTTGTAGGGCACGTGGCTTCAGCCACCCCAGTCTGTGCTGGGAGGGAACCCTTAATTCTGTTCCAGCGTTTGCACCTGCCCTGGTCCCAGTCCCTTGGCGTCTGCCCCTCGGTCCCTACCTTCTCTCTGCCTCTAAGTTTGCTCTCTTAAACCCTAGCGGGTTTGGTCCAGCATCTGTCACCCTGCTCAGATAAGCTGGCCTTACCTGGCACCTTCTGCTGGAAAATCTACGATCGTGAATGGTAGTTTTTGACTCTTCCCTAGGGCTCCGAGCGGGCGCTGCTGCTTTCTGCTGCAAAAGCCAATAGAAAGTCTTTGTAATCATCAACCTTTCCTCCTGGGTCTCCCCGTTGGCCTGAAGCAGGCAGTGAGGGCCTGGTACCAGTGAGACCTCTGCTCCCCTTCTGGACCATTACCATGGAAACAGATGCCGTAGAGAAACCACATCCCCCTTCCTGTCTGTTCGCATTCCCCAGGTGCTTACCTTCTTGGGAGCTCCGTCCCTCTCAGTTTCCCCGTTGCCTGCCTTCCTACCATCGAAACCTTCTCTCACGCACGGGCAGGTGGAAATGGCTGAGAATGTAGGTGCCCAGCCCAGCGTCTTCGGTCTTCCTTATGGACACCAGGACTCCAATGTGCGGCTGAGCAGTCCCTGCTGATCGACACAGACACAGACACGGGTGTTGGTTAGTGGGGCAGAGAGGCTTTCCCCTTCAGAGAACTTGAGGCTTGTGGGTCTGATCCCAGACCTTTGGAAGCTAAGGGTGTGCCGAGGCAGAATAAATTGCTCTGAGGTGCCAGGAGAAAAGGCCTCAGTTATCTCAGCTCTGCCTTGGTGCAGCTACTTCCGGTGAGCCCTGCTCACGGTCCCGCCCTTGCCAAAGCCGGCCTCCTGGCCTGTCACCGCGTGGTCTTTGCTCCTTGACCTAGTTGCCTCAGGCCTCACCAACTTGAGGACAGGCAAAGCAAAGAAAGCAAAGAGGTTGCCACAGAACGGGGCCCCTGAGGCACTGTGGTCTCAGGATGAAGTCCAGGCAGAGGTTCCGGGTGACCCGTTGACCTCCCGTTGACCTCCCACCAGCTCCACCCCAGACCCACTGAATCTGAATCTCTGGAATGGGACCCATATTGTGTTTTAACAAACCTCCCAGGGAAGTCTGAGGCGTGCTCAAGTTTGAGAACCGTTCTCCTGTGGCTCCTTCTGATCCTCTCTCTCCTCGAAGGAAACAGGTCCACTTCGCTCACAAGACTAAGGGACTTTTTCCTGGGTAGTTGTGGTTTGTCACTTTAGACAAGTGGCCAACCCTTGCGAGCCCGTGCCCAGATCTGTGGGCCATGTGCCAAACTTTTCTGTACTCTGTTATGAGAAGTCAGGTATCTACCAGAGATAAGGAAGGAACTTAAAGCATTGCCTCTCTCAGGGGTACTGTTGTTTTATGAGGCCAAGACAACTAACAGTGGAATCTCAGGCTTTGGAAGGAGAGGGATTTAGGGGAGATAGCACGGTTTTCATGGTTCTCTTAAAACCAACATGTTGAGAGGGTCCCCTTGTTGTCAGAAAGGAACCCAGGCTTTGTCATGCCCCATGTGTATAGTTTTGTGCCACTTAGGCTGAAGTCAGGCTTTTGATTACCACAACCTTCTAGAACTCAGGGCTGGAGTGGGAGCCAGAGCCAGATCATGAAGGGCCTTAAAGCCATTTCTTTTATTTAAAAAACATTTTTTAAAATGTTTTATTTATTTTTGAGAGAAAGAGAGAGACAGAGCATGAGCAGGAGAGGGGCAGAGAGAGAGGGAGACACAGAATCTGAGGCTCCAGGCTCTGAGCTGTCAGCACAGAGCCTGACTTGGGACTCAAACCCACGAACTGTGAGATTTCGACCTGAGCAGAAATTGGACGCTTAGCTGACTGAGCCATCCAGGCACTCCTGAAAGCCATTTATAAAAGTTGGTCTTGGGGCCCCTGGATGGCTCAGTCTGTTCAGCATCTGACTCTTGGTGTGAGCTCAGGTCATGATCTCACAATTCATGAGATCGAGCCCTGCTTGAGAACTCTCTCTTGGGATTCTCTCTCTCTCTCTCTCTCTCCCCCTCCCCTGCTCTCTCTCGCTCTCAAAATAAATAAATAAACTTAGAAAAATAAAATAAAAGTTGGTTTTTACCCTTAGAATATTGGAGGAGCCATGGAACGCTTTTAGGCTTACGAATGCCACGCTCAGATTTAGAAGTGAGAGACAGCTCTTGCTTCCTTGCAAAGAATGGATTGGAGTGGGGCAGAGTGGGGTCAGAAGGACTGAATGCTCAAAAACCACTTAGGGACACAGGTGAGAGAGAATGGCAGCTTGAATTAGGGCGTTGGCTGTGGTCATAGAGAGAAGTGGACAGATTTTAGAAATATTAAATACGGACAAGAGAAGGAAAAAGGACAACTCACTGCGTGCTAAGAACTGTCCTGAACATTGACATCTAAAACTTACAGTGACGGCCTTATGAGGTCTCTACTACCACAATCTTTGTTTTACAGACAAGGAAACTAAAGCACAGAGAAGCTAAATGTCATGGCCAAATAGTTTCTGACTGGTTGAATGTAAGAGAGAGAGGGAAGGAGGAAGAGTAAAAGATGACACTTGGTTGCTGACCTGAATACCAGGTGGATATATTGGTGCCACTTGCTGAGATGGGGCGCGTGCGAGGGGAGGCAGGTTGCAGGGGGGAGAGAGACAAGGAGGTCTCCCTTGGACTTGGGTTCGAGAGATGGAGCTCTTCAGCTGTTTCTCCTTAATATTCTTTCCCAAATAAGCCACTGTGATGCAATTTACGCATTTTTATCAGAAAGGGTTATGATGAAAAAATATGCAGGTGTTGGGAGGGGGTGGGTTTCAGTGAATTACTGGTATGGCTTGTTTTTAGGGCTCTTGGGTTCAGCCTCTGCTTTGGGACTGCTATCCCTGAAACATGAGAGCCTTTGTCTTTTCCTTGGTAGCTGCTACCTCAGTGCATTGAATTCTCTGGTTTTGCATGTATGGCCACTTCTTTGGAAAAGGATTCTTCACCCAAGAGACCAAAATGAATCAAGTAAATATGTGTTTAGACAGTTTCTAAAAATCTGTAGTTTAACCCAAGAGACCAGAAAGGTTCCTGTCTCCTAGGTAAACAGCAATTAAATGGTGTATTAAAATGTATATTATGTACCCGATTGGTCCACCGGGTAATTACGCATTTCAGGAATATCTGGAAACATGTGTTCTGCTTCCCTCAGCACTGTTTCAATCCATCAAGTAACTGTATACTTAGAACATGTGTTCTGCATAGTAAGAGTCGTTTTATAAACCCCTCGTTAAAGGGAACCAAACTAAAAGGCATTAGCTGCAGACCATCTTTCAGGAGTGTTTATGCCAACCAAACGTAGACAAAGGAAAACAAAACCATAGAGGCAAAGTCGTCTGCCATGGACCGTCCCTGACTGGCTGCGGAAACTCAAGGGTGATCCTGGACCGTGAAGAGAGCAGATGTTGGGGCTCACTTGGACACCTTCTGGAGTGAGGCTAGAGGATGTCAAAAAAGAAAACAGGGAGAAGGGTTATAGCACAGGCACAGGTTACAGCCCCAAGGGAAAAATTCACACTTCCCCTGAAGAGAATGAAAAGCAGGTGTTCTCTTGGCTGGTTGGCAACGGAGAAGCAGTGGGCCAAGGTCCAACTCTTTCGAGGGTGTTGTGTTTGCCAAAGGGTTGGAGCAGTTGGGCACTTGGGGTCGGTGGGGATGGGGGGACACAAGAGGAGAAGGAGCGGCAGGACGCCCCTATTAAACCTGTGGCCTGGGGCCAATGGGTTACCCATAGCTGCCAAGGCTTCTGAGCCCTCTTGGCCTCACCACTGTTCTCCAGGAGACAGCAGCATGCACAACACTTTCTTTTCCCTTGTATTTCAGTCTCTCCTTAGTTTTCCTAAGTGCTGTTTGCAAGTTAACTCCCGCAGGCTGCAAGGAAGCAAGGATGCACCGAACTTTTCCTGGTCTGAGAGTCTCTGCGAGCCCTTAGCTATTAAATAGAAGGAACCAAGCCTTCCTCGAAACGCACCGGATTTAGTGGAAAAGGGGAACTAGAAACTTGGAGCCCCGGAGGCATCACCTGTATCATAAAGGCCGGAAGAGCTGTGACACAGGAGGGGAGATGGGCTTAGGAACTTAAGATCCTACCTGGAAGGGCTGTGTGCAGAGTTAACTCGCTGAGGACCAAGGACACCAGGCTATAGGAGAGAAGCAAAGCAGACCAAACCAAAGGTAGGCAAACAGGAAGGTGGAATAATAGGGAGGGTCCAAACGGAAGTAATAACCGGAGGGGAAATTTCAAAGTGCAAAAGAGAGGAAAGGAAAAGGAAAACTTTCAGAGAAGTCAGGCAGTGTCAAAATACAGGCTTTCGTGGGGGTTGATTGATGATTTGCTTGCTTTTAAGTTCACCGGTGGTGGAGACAACATTTTCCCTCTGTGTATAGAGAGGAGAATTCTCTCTGTCAGAATGGTGGCGGCATCCCTCTTGCTTTAATTGTCGTATTATAACAGTGCAAAACAGTAGCTATTATCTGGGAACTGGGGAATTCTTTTGACGTTGTTTTTGGACCCAGTCCTAATCAGTTTTGAAGTATGACACAGATGCATTCTCCTAATGTGTAAGGTCTAAAGTCCTCGATGCTGCTGTCTGAGGAAGGAAACAGGCTGTGTGAAATGCCCGAGTGGGTCTTGGCCAGCTCCTACAGCCTGAAGAAATAACCGTGTCCTCGGACACGGTAAAGCAGGTAAAGGCTGCCAGGTGGCCTTGGGCTTCATGATGCATTACGTCCTCGTCACCATCAACGGTGTCACTGCCCTGGGTGGTTGGGTAGGAGAGCTGACCCCACTTCGTCGTCTAAGAGCCCTCAGCTGTTGGGCTCCTACTGGGTACAAGCATCGCCTTGGCTGCGTCATATTCATCATGCCTGATCCTTGCAACCGCTTTGCAAGGTAGACTTTATCTGCTTCATTTAACGAAGGGACAAAACTAGCATGATCTTGGGCTCCTAAGTGAATTTAGTCTTCCGTGCTGCCTGCACAGCTACCTTGCTGAACCGTGTTTTATGGGCTCATTCTTCACAGGACACCAGCTTGTCACCCATCCACACCGTATTCCTGTCTGGAGGGGGGTAAGCAGGTCAGTAAGCTGTGAGATCAAGAACACAGAGATCAAAGGCACCCTGATGGGGGCAGGGTCCAGTCCAGGACACTGGAAAGGGCCCACTCCCCAGGGTCCATTTGGTCATCTGCCACATGTCCAACACCTGCTGGGTGCTGGGTGCTGCATGGGACATAAGGGAATCCTTGTGGCCTGTTCAGGAGATGAGTCATGAGAAACCTCTCCATCAGCCAACTAGTGTTTCCTGAGCGTTTATTTCGCTACGTGCTGGATAAGGCCTGTTCTAGGCTCTGGGCCTTGTAAACAAAACAGACAAAGATCCCTGTCCTTACGGAGCTGATAGTCTAGTGGGGCAAACAGAAGAATAAGTAAAATCTATAGCATGTCAGATAGCAGGAGGGAAAAGGACCACGTGAAGAGGGGAAAGAGCCTAGGAATTAATGAGGGGTTTTGCACTTTTAAATAGGGTGGCCTGGGAAGGCCTCAGTGAAAAGTTGGCAACTGAGCACAGATCTGCCCACAGGAGTGAGGGCACTAGCTAGGGGAAGAGACTGCAGGCCACAGGAATGGCAAACACCAAGAACCTGGCACAGGAGGAAGCAAAGGAGAGGGTAGTGGGAACTGATTCCAGAGAGGAAGGGCACCAGGGATGAGGCCAGAGCAAGAAGGAACTTACAGAGCCCTGGCAGAACTGTGCTTTCCCAGGACACCAGTAAGACGTTAAGGAAAGGTTTTGCACGGAAGAGGAAAATGATTCTAATTTTTTAATCAGCTCACAGACCACTGTGTTGAGAACAGTCTACATAGTTCTTAGGAGAGTAAGGACTGATGTCAAAAGACCAGTTAGAAGGCTCTAGAAGTTTCCAGTTCTCCTTTCCTTCCTCCCCACCATCTAATCCATCACTAAGGTTTAATGATTCTGCCTACATTTCCCCCTTGTCCTTCTGCTGACTGCTTGTAGAACCTCATCGTTGTTGAGGGGAAGCATCGCTAAGCAGCTTGGGAGGGTCTCTGCCCTCACCCCTCCCTTCCCATCATTGCCCGTGTAATTGTTTTAAAACATAGGTCGGATATTATCACTTCTCTGGACAGCTTTGATGTGCCAGATGCTGGGGAGATTGAAATATGATCCCTGCCCTTGAGGAACTCACAGTCTGGTGAGAGACACACAGAAGCCATGACCTGCAGAGCCAGGTGACGTGTGCCACCAAAGAACGGGGCACCAGCCTCTGCCAATCACGAGAGGAGTGCAGAATGAACCCTTCAGCAAGGCCAAGAGTGAGACAGAAGGATGCTACACTGTGCCCAGGCCTCGTTCATTTTAGTCCAGGGAGCTGGGCAGACCCGGCACACTGTGGGGGCTCCATCTCTCAGAAGTAGACTCACATTAGCCCAACTCACAATAACTGATGTATTTCAATTAGAATTTTTAAACATTTCAATTAGAAATGTTTAGAATTTAAACATTTCAGTTAGAAATGTTTAGAATTTAAACATTTCAATTAGAATTTTTAAAAAACAGACTTTATTTTTCTAAAGCACTTTTAGGTTCAGCAAAATGGAGTAGAAAGTACAGACATTGCCCATATATGTCCTGCCTCCTCATACATACTGCCTCCCCTGTATCAAAACACTGCACCAGAGTGATACATTTGTCACAATCTATGAACCTATAGTGACACATGATAATCACCCAAAGTCCACAGTTTACCTTAGGGTTCACTCTTGGTGTCGTACATTCTATGCGTTTTAACAAATGTATAATGACATGTATCCACCGTTATAGTATCACACAGAGTAGTTTCATTGCTTTAAAATCCTCTGTGCTCTCTCTATACATCTCTCCCTCCCCACAGCCCTGCCAACCACTGATCATTCTACTGTGTCCATAGTTTTGTCTTTCCCAGAATGTCATATAGCTGGAATTGCACACTCGATAGCTCTCTCCGGTTGGCTTCTTTCACTCAGTAATCTGCATCTAAATTTACTCCATGCCTGTTCATGGCTTGACAGCTCATTTCTTTTTAGTGCCAGATAATATTCCATTGTCTGGGTGTACCACAATTTTTTTATCCATTGACCCACTGGCGGACATCTTGGTTGCTGCCAAGTTTGGGCAATTATGAATAAAGCCGCTATAACCATTCCTGTGCAAGTTTTTGTGTGGATGTAAGTTTTTACCTCATTTGTGATCATCTTTGAAATTCCCTCCTTTTTCCTCTTTGACACTGTCAGCTCCCCGTTCTTTTAGGTGGTAGACTAGACTTTCCTTCCTTCATCCCTGAGAGGCTTTGAGCTCTCCTCATTAAGTGATGAGTGGAGACTCCATACCATTCTTCATTCATTTGAAAAATACAGAGAGCTCACTTTCTACAGGGCAACACACAGAACGTCTCTCCCTGAAGTCACCATGTAACTTGAGAGGCTTTTTTGTGGGCGGCTAAGCGCTGATGAGAGACCTAAAAGTTAGAAGCTCGTGGGGAGCCTGGGTGGTTCAGTTGATTAAACGTCTGACTCAGACCCAGGGTGCGATCTCATGGTTCATGGGTTCGAGCCTTGTGTCGGGATCTGTGCTGACGGCTCAGAGTCTGGAGCCTGCTTTGGATTCTGTGTCTCCCCCTCTCTGTCTGCCCCACTCCCTCTCACATTCTGTCTGTCTGTCTGTCTCTCTCTCTCTCTCTCAAAAAAAAAAAAAAAAAAAAAAAAAACATTAAAAAAAGGCCATCCTGTCCTTGAGGAGGCCTTCCCAGGTCACTCTGTCTAAAAAGAATCTCTCCTCCCAAACACACCACACTCTAATTTACCCCTTTGCTGGCTTCCTTCATAACACATCAGCATTTGTCACTGTTTTCTCTGTTTACTTTGTTTTTGTCCTTCTGAACTAGAATAACATACTCAGTGAAGGCACAGATAATGTATCTCCTATCATTATATCTCCATGTCCCAGGATACATTATGTGGCATATCCTACCTTCCCAGTTAAACATTTATTGGTTGAATTTTATTTTATTTTATTATTTTATTATTTTCTTAAATGCTTATTTATTTTTGAGAGAGAGACAGAGCATGAGCGGGGAGGGACACAGAAAGAAGGAGACACAGAATCAAAGCAGGCTTCGGGCTCTGAGCTGTCAGCACAGAGCCCGACATGGGGCTTGAACCCATGATATTGGCTGAATTCTAAAAATGAATGAATGAATGAATGAATGGATGAACGAACAAGTAATTTGTCAGAGGCAGTCTTCTCTCTCATCGTAAGTTGGGGAGCCTCTCCTGCAGGGTCTGGGACTTGGTCTGCATGTCATTCTTCTTTCAGGAAACCGATATCCAGTGATGCCCACCGAACACACGCCAGGGTCTCTTCTTTCTTCTGCCGGACAAAGCTCTTTCTCTTGGTTTTCCGAGATCTCAGTCCACACCACCATAATTAATCACAGCCGTTCGAATCATTCAGTACTCACAACACATTTCAAATTTTTTGTACTCATGACACATTTTCAAATTCCTGAAAATTTAGGATCTGAGAGACCTTCTTGTTATCTCTCGGCAAGACAAGACCACCTCTTTGTGCCACATTTTATTTTTATGTATTTATTTAAGATTTTATTTATAAGAAATCTCGACACCCAATGTGGGACTGGAACCTGCAACCCCGAGTCACGTGCTTTACTGACTGAGCCAGCCAGGCGCCCCTCAAATTCCTGAAAATCTGATTGTGCCCTTGAAGGGACAAAAAGACGCAAAGCATGACTAAAGAAGTGAACAGTGATTACAAAGCAATGTCTCCCAGTAACCATACAATTATCTACAGTGCTGACAGAGGTCTACTTACCTGACCATACATCTATCCATATGCTAGCATTGGATGCAACTTCTTTAGTATTTAACACACGTCCAGCAAGTTGTACAGAGGTCTATATCGAATTGCAATACTGTTGGCTAACATTGTTGTAGCAATTGTATGTTGCATTGCACCAAAGATACATTTTAAACGTTATTCTGAACTCATCCACCTGTGCCGGGTCTGCAGTCCATCACTTGCTCGTCAGTGTGCTGGTCTATTGACCGTCAGTCTCCTGACATTTGGCTTGAACTAAATGCAAGAGAGCCGACGTTGACACATATGGGGTTTCTGCTTCCTCTATTAAACGTGCATCTAAGAAGTGAAGGTATGCAACCCTGCAGGTGTGTACAGTGATTTCATGTCTCCTATTGAGCATATTTCTGTCAGGTAGAGCTGAGTATTTTTCTCTGGCTGTGTAAGCAAGAAAGAATGGAAAAAAGGAACTGAGACTAAGCCAAATTGGCCAGGACCAAAACAGGAACTGAACCAAGATCAGACACTACTGATGGGCACCAGTGGCCACACACAGCAATCAGAGTGAAAGAAGAGTAAAAGCCAAGATCAGCCAAGTGCCCAGGAAAGCTCCCCAGCAGACTCCGCCCACCTGCTGTCTCCTAGGAAACAGAGCCTCTGAGGCCCTCTAATTTTAGTGAGGTGCTACCAAGACGTAAGAAAAGACATAGTCTATGGAGGCAGGAAATTCCGTGGTCAAGACATGGGGGCCATGAGGGTAGGGTGAGGAGGTACCTGGACAGGAGTTTAAAGTAGAGAAGGGCTAGGGACAAACAAGAGGGTGACAGGGTTGTCACATATATGGGTTAGACCACACACCTTACAGGAAAGATTACATAGGGTGTTATCAAGCGGGAATAAAGTGAAAGTCTTTCCAGATACATGGCTCCCACTTTTCACGAGGGGTGATCTTGATAGCTAGGTTCCTGCTAGGTTCCTGATGATGATCTGGGGAGTCGGAGCCAGACATTAGGAACCACTGATATTCAGGGTCTATCCCACATCACCTTTGTTTTGTTATTCAAATGTACTAATACTTTTGTAGTGGCTTATACAAGCTCCAGCCTCCCCTACCTCTTGGTACTTCTTGCTTACCTATGATTTTACATCTTGGAAGGTCTTCAACTAAAAAAAAAAAGTGAGTTAAGAGAGTCTGTGAAACTCGAAGTAGTTTTATTACCATACATGTACTATACTATACGTGTAAGGTCTGGCTTAAGATCTTTTTTGGGGGGAGGAGATTTAAATGACAATAATAGTAAAAAATGAGATCTGATCATTTTCTGTGGATTTCAACACTATGTGAAAATACCATCCCTCAGACCATTAATTATCAAGGATTAACTAGAGGAGAGTAAGAAGAAGGAAACACAGTTACAGATAGAGATATAGACACATGTGCATACATTTCAAGTTTAATACTGAAGTTGAATACTGAAGTCATTAGAAGTAAAAAGATTTAGTGCCACCCGATTTTCCCGTGTCATCTTGCCATGGGAAAAATTGCAAAATTTTATACATTGAAATCCATAAATGCTGAGGAAGCCACAATTAAAAATATTTTTTTATTGAAAGCTAAAATGTAAGTTATTTTTAATAGCACAGAGACAGATGGGTGGGTTAGAGTAGAATTCAGAAATGAGAGACTTATGTAGCTATTTACATTATCTGTTTAAATCAAAAGAAAGAAAAGATATCACTCACTCATTACTAACGAGGTAGTATAGACAAACTAGGAAATTTAGGCCCAAATTGCCACATTGTGACCAAATTTCTCTAAATTCTTGGTTCTCACCAAGCCAAAGTTACTATTCTCCCTCTTGTGTTACATTAGGCATAGCAAAAAATGGATTCAATTTCAAAATCAGGTCACTACGTCAACAGTTTTGAAATCAATTTTTATAATTTAATGGCTGATTTCCTCACAGTTCACCAAAACACCAGCTCTTGACCTATTTATTTCTTTCATTTAGGTATAATAAAAGGCTATACAGAGGCTTGAACCTCTTCTACACTTTTAAGAGAGTTAAATGAGACTTCCTTTTTTTTTTTTTCAAGGCTTTGATTATTTCACACAGCTATCCAAGGTTCAGACACATAGCCTTATTTGAACATCATTTATCTATTTTTTTTTCATATGAAAGCATAGACATTTAGAGTTAAAAGGATCTTAGAAATAAATTAGTCTGTATTAACCAGGGGTTTGGGGTGTACAAATGACAGAAAACAAACTTAAGCCAGGTTAAGCAAAAGTAAGCATTAATTAGAATCAATCTGAGTGTCTCATTTAATTGTAGGCAAGGCAGGGGTACATGTAGGTCTCAGAGACACCTGGTCCAAATGCTACCCCCCACCCCCAATGATCTCTTATCTCTGCTTTTCACTGCATGTGTTAGCTTCTTACACTTCACCTGGTAGAAACAGGACTGCCAAGTGGTCCTGAGCCCCTCTCTACACAATCTACCCAGAAATGCTGACTGTTTTCCCAGTTCCAATTCAACAACAAACAAAAATCCCAAGGAAACACTCTGATTGGTCCAGCTTGGGTCAGGTGCCCACTCCTGGACCAATCAACTATGGGAGGTGGAGTCATGTAAGAAAATGGAGGTCACAACAGTTGAGGTGTGGGAGAGAAACAGTTCCCAGAAGAAGTGACGAAGATGATGGGCAGACTGCCTCCCCTTCAAAAAAAAAAGTTCACTCTGACTCATTTTACAGATGTGGAAATTTGGGCTCAGAGAAATTAAGTGACTTAACTCAAGGTTACAACTTGTACTTAAACTCAACTCATCTGGCACCTAGTCAAGTGTTTGGCTCACTACCCGACAAAGCTGTTGATTTTTTTACATCTTTATTTCAAGCTTTTTCAACAGGAAAGATAGGGGGTGGGGTGGAGGGGGGTGAGATTAAGGGTCTTATGCTATGCAGGAACTTCTTCCCGGTTTTTTGCTGGAGTTCTAACTCCAGAAGTCACTCTGTTGCCTGACTTGCTTTATTTTCTTATTGGGGGAATATACATCTGAAGCAGGAATCCCCCTGTTGTTTTCTGCTCCCGTCAATCCCAGAGGGCTCACCCTGTGTCAAGATGGATGATTATCATATAACAGTCTACATTGAGGTACCAGGGACTAAGTGCTTTGTATTCATTCTCTCATTTAATCCTCCTAACAGCTCTAGGAAAGAGCCATTAGTAGCATTATCATACCCATTTTGCAGGTAAGAAAAGTGACACACACAGAGGTTAATTGGCTTTTCTAAAGCCAGAGCTGGAAGGTAGCAGGACTCGAACCCAGCAGTCTGACTCCAAAGCCCTTGCTCTTAAACACTGGAGTTTACTCCTTCCTGGAGAAACACCTTCAGCCTGTGGCTTGCCTGCACTAAAGCCCTGTTAGTGTCTGAGACTCTTGGAATGCCTGCTGACCTAGAGTTGGCTCATCTCGGGAGCTGTTGCCAGCCTGTCTCTGCTCAACCCTGCTTCTCTGGACCCTTGTCTTTTACCACTGTTCCTTGAGCTGTTGTGACTTGTCCAGGGCCTGCCTCGTCACAGCTAACAGGCTGCTGCTGTGGCTGTTCCTGGTAGTGGATCTGTTGTCTTGCTGCTGTAAAGAGCCAACTCTTCTGTCCACGATGGATGGAAGTTTGCCCTCCCTGCCACCCTTGATGGCGTGGTTTAGGGAGGAGTCCTTTTGTCCTCACAGAAGGAGAGGAGGCTTTTTCAGGTTGACAAGTTTTCCTTAGAAAAACCAGAATCAAAGTCCAAAGGGACAAAGGTGATTGTCATAGCGACCCTGTGCAGACTTATGCAGACCCCCATAAACACAGACCTAGCCGCTAGTGACACACAGGGAGGAATACTATAACTCGCCCCCACCTCAGGATGGGGTCCCATGTCCTCATGGGACAGCCTGGATCTCTTCCCTTGGTTATGATAGGATTATGGTTTAGGCTTTGGGGCTAGGCTAGGATTTGAGTCCCAGACTACCGTTCAGCAAGCAGCCTTGTGATGTTGGGCAGATAAACTTTCAGCCACTACTCTTGTTTTCTTATGTGTCAAACGAGGGTAGTAATATCTGCCTCAAACATTGTTGTGAAAATTAAATGAGATACAATATTAAAGCTCATATGAGAGTGCTAAGCATAAAATTAACTTCAATAAATGATGACATTATCAGTTTTGAGTCTTAACCCTGGTGACTGGGCCCGACCTTTGGGCCACCAAATCCTTATGATTTTTTGAAGGGCGTGAGGTGGCTTATGTGAATAGGATGGCTCATGACCAATATGTAGTTTGCCCTTGATCCTCCTTCAGTTTAGGTCCTGGCTGGAGGAACGTGGGTTTGGTAACTCAGAAAGGCAGGCAGAATTAGTGGCAGGATGGACGAGAGGCCCCTCACCCACAGTAGGGCTGGAAAAGACCAATCTGCCAGTTACATTCCACCTGCAGAGAAATGTGATATGTGCTATGTTCAGGCCCTGCCAACCTGAGGGTCAGCCCTGGCAAAGCAAACTGCCTCCTGGAAATGCTAATAATTGCACAACACCCACTCCTACCTGATGTCCCAGCACTCACATACATTCTCACCTCCTAATATTTTAACCACAAAGGTATGCCTTTTGTTAAATCTTTACCCATTCTTTTGCCTGGCATTTTTTTGTTTTTTGTTTTTTTCTGTTTTGTTTTGCTTTTTGTTTGTGTTTTTTTTTTTTCAAGTCCCAAGTGTAGGAGCTATTTCTGATTTGTGCGGTTGATAAATGCTTCTACTTTAAATTTTTTGTTTCATTAAAAATTTTTTAATGTTTATTTATTTTTGACAGAAAGAGACAGAGCATGAGCGGGGGCAGGGGCAGAATGAGTGGGAAACACGGAATCTGAAGCAGGCTCCAGGCTCTGAGCTGTCAGTACAGAGCCCAACATGGGGCTCCAACTCAGGAACTGTGAGATCATGACCTAAGCCGAAGTTGGATATTTAACTGACTGAGCCACCCAGGCACCCTATTTTATTTTAGACAGAGAGCAAGTGAACGGGGAGAAGGGCAGAGGGAGAGAGAGAGAGAGAGAGGCTCCGCAAGGAGCCAGATGTGGGGCTCAGTCCCACAACCCTGGGATCATGACCTGAACCAAAATCAAGAGTCAAAAGTTCAACGAAGCCACCCAGGTGCCCCTAGATGCTTGTATTTTGTACTGCTCACCAAACTCAGAGGAAGGAGTCAAGTAGTAGGAAATTTCATAGATGGAAACCAGTGCAAAAAGATGACCAAGGAGATGGAACTTTATGGGTGAATGAAAGATTCCAAGGTCCTGACTTTCAAATACTGTATGATCAAACTTTTGCTTTATAATAAGTGCGTATGTGTGTGTGTGTGTGTGTGTGTGTGTGTGTGGCGGGAGGTGGGGGAGAGTAAAATCCACATTCAGAGACCTAATTTGAAAATACTTTTTCCCTGCTTTTCCTGCATGCCTTTTTATTGGAAGCAAGCAGCCCAGCACCCAAGATATTACAGTTTGTGAATTCTTCAGCTAAGATGGCTTGACCTATATATAAGTATGAAAATCCCAGCTAGCCCAGACTTTCTGAAAGTGGAACTGTATAACATACTTCCTGACATAAAATGTCATGAAACCTTCCTTTTTTCCCCCAAGAACCCTTGAGTCCTTAAGGGGACAGCACTTAAGGTAACGGGAAGAAAAAAACCATGCAAATGTATTACCTGTTAAAGAAAGACAAAAGAAAGTAGGAATTGGAGGGAGCAAATTGTGAGAGACTGAAATGAAACCAACACAGGAACCCAATGGAGGCGCCAATCAGAAGGGGGAAAGAACTGCAGGACACGGACACACACACACACACACACACACAGATTAAAGGAAAAGTGCAAAGGGGGCCAAGTTGTGTGTGTGCAAGAGAGGGAGAGGGAGACAGAGAGAGAGAGAGAGAGATCTTGAGATCTAGACCGGGTCAAGCTGGAAGAACAGGCAGAGTAAGACTAGAGACTGGGTGGGGAATCCCAGAACAATCTGTTTACAAAAAGAAAGGCCTATGGAAATTCCACAAGTGACTTTAGAGATTCAAATCCGAAAGAGAAAAGGACCCAAATACACACGCTGTGTGTTTTCACCAACTGCTGATGTTCCGCCTAGACTAGAGGAAATTCTCCGCGGCCTTGAACAGACACTTCGAGATTTCAGATTTCAGCAGACTTAAACCGTGGCCTCCAGGGCCAGGGGGGCCCGGCCAGCGGCCGCGGTGCCGCCGGGCCGGGACCCCACGGGAGCGCGCGGTGCGCGGGGGCTGCCCCCTCGGAACTCCCCCTCGCATTGGCTGTCCGCCCGGGAGTCTCTGCTTCCCAGGCGCGCTCGGGTTATTGTTCTGCCGTCGCCGGCAGGGAGGAGGGGTGGGATGGGATGGGATGGGATGGGGTGGGGAAGCGGCCGGAGGAGGACGGCGGCGGCACGCGGCTGGCACCCGAGCAGGAGGCGGGCGGGGGGGGGGGGGGGTGGCTCTCCGCTGAGCACTGCGCGCCCGGGGGTGGGACTCCTGCGACCTGAGGCTGAGCGTCCGCGGAGGCCGCCGGGCGCCTCCCCCGGCCGGTTCCCCGGTCCCTCGCGGAGATCTCCGGCTCCCCGGAGGCCGGGAGGTGGAGGCCGTGGTGGGCGTCCCGGTGCCGCGCAGTGGCTCCCGCGGCCGCCCCGGCGCTCTCGGCTCGGGGGAGGGACGCTATGACGCACCCTCCCGGTATTAGAACACTTCACCTTCTATTTATAGACACCCCTCCGACCGCAGACCCAGCTCGCCCTCTCTCTCCTTCCCTCTAATCGTGACGGAGGCTACGAAAAATCCTACCCAGAAGGGAAGACCCTAACACACAGTGATAAGGAAGCATTCTATTTCGTGCGTTCCTTTATTATTGCCAAGTATTAATTGCAGGTCTGGTGAACTCCCTGTGGCACAGGGAATTCCCAATTTTCTGAAGCTTTAAAACCTACCCGACTTTATTTTACGTGTCTCCTAAACATGTCAGATAAATCTGTCTCTTTTGAGTTCATGAAATAGGCGCCGAAAATGTGCTCAAACTGGTTAAGACGTAAACCCATTGAATTGAGGGAAAAGAGGTTTCTTGCTGGCTTTCTGTATTTGCTACATGCCCCCAATTCTAGCCGTCGAATTTATTTGGGAGAAGAAGCATATAAAGGGAAAATATTGAACATTTCAAGCAAAAGCAAAGTTTGTCTTACGGTTTTTGTTTTGTTTTGTTTTTTTGAAATTGTGGCTTTTGGATCCTGACTTCATGCTTTTAGATGTACACTATATAATTATAGGTGATTAAAAATAATTCTTACCTAGTCACATTAACATTTGCAGTAATTAAAATGGGGAATTTTTTTAAACCGTAATTTATTTCTCATAATTTGGTTGGTTGGGCTGCAGTCTGCTAAAGAGGAAGCCTGATTATTATCTTTCATCTTGGTTTCTATTCAGTTTCACTTTCTAAACTTCGGAGTTGACCAACAAAATACTGCCTTTTACATTTATTAAGGAAAAGGATATACATATGTACGTATAGGCCTTTTTAAAGACAATTTTTAGAGCAACTTTAGATTGACGGCAAAATTGAGAGGGATGTACAGAGATTTCCCGTATGCCCTCAGCCCCCACACATGAGCAACCTCCTGCTGACCAGGATGGTACATTTTTTACCAAGAAGGAGCCTACACTGACACATCATAATCACTGAAAGTCCACCCTTTACCTTCAGGTTTCACTCTTGGTGTTGTAAATTCTATGGGTATTAACAAATGTATAATGACATATGTTAATCTGTATAATATCTCACGATGTATTTTCACTGGCCTGAAATTTTTTTGAGCTCTGTGTAGGCCTGTTTTTAAAAGCATAGTGAGGGGTGACTCAGTCCTTAAACGTCTGAATTTGGCTCAGGTCATGATCTCACAGCTTGTGAGTTCGAGCCCTGCATCAGGCTCTGTGCTGACAGAGCCTGGAGCCTGCTTCAGTTTCTGTGTCTCCCTCTCTCTCTGCCCCTCCCCTGCTTGTGCTCTGTCTGTCTGTCTCTCTCTCAAATATAAATAAACATTAAAAAAAATTTAAAACACAGCAAAACCACAAATTGGTTACCATGCAGATAATTCTAAGACAGCAAAATGCAAGCCAAATAATGTTCAATATGCCATTCTTGCCAACACCTAGTCTATAAAGTGAGGGGTGTCTATAATAACAGTTTTATAACATGATTTTGCTGTGGAGAGTACTGTGGAGAGTACATGGCTGTGTAAGTATTTGATAAAGAATGACTTCAATAACAACTGTTACAGTGCGTTACAAAATGCCCATTTGATGGTAGGCCCCTTATGAAAGACAATTTGGCAGTAAGTGTCACGTTTTAAACTGTTCATGCCCTTGGACCCATCAGTTCTACTCTTGTGCGTTTCTGCTACAGAGGCAGTACCTACATGTGAGGTCATTGATTGGTGCAGCGTTTGTACAAACAAAAGGTTAGAAATATACAAATGTCCTGCAATAATGGCACATCTATATGATGAACTATTACGTAGCCTTGAAGATTAAAACAATCCCTTTTGGTACCAACAGGGTAGTATCTCCAAGATGTCCTGTTAAGTGAGAAAGATGCAGAAACAATATAAAATACTATCATTTATATTAGAAAAATAAATCTAAATGCACATATTAACTTTTACATGTCTCAAATACACACATGTATATTAAATGCACATATATGGAAATATTTATGAAACTAGTAACAATGTTTGCATCTCTGGAGGCACCAGGGAGTCTAAAATGGGAGAGAAACATATTTTCTATTATCCAGCCTTTCGTATCTTTGAATTTAGTTCCATGCCCATGCATCACCTGTTAGTTTTTTTTAACTAAAAATACCTTTAAATTTCTTTATAAATTTAGTCAGCTATGATAGATCTCTCTTTAATTTTTTTTTTAATTTTTTTTTTCAACGTTTATTTATTTTTGGGACAGAGAGAGACAGAGCATGAACAGGGGAGGGGCAGAGAGAGAGGGAGACACAGAATCGGAAACAGGCTCCACGCTCTGAGCCATCAGCCCAGAGCCCGACGCGGGGCTTGAACTCACGGACCGCGAGATCGTGACCTGGCTGAAGTCGGACGCTTAACCAACTGCGCCACCCAGGCACCCCGATCTCTCTTTAATTTGTAGAAGTTCTATATTTGGGATTGCCGTCATTTTAGAGAAGTTTACTGTGTTGAAGCAAAACGATGAAAAGTCAAGCTAAGCTTTGATCTTCGGGACTCGTTTAACCTAGCTCTACCTAGTCTATGAATCATCATAGAAATGCTTTGCCCTGATATGGCTAGAATGCTATTACCAGCATTTTTAAAGAAAGCATTCTGTTGGTTTTTTCTCTATTCTTGGGCATATCATAAATGGGAGCCGGGGCAGAGTTAAACGTCTATTTAGCTTCTATTATAAAATAATAATTTTAAAAAAAAATTTTTTTTCAACATTTATTTATTTTTGGGACAGAGAGAGACAGAGCATGAACGGGGGAGGGGCAGAGAGAGAGGGAGACACAGAATCAGAAACAGGCTCCAGGCTCCGAGCCATCAGCCCAGAGCCTGACGCGGGGCTCGAACTCATGGACCGCGAGATCGTGACCTGGCCGGAGTCGGACGCTTAACTGACTGCGCCACCCAGGCGCCCCTATAAAATAATTATTTAAGGAGATTTATAATTCATCCTTTTTTTTTTTTGCACAAGTCTTATTTAACAGAATTCATGCTTCTTCCAATGATTTTCTATAATGGAGATCAGTTGGTTAGATTTCAAAATATTCTAGTGAGGTAATGTGCACAGAGTACATCTGCCTCCATTACAAAAGAGAAAAAAAACAGAGGCCTTGGGGTAGGCAAGGGATGTGTACTGTGAGATTATACCAGAAATTAGCCAAGTTATTTATGTTTTCAATTTCACTGTAGGTATTTTTTTCTTTCCAGCTTTATTGAGATATAATTGACACATAACGTTAAGTACATTTAAGGTATGTAGTGTGTTGATTCAATACACTTACATATTGCAAAATGACTTTGTAAGTATTTCTTACTTAAGTTTATGTAAGTTTATGTTGTTACTCTTCAGTATAAGAACAGGAATGGGGCAGGACTGGTGTTGCCAGGGTGGTTTCCCTCCGGGCCCAGCACCAATGCTCTGTGATGAGGATGATGATGAGGACAAGGAGGAGGAAGGATGTCTTTGCATAAACAGAAATGTCGGCAAGTTTTGTGTACATAAACTGTGTGTAGAGCACTTTGCCAGAGTCTGGCAGTTAAAAAGGACTCAAAATGGAATTACTATTTTATTTTATCTTATTTTTGAAATTTTTAAATGTTTATTTATTTTTGAGAGAGAGAGAGGGAGAGAGAGAGAGAGAGAGAGAGCGTGAGTGGAGGAGGGGCAGAGAGAGAGGGAGACACAGAATCCGAAGCAGGCTCCCGGCTCTGACCTGTCAGCACGGAGCTCAACTCGGGGCTTGGACTCACTAACCCTGAGATCATGACCTGAGCCCATGAGCCAAAGTCAGACGCTGAATTGACTGAGCCACCCAGGTGCCCCTAGAATTATTTCACAATAGTTTACAATAGTCTCCTGGGCCACAAGTTTTGTTTGGGGTCGTAGGATCAGGCTGCCCATGCACCATATTCCACTTTTTTTTTTTAGAGAGAGAGGTGGGGAGGAGGGACAGAGGGAGAGGACAAGAGAATCCCAGTGCAGATTCCAGTGACCTTAAGATCATGACCTGAGCCGAAATCAAGAGTCAGATGCTCCACCAACTGAGCCATCAAGGCGCCCCCATATTTCACTTTCTTAAGAACTACAAAGTCCCTGTGCAATGTTTCCCACCATCAAGTATCAGAAAAGTGAAGCACAATCATGACTTGTACTATCTTTAGGCACCAGCTATAATATTATTTCTAGAGAGTTTTTTAAAACATTACTTCAAGATAACTCTACTCTCCCCCTAGCTTTGCTCTCTAAGCAATCATCATGGCTTTTAGCTGTCAGTGGTATATATGTGTGTGTGTATGTGTATGTGTGTGTGTGTGTGTGTGTGTGTGTGTGTAATATTAGGACAAAATACATTATGTGCATACTATTAGAATAAAATAGTGAACCTGCTGAAAGTATCTCATGTAGCGTATCTACCCTCTTGGGATGCAGAAAAGGAGAGATCGCCATGCAATTACTTGTCTTTGATAATTTCATCGTAACCTGCAGAGGACCCTGCGAGACACTTGGCAGCTACTTCTCCCCTTCGACATCCTTGATTGGGTTTGGGGTGGCTGCTCTGGAAGCAGGAAAACATGATAACCACCTGCTACTCACACTGCAAGGTAGACGCTTGGAGAGCAGAAAGCTTTTCCAGTTCCTAGCCATGCATGAGCAAGCCTGGGTATATTCAAGTGTCTGTGTATCCATATTCTGGTGTATGCTTGCATTGCTGCTGGGTTTGGGCTCAGAAAGGACACTTTCAGATGAATGCACTCTAGTCACCTATTTCAGAACAAAGCCAGATTAGATGGGTAGTGAAGAATTTGTGGAGGGTGAGAGTATTTTGGGGGAGGAGAGTCCCAGCATGTATATAACCTGCCTGGGAAAGCCTCAGGAGACAGAAGAGTGAGGTTGTGGAAAACTTTATCTTTTGGAGTTGGCCTGAGATACATTAGCTTATATGATACCATGAATACAGAAGAACATATGGCAGGTGTGGTTTTAGGGAAAAAAATAAATTGGACAATCACATGTCTATCACCTTGCTTAAGAAACAGAGTATCACCAGCTCCTTAGAAGCCCCTGTGTGTTCATTTCCAAACCTATCTGTCTCCCTGGCTTCTCTCGGGAACCACCTTTCTGAATTTTGTTTTTGTTTCTGGTTGTAGCGGTTATGTACGTATTCCTGAATAACAGTGTTTAGATTTACCCACCTTTGAACTATAAGTAGATGGAGTCTTCGATGACTTACTTTTTTCACTCAGCATTCTGTTTGTGAGCCTCCTCCAGCCCCATCCTTTCTCCCCTCATCGCAGACCTCCAGCCCAGATCCCCTCTGGGATTCTCACTTTTATCCCCTGGCCAGACTCTCTGTTGACAGATTCTTCCTTCTAGAATTCGCTGTGCAAACCACCACCAAATATTCACCCTAAAATGCAAAGTTGCGTGTAAAACTATTTTCTAGCAGCATATTCGGTGAGAGATGTTTGTTACGTTGACAAATTTTGTACCAATATATATTATAAATCACATTTGGACACAATGTTAACAATGGCTCTCTCTAGGCAGGAGGTTTATAGGTAATTTCGGGTTTGGTGATTTTCTACATTTTCCACATTTTCAACGGATTACATGAAACCTTGAAAGTGAGGTTCGGGTCCTTCCCTGCTTTGATCTTTCCTCTTCCCGGTGGTTTCTGGGGTGTGACTGGTGGAGAGCTGGGAGTGTGGGGCACAAGAGAAGAACACAGAGCCCCCTTTCTCAGCGACATGTTGGTGCTTAGAACCTCTGCTTGCTCTCTCACCCTCAGTCCAGAGCATCATTCTCTCAGCCGAGGCAGGGCAGCCTGGCCTTTCTTCTGTTCTTCCAGACAGGGCCAGCATCACAGACATGTCATCCCCGCAGCCACCCAGGGCCCCGTGCTCCGAAGGGCTCTGTGCCCTCAGCAGTCTTGATTTTATTTTTGTGCCTATGTTTTGTATGTGAAGTCCCATGGGACAAGGGAGCATGAGCAGAAGGGACATGAATATCTGCTACTCTTGCCCCCGCATGAGCACAGTTTCCTGGTTGTCCCACAATGCTTAGGAGTTCAGCAAGATGCAAGTGTGTTTCATCTTTGATTGAGTAAGTGGGGATGCTTGGGCTTTTTTTTTTTTAATGTTTATATTTTGAGAGAGAGAGAGACAGAGAGACAGAGAAAGAGAGGACAAGCGGGAGAGGGGCAGAGAGAGGGGGACAGGATCCGAAGCAGGCTTCGCGGTGACAGCAGAGAGCCTGAAGTGGGGCTCCAGCTCACCAACCGGGAGATCTTGACCTGAGCCAAAGTCAGATGTTTAACGGACTGAGCCACCCAGGTGCCCCAGAGGTCGGGCTTTCTATTCAAACCAGGATGTGTTTTGAAGGCAGAAAAAAGGGCAATGGCATTCTAAAAACATGAACAGGCAAAGAACCTTATCATATCCTTTCTTACTTTTGATGCTGTCTCTATTAGGCAAGCACATAGGCTGAAAATGACAACATGGATGGGAAAAGAACACCATGGTTCCTTTTCCTTTCAGTCCTGCCTTACCCATTGGTAAACTTAAGTAGAGTGTTAGTGGAATGCGCCCATATCAAGAAGTAGAATAAAAACAGTTGAATTAGTTCTGTGCAGTGTGTCCACTGTTCTGGTAAGAATAAAATACATATGCACATACAAGCTACAACATATGAATTGGATACTTTCAGTGGTTCTACTTATAAGTTAAATGCTCTTATATTTGCATTTAAAATTCGTATTTCACAATAAAAAAATGAACAGTAAAATTCAGGCTAATAATTTAATTTTCAACTTAATTTTGACTTGTTTACTGAGAATCACATTAAATAACTTTTTTAAAAAATGTGACGAGTTTAGGGGCGCCTGGGTGGCGCAGCCGGTTAAGCGTCCGACTTCAGCCAGGTCACGATCTCGCGGTCCGTGAGTTCGAGCCCCGCGTCAGGCTCTGGGCTGATGGCTCGGAGCCTGGAGCCTGTTTCCGATTCTGTGTCTCCCTCTCTCTCTGCCCCTCCCCCATTCATGCTCTGTCTCTCTCTGTCCCAAAAATAAATAAACGTTGAAAAAAAAAAATTTAAAAATGTGACGAGTTGAGAGACTATGGAAGAAAGAGTAAAAGAAAGAATAAAACCTTTTTATTCTAGTATCTTTAACAGCACTTTTTTTTCTGGGCTCCACAAATTGTGCTGGGATACACAGATTGTATTTCCAAGTCTATGGCTTATGTTGTGTTGTAGCTTATGAAAACTCAGATCTTTTCTCTAAAACTAGGTTTCATCTCTGCTGTGAGTTTTTTTTTCTCTCTCTCTCTTTTAATGTTTTTATTTGTTTTTAAGAGAGACAGAGAAAGAGACAGAGTGTGAGCATGGCAGCAGAGAGAGAAGAAGACACAGAATCTGAAGCAGGTTCCAGGTTCTGAGCTGTGAGCACCGAGCCCAATGCAAGGCTTCAACTTGTGAACTGCAAGATCATGACTTGAGCCAAAGTCAGACACTTAACCAACTGAGCCACCTAGGTGCCCCTCCCCTGTGAGTTCTTAAAGCCCATTTCCAGACCTGGGAGTCAAGGGTTCACTCTTCTTTCTTTCTGGATCTTTATTGTACGATATCCATACCCTGTGGGAAGGGACTGGGGTAGAGAAAATGCTGGGAAAGCACACTGGTTAATATCTCAAAGTAGTACCCTCTCTATTAAAAAACAAAAACAGAACAACAACTAGAAACTATAAATTTCTTGAAGGCAAGGACTTTCTCTCTCTCCCCTGTGCCTCCATAGTGCTTTCCTGTAATAGGGGCTTAATAGCTGTTTGTCCTTTTCCTCAGTAAGTGTTTGCTCAATTAAATTTCAAACACTCTTTTCATCATGCTCTTCCAGTTCTCAAACACCTTCGAAGGCTCCCTATTGCCTTATCCTATAAATTGAAACGCTTAACCAGGCATTTAAGGTTCTATAATCTGGGCTCCATCTGCTTTTCCAAATACATCTCTAAGACTCCCTAGAACTCAGTAAGTAATTGTTGAACAAATATGGAGTGATTGGATTACACAGCTTCTAGGAGTTACAGAAACTACAGATGGATAAATCATTAGACCTTTTAGGGTTAGATTTATGTAATAGATGTCAGCTAACATTAATGCCCCAGTACTGGGAGCGTGATGAGTGTTACAGCCCCCAAATGGTAATCATAAGATATGCGATCCTGAGAATAGTCATCTCTGCAGGCTCACATTCTGGCTTCTGCAAAAATCAGACATCCAAAGCTAGTCGGAGAGAAGCCTGCAGCTGTGGCTTAGTTCCCCGGGAAGGGGTGTGGGCCATGGGGCCTCACGTGCTGCTCTGCGGAGCTCCCTACCTGGGCTCAGGCAAGCTCCTGCAAATGGGAATTTGAGGGCCATGAAATCATAGCCATTACTAACGGTCAGAATTTTGTATGCTAGTAAAGAGCCATTAGGAAAGCTCTGGGCAGAGACAGGCTTTTAAGGCAGTATAATCCAAGCAGGGGCTATTCTCAGCATACCTTTGTGGGAAACAATTGCATTTCCAACATGCCTGCTCTGAGGAGATTCATGACCCGACAGAGCTGGGAGAAACTTCAAGAGCCGTTGTGTCCATTCCCCTGCGTTTAGGTTAGAAAACACCCAAATCTTTCAGAAAGCTACCCATCTGTCCCCAAACCTTCTGGTAACTCCTTCACTTGTTTATCCAACACTGATTTCAGGGAACTACTTCTGATATCTAACCTAGATCTCTACAGCTCGTTATCTTTTTCATCTTCTCCCTCTCAATCAACCTTAAAAGGCCTTTTGTGTCTACTGCTCATTGACACAAAGCTAATATTACAATTACTGTTATGGTTTCATCCTTACGGTTATTATTAGCACTGACAGCACACTAGGAGGTATATAAAGATACATAAGCAAACACATTTTTAGGTCAGTCTTGAAATAAAGCTTTAAAAAAAATTTTTTTTAATGCTTGTTTATTTTTGAGAGAGACAGAGGTAGACACAGAATCTGAAGCAGGCTCCAGGCACAGAGCGTGACATGGGGCTTGAACCCAAGAACTGTGAGTCCACGTCCTGAGCCGAAGTCGGACGCTTAACTGAGCCACCCAGGCACACCCAAATAAAGCTCTTTAAAATCCAGTAACGTTTGGGTGTTTCTGACTTGGAAATGGGGCAACAGGCAGATGTGGGTAGCAGAGTGGCCCTGACTGTGGCTGACTCTTCAAGAGCCATCGCTCAACTTCCACCCAGCTGGATCAGGAAGCTTATAACCAGATGCATGGATATTAAATATGCATGAGGGAGCGAGGAGGTGCTAGGGAAGGCCACAACGGTAGAAACTGTGGAAGCCTGCAGAAGGAGTCGACCTGGGGTGCAGGGGGAGGGCATATATGAAAACCTGCCACAGCATTGCGTGGAAGCCAGAAGGAAATATTTGAGTCAGAAGTGAGTTGTAACAACACTTTCCTTATCCTTCCTTCAAAGTGTTCCAGTTAAGAGCACAAATGAAAAACATCCTTGTGATGAAAAACATCCAGAGGCCCGTGGCTGACATGATCTTGTTCTGTTTCTTACCTATTTTCACTTATGAAACATTTTAAAGATTTATCCATGCTACAAGATGTATAGTTAGTACCTTACTTCACGTTACTCCACGGCATCTGCTACACTTTACTTACCTACCGTAGTACAGGTGTTATATACTTAAGTTTGCCTATAATACCTCGAGTGCTGCTGTGATGAATATCCTCAATTGTGCCCTCTTATGGACCTGTACAAGAGTTTCTTAGTGGTGTATATCTCCAGGAGCGGAACTGTTGGGCCATCAGGAAAACATTTGCTACATTTCATTAAGTATTGCCAGATGACCCCAAAATGGCTGTACCAGGGCTTAAGTCCAAACAGCAATATACAAGGGTTCATACTCTCTCTCATCCTAGCCAACACTTCGTGTTATCCACCTTTCACATTTTTGTCCAGTTTGTGGATGTAAAGAAAGAAGTGTCCTGTTGTTTTAATATGCATCTATCTGATTATAAGGGAGGTTGTATATCTCTTCATCTTCTCAGAGTTCCCTTCTGTAAATTTGCCTGTTCATATCCTTTGGCTATTTTTCTACTGTGTTTCCTATTTATTTTTTTTCCCCTCAATGATTTGCAAGAATTCCTAGTATATTCTAGATATTAATCTTTTGTTCATTTTAGGCTTTGGAAATACCTCTCAATCTATCAGCTGTCTCTTAAATTGTCTATGATGTTTCTGTTGAACAGAAAACTTTAATTTTGATGCAGTCAAGTTCATCGTTCTTTTGGTTTTATGGTTTATGCGTTTAGAGTCACATTTGAGTAGACTTTTCCTATCTCAAGACTCCAAAGCTATTCTATTTTTAATATCTATTAGCCTACCAGTTTTCCCTTCCCTTTTTAGTGTTATTTTTTTTTTAATTCATCAAGAGCTCACCTTTGCATATAGTATGAGCTATGGATGCAACTTTATTTTTCTCCACGGTGAACCAATTTTCCTGAAATTACCTACCAAACAAAACCTCTGCATTGGATTGGATTATTGTTCTCAATCCTTCATGTCTTCCTTGCTATTGAATTATATACCCATGACCTTTTCCATGTGATTTTGTAGGACCTTCCACTATTGATGTCGGACTTGGCCATGTGACTTATTTGGCCAATGGAATGTTAGAATATGTGATGGGAGCAAAGGTATTAAATGTGTTTGAGTGACTTGGCTTCACCTCTTGAGCTTCTGTAATTGCCAGAATGAGACATGTGATGGAGACCTGAACTTAACCTGTGTCCTGGAGCTAAGCCCAGAGAATTTGGTGGAGGCCAATTAAGCCTTGATGAATCCAGATGAGATCAGCAAATCTCAGGTCACACACAGACCCATGAAGGAGAAAACACAAATGGCTGTAAGTAAGCCACTGGTTCTCTGGTTCTCTGTTATGGAGTATTATTATTGCAGCAATAGTTGGCTATCTCAACATGATTTCCTCAAGGATTTGTGATGTCACCATTATCATATACCAAACTCTCATAGGTAGATGGTTTGTTTCTGAGTTCTCTATTCTGTTCCACTGTTCTACAAGTCTGTTACTGTCACTTAGAATATGTCTTACTATATGGGAGGGTAAATTTCCCCTCTGATTTTCTGCCTGGGTGGCTCAGTTGGTTAAACGTCCAGCTTTGGCTCAGTTCATGATCTCATGGTTCATGAGTTCAAGCCCTGCATCAGGGACTATGAGTGCAGAGCCTGCTTGGGATTCTCTCCTTCCTCTACTTGCCCACCCACCTCAAAATAAATAAATAAACTTAAAAAAATGACCAGATTATACGGAATTTAGTCTTCCATATGCATTTTAATTAATTTATTTTCTATTTTAAGTAGGCTCCACACCCAACAAGAGGCTCGAACTCATGACCCTGAGATCAAGAATTGCATGCTTTACCTACTGAGCCAGCCAGGTGCCCCTCCATATGCATTTTAAAACGTTTGAATTCCTCCACTCCTGCTACAAGTTTGAATAGTTTGCATTGAATTTGTGAATAAATTTTGAGATCATTGATATCTTTTTTAAATATATTTTTTAATGTTTTATTTATTTTTGAGAGAGAGAGAGAGTATGCACGAGAGAGTTGGGAAGGGGCAGAGAGGGAGAGGGAAAGAGGATCCGTAGCAGGCTCTGTGCTGACAGCAGCGAGCCTGATGTAAGGCTCGAACTCACGAACTGTGAGATTAAGACTTGAGGTGAAGTTGGACGCTTAACGGACTGAGCCACCCAGGTGCCCAGATATCACTGGTATCTTAATAATGTTATCATCCTATCCACAAACATTATATATAACCCTATTTAGGTCTTCTTTGAAGTCTATCAACAGAGTTAACATTTTTTTTTTCCATAAAGGCTTTGTGCGTTTTCTTAGGTTAATTGCTAGAGACTTTACTATTGTAAATAGTATCTTCCTTTCTAGTTTGTTAGTACTGGCTTGTAGGAATACTTCTGGTTTTCATGAATTCCATTGGTATTTGGGGATCTTGTATCAGTTAGGATTGGGTTTGGCTATAAGTACATCACAACACACACACACACACACACACACACACACACACAATCTAAGATAACAGTAGCATGAATTAGAGGTTGATTCAGGAATTTCAAGAAGACTTGAGGTAGATACTTTAAGGCTAGTGCAGGTATAGCAGATGCCTTCTGTCTTGTTGCTCCACTGTGTGTGTCTTCCATACCCAAGGTCAGCTCATGGTGTAAGATAACTGCTGAAGCTCCAGCCATTATGTCTTCATTTCAGATGACAGAAAAAAGGATGAGGCATACCCTCTCCCTCTTAGGACTTACACACCATTCCACTTTTAACCTATTGCCTGGAACATGGGAATACTTAGCATAAGAGATGCTGCCCAATGCTGTGTTTGTTCTGGCTGGCTATGTGCCATCTAAACAAAGCATAGTGCTGTGGAAGAAAGGGAGAAAAGTGTATCTTCACTTCGCTGATTTCTCAGATTATTCCCTTTTTAAAAAAATGTTTATTTATTGGGGACCCTGGGTGGCTCAGTCGGTTAAGCATCCGACTTCGGCTCAGGTCATGATGTTGTGGTTCATGGGTTCAAGCCTCACGTCAGGCTCTGTGCTGACAGCTCAGAGCCAGGAGCTTGCTTCAGATTCTGTGTCCCCCTCTCTCTCTGCCCCTCCCTCCACTCGTGCTCCCTCTTTCTCTCAAAAATAAATAAACATCAAAAAAAAGTTTATTTATTTTGAGAGAGAGAGAGAGAGAGAGAGAGCATGTGCATGGAAGAGTGGCAGAGAGAGAGAGAGAGACAGAGAGAGAGAGAGAGAGAGAGAGAGACAGAATCCCAAGCAGGCTCTGCACTGTTAGCACAGAACCCAGTGTGGCTCAAACTCACGAACTATGAGATCATGATCTGAGCCAAAATCAAGAGTCAGACACTTAACCGACTGAGCCACTCAGAGACCCCTCTCTGATTACTTCTAATAGCTAGTTTTTGTTTGGTGTTTTATATGGTTGGTCAAGTTACTACAAGCAATCCCAGTTTTATCTTTTTCCTTTGGATTTCTCTATTTAATTTCTTCTTCCTTCTACAAATCTTACCCTGTTAACCAGGATTTTCAGTATCATGTTAAATAGCAGTGGCAACTTTGTCTTGATCCCACACTTAAATGGAATGTGTTTTAAGTAAATCTATTAATTAGTAAGAGTTTTCTGTACATTTTGGTTCTTCATAAAGTTAATTTCTTCCTATTCCTAATTTTCTAGAAGTTCTTATTAATAATAAGCGATACACTTTCTCAAATGCTTTTTCACTCTGAGTCTTTTTGAGATGAATTACCGGTAGGCTTTCTGATGTTAAATCATGCTTGAGTTTCTGGAATAAACTCTACTTGATGTAATATTCTTCATGTAGATGGCTAGATAGGTAGCTAAATAGATATCTAAATACAGATAGAAAAATGAGACTCAACGTTTCTCTTAGTTCACAGAAGTAGGCATGTTGGATTTGGTTAGCTAGTATTTTATTTAGAATTTTTGTGCTTACGTTGATAAGTGAAATGGGTCTATATTATTCATAAACTATCCTTTTAGAATTAGAATTTAGAATCTAGATTCAAATTAATTTAAATTGAGAATTGCTTCCTTTTGCTCATGATAGCTTTTTTCTTCATTTGTTTTGTAATTTGGATTGTGAGCTCATGTTTGTCTAGTGTCTATCTGTGCGAATTCTGTGAGGCCTGGTTTGAATTCTCTATCCTTTATCCAAAAACATAAAGGATATGCTTTTCTTCCTGATCCATGTGGGTAATATATATTCAAACTAACTAAAAAAAGAGCTTATAATTTAATTGAGATCAGCTACAATCACATAAATAAGTAAATAAGAGTAAAAGAGATCTATATTGTAATCACATATTTCTTGGATACTTTCTGATTTTAGATTTAAAAAATTATGCATGTGACTCATAACAGATTGAAAAGGACAGATAAGTAAGCAAAAGGAAAACTAGATAAAAATGAACTCAGTCCTGCTTATCTGTGACAAACACATTTGAAGTCTTCCTAGACTTTTCCTCAGGTTCCTATTTAAATGTTGCCTGTGTGTACTTTTGAGCCTCTTAATTAGATTATAAGCTCCTTGACGCAACAAAAATCTCATACGGTACTTTTTTGTTGTAATTATCACAACAATTGTAAGTTGTTGGTACGTCATTAGTTTCACTCCACTGGTTAGAAGAAAAATTATGGTAACAACATAAAAATATTTTTTGTATGGCGAAATTTGAATTTTGAAATGTGACCCTGTACCTATGAAAAATTCTATCTCTGTGTACTTTGAAACTATAAACTAGTAAGTTTCACACATACTGTAGGTTCATACACAAGATTGATTACAGTGATATTTTTAAGGTTATAAAATTATTTGACTTCCCTATACTTTTAAGTGTTATAAGGTATGCTTATGATATTTATGAAAGACAATTTGCCAGCTTCAACCTCCTTTTTAGGGATCATGCTGCCAGTATAACACAGACCTGTGTACAAGAGATTTAGAAAAGGAAGTCATCATAAAAATAAGAACTAGGAAAGATATAGGAGAAAGGAAATAGATGTGTGTGAAAAAGGAAAATAAGGGAAAAAATCAAATACGAGTTCTCTAATTTTCAAAAGGAAGGAATACATAGGGGTTCTCAAATCAAATGTTTATTTTGATATTTTAATATTTATTTAAGTCACCTGGGGTATTTGTTTAAATAGCAGATGTCCAGGTCCTACCTACAGAAATGATCATTCAATAGATCTGAGTGCAGACCCAGTAATCTGGGTGGGCCTTAGACAATCATTTAAGAAATACTGGAATTGAGAGAGCACAGAATTAGAAAATGACACATGTTAGACATTGAAGCCATGCCAATAACAACTGACAAGAGGGCAACTTCCACCACAGGATGCTAAACCTGGGTATTTGGAATCCTCTGGAAGATCCTAGTGTATGTCTAGACTCAAAATCTTCTTCTGTGTTATTAGTACCCTCCACAGTATGTAAGATAACACTTTCACCAGGACTCAGGTCTACAGGCTGAAATCATGGAGTAGGACTAAAATCTGAGAAGAGAGAAGACGTGTCAGGCTGAGTATCACAACTAGGGCTCAGGGGAAGGATCAGTACCTTAAAATGACAATAATCAAAGAAAGCCTCAACATGGCTAGAGTAAGCCTTTGTGTTCACGTATTATCTGTCCTCTGAATTTCAGACCGCTGTAGGCTTTAATCTTATAATTATGAAAAACAGCAGCAACAACTACCTTTCTCGCTTGAAGACCCCAAATCAACCCTTAGGTCTCTCTAGTTTACTTGTCTATGAAAAATGGGTATGGGGTATTCTAAGCGGATTTGAAAATATTTTTGTAGGAATGCAATATATAATTTGCCTTTCCTTGGTTTCTTGATGGGAAGCAATTAGCGTACATTTCAAATAATGCACAGAAATGCACCTTGTGGGCAAGGTGGATTTTTGCCAATGTTTTGCTTTTGTGAGCATCTCTATTCAGGTTTACCGGTAATTAAAGTTACTTCCAAGTAAAAGTGCGTAGAAACTGTTAAGGTCCGTATAATGATTATTGGACACTAGGCAAGAAATTTGAGAAAAAGCCATAGCTCCGGAGAATGAGCAGCGTTAAGATCCAGCAGTGAGAGCTTCCCAGCATTGCCATCAGGGTACCAGGTGAGGAGGGTGGGCAGAGAAGTGGGAGAAAGAGTAGTGCGGGAGGGAAGGTAAGGCATAGACACATACTTAAAAAGCAGAGCCCATACAGTTTCGCTCCTGCCAGGTTAAGAAGTGCCTTTTCCAGAAGATCAGTAAAGAAATGGTATGTATTCGGGAGCTGTTTCAACCTGTCCACACCCTACCCTGACTTCCCCAGAAAACAGGCAAGCAAAGAGGCTCGCTCATGCCTTCGCCAAGCCTCGGGTCTCTGGCTTCCAGCTTCCTCAGATCCCAGATCCCAGCCCCACAGGACGTCACAAGGAGCTGTCTTTCAGAGTGGGCACTGCAAGGGATGTGGAGCAAAGTTTTGATCAGATTCACTCCACATCTGGTTGCCCCTCGGGAGTGGAGTTCGACCTCAGGGGCTCTCCGGCAGCACAAGGCAGAGGAGATGAGCAGCAGCAGCCTGCAAGCTGAGTAAGGAGCCAGCCTCCGCCGCCGCCTCCTCCTGCCGGTGCGGAGTCGGCAGCACAGCCAGTCCCTTTCGCTGTCACGCCGCCAGCAGCGCGGCCCCTCCGCCGCCCCCCCGCGCAGCCCCAGCCCTCACACTGTTATTTGCGTGACTGACCCGAACCGAGCGGGAGGGAGGGGAAGGCGTTGGCCCGCCCACTCCTTCCCCTCCGGCTCGGGGCGGCACCTTCTCCTCCTCATTGGTCACACGCTTGCGTCCATCACCCCCACGCAGCCTTCGGATTGGCGGAAGACGCACTTCTGGAGCTAGGAGGGCAGAGTGACTCCGCCGGTCTCCGGCGCCTCATCTTTCCCTCCACCCCCCACTTCAACGTCCACCCACCTCTCCCCACCCCCCACTCCACTTCCCCCGCCCCGTTCGCGGCAGTGTCCTTAGAAGACTCATTGGGCCAGGGGCGAAGCCAGCCGCCTATGGAGCCGCGTCGTGATTGGCCGACGCCCACGCCCGTCGGAGCGGCGGGATTTGCCATTCGCCACTTGCTCCGCTCCGCTCCCCGCCCCCCCAACGCCTCGCCCTCTCAGTCGCCTCCTCCCCTCCCGGCTCTTCTTCGGCCCCCTTTCCCCGCCCGTCCCCGCCGCATCTCCCCTGTCCAGCTGGGCGGGGACTGCTGTACGACTCTGTAAAGTCTGTGAGTCACTGCACAACCCATCAATCCAATTAAATGTCTCGAGCGAGCCGAGCAGGGGGTGCTGCCGCCGCCGCCGCCGCCGCTCGCCCCGCCGCGGCCGCCCCTGCTCGCAGCGCCCCTCTGATCCATGGCTGTCTGTCTGTACTTGTTACGGTGTAACCTCCTCCTCCTCCTCCTCCTCCTCCACCTCCTCCTCCTCCTCCCTCTCC
Source organism: Prionailurus bengalensis (assembly GCF_016509475.1). Taxonomy (NCBI): domain Eukaryota; kingdom Metazoa; phylum Chordata; class Mammalia; order Carnivora; family Felidae; genus Prionailurus; species Prionailurus bengalensis. The sequence continues at coordinate 82,525,937 of NC_057354.1, read as the reverse complement.
TCAGGAGCCGCTGCAACTTCCCCTCTGCCAGCCTCCTCTGCTTGGGGACTGCAAAGGCATGGGATAGATCCAGAGCCACTTCTCTCTATCTCCCCTCCAGCCCTCGCTCAATTTCCCCCCTTTAAATTAAAGTCTGTTCCCCGCTCCTCGTCGTTTTAGAAATTTGTCAGTCTATTATTTCCCCTGATTTATTTTCCCTCCCTGGGGTAAGGGGTCGCAGGAGCCGGTGGGTTTATTTTAGGGAAGGGGCTCTCCACCCCCACCCCCGTTTCTCCTCCTTTTTCGGCCGTGACTTGATTGCCCTGTTCCTCTCCGCTCCCACCCCTCGAACTCACCGTCCTGCACTCGAGTGACGCACCGACACCCCCCGCCCACTGCCCAGACGTCCCCTCCCTCGCTGCCACCCCGACCCACTCGGAGCTGGACCCGGTGCCGACTTCTTCGCAGAAGGGTGAGTACCGTGTTGGGGTTTTTTTTTTGGGGGGGGGGAGGGGGGGGAATCTGTTAAGATGTAGCCGGTCCACTTTGAGGAGGGCAGGGATCACGTTGTGGGCTGGAGGTTCCTGGTCCGGCGTGGATTTGAGGTGGCGACTGCCTCCCTCCCTCGCTCTCTCTTCCCCCGCCCCTCGACTCCTTATTCACCAGCCTTGCTGTATTTCTAGGTATTGCCAGACTTCCACCATCGGGGCATTATAACGCTTATAAAATGAGCGGTAATGGCATGTTTTCTGTCTTAGGATGCTTAGTGAGCGGTAATAGTCAGCGATGGGATCTAATAGACTCTATAACCTGCAAAAAGTGTAAAACGTCTAATGGGTACATTTTACTCTAAATCAAAGTTAAACTTTTATTTAATGAAGGCAAAGCAAAAGGTATTTTTATTTTGGATGTGTGGGGATAGAGCAAGGGAAGACAGGTTGTCTAGTGGCCTGGCTTAGTATTTTTATTTTAAAATAGTTTTATGGGTTCCCTTTTGAAAAAAAAAATGATTTCGGTATTAAAGACTATGAAGTCTTTGAACCTGTTGGAGGAGTGCAAGGTAAGGTGGAAATCCAGCTTGACACTTCATCTTTCTCTCCCCTCTATTCAAGCGAGGCATACAACACAGAATTTTTTATTTCTCAGGCACTGGGCACAGTGGGATAAATATGGATTTTTTTTCTTTTGATATCTGTCTTTTGTATACTTGATTGCTCTTAAACAATGTCATGCTATGGAATTTTGTAAAATTTAATTGGTTTCTTGGTTGTGGGTGGTTCAAAGGTACACCTACCTGCTGCCCATGTGTGCTTTATGAGAATCTTGCCTTATGGATCTTTAATATTTAATTTGAGATAGAAGAAAAATTATGAAAAATAGTTACTCTGAATTGGCATCTGAGGTCACTTTTGAGAATTCAGCCTGTTTAAAAATGGTAGTACCTTTTTTGAATCAAGGTCTGGTCTAGTTGTCCACAAGATTCAAATTAGGCCAAACCAAACATATTTTGAAATATTGAAGTATAAGAAAGGCCTCTTAGTAGTTCATTCTCTCCTTCTCTTTCAGACTAACCAGAATAAGTTGTTACTAAATTTAATTTTAAAGAATAGATTGTTCCTGTACTGAAATCTGCCAAGTTTCTACAGAGATTTCTTTTTAAAGAGCAGAAATGTGTTTATGATCAACCCAAAGTAGTAATGTTGACTCAAATGTAAATGCTGTCGTAAGGAAGTGCTTGTCATAAGCCCCACAACCTTGCAAAGTGCTTCAGGAAGACTTATACAAAGCCTTTTGGAATTGTTTAATAAATTTCTTCTTGGGGCCCTTTTCTTGAATCTAAGACTGAATCACTGAGAGACCTCATAGCGCGGTGGAGCTGTGCCGCCTGCGTTTGAATCTTGCCGCCTACCCTTGAGGGCTGTCTGACCTTGGGCAAGTTTCAAACCCGGTCTGTGCCGGTTTTCTTTTGTAAATGGAAAGGAGGACTTTTCCTCAAAGGGTTGCTGTAAAGGTAAATAAGAGAGTGCCTGTCACAGAGTGTTGGGTGTTGTCCCTCATCATCACCATCTGCAGTGAGGATGTCTAGTGTAGAAATTGAGAGTATGGCCTTCAGAACCACACTTTAGTTCAGGTCCCAGAATTTCCTCTTGTTATCTTTGTGACCAGGGTCAAGTGAACTTCAGATGCCTCATCTGTAAAATGGGAATAATAGAAGCATTTGCTTCATAGGGTTATTGTGAGGTCGGAATGAATTCATATATTCAAAGATCTTGACTAGTGTTTGGTACATCTTTTCGAATTTAATTCTGTGTAGTGTTTCTTGTCTGTCTTGAACCATGGATGACTATATTTTTTAGAAATAAATTTTGGTGGGGCGCCTGGGTGGCTCGGTCAGTTAAGCGTCCGACTTCGGCTCAGGTCATGATCTCGCAGTCCGTGCGTCGGGCTCTGTGCTGACAGCTCAGAGCCTGGAGCCTGTTTCAGATTCTGTGTCTCTCTCTCTCTGACCCTCCCCCGTTCATGCTCTGTCTCTCTGTGTCTCAAAAATAAATAAAGGTTAAAAAAAAAAATTTAAAAAGAAATAAATTTTGGTAACGATAGAGAATTATAGCCATCATGAAATATGCAGAATTCCTATCCATATGCATGATGTTAATTGAATTTATACTTTTAAACCAGAGTTTATATGAGTCTTTATGAAATTTAGTTATTAGATGAGTTGATCGCTCTTTCATTTAAATATACATAACAGACTGTATGACTGTATGACTGTATAACAGACTGTAAAACTCTCTTATAATGGTACCTATCACACATTTGCTGCTACCTGTGATTTTCTCCTCTACTAAACAGAAAAAGCTCTTTGAGGGTAAGAATAGTGTATCATTCATAATTTAATCTCTGGTGCCTAGCAGAGTGTTGGATATATAAAGAAGCTTAATGAATGCTGTATAGTGAATTAAATACTGTTATTCTCAAGTTGTTTATGAGTAGTTGAATGACATTATAAGTGATACTGTGGAGAATGCTATTATTAGTATTGCTGAATTGAATTTTTACATTCTTATTATTTTTGTAACGAGAGTAAATAAGGGGAATTATAGTAAAACTTATGTTTTATTAAGGAAACATTTCTCATTTTGAAAATTAAACTTAAAATAGTCTGAAAAGTACATATTGAATATCTTTCTTTGTTATCTGACATGTCCATTTTTTATTGTAAAACTTTCTGACTCCCACACTTTCCTGCCACTAAGTTGGATGTCATTGCAATTAACATGAATTATACAGATTCTAATTTGGATGTCCCAGATGATGATGTGATGTTGTTATTGGCTTCAGAATTAATAATAATAAAGAAAAATTTTCAAGTCAACACTGTGAAAATAAAGTAGTATCATTTCCTTAAGGACCAAAGCTTTATTTCTCTTTCCATTCAAGAGTGAGACTCTTTCTCTTGAGCAGTCTTTTTTTTAAATTTTTTTTTGCAACGTTTATTTATTTTTCGGGACAGAGAGAGACAGAGCATGAATGGGGGAGGGGCAGAGAGAGAGGGAGACACAGAATCGGAAACAGGCTCCAGGCTCTGAGCCATCAGCCCAGAGCCTGACGCGGGGCTCGAACTCACGGACCGCGAGATTGTGACCTGGCTGAAGTCGTACGCTTAACTGACTGCGCCACCCAGGCGCCCCTCTTGAGCAGTCTTAATAAATAATTAACTTTTGAAATAGTTGTAGTAAATAGTGTAACAGGAATCATAAAGGAGGTATATGTAATTAGGAGGTAAAACACTTAAACTTTAAACCTGACTGCACATTTAATAGGCATTACACAATGGGAGAATATATTTTTTTAAATAAGCAAAATTGATGGGACCTTCCAGCTGCTTCATTTATAGAATCATTCTGTTTTACCTGTCAATATAATGCAGTTTAATTACTGTGCTCTCTGAAATTATAAAATGCAAGAAATAGCTTTCATGAAAGAGATATCCTCAGCAAAGAAATCTGAATACTAATCTACTCAGAAGTGTATAGTGTTTCATAACATTGTTAAAACTTTTCAAAAATGTGAACCATCTACTACAATGTGGATCCTTTGTTCAGTTACCCAATTTAGTTGAATATATTGCATTTTTATTGGCTAAAACAATTTAGTAAACTTGCCCTTTTTTGTTCATATATTTTTAAAGCAACCAATCTCAGATGGAACTTAAAAACATTAAGTTATGGGCACTTAGAAACTACACTTAAGGGTCTGGTCTGTGAGATGCAAAGTAGTTTGTTTTCACTTGACACATTTTAGCATGACATTGTTTCCGCACCTCATATCTCTTTTCTTTAACACTGCTGTGAAGGCATTGGAATATTGATTAGCATTTTACAGATGTATGTGATGTCTCCAACTTTTGAAGAAGCAGTGTTTCTGATGAAGAATTGCATGGAAAGAAGAGGAAAGAGAGAAATAACTTTTAGGACTTGTGATTTCTATCCTTGTCCTCTAACATTAGGAAAATGCTTAACTGTGTGCTTTGTCAATGATCCAAAGGAGAGGAAAATAATATATGCATTATCTATTGACAAACTTAGAATCGAGGTCCATGGAGTTCTAGACTGAGCAGTGCTACTGATTGGCACGTGACCTTGAGCGGTACACTTCATTTCCACTACTGTTCACGTTCTTATCCTTTCAGCGGGAAGACAGAAGGCAGTTACCCTGCCCTCACTCAGAGAGAACGTTGCAGGGGTTATAAGTGCTTTTTGAAAGCATTAGAGAAGGACAAGTTGCAAGCAAATACAAAATAAACATTAGGATTTAGAAATGGATATTTGTTTATCATTATTTAAAAATTGTAACCTTTTAGCTTGTTTGTCTGAAGGGCGTTTTTCCTTTTAACTTTATATTTGAAGAGACTTCTTATTGGTGTGTTCACAAGATTATGTAAGGTAACTCCTAAAGAGGCAAGGAACTTTGGTTTAATTGAATGGGACTTTAATGTTAACACCGAGTTTTGTTTTATCCTGGGTTATAGCAGATGTTGATGCTGAAGAATAAACTACGTATTGAGAAGATAACACATTTTATTAGGTTAAAACTTGTAAAACCTGCACGTGCATTTCAGGAAAAAAAAAGTTCAGATACATCAGATTCCATTAGAAGTATATCCAAAGGGAAAAATTAATCACATTATTTACTTTTAAATTTCAAAAGGTTTACTCGGCTGTAGGACCCCTCCCTTGCTCATTTAATTTATACCTCGAATGCAGTGAAATGTGCACAATTCAGAATATGTATACTGGCCTGGAAGATTTCTTGTATTCCAGCTAATCTTTGATTTAGGAAGGTGAGTGAAGACACACGTGGAAAGGCTGTATTTTATGGAAGTAGTTTTTTTTCCCCTCTTGTCCCTAAAAGTGAGTTAACAGTCTTTAAAAGTCAAAAGCTGGAGTTAACACATTATGTAAGTTTCTTTGAATTTAGCGTTTCCTCTCTGGTTATTAGAGAAGAGTTGTCACAACCTCACGATGTCACTTTTTTAAGTGGAAATGAAATTCTAGTGTACTCAGAGTAAGACCTATTCAGATGAGTGGCACATACGAGAAATATTATTCATCCCATTTAATATTAAGTATAGGGAACAATGGTCCTCAAATGCAAGGTTGTTAAGTAGAAAGCAACTTTTAAAAATATATTGTCTTTTTGTCCTTATTGTTCAGCTTCCAACTGATGGAAACTTGGAACGATCAGATTTCTTTTCCACTTTTGAATTTAAAGTCTACATTGATGTTTGTAATCTTGGGTGGTGGTCTGTATAACTCTGTAGTACTGAACGTTTACTTTTAACATATTAAATAAAATGATTAAAACAGTCCATCCTTTATTTAAACTTGATCTGTTTTTCGCAACCCCCTTCCCTTTGTTCTACCATTGTTTTCAATTTTCTTAGTGTTTCCACACGAGTTTGTGTGTCTTTTAATGCAGCATCTTTCTTATTTGCTCTGTCTTCTTTTTGCATCTGTTTTCTTTTCCCCCATCACAGCACGTTTTTTTCTTTAGCTCTCTTTTGCCTTTGCCTCTGCATAAGGTATGGAGTAGGGGTTTTCACTTGGTTCAGTCTGCTCTTATGAGACTGAGGCAAAATGTAAAATTTTCTCTCTATAAAATTTGCCTTATCTCAGCAGAGGAGCTCTCTGATCATCTTATCTATGCAAAACTTCAGGGGCCATTTTGTAAACCTAAAACCAAGTTTTAGTTTATGTGGGATGGTGAAAAGGGAAAACTGTGATGTGTTCATTATTTACTATTTTTCTACTAATTTCTTTCATTGGAGGATACCCACAGCATTTTTCTGTCCACGTTACCTTGAAACATCTAAACATCCAAGCTTTGTTGTGTTCCTTCCTCTCCGCACCCAGTGCGCTGGCGAGTCCTGGAGCTGTCTCAGCAATGACCTTCGCCACCTGACCACCTCGGGGGTGGCTGGCCTGAGAACATCCAGTTAGACGGGAAGAGCAGCTCCTTTGTTTTGTTTTGTTTTGTTGTTAACTCCTTAAAACCAGACAGAACATCAGACCATGTCCACTGTGAGGTTTTCCAGGGTTCACCATTGTTGAATGATTAATGGTTCCTAGTAAAGTAACCATCAGCTTTATTGTCTTCCATGGCTTCAACTCAAATGAAATGTATCCCTTTGAGTTAACTTTTGTTTTGATTTTAAGGGTTCTTTTCACCCAGAAAATCAAAGGGTATGAAAATGAATATGTATTTTTAAACAAAAAAGATTTACATAAAAATCCCTTGAGTAGAAAGTTTCCTAAGGACCCAAATCCATTGATTTGGAGTGAATGTTTAATAGTTTCTCTAAATACCTGACATTATTCAGACATCAGTAGTAGGAAACCTTTCAGTTTGATTAAACAAAATGACTCCTCCTTTTGATTTAGAAAACAAGCAGACCATTGTTACTTTTTATTTAAACAATTAAAATATAAGATTAGATAAACTGCATTTTAGAGTTGATTAAATAAGAGAGTTTTCCAGAAATTGCATTTTATGAAATCTGTACCTCATAGAAAAAACTTGATTTTTTTTTGTCCACCTCTATCTCATTCCTAGCTTCTATTTATTCATTTATTCAGTTCATTCAGCAGATATTTATTGAACACTTACTATGTGCCAGCTACTTTTACTAGGCACATATATTACAGCAGTGGAGAAAAGAGACAAATATTCTCATCCTTGTAGGAATTACATTCCAAACCATTCTGGTGTGTATAGAGCTTTTTATTTACTATGTGAAGTAGTCATAACTAAACATTGTGTAATAACGATTGGAAAAAAAAGTAAGATTCCTTTGTATGGATTTTATATCCTTCGACTTGGTATAAAAGAATCCTGAGGCTGCCTGGGTGGCTCAGTCGGTTGAACGTCCAACTCTTCATTTCGGCTCAGGTCATGATCTCACAGTTGTGGCATCAAGCCCCATGTTGTTGCTCTGTGCTGGGCATGGAGGCTGCTTGGGATTCTCTCTCTTCCCCTCTCTCTCTGCCCCTCCTCTGCTTCCGTTCACTCTCTTAAAATAAATAAACAAACATTAAAAAAAAAAAAAAGGAATCCTAACTCCTAAAGCGAAACTCCATTTGAATGTGCAATTTGAGTTTGAGTTGAAATATTAAACACCTAAAATGTTGTTGGATGTTTCCACTAGAAATCATGAAATCATCCTCATTTATGAACCCTGGGAAACCTAACAGTGGATACTGTTTGAAATTTCTCCTTGGTTTTCTTTATACTTTTAAAGTTGTTTTCTCCCTTTGCTTTGTTTTCTTTGTGACAGAGCCTGAAAAAAATGTGTAACACTGAAAATTGCACAATGGCAATGTAGTCATCTTGGCTATATTGCACAATTAACAAGAAAATCTTAAGTTTGCTTTGTCTAGTATATGTAAAGAACTAATTTTTTGTTTCCATGATTGTCAAAACCATGTAATTTCCTAAACAAACAAAACCCTCAAGTGTACCTTTCCAGCTCAGATATTAAAGTAGATATATCTAAGTGTTTTTACAGTACAAATAGCATTAGTATGATATAATCTATTGCAATGATTTTTATTTTTAAATTTTTATTCATAAATACTTAATACATGTCCCAAGTACTTGGGGGTATCAGAGACCAGTAAGACATCACACCTGTTCATAACGGTGTTCACAGTCCATTTGGGGAGACAGAAGATCCCCACATGAAAATTAAATCTCTTGTATTAGGCAATATGGGGTTTAGCTTGATGGGAAGTCTGTTGTAGGCTGCTACAGTAAGCTGAGTCCTAGGTCAAGTGGACATGCCTGGCTCGTCTTCATGGGAATCCATCTTTTCTGTTCACTTTGGGCAAAGATGGTTAGCAGGCCTTCTTTGTGCCTTAGGCACCTGAGGGTAGTGAAGTCCCCTTTCCAGCTACTGCAACTGCTCAGCAAGGAAGGGGAAGGAAAGGGAATAGAGCATACATCCTAGCCGTTTACTGCATTCACTAGCTATGCCTGCTGGAAGCAGAAACTCTGCACTTGAGAATGGAATGTATATAGACACACCATGGACATGGTTCAGGTTCTTGAGGCCAAAAATTATTCCATAGGTTTGGGAGGACTGATATATTAACGAGGGTCCTGTAAAGAAGGGGTGTTCCCTGAGAAACAGAAGAAGCACCAAGAAGGGAGGAAAGAGCCTTTTGGCGGTTACTGGAGAGCACTCTTTCTTCCTTAGTTTTGCCTGAAACAGCCCTGCCTGTGAGACGGGCTAATTTGCCAAATTTAGGAAGTCTGCATTGCTATAATATGTAGATACAATCTTTCTAAATTATTTTGCTTCACAATTAGCCAAAATTCCTGATATGTGTGTGTATTTAAATTCTCAAACAATGCTGTGTGCCCATGACTTTTGTTTTCATTTCCCTGGACATTTGAAAGTATTAAGAGTCTCTTTGTTTTTAGAGTATATTTGTTTGTTTATTTGGGCCTAAATCTAAGATAGAATGACATCCATTGTTGTCTTTTAGATTTAAATTGGGGGAAAAAAAATCCAAAGCCTCAATGTGTATTTTGTCTGTTGATGAAAATATTTGGACACTTGTATATAGATTTCTTTGTGGTGGTGGTTGTTGTTGTTTCAATAACAATTTCTTTGAAGGATTTCTTTTCCTGAAAACTATATCTGGGCAAGAATCATCACACTTCTATTTGATTCAGAGGCCACCTAGGATAGTTGTGTTCATTTTCTTGATTGCTGTGATGGTTTCAGGGAGATATACATACGTCAGAACTTACCAAATTATACATTTTAAATCTGTGCATTTATTGTATATCAGTAAAACTTTTAAAAAGCCACCTAGGTCATAAGGTATATTTTCAAGATAAAATCCGTATTATAGGAATTATATTTTAAAGTTTGTCATTTGTTTTTTATTTCTCTATTTTATCTACCATTTATTCACCTCTATCCCATACCCCAGACACATATGTTTTAAGAAAGACAAATAGAACTGAGGAGGCCTCTGCTCCAGCTGAAATTTAGATATGGGACCTTAGAGAGCTTTTTTCCGTATGTAAGGCTCACTGGAGTATCTTTAAGTAAATTACACAAATTTGAATTTGGAGAATTGGAGTTGTGTGTTTTTCAAGAAATCCTCCTTGCCTTATAGTTTAACAGATTATGACTCATCTTTGGCATGGGATAAAGAACATGATTTTAGTAAGACCTTTTTTTTTTTTTTTTTTTCTTAAGAGAGGTTAAATTACTTAATGCTTCTTCTTAAATATTGTTCTCTGTTTTTTTGTTTCTTTTTTTTCATTTTTGTAAACTAACTTTTGGCATGTTGAGCCATAGACTCTATGAATAGATTTGTTTAGGAAGAACTAAGTCAACTCCCCTCTTCGTGCCCCCTGCACAGAAGGCTTAATATATGTTTCATTAAAATTATGGTTTATTAACTGAATATTTCTTGTGTCACCCAGTATACGTCTGAGGGAAACTTCTTTATTGTTGGATTAATGCTTATGTTAAGTTTAAAACACTGGCAATTTTTCATGAATAAAACATAGCCTAGAAAAATTTTCAGAGCTGTCCTTCTGGAATTGGGACTATTAGAGTTGTGACTTCAAAGCTCAGGCTCTTTCCACCATACTAGTTGTACACATTGGAATTACCTGTGCCTAGGCCACAATCCTGGGTGAGGCCTTCCTGTAAGTATTTTTTAAAGTCCCCAGGTTATTCCAGTAACATCCACACTGTCTCTGCATCATATTCCCCCACACTCAAACTTTCAAACATGTAGAGAACTTGGAAGAATAATTCAGTGAACACCCATATTTCCTCTACCTAAACTCAGTAATTTGCTTTATGACTCTCTCTCTCTTTTTCTGTACATGTAATAGTTTATTGTACCAGTGAAAATAGGTTTCAGACACTGTGACTCTTTACCATTAAATACTTCAGTATGCCTCTCTTGTGGACAAGGACATTCTCCTCCATAACCACAATACCATTATCACACCTAAGAAAATTAACAATAACTTAGAATGCTCTTTAAGAGCTCAGTTCCATTTATTAAAGGCATGTGAATTCATATTCTACTAAAAATTAAATGCATATGAAATGAGAAGTTCTTCAGAATATGAAATCCTGGGAATTCTTGCCAATAATATGTTTCTCTTCTGTGTTTGCTTAAATCGTTTTGATGAGGTAAACGTATTTTCCTGCATATGGTGAAGTAAGATCCTTCCTAGCTCTCACATCGCATGATCGTATGATGAGAAAAAACACTTGTCAAAGTTCATGCCACAGTGTGGTTTAGTGGAAAAAGCCCAGTTTCAAGCCAGAACAATGTTGGTTCAAACACTTGCTCTGCCGCTTACTGCAGGTGACCTTGGAGAAATAAAACTCTTGTGTCAGTTAGGACAGTGTCAGAAACTACCTTCAGGCTCACTGGAGTGATCAGGAAATTTGTTATTTCACAAGAAACCCAGAGGCAGGACAGGCTCCATGTTGGTCAGTTCTGTAGTTCAGGTACTCAGCATCTTTCCACTGCGCCAGATGCCTTGTTGGCTCCAGCTTCTGTTTTGGCTTCTTCCTCAAGGTGGCTCACATCTATACAGTACGGTATTCAGAGGAAGTCAGAAACCTCTTCACAGGCGTGGGCTGTCTGTCTTTGTATCTGATTGGACATCTCTGCCCACTTCCAGACCAGTACTTTGGGATGGGGTTTTCTTCAGGAGAAGAAGGGAAGAATGGACTTTGGGTACCACTAACAGTGTCCAGTACTCCTCCAGATCCCAGTTTTCTTCGCTGTGAAATGGGAACAGTGATGTCTGTCTCTGTGGTTATCAACTGACACGAAATAGGTAAAGCAACAAATACAAAGCCGATAATTTAATGATGGGAATTTCTATTTTTTTTCCCTCTCCTTTTCATCTTCGAGAAACTTCTGACACTGCTGCACTGCCTACTAGTAAGCACGTGTAAGTGATTGTCCCTTAACGGGTCTCTTTTGTGTACTCTCACCTCAGCATGTAAGGAAGAACTTTTTTTTTAAATATATTTTTAATGTTTATTTTTGAGAGAGAGAGAGCGAGAGAAAATGAGAGTGGGGGAGGGGAAGAGAGAGAGGAGACACAAAATCTGAAGTAGGCTCCCGGCTCTGAGCTGTTAGCACAGAGCCTGACATGGGACTTGAACTCACGAACCGAACCGTGAGATTATGAACTGAGCCGAAGTTGGACGCTAAACTGACTGAGCTACCCGGGCACCCCTAGGCAAAACATTTTAGGTGAACTTTTCAGATTTGTCAGATACCTTCCATTAACCTATTTTGGCTCATCTTATTTTCTCTTACATATTTCAACTTCACTTTATATTATTGCAAAGCCAGAGAAGGGAAACTGTCAACAGTGGGTACATATTTATCAAGATCAAGATCCAGATCCAATGTGAACAAAAAATATCTTTAATTTCACTATCTGTAAAAACAAAAAAGTTGAAATAGGTTTTCCCCTTTTATTAAAATACATGCACCATGATCTGTGAAAAAGTCAACAAAATAAAATGTTATATTTGAAACATAGTATCTTATTTGTCCAGGATAGACCAGGTCTTTGATACGTGGGGCAAATCTAGGCTTACCATCACTTAGCCACTCTGGCTTCCCCAGAACTTACTTTCTAAAAAAAAAATCTTGTTTACCAGCAGATCTTTTTTTGATAGTTTGGTCTTGAACCTTCTTTTCCCCACTGTGAGAAAGCCATCTTCCAAAGTCATGTTTTCCGATATATGTGAACACTGGAGGGTCTTTGTTCAGGCATGCCTTTTTCAAAATATGTAAAGAAGAGTTGTCATATTTTTCTCCCTATGGAATTTCTAAAGCACTTCTGAAACACCTGTGAAGTTCTGCAAAATTATTACAGCCCAATCACATGGGAAGATCATCACTTTGGTTTTGAATTTTCTCCCTAAACGATGGGATTTCTTTTGAAGGGGAGCTACCGCTCCTTCTTGACCCCTCAAGTAGAAGATTTAAATTTTTTTTTTCAACGTTTGTTTATTTTTGGGACAGAGAGAGACAGAGCATGAACGGGGGAGGGGCAGAGAGAGAGGGAGACACAGAATCAGAAACAGGCTCCAGGCTCCGAGCCATCAGCCCGGAGCCTGATGCAGGGCTCGAACTCCCGGACCGCGAGATCGTGACCTGGCTGAAGTCGGACGCTTAACCGACTGCGCCACCCAGGCGCCCCTCAACTAGAAGATTTAATTCCTGTGAACTTCCATGGCTAGGGAATAGAAGAACAGTGACAAGCCGAGTGTCTCTCCTGACTTGGAAGATGCTGGACCTAGGCTTATCCTGTCTTAGTCACAGTTTTTTTGCTTGGTCTTTAATTTTGTTGATGAGGTATCTATTGGTCTAGTAAGCTCTTTGAATACTGAAAATGGTCAGATTTTGAGTGGTTCCATCATAATTCAAACCTTCTGCTGGCATGAATCATTTCAGCCAGAGAGGTTTTTTTAAAGGAACAATTTAAATGTGTGTTGATGTTTCTTATACGTTTAATTATGAAGCAGCACAATCAAAGCAGAACTCTGATATAGATCATAATTTTATTAAAGAAGCCAGATAAGGAACACTGTGGCCATAACGTTAGTGCTAGAGTTTTGGGGGAAAAAATAAGTTTGAAATTTGTATTGCATTGTCTCGAATTAATTACTTTTAAAAAGGGTGATATATGATTATAACTTACGAAGCTTGGTTTTGTTGGGGCAGATTTTTAATTTTAGTCCCTTTCTGGAAAGTTTTGTGGACAGGATTCCCTTTGCTGTGTAACAAATGCTTTTACTGTTTAGTTAAGGTTTACTACCAGTGGCTCAGAGGCTAAAATGAAAAGTGAAATGGCTGTTGTTTCCCATCTAATAACAGATTTTATTTTTATTTCCACTACCCAGTGTTAAAAAAAGAAATGAAATGAAAGCAAAGATCAAGATCCAAAAGCTCAAACTAAAATTTAATTTCCTAACTAGAATAAGGCTGGCTTTGCCGTGATGTGAACAGTCATATGTAGGAAACATTTGTTCATAGCTATACAGTTGGCCATGCTAATTGCTGGGATTAGTAGTTGGATTGGCATGTATTCCTGTCTTCAGACACTCCGTCAGGCACGTAAAAACCAATGAAGGCTAAGCAGTTGGGATTGACTCAACTTTTTTTACCTCCCTACTGAGAAATGTTTCAACTGTGCTTCTTGAGAGAATGGAACAAAAATGTAAGTGATAGTGGGTTGGAGAGCCATGCGTTATCCACCTCTTAGTACCCAGGACTTTAATGAGAGAGTAGTTGCCAGACCTTTGTCTTTGTTTCTTTTCTGATTTTATCATTTCTATATTCTGTCTTGGAGCTTCTTATGTATGGGGTCTAAAGTTGTCTGGAATAGATTCTAAGGGCAAACTGCTTTTGTCCCAAGTCATTTATCATTTCACTTTTCATATAGAGTTCTTGTTTTGACTGACAATCACAACGTGATCAGTGAAAAATTCTTGCCCAGCTAAGAAAAATATATTTACAGGAGATTTTATTTTATTTTATTTTATTTTATTTTATTTTATTTTATTTTTAAAGTTTATTTACTTATTTGAACAAGACAGAGACAGCACGAGCAGGGAAGGGGTCGAGAGAGAAGGAGAGGGAATCCCAAGTAGGCTCCGCACTGCCTGTCCAGAGCCTGACATGGGGCTCAAACTCACGAAACTGTGAGATCATGACCTGAGCCGAAACCAAGAGTCAGATGCTTAACCAACTGAGTCACCAAGGTGCCCCTTTACAGGAGCTTTTAAAAACTTATTCAGAAAAGGGATTATACTTGGAGAATCATTTTTGTTATTATTTCTGAAAGACCCAGTACCACAGAAAGTTTTAGGGCCATGAGTCCATTTAGCCATACTGAGCATTATGCCATTCAGTTTATCCTTCTTTAGCTATATGCTGTGTGACTGAGTCACGAAGTATTTGGGGATACTTACTGGTCAACTTGAGTTTTGAGAAGTAATTTTTAAAAAATTTGCAGCTGGACACAAGCACAGGGTCATTTGAGAATATTATTGGGATTGTGTTATGGTCGAAAAAGCTTGATTGTCAGAAAATTTGTAATCAGCCATGTATTTAGTTTTCTTGTGGACTGAGTCGTGGACTCTGCTGGTGATGCAGCTTGTCTTTCTCCCAGTTGAGCATGAAAACCTGGTAGTACAGGGACGCGCCTGTCTTCTCAGCATCGGCAGGTTTCGCAGCAGCTCCTTTCACATGTTCTTGCTGACACGCTACCAAGTGGTGAGTGCGCTACACTGACACGGGTCACAAATTTTTGGTTTTGTTCTTTGTGGTACTTACGCACCGTCAGAGCAATGCGATGACAACGGAAGCATTTCTCTTTGGTCTGTTTTAGGATCATCAGTAGACACATAGAGGCATTTGACTGGTTTTTTAAATTGAAAAAAATTTTTTTTAATGTTTTATTTATTTTTGAGAGAGCATGAGCCGGGGAAGGACGGGCGGGGGGGTGGGGAGGGGGGGAGACAGAAGATCCGGAGCTGGCTATGCGCTGCCAGCAGCGAGCCCGATGTGGGGCTCGAACTCAGGAACTGGGAGATCGTGACCTGAGCCGAAGTCGGATGCTCACTGACTGGGCCACCCAGGCACACCGCTCCCCGCCCCCCCCCCCCCCCCCCCCCCCCCCCCCCCCCCCCCCCCCCCCGCCACATACACCTTTTTTTTTTTAATGTTTTGCTCTCACGTGATGACTGGATGGGGAGATGGGCAAAGAATCTCTGTTGGGGTGATGGAGGAGAGTTGCTTGTGGCTACCACTTTTTGTTTGTGTGATCTACTAATCATTTCATATGGCTGCTGGCAACTGTTCCGGTGACCTAGGTTTCACTTCCTTCGCAGAAACTCTGACTTTTATTTTTGAATAATCGTATGAATAAGAAAGTGTTTTTTAAAAATGGATTTGCCATTTCCTGAAATAAAGTGGAAGCCTTTTGTCTGTTTATTCTGCTTCATCTTTTATTAGCCACTTGCACACTTGTAGGCATTGTTGGTGTGAGAATTACTCTTTTGAAAGCTTTCAGTTTGGTTTTTGTTCCAAGTGGTGACATTCCAGTTAGCAGTATCCTTGCTTTTTACCTGAGGAATATAAAATGAGATGCACTTTGGAATATTTATTCTTTAACTTTTGAATATTGGATGCAGGTATTAGTATAAATTCAGCACACCATTATGTGATGGGAAGAAAAGAGACATGTTTATGACGAGCGAGAACTTTTTTGGCAAAGAGCAGTTCTGTCCCGTTCAGTCAGTTACTGAGATGGAACTGATGAGTTTCCTTTTATTAGGTGTGTCTTTGAAGTTGAAATGATTCAGTAGTCACCTGTGAGCATTAGTGTATCGAGTTCTTGGAACCTGTTGTACTCCCAAGGAGGCAGTTTATGAAGCAAATGTATGGCAGGCAGTATATTATGACTTTAATAAATAGTGTGCCACAGAGCGGATGATGTTTTGGTACCATGTGTAACACAGTTACACCTTGACATGTCAAGTGGAAACTCAGGCACTTGGTCAATCCAGTGATAACTATCTACTCTTCATGTGTGCTCATTTTCTCAGTGTGCGTTTATAACTGCTTTATAGTGATCCTCCCGATTTGACAACCAGGAAGAGTAAAAAAAAAAAAAAAAAATCCCAAATAGTTGATTTTAGAATTTTTAAGTAAGTTGGATAGGGGGAAATGTTGCCTTTTGCTGGTTTCCTTATCAGTTGACTGCTTTACTTTATGTGAAGTTTTATTTCTTTTAAAAATAAAGTTCATGGGGCGCCTGGGTGGCTCAGTTGGTTAACTGACCGACTTTGGCTCAGGTCACCATCTAACGGTTCGGGGGTTCGACCCCCGCGTCGGGCTGTGTGCTGAACACTTGCTCGGAGCCTGGAGCCTGCTTCAGATTCTGTGTCTCCTTCTCTCTCTGCCCCTCCCCTGCTCGTGCTCTGTCTCACTCTGTCTCTCAAAAATGAATAAATGTAAAAAAAAAATTTTTTTTTTTTAAATAAAGTTCATGAATTTTGTACCGATTCAGGATGTGGCAAGCAATGCTGTAATCACTGCTCTGTTCGGTCAGTAAAATTCCTGTAATCGTGAAACGTCTGTGGCTGTTAGACTCTTAATGTTCCTGCATACCACCATCTTATCATTGTTCTGCATCATCATTGACTTGTGTGTTCAGGTGCTCTTTACTACATGAAGAAATGAAGCTGGTAAATAGCCATTTTCAAGTATAATCTCAACCTGCTTCCATGGTTTTCTACAAGGTTTTCTGGCATCCTTTTTTTTTTTTTTTTTTTTTTTTTTCAAATCATTCATGTTAAGGAGGAGCCCAGGGGTCGCCTTTCAGGTTTCTTGATGTATTTAAGAATATGTGGCCAATGTTACTTGCTGGAACTGGCCCTAAAAAAGTTGAACTGGCGCCATACTTTTCATGCTACTGTTATGTCTAACTATAAAATGAAAGAAGTGCTAATAACACTTCCTACTTGTTTAGCACGTTTTCCTCCCTGGCTCTCAAAGGAGTTGGCCAATATCAGGCTGGGTTCCCAGACCATGTTTCTATTATTTTCTAATTCCTGTAAGGTAATGTAATGTTACATAAGGCTTTCACTGGTTGACTTCTTTTTTCTTATGTCTTCCTAAAGATTGGAAACTAGTATTTGCTGTTATCGTCCCCACTTCTCAGATGCTGAGGATAAGGCTCACCTTGGCTAACTGTTTGACCTAGCATTATACTATCATCAGTTTCAGAGCCAAAAACAGAACTCAGAATTTGTCCTCAGTCCTCAACCTCATTTGTTACTGAGCCGCAGTTCCTCTTCTTTTCAGCTATACTCACAACAGGACCAAAGAAAATACATCTTCAGGTACCAAAAGTATTTCCCACGTTTCTTCTTCAGTGTTCAAATGTTAGGCTATACACTAGATTTATTGTCTGAAGTAAAGTTTCAGTGCCAGTTATAAACATGATCTGTTGCCATATTATTCCTGATTTGACTGGTGTCCCAGAAGGTGATGGATAGTTGAAGAAAGAATATAATGAATGCAGCCCCTATTTTCTTTTGCCCTTCTAAATTTGATTTAACGTAAGGTTGCTTTCTGCCAGGAACTTTCATGAATGGGCATATATTAATAAAGCCAGACCTTTTTTCCCCTTTATAGTAACAGACCTAACAAAGCATCTCCCCAAAGTGGATTCAGTTGGTGTATGCTAATACTTGAGTGCATACTTCCTGAACTTATAGGAGGAAGCAGCTCCAAGCACTCCGAAATTGAAGTCGTTCCTATAAAACTTGGTTAGTGCAGTCTGAACATATTTTGTGCTTTGAAATAGATCTTGCGTAATTCTTTCTGTTAGTGATTGTTCATCGAACTTGAGGAGTCTGTTAAAACTAGAAGAATTGACTGTTCTGCTTTAAAAATAAAATTTACTTTAGAAAATCAAACGAGGTTTCTGGGAGTGGCATTTTTTTTTTCTTCAGAGTGACAAAAGTGAAAGTTGCATTTTGATCAGTTTTGATGAGTCGTCTTAGTGAAAACCCCAGACCCGAAGCGTGTGCTGGTAGGCACATACAAAGCAGTTTTCATGTTTTGGTGTCCCCCCACCCCCAGTGAACCGTTGCATGTATACACATGCCACACATAAAGAGTCCATTCTTGCTCACAAGCAGCTGAAGGAGGCTGGCCACTGCGGTCTTCTGCTCAGTGGAAATTGGCAGCCTTTCTTCTCCTATAAACAACAGCCTGACGTCACCCCACGCAGTGGTGATAGCGGACCCACTTTAGAGATTCTCAATGGGCAGAGCTGTTGAAGGCCTGTCGCTGGCTTTGGTCATCTTCAGCCACGCTCGAGTAAATGCAATGCAGGGAGGTTCATTAATGTCCGGGATCCTGGCGAGCCCTTTAAAGCTGTCGGTCAGGTATTTATCCTTGAACTGGCACAGAGAATCCTCACAAGAAACCTGTGTGATGAGCAGGAGAAGTGGAGTTGTTCCTGTTTTAGAAATGAGCTGACTCAAGTCCAGAGAATTAAAAAGTGAGCAAGTGGTGGAAGGATGGACATTCAGGTTTTCCAAACACGGTTTTGTCTGTCTTTCCACCATGTTAAATCGCTTCTTTAGTAATTGTTAACTGTTCGAATCTGTTACTTCCCCTCCTGTCTAAAATGTGTGGAGCTGATGATTTATGAGTTTTTTTTTGTTTTTTTTTTTTCCAGTCAAGACATCTGTGCATGAAAATCAGATAGAGTCTTGATACATTTGGGAACTCTTTGACAGAAAGGTAACCCACTCCCTTGCCTCAGAGAGAGCCTTTTGAAAAATCGAGTGTAAGTCTACACTCTCCAGTGTAATTGGAAAGATTTAACAAGATGATCCTGTTTTTTATTTGGCCTCCAAAAGTGACATAAAATTGCGAGAATGAATGATTATAATTCTTTTGTGTTGTTAACTGGGAGAGACAAAACCAACATGAAAGAACTGTTCTATTAGTTAGAAGTTAGATTTTTATTGGGAAGGAGGGGAGGATTGAGCCACTGGTAAAAATATAATTTGTTACGTAAAATAGTTGTTTTTCTCACATGCCCACTTCAGGCAGTTACAAAAAGTGAAAGAACAGTTTTACCTTCCATGACTTACAGTTGCATATGTGGCTTGGGGATACTTTAGATTTGTAGATAACTCATGGTTTTCTGTTTGTGACTCTTGAGTTGGTTTTTCAGTGTGACATTAAGAATAAATAGGCAGGGGGGCACCTGGGTGGCTCAGTCGGTTAAGCTTCTGACTCTTGGTTTCGGCTCAGATCAGGATCTCATGAACTCTCGTGAGTTCAAGCCCCATATTGGGCTCCGGGCTCTGTGCTGACAGCGCGGAGGCCTGCTTGGGATTCTCTGCCTCCCTCTGTCTCTGCCCCTCCCTTGCTTACTCTCTCTCTGTCTCTCTCTCTCAAAAATAAACATTAAAAAAAAAGAAGAATAGGCAGGGAGGGTGTTTAAATATGTGTGACCTATCCACGAGAAATTACTTGTACTTTAACTTCTCTGCTGACTCCCCCACCTTGAGCCAGCTCCCCTGATTCTGATGTGTGTGTTTAGGGAATGCAAATTGATGTTGATTTTAGCTTAACCCTGACAGAAAAATGGCTAAAACTATGTATTAAACAGGCAAATACAATCTTTAGAAAAGCTGCTGTCTAAAACTGCACTGTGGCACCCAGGAGGCACTCAAAAATGATTTTTAAAAGACTTTTTATTTTTTAAGTAATCTCTACACCCAGTGTGGGGCTCAAACTCACAGCCCCGAGATCAAGAGTCGCATGCTCCACTGATGGGGCCAGCCCGGCGCCCCTCAAAAATGAATTTAAAATGAGGTGGTGGTAATCAGAAGTTAACTATGTTGGCGACCTCTGTAAGGTAGCGTCTGTACAGTAGTTGACGAAAATACACCCAAGAAAAAAAGTACACCTGGGGTGAAAGAAATGTCATTTATCGCATCACGTAAAATGAACCAAAAGGGTTGTTTATTTTGCATTTTATCAAATGGGAAAAAATAGTTTGGCCTTTAAAAGCTGACGCTGCCGGCTTTTCAAATTACGGCGGGCCGAAGGAATAGAGCTGAAGTGCGTAAAATCTGCTTTAACAAGGAGAACAGAGTGACTGCCTTTTTGCCGTCTTTCCCCTTCTTCTGTGGGTGACCGAGAATAAGGAGTAAGTAACGGCTCCCAGGCCAAGCCTCTCACTTCTGCTGTGCGGTGAGTCTGGGTCTGCGGCCGAGCGGAGCCACCTTTGCAGCAGCGGCCCAGCGCGGGCTTCCCCGGCGCTGCCCGGGAAGCCCGCGCCCACGGCCTGCCCGGCCAGCTTGAAGTTGAGAAAGCGTGCCTGAAGTGTCCCAGTTTAGCATTTAGCAGCAGTGCAGTTTCTCATCGCTGCAAGAAGCTGTTTGTAATTGTAGACAAATAGTAGGAAGGGCAGGGCACAGATGTTCGATAACTGAAGTCAGTGGCGGGGAGCAGCGGGAGCGCCAGGTGGGGCTTAGATTTTAACTCCTACGTAATGATCTTGCTGTCTGTTCCATGGCGAATATGATATGAACAGAAACCAAAGGAGAGTTTTAATTTTAACCTTTCATGAGAGCATAAGCTTTTTATTTTAACACTTCAGAGTTGGTTGAAAAATAGTATTTTGGCAGATTTGTTACAAATAATGATACCACGCAGATGTGTAGGGTGCGTTGCAGTTTGTAAGCACCTTCAGGGGCATTGTCCTATGCCACAGCCACAGCCACAGCCACCTCGTGAGTCGTGCTCTTTCCTCTTCTGATGGGGAGCAGAATTCTGAGCGTTTATGGCTCGTCCAAGGCACATAGGAGTAAGTACTAGAGCCAAGACTGGAATCCCTATGTTTTGACCCCCTGCTCCAGTATTCCCTTCACCAAACCAGGAATAAGCACTTTGATAACACCCAGATCCCTGGTCTTCCTCATCCCTCGCTCTTGTTACTGCACAGAAAACCACAGTCGGCAAATCCAGGTTAGCGACCAGTTCCTGTTGCGCCAAGTAGGAGCACGTATAATATCATCAATGGGCAGCGTCTTCATTGACTTTGAAGTTAATACTCCGATAAAAAAGAGTCTTTTTAATTCTTTTTAAGACTCTTTTTAAGAGTCTTTTTAATTCTCTTAGAATCAGAATGGTAGTGCAGAATGAACCTTAGGTACTGTTCAGTGTAATGTACAATTTTTTTTTTTTAAATCTAGAGTAAATATCTTCCATAAGGAAAGTGTAACTTTAGTGAATTCAGAGACTAAGAGTTACGACTCATTCCCCAGACCCAGACCAGTGTGCTCTTTCTTTTAAAAAAAAAGTACACCTCCCCAAGCAGAGGCTATAGTCCCATCCCAGGAGCTGATTGGAGTTGAGCTTCCTGCAGACATTCCTGAGCATCTACCCTGTGCTGGACCCAGACGTGCAGGAGTGTGGGACTTACTGGGGGAGACTCCATCCAAGGTAAGGTGCACCCAGCGCTAAGTGTTCAGACATCTGAAAAACAGACTAGGAATGTTACAGCTAGATTCATGGATAACCCAGATTTGGTCTCAGTCTTTTGTAAACATTTATGAAGAAGCTCTTTCTTATATAACCTTCTAGCTGTATGAAAAAAAAAGACAATTGTGACCACTTTGGAACATTTCAGAAAAATGCTGCTCATCCCTGAGAAGCTGAAGTATAAAGATTAAAAGTAAATGAAAAGCAAATGAAATTGAGATTGTTAGCACCAGATTTTTCTTTAGGTGTTGTCCCTACAAGTTTTTTTTTTTTAATGCTTTATTTACTTCGTGAGAGAGAGAGAGAGCATGCACCCAAGTGAGCATGAGTGGGGGAGGGGCAAAGAGAGAGAAGGGAGGACAGAGGATCCAAAGCGGGCTCTGTCCTGACAGGGTGACAGCAGAGAGCCCGATGTGGAGCTCGAACTCAAGAACAGCAAGATCATGACCTGAGCTGAAGGTGGACACAACCACCTGAGCCACCCAGGCGCCCCAGGTGTTGTCCCTACAAGTTTTGATTGAGAACATTCTACATTACTTGTCCTGTGTTGTAAAAGCTCTGCTGATAAGTTTTCATTCCTTAGCACACATTTTCAGAGAGCTAAAGGCAAGCAAGTCACATGCTCCCTAGCCCTCTATGAATGTTGTTCAACTGAGAACCTGGAGAGCCTTTTTGAAACCTCTGATAATTTGGGCAGTCTCCAAGTCAAGCTGAATTGATAGGGAATGCAGAAAATGATCAGAATAATTACAAGTCCCATTATATAAGAGATCACTTTGCCAACCAAAACACTCAGGGAATGTCTTTATAGACCTTACTTGCACCAGAATTAAACTTGTCTTTCTCAGTAGCTGTTTCCAAAGCTGAATAAACTGCATTGTGTAAATGGGTCAGTTTGTGCAGTATTCTGCATGAAATGTTCAGGTACACACAAAGGCAGTTGGATTATAAATTTCAAGGGCAAACTAGCCTCCAGTAAAGCAGATATAGGAGGAAGCTATGTTATATTCTTAGAGGAAGAGGGGTTTCCCTTTAATTTAAAAGCTGCATTCAATTTCCCAGTCTCTTGGCTGGGATCGTGCTCACCTCTCAGCTCCGGGTTCTACCCTTTAGCAGTCTCTCTCTTCATTCTCTCACGTTTCTGCCTCCAAGTCTTTGAATCACACCCAGCAGTACTTGGTTATAATCAGGAGATTCTGCCCTCCCTCTGTTCTCCAGGGCCTAAGAACTCGCTGGAATGATTTTGAATTAACTTAAAAAAAATAAAAATAAAAAGATATCCTATTGACTAAGATCTGTGCAGTACCTTTCTACTTTAATGCTCCTGGCTTCAAGTCTGGCCAAAGATGGACAAAATATTATAAATGGTACATATGTGAACTTTGCTTAAGGGGCTTTGAGGGCCCTACCTCCATTTACCATGCTTATCCCAAAGTGTTCTTTATTTCATTTTGGTAGTGAAGACCAAAGTTGAATTTCAATAACAGCCTTTTTATATTTGTAGCTTTTTGTGAGTTGTGCCAGTGCTCCCTCTTAGATGATAAATAGTGAAGCCGGGCGGCGGGGGGTGGGGGGGAGTTCCATAGATATTAGGGCAAGAACCCAGTTCATCATTCATTGGGCTTTAAATTTTCAGTTCATCACTTCAGCCCCCAAGACTTGAGAAGAGAAAAACAGGCATTGCACGTCTACCTGCTTGACTGAAATTATCAGAAACCTATCAAACTAACTTAGAAAACAGAGACTTGACTTACAGAATTTAGGAAAGGCTTGAGTCACCAAACTGTGGGAAGGGCAGTATTGAGGTTGGCTTGAAAGTGGACAGAATTCTCCTCCTTTCACCTCCTTCTGCATGTTGTGTCATTCCTTCTCATGGCAGACCATTTTCCCACGTGATTGGAAACATGGCCACCAGCAGGTTATTTTATAGCTTCTGTCACTGAAAAGTTCTCTGGGGGTCAAGTTAAAAAAAAATCACAGGGAACTCATCAGATCAATATAGATCACATGTCCATCCTTGGAACATTCAGCAGGGATGAGGGAGGTGGGGCTCATGTAGAAACATGGTGACACATGTATTTACCCATACAACGAGAAGTGGGTGGGTGGGTGGATGAGTATTTCCCCGGAGAAGAGATGTTTGTTGGGAAGAAAATTCCCTAGCATGTGTGCTCATTACATCATGTTAAACTAGTGCTTTTCTTTTTTTTTTTTTTTTAATTTTTTTTTTTTCCAACGTTTATTTATTTTTGGGACAGAGAGAGACAGAGCATGAACGGGGGAGGGGCAGAGAGAGAGGGAGACACAGAATCGGAAACAGGCTCCAGGCTCTGAGCCATCAGCCCAGAGCCTGACGCGGGGCTCGAACTCACGGACCGCGAGATCGTGACCTGGCTGAAGTCGGACGCTTAACCGACTGCGCCACCCAGGCGCCCCTAAACTAGTGCTTTTCAAGCGTTTTGACAGAAACCCATAGTAAAAAATACATTTCACATTGCGGCACACAGTATATACCCATGTTTAATTGAAATACATTTCATGAAGCAATATTCACCCCCACTAGAATTTAAGGCATTCTGATGTTTTCTATTACATTCTATTGTAGTTCATTAAAAAAAAAAACAACAGGCTATAATCCACCTAATTGATTTCATGACTCATTAGTGGATAATGATCTGTAGTTTGAAAAATACTATGCTAGACATAAAAGTGAGCAGGTAGTTCAAGTGCCGATACTTGGATGTGAATATTTACTGAGTCTTGCTGAAGAAATAACTTACATTTTAGAAAGATGCTGGAATCTCATAGGGCGACAAGTATGTGACATGAATGCCCTTTCCAATTCCCATGGTGGATATGATTGGTGCTTTTCCTACTGAGGAACGTCCTGGAGCCACTACCCAGCCCTTTGTAAATTAAAGTAAAGAAAACAAGCACTGTATGGAAGCAGCTGCACTTCACTCTGTTTTGGGTTTACCTTGTGCTGAGAAATACTGAAATCTCTGGACCTAGAAAATTTCCCAAAGTGCTTTCAGTTCTCTCTCAAAACAAAACATCAACACGACTGACTTTTTTTTTTTTTTAATTATTTTTTTTAACGTTTATGTATCATTGAGAGACAGAGAGAGACAGAGCATGAGCATGGGGGGGGGGTGGTGGGGGGTGGGCAGAGAGAAAGAGGAGGAGACACAGAATCTGAAACAGGCTCTAGGCTCTGAGCTGTCAGCACAGAGCCCAATGCGGGGCTCGAACCCACAAACCGCGAGATCATGACCTGAGCCGAAGTCAGATGCTTATTCGACTGAGCTACCCAGGCGCCCCAACACAACTTTCTTGAAAACTTCGTTGTGGCAGCATGAGGGGTACTGTAAAGAGATGGATGATACATTTATTTACCCAAGAGCCAGTTGAACAACTAAGGTGTCTTCTTTTTTGTCTTCTCCTGAAACATTTGGATCGCCAGGCTTCTATCTCTCAAGTTGAACTGAGGTATTCAGATGGAAAGTTAGAGCAGTCGTACATACAGAATGACTCTTGAATGAGACGTGGAAAAATGCTCCTTTCTGTAAGCCGTCTAGAGCCCATAGAGGCCCGAGATAACCGATAAGCATGCAGTGCCATGAATCTCACCGTGAAATGCCAAGTGGTAAAATGTTGAGAAGAATGTATGGAGAATACAGAGAGAGTTAGGAATATGGAGAGATTTCATAAACAAGATGCAAAAAGTACTGACCATAAAGGAAAAGATTGATAAATTTGACTACGGTTGATCAACTTCTGTTTACTAAAAAGATGGGACAAAACAGGTTTGGGAAAAGTCTTTAGAACACACACAACAGACATGAGACAAAGGACTCATGTTCAGAATACAAAGAGCTGTCATGAGAGTGTAAATTTGTACAACCGTGTTAGGAAAAAGTCTGGTGGTATCTAATGAAGCTGAAGATAACATGCCCTGTGGTCCAGCAGCTTCACCCCCAGGTTACGCTGTAGAACAGCAGCTCCTCAAACCTCTTGATCTCACTTTCTACATACATATATAATATATATATATGAGAGAGGGAGAGGGAGACAGAGGATCCTAAGTGGGCTCCATGCTCAGTGTAGAGCCCGACGTGGGGCTCGATCTCATGACCCTCATGAGCCAAAATCGAGAGTCAGATGCTCAACTGACTGAGCCACCCAGGTGCCCCATCTCACTTTATACTTTTAAAACTTATTGAGGACCTCAGAGAACTTTTGTTTGTGTGGATTATATCTATTGATATCATCTGCCACATTAGAAAACAGAGAAATTGGTTTTTTTTTAATGTTTATTTTTAAGAGAGAGAGAGAGAAGGAGATAGAGCATGAGCAGAGGAGGGGCAGAGAGAGGGG
Organism: Prionailurus bengalensis; assembly: GCF_016509475.1. NCBI lineage: Eukaryota > Metazoa > Chordata > Mammalia > Carnivora > Felidae > Prionailurus > Prionailurus bengalensis. Next base: position 82,499,919 of record NC_057354.1, on the reverse strand, counting down.
GAAACACAGAATTCGAAGCGGGCTCCAGGCTCTGAGCTGTCAGCACAGAGCCTGATGCGGGGCTTGAACTCATGAGCTGTGAGATCATGACCTGAGCTGAAGTCAGATGCTTAACCGACTGAGCCACCCAGGCACCCCGAAAACAGAGAAATTGTTAAAATATTTATTCATTGAAAAGCTCATTATGTGTTAACATAAATAACATTTTCAATGCAAAATAACGAAGTTTTACCAAAACAAAACAAAAAAAAAATTAGTGAGAAGAGTGGCATCGTTATACAGTTCTGCAAATCTGTTTAATGTGTAGCTTAATAGAAGACAGCTGGATCCTCATATCTGCACTTTTGCATTCATCTTTTGTGGCACGTTGTTTTGGTTGAAGTATATGAAGAAAATGTGGCCCTCCACAGATAATGTCGTCAGAAAAAGGAGGAGTATTTTAATAACCTTTCCAAATAATTGTAGATACTTGTCTTTGATACTCAACTAAGACTGCAAATGGTAGTTTCTTAAAGGTTGGTGGCAATGTGAAACCTGCAAGCATATCAACCAACTTGTAATTATTTATTAATTACGTTATTTTAGTTTATCTTGCACTTTGCATAGATTTTTACTCACGCATGATCTTGTAACACCAAACGTCGATTATTTGAAAATCTTGGTTTACTGAACTACGTGGATCTATTCATTGCCGACATGTTTCATTATACAATATTACGATGTCACATTCTTTAACTTCACCACTGATCTCATCAGAAAAGTGCTTAAGTATCAGAAAGCTGTCGAGCACATAGTGGCAGATACAAGTTTTCCAAAAATCTAATTTTCACTTGAAAGCCCGAATTTTATCAGTGGCACCCAAACTGTCAGTTGTTTTTCTGAAGTGATAGGCTCACTTGTCTGCCAGATACTCAAGTCTGAATAACCATAGTTTGTCTGACTGTCATTCCTTCAGTAAAAATGGTGTCCCATGAAAAAAGCAGCTACTGTCAGCTCAAAGGCAGACAGTTGCCCAAGTGCCTTTCTCCAGGCAACCTTTGAACCTTGGTATGCAGCAAAAGTGCTTTAGTGTACTCTCCCATTTCGACACACAGAAGATTAAAAAGGCATGTATAAGGGTAGAGACTGAATACAATTAATATCTCTGCTGCTCCACCAAGGACATTTTAATGTGAACCTGGCATGTTTTCTTTAGTGTGTGGAGGTGAGGAATACAGTGATTGTTAGTACAGTCTGGTGCTGCTGCCTTTGTTCATGTCATCTTGAACCCATCCCAGTTTTTCACTGGTTTTCAATAGTGAAGGAGTCTGGGACCCCCAGGGGTCCTAGGACCCCTCTCCACCCCAGGAGTTAGTCGGACCATGCTTGAGAGCTGCTGCCCTAGAGAGAGCACAGCTCTCGTGCACCCGGATACATGCATGTCACTGGGAGTGGGGGGAGGGCGGATGATGGAGGAGGGGTGCGCAGTGGGGAGGGTGCTTCTGGCATGCTGACAGCGTTCTGTTTCTTGACCTGGGTGGGGATGTTGCTTTATAATATACAGGTCTGTCCATTTATATTTATGCACTTGTCTCTGTGTTTGTTACTTAAGAATCCACTTCTCTGACTTTTACTAGTATTGCTGGTCTCTGGTTTAGCAATACAGGGTGTGGAGGAGGGAGGAACCACCCTCCAGTGCTCCCCTCTTTGTATTGGATGCCGGATGTCTTTGTCCCACCTTTTCTGCTTTTTGGGCTGTGGTTCCTTTGGTTCTATCACACTTAAGGCAGAAATTCAAATACTTCAAGGGTGTTTTCCCCTTCGGTTACAGATGTGGCCAAGGCAGTAAAAATTACGATGAGGAAACTTTTTTAATTCAAAATTTTATATAGTGCTTAGTTATTTGAGACTTAGGAACCTTTCTGTAGAAGCTGTTCCCATATCCTTATTTTCTGGAAGGGGAACAAAGTGAAAAATGACTTGAGTAAGGACTTGAGTAAGTGGAGACTAAAACCATTTCTAACTCCTGCTGTTATTAAATCATAAAACTCTGGTGACTGTAAATGAAATAAGAAAGAGTAATGAGATTTTGGCATTACTGTATTACCTTACTTTTGGTCATGCTATTCTTAGTGGTCAAATTTTATCTCCGGAACACTGAACTAAGCCCACCAGGTACTAAGACTTGCATTTCATAGGTAAGAAAACTGACACACAGAAAAGATCAGTAATTAACCCTGTAGCAAAGCCAGGACTCTTCTTGATTTCATGACTCCTAGAATTTGCTTTTCCCACAAAGCTAGTTGAATTATAAGGAGTTCAAGATAGTCCCCAAAATGTGGACTCTTGCATCTTGACCTCTTTGGCCCTCTTTGCTGCAAGCTGAGCTCAGGCTCTCCCACTTCTGACCAGGAACATCAGTCAGTGTTCTGTATGTACCTCAGCACCATCTGCCCTGCTTCCTTACGTTCTGAGACTTGGAATGAGACCGTTTAGAAAACCACAAAGACCAAAATAATTTCAGTGTTGTCCGTTAGAAACTGTGTCCGTGGAGGTGTGCATTCTCTGCTACTAATCATAACCTTCAACGTGAACCCCTGCACTGTAAGCAAGAGGAGTGTTTACTGTCCGGTTTTTAGCCGTCGGGATGACTGGAGAGTGATGGAGCTGGATGGCAGTTAAAACCGGTTAACTTTCGGATGTGCCCGATCTCCCAACAGGACTAGCCTCTTGTTCCCGGGCAGAGGGTCGTACGCTCTGGGTTTGTGTGTGCAAGAGTGTGTGCACGAAGAGAACAGAATTACCCAGCGTGATTGCAGCAGATTAGGCAAAGACTGCTGGACTCTGGAGGGTGTGGGGATGGGCATGCCTGTAGAACGAGCTCTGATTTAAATGGGCATGTGAAGTCTTCACGAAAGTGGCTGAGATTCTTTGGCAACAGAACATAAATTAAGGCTCTTTTTATAGTTTGTCCAGGCTAATCTTTTTTTGTAAGTAATATTTACCTTCGTTGAGGGTTAGTGTCCCTGGATAAATAAAAACATTTTTGGATATTATCAGCCTTGGGTTTCACAACCAGGACCCACAGTCAGTATGTATTTTTCTCATTAACTCCTACCAGCATATTATTTCTGAGATTTAGGTCTTGATCCAAGTCTTTCGTAAGTGAGATATAACAGAAATCTAAGAAATGAATCTACTAATTGCATTTTTACTGATGCATTTCAAATAGGGCCGTCTAATCATAAGCAACCCCACACACGAATGGCTGCCGCCCTTGCCCCAGTTTTCCCCTTCTAACCAGGCCCAGATGCTGCTGCCACGGAAGCCGTTGTCTGTGCTCAGAGAATCTGAGGGTCAGAGTAGCGGGAGGAGGGGACATCGTGGAAACTGTGGCCAGGGGAGTGGACCCCAGGAACAGGGCTGGGCTGGTCGTACCGCGGCAGCTGCCTGTCTTTCTTGTTCGCTACCAGAGTTCTTCTCACTTATCCTTGTCAAGCGCCATTGACCAGGGTAACAGGTGTGGGGTGGCAAGAGTCTTCTTTAACGTATAGCAAGGAGGAGAAGAGCATGCGTTTGGATTCTGACACTTCAGATTCGAAATTGGGTGTTAATCACTTTCCGGCTGTGTAACCTTTGGGCAGGTTGTTTTACCTCACCTTCCAGGTCCGTTTTGTCTTCTGTGAGTGGGAATAAAACTTGTGTACATACACTGTACATGATCCAGTGCCTAGGATGTGGCAAGCTGTCAGCAGACGGTAGCTCTTATCATATATGCAAAAAAATAAATGGTTCACCAATGATCCCTGCAGCGTATATGATCTCTGTGACAGTGCTGTACTGCAAATCTCTAATTGAACTCTACTCCCTGGAGGAACTGACATTTCAAGAGGAATAGGACAGGAGGGAACTTTTACCATAGAGATGCTAGGGAAGGGGCAGGTCAAGGTGGGAAACTCAGGAGATTCAGAGCATCGTAAGGTCCTGTTAAACGGGGAGAAGATTAAGAAATGGGACTGGGTAGAGTCTTCCCCCAGAAAAGGCAGAGAATTCTTCCCTATTAAACCACATACACATCGTTGCCAGGACCCCAAACTCAGGTTGGGACTGTTAATATTATATCTGCCCTGTGACTGCACGTCGTGTATGTCACAGAGCTTACAAAAAGTGCCCGTGTTTTGGTCTTGCCCCGGTCGCTCAGATCTGAATCTTAGATGGTGAGACCCTGCAGCACCTTAGGGAACTGATGTGCAGCCAGGGTTTGGAGACACTCGAGCCACGTGTGGGCTGAGTATACTTGTGAGGGTTAGCCTGGAAACCTGCCCATTCTAAGTTCTAAACAAGTGGGAACTTCTTACACACACATGCGTGTGCGCATATACAGTCTTAACTTCACCCAAACTTAGTCCTGATTCTACACTCATGAGGAGTGTAGAAGAGATGTTATTGTCAATGCTTTTAAGGTAGAGAAGTAACCTTTATTTACAAATAACTATAAAATTTCCAAGGTACCATGAGTGCCTTTAATAGAGGCATAAATTAGGATGACAGTTCAGAGGAAGGACAAAGTGCTCATGAGCGCTAGCAGGGAAGGCATTTTAGAGGAAGTGCAATTTGACTTGAATCTTAAAGGGCGGGTAGGGTTCTGGATGGTGTGGATGAAGAAGGAAAGGGATTTCAGAGGGAGGGAATGTTGTGAACAAAGATACAGAGATAGAAAAGCCCAAGGCATATATGGGAACAATAGATGGACCCACTAGGGAGTGAGTTGAAGTTTATGCTGAGGAATTTGGCAACTTAATGTGGGTTTTGAAGCGGAGGGTAATGTGGAGAGAGCTATCTTTTAAGGAAGGTGAATCTTCCTGATGGTTCTGAGGATAGAGGGCTGGAATGCAGATGCATTTTCATAGTCGTGTGTCTTTTCTGAAGAAAAGAGGCTGCGTGAAGGAGTGAGGGAACAGCACCCGTTGGACAGTGGACAGTGGTGGTGGGGTGACATGGAGAGAATGGGAAATAGGAGGGGAGGCGGCTGGATCAGAAGAGAGGAAATTCATTCTGTTACTCAACCTGCTGTCGCCTGATGTCTACATATTATTCTGTAAGATTTACATTGGCCCATTTCAAACCACTATGTGGGTTATTCCTCAAGATTCAAAGGTGCAGAAAAAAGCTGGAAAAATTTTTTGAAAACTACCTTTTCTCCCCTGAGATTTTTTTTTTTCCTGAAATTGAGAATAGAACTTTGGAAAAATTGTTTAAGATAAGGTGTTCCTATTGCAACCTGCTCATGACTGCTGATCCCCTCCCCACCCCCAAATTATTTCTGAAAACCTGGCAATAGAAAGACTTCTCTGGAAAACCATCTGCAGCTCTCACTTCCCTGAATCTCATTCTCCCTTTGTCAGGCATTCTTTATCTAATGGCCCAGATAAAATGAACTCTGGGAGAGTCTGAGTGCATTTCCACTTATGAGCACAGAGAAATACTTTATTTAGAAACAGGAGGGTTTTGCTGCAAGCCAACCCGTGTGGCTGCTCAGCTCTGCTATCCAAAAATTCAGGAGGGCGTGTGGGTGTGGGGGCACCTCTCCTGGATTCGCCTGGATTTGCCCTGGACTTGGAATCTTGAGAAAGGACAGCGATTTATGTTATTTCCAGTTAATATAAATATTAAGAATGAGAAGAAAGGCTATTGTTAACTGCTGCCTTAGAAAAGAGACTAATTAGGCAAAACCATCCATGGGAGAAGTTATCATCCGGGAGGTGGCCTTGCCTTAGGAAGTTTCTTCCACCTTAAAGAAATTGAAAAACTGGTATAGATGTAAAGGTGATAGAACAATGTTAAAAATTTTTATTTGGGGAAAGATATTAACTACAGCCATTGAACTACTGTTTTTACTTTTGACGTTTGCCTTATTCCACATATGTATGTTTACATGCAGGTGTAGATAATATCCATGCAATGATGTATTCTGGAATATGCACTTAAAATATAACAATCATTATCTTATGTCTTTATATCATTTTTATGATAGAAATTTATTTACTATTATACATATTTTATTGGGTTTATAAATCATAATTTATCAAGCAGCTCTTTAATACTGGCTTGTTAGATTGTTTCTTGTTTTTAGGTACTAGAGAAACACTGCATTGTATATCTTCCACATATGCCATTTTGCCTTTATTCCATTATTTCCCTAGAATAGATTCTTAGGAGTAGATTTATTTAGTCAAAGGGTACAGTATCTTCATGGTGTTTGTCTCACTTCCTTTCTGAAAACGAGTACTTTCTGTATTTGCTCAGTGCCCTAAGGGTAATAAACCGAGAAACTCTAACATTTTCTTACTTTGCCACAATTTTGATTTTAGTTTTTTAATCTCAAATTGGTAACAACTATTATTTCCTTAAATTTAGGATCCCATAAGTGTATTTATAGCTGTAATATAAATTAAAAATAAATTCAGTTCATTAATTTATAATTAAATAACCTGTATCCTTTATTACATAAAATAAACCCCATACGTTATCTTCTTTTCTTCAATATTTCCAGAAAGTTTATCTGACTAATATTTTAGAACTATAAATCCCTTTAAAATCCTCCTTTTTTTTCTTTTCTTCACAATACGCTAGGTCAATTCAGTCATATTTATTTATTTATTTATTTATTTATTTTTTTTTCTGAAATTTATTGACAAATTGGTTTCCAATTCAGTCATATTTACATACCTAGTAGGTCTGTGTTTCCTTGACAAATTTTGGTGTTTGTGCATACACTTGTATATTTTTCTCTTGTTAATTTTATAAAGGAAAAACCCAAGTTTTATTTGAGCTGTTATATATTGATCTGGTATATTAAAATACATTTTCCTGCAAGTTGCAAGTCATTTTGTGTTTAGGTGGGTCTTTTTCCAAGGACTTATTTTCTGTGTGTCTGATATATAGCTACGTTAAGACTGAAATAAGCTTTGTGGCTGAGAATAGTCTCCTTGCCAGTTGTGGCAGTGGTTTCTGTCACACTTTTCTTTCCCCTCCAGTCCATCCTATTCATTACTCCCAGATTAATTTTCCTAAAACACTGCTTACTGAAAAACCTCACTGAAAAACCTTAATTGACTCCCCGTTTCTAGATGAATTGAGTATAAACTCTTCACCTTGGCATTGAAGACCTGGGACAAAACATGCTTTTGCAGGCTCACGAGAGCCACTGGTGAGGAGATTTCCCATGTTCCCACAGTTCCCTACCCCAGAAACCTCTAGGGGTAGGACCCTCTGAAATCTCTCTCTCTCTTTTAAAGCTCCCCAGTTGAAGCACCCCTGGACAGGGGTGACGAACTCTGGCCCTGGAAAAGGGCAGACACAGACTTACACCCTGCCTTTGCCACATACTAGCTTAATGATTTCTAGTGTGGGTGCAGGGCTCTTTGCTTCGGCTTTCTTCTTCTCTCTGCAAAATGGGGTCCAGTGGTACCTTGTGAGGATAATCGCAGCTCTGCATATGATAACCGGTACAGGGTAAGTACTAAACAAATATTGACTGCTACTGTTTGGTAGTAGTAGGAATAGAAATCAAAAGTTTTGCATTCAGGCAAAGCCCATATGAGATGTGGTCTCATATCACAACTCAGTTCTTCTTTCTAGATCTTATCTAAATAAACTACTTCTCTGACCCTCAGTTTCCTCACCTGTAAACAGGGCTAATAATGCCTCCCTTTTTAAAAAACATATAAGATATAAACTTTAAAAAAAAATATATATATATATATAAAATGTTAGCACATTGCTACATAGTGGGCACACAATTATATGCCAGGTACTTATGTTTTAACTCCCCTTCCCATTAACGCTCTGAGGTGCTACCACCACTCCCATTATTCTATAGATGAAGAAGCTAAGACAGAGAAGTTAAGCAACTTGCTCAAGGTCGCACAGCTGGGAAACCATGGATTTAGACTCAGTCCTCTGACCCCGGAGCCCACTCTCACCCACTGTGCAGTATTCCGTCTCATTTTTGTATTGCGTTATTATTGACTTCCTTTATTCCCCCACCTCCCACCACCTGTGTCAGTGCTAACTCCCTTAGGAAGGTGAGGAATTTTTCTTTTCACCCCCTGCAGCACCTAGCAAGTAGCTCATCTGTAGAAGACACTTAACAAGTGTGTGCTCAATTGAGTACAATAAACATACCCATTTTTCACATCTGATCACAGGTACACTACTTTTGGCTTTAGGCAGCTGTCTCCTGGCAGACTGTCTTCCAGCCTCAAATCAGAGGACTCTTAATTCACGCACTTAGCTGCTGTCCCAGCCTCTTCTTTCTGAGCTTTAAAAGTCTGAGCCCTGAAGGGGAGAGGATGGGAGTCTGGGTGATAGGATTTGGTAGGGACTCTCCGTGAGGACTAGGCACCTGGAAGGCAGCCTGGTCGGGGAGGGCGGGGGGGGGGGGGGGGTCGGTGCTGGAAGGTAAGAGTCCAGCCCGGGAAACCGCTGTCTCAGGGGAAGGCAGGGTTAGCTGCCACCCATTTTGCCCTTCCCCTGTGACCACGCCAAGAAGCAGCTCCCCCTTGCAGTTAACCCTGTACGCCTCACACTTAACCCTGGACGCCTCATCGGGTTCAGGGAGGCACCACGTTCATTTCCCAAAAGGATGACCCTATTTCGACTTGCTGTTTAAAGGGGTCGATCTGGAGGTGATTGTCTTCTCTGACCTCTTTCCAGTCTACCAGCAGAATGAGAGTGTCAGCTACATCTTTTCATGCTGTTACATTTACTTTATGGATTTCACACTTATTCCCTAAAGGACCCTCTTATTTTAGCTTTCTCCAAAGGAGAAATTTAGGTGTACATCTTCCTTTATTACTTACACTCTGAAATTTTGGAGATTTAATCAGAATACTTATCTTTCTGAGTAATCCAGAATTCTGTATTACAGTTGTGGGTATTGTCCTTTGACATTAAAATTTTATCTGAACCTTTGATTTCTGTTTTTTTTTTTTTTGACAACATCTGCTGTTGTATTTTTAAATTACAGAATCGGAATATATTCATTGTAGAAGACTATAAAAATGCAGAAAAGAATAAGTTAAAAAATAAAACTGTGCTGCATTGTGTTATTTAGTGATATTAACTTTTAACAATTTGACAAGTGCTCTTCTACTGTTTTTTCAATGAATACACACACACACAATATGAACATATGTATATAGCGTATCCACACACAGAAACGTTTCATAAAGTTAGCATTTGGCTGTACACACTATATCTTGATTATCTCTCATTGTGTGATTTGTAAGTATCGTCCACGGACTTGTTTGAAAAAACAATGGAAATGAATGTAAAGGCACTTTGTGTACATTGCTGACAATCCACATCGGGCATTTATTACTAGCGCATTTCCTAGGACCTGGGCAGCCTTTTGTCTGAGCTCCATTTGGAAGTCTGTCTCAGCAGTAAGAGTGACTAAAAGAAAACAAGCTTGACAGGGAATTTCGAGGTGGTTCCCTCTATGGATCAGAGGCGCTGGCCTTCCCCCTGCCATTTGAGTCCTGTTAGGAAAACAAAGCTGCCTTTGGACTGTGCACTACTGTATGTGGTACTTGATTCTATATGTGCTGGTTTTCCACATACCTCGCCAAATTGGTTTCCTGACCATGACCTTGTAGTTCAGCATTTCCCCTTCCCTCCACCCGTTTCCTGCCTTTGCTTTTGATCATCAGGATTTTTTTTCCACATGAATCCCACGGTAGTAATGTAATAGACCCACCACTGGAAGATCCCACCCTTGGTCTCCTGAAATTCTTTTTGGAAAAGTACATTTTACAGGTCTGTACTCAGTAATTGTAATATGAAACTACCACACAATGAAAAAAAAATGTCTTTTTCATTTTATTTTTTCTAACAAATTTTAGAACAAACACTTTTTCTTCATTAAACCTGGCATCAGCATTGCTTTTAAGGAGTGTTTTCAACTCTTACCTGTATGCATGTGACTCCTATATTTTGTTCAGCCCTCATCTCTCCTGTTCCAGTTTTGTATTTCTGTATACATTTAGGACATCTCCAGTTAAGTATAACACTATCACTTTAAACTTAGTTTGTCTTATATGGACCTCATTATCTTGCATACAAACCTGCTTCAGCTACTTGTGTTTTTTCTTTCCTGTGGAATCTAATACTCTTTCACTTTCCTGGAATAATTATTAGTAATAGTAACTAACTACTATTAGAACTAGTAAGAAAAAAACAGTAAGGTGGCCAGATGCAAAGAAAATATGCACAGTTCAATAGCTTTCCTATACATTATCAGTGATCACTTTGATAATATAATGAAATAGGGGTGCCTGGGTGGCTCAGTTGGTTAAGCGTCCGACTTTGGCTCAGGTCACGATCTCATGGTTTTTGTGGGTTTGAGCCCCACATTGGGCTCTGTGCTGACAACTCAGAGCTCCCTTAGGAGCCTGCTTCAGATTCTGTCTCTCACTCTCTCTGCCCCTCCCCCGCTCGCACTCTGTGTCTCTCTCTCTCAGAACTAAGTGTTTAAAAAAATAGAAAATGTAATGAAATAATTAGCCTCAATCACCATAGCAATAAAATAAAATAAAATAAAAATTTTTAGTAATAATTTTGTAAGATACATAACAAAATTTTGCTGAAGGACTGACTATTTGGGGAAACACATTCCAGGATAAGACGATGCCAGTCCTCCCCAAAGTGGTCTATATATTCAATGCAATTACAACCAAAATCCTAATAAAATTTTTAATAGAATTTCATAAGCTGATTCTATTGTTTCTCAAAATTTGAATGAAGAAGAATGAAAGGAATAACCCTACCAGGTATACTTCTACCTTAAGCCTAACATAATTAATACATTAAAAAACAAACAAACCAAAAAAAACCATGGCATTGGCACAGGGAGAAACTAACAGATCAATGGAACTGAACAGAATCCAGGAAAAAAAAAAAAAGACATAGAACCAAAGTTAATATATGGTAAGTACAGCTTTTGTAATCAGAGGGAAGAGAATGGGCTGTTCAATAAACCGGAGAGAAAGAGGACAAAGAGAATGTTGTAAAGGCTGTGAAGTGAGAGAATGTGCACGGTGCATCTCGTGAAGCAAGAAACTCCCATGACTGGAGAGGAGGAGTAGGGGCAGTAGGGAGAGATGATGTTAAGGAGGTGAACAAGGGTCCTTACACATCCTTCTAAAGAGTTTGGGCCTTTTATTCAAGTGCCTTACTCATCTCCAGGTTAGGAAAAATATTCTCGTACCTTTTATTCTATGTTCTTTTATGATTTCTTTTTACATTTAGATCTTTCATTTATTTGGAACTTATACCCATTCATTACATGAGCTAAGGATACAACTTTCATCTTTCCTAACTAAATAACCAATTATCCCAACTCTATGAATTGAAATCTTCTTGCATTGATTTTAAATGCTGTTTTATTTATTATTTAATGTTTATTTTTGAGAGAGAGAGGGAGAGTGGGGGAGGGACAGAGAGAGAGAGAGAGAGAGGGAGACACAGAATCTGAAGCACGTTCCAGGCTCTGAGCTGTCAGCACAGAGCCCGATGTGGGGCTCAAACTCACGAGCAGTGAGATCATGACCTGAGCCGAAGTCGGATGCTTAACTGACTGAGCCACGCAGGCACCCCTTAAATGCTGCTTTGAATGTCCTCACGTACAAAATTATTTTTCGGGGGTTGTTACTGAAGTGTATTCCATTCCATAAACCTGTTTCTATATAAAATACACCACCTTGAATAGTCTTAAGCAGCAGAGTGACATGATGGGATTTGCATTGTCGGGAGATTACACTGTCGGTTAGGATTCTGTCCCAGTGAAATTCAAGCAGGAGAGTCTCAGCCAGAACTGAACCAGAGCAGTTGGAGTGGAATGGGCAGGACTTGGTGTTTGCTGGAATGTTGTGGGTTTAGAAAGAGGAGGGGATGAGGATGGAACCCATATTCTTGGCTTGGGAAACTGGATGGATGAAGATGATGCCTTTCACTGAGAAAGAGGAAGAGCAGCAGATTGGAGGAGGGGCTTGAGAAGAGAATGAGTTCAGTTTTGGACATGCTGAATTTGAAATACCAAGAAGACAGATTTCTCAGGGGAGAAGTAGAGTTAGCCTTTGGGTTTGTGAGTCCAAATCTCATTAAAGATGTGGGGGAAGAAATATTTATGAGGCATCAGCAGATAGCCCACAATTGGTGAGTGGGAGCAGATGAGGGAGTACAGCAAAGGACATAAGTGAGCAGGTGAGGACAGCATCCTCAGGAGTACATGAGGGAGAGGAGCCTCCAAAAGAGGCTGAGATCGAGTGGCCAGAGAAGCGGGGAAATTTCAGTGAAGTGTTCTGGAACCCAGGGGAAGAGCTCACTTAAAAAGAATAGAATGGGGGCGCCTGGGTGGCTCAGTCGGTTAAGCCTCCGACTTCAGCTCAGGTCACGATCTCACGGTCCGTGAGGTCGAGCCCTGCGTCGGACTCTGGGGTGATGGCTCGGAGCCTGGAGCCTGCTTCCGATTCTGTGTCTCCCTCTCTCTCTGCCCCTCCCCCATTCATGCTCTGTCTCTCTCTGTCTCAAAAAAATAAATAAATGTTAAAAAAATTTTTTTTTAAATAAATAAATAAATAAATAAATAAAAAGAATAGAATGTAGTCTGGTAGTATTATATATAATATAATACAGCCGTCCTGCAAGGAGATCTGGATAGCTAAGCTCTGAAACATTTCCCTGGACTTAGTAACAAAGAGGCCGTAGCTGACTATGACAAGAACTGGTTGGATGGAGTAGTGGAGTGGAAACTTGTAGTGAGTTGAGCACTGAATGGGAAGGGGAAAAAGTGGAGATAGGCACTTGTTAAGAATTTTGAGTGCAAAGAGAAGACAGATGATGGGATCTGAGAGGTGAATGGCCAACTGGGGTTGAACAGTTTTCAGAGTTTCTCTTTTGAAAGTGGAAAAGGTTTCAATGTACTTAGATGCTGATGGGGAGGATCCACATGAGGGAAAGGAAATAATTGACAGGTCCTGGTCTCTAGGGTGGCTGAAAACAAGAGCCCCGAGGGGTTGGGGTGCAGAGACAGAGTGCGTGTGTAGATGACCCTGTCAGGTAGTGGTCAAGCTAAGAGAGTATGAAGGCTTCTGTTTTCCCTGTGAAGCAGGAGCAAGGTTTTCTGCTGCGAACAAAGAGAGATGTGGTAGAATGAAGGTTTTAGGAAAAAATGCAGAGAGTTTGAAATAGCTACTGTGTAGAATGAAGAGGGGCAACTAGCACAGTATGATGCTTTGGGCTCGTGGAGTTTGAATTCGGAGGGACAACGTCTTTGTGAGCTGATGGTCTGGAGCCGAGTCTTCAGTTCAAGATGAGATACAAGATGTGGGATTGTTAGGAACCTTAAATTAAGGATTGAGAGGAAAATGAACAATTGTCAGAGCAGACAGATCAGAGAAAGAGACTCCGGACAAGGATATTGAAGGGGAACAGTAGGAGAAATAGAAAAGCCCAGCAAGTGTGATGTCACGGTGACTAAGAGTTTCAAGCAGAAGGGGTGAGTTGAGGAATAGAGTCAGTGTAGAGCTGGGGTTCTTGACGCTGGCTGCACATCAGATTCAGCTGGGGAACTTCACACAGGGACCCAGCCCTCTGCCAACCCAAGACCAGTTAAATTGCAATCTGCAGGTGGGGCCTAGGCATCAGTATTTTTTTTTTTTTTTTTGTACTGTACTGTAGCAGGGCTGAGAATCACTGCTATAGAGAGAGAAATGACGAAGACTGAGATGCGATTGGACTTGGCAACCAAGTTATCAGTGTCTTTTGAAGAGCGGTTGCAGTAGAGTGGGGAGACAAGATTCCAATCCGTTGGGAGGAGGGGCTGGCTGAGGACACAGCCAGTGTGGGGAAAGCAAAGTAAATGGAGAGACCTGAGGCCGCGCGGCCCCCATCTTCTTAAAAGTAGGCGTTGTTGTCAGCCACTAACCATAAGTGGGGTGTGGACCTATTTGAGACCTTGTGGATAGTGGGGAAGAAACCGAACAGATGCTATGAGGAATTGTAAGAGACGGTAAAGCCGCCGTAATGGTGACGACGAGCGTGAATTGCATTCTGTAATTATCTGGCCTCTGTTCCTCACTGTTAACTGAAGTAGCGCATGCGGCACTGATGCATATGGTGGAGTTGCATCTGAGGCAGGAGATAAGTTTCGAAGGTAGCATGTAAGGCCAAAATTGCATTTGGTCAAAACTGCTCTTGTAAATCCCCGAGGAAGGTGCACAGTGGGGACTGCCATTCCATCTCCCCAGACAGCTAGTGTTCCCTAGCAGCAGTGGAATAATCACTGTTTCTTCAGTCGAGCACAGATAAAATAGTTGACTTGCATGTAACTAATGTTCTATGAAAAAATGTGTCTTTATGCTAAAACCCCACTCAGCCTAATTAAATACTGTCTTGAGTCATTAAAGAGGGGTACTTAAATACCGAAATGGACTAACGGTACAAAATTAGTTTCCCCTCTTGTGTCCTGAGCATACAATGAGTAGAGCGGGAGGAGTTGCCTTTACTAGCTAAATTGTTGTCTTCCAGTTTCCTTTTTAAAAAAATGGTTGTTTTTTTACTTTTGAGAGAGAGAGAGAGAGTGTGCACATGTGCGCATGCACGTGCAAGCTGGGGAGGGGCAGAGAGAGAGAGGGAGAGAGAGAGAATCCCAAGCAGGCTCGGCACTCTCAGCACAGAGCCCTACATGGAGCCCCATCTCACAAACAGTGAGATCGTGATCTGAGCCGAAATCATTAGTCGGAGGCTTAAGTGACTGAGCTACCCAGGCGCCCCCAGTTTCCTTTTTTTAATTGAGCACATATAGTTGAATTTGAGTAAGTTAAATGCATGGTAATGCAGCTCACACTACTGTATTTTTTTTCTTGCTTGTCCCTTGCTATTATCTTTGGGAGAATATAATACAGTAGTTAAGAGCATGGGCTGTGGCTTAGTCCACCTGGGTTCACAACACATCACCGTCGCTTACAACATGTATGACTTTGGTCATGTTACTTACTCTCACTTTTTCTCACCTGTCTCATCTGTAAAGTCAGCATGAAAATACTATCTACTTCATAAATTTATTGTGAGGACCAAATGGATACATGGAAAGCACTCAATACTGTTAGAGACTATTATTGTTGTAGTAACAGTGGCACGTGATGCTTCCTAAGTGTGATCTGATGTTAGACTACAGCTTACATCACAAGGTCAGACTTTTCCCAGACCGTAGATTATGGCCCAGTTGACGACCTTTGCCTTTCACATCAAGGCCTTGGTGAAAGAGCTGCTGGCAAAGTTCAGATGTTTTACTACCAAAAAAGGAGCCATAGGGGCGCCTGGGTGGCTCAGTCGGTTAAGCCTCCGACTTCAGCTCAGGTCACAATCTCACGGTCCGTGAGTTCGAGCCCCGCGTCGGGCTCTGGGCTGATGATGGCCCAGAGCCTGGAGCCTGCTTCCGATTCTGTGTCTCCCTCTCTCTCTGACCCTCCCCCGTTCATGCTCTGCCTCTCTCTGTCTCAAAAATAAATAAACGTTAAAAAAAAAATTAAAAAAAAAAAAGCCATATTTATGACTTTTAAAGAATCGAACCTGCTGCAGTGGGGTCTTCCTCAACTCTCAGAAGAAAACAGATCACCAGTCATCACACCAAGTCACGGTCTTTACACGAAGATAAATGGTACATATGCTGGGAGGTAGTAGATTTTCTAGTATCGTATGTTTTACAGGTCATCTCTACCAAAACTGTGCTATGTGTTGAAGGCATTCTTGTAAATGAAACGATACGATGAGTTGCCCAGATTTTAGGCCTCATGATTTTTTTGCAAAAACAGGCATTTATTTTAAAAGAACACCCCTATTGTAAAGGGACAATGAAATGAAGTCTAATGATGTGATAATGAAATTAAGGGATGGCTCAAAATGGAGTGATAAAGACATAAAAAGAAAGAAGCTTCATTGTAAAAGAATGGAGGGGGGGAATACCTCTAAGATTTGAGCATTTCTTAGTTCTAGGCTTTTTATATAGCTGGATTTTGCAACGGTACCTTTTAAACTTGTGGTAATTGCTGGCATAAACTCATTTCCAGTTCTTTGAACAAGTACGTGTGTCACATTGGCAAAGATTTTTTATTTTTCCAGAATAAAACCTGCAGCTGATAAACATATTCACTTTTACAAATTGTCTATTTGAAAAAAAAAATTACCACATTTTGGCTCAGAAAATTAATTAGATTAAGCCTCTGAACTCTTCGAAACAATTGTACTATATAACCTTATGAATAAAATTTCGTTAATGCAGAGTTTTAAAGCACCTCAAAGATTTAAAATTAATTATTCACCACTTTTTTAAAAAGAACCATAATGAGTTGAATTATAGATGCCTTAAAACTTAAATATAGCTTGGTTAGTTGCATGGCTATCCCACAGCAGTAGAGTACTAGAATCATTTATGCCCTGTAATCATACGATAGCTAATACATTTATTGAGCATCGAGCATTTATTGAGCATTCTCTGTGTAAGGAACTGTTGCAAGTGCTTTATACGTATTAACTCAGCTAATCATTACAGCTCTGAGGCAGGTCTTACGTTGCCCAAGATTTCATAGCTAGTATGTGGGCAGAGCTGAGACTTGTACTCACACCATCTGGCTCCAAGGCTTTAACCATTATGCTACACTGCCTGTACTCAAATATGTAAATTCTGAGGTGGACTTTAACACGCTTGAATTCCCTATATATCTTGTTTTTTAAAGAAATGGAGAGAGTTCACAGTATTAGCTTGGATTTATTGTACAGGTTATGATACCCTGCAGAGAGGTTTCTGTTTCAGGTGCCCTGTTTCAAGGACAGAATTCTTGAGATTTTAAGTACTTCAGGATATTACAGGCCATTGAAACAAGACTTTTCAGATGTGCTGGCTGTGCTATTTGCTATTTGTATTAGGCCGACAGCTTGTGTTACATTACCTCTTCCTGAATCAGTCTTGCTCTCCATATTACATGCCAAACAATTTACTGACTACTTTTTAAATTGATTTTACGTTTGGGGATTTTGGAATAAGTCGTGGGTGAATCTTTTTGAGTTTGCAGCAAAATAAGAGACATTTTTGTGGTGTTGGACAAAAGAATTCCATTGCATTTGGGATGTGTTTTCAAGTGTAGGTTTTCTGACTGGTCAGAACTGATGCGGTGACCATCTGAACACCTCATGGCCTTGGTTTGCTTCCTTATAGTTCCTCCGTTTACTTGCTTCTTGTGTTGATTTAGAATAGCATCATTTGTAAGATAAAGCGAATTCTTTTCTCAGGATGCTTTACCTGGGTGGCTTCTCTAGCACCTGTCTTTTCCCTGGGCCTTACATCACTAGAACGGAGGTGGGGTCAGGGGAGGATTTTATTCCCTAGTAAGCCAATTTGGTCAGCTTTAGGCTTCATTGCCATAATGATTAATAAGAGTCTCTCATGTCTTATCTGATACATACTGAATTTAATTCCTTTGGATTTAGAGGAATTAAATCTGCGTCTATGCATGTGTATGCATAATGTGTCATTATTATTATTTTGTATGTTTATGAAGATAATACGTGTTTGTTCAAGAAATCCAAACCATAAAAGTATAAATCCCCCTAAGCCCTCCGCTCAGAATGCGCTGGCATCGTTTTGATGAATAAACTTCTGGACCCACCCCTAGAGGATACGTAGAAATTAATAACTTTATTAAATAAAGTCATACTATAGATGCCATTTTGCTTTATGTTATTTTCAGGCAGGGAATCCTTTCCATGTCAATGTAGATGATCTTTTTAAATAGCAGTGTTGTATTCCAATGTGAATGGGTGCATAATAACTTACTCCCTAAACCATTATTGCCAGGCGTTTGTATTGGTTTTCATTTGTTCTCTTGGAAGCAGTGTACTGCTGGGAATATCACTTACACTTACATCTTTGCACGCTTTTCCATTTTTCTCAGTAAGATAAATTTGTTATAGGTTTGCTGAGTCTAGTAGAGTGTACATTAAAACAGTTTATAATATTGCCAGTTTGTTTTCCACTGTCTTACAGTGTGCTTCTACTAACAGCACATGAGAGATCTGTTTTATTTTGCCCAATTGCTTCTTCACTAAGCTGATTCATTTGTTTAATCAACGACTGAGTGCCTACTATGTGCCAGGGTATGCTAGGGCTTCAGTAATAAGCAACACAGAAATTGTTTTTGCCTTCCCAGGATTTGTTGTTTGGGGAGACTTAACTGAATTAAGTCTTAATTTCTTTCCTTCTCATTAATTTGAAAATTTTAAACTGTATATATTGACTAGTATTCTTTTATGAATTGTGTATTCACATACTTGTTTTTCTGTAACTTATTTTTTCTTATTTATTACTAGTTTTAGATTGTTTTATGGTCAGCTCTATCTTTTTAGGCAGGCCTTTTTCACCCCGAGATCATAAAATTGTTTGCCCATTGGACTAGCTAGAGTTCTTGGTTGCAAAAACAGAAACTGACTTTGCATTCTACTTAAGCCATAAATGGTATCAGGTGCTCTCCTGAATTGCCAGAAATTGCCTGGAAGGCTAGAAACAAGAGGTCAAGAGAAGCTGGGTGGTCTGTAGCAGAATAAGGCCCCATGACAAGGGTAGATTCTGAACACCAATCTTCCCATTCTGAACCTGCTACTGTTCAAAAATAGCATCAGGAATACGTAATCTTTTCTCACTTTTCTTCATTGTTATCTCCTGTGGCGTCTTCATTCTTAGGTGTATTGTCCCTATGCAGTAGTGGGACAGCCAGAAGCCATGGTCTTATTACCTTTTTGGCATCCTTAGCAGAAAGAGGGCACTTCTTTCCCAGTAGTTTGTGCAAAGATCTTGGCGGTAGACTTCATTGGTCTGTCTTGGGACATGTATGCATCTGTGAACCAATCACTGTGTCTAGGGAGATGGAATGCTTTGATTGGCCAGGCCTAGGTCATGTGCCCCATCCCTGGTACCAAGAGTAGAATCAGCTGGACTGAGAAAAAAGGGAGGGGTGGCTCACAAGAAAAAGTGGGGTGCTGTTATGGAAGAAGGGGAATAGATGCAACAAAAGCAACAGATGTCCTCTGTAATGATGGTATTTGACATTTTTAATAATGCTGGATTCTGCATTTATTCTGCATAAAATAATGAAGGATTGTGCATTCCTTCAGTAGAGCAAAATGCCACTTTGTAATTTATTGTTCCAGAAAATTAAAATGTCCTGTTATTAAATAAGTTCTTTTTTTACTGTACATCAGTCACTAGGTAGAGGAAATACTAAAATCCTAATAAGGCAAGTAAGTTTCATCCTTCATTTTGAATCAATTATACTGAATGAAAGACAGCTGTGTAGAGGAATAAAGAACTTTTTCTTTTTTATTGTATATATAGAACATGGGTTCTTAGAGATGCCAAGATTCATACAAGGTGGGGACGTATATTTTACTAAAAACTCATATGTTATTAAAATATGATAACGTGCTATAAACATGTTTAGGAAAGCCAAAAATATAAAACTGAAAAGAAAAGTACTTACACTCTCAATTACATGGCATGAAAAGTCACTGTTGTGTGTTACAAGGTATTTCTGTAGTCATTCAAAACTGTTTCCCCATTTGAGTCAGTACTTGCTCAATGTATTTTCTACCGGGAATGCTGGCAACAAACAGAAAAATATCAAGAAACAGTGAAGCGTAGTGAAACTTCATGAGTTTTGGAGTCAGTCAAACTTGAGTTTCAATTTGATCTTAAATGATGTGACCATGAGCACGTATCCCCCTCTGTAAAATGATGTAATACCTACTTCATGAGTTTAAGAATGAAATGATGTTGTTTATATAGTAACTAGTATCATTGCTATTACAATTTGGAATTATTACTTGGGGGAAGATAACAGTGTTTTGGAAAATCAATTGTGTCAGCATGTTCAGAGACAGTGAGTATATGAAAGAAATACAATACATTCCCAACTGTGTACTGGGATTTTCTCTTGATAGCTGCAGTTTGAGTATATCTGTGGTGAGCCTTTGGGGTGAAGAGGTTGATTTACCAAAGATAGGCCGTAATGTGTTGACTTGGATTATTCTAGTGTTTGAAGATCTGCGAGAAACTTTCTGTACATTTTCAGGTCTAGGAGAAAACAGCAGGAGCCTGATGTGCCCGGTAACTGCACTGTAGTCCAGCACCCTAGGGACTGAAGGAACTATCTGTGGAGTTAGACTAATCTAGCCTAGCAGCATTTGAACTTGGGGCCACACTTTAATTTGATTAACACTTTCACTTATTAGTGGTCTTGCTGTTTTGGCACTCTGCAATTGAATGATTTACACAAAGGCTTTATCCTTTGGGCAAAGCATGCATTTGTTGTCTAACTACAGAGTTTAGCATCAAATAATTTTATGACAGACCACATTTGGCATGCCTAGTTATTCAGGGAATTTTCAAAGAACTGTAGTGGGACTTTTTAGTCACACATCCTCTCCGTTCTTAGTCATCCATTCCTTTTATGGTAGTCATTAGCAAATATCTCTCAACCTCTTCTGTAATGGTTAACAGTCAGTGTAAGCACTCTGTAGCGTTGGCTGTTTTGAGCTCTGTGTACTTCATTATGAGACAGTGAGCATATACTTGTGAAAACATAAACTAAATGTTGGTATATTCTCCACATGGTTTTTTGTTTTGTTTTGTTTTTTTTTTTTTTTTTACAGAACTACTGTTGTTAATACACATACTGAACTATTTCAAAATCACTAATTAAAAGATTTTTCCCATGTATACTTTTTTGGGTATTACCTCTTCTGTCCAAATGTGGTTGATTACTTACAGAATTAAGGAAAAACTGAAATGAAAGTCAGTAGGATTAGAAATTTTGTGTTAATGCATGAGATGGCAGTCATTTTTACATTCTAGGCAATCAGAAGCACCTTTTACATTTAACTGCTTGACCCCAATGGTCTGGTCAAATTCCAGTGTTGCACAATTGCATTCTACCTTCCCTAATACGTAGTAAATCCAATTGTTTGGTTACCACCTGTTTACTTAACTTTTAAAAACTGTTTGTTGACTGTGCTCTTATTGTAAGGGCACAGC
The DNA here is from genome assembly GCF_016509475.1 of Prionailurus bengalensis. Taxonomy (NCBI): domain Eukaryota; kingdom Metazoa; phylum Chordata; class Mammalia; order Carnivora; family Felidae; genus Prionailurus; species Prionailurus bengalensis. Next base: position 82,478,792 of record NC_057354.1, on the reverse strand, counting down.
AGAAGCTGTGTACGTGTGTACGTGTCACTTTTTCTAAAAATTTGATAATTTTCATTCCAACCCTTCTTCTTGCCCTTCCATTTTTTCCCCCAAACTCATAGACATATTGCTCCAAACATATTCAGTAGTGTTCTTTTTCATACGTCCAGAAGACTTTGAACATGTGGGTTGAAAACAACACTAAAGGTAATTAATTAAGGTAAGAGAAGGAGATAATGGGTAACACCTTTTATCCAGTGTCCAGTAAGGTATTACAAAGTATTCTTTTGTCTTGCAGGCCTCAGCATATCCGGAGTTAAATTTGTTACCTCTCCCCAGACTCCAGTTTACCCTCCTAAATGCTCTGTCTCCGCTTATGGCATCTCTCTCCATGCTTTTGTCATCTCAACTGGAACCCCAGCTCTCTTCCTCACACCCTATATCCAGTCCTCTCAGGCCTTGAGTGGAGAAGGGGGGCAGTGGTGGGTAGCCCTGGGTGGCCACAGTCTCCAGTGGTCTCATCTAGCAACCAGTAGGTGCATCCATTAACTGTAGCATGCTGTATAAATCCCAGCTGTGTAGCAGCTGTATGACTTTGGATGATTATGTAAACCCTCAAGTACTCAGTTTCCTTCTTTGTAAAATGGACATCATCCTCTCTAACTTGGGGGGTTGCTATGAAGATTAAGTGGAAGATAAAACTGTTTAGTGCTCAGTAAATGCTTTGTTACAGTACTTATTTGAACTACTGAAATATTACATAATTCCTTTTTGTGTGCTCTCTGATCGGTTCTAAACTCCTGTACAAAAGGACTATGCCTTACTTTTGTCCAACATCTGCGACGATGCTTGCATTAGTAGTAGTGGTAGTCATCGTCGTCGTGCTCTGTAGATCTTCCTACGTGCCAGGGACAGTTCTAAGAACTTTGTTAACAGTATCTCCCACACAGCATTGTTGAGGGGGTCACATGCCCTCATAACAACCCTATGTGGGAGATACTGTCGTATCCATTTAACTGATGAGGGAACTGAGGCACAGAGAGGTTAAGTACTTGATCCAAGGCTACATAGCTATTAAGGGGAGGAAACAGATTTTGACCCCAGGCATCCTGGTTACAGACTCCGTGCTCTTAACTACCACACTAGGCTCCCTTATAGTAGGTATAATAAATACCTGTTGAATAAATGAATATGATTCAGATAAAGAGGCATGTGGGACAGAGTGCTGGAAATAGTCTTATTCAATGAGATGTGGGTAAGAAGTAAAAAGATTATCAAAAGGTAGACAAAATGAATAAAATAAAGCATTGATAAATAGGGAGCAGGGAATATAATCAGTGTTAGTGACTATGGATGGCTGGTTCTTTGAAGATGCATAACTGGTCAGCAGGCAGTGTAGGACTATGATTTCTGAAAGAAGAAAATGGAGTAAGCCCTGAGATCATCACAGGTTTCTGCCTGGAGCACTGTTTGTCCACATTGTAGCTGAGCTGAGGAGAGAGAGACTAGAGTTCAATGAGGATGAAGAGACTGGAATTTGTGAGACCAAGTACTGGAGAAGGGGAGCTATGCAGACATCTGCATAGGGGTCCCTGGAATCTGTTGTTGAATACTAAGCTATGCATGTCTGTGGTTAAACTCCACAAAACTGGTTGTGTTGGTGGTCCCAAGACCCCTGTCAGTTTGATGACTCTCTAGGAGGACTCATAGGACTTGGCATATAGTCAAACTCCTGGCTAATATCTATTACAATGAAAGAATACAAAGAGAAAGTCAGTAGAGGGAAAAGGTGCATGGGGTGAAGTCTGGAAGAAACTAGGTGTGAGCTTCCAAGAGTCCACTCCCAGTGGAGTCACATAGGACACAGTTTCCTGTGTAACATGTGTGCAATGTTGTCTACCAGAGAAGCTCATTAGAGGCTAGTACCAGGGTTTTTATTAGGAGCTGGTCGTGTAGGCATGTTCTACCTGACACATACCAAAATTCCAGATTTTTGTGAAGAAAGCAGATGTTCAGCATAAACCATATTGTTTGTACAAACGTTGTAGGCCCAGTGAGCCACTCTTATCAGTTAGTATGTTGGGAACACTTCTGAAGTCCAAGTTTCCAGGAGGCCTTTCAAAAGATAGCAATCTGGCCTGCTATGTTAACTGTTTTCTGTACGCCAAAGAACTGAGAAGACCTGTAAGCTAATGATTCCCAGACCTCACCTGTGGCATTATGCTGTTTGAGTTGTGAGTAGCCAGGGGGTCATTCAATAGAGGTACCAGAAAGGTCACATCTTGGAAATAGGTCTAAACCAGCCCTAGAGTAAAAGCTACCCTACACCAATGGTTCTCAACAAGGATAGTTTTATCCCCCCAGAAGACATTTGGCAATATCTAGAGACATTTTGTGTCATCATAACTGGGAGTTGCTACTGATACCTAATGAGTAGAGGCCAGGAATGTTGCTAAACAACCTGTAATCCACAAAGCAGGCCCCCTACAACCAAGAATTATGTGGCTCAAGATATCAGTAGAGCCAAGGTTGAGAAACCCTGCTCTCCTAACAAAAGTTTAAAACAAGCCTAGAAAGGATCAAGTTGATCTGCAAGTAATTTGAATGCTGGTCAAAACAAAATGACAATTTTTAAAGGAAGGCAGTGAAACCCAGACACTTAACAGTGCAACATTTATAGTGTCCAGCATTCAATAAAAAATGACTAGACATGTGCAGTAGAGAGTATGATTTGTCATCAGGAGAAAAAAATTATTCAGTATGGGGGGGGGTGGGCTAGAAATGACTAAGGTGATGAATTAGTAGACAACTATTATCAATATGACCAAGGACTTAAAATAAAACATAACCATAAATAAGGACAGAAATGGAAGATACTTAAAAACAGAAACTTCTAGAGCTGAAAAATACAATGTCTGGAATGAAAATTTTACTGGATGGGATTCTTGGCAGTTTAGAAATGCAGAATAAAAAGGTCAGTGAACTGGAAGACATAGCAACAGAAACTATTCAATATGAAGCACGGAGAAAAATGACTGCAAACAAAAAAAAAAGAAAGAAAACAGAAAAAGAAAGAAAGAAAGAAAAAAGAAAGAAAGAAAGAAAAATGAAAGTTTCAGTGACCTGTGGGACAGTAGAAGTAGTCTGATATTCATGTAATTTTGAAGTTCTAAGGATGGAGGGAGAAAAAAATTAGACAAAATAAAGGACAAAAATAGCCAAATTTGATGAAAACTAAACCTTACAGACTCAAGAAACTAGATGAATCTGAAGCAGAACAAACACAAAACCACACCAAGGTACATCATAACCAAATTGTTGAAAACCAATATGAAGATAAAAGTCTTAAAAGAAGCCAGAAGGAAAAAAGACATTTAAAGAGACATTTACATACAGGGAATTTTTTTTAAGTATCATAAACTACTCATCAGAAACTACACAATCAGAAGACAGTGAAATAACATCTTTTAGATGCTGAAGGAAAATGTACCCAGGTGAAATGTACCAGGTGAAAATATTCTTCAAATATGAAGACAAAGTAAATGTTTGAAACAACAAAAGTGGGAGAATTTATGGCCAGCAGATCTGCATACCAAGAAATATAATAGGAAAATTTTCAGACTGAAGGAAAAAGATCCCAGATGGAAACTTAGACGTGTGCAAAAGAACAAAGAGAATAGATGTGGTAAATATGTGGATAAATAGGAAAGACTTCCCCATGTAATATTAAAAAAAAAATACTCTTAGCAATTGATTATTCAAAGCAAACAAATAGATTATATTATGGGTCTTATTGCTTATGTAGAAGAAAAATGAATGGCATCAGCAGTACCAGGAATGGTTTGTTACAATATGTGTGAAGGTGTATAATATTATTTGAAGGTATATTTTGTTAAGTTTAAATGCGTATTGCAAATACTAATATAGAAGTGAAATGAAATAGTAAAATATACACAGTCCAAAAGAAGGGAAGAAAAGAGGGAAAATGAACAATGAACAGATGAGATGCTAGACTTAGAGCCAACCTAGTTTAATAATTACATTAAGTGTAAGTGGTTTAAACAATCCAATTAAAAGGAATCAGACTGGATTAAAAAACAAGACTCAACTATACGTACTGTCTTTAAGAAGGGCCCAACTATATAATAACATCTTTAGTTATATATTATTTATACACTTAAAATATAAAGACAGATAGGTTAAAAGTAAAAGAATAGAAAAAAATAAACTATACAAACACTAATCAAAAGAAAGCTGTAGTACCTATATCATTATCAGGCAAATTATATTGTAGAGTAAGAAATATCACTAGGGATTAAGAGAGACATTTCCTAATGATTGTGATAGTTTTAAGTGTATACTCAAATTGTTTGACACTCCTTTCTTTAAGAGGTGGAGGCTAATTCTCCCTTTGAGTAGTGGTTGGACTTAATGACCATGAATAGAATATGATGGAAGAGATAAAAGATACTGTAGCTTACAACTTGGTTGCTCTCTGTAGAAAGGTTCATATGCTGAGGAACTGAGGCTGTCCCTGGATTTCTGACCCTCAGAACCTGTGTAAGATAATAAATGCTGTTTTTTAAGGAATGCTCTTGCACTGTTGGTGGGAATGCAAACTGGTGCAGCCGCTCTGGAAAACAGTGTGGAGGTTCCTCAAAAAATTAAAAGTAGAACTATCCTATTATCCAGCAATAGCACTACTAGGAATTTACCCAAGGGATATAAGAGTGCTGATGCATAGGGGCACATGTACCCCAATATTTATAACACCGCTTTCAACAATAGCCAAATTATGGAAAGAGCCTAAATGTCCATCAACTGATGAATGGATAAAGATGATGTGGTTTGTATATAAATGTAATACTACTTGGCCATGAGAAAGAATGACATCATGCCGTTTGCAGCAGCATAGATGGAACTGGAGGGTTTTATGCTGAGTGAAATAAGTCAGTCAGAAAAGGACAGATATATGTTTTAACTCATATGTGGATCTTGAGAAACTTAACAGAAGATCATGGGGGAAGGGAAGGGGAGAAAAATAGTTACAAACAGAGAAGGAGAGAGGCAAACCATAAGAGACTCTTAAATACAAGAACAAACTGATGGGGGGAAGGGATGGGTGATGGGCATTGAGGAGGGCACTTGTTGGGATGAACACTGGGTATTTATTGTATGTAAGCCAATTTGACAATAAATTATATTAAAAAAATAAATGCTGTTTTCAGCTGCTAAATTTTAGGGTTGTTACACAATAATAGACCTAATAGCATGATAAACAGGGTTGCTTTATCAAGAAGACATTCAGATTTTAAATCTGTATGTACTTACTAATATAAGTTCAAATTATATAATGTAAAACTTGACAGCACTAAAAGCAGAAATAGATAAATCCTTATTTGAGTTAGAGACTTCAGCACTCTCTACCCAAAAATTGATAGAACAAATAGACAAAAAAATCAGAACTGGAAGTCTTGAGAAACACCATCAACCAACTTAATTGATTTTTGTAGAATACTCCACTTAGTAGTAGCAGCAGAATACATCTTCTTTTCAAGTGAACTAGAGCATTCACCAAGATAGACTATATTCTTGGCTGTAGAAAAAGTCTCAGTAAATTTTTAAAGATTGAAATCATGGAGAATGTATTCTCTGACCACAATGGAGTCAAACTAGAAATCAACAACAGAAATATACCTGTGAGATTTCCCAAGTATTTGGAAATTAAACTCTACACTTAAAAAAAAAAAAAACTTTTAAAAAATGCTTATTTATTTTAGAGAGAGAGATACACAGAGCACAAGTGGGGGAGGGGCAAAGAGAGAAGGAGACACAGAATCCAAAGCAGGCTGCAGGCTCTGAGCTGTCAGCACAGAGCCCAACGTGGGGCTCAAACTCACGAACTGTGAGATCATGACCTGAGCCAAAGTTGGATGCTTAACCTAGCCACACAGGTGCCCCTAACTCTACAGTTTTAAAACAACATTTGGTTTAAAGGAATCGTAAGGGAAAATAGAAAATATTTTGAACTGAAAGAAAATGAAATCAATGTATTAAAATTTGTGAGACGCAGGTTAAGCAGTGCTGAGGGAGATGCATAGTTTTAAATGCTTACACTAGAAAAGAAAACTGATCCAAAGTCAATGACTTAAGTTTCTACCTGGATAAACTAGGAAAAGAAGAGCAAATGAAACCCAAAGTAAATGGAAGAAAATAATAAAGAGAAATCAATAAATAAAAAAGAGCAAAGAATATTTTTAAAACTGTGAAATAAAAATTGGTTCTTTGCAGGGGCGCCTGGGTGGCTCAGTCGGTTAAAGCAGCCGACAGCTCAGGTCATGATTTCATGGTCCGTGAGTTCGAGCCCCGCGTCGGGCTCTGTGCTGACAGCTCAGAGCCTGGAGCCTGTTTCAGATTCTGTGTCTCCCTCTCTCTGACCCTCCCTCGTTCATGCTCTGTCTCTGTCTCAAAAATAAATAAATGTTAAAAAAAATTGGTTCTTTGCAAAGAACAATAAAATTGATTAAATGTATCATGAGTCTTATTCCTGTTGCATCCCTAAAATACAGTACAGTACACTTTTAAAATGAAGTTTTGAAAACTAAAAAGTTGACTCCTTAATTGTCTTTTATTTAAAATACATGGCATTATTTTGAGAACTAGGCATTGAGCTATAATAAAATTTATTTAAACAGGTCTCAGATACAAGTTTAGTTATGATCAATTTATTTCAGAACGATTCCTTGGGAAGATAATGAGTTATACTTATGGAGAGATAGTATTTGCAAAAAAAAAAAAAGAAGAAGAAGAAGAAGAAGAAGAAGAAACTCTCCACAATTTGAAAGTTCTGTATTTTGTCTTCAGTTTTGAACAAAAAAGGCATAGAAGACAGTAAAAAGTTTGAGATTACAAGCAATAATGTAAGTTCCAGGAAAATCCAGTTAAAGATGTTGAAAAGTACATGTTGAGCATTTATCAATTTCATTTACAAGGAACATATTTTCAAAGTATACATTCCTGCAAAAAATTCGGTACCATTGATTATAAACTAATACCTGCCAAAAGAAAACTAGAGACCAAAACCAAATGTGCCAAATGATGATGCATAATTTTAATAGTTGATCTCTTCAGTTATCAAATCCATTGATAAATAATCTGTGCCACGATTTGTAGTGTTACCCACGACAAAAACACTTTTGCTAAAGCAAAGAATGAAGTGAGGCAAGAATGTATAAGGAATCATTTTGTCCTTAGTGAAAGTGATCTTAAATATTCAGTTTTATCAGAATTGGAAGATAATAAATTACTCACTTGTAATGTTCAGCAAATAATGCATACAAGCCCAAGGAAAAAATAAAATCGGGTAAAATTCACACATCATCACTAGGATATTTGGTAAATTTTTAAATCATTTCTTGATTATTCATTGTCTGATATTTTGTTCATGGATTTTACAGGTTCTCTGTTAGAATCAAATTACATCATCCAGCCCCCTCATTCAGTTTCCTTGTGCTCTTCATCTTTTGAAACACCTCACTGATGATGAGCCTGCCAGATACAGGAAGAAATACTTAAAACCAAACCAGTCAGTTCTGCTACATTCTAATAGAGTTTTTAAAAGGTGTCTTCACGTAGGGGGTGGGGGTGGAGGAAGGAAGACAACCAAAATTAGGAGTTCAGGGTTATAGGTGGAATTCAATTTCAAATCCAATTTTTAACTTCATTTAATCATCTCATAGTGTTTGTAATATGCTTGTCCACCTGCTTCTCAAGAATAGTTTCTGGTTTTGATAGTCCTCCCTCTGAAGTATGAATTTTCACCCCAAGCAGGAGATTGTAATCAACTGCAAGGGCAGACTCAAGGAAAACTTTATGAGGATTCCTTTTCTGGGGGAATTTTGTTGCTTTGATTAGATGGGGCACAATGTTCACAATTAGAAGGAAAATTTTGGCCAGCCCAGAGAAGAGTTAGTTTTAAGGACAGCAGTATTACTCTTCTGTTGTATAGATTCAGCTACCAGGAATTCCTTAAGTGCTGTGGATCCCAGGGATTAAGTGTGACAGAGTAATAGTTACCCTTCTTATTATTTGCACTCTTGTTTCCTGTATGCATGTCCTCTTTCTACATTTTTTGAGTTTGCTATATTTGACAGCTGTTCATCAGTGGTATTTTTTGTAGTTCAAAATAAATAGAATGTGCTATAGCTGTCACTTTGTATTTTCTGTAGTTTTCTTTTTTGCTCTCTAGTAGGAGGGCTTGTTTTCGTTTGTCTGGAGCTGTATTTAAAAAATAATGGGAACAGGGTGCCTGGGTGGCTGGGTCGGTAGAGCCTCCGGCTCTTGATTTCTGCCCAGGTCATGATCCCAGGGTCTTGGGATAAAGCCCTGCATTGGGCTCTGCACTGAGCATGGAGCCTGCTTGGGATTCATTCATTCATCCTCTCTCTCGCTCTCTCTCTCTCTCTCTCTCTCTCTCCCCCCTCCCTCCCTCCCTCTTCCTCTCCCCCCCTCCCTCCCTCTCTCCTCCCTCCCCCCTTCTCTCTCACTCTAAAATTTAAAAAAAGTTAAAAGGTAATGGAAAATAAACACCAAGCAAACTTGAATTCTATGATACATTGTTGCAGAGGATGAAGTCTAAAGCCATCACAAATTACCAGGGATATATAAAATGAATGTGACCGTTGCACTCAGTTTGCTTTTCTCTCTGATTTGTTATAAGTGTTTCCCTGTTCTGAGTTCAAGTTCTCTACTATGCTTTCCTACTTTCTTAACATTCCTAGGTGTCTCCTCTTGGGCAAGGCAGTTCTTGTTTATTTCTTCTCAGAAGTTCTTCCTTACATTTAAAAAAAGAAAGAAAGGAAAAAGATAAAAAAGGGCATGACTTTCCTAGAACCTAGTTTTTCTTACCAAGTTTGTTTGGCAGATAGTGGCTTTTTTTTTTTTTAATGAGTATTGTGAAATCTGTTAATTTTCCAGTAAAAGGCTTTCTATCATAGTGGGCAATCATTAATTATTTCTTGAATTAAATTAAATGAATTCTTATGCTTACATTTGACGAAGAATTGAGAAATACCAGCTCATAGGAGTCCCCCCAAAGGATCAATTAAGGGAGACTAAAGACAAAGATCACATGTTCCAACAGTTTTGTAATTCTGCAGAGTCTGGCAAAAGAGAACCCTTGGTTATTGGGTCACATTGCATAAGGCGTGTGAACTCTGTTCCTTCAGCCAAGTTGTTTACTACCTAGAATAAGCCAGGCACTGTGCTGGTGGTGGGATAGGGTGATAAGGTACAGAAGGTGGCACTTACCTTCCAGGTTCCCTGAGAAGGCAATTCCTCAGCTAGAGGCAGCCATTTCTCACCTGTTTGGTTTTTTTTTCTTCCCTCTTCTCTTTTGTTTTGCAAACCAGTTCTCGGAGCTTTCTTTGCTGCGATCTGTGACACCATTACTCTGGAGCTCACATCACAGTGTAATTACTTATATGTCCCGTTTTCAGACTCAAAGGGACTGTCTTTTTATTTGTTGCCCCAGTACCTAGCAGCGTAGTGGAACCTAGTTGGTGTCGATGTTCACCAAATAAGTCAAATTAGAGTAACGTGTCACGATCTTTTTCATGCTGTGACACATAAAAAATACTGAAGAGCGCGAGCAGAGGCGCTGGCTGAAGACTTGCCATTGCTTTGGGCCCTCTGTGACTGCCCTGCAGACTGACGGATCAGCATCTCAGCATACCTGTCTCCCATTTGTGGCATTTTACACACTCTACAGGAGCTCTGTGCTAGAGAGTACCATGTGCTTTGAATCTGCAGCTAGAGGGAAGGGGAAAGAGTGGTGGCCAGGAGCAAATGTAGGGCTGCAGGCATGGAGGGCAGAGTCCGTAAACTAAAGACTGAAAAGGAATCTAGGAGTTTGGGCCAGTTGTCTGAAGGAGAATAAACTTTGAGAAAATTCCTGCAGTTTAACTTTGGAAGATGGGGCTTTAGCCTTTGAAAAGGGTGGTAGATTGCATAAAACTCCCTTCCTTCTATTTTCTTTCCATCCTGGCCTCTCAAAACACCAAGTGCAAAAAGCAGTTGATTGTATGACTCTGTGAATATACTAAAAGCCATTGAATTAGATGCTTTGTATGGATGGTTTGTATGATATGTGAATTCTATCTCAGTAAACCTGTTAAAAAAATTTCTCTGCTCCACTTAAGTTAAAAAAAATGAATCTGGAGAAAAAAAGTTGATTGCTCTCTACTTAGGGAGTTGGGATTACCAAGATACAAATATTTAAATTACTAATCATTAAACATTGCCAAATCTGAACATTCAGAAATATACTTGTTATTATTGGTATCTCATGGATTTTATAACATTTTATAAATGTCACACAATTAGAGCTTGATCCTGATTTATATTATATTCATTATATATATATTATATATAATATCCTGAAGTATATTATAATCAAGATACTACTTTATTTTGGTGGAAAAGAGTAAGAAATCTTTATGACTATGTCATAGAGATCATTGTTTTGATATGAAATCATTAGTTGCAAAATATTTAGTAAAATTAGTTGTTTGGTTACCTTCAAAGATCTGATTTGCTAGTGTCCAATTGTATAAAGAAGAAGTTATTTTCATAGTCTTATGTTCTGTATTTCTTTTTCACATGAGCACTACCTACAAATTTCTAGTATGTATAAAAATAGCAAAACCATGAAATGAAATTTATGTATGACCTTTTGAAACTAATACCTCTTATCATTGATATTTCTGTTTTAGAACAGCTATATTAATTATCAATTGCTATATAACAGATTACCCCAAAACTTAGGTTAAAACAATAAGTATTTATCATTTTAGTTTCTGTGAGTAAAGAATTTGGGTGCAACCTGGTTGAGTGCCTCTGTGTTTGTGTCTCTTAATGCCAAGCAGGGCTGTGGTCTCATATGAAGACATGGTTGAGGGAGGATCTACTTCTAAGCTCACTCACCTGGTGAGTGACAGGAGGACAGGATTTAGTTCCTCATAGGCAGTTGGAATGAAGGCCTCAGTCCCTCATGGGCTGTTGGAAGGAATTCCTTGATTTGTGGGCCTCTGTCTAGAATAGCACAATATGGCGTCTGGCTTCCATCAGAGCAATTGAGCAAGAAAGGGTGAGTAAGATGGAGGCCACAATCTTTTTGTAAATCTAATCTTGAAAGCGACATCCCGTCACATTTGCTACGTCTGTTTGTTAGAAGTGCGTCACCAGGTCGGCCTATACTCAAGAGAAGGGAATTTCACAAGAACCTGAATACCAGGAAGCGGGAGTCAATGGGGACCATATTGGGGGCTGGCTACCACAACATTCCTCTCAGAAAGTTCTACATAGTATGTATTTTAACTTAGAATTCATTTCGTTTTAAGAATGTGATGGCATTTCTTGAAAATATTAGTGATACGCAAAGATGTAATAGATAAAGGACCAGGGAACAATACACTAGAACTGTTATCATATCCCTTTCTATCTTTTCACTTCACTACCCTGGAGCATTACCTTTGTCTAGGATGGCGCAACACCCACGAAAACAGCCACTGGAAAGGGAGCACAGACTCGGGGGAAAGATGGGCACAACACATAAGTCACATAAGCCGTCATTTAAGCTCTCTATCCCATTTGCCAGAACATAGTCATGTGGCCACCACCACCCCTACCTGCTACAAAAAAGGCTAGGAAATTCAGGCTTTGGCCGAGCAGTCATGAGCTCAACTAAAAATTACGTTGTTCCTGAAGAAAGGAAGAATACATATTGGGGGAAGCTGGAAGGCTCTGCCCAAAGCTTTCAACAGCATTAAAATGATTATCGCATGAAATGCACTAATGCATTTTACTCAGAGGTGAGTAAAATCATGTCCTCGTTCAGAGCCTATTACTCTTAATTTAGACAGATAGAATTCTTATTAGCTTAGTTACAGGGCTTCCCAAACCACTGCAGGTTAGGAGGAAGTATAGCGAGAAGTAGGCATCATGACAGCTGCAAAAATCGACAGCAGAATGTCCAGTAACAAATAGGGAAGTACAGAAGGCCAAAGCTAAAACTAAGCTGGCAGTTCAGAGGAATTTGATACAGGGGCAACCGATTCTCTGGTAGCCCCAAAGCTTTGCTCATTTAACAACATTACCACATAGTAAAATACTTAGATTTAGTAATGATGATCCCGAGTCTTCCATTGTGGTGAAGAGAAAACGTTTTGGCATTCTGAAAGAGGTAAGCTTCATTGATTATCTAGAAAATTTTGTAGAGCATTCTGTAAACACGATCCTGTCAAATAAAGGAGAAGCCCCTCTACTTAGAATACTCTTGGTTGAGTATCAGTCAGTTGAGCGTCTGACTTCGGCTCAGGTCATGATCTTACGGTTCGTGGGTTCGAGCCCCACATCGGGCTCTGTGCTGACAGCTCAGAGCCTGGAGCCTGCTTCAGATTCTGTGTCTCCCTCTCTCTCTGCCCCTCCCGTGCTAACGCTCTGTCTGTCTCTGTCTCTCAAAAATAAATAAATGTAAAAATTAAAAAAAACATTTTTTAATCTAATTACCACCACGTTATTTGTACAGAAAAATTCTTTCAGAGTTCCATTTCTAGTATCTAGAATTGTATATTATCTCAGAGAGCTTGGCATTAGTAATTTCCTTGTTTTTATAGAAAGTGTCTATATTAGCCAAGCCCCAAATATTTGATATTATAAACACAGAGCTCTTACTTCCCATCCTCTTATAAAGAAGTTATACATATAGAGTGTTGTTGTAAGTATAGGATTGTCAGAGAGTTCTGCAGTTCTCATATATTTTAAGCCACTGGCATCATAGCTAGTATCAGCATTCTGATACATTAGCCCTGAATGTTTTCTTTCCCTTTTCTCAGTCTGGCAAACTCTGACTCATTTAAGACTCTGATCCATTACAGAATAAATTGCAGTACACATGAAATGCATGATCTGTGAAAGGAAGAAATGACAGGTTATATCATCGAAGTTAAAGTTTGCCTTATGAGAGACTGTTAATACGATGAAAAAACAAGCTGCAGAGTAGGAGAAAATATCTGACAAAGGACTAATATCTAAATATATAAAGAACTTTCAAAACCCAACAGTAAAAAAAAACCAAACAATCCAATTTAAAAATGGGCAAAAGACACGAAGAGACATTACACCAAAGGATATATACAGATGACAAAAAGGTGTTGAACATCATTAGACTAGGGAAATGCAAATTAAAACCACAAGGAGATACAAACGGATCTATCAGAATGGCTAAAATAAAAAATATAGTGACAACACTAAATGCTGGCGAGGATGCTGAGAAAGTAGTTTACAGATACATGGCTGGTAGGAATGTAACATATCGCAGACACTTTAGAAAACAGGCTGGCAGGTTCTTCAAAAGCTAAACATGCCACTACCACACGGCCCAGCAGTTGCACCCCTGTGCAGTTATCCCAGAAAAAATGAAAACTTAGTTCATGCACAAACCTGTACATGAATGTTTATAGCAGCTTTATTCATGGTAGTCCCAAACTGGAAACAGCTGAGATCCTTCAATGAGTGAATGGTGAAACTAACTCGTATGTTCAGCATACTAGTTACGAATGATACGTGCCACAACTTGGGTGAGCTGCGCTGAGTGAAAAAAGCCAGTCCCGAAAGGTTGTATACTGTATAATTCCATGCATAGAATGATCTTGAAGTGACAAAATCACAGAAATGGAGAACAGATTAGTGATTCCCAGGGGTTAAGAAAGGTGATGGGTAAAGAGAGGGAAGTGGATATGGCTATCAAAAGGCAACACGAGGGATCAGTGTGGTAACGGAAAGGTTCTATATCCTGACTATATCCATGCTAATATCCTGTGCTATAGTTTCGTAAGGTACCACCCTGGGGGGAAACTGAGTAAAGGGTACATGGAATCTCTTGGTGTTGTTTGTTACAACAGCGTGTGGAAATATAATTATCTCAAAAAGTTAAATTGAAAATTATGAACTCCTGAGAACTCCATTGGACTGTGAACCTCATGAAGGAAGGGATGGATATCTGTATTTCACCAGCAGCTAGTACAGTGGCTGACTGATAGGAGGTGCTTAAAAACTGTTTGTGGGTTGCCTTAAGGGAGAGAGGCTGAACATTTGATTGTGGCCATATTAGGCACATCCCAAAATGAAGGGGGTCTCTCTGCTGACCTCTTCATTTAAAAACTGTCGATTGAACATCTGCCTCATGATAGACACTCTTCTAAATGCCCGAAATACAACAGTGAACAAAATCAGTAGGTGAGGGGTGGGGGATCTCCTGCTTTCACGGAGCTTACAGTTTAACTGAGGCAAAAGACAATGAACATAATACATAAATTATATAATATATGAGGAGATGCTAAGTGCTGTGGAAAAAAAAGTTTTAAAGGATTGCTCAGGGTTTGGCATTTGAGGATACAGAAAAGACTGCAAGAGCGAGAGGGTTGTGATTTGCAATTTTATACAGGGTTTAAAAACAAAGGACAGTGTCACTTGAACAATTTTGAAGGAATTAAGGGAAAAATCATGCAGGTATGGGGAGGAAGAGAGTTCTAGGCAAAAGGATCAGCCAATGTAAAGGCTTTGAGGTAGAAAGGTGTCTAGTGTGTTCAAGGACTAACAAGGAAGTGAAGCCAGCATGGAAGGAACAAGAATGAGTGAGGGAGAGTGGTTTGGTAATGAATTAGAGAAACAGTGAGAATGCAGAGCTTAGAGAGTGCTTTAGGATGTTGTGAAGTCTTTGGGTCCTACTTCAAGTGAAATGGGGAGGTACTGGAGGATTTTGAGTGGAGCAGTGACACAACCTGACTTAACATTTTCAAAAGGGTCATTCTGGCTGCTGTATTGAGAATAGACAGTAGAGGAACAGGGTAAAAGCAAGAGTACTTCAGAAGCTATCTCAGTACTTTAGGGCAAAAAGTGGACTGGGGTGGTGGCAATCGAAATATGAGAAATTATCCGTTTGTATTTAGATTTTGAAGACAGAGCCAACAGGATTTGCTGACAGATTGGATGTGGGGTATGAAGGAAAGAGGAATCAGTGATGACTCCAAGGTTTTGGAGCAGAAGACTTGACAAATGGTGTTGCCAATAACTGAACTAGAGAAATCCGGGGGGGGGGGGGGGCGGGGTGAGGGGCAGCTTTGGGAGGAAGTTGAGGAGTGCATGTTGAATTTGAGACATCTAAGTGGAGACGTTGAATGGGCAGTTGGGTATTCCAGTCTGGAGCTCAGAGGAGAAGTATACACACTGGACATTTATGTTTG
Source organism: Prionailurus bengalensis (assembly GCF_016509475.1). Classification (NCBI taxonomy): domain Eukaryota; kingdom Metazoa; phylum Chordata; class Mammalia; order Carnivora; family Felidae; genus Prionailurus; species Prionailurus bengalensis. Next base: position 82,463,511 of record NC_057354.1, on the reverse strand, counting down.
CAAGTTGCCAGCATTTATATGGTATTTAAAGCCATGAAACTAGATGAGATCTCCAGGAAGGTGTATAGTGAAGAATTCCAAACACTGAACCCCAGGAACCCTGTAGAGGTCAGGGAGAGGGAGAAGAACCAGCTGAGAGAGGCTGAGATGATGTGGCCAGTGACAGAGCAGGACCAAGAGGGTGGGATCCTGGAGGCCAAGTGGACAAGGCGTTTCCTGGAGGAGGAGGGAGTGATCGGCCGATCAGCTGTGCAGGTCAAGTAAGAAAAGGACTGAGGATGACCATTGGTTTAGTAACATGGAGGGAACCGGTAACCTCCTCACTAGAGAGAGGAAGAATTTTAGTTGTGAAACTGATGTATGACTCATTACAAGGACAAATTTAAGTTTTAGGAGCTTTGTTTTAAAAAGCTACTCTTCAGTTTCTCAAAAGGTTATAGAATTACCATATGATCCAGTAATTCCATTTCTAGGGCATACCCAAAAGACTTGAAAGCAGGAACTCGCATCCTAGTATGCCAATGTTCAGAGCAGCATTACTCATAGTAGCCAAAGGTAGAAGCTACTGAAATGCCTGCTGACAGATGACTGGTTAAGCAAGATGTGGTATATACATAGAACAGAATATTATTTAGCCTTAAAAAGAAATGAAATTCTAATACATGCAACAACATATATATAGGTGAACCTGGAAAACATACTAAGTGAAATAAGGCACGTACAAACGAGCAAATATTGCATGACTCCACTTACATAAGGCACCTAAAATGTCAAACTCATAAAGACAGAATGTAGAATAGAGGTTATCAGAGGCTGGGGGCAGGAAGGAATGGAGTGGTATTGTTTAGTAAGTACAGACTTTCTGTTTGAGAGTATTTTAAAAAATTTCTGGAAACAGATAAGAGGTGATGGTTGTACAACAATATGAATGTTGTACATTGTACAACAATATGAATGCACAATATTAATGCCAATGAACTGTACACCCAAAAAGTTTGGAACGGTAAATGCATAATAAAAAGAAAGTATAGGATGCAGACAGAATACTGTCTAAAGAGAAATTGGTTATATATATGTGTATGCTTCGAACATATATATTAGAATAAAATCAATGAGTGAGCAAAAAAAAAAAACCCACCATTTTTTCACTTATTTCTAATCTAAGAGCTAAGCTTGCTTGAGGCATCATCTGAGATTGGCTTTCCTTGTAGATCCTTTAGTACATGTTTGTTACACTTTTTTCTTTCTTTCTCTTTTTCTTTTCTTTCTCTCTCTCTCTCCCCCCTTCCCTTCTTCTTCTTCTTTTTTTGTTACACTCTTTTTTTTTTTAATGTTTATTTCTGAGAGACAGAGAGAGACAGAGAGGCATTGCATAAGCGGGGGGAGAGAGAGGGAGACACAGAATCCGAAGCAGGCTCCAGGCTGAGCTGTCAGCACAGCGGGGCTCGAACTCAAGAAAGGCGAGATCATGACCTGAGCTGAAGTCAGAAGCCCAACCAACTGAGCCACCCAGGTGCCCCTGTTACACTCCCTTTTAATGGCACAAGCCTTAGCCATTGAAGTAGAAGAAAATAGTATTCTCTTATAAAGGTCATTATCATCAGGAGGGCAGGAGAAGAGTCAATTGTTTGAGATTGATCCAACTAATTACTATTTTTGGAAAAAGGTTCATCTGTAAAATATTTACATTTTATATCTATTAAATAAATGTATTCCATATGTATTAAATATATATTCATTCAGGAAAACGTTTCTTGTACAATGACCCTTGAAAATAATGTTCCTTGGGTTCACATGTTAAGTGTTTTCCTGCTAAAACCAGCATTTTTGATAATTTAGCAGAGCCGATACGGAGCAAACCTTGAGTACTGGAAGGTTTTGTGGCACAGCATATTTAATAACCGTGACAACTCAAGAATTTTAAGCAGACTCGCCTCCTTGTCTGGGATCTGTCGGCACCAGTGTGTCTCTACTGGCAAGCCCCTAAATGTACTGTTTCAGCCAAAACTGTGCTAATGATGGTCTACCAAATTTTAACAGGATATTTTTAAGACTTGACAGTCTCATGATTTAAAAAAAAAAAAAAAAACCACAAAAAACGAAAAAACAAAAACAACTTTTCCGTCATTCCTTTCAAAAGCTGCCGCTCTAAAATATGTGGCAAATTAAAAAAACAAAAGGTCTAAAATTGCTTTACAGTCTGGATGAAACAAAGACTGGTGTGCTGGTGTGGCTGCAGGGAGCTCTGCGCTGCTTTTGTATGATTTCAGAGGTGAATTTAGATGGCTGGAAGATAGATGGGTGCCAGATGCAGTTTGACATAGATTCAGGCAGCTGCTCCTGGGCTAGGTTTCATTAGCTGGTAAGTGCGCCAGCAGAAGCAGCAGAGCGAGGCCCCAAATGCCAAAATGACAGTGAGAACAGTGGAACAATACAATATTCACTAAGTGATTTTAATCTTGGAGATTAACTATCACCCAATCAGTTTCCAGGTCTTAAAAACCAACTCGTACGAAGCCATTAGAGGGCCCAAGTCTTTGTCCATTGGGGGGGAAGATGTTTTAGTTAAAAAAAAAAAAAATTATTAGTTGAAAAACAAAAAGTGTTGTAAACTCATTTTGGTAATATCCAATTAAAAATCACGTCAACCCCCTCCACACACACGCTGCGGTAAAAGAAATACATCCACTGTTGCAACCAGGCAGTAAGTGGACCCAATGTTGGTTTATCTGTCTTTTTCAAATCAAAATCTTGGGTGAGCTTCCCAGGCCTCTTCCAGCTTTAAGGCCCCCCTCCCCCACCACTACCACACCCATTCTTCAAAGAAAGACCAAGGTCTCAAAATCCAGAGAGTGTACCTATTTGCTTTTCAGACCTTATGATCTGCATAGCTAGTGGTGAATATGTATGCAGCCACATAATTGTGAATTAAAAAAAAACCAATTCCTATAAAGAATTTTTGCTCTTACTGCTTGTGGGGTCATAAGTAATTATGAAACTGACTCCAGAAGTCCCCATACTTGATTTTAACTCACATGTTTTCTCAGATGTGAAAGGGAACCTTTATTTAGTATATTATTTAAACTTACTAAACTTATCTTTGCTTTTCTGAAAAGAGTGTTATGATCTAATCTATCAGTGATGCAACCATTTCATGTGGAGTAATTTTTTAAGTTAAAATTAACACAAAATAAATAATTTGATTGGACATGTACATATTTGAAAACTGTAAATTTAACCAGTCTCTGCTTTTTTTTATTGAGTCGTAGGAAGCTAATGCATCACTTATAATAACTCTGAGGCATTACACGGTATTTCTTTTTTTTTTTCCTCCAAATGAGTGTGTGCTTGGCTCTCTTAATAACAATGGGAGTTGTATATGTGCTCAAATAAGAATAGCTTCCATTGTGTTTTGGTATTTTTAGTGTTTTGCTTAGTAATAATGTTGTGACACCACTTTTTGGGGGGGATGTCTACAGAATGGTTAAAGACCTAGAAATAAGCTCGGATTGAGTTAGAAACTGTATATCCAGGAGCACATTCTAATGTTAACCAATGGCTATATGATACCCTACCAAGTTTGAATATATTCTGGACTTAAGTATGTTGCATACATGTTCTTTAAAGTTGAATTTCCTTGAGTTAAAGCTACCCATCTGTGAACTGATATTTGAATTAAAGGGAATAATACCCTAGGTGACGTGGTTTTAGTTCCTGTAAGTCTTTGGGAGTTATTTCCTAGTGACCAAAGCTCTGCCTCTCTCTTGCTTCCTTCCCTCCTTTTTCTCTCCCTTCTTCTACTGGTCTAGCACTGATGACTTCACCATGTGGACCTCAGTATTGAGACCTTTTTGTTTGTTTCACTGTACATACTGCTCACAAGGCCTGCTCTTGCAAACCTCTTTGATAACGGGTGAGTACTGGGTTAATGAAGAGTCTCTTCGGTTCAGCACACTCAGGTTTAGTGAACCTGACGAGACTCAGTTTGCATTTCTCATGACAGCCTTTAAATAAAGCTCACCTAACCTTTCTGAATCCCCCTCATAGGGTCTCTGGGAGGAGAAAATGAGGCACGTATGTTACACATTTAGCATAGTACTTGGCCCAAGGGTTCATTCGGAGGTTCTATATTCTGTATTTCTTTCCTTTACTTTATGCAAATATCCTCTGGAAAATGTCTCATTTAGCCTTGTGAGAAAAGTTAATATATGTAGGAAACATATGGAGTTCCTCAGGGAAAAGGGTTATATGAATAAGTCCAAGATGCCATTGTGGTGATTACTGACCAATACAAAGCTGTTTCAGTTGTTAATAATCATTTGACATTTTAATTCTTTTTTTCCCCCTCAACGAAATCATAAATTTAAGCCTAGTCTTTTACCACTTATGGCTAATTTTGTTAACTATCAATGTTATATCTATTCCCCCTGTTACTTCATTCTGTTTCCATGGTGGTGGTGGTGGTGGTTTTCATTTTGGTTTTGTTGGTAAAATACATATAACATAGCATTGAACTTAGCCATTTTTAAGTACACTGTTCAGGGGTATTAAATACATCCACACTGTTGTACAGTCATCACCACCATCCATTCCCAGAACTCTTTTCATCTTGTAAAACTGAAACTTCATACCCATTAAACAATAACTTCCTATTCTCCCCTACCTCCAGCCCCTGGTAGCCACTTTCTGTCTTTGCTTTTGACTACCCTAAGTACTTGTTCAAATAAGTGGAATCATGTAGTATTTGTCTTTTTGTGATAGGCTTATTTCACTTAGCATAATGTCTTCATCCATGCATGAGGTTCATTCATGTTGTAGCATATTGCAGAATTTCTTTCAGGAACTTCAGCCTTCTTAAGGCTGAATAATATTATATTATATGTGTATACCACATTTCCTGTGTCCATTCATCTATTGATGAGCATTTGGGTTGCTTCCACATTTTAGCTACTGTGAATAATGCTGCTGTGAACTTGGGTGTACAGATATCTCTCCAAGACCCTGCTCTTGATTCTTTTTGGTATATACCAGAAGTGAAGAAATTGTTGGGTCGTATGGTAATTCTATTTTTAATTTTTTGAAGAACTGCCACACTGTTTTCCACAATGGCTGTACCCATTTTACATTCCCACTAATGATGCCCAAGGGTTCCAGTTTCTCCACATCCTTGTCAGCACTTGTTGTTTTCTGATTTTTTGATAGTAACCCTCCTAACGGGTGTGAGATAATATCTCATTGTAGTTTGGATTTGGATTACTCTAATGATTAGTGATGTTGAGCACCTTTTCTTGTGCTTGCTGGTCATTCATACTTCTTCTCTGGAGTAATGTCTTCAAATATTTTGCCCATTTTGGGGCGCCTGGGTGGCTCAGTTGGTTAAACATCCGACTTTGGCTCAGGTCATGATCTCATGGTTGTGAGTTCGAGCACTGCATCAGGCTCTGTGCTGACAGCTCGGAGGCTGGAGCCTGCTTTGGATTCTGTGTCTCCCTCCCTCTCTCTCTGCCCCTCCCCTGCTCATGCTCTGTCTGTCTCTCTCAAAAATAAATAAACATTGAAAAATTTTTAAAAACAAACAAAGCAAAACAAAGCAAATCCTTTGCCCATTTTTGAATCAGGGTGGTTGTTTTTGTTGTTACTGACTTTTAGGAGTTCTTTATATATGATGGATATTAATCCCTTATCAGGTATATGATTTGCAAATATTTTTTCCCATTCTGTGGGTTGCCCTTTTACTCTTTTGACAGTGGGTTTTAAGTTTTTATTTATTTATTTTGAGAGAGAGAGAGAGAGAGAGGGAACGAACAAGCAGGGGAGGAACAGAGAGAAGGAGAGACAGAATCCCAAGCAGGCTCTGTACCATCAGCAGAGCCCGATGTGGGGCTCGAACTCAGGAACTGTGATATCATGACCTGAGCTCAGATCAGGAGTCAGACTGCACCACCCAGGCACCCCTGTTGACAGTGTTTTTTGATGCACAAAATTTGTAAATTTTCTTAAAGTCTAATTTGTCTATTTTTTCTTTTGTTACTGGTGCCTTTGGTGTTATATCCAATAAATCAATGCGTAATTCAATGTCATGAGGCTTCTGTCATATGTTTTCATCTTGAGAGTTATGTTTGAGGCTTACATTTAGGTACTTCATCCATTTTGAGCTGATTTTTGTATATGGTATTAGGGTAAGGGTCTAGCTTCATTCCTTTGCATGTGGATATCTGGTTTTCCCAACACCATTTGTTGAAAAGACTATCCTTTCCTACCAAAGGTTCTTAGCACCCCTGTCAAAAATCATTTATCCATATAGGTGAGGGTTTGTATCTGGGCTCTCTGTTCTGTTCCACTCATCTGTATGTCTGTCTTTGTGCCAATACCACAGTTTTGGTTACTGTCACTTTGTAGTAAAATTTGAAATCAGGAAGTATAAGTCCTCTAAGTTTGTCCTTTTTCAAGATTGCTTTCAGTATTCCAAGTCCCTTGAGATTCCGTATGAATTTTACGACGGTTTTTCTATTTCTGCAAAAAAAAAAAAAAAAAAAAAAAAAAAACAGCTTTGGGATTTTGATAGGGATTGCATTGAATCTGTAGGTCTTTTGGGTAGTATTGGTATTTTAACCATATTGTTTTCCAATCCATGAACATGAGATGTATTTCCACTTATTTATGTTCTCTTTAATTTCTTTAGCAGTGTTTTCTAGTTTCCATTGTACATGTGTTTCACCTCCTTGATTAATTTCTAAGTGTTTTATGCTTTTTGATGCTATTGTAAATTGAATTGTTTTTCTTTTTCAGATTGTTCATTGTTATGTATAGAAATGCAACTGATTTAAAGTGATTACTGATAAGGAGGGACTTCTGCCATTGTGGTATTAGTTTTCTCTATGACTTAATAGCTGTTTTTGTCTCTCATGTCCTATATTAATGTCTTCTTTTGTGCTGAGACAATTGTTAATAGTGAAATGTTTAAAGTTCTTTCATTTCTTTTTGTGTATATTCTATAGCTACTTTCCTTGTAGTTACCATAGGGATTACATTTAACGTCCTAAAGTAACACTCTAATTTGAATTTATACCAACCCAACTTCAATAACATACAAAAACTCTGCTCATTTGTAGCTCCATCCCAACCCCTTTTGGTTGTTGATGTTATGCAGTAGTCTCTTAAATTGCAGAGAAAAACAGATTTGGAGTACAAACCAAAGTTACAGTAATACTAGCTTTTCCACTAATAATTTTTTTTCTTTAAATCTGTTTGTGTCTTGAATCATATTGAAAATAAAAAGTGTAGTTAAAAACCAGTTTTGCAATAATACTGTTTTTTATAATTGTCCTTGTATTTACCTTTATTGAGATCTTTATTTCCTCAGATGTCTTTAAGTTTCTGTTCAGAGTCTTTAACCTTGCTGGGTTCCTGCGAACATTTCTTGCAGGATAGGCCTAGTTGTCATGAACTCCCTCTGCTTGTATTTATTTGGAAATGTCTGACTTTCTCCTCCCTTTTGAAGGACAGTATTGTGAGATGTAGGATTCTTGGTTGACAGTTTCATTCTTTTAGAACTTGGAATATATTGGCTAACTGTCTGGTGGCCTGCAGAGTTTCTGATGAGAAATGTACTGATAACCTGATTGAGGATTCCCTTGTACATGACAATTGACTTCTCTCTTCCTGCCTTCAAGATTCACCCTTTGTCTTTTGAAAGTTTTATTATAATATGCCTCAGTGTGGATCTCTTTGAGTTCATCAACTTTGGAGTTAGGTGAGCTTTTTGGATGTTTATATTCATGTCTTTCATCACATTTGGGAGTTTTCAGCATTATTTCTTCAAACATTCTCTCTACCCCTTCCTCTCTCTCTTCTTCTGAGATCCCATGATGAGTTTATTGCTTCACTTGTCCCACAGCTCCCTTGGGCTCTGCTTGCTTTTCTTCAATTTTATTCTTTCTATTCCTCAGACTCAATAATTCCCAGTGTCTTATCTTCAAATTTGCTGATTCTTTCTTCTGCTCAAATCTACCATTGAATACTTCTAGTGAAATTTTCATTTCAGTTATTGTGCTTTTCAGCTGCAGAGCTTCTTTTTAGTTTTTTTTAAAAGGTTTTCTATCTCTTTATTGATATTTTCATTTTGTTTCACACATCATTTTCTTGACTGTCTTCACATTTTCCTTTAGTTCATTGAGTGTCTTGAAAATAGTTGTTTTACAATCTTTGTCTAGTATGTCTCCAGTAGGTCTTTTTCAAGGACATTTTCCATTGATTTATTTTTTTCCCTTTCAATGGGCCATACTTTCCTCTTCTGTTTTGTTTAATGCCTTGTAATTTCTTTTTGTTGAACACTGGACATTTGAGTCTAATATTGTAGCAACTCTGGAAACCAGATTCTTCCCCCTTCCTCAGGGGAGGATATCCCTTCTTGGATAAAAAGACAAAACCTCATGAAGACAAGACTTTTGACTTTCCTCCTATCTGGAATGTGGATGAAATAGCTGGTAGGTAGCAGCCTTCATGTGACTCTGAGGACCATGAGGTGGAAGGTTACATTTGACCCATCCTTCCAGTCCTGGACTGCCTAACCCCACACTTTTAATTTTGTGAGAAAAAAATAAACTCTTTGTTATTTCAACCACTGTTAGTATTTCTTTTTTTTTTTTTTTAATTTATTTTTAAAAATTGTTTTTATTTTGAGAGAGAGTGAACAGGGAGGGGCAGAGAAAGAGGGAGGGAGAATCTCAAGCAGACTTCCACACTGCCAGCACAGAACCTGACATGGGGCCTGAACTCACGAACCACAATCATGATCTGAGTCGAAATTAAGAGTTGGACACTCAACCAACTGAGGCACCCAGGCACCCCTGTTAGTATTTCTTCACTCACAGGCAAATGTAAATCCTGCTATACCATTCGAGCCCATAACCCACCAACCTAGGGGTAGAAGTTTGAGCCAATGGAGATGAGCACCAATATTTTTCAGAGCAATGCAAGAGGTTGGAGATTCAGCTACTCAGAGGTATAGTGGATATTAAAGAACAAGGAGTACATTTATTTCTGATGAGGTGTTCAAGCTTTCTACATTTTTGGTGTTCATTCTCTGTTTCTTTGGGTTCACTTGCCAGACATTACTGGCACTTTTTTTAGGTGGAATAAGAAAGCATTGTAGCTCAGTTATAGCAATGCAAGTAGGAAGAGGCATGCTGGTTGCTCCTGTTACTTATATTTTAAAGCCATTGTAGAAAGTAGCTGATTTTTCTCAGTCTTTGTTATAATTTGTTATGTACACATTATCACATCAGAATATAATTAAATCGAAGGAGTAAGAAGGATGGAATTACAAATAACAATTCAGACATCTGACATTCTCTCAAATATTTGTAAGAGAATCTTTTCTAAAATGTAGACTAGGGCCTCGCACAGTGGATAGGCAGTAAATGTTAGGCAAAGAAAAAAAGTGGAGTTGGTTTTATATGGAACTACAGGGACAGAGGTAGAGGTCAGATGATGAGATTTATTCAGTAAAGATGCCTTTTTCTTACACTTCAGTCTGGCCTGATGCCTTAAGTTTGCAGGGCTCCATCTAATGTCTAGTGTGCTGTAATGTGTGTCCCAACCCCATACATGAGATTCATCATAGCAGCGAACACTAGGCCTACTGGGAATGAGCAAAGTTAGCTCTCCTTCCAACACCAGCGACTACTAGCGCGGTGCTGAACTTAAGTAATTATTAAAAACAAAGACCTTTGTGGGGGCGCCTGGGTGGCTCAGTCGGTTAAGCGTCCGACTTCGGCTCAGGTCACGATCTCGCGGTATGTGAGTTCGAGCCCCGCGTCGGGCTCTGTGCTGACTGCTCAGAGCCTGGAGCTTGTTTCAGATTCTGTGTCTCCCTCTCTTTCTGCCCCTCCCCTGTTCATGCTCTGTCTCTCTCTGTCGCAAAAATAAATAAACGTTAAAAAAAAAAATTAAAAAAAACAACAACAAAAAACAAAGACCTTTGTGTATCATTTTCAGGGGGCTGTGCTAACTTCTTTACATACATAAATCTCATTGAACCCTCACAGTAACACCTGCCTCAGGTCCTGGCTCTATCCCCTTTTTACAGCTGAGAAAACTGAGGCTTAAGCAAGTTGCCGAAGGTCAGATAGCCAACACGTGGTCAAGCTGGAACTTGAAACCCTGTCTGTCCCGGGGCTTTTTGACTCCAGAGTTTGTGTTGTTAGGCACGTGAGAAGATGTTGACTACAGTTTGCTTAATTACATGGGAAATAATCTCTAAATAGTCTGTACTGTGTCCTTTCGTTTTTCTGCAAAGAACCAAAAGGTAATGGCACAAGTGGCCTAAGTCGTAGTAAAGACTTTTCTATTGTTAACGTGGAAAAAGTGACTTCTGACTAAGGGTGCCTTTGTATAATCCTTTTTTATTCACTTCAGTTTCACGGTTTGTCTCTCCCTCGAGTGGGAGGGTGGGTCAGAGGTAGACAGATATGCTCTGCTGAGGTTACACACGCTGTGCCGTGGGGGCAGGAGAGCATGTGCATATGTTACGCAGAGCACAGCTTCACATCCAGCCGGTATGTCACCGAACTGCATGACTGTGGCAGCCTTGATGAATCATGGCATTTTAAGCTCTGCATGTGTCATCGACGTATGTGGGTTGAAATTGCATGGAAACATAGTAGTCCACTAGAAATATAAATAAGAGTAAAATACACCATTGGAATAATTGCAGCATTTCTTAGAGCAAGCAAATACTTGTGAAACTGGTACATTTTGAGCTTTTTGTTTTTAGAGCTAATGATTTTGTTTACTAGCTTAGACCATCTCAGCATTTTCTATTTATTTAAGTGTTTGAGGTTCAGTCATAAAATTTCACTCTGAGCTAGAGCTGTTTATAGAAGCTTAGCCAGTGTGTGTGTGTATATATTAAAAAGAAAGAGATAATGTATATATATTTTAAAAGATACTAAAATTTTTCTGATTCGTGCTGCTTTCTAAATAAGTAGATAGGTGGATCACCACACTTGAAGCGCCCATGTGAATTTGTTTTTAGAAATTCAGGTTAAGTGAAGTGCTATTTACAATAGTAAATTTGAAAATGAAAATTGGATTTTGAATCAGATCTGATTCCAGTCTGGGCTTTATTGCTTGGTCATTGTGTGGTCTTTTATTAGTATTATTATCTTTTTTTATTTGAAAATTTTTTTAAATGTTTGTTTACTTTTGAGAGAGAGAGAGAGAGAGAGAGAGAGAGAGAGAGAGAGAGAGAAAGAGCACGAACTGGGGAGGAGCAGAGAGAGAGGGAGACACAGAATCCGAAACAGGCTCCAGGCTCTGAGCTGTCAGCACAGAGCCCGATGCGGGGCTCGAGCTCACAGACGGTGAGATCATGACCTGAGCCGAAGCTGGACGCTCAACTGACTGAGCCACCCAAACGCCCCTATTTTTTAATCTTTATTTCTTTATTTTGAGAGAGACAGAGTGGAGGGGGGGCAGAGAGGGAGGAAGAGAGAGAATCCCAAGGAGGCTCTGCATTGTCAGAGCAGAGCGCATCGCAGGTCTCTATCTCATGAACCATGAGACCATGATCTGAGCTGAAATCAAGAGTTGGATGTTTAACAGACTAAGTCACCCAGGAGCCCCAGTCATTGTGGCATCTTGAGAAAGTTTTCTCTGAACCTCAGTTCCTCAAATGTAAAACACAATAGTAGTAGCTGGCTTTTGGGGTTTTAGGGGGAGAGGAGCAAATAAGATGGTGATGTCAACATGCTTTATAATCTGTAAATAAGTAATTGTACAGATTTAAAGCTGGGGTATCCTTACTGTATATAGCCAGCAGATGGCCTGATCTAATACCATCCTTCATGAAGGTGACAATGTCAGTTTTGGTCTCTCAAACCACACAGATTTATTGAGCTCTTATGATGCATGATGACTAATTCACATCAGCAGAACTTATGTATAGATTTATAACAGCTATGGTTTATACAGTGATGCACTTTATATAGCATACAGGCATTCTATACATGAGCATTCTATAGATGTTTGAAGTTTCTCTTTAAGCACCCAAATTTGTTTCACGTGAGCTTGTTTGATAAAAATCTTTCCCTATACCGTTATTGTTCTCGTAATTACATTTTTCCCACAGAGAGCATTGAGCATAGTAGTACCTTTTATTCACGATTCAGGATCATTTAGTTTGCTAAGGCATTCTGTTGGAACAGAGTCCTTTGGGCAGGGCTGGTGAGGGAGGGGCATGGTGCTATTTGCCACGACTTTGAATAATCCCACGTCACTCAATTTTTTGAATTCTCTCTTTTTCTTTAACATTTTATTTATTTATTTTGAGAGAGAGAGCATGCGCAAGCGGGGAAGGGGCAGAGAGAGAAGGGGAGAGAGAATCCCAAGCAGGCTCCGTGCTGATAGCACAGAGCCTCACGCGGGGCTCGATCCCGTGAACCGTGAGATCATGACGTTAGTGGAAACCAGGAGTCGCATGCCCAACCAACTGAGCCATCCAGGCGCCCCTGAATTATAATATCAACATTTTAATTCCTCCTCCTGTTTCAAATTGTTAGTTGTCTTTTTTTTTTCTTTTGGCTAGTATCATGTCCAATCCATTTTCCCTCCTAATTTCTGTTTATAATCTGTGGTTTGAAGGGAAAAAAATTAAAATCATCTTTAAGATTAAATAGACACTCGGGAAATACATGATAATGCATGAGCTTTGTGATTTCTTATTTTTTCTCCAAGATTGATTTTTGCTTACTTTGTTAGTTCCAAGTACCTGGAATGTCTCTGGACGAATTGTCTTGCCCGTTACCATCATTTGCAGTCTGCATCAGTTTCCTCTAATAATTATTAATCATACTTATATAACTCGTTACCAACTATAAATTGCTCCCACATACATTGCCTTGCTTGATCTTCATATGACCATGGGAGATAGGCAGGACATACATTATTTTCAGACTTTACAATAAGAAAACTAAGGCATAGTTGGAGCTTACTCAGTGGGTTTTAGCCAGGGGTGCCAGGTGTGTCTCCCAAGGAGGTTTATTCACCCGCATGTGCCTGGTGTTTGTACCTGGATAGCTCGGTTCCGTAGGTCTGGGGCAGGACTCAGGCATATATTATCTTGGAAAAAGATCCCAAACAATTCTAACGTGCCTAGCTTTCCCCGACCCTTTTATCCATCCTCCACGCCCCACCTCTGCTCCCATCGAGGACCACTGGGTTAAGTTTTTATGACCAGTAAGTGATTTACTAGGATGCTTTCATGTGCAGGTTACAGAAAAGCCAACAAACAGTGGCTTAAACCTATGATTTTTAATAGTTCAATAATCAACTGAAGTGTGGTCAGAATAGTGCCCTTCATCCATCCGACCCCCCAAGCCCCACAGTTAACTTTACTTGGTAAAAGAAACTTCGCAGATAAGGTTAAATTAAGGATCTTGAGATGGGGAGGTTATCCTGGATTGTTTGGCCGGACTCCCTGTAATCCCAAGAGTCCTTGTAAGAGGGAGCAAGGAGGTCAAGGGCAGAAGAAGGAGATGAGGCGACAGACGCAGAGGTTGGAATGATGTGTCTTGAAAGTGGAAGAAGGAACCACGAGCCAAGGAGTGCAGGTGGCCTCTAGAAACTGGAAGAGACAAGAAGACAGATTCTCCCTTGAAGCCTCCAGAAGGAATATAGCCCTGTCAACACTACGATTTTAGACCTCAGGACTGTCAGACAATACACTTGCATTGCTTTGAGCTACTAAGTCTATAGCAATTTGTTACAGCAGCAAAAGGAAACCAATACCACTGTGAGAAGTATAAAATGCAGATTCTTTTCTTTTTTAAGTTTATGTATTTTAAGAGAGCACACATGGGGGAGGGGCAGAGAGAGGAGGACAGGATCTGAAGTGGACTCTGTGCTGAGAGCAGAGAGCCTGACGCAGGGCTCAAACTCATGAATCGCGAAATCGTGACCTGAGCCGAAGTCAGATGCCTAACTGATTGAGTCACCCAGGGGCCCCTAAAATGCAGATTCTTAAGCCTCTCTCACAGAGATAATATTTTAGCAGAGGTGGGTGGGGTCCAGGGATGTGGGGTTAAACTAGTCCCTAGGTGATTCACTGGCCTGTGGTCCTTGGACCTCACCTACAGAGTTATAATATACCCATAAACCATTTATTATTTCCCTTGGAAGTTCAGAGGTGGGCATTCCTAGGTCAATTATTCTCTTTAAATTGTTTTTTTTAATGTTTATTTATTTTTGAGAGAGGGAGAGATAGGGCGTGAGCAGGGGAGGGGCAGAGAGAGAGGGAGACACAGAATCAGAAGCAGGCTCCGGGCCCTGAGCTGTCAGCACAGAGCCCGACACGGGGCTTGAACTCATGGGCCACGAGACCATGACCTGAGCCGAAGTCAAACACTTAACTGACTGAGCCACCCAAGCGCCCTTTGGTTGTTCTCTTCAGCTCAGTGATGTCATCAAGAGCCCAGGCTCCACTTCAACCTCTACCCCACCACCCTCAGTGCGTTGGACTTTTGTCCTTAGCCTCCTTAAACTGTGTGCACCGGAAGACACCGCATCCTCACACAGCCAGGAAGGGGAGAGAGAGCCCTCTCTGCAGGCCTGTGTGCCCCTCACTTTTTAGTCAGGGTGGTAAATTCTTCCCCAGAGCTCCCAGCAGACTGACTTCCCCTTACAGCCCACTAGCCAAAACCGCATCACCTGCCCACCTCCAGTAACATGGGAGGCAGCGAGAATCCTTGAGTTCTCCTCCTCCTCGTACATCCCCTCAAACGACACTCCCCTCTTAACCTAGCTGTGACCTCTCTCCTCCAAAGTGACCCTTTAGTGCCAGTTCCTCTTCCTTCTGAATCATCTCACGTCCCACCGTTGGCACCCTTCACTTTGAGAAATAAATGCATTGTCTTATTTAATCTTTGTGACACCATGGAGTCGATAATATTTCCCCTGTTTTTACAGTTAAGAATCAGAGATTGAGAAACATGCCCAGGGTTCATTGGTGGAAAGCTCCTAAGTGGCAGGTCTGTCTTAACTGTAGAGCTCAAGCCCTTAACCATGACACCCACTGGTTACACAACTGCTTCTCAGTTGTTTGATTTTGGTGGCACGTTCTCAAATGCTAGAGCTCTTGGCACACTTGAAGAGATTCAAAACACAAAGCAACACTAAGCAGATCAATCATTACAACACAATCACCATCATCGGAGGGTTTTGCGAGAGGAGAGGAGGACATGACCTGACTTTTGTTTTAAAAGGATCATTGGCCACTGTCTCGAGAATACATGGGCGACAAGACTATTGCAATGATCGCTTCCCCTCTTACTCAGGGTAAAAGCCAAAGTCATTGCGTTGGCTTATTAAGGCCCTCCACAACCTGCCCCTTTCTCATACCTCCTCTCCTTCCACTCTCCCCTCCACTTCCTCCTCCACTCGCTCACCCGCCCCTCCTTTCCTTATGGACGTGGAGCCCTCAGGCATGCTCCCCACTGCTAGTATTTTCTCTTCCCTCTGCTGGGCTTCAGTTCTTACCTCCTTCAGGTCTTTACTTCTTGTCATCTTCTCAGCAGGCTTTCTTAACCACCTCTTCAAAATCACCCGCCCACCCCCCCCAACACACACGCCCAGGCACACATTCCCCAGCTTTCCTTCCTGTTTTATTTTTCCGTATAGCACTTAATTTCTAACATGCCATATGATTTACTAATTTATTGTGTTTTCTCTTTCCTCTCACTAGCATGTAAGAGCCATGAGAACAGGGATTGTTGCGGGTTTTGTTTGTTGCCACATTCCCAAGTCCCAGAACCTAGGGCACAGTAGGCATTCAATAAATAGTTGTTGAATGAATATAATTTTTATGCACAGCTCTGATTAGTTCTAAGGAGTAAATTCCTAGAAATGAAAAGACTACATTACAGCATATTGATATATGTATTTTTTAATTATTGCGTTTATTTATTTTGAGACAGAGAGACAGACAGACAGACAGGGTGTGAGTGGGGGAAGGGCAGAGAGAGAGGGAGACACAGAATCCAAAGCAGGCTCCAGGCTTTGAGCTGTCAACACAGAGCCCCATGTGGGGCTCGAACTCACAAACCCTGAGATCATGACCTGAGCTGAAGTTGGACACTTAACCAACTAAGCCACCCAGGTGCCCCCGGCATATGGATATTTTAAAAGGTTCTTCACACCCGTGACCAAACCCTGTCTTCTCAAGGTTGAATCCAGTCACACTTTCATCAATCAGTGGCTCTGGCATCCCAGCCCACTGTGCCCGCACATTGTAATCAGGGTTAACACATCTGTAGTCAGCTTGGGATGTGGCAATCATATTTCCTTTTAATTTATATTACTTTGATTAGATGAATTTGTATTTGGTTTTTTCATGCATTGCTTCTTTTGGTGACCATTAGCTTATATCCTTTGCTCATTTTTCTAATTTAGCATCAGTGTTTTTCTAATTTAGTATTGGTGTTTTTCTTTCTTATTCTTCTTTTCTAATGTTATTCATTTTTGAGAGAGAGACCGTGAGTGGAGAAGGGGCAGAGAGAGTGGGGGGGTGCGGACAAAAGATCTGAAGCAGACTCTGCGCTTACAGCAGCAAGCCCAGTGCTGGGCTCAAACCCGTGAACCGTGAGATCATGACCTGAGCCGAAGTCAGATGCTCAACCTACTGAGCCACCCAGGCACCCTCCCCCTTTTTTTTTTAAGTTTACTTATTTATTTTGAGAGAGAGAGAGCACACCAGAGAGCTTGAAAGAGCAAGGGAGGGGCAGAGAGAAAGGAAGGGGGCGGGCGGGGAGAATCTCAAGTAGGCTCCACGCTGTCAGCACAGAGCCCAATGCGGGGCTGTACAAAGGGCTCAATCCCACAAACCATGAGATTATGACCTGAGCCAAAATCAAGAGTCCGATGCCTAACCAACTGAGCCACCCAGGTGTCCCGATATTGATGTTTTTCTAATTGATTCATAAGTACTTGTTTGGCTATCAGGTTACTAAGTCTTTGTTAACCGTGTTACAAATATTTTTCCTAGTTTGTCATTTTTCTTTTAATTTTGCTTATGGCGCTTCTTGGCATATAGTTTTGTAGTATAATCATTTTAACTGTATGTTTCTTCTTTTGCTTTGTGTTTGGAAAGGTCTTGTCTACCTTTCAGATCAGTTGTTCCTCTGTAATTTCTTTTAGTTCTCACATTTTTAAAAATATATTTTACTCTTTAGTTAATCTCTAGTGTTTTATTGCCTTGTTTGAGGCAAAAATCTAACATCCATTCTTCACAAATAGCTACTGTACAGGCGGTCCTCTTCTCCCTAACAAGAATCTTTGACTCTATTAGATCTTTATACTGTGGCGTGTTTCAAGTTTTTCTTTTCGTTTTTTAAGTTTATTTTGAGAGAGAGGAGAGAGAGAGAGAGGGAGAGAGCATGAGCACGTTTAGGGGAGGGGCAAAGAGAGGGAGAGAGAGAATCCCAAGCAGTCTCCACGCTGTCACTGCAGAGCCTGATGCAGGGCTCGAACTCACGAACTGCGAGACCACAGCCTCAGCCAAAATGAGGAGTCGGACGCTCAACCAACTGAGCCCCCCAGGCGCCCCTCAAGTTTTTCAGTGCACATCCATTTGTATTTTTCTTTTGTCAGAATCCAACTCTATTATTACAGCTTTTTAACATCTTCTATAAAATTTATTTTTCTTCATTTGTTGGGTATTATAAATAACTTTTAAGATTGTTCTGTCAAATTCAGGAATAGATGTAGAATTAACGTCCAAAAATAAAAGTCAGATGATGCCACTCTCTCACGGAAAATATTTTAATGATCCCTCACTGCCTTCAGAATATAAAGTCCAAACTCTTTAATGTGGCACCCAAGGCCTTCCTAGACATGCCCAGCTGAACTCCTTAGTCTTGTGTGTAGCTACTTCTTGCTTGCAATTTAAACTTCAGATCTGTACCCATATCCACTGCTATTTCTCACCTCCCTCTCTCTGCTGCTAATGACCTTGACTAATCCCCATTTGTCTTAAAACCGACACCATGGCTGGGGCGCCTGGGTGGCTCAGTCGGTTGAGCGTCCGACTTCAGCTCAGGTCACGATCTCACAGACCGTGAGTTTGAGCCCCGCGTCGGGCTCTGGGCTGATGGCTCAGAGCCTGGAGCCTGCTTCCGGTTCTGTGTCTCCCTCGCTGTCTGCCCCTCCCCCGTTCATGCTCTGTCTCTCTCTGTCTCAAAAATAAACGTAAAAAAAAAAAAAAAAAATTAAAAAAAAAAAACCGACACCATGGCTTTCACACTGGCCAGGCTCTGTGGCCACACATATGTGTCCATTGTCACTCTGTGTGTGTCTCTGTCACCACGTAACCCACTGCATCACATCGATGAGTTAGTTTTTCCCGTGAACTTGGTGGGAGCATCTCTTGTTCATTTCGTATTTTTAGTACCTCGTGTGCTACCAGTCGTGCAGCAGGTGGTGTAGATGGATTAGAGGGGGAATATTCAAGACTGGAAGTAGGGAGATGGATTGTTGCCGTAATCAAAATCAAAGATGATTAGGGTCTTGACCAGGGCAGTGATGGGAAAAATGGAGAGGAAGGGACATATTTGAAACGTATTTAAGAGGGAAAATTGTCAGGGCTCTGTGTCTGGTTAAATGCGAGGGAAAGAGAGAGGGAAGATACTTTGAATCTTAGATTTCCAACCTAGACACCAGGGGTACCTTGTTGGTAACTTAACCATTCTTAGGCATTCAAGAGGAGGTGCAGATTTAAGGAAAATATGATTAGGACAATTTTAGATGTGCTGTGACTTGGAGGTGCCTTTATGGTACCCAGTGGAGATGTCTAATAGGCAATGGGATAGAAATAGGCTAATTATATACTTTTATTGTTCAAACCAGGACCGTTTTGAGATTGAAACAGGGTGCTATTAGTAATTATGCCACGACAAGCATAAACTAGGAATGACCCTGACAAACTGGGATATATGGTCTCTCTCTATATAAAGGTCAGATATGAAGCTCAAAGAGAAAGGTCTGGAATGTGGTTAATGGTTTGTGAATCATTAGCATATAGATGCCCTGAGAATGGGTGAGGTTGCCTGGGGGGAGTTTATAGGATGAGAAGAGAAGAAGGAGCAAAAAGAAAACCACAGGGAATACAAACATTTGGATAGTGATTATCAGTGGGCAGAATGTTCTCAAAACACTCGTGTCTTCACATTTTCCTGAAGATTCTGATATCCTAACCAACCACCCCCATTCCCCAGTCACCTCAATTACCCTCTATGGTCCCAAATTGCAACCGGAGGTGATTTTGGAAAAAAGTCAAGAACTATAGGTTTATAGGGAGGTCAGACGAAGGGGAGCCAGCAAAGGAAACTCTAAGTGTCCAGAGAGATAAGAACCAGCAGGCTATAGTTTAACCAAACTCACTGAAAGAGATGGTCGGAGGTGGTCAGTAATGTCAAATGCTACCGAGAGGCTCAGTAATGTGAGGAACTGAGAAGAGTGTCCATTGGCCTTGGTGCTTAGAGGGCACTGGTGCTCTTTTCTAGGGGCGGTCAGTAGTGTTGTCCTGCAGACGCCAGAGGAAGGAGGAGGGGCTAAAGCAGTGAAGGGTAGAGACAGGAGCAGCTACTGGTCTCCCTGCAGCACTGAAGCACAAAAAGATTACTTCTTGCTTTAAAACTGAAGACAGAGAGTGTTGGGTCCATAATTTATTGACTTCAGGAAGAAGCCAGTGGAGAGGGCAAGGCTGGGTGTAGACGAGAGGGAAGAAATAGCAGTTTGTAGTCATATTTAAGCTGTTTTCCTTGGACTGGTTTTCTTGTCAGGAATACCTGTGTTGTCCTAGAGTTGAATGCCACCAACCCATTCCAGTAGGAGTCACTTTGACTTTGAAAAACTTATCATTCAGATATCTTTTTATTTGGTTAGCCTGGGGTCTGGATTTTTCTCTCCATTTTTTACAAAAGACTCAAGATGGAAACCTTTGTCTAGAATATAAATTCATCTCCCAGTTGCACTGATTTGCTGAAATGTCGCTAACAAAGTGTTAATAACCCATCAAGCTACACTTATGGGCGGATATGATATATCCTTGTTGATAGATTTAGAAACACATACTGTAGATGAATCTATTCTTTTAGAACACATATGTGTGTGTTTATGCAGTACTGTATGTCTTAGAAGGAAAAGTGAGTTTTAAACTGAGAATTGATTTTTTTTCCCCATGAGAAGCTCCATTAAAAAAAAACAAAAAACTTTAAGTTTCAGAATAGAAACCGTTCCGTTTTCTGATCTGCTACCTCATAGTAAGAAGTTAGTTGTAAGGTTAACTTCCTCGGAGAGAAGAAGGCAAGGACACCAGCAAATGGAAAAGAAAGGTTTAATTGCTCTGCAAAGGCCCAGACATGCTCTGAAAAGTAAAGATTTCAGGCTTAATGTGCACAGAACAAAAGGCCGTTGTGAACTGTGTACAAGAGTTGGTGAGAGTTTGTATTCTGCCCCTTTTTTCTGTGGGAGTTATTTCCTGTTGTTGACTAGAGTTCTTTATTTAGAACCACCTAGCTTCAGAATGCCTGCTAGCACGCAGAAAAGTGTGTATTTAAAACATAGGCGTATTTCAAGACAATCTCTGAAAAAAGTCACATTACCCATGCACTGAGACAACATCATGTCCCCAAAGGTCAGGAGAGCATGTGGGCTTTATTTCTATGCCTATGTGGAGAGACACAAAATAAGAAAGAATCAAAATGCATTTGGTATAGCAGCCAGTGGTCACCTCAACACCAAGTGAGAGATATTTATTTCATGGGGAAAGTGTGTTTCCGTTGTTTTAGAATGCACAGACACATACGTGCACACGATTTCACTTTTTAGTGCTAAATGCATTATTTGGCATATTAATCAAGTAACAAGCCTTCCTATTTTGTGAGGAAACTTTGATCTTTTCTAGCATGATAGAAGTTAGCCTGTTGGGTGAGAAATACATGGACTTTATCCCAGTTTTTCTCTTACAGTTGACCTGTCAGCTGGGCTTCCTGTTAAGAACTTTAGGTTACTGTAGAGTCATCATTGGATTTTACAGTCTGTTATTAGGAGAGAGGGAAGGATAATATATCAAAATGAGTGTAAGGAATAAGCTATTACTGAAATAATGGGGAATGAATAAATACATTAAACGTAAATACTGCTCAATGCTTTATTAATAGAGAGTAAGAAATTGTGGGAGAAAAACTTCTGAAGTTCTACTTCATGGGGACCATAAGGAAGAAAGAAAATAAGGTGTGTTTTTTTAACCTGATGAAATCTAAATCAATAAATTCACACTGTGTATTCCAACATACTTACTTGGCTTTTCATGTTTGTAAAAAAGAAATTAAACATTATAGATAAAAGAGAAGCCACCTGTGTGTCTCTCCCTGATTCCATTTCCCTCCTCTGTTTACCAGAGGTAACCACTTTCCTAAACGTTTTTTTATCTCTAATGTTTTTATTCTGTAATTGCGTACCTATGTGTTTGTAAACAATGTATAGCCATATTTTACATGTGTTAAAAGATTTTATATAGTGAGATTATACTGTACATGTTTAACAGCTTGCTTTGTTTTACTCAGCATTATGTTTTTTTAAGATTTAGCCAGGTTGATATAGGTACCTTTAGTGCTTCTTAACCACTATAGTTTTCAAGTGTATCAATTTACTCTTACCTTGGTGAACATTAAGGTTGTTTCCAGTTTTTAGCTGTTATAAGCAAAGTGGCTACAAATACTCTTCTATGTTTTCATGGGGGATAAAAACAAGAGTTTCTCTAAGATTCTAGCTTCAGCTCTTCTCATCCAGAATTCCTCCAGAGAATTAAGCCCCAGTACCCTACGACATCCATTATATGTAATGAATTAACTTCCTTCCTGTAAATCTAGAATGATTCCTGTGTTTGGGCTGGAGCTAGGGACTGACACCTGCCCCTGAGAGCGATCGTGTGAATCCCTTTCTAATTCTTGAGTTCATTTGGGAGGCTTCAAATCAGCCGTGATGGGGCTATTTACACCACAGAAATCAGTACATGCTACAGATAAAGGCTTCTTTCCGCATCGACCCAGCCAGTTGATGAACATTTACTAACACACGACTGGTTTTTAACTGTATACCATCCATGGGAGAACTGAGGAAATAGGCACTTGAATCATTTTCTGTAGGGCTTATTTTTTTCATGGCACCCCAGTAGAGAGACTGCATGTCTGTGGGTAGAGTGGATGCATCTCCAACTTTACTAGTTCATGTCAGATTATCTCCAAAACAGTCAATCTGATAGCTGTGAACTATCTTTTTGTAATTTGCATTTTTCTTATTACCGATGAGATTGAGTTATCTTTTCACATGTTTGTTGGACATTGAAGTTTCTTTCCTCTTTAGCCCACTTTTCTGTTGGGTTTTAGGACTTCTAAAAACTTGATTCAGAAAGCTCTTTATTCTGGATACCAATCATTTGTTGATTATATGAATCACATATGTCATTCCACAGCCTTTAGCTTCCCTTTATTTTATTCGTAGTGTATTTTGTTTAATAGATGTTTAAGTTTAATGTAATCACATTATTGATCTTTTTCTTTATGGTTTCTGCACTGGGTGTCTAGTTTCTGAATAGTCAAAATCTCGGCAGGAAACAATTTCATTCAAATGATACAACTTATGAGACTTATTAAAGGGACTTTTTACAGAGATGTGACAAGAGTTGAGGCATGGAAGACCAACAACAGTAGGAAGCTGTTCCTGTCCTTAGATCTGAGAGAAGGGGAGGAAATGGTGTTGCTTGAATTCGGCAGAGTTGATATCCTGGAGAAGGGGGCCACCGCAGAAGCTGTGGGTGTGGAGGGATGGGATACTGCCATGACAGGGGCTCAAAGCAGGAAGGGTCACGAAAGACACACCCAAGCCTCTTTCCCCTCTGACCCACTGGCCTCCTTCTGGTGCCTTGCTTTTGCTGAATCCAGCTGGCAGCTAGTTGGCGAAAGAGCTTAGTCCCGAGGGGGTCAACATTTCAAGGCACAGAGCAAAGCAAAAGCGAGTGAGTCTGAATCTTAGCAATCAGACCATAATCTCACATTCTTTAATCCTGAGGCCATAAACATATTCTCCTATATTCTCTCCTTAAAAGTTTTATTTATTGGGGTGCCTGGGTAGCTCAGTCAGTTAAGTGTCTGACTCCTGATTTCAGCTCGGGTCATGGTCGTGAGTTCGAGCCCCACGTGGGGCTCAGCACTGGCAATGCAGAGCCTGCTTGGGATTCTCTCTCTGCCCCTCCCCACTCGTGTTGTCTCTGTCTCTCTCAAAATAAATAAATAAAGACTTTAAAAATTTTTATTAAAAAAGTTTTATTTATTTTTAAAAAATGTTTATTTTGAGAGAGAGAGAGAGAGAGAGAGAGAGAGAGAAAGAGAGCGAGCGCACAAATGGGGTAGGGGCAGAGAGAGAAGGAGAGAGAAAATCCCAAGCAGGCTCGCATGCTGTCACCGTGAAGCCCGATGTGGGGCTTGATCTCACGAACCATGAGATTGTGACCTGAGCCAAAATCAAGAGTCAGATGCTTAACCGACTGAGCCACCCAGACGCCCCTCTCCTTAAAAGTTTTAAAGTTTTGTTTTACGTATTTAGATTTAGTCCACCAGAATGTATGTTTTGGAAAGATATTAGGTACTTAATTTTATTTTCCATGCAGTTAATCAAGTGGCCCTTAGCCATTTATTGAATAATCTGCTCTTTCCCCCTGATCTGTAATATCAGACCTGTCATATTACACACTTTCTTATATGCGTGGGTCTATTTCTGCACTGTCAATTCTGTTCTGTTGATCTGTTTATCTATCCCTATGACACAGAACTCTCTTAATTACTAGAAATTTATAATAAGCCTCGGTATCTGACAGGACGCATCCCCCATTTTGTTCTTTAAACTTACTACAGCTATCTTTTGCTCTTTGCTATTCCAGATGATTTCTGGATTTGCTTACCAAGTTCCATGAAAAGAAAAGGGGTATTTAAATTGGTATAATTTATTGATGAGTTGAAGGGAGAGAGAAGTGATATTTATAAAGTATTAAGTATTCTTGTTCATAAGTGGTACAGTTCCCCATTAATTCTGCTCTTTTCATCTGATGAACTTTTGGAAAGATTTCTGTTTTCTCACTTTTCATTTCTGGCCGCATGTGAAAATAGTAAATCCGAAGTCTTTATAGCTGTTATTTTTTTTATCACAAAAACTAGACGTATGATGTTTAACAGTTCTAAAGTGGTAACAGATGAGAATGGATTGAAAATGAACATCTGATGCATTACAATTTTTGTCAACCTTTTTGTAATTTGGGTCTTAATTTCTAAAATGAAGTGAAAAGGAAATATAAATGGTGCTGAAATTACCAGTATCATTCCCACAAAAGCTAGGGCTAGGATGGACTGTGCTGCCGTGTGTAATGAGGCCAAATGAATAATTAGTGAAAGTCAGGGAATCTGGCACTTTTTAAGTGAGTTTTTTTTATTTGCTGTAATCCTTTCACATTTATGTTTTCTCTTAAAAGAATCATTTTTAGGAATGATTAGATATATGTATTGTTTGAGCAAAGTCAAGTTCGCAGCGTGTAATTTGTAACAGAACAGAACGGCAATGGGCGTCTATGCTATAGATGATATTCTCTCATTCTCCTTTCTAAATTTGGTGTCACACAGATTCAACTTCTGTTTTTAAAAAGGGAAGTTACATATAGCTCATTCACACTATTATTTTCCCCTTAAAAGCCAGTTTCTCTGATAATTGTCCATTTAAGGAGTTTCATATAACTCAAACAAGACTTCTCTGAGAAAACGGTTTTGAAACAAATGTTACTTAGCAAGATTGAATTTTTGGTTCAATATTTAAAGCATGTTTAGCAAAACAATTGACTGGTGACACCAGGGTATCTAATGTGTTAGTGTTTAGCTGGGATGCTTGCTTTACTTCTTCCTACTTGACTTCACTCTGTGTGTTTCTGAAATTTTAAATTAAAAAACCTTGTAACTTAAAAATACAACCTTTTTTCAATTTAAAGCAAGGGACCGGTATGATTGGACAGTTTGATAATTTTGAAAAAGTCTTACTGTTTGTTCTGGGAACAGAATAAACTTTAAAAAAACTTTAATAAACTTAATAAAAACTTCTACATTGGTGACCAAAAGAAAAGATAAGGTCTACACCGTTTTACCTAGGTGTTGCCTCTTCCAGGAAATCCAATAAAAAAAATTCAAAGGTCAAACAAGTGGATTTAGTTTTAGTTGTATACTATGTTTCCATTTAAGCTGGGTTCTCGGTCAACATGTTTCTTTTCTAATGATGCCTCATAGCCTGAACTTAGAGGCATTTCCTGGGCATCTCTACACATTAAAGCTTGGAAATTTTTTAACTTCTCAGGGTAGAATTTTCATAGCTGGGACTTCAAAAATGGATTAAATATATTATTTACATTCCCCAAATTACCATCATTTTCTTAAGTGACTTCTTTATCCATAGGTGATTTAAAGGTACACAATCCTAGATGGTTTCTACAATAGATATGAGACCATGTATATAGCAGAAAAGAGAATTTAGTCTAGCCAGTCATATAAATGCTTGGTTTTGAAACGTAAAAGATGGCCAGCATTAGAGTAATACTGTTAAAACCAATGATTTTGGCTGTCATCGTCTTACCAAGTTTTCCTGGAAGTTAATATTGGTTGATGATGTTCATAACATATTTGGTTATTGGCATATTTTTTTTATATTCCATGACCGAGAGGGCAGGAAGGTGCCAGTAAGAAGTGGTCATTTGAACCATCCAGGTAATCGCTGGAACATTTGCATAGGCAAGTCTTTCCCCCGCCATAATTATCAAATGCTGCTGTGGTTTTAAATACCATTTGACCAAGACTTTTATTTCTTAAAGTAAGTAGGAAGAGAAAACCTTTATAAAGAATACAGAATGGTGGAATTTCAGCAGTAATTTATCTGCGAGGTTACTTCCCCAGTCGTGAGACTGTATAGATTAATAGTACTTTGTGAGTGCCCATTGGTCCTTTTAGCTATGTTAAACCCAAATGCATATTTTAGAATTGCTGAAAAGCAGTTACAAGGACAATATTGTATTGCTCACAGCAGGAAAGATTAACCCCTTGAGTTTATGAAACTGGGTATAAACACTTCAGCGTTCCTTAAATTATTCATTCAGTGAAAACTTAACAAATATCTGCCGTGTCAGGTTCTAGACAAAGCGATAAACGTGAGTGAGGGGACTGAATGGTGTGATGAGTTTTCTTTCTTCTCTGTTGTGTTGTTTATGGGGTATTAATTTTGTGGGCTAAAAAGCTGACAAGCAGGGTTGGGGTTCTTTGGGTAAGAAGTGGAATTGTTGTTATTTTATGACTCTAGAATAGGGTCGAAGCAAAGTCGTGTCCAGCTCCTGGCCAGCACTACCCTCCTGGTGATCTCTGCACGTCGACTCTGTACTTCCTGCCTATAACCCAGTCTCCCTCCTTGAGCACTTCATACTCTTCTCAAGACACTCAGCTTGCGTCTTTCCTGGCTTCCACAATTTCAGTGAATGTTAGGAATCACAGCCTCCAGACCTTCTTTGTCCCTGGGAGTCAGCTTGATAAAGGAGTTCAGTTGGCTGGTTCATCTCCAAGCCTCTGTTTACTCCTCTGTAAAACGTGGGAAGGAGAACCTGTCCTGCCTGTGGCACAGGAAAGGTGTTTTGAAGAGGGGACAAGTAAATCCGTATGAAAATGCCTTACAAACCATCCTGCTTCTATCCAAACGTTGGGGTTCGGGGCGGGGTGACTTGAACCATAACGGGTAACAAATCCAGGAGAATGTGGATAGATTGCTCAAATCTGTCTTCTAGATAGGAAAATAATTCCAAGAACATATTCTGTTGAATGGAGTATATTATCATTATTTGTACTTCTCCTTTCTTTTGGAAATTTGTGAATGTGAAGTTGGTTTTATATTCTTCCAGTTTGAGCAGGTTGTCTCATTTGAGTCTAAAACTCCCCTATGGGGGTAGTCTACATTGTAATCACTTTTTTATAGACTCCTAGCTCTGGGAAGGGGCTACAGAAATCGTTGACCCTGAGCACCTCCTTTTGAAGTGTGTGAAAGCAGGCCCCGTGATGCTAAGCGTCTGATTCAGCCTCACGGCTGGCTGTGGCTGAGGAACTAGAGCCCAAATCTCCCGACCAACAAACAACCTGTGCTGTTTTCCCTGGAACTGGGGCTGACCCTAAACCTGTGACATGGCAGATTAAGAAACTAAAGAGTCAGTCATAATTAAGTGATTTATTTGTCCAAGATCTTCAAACCCCTACTCCGGGACTCATCGTCCCCTCAGACTGGTTCCCGAGGACAGGGAAGGTCTGGAGGCTGTGCAGTCTCAAACATTCATTGACGCTTTCTGTGGGTGCCAGTGGTGCTGTCTTGAGAAGAGTATGAAGTGCTCAAGAAGGGAGAATGGTTTATAGACAGGAAGTACAGAGTCGACACGCAGAGGCCCTCGAGAGGGTAGTGCTGTGTGGGGAACAGAGGACAATAAGAGATGCTTATGAGAAGCCACCACCAGTCCTAGTGGAGCAGCATCTAGCAGGAAAGAAACATAGAGTTGTTACCAGTGGTTTCCAACTGAGGAGAGGGTGAGAGCAAAAGCTGTAGTCTCCCAAGAAGGGCTGCTCCAAATTGGACCTCGCAGTTTATCTGAAGGTTTTTTTTAAGTTTATTTGTTTATTTTGAGAGAGAGAGAGAGAGAGAGAGAACAGGCAGGGGAGGAGCAGAGAGAGAGGGAGAGAGAGAATCCCAAGCAGGCTTCTCCCTGTCAGCATAGAGCCTGGTGCAGGGCTTGAACCCATGGATTGTGAGATCATGACCTGAGATGAAGACCGGAATGCTCAGCTCAACCAATTCATCCACCCGGGCGTCCCTATCTGACGATTTTAGTGGAAAATAGTGGCAAATGAAATAAGAAGGAAACTAATGCCCAGCAGAAGCCATTTTTTTTCTAGCAATGGTGAGAAGGGACTAATGAACAATGTTAGGGGAAAAAAAGGTTTTAAAAGCATTTTCTTCAAATATTATCATTAAGATATTTTAAATATTTAAGTATTGTCAGATTTTTTAAAAGGGAAGAAGGCGTATCTCTAACAGAAGAATAACCTTCTCTCAGAACATAAGGGGCTGTCAATGCAAAGCAGTCCCATAATAATTAAGGAAGCTTTGCAAAAGCAGACCTTCCCTGGAGTTGAAGTTCTGCTTGTGCGAATGAACCATGACTTCAGGGAGAAACGGGGAAAAAAACCTGACAAAAGTAGGTGGAGGAAGAGGTGGAGGGGAGTCTGCAGAAGTGGATGTGTTAACATGTTCCATTGGCACAGTGACGTTTTAAATCGCTAGTGGCTGCAAAGTACTGAACCTGTCTGTGCCACCTTCTCTAGAGTGTTGAGGTTTCCAAATCCTTCTGTCCCGTATGACTCCTTGGTAATCAATGAGGTGACGTGACTCCCAGAAGTTTATTTTAAAGTTAACAGTTTTCAGGGGCTCCTGGGTGGCTCAGTCGGTTAAGCGTCCGACTTCGGCTCAGGTCATGATCTAACGGTTCGTGAGTTCGAGCCCCGCGTTGGGCTCTGTGCTGACAGCTCGGAGCCTGGAGCCTGCTCCAGATTCTGTGTCTCCCTCTCTCTCTGCCCCTCCCCTGTTCATGCTCTGTCTCCCTCTGTCTCAAAAATAAATAAAACATTAAAAAAAATTTTTTTAAGTTAATAGTTTTCAGTTGTCAGTGAATGAGAAGTCCAGGTTCGGGAAGAATGTCTATATTTTCCATAAAGAGATTATTTAGCCTAGCTGGCTGCATACAATATGTTTCAATAACTGAAATGTTTATTTTCTTTTTTTTCCCGAAGACCAATAGTTTCAAGGTGTATACGTGGATGATTATTACTAGTATTTCAAGTGGAACCGGAAAGATAAAATGTAATAAGGGAGAAAGAAAAATTAAAGTTTAAAACTGTTTTAAAGTCTTTGTTTCTCAGTTTATATAACCAGCTTGTCCTGGTGTCATTTCTTGGGTGCATGCTAATTAAGTGCTAAAAGTGGCCTTCAGTCAGTGAAGTCGTCTAGTAGTTTGCAAGATGTGAAGGTACAGAAACTTTCAAAGAGAAGCAGTGAAGTGCGAACTAGTAGCCAGAACTACAAAGCCGTGTTGAGAAGTAGCTTTCTGAAACTAAACCAGTGAGTATTTTTATAATTTACCATTACAGTTCTGTACTTACAAAAGCAATGTTTGTTTTCTCCCTAAACAGATATGTTCCTGATAGTTAAATGCGGATGACTGGCCTAATTTCTTAAATGTGAGAGCGAGAAGGAGAAACTCTAAACTCTAAATCCTGAGGGTAGGATTATTTTAAATGGGCTTGTTAATGTCCCAAAGAGTGGGAGTGAAAACCACACTTACATGTTCACTAAACATTTCTTGTTCATGTGCTGGGAATAAGCAATGATTTTTTAAAAAGCGTGCCGTTGCATACTGAAGGGAGTTGACTTCAAAAGCTCAGGGAGAGCCTTTCCTTATCTTGGTGGAATTGGGTTCCTAGGGCCAGGCAGGGATTGCTGTGCTGGCTTGCGGGGGCTCGGGCTGGGGGAGGGGTGGTTAACCACCTTGTGTCTGACCACATCGGCAGCTGTTGAAGCTGCCACTTCACGCTTTGACAAAAGATACCAGACTCTAAAAGTGGGGGAAGTGGAACTCCTACTATATAACGTGCACACTGTTAAGATGTTACTACCTTCCAAGGTGTGGAAAGGCGAAAACCTTTTCACTTGAAAACTCAAGTTTCTCTCCTAAGAATGCAAACCTTTCCTGAATTACATGCCTTAGCAGAATCACTGGTCCCCTCTGTGTCTGGAGACACAAAAATTGTCACTTAGATCTTAGTTCTTTTTACAGGAACACTGCATTTGGTAACCCGTTTGCTAGAATAAATATTCAAGTGTCACAAAAATTCTGCAGGTCTAACTTGCTGCTAACTTCAGTTCATGGATAAACGGTTTAAATTCATTTTAAATTCAACAGAGCCTTTGGCCTCTGCCACAAAGATATCACAGGAAGAGATTATTGCAGCTTCTGTTTCAATGGCTTTTCCTTAAAAGTGAGCGCTGAAAGTATAAGGGAGTGGGTGGTTGGGAAACTGTTAGAAGTTAGTGTTGTCTCTAAAAGGCAGAACTCTGGAAATGAAAAATATCTTGGCTTCACAGCAAAATGTTTGAATGCTGTGCGGCCCAGGCACAGACTGAGCAGGACCTACAGAGGGCCCCGCACAGTACTTGCATGATGTGTCATTTGGAGCGCCATTATAATGAGACTTTCTAAAGACATCCACAAATAATTAGCTTTTGGCATTGGTTATACTTAAAGAAAAATCTATAAGATTTTAACTATACTGAGGGTCAAGTAAAATCCTTTTTTATTCTCCTTAAAGATAACACAAGAAACACTGCCTCCTCTACCAACAGTTTAAACCAAGTTTAATTTCAGTAAGATCATTAATTTGATTGATAACAAATCATTGCAGAACAGTTCGAATAGGTCTAAACTTGTCTTGATGTTAACGACTTATAATCACCTTTATGTTAGGTCTTAAAGCTTTATTATTCTTAAATATAACTAGTAGAGTGGACCGTTAAACGCCAGCTATCTGAGATGATACTGATTGGGGTGGCAGCCAGAATTTTAAGATGCTTCAATTACTTTTTGTAACATCTTTACACTGAACGCGCATTTAACTTTTAAAATAATCATTAATTTTCCGGGGGAGCTCTTTTCCTGGTGTTTTAAATTCGCACCACTTAGGCACACACACAGCTCTCCCAGTTAGTACAAATTTCTCTGCTAAATGAAAGTAGTTCAAAGCAGGAGCTTTCCTAAGGAGAGGGAAAAGGTTATCCACATGAAACTTCTGGGCGGAGGACCGGGGGCCTCTGACCCCGCTGCGTCTCCAAGCCTGGCTTCTCTACCTGCGTGGGCTTTGCCAGCGCGGGCGGCGGGCGGCCGGCTGCCGGCTGCCGGCTCTGCACCGCTGCGCAGCCGGCCACGAAGGATGCAAGTCGGTTCCGTCCTACTCCGAAAGTACTGTTGACTTGGTGACCCATTTCGAGGTGTTGGGCCGAGACTGTCGCACGCAAGGGGCATTTTCTGCCCCCGGCTCCAGCTGGAGCCCCCGTCCTGCCATTCGGACATCTCTGCAGGCCACTCGTGCGTCCGGAGACCTGGCCGTCTGGGAGTGTCCCAGCTGCAGACGCTGCCGCCCCCCGCCCTCCAGGGACGCCTATCTCGAAAGCCGCGCAGGCAGCGTGGACGCCGTGCCTCGGGGTCGAATTTTTGCCCCTCACCTCCTATCCCCCCCTCCCCCGCGGGACCCTGCCCGCCCTGCTGACCGGCCCCAAGTTGCCGAATAGCTCAGATGCTTGTCATATTTGCGGTCGCGCGACTCAGCGGGCTGTGCGCGCGCTGCACTCGCCGCCGCCTTTGTCACTAGCCGCTCGGTCATTTGCATGAGTATTTTCTGGAGTGTGAGGGGATTATTGGTGGTTAGTTGTGGTCCCTTGGCCGGAGTGTCTCTTTTCGTCTCGCCTTCTCTTTAAGCCTTTCCTTGAGAGAAAATAAAGGGCGCGCCGGCCGGGGAGGGAGCCGTGGGCGGCGCTGCCACCCGACGTCTCCCGTGCTCTGCCTGCCCCTTCCTGCTCCTGCAGCGGCCGGGGCCCGGCTCGGCATTTATCTCGCCTCCCGGGACCGCCGGGGGAGGGGGGCGGGGCCGGGAGAGGGGCGGGGCCTGCGGAGCCAGGGGCCCGGAGCTCGCGGGAGGCTCGCTGGCCGCACGTCACTCCTGCACGGCGAGTGCTGGAGCACGAGCTGCCGCTCCCTCGGTCAGGGCGCCCCCTCCGCCCGCCTCCCGCTTCCTCCTCCGCTGCCTGCCTGCCGCCGCCGCCGCCGCCGCCGCCGCCTCCTCCACCATTGTATAATGCTCCGAGCGCGCCGGCAGAGGACTGCGGAGTCTTAGCTTCGGTCTCGTCTCCTGCCCGCTCCCCGGCGCCACCCTCGGGCCCCCGGAGCGGGGACTCCGCATGGAGAGAGAGTAGCTTGAGGAGTGGGCAGAAACCCCTCCTGATGCGTTAGTTCCCAGGTGGAGCTGCATGTGGTAAGTTCTCCCGGCGCCAGGCTGGAGGGGATCCTCGGATGCGCCGGGCTCCCGGCGATGGGTGGGGGGCAGCGTTGGGACCCGGCCAGGGCCGGGAGAGCCCGGAGGGCGGAGGAGGGGCCCGAGCGGCCGCGGGGGTCGCGGGCGCCTCGGCGAGAGGGACCTGGCCTGGAGCAGGTACCCGGACAAGCGTTCCTTCCCACTGCTTCTCGGCCCCGCGCCCTTAGACCCTCGGGCGGAGGGCCGGGGACCCCCCGGCGTACCCGGGCAGATCTGCTGGGGGAAGGGCAGGGGACGGGCAGTCACGGACCCAGGTCAGGAGGGGTCGGGAGCTAACCGGAGCCCAGCAGTGGGGCGAAGGGAGCTTGGAGCTGTCGCTTCTACAGCTGGGATGTGTGTGCGTGTTGTGGCCGTTGTGTTGTTGTGAACGTACGAGACTTTTTTTTTTTAAGGTTCGGCTTGCTGGAGCGAAGGCTGCTTCACTTTTGGGTTCCGTGACCGGGTCTGCATCCAACTTGCTATAGTGTATTTCTGTGAGTTTCCCTTGTGTTTTTAGCTTGAAATCCTCCCTCTCTTCCCTGCTTTCGCCCGTGACAAGTGAGTTGATTTTGAATATGTGTGTGTATTCAACTTAACGTCTCACTGGCTTTTAAGTTAGAAATCTACAAGTCATCTCGGTGGTAACCGCCTCTGACTGAAAGGGAGGGGGCTGCGGGGAGCCAGCTGGCCCTGGCCCTGGACTTTGTACCATTAAGACAGAGGGTGCCGTCCGAGGGCCACTGCATCTAAAGAAAATCATAAATTGTTCTTATTTTTATTCTTGGTGGTCAATCATCCTGCCTTTAGCAGAAGTAGTAGTAATAGATTGAGAAGGGAGTAGGGTTTGGGCTTTAGTCTAAATTTCACAAAAAGATTAGGTATAGTTTGTCTTAGAGTAACTTTTGGCTTTCAAACCGGGTAGTTTCAGGATGTTTGGGGTGGCAGAAAGTAAGTTTTTACAGGCACTGAATAGGGAAGGGCAAATCAGCAGGGTGAGACATACAGCCTCAGACTATAGCAGTTTTTATTTGAATCGAATTGGGCAGCCTCAGTCTTAAGGAAGATAGTAGATGTTTTCAAGCTTTGTTCATGAAATATGCTTTTTGATTTCCCAATATCTGTTAAGAAATGGCCATAATGTGTGTAAAGAACCTAGAAGTTGTAGTAGCCAATAGGATCCTCGAGGCCTTAAGTGTTCAAAGTCGCGTTCTGTAATTAGGGACTGGCCTCTGACAAGATTGAAGTGGGCTCTTGGCTCCACTCAACCCCTGGAGGGCAGTCCACCTGAGAGTCTCTTCATTGTTGTGCTGACGGGGGTGAAGGGGATAGTTGCTCAGCTAACCAGAAGGCACGGCTCACTCCAAGAGCTCCTCCCATTGCTCCCACTTTTTATAGCAGTCTATTCTGATTTGAGTGAGCTAGAGTGTGCTGCGAGGATGAAAATACCCATCCGAAGACCCAGCTTCTGGCATGAGCAGGAATAGCTTGTTCACGGATCTCTGCTTTCCTATAAATTTCATCCGTTTCTTTGTGGAAAGAAAAAAAAAAGATGAATGTTAGAAAGTTTTCCTTTAGCTTCATTGATTTACTTAGAGGGGATTATATGCTAATGTAAAGTTATTTATGTTGTTCCTCAAGTTTGGAATCCTTGAAAATAATTTTTACTTTTTTCCTCTCCTAACTGAAACGTACATAACTGTGTTGCTGTCAGATGAGAAATCTTAGGAAATGGATTTGAGAGCCTTTTTTTTTTTTTTCTTTTCTTTTTTGACACTCCGTGTGTTCCTTGCTTTATCACAATGGGTAGGTGAGAGGACTCACATTTTATAATACCAGCCAAGTATACAACAAGATGTCCTAAGGAACAGTTTTATTGTCAGGCAAGTGTCACAGCTTCTTAGGTAACAGCTGCTCAGGTTTGTTTCCCTTTAAGAACTAAGAGAAGGATATTAATTGAGATTTTGAAATCCTTTAGACTCCTGTTTGCTGAATTGTCCCCCTTGAAAGCTTTTTCAGTGAGAAGGTGAAATATGAATTTTACCCAGTTGTCATGCACTGAATTATCAATAATGAGT
The DNA here is from genome assembly GCF_016509475.1 of Prionailurus bengalensis. Taxonomy (NCBI): domain Eukaryota; kingdom Metazoa; phylum Chordata; class Mammalia; order Carnivora; family Felidae; genus Prionailurus; species Prionailurus bengalensis. Next base: position 82,429,151 of record NC_057354.1, on the reverse strand, counting down.
ATAGAAAATAATAAAAATCTTGATATTTTAAAACTCACTCAAATTTGTATAGCAACTGATAGCTTTTGGCATCCACTATTTTACATAACACTCTAATGGCAGAATAAAAGTACGACACTACTTGAGAAAGACACATACACAAAACATAAAAAAAAGGTGTGAGGAGGTCAAAAATACAGACAAATGCATACAGTGGTCTTTTTTTTTTTTTTTTTTTTTGTCAAAGTAGCATACTACAGATTATCAGTATGAAGTTTTACTACAAGGTTACCCTCCGTCGAAATATTTTACACTTTATTTTTTTTAATGTTTATTTTTGAGAGAGAGTGAGGTGTGTGAATGGGGGAGGGGCAGAGAGAGAGGGAGACAGAATCTGAAGCAGGTTTCAGGCTCTGAGCTGTCAGCACAAAGCCTCAATGTGGGGCTTGGACCCATGAACCGTAAGATCATGACCCGAGCCAAAGTCGGACACTTAACCCACTGAGCTACCCAGGTGCCTCGATATTTTACTTTAATTAACTAAGAAAGGTAAAAGCTACAACAGAAACTTTTTGAGTTTGTTTTTTGCTGTGGTTCCTCATTAACACCTATAGTAAAAGCATGGTGTTTTATTTTATATTTAATTTCTGTCAGAAAAATGAAGACCACTTTGTCAATATTCTATGTGGATTAAATACACGTAGAGAGAAATATGGCATTGAGAAGTGTGAACCTTAGTTCACTTTTAGAATTTTTTAAAACCTTTGTTGCTACAGAAATTTCATATTTACTGTTAAGATCTATCCTATAGGAGATGGTTCTGGTTGCAGTAGTTTCTTGGCAAAGGACAGAAAGAGAAAGAGAGAGGTATCTCTGATTACAGAGTCCAAAGATCACACGTATGCCAAAGGCACCCCAGAGGGCAAGCTTCCAGTTTTAAGTGAAAAATGGCTTCGCGGTAAAGGTAACACCTACCTTCATAGGTCTTTCCATGAATTAATACTGGCCAGCAGAACATGAAAATCTAAGATTTGGCCACTGCATATGCATAAGTCATAATTTTCTACCTGCTGCTACTATGTATTACTTCAACAAATGATAGAAACCCATAAGCTGGGACTCCTGCTTAAAAAGTATGTGGGTTTTCAACTTAGTTTTAATATTCTTGAAGGAAACAGCTACTAACCAAAGCTGGCGTGTCTTTTAAAACAATTATTGTCTCCAATGGCCAGTGCAATTGGTATGAAAAGCAAACTTCTGCCCTCTGTGCAGATGCTGGGAAACCCTGTGAACAGAACTGTCCCCTGGAGCGCCCATCACTCATTGTGTGGAGCAGTGTCTTTCTCCATGAGCACTGTGTGGCAGTTCATTCTTTGTATGAATCTGTGAATGGCATATGTCAGGCCAATAAGACGACATTCCTATTCTGGGTAATAAATAGATGCCTTGTGGGTTTTTTTTTTTTTCTTTTTTCTTTTTTTTTCTTTTTTCTCAAAGATCATGAGACAAAACATGCTTGGCTGTCTAAAAATTTTCATTGAAATACAAATAAAAATTTCAAAATAAAAACTCACAGTATCTTTGAAAACGTATGACTTTTAATAGAACAAAACAAATACTTATCATTTAAACTAAGCACTTCATATAGACCATGCAAACTCCCTTTTGGAAATTCTGCTCCCTTTGTGGTCTGATGGCTCCAAAAGCTGGAAAGCCTCATTTGTCTCCTCTCAAGGTCTTCTGTCCCTCATCTGAACTTAATTAGAAATACCTGCCAGGATTCACTGACACAAACAACCACAATTTGATTTATCTATTTTAGAAACCCAGGACCACGTAAGCTGTATGCCATGCCCAGGGCTGCTCTCAGCTCAGACCGGAGTCAGCTCCTGCTGGCCTGTGTGGCCTCTCCTTACACTGGCACGCTGTGTGTGGAGCGCTGGCCCTGGCCATGAGCAGGGACGGCAGGACGAGGGGTGAGTGTGCCCGGCCCGGCACCGCCCGGAGTGGAGTGAGCTATGCGGATGCGTGGGGTGGGGGCTGGAGGGAGGAGAGTGGAGGGCAGGTCTGGAGCCACTGTGCAACTGCTACAGCAGGTCTGACTAGTTTTAGGTGCCCAAAGGCAGCTTTGTTTCTCTAGTGACTCCAGGTAGCAGCAAACCTATGTTCTTAAAACGAATTCGTGTCTGAATTACTATCTTTTTGTCTCTCTGCAAAAAGCCTGTAACTTTGCAGAGTTATTAAGTAGTTCCAAGGTTTCTGCTTTAACAATTCTCATAGGCGGTTAACTGAGGAGACGATGCTGAACCAAGCGTTTTTGTGCTTCTAGGGGGTTTCACGTAGAATAGTGAAGGGGAAGGGATTCTGGCTCTTAAGGGCATTTCATGTATACACACACACACACACACACACACACACACACACACACTCATGTTTACAGTGGGCTGTGTGAATCTGCTGAACAGAAAGTGAAAAGAACCGCTTGGATATGCCGTGGTTAGACGATTACATTCAAATTACGTTCGGATGGATACGCCACTTGCTGCACATCAACCTTTAGCTCCTTGCTCTCCTCTCCTGGCTGCTTATCACTCCCTGCCACGCCGGGGCTCCTGGGGCTTCGAGCAGGGCTGCTGGAGTACCCCACCCTGGTGTTTAGAAGTGCTGCCTGAGTTCAACTCAGGGAATCTGAAAGTCCCAAGGTCATCTCTACACCAGAACAGGTTTGCATAAAATTCTAGCCACGCTAAGGAGATAATGAGGCGGCACCTGTTTTAAACCGAGCCTCCCTGAGTGGTTATCCCATTTTTATAATACCTGATACAGACTTGCTTTCCAGATTTCTCTCCTTCTTTGAGGAGGGAATCTCCATGTGCGTGTGTACCTCCGTGTCTTCCCCGCGGTTGGAGAAGCCATCCAGCAGAGGAATTTGAGTTTTGTGGTCTGCAGCTGAACAAGAAATTTTTGTGCTGCCTTTCTGCTTGTCTTGAACCTGGTGGTGGTCCTTTCTGAATAGTTTTTAAAACAGGCTGCTTTCTTCAAAGCATTTTTTACCGAATCCGGGAATGTAAAATAAAGTAGATTTGACCTGATGATGATTGTTAGCTGCCTGATGGTAGCTGGTTTCTAAATTCAAAATGTGGATTCCTCAAGTGGCACCTGCCTTCTTGCTTCTGAAACCCCTGAAGATAGGCAGGAGGACTGGAATGTCAGGGGTCGCAAGTGTGGTAGACTGGAGGCCCGCTCTCCTTAGGGATCATTGGAGACCATTGAAGTGTTAAGAGGTCAGTTCCTTAGAAAATAAATATTTATCATATTCAGTGTGGTACTTTGATTATTTTTATTGTCTTTGACTAAGTGACTTTGTGTTCCATGGGTCATTAATTATCAATACGTAGAAGTCTTCAGAAAGAAACACATTTCATCTCAAAGTGGCCCCAAAGTATTATTTGTAAAAATGAATGGCTGCCATATTTATAAAGTATCATTCACAGCTCTTGAGTCTAGTTTGTGTCCTCATTTTCTTTCTCTACTTTGTGAATTTCTCAAGTATACTATATAAAGTTTAAATTGTCTTTGTAAGACCTTATCACTAGCCTGCCCAATTCTTAGGAGTAACTAAAACATTCTGAGTATGGATGTGGCTTATATGGGACTGTGATTTACACAGCAAAATAGTTCCCTCCCTTTTACATGTCTCTTAAGTCTATTTCTATTATCCTATACCTTCAGTTTTTATCTTCTTATGTCATGTTGTAGAGATTTTTTTGAAGGAATCCAGATTTGGACCATACAGTACAATGTTTAGTTTGACTCAGTAAGTAAATTAAAAAAAAATAATAATAATAACTAGACTGCACGTGGAAGTTAAAAGATGAAATATGTTCAATATTTGTGTGTAATGTTTTATAATGTCTTCTTTAAAGTGATTTTTCACAGTAATACAGAATACAGTATAGTATACACTATAGTATACAGTAAAGTATTCTGAATTTGAACGCAAAGAAGATTAAAAACGCCCCATAATGTTTAAGAAACACTTCCATAAAAACACTTCCTGATGTAGCATACTTAGTTTTTATTCATTTCATCCAGTGGTAACTAGTTGGCTAACAAAACGTGGAAGGCAACCTTTTGTTTTAACTAAAGATGCAATTTTATTTTGCACAGATTTATTTGAACAAAGTACATTTGCCTGTTTCAGTGTGACTGTTTTATATATCTGATGGCCCTCTTTAAAAAAAAAAAAAAACAAACAAAAAACAGAACAAAAAAACAAAAAGCAAACCTGTCACTTACTTTTGGCAAGGCATTGGTTTCTACCCAAAGCCTTTTATTCCCCCTGACATTGTTTATTAAAGGTCTCTAGTGTGAGGGGGAAAAACAAGGTATCTTTGGGGAAAAGGTGCTATAGGAGGGTTGAAACCAGAATCCCATCCAAGCAATTATAAATACAGGAGAAAAAAATATTTTCATTATGTACGGGAATGGGGGTGGGGCAAGGCTGGCTAGACTTTACAGGCACATTAAGAGAAGGAAAGAAATTCAAATCTAACAATTTTTTTTCCTTAATTGATTATGAATCTTTAGATTCAGCATGCTAAAGATGATCCTGACACCAAATAAGCGTGAATTACTACCATCAGAATTTAAATGATTATAATAAATTATTATAAAAAATAATAATGTTTGTATTTACAAAGTTTCAAATGGAAAGTTTGGTGATAGTAGTTAATTTCTTATGAACATTATTATGGAACATACATCATCATAGAACATCAACTTGTAATTGAGTGGAAAAATAGTTCATCAAGTAGTTACACAGTAACTGGTTTCATTATCTCTCTAAGGTTAACTCTGTTACATTTTATAGTTAAATGACTCCTCCCCAATATCCTTTTTTTAAAAAATTTTTTAACGTTTATTTATTTTTGAGACAGAGAGAGACAGAGTATGAACGGGGGAGGGTCAGAGAGAGAGGGAGACACAGAATCAGAAGCAGGCTCCAGGCTCTGAGCCATCATCAGCCCAGAGCCCAACGCGGGGCTCGAACTCATGGACCGTGAGATCGTGACCTGAGCTGAAGTCGGACGCTTAACCGACTGAGCCACCCAGGCGCCCCCCCCAATATCCTTTTTGAAGTTTTCCCAAATAACTGCCCGAAGCCATATCTGTTCAGTATGGAAGTAATTTCCAGTTCTTAAGAAGCAATAAGATTATTGAAGGCTTTTCAATACTAGTAAAATTCTTAATGCTACCATTGAGACTAACTCGTGTGGTTGGGAGTCCACTGTGGTTATAGGACCTCCACTGGAAAATTTGAACTGTTGGCTTCTCCAAGTTCTCATCTTATACTTGGGTTTGTATGTTTGTTGTTGTTGTGTGTGTTCTCACTTCAGAAATCCTCCAGGGATTTTAACCATGGTTTTTGAAACATCAGTGTCACATACACAGGCAACAGCCTTTTTCTACATATAGTTTATTATTCAGTCTGAACCATAGCATAATGTAATTTAGTTTGGCCTTGGCAAGCCTCTTGGCTCACTTAGCAGTGTCCTGTGTAGACTGCAATTTGGGAACAATCTCTGAAATGTGTATACTTTGAGAAGTCTATAGGTAGAATTGCAGTGAATAATCAGAATTCAGGCGTGCCTTGTTGCTCTCCTGCACCCCCTTGTGGCTGAGTGTGATGTGCTGTCTTTCAGAGTTTGAAAGGAGTTGACCTGTACTGGGCTGGCGTACTTAGTTTACACGGAGCATTAATAGCCGCCTTCTGTGTAAACTAACCTCTCAAGTTAATAGAATAGTTCTCGCTGAGGGTGTAAATAATTTATTGTGCTTATTTGATTTTTTTAGTTTGTAGAATTTCAAACATACGTATTGACATGTTGTGTGTGTGTGTGTGTGTTTAACTTTTTATTACGGAAAATTCCAAACACGCAAAAGTAAGAGTGTCATGCATCCCCTTGTACGTATTACCCAGTTTCAATAGTTGTCAACATTTTGTCAATTTTGTTTCAGCTCCGTGTCCAGGTTTTCTCTCGAGGATTTTGAAGCAAATATTGAGTATGTTGTTGTTAAACTTAAGTTCAGAAACCGTATATTTCTGCTCAGTCTTTTACTTCAAGGGTGGGGTGCTTTTGGCCAGAATCCTTCGGTAAAATAAAATAACTGCTAGCATTTCCACTGTCTTTGGAAGAAGGTGACTGATGTCCCTAGCTTCATAAGATTTAGCTTTAAAACCTAAAATTCCCAGCCGGTGGAGGAACCAATAAGACAGGATATTAGAAACGTTTTATACCACTTAACAGTAACATTCGAAAAAGCCTATTTTTCTTTCCAGATGTTTATTAACAAGGCCATACTATATTCCAAAGACATATTTACTTAAAACATTCTCTCCCAGAATTTCAGTCTGTTTTGCTTACTAACTGCAGTTAGTTGTCAACATTTAAATTTTGCCTTTTCTTCTTCCGAGAGAAAAGATTATATTTGACAAACCGACAGTGTCTGAAGCAGTCTTCAATTTAATAGAAGTATGCAAAAATCACGAGAGAGGCGGCTAGAGGTTCTTAAATGTGGACATTAGAAGACATTCCCAAACAGTCCAAGTTTTTTGGGTTTGTTTTGTTTTGTTACTTTAGTTAGGGGTTGACTTCCTGGCCGAATTTCGGTTTTGTCTCCAGGCTTTAAGGCTGTGTCAAGAAAGCAGAGAGGACTGTTCCCCGGGTCTCCGTGGAAATGCAGTGTCTGACGCCTAGCAAACAGCCGGTGCAGAGCCCTGCGGGCCCGGAGCCCCCTGCGCAGCGGGCCGAGCCGGGAGGCGGCGCCGCGGCAAACAGTGGTGTCGGGTTACAGCTTCAGAATAGCGCCCGAGCGCGCCGAACTGGCTTCCTCCAGTGACTGGCTTCATAATTACATTGCTGATTTGTTAGGGAAGGCTTTGTCTTACTTACCAATTAGCATGGATGTTACTGCGGGGACCTCGTCCTGGATGAGCTTCGGTTGTTTTTTTTTGTTTTGTTGCGAAAAAAGCTTTCCCGGTGCAGGCAGCTTCAGGGCTTGTGTTAGTAACACTCTCCCCTGTCTTCGGGGAGTCCTTACCCTGCCTGTAAATAAGCAGGGAGGCTTTCTCCCCGTTGGAATTTTGCCCCTGTGTTTCCGCCATTCCCCGAGGCCAGAGGCTGTCACTTTGGGGTCTGAAAGGCGGCCTTGGGGAGGGCGGTTTCCACCCCCCACTTTCTGCACCCTCCTGGAGCTTCAGCGGATCTCACCCCCACCCCCACCCCCACGCTAGGGGATCCGTGGTCACTGCGAGGAGGAGCGTGTGGCGTGGCACAGCTGCGGGTAGGGAGCCCTTGGAGGACTGGGCCTGTTTCTGTGAGCTGTTTCGCCAGCACCGCCACCTACTATGTCCATTTCAGGGTGGCCTTTGTGTTCTCCGGGTGTGTTTTGTTGTTAACTTGCGCCAGGGAGGGTGTTAAAAGCGCCGACGTTATCAGATTTCTGAGTCCCGTGTGTTTTTTAAGGTGTAATATTTTAACAGTGTAGCAAGTTGTCTAAGCAAATGTGGCTTCCCCCCACTGAAGTTGGATCAGGCTTTTCCTTCCTGCCTGGGAGTTGCTGTGTGACATTCTTGACAGTGGAAGCACCATTTCTCAGAGTTCTGCCCTGGGGCTGGTGGGAGGAGTCCTTTCTTAGGACCAGAGGCTCTCTGTTTGGACCGCCTCAAAAACAGGATCCAGAATGCACCTTAAGGCAAGTAGACTCGAGAAGGGAAGTGAGACCATCCCGTGTTGCAGAGGCTGTCTCAGAACCATTTCTCTGGCCGGCCTCTCTTTGGGTCTTGGAAGTCTCACACACACACACAATTTTGCCAGGGGCCCTTGCTGCTACCCCCATAAGAAACTGGAAGAATGTGTGTTTCCACTTAAAGGGCTGTGGGTTTTGGTGGCACAGGATGTCCTATGAGGAAATCACCCCTGCTAGGCTCTTTGAAGACACTTGTCACACATCTTCTCTTAGCTTTTTTTTTTTTTTTCCCCTCTTCAAGGGAGATTGATCCATGAGGACAAACCATTGCTCTGAATTGTTGGCATCACTGTAAGTGTTTTTTCACTTTTAGGAGTTTTAGTGTCAGCACTGGTACTTCTGTACCCTTCAGCGACCAGCAGTCACATAGGAAGATGTAGTCGCAGAGATTAGGGAGGTGGCTTCCTAAAGCTCCCCTTTGAATTGGGAGCCTTTTCCTTGAGAGCTACTAACGAGTATTTTTTAAAAATATTTTTATTATGGGGCGCCTGGATGGCACAGTTAAGCATCCGACTTCGCTCAGGTCATGATCTCACAGTCCGTGAGTTCGAGCCCCGCATCAGGCTCCGTGCTGACAGCTCAGAGCCTGGAGGCTGCTTTGGATTCTGTGTCTCCCTCTCTCTCTGCCCCTCCCCTGCTCGCTCTCTCTCTCTCTCTCTCTCTCTCTCTCTCTGTCTCAAAAATAAATAAACATTAAAAAAATAAAGAATAAATTTAAATATATTTTTAGTAGAGTCTAGCATGCATACAGAAACATGCATAGATCCTAAGTGTGCAGGCCAGTGACCAGACTCCCCAGAAGCCATGACCCACTAAGGAACTACCCTTTCCTGACCGCAGATACCACAGCTTAGTTCTGCCTTGTTACTTGCCTTTTAAAACAATGTGTCACTTAATGGTGAGGCCTGCTACGCTCCTGAATGGGATAACACTGGACTTCTAGTTTTTATTTACTAGTACAAAAGGAAATCAGAACAGGCTCTTAAAAATGGACACAGTGTATGACCTAGTTGGGCGTGGAGGTATTTTTAAGTAATGATTTTCATCCTTTTTTCACCAGTACGTAGTCAGAAAGGCAGCCCCCATGGTGGGCTGAGGAGGCTTCCCATTCAGGCCCCCAGGGCCCCCAGCAGGGATGCTACCCACAGGGGCATCACTGCCCTTGGTGGGCCTGTCTGTGGGAGGCCACAGAGGGCTCTGGAGACCCTGCAGGTTAAAGTAAGGTGGGGGGGGGGGGGGGGGGGAGGACGACAGAAGTGGTAGTTTGCAAAAGTAGACTTAATATTCTTAATTTATTCTTAATTCTTCTTAATATTCTTAATTTAAATAGAACATTTATTTTTGACAGTTCAAATAGCATTAAAGGGGAGTGTTCATTTGTTCATTTTAAAGACATCGCTTTTAAAAAGTTGAAAAACATTGAGTAAAGAGAACTTTCTGATTGTTTTTTAAGTTTACATTTTGTTTCTTTAATGCCTTAAAAATATAAAAGCTATGAAATGTTAGGCTTTTAACACATAGGTACTATTTCGGTTCCTTCTTTGGATGCTGGGCTTAAGGCCTCACTGCCATGCACTCTAAGATCAGGCAAGAAGAATCTGGGTCCTGCTAGCCAGTGGGATGTGATATATCAGTCTGAGAAGCTGGGCTTTACCATTAAAATTGAATCGAAGGCACCTTAATTCTGCATATAGTCTGTTTTTTTTTTTTTAATGTCAGTTGTCAGTTGCCATCGCAAAAACGCTGTTCATTTCCTTTTTTCCTTACTTGCTTAGACACAAATAGGGAAGACCTTTAGACTCCCTATTGGGAGTAAAATTGGATTAAAATATCCACAGGCCTACACATGAAATGGCTGGATGCGGAAAAGAGGAAGTTAGGGTCCCCAGACCAGCATAACCTGGAAACCCGGAAATGCAGATTCCCCGGCTCCACACTAGACCTGCTGAATGAGAATCCTGGGGGTAGGGGGATCAGCGTTCTGTGTTAACAAGCCCTCCAGGTGAGTGGGATACTCGCCCAAGTTGGAGAAGTATGACGGGCATTCACTAGACGGCTTTCTGAGCTAAGCCTTCCCTGCCCACCCCATGTGTCTCAGTCCCACCAAGTTTCCTGACCCACATCCCGCCCTGTACAGCTCTCACCTCTGAGGTCTGTTCAGTTCTCCTCTTTCTCAGATCCTCCCTCTCAGGGACAAAGACACACACATCACTGTCTTACAGTTAGTTCCCTGGCTGTTCCGCAGTCTTTTCTCATTCATTGCATTTACTATTCATTCAGTCAGCAACTGTGGGGCATCTTGTGTGTGGCGAGGACTGCCCTGTCCTCCGGATACAGAGGTGAATGAAACACCGTCTATGCCCTCATGGGGCTTATCGTCTGGAGTAGGAAATAGGCATTAAGAGACCATCCCATCTTAATACAAATCTCAAATCCTGTCTCCAGAAGTCTTCCCTAATCACTCCAGCCTATAATAACCTCTCTGATGCGTTGCTATGGGTGTCACTCAGAATCTGAAATTGCACACCCCCAGGTAGTCAGGTAATATCAGCCCCTGTGTTTCTGGTCCTATGGAATGTCTTAGTGACCCCGTGTTACTTTTGATCATCTGCCCAAGCAGATTGTAGCTTTTGAGGGCAGGGTCCCTTCTGATGAAAGCCGTGCCACTGAGAGCCAAGTTGGGTCCATAGAGTTGTATTCAGTATTAAATTTCTTGGAAAACTCCGGAAGAGAGGTTTTCATTTATATTGCTACCCATGAGTTTTGTTCTTTATTTTTAAAACTTAATTTGCTGTAGTTAACACTTGTTAAAGTTTATGTTAAGAAAAATGAGGATGCTAGGAGTTTGTTTCTAGCAAGTTTATTGGGAAGGGGGTGTTTTATCGGGAACCTTGTATCAGAAACCACCGAATATGCAAGAGAAGAGTGGGTATGGTTGGCTTTAGGCTCCTTGGAGGGGCAGAAAAGGGAGGAAACAACCACCTCCCTCCTGCATCCGGAGATCTCTAACCAGCCCTGAGGTTCAGGGTCCCTTTTTGGATCTTTGGCTGCAAAACTGGGTAAAAGACATGTGTGTTGGGCTTAAGTCTTCACAAGCCAAGGGAGGAGACAAAGAGGGGTGTCAGGTCTCTGGATGGCCTAGAAGCCACACTTGTCACAAGCCCCTCCTTTCTGTCCCGGTGTAGGTGTCCCTGTTCCACAGCCGGGGCCTTTCAGGCAGGAACAGCAGAACACCCCCTTCTCAAGTGTTACCTTGAAGCCCTTAATGAGCCCCAGCTACTGCTTGGTCTTCAAGCTGCAGCCCAGTGAGGCCTTTTAAAAGGTCACGTGCTTCGCCAATAGCGTGCTTAAAGAGCTATTGTTGTTTTCTTAGCTAGCCTGGGGAGCGAGGCTTCTCGGGAGCTGCTGACCCTGGCTTTGGCCAGCCTGAGCCCCAGGCCCAGAGACACCATTTGGCTTTTTGCCCTCAGGTTCTTGAGTGGCTTGTCTTTCCTTCTTTGAACTGTGCCCTGCTCCCGGAGGTGGTCGTTAACACCGCACTGAGAGTGAGAGTTCTCAAAACCTCCCTCCTGTAGGAGTTGGAGGCCTCTTCTGAACGTGGTCAGTGGGAGGACTTGACTCAAACAATGTGTTAAGCAAACTCTGCAGAAACTTTAGCTCTTAGAAATAAAAAAATTAAAAACATGGTTTTAAGAGTTAAAGTTTTCTAAGTGAAGATGCGGACTCCATTCTATTATGTTGCATTTTATCCTTTCTAGCAAGATTTAGATAGAATCAGGATTACAGATGGGGATTGTGTGTGTTTTGCAATCTCACTTGGGTGTGTGCAGCCAGTTTTGCCTCATAAAATGCTATAGAGAAATGAAGGCAAACCTGCTTTGAGACATACTGTATCATGGGTTATTTACACATCTGAAAAGCATCCAAGCTTCCATTTGTCTATCCTGCCCACAAATTTTGCTTACAAGGGTCCTCCTCCTTCCCCTTCCAGCATTACAACGTCTTATCAGGCTGCCCCTGAAGCATTAGGATTATCACACAGCTATGACCAGCTGGCTCATTCTAATTGGAAATTAAGTGCTTCTCACATTGAAATCTCTTTGAAAACATCTCCACCGATCTCCTTCAGCTGTGGGAATTCCTCTAAATGCCTGTGGTGCTGCATGCTTGGTAAACATTCGAGTTTCACAGATCCAGTGTTTATTTCTAGAGAAATAATCCTTATTGAGAAAGTTATTGAAAAAGTCCTATTGTTAACCTGGCAACAACTCTTTAAAAAGACAGTCCTATAATGATGACTAAAAGAAAAGGATGTCTTACCTGTTACCTCTCCCCCAGAAAATTCCAAGTGGCAGTGAGGTTACTAATTTTTTTTCTAGTTATTTATTTGGTTTACATTTTTGGGACAGTGCTTCTCAAACTTTTTGTGATGAAGGACCATCTTGCTTGTTCTTTCCTTTACTCTAGTAAAACATAAAAATACTTACTAGAGAAATGGAATTAAAGTACTGAGCCTGGGCGGCTCACTCAGTTAAGTGTCTGACTCTTGTTTTCAGCTCAGGTCATCATCTCATGATTGTGAGATCAAACCTCACAACGGGCTCTGTGCTGCATGTAGAGTCTGCTTAAGATTCTCTCTTTCCCTCTCTCTTTCTGCCCTTCTGCTGCTCTCCCCCACTCAAGCTCGCTCTCCTTCTCTCTCTCTCCAAAAAAAAAAAAAAAAAAAAAAAAAAAAATATATATATATATATATATACACAAAAACAAAGGAGAAGCCTCATTTTAGAAATTAGATTTACAGACATACAATTACTCTGTAAATTTGCTGTAAACGTTTCTAAATAATACAGTATCTCTGTGTAACTCATCGTGGGCCAGTAACAGTTCACAGACCGGCACCTTCTACAGACCACACTTTGGGAAACACACATTTAGAGTGTATTTGTATGAATTTGTGTATTCTCACACAGATTCACATGTATTGGGTGAGATTACATTATAACCTACAACATAGACCATCTAACAGCTTTATATGAGAATTAAATGCATTCAGTGAGCTCTTTGGCAAAAATGGAATTTTTCTAGAAATGAATATTTAAATGCTTAAATTTTAAGGAGATATAATAGTGTAACTGTCACAAAACACAGCCATCCAGTAACACTTCTAAGGCCTAAAGGGGAAAGTGTCCTGTAATGTGAAGTGAAATCACCTCTCTGATGCACACTCACATTTAAGTAGCACAGGTACTTTAGATAGGAAATGTTCTATGCAAAGTATATATACAAATGAGACTTTTTAGTACTGAACAGTAGGAAAGGTTTTTGTCATGGGGAGTATTAGATACAGAAGTCACATCTGCCTTCCCTCAGAGAACATTGTGGGCTGGTCTTTGGTCCTTGTGATTGACATCCATTTTCTTCATGTTTATGAAGGAAGGCGTTTCATATAAGTAACTGTATATTCTTTATGAACATTAACAAGTTCTCAGGCTGATTCTGACATTGACGGGTCGTGGCCATCTTTCAGTCCCAGAGACCGAGGCATGTGAAGGCAGTCACTCCCAGTGGAACTTGTGTACCAGGCTCTGTGACCCCCTGCATGTTGTTTGTCCATCTTGGGGGCGGGGGGGGGGGGGCAGCGTGGCCTTCCTTAACAAAGTGTTGCAAGGAAGATCTGTGCAGTTTTGTTATGGTTAGCCTTATTCCCTTAGGAGGAGACTCAATTCAAAATGATAATGAGGTGTAGGAGATGATACTCAGCCCCTTGAAGACCAGGCTTTATTCATCTGTGGGACTCCCAGATGGGACTCTTGGGCAGAGTGCCCAAGACAGCATAGATGCAGAACGAGTAAATCTAAAGGACTGAATGAGGCTCCATCAAAATCCACTGAAGCAATCCAGTAAAAGGCAGGTCACTTTTAGAAGAAAACATTGGCGAAGTACAAAGTACTTGTATGTGAAGATATCAAAGAGTGAGTGGCACAGACGAGAGGATTAACACTCGCCTGTGGGTAGGTGCTGTAGAGAGGGTGAGCGAGCAAGCCCCGGCCTGGCTTAGTTGGAACCACGTCTTCTGGTCTGGATGGCATGAGAACAACTTTCTTGATTAAATGGTTCGAAAGTGAGGTCTGTGAGGCAAAGGCCAGGGGACTTGGAATCGTTCTATTTAGATGGTAGAAGTTTCTAAAGGAAGGACCCCTCTCCAGAAGACGCAGCTAGCTGAGGGGGTTCTTCACTAAGGCGGGGGCAGGCGAGGAGCCGGCCTAGGCTGTGAGCCTCAGGTGAGGCGGGGCAGCAGTTCAGAGCCAAGCCATTCCCAGATGCTCAAGGTCTGAGATGTCAGGTGGTTGGGGTTTTTTGAAATACGTACGTATCTCTGGAATCACAGTAGGTATTTTGTTATGAAGTGTCTCACGTCCTCAAACAGCAATGCTTATAATCAGAACAAAGTACTTTTAAACTCGTCCCAGTTGCATTCAGACGTAACTGTATGCATGCAATCAGAGTGAGCCAAGGAACTTGGACTGGGAAAACCGCATTCCTCCACTTTATTCTAGGCTGAAAAGCAGTGGAGGCTCCATCGCTGTGGTCGTTTAACACAGCCCAAGTGCTTCACCACATGTCACCAAACAGGCAGAGAGTCTCTATGCATAATGAGGAAGGAAAAGGCATTTTGAAAGCACACAAGGTTCTACCAAAATTGTACATCCCTCCCCCCCCCCCCCTTCTCCAGCTTGGTTCTTTTAATCGTTCAAGATGTGTTCGAGATGTAATCTGTGACACCTTTATCTGTTAGGTCCTAGCATTGTAAGTGTTTTCTTGGGCTTTAAAAATAAATCTGTTTAGGGGAGGGAAATTGAACCTGCATGGTAATGTTAGGCAAGCGAACGCAAGCGCACGAGTGGAGAAAGTCAAAATCATGGTTTCCATGGTAACGTTTAACTTGTCTGTGTCGTACACATTTCTCAAGAAATACATTCACCAGACTACCTAGTGATAAAAATTGCTCCACCAGCATACAAAGGTAGATTTCCCAATACTCTCGTATTCCGAAAGATCTTCTCCCCAGTTAATCCGACTCTTCTACGTAACCTTGGGCAAGGAACCGGAGTCCCAGGCCCGACCTCCGAATCAGCGTCTTTTTCAGGGTCGAAGTTAGTTTTCATGTCATTGATTCCATTTCCTTCCTTTCTCCTTCGCAGATATATGTTGGGTAAAGGAGAAAAACGGAAGTTTGACGAGCATGAAGATGGGCTGGAAGGCAAAATCCTGTCTCCCTCCGATGGGCCATCCAAGGTGTCTTACACCTTACAGCGCCAGACTATCTTCAACATTTCCCTTATGAAACTCTATAACCACAGGCCCCTCACCGAGCCCAGCTTGCAAAAGACCGTTCTGATCAACAACATGTTGCGGCGGATCCAGGAGGAGCTCAAACAGGAAGGCAGCCTGAGGCCGGTGTTCGCCTCCGCCGCCGCCGCTGCCGCCGCCGCCGCCGCCACCGCCTCTCCCCCGCCCGACTCGCTCAGCGACAGCTACCGGGAGGCGGCGCCGCCCGCCCTCAGCGCCCCCGCGCCCCCGCCCGCGCACGCCTGCGACCTCGGGAGCACTACGCCGCTGGACGCCTGCCTCACGCCCGCCTCGCTGCTCGAGGACGACGCCGACGACACGTTTTGCACTTCCCCGGCCGCGCCGCCCGCGGCTGCCGCCAGACTGTCGGCCCCAGCGCCCCCGCCGGAGAAGGACAGCTTCTCCTCCGCCCTGGACGAGATCGAGGAGCTCTGTCCCACGTCTACCTCCCCCGGGGCCACAGCCGCAGCGCCCGACAGCTCCCGAGGGGGCTCCGGCGCGCCGGGCGGCCCGAAACCCGAAGACCCGAAGCTGATGGACTCTCTGCCCGGGAACTTCGAAATCACGACGTCCACGGGGTTTCTCACAGACTTGACCCTGGACGACATCCTGTTTGCCGACATCGACACGTCCATGTACGACTTCGACCCCTGCACGTCTGCCTCGGGGCCGGCCTCGAAGATGGCCCCGGTGTCGGCCGACGACCTCCTCAAGACTCTGGCCCCTTACAGCAGTCAGCCGGTCGCCCCGAGTCAGCCTTTCAAAATGGACCTCACGGAGCTGGACCACATCATGGAGGTGCTGGTCGGGTCCTAAGAGCCCCGGCCCGGCGCCCGCGCCGCCCAGACCCTGCGAGTGTCCCTGCACCCCACAGCTCTCCGCACTGTGCATGCACCCTTGCTTGCCTTTTTCAGAGGAAAAGATCGTTTTACAAAAGGATCACACTAGTTTTTGCTTTGAGCAGAGTTGGAGTGCCTTCATCCACGTCTGACCACTTTTAATATGCTTTTTTTTTTTTTTGAGTGGTCCTCGGAGACCTACTGCCCTGGAATAGGAAAGAATGCTTTTGAAGACAATGTGGCTATGCTGAATGACAGAAATAAACAGTTCAAGTGAAGCACAAGGAATAAGTTGGAAAAGCTGTAAATTGCATGTGCATATTTGTCTATTTTTTCTATAAGTTTTATTGCAAGAGGTAAAAAGAGAAAATATATATATATATTATTTAGATAATCTCAGTACCTTTTCTGGCATTTTCGCCCTGTATAGGTTGACTTGGCAATTCAGCCTTTTTAGAGGCATTAACTACTCCTCCTAAGTGTTGCATTTACATGGCTGTTTAGAAACTGCTGCCCAAATTTATTTTATATTTTTGTACAGATTCTGCAGTTTATGATATTGTTTTTCTAAAAACAAATGCTGTTTATACATATGAGATAGCTATTTTGATAGGATTTGCTCACATAGTTCCTGCAAACTTCAGATGTACAAGTTGCACTTGTACTTTTATAGAGTTGTAATGTTTTATATGTGTTTGGTGCAAAGAGAAAATTGGGTCAAATTAATCCGCAGTTGATGTCCCCAAATGCAAACACACACACACACACACACACACACACACACACACACTGCTTTCAGAAAGGGCCAGGCAATATCACACCCAAATTTCACAGGCACCAACCCCCTGGCATGAACACCCGCCAGCACTGTGACTTCCAAAGCCAGAGCCGCGTCTGCTCATCAAACTTGCATTAAGCAGTTGGCGGGAGATGGCCACGGAGCTGGGGGGTTGAAGTGATGGTTCTCTTTAGCTCCCTCTCTTGAGGGGAAGCCTACCGAATACTCACTGTATTTATGCCAAGTTTGTGATTTTAATTGTTTTTATTTTTTTAAACAAAACCCCAGATCTTTCCCTTTTGGCGTAATTTTTACGATGACCTGGAATTTTACATGAGAACAAAATTTTCTGAAAATTAACCAACCTCTTTGTGGAACGAAACCCTATTGCAGATGCTTAGGGCTCGTAAGGAAGAAACTACCCCCAGAAGGCATCCACCGTGTTGCTCAGTTGTCTTTTCCAGCTTCCCTTCCCTAGAGCTTTTGTTCCCTGTGTTGCTAAGTGCTGAAAATGTCATCTTCATGATCACCACAGCGAGCTCCGCTCACCTCTGCCCAGCCTGGGGATGCTGTCTTGTAACAGCCGTGGCTCTAGAACCTGGAGTTGGTACCATTGTGTCACAGCTTCCAATCTGGTCGCTTCCTTGAATCAACTGCTTTAACTACACTTTTACAAGGCTGTTTTACCCAAATAACACAGACAGGACTTTCTATGCATGTTTCTCCTCCTTCCCCTTGCCTCCCTGCCACCCCCTCCCCCGCCCCCACCCGGAACACTTGAGAAGTCGCTCTTTATTCCTAGTGGTGTACATTTAATTTTAAAACACTTGCAGTGTATCATGCTTGTTGCCGAAATTGTTGATGGCCTTTTCGTTTCAGTTTTTTTCTTTCTTCCAATGGTACTTTAGCTGGTTACAACCTATATTGTTGAAATGCAGATGGCTTCTTTAGGAATAACTTTTATATTTATTTAAGAATTTTTAAATTATGGGATTTGTGTTGTTGTTGTTGTCTTTGTTGTTGGTCATTTGTCAATATTCAGTCACCAGTTCTGCTCACTTCTTGCCATGGATAAAAATTGAGTCCTTCTGGCCAATTAAAAAAAGACAGCTTTATGAAATGGCACTTTAAACAAGCCATAGATAGTTTTATTTTTATAATGCACATGGCAAAGCAAACACATTTGTGATGAAGGAACTGCTCGTCTAAGCAAACGATTTCTGTATGCTATGATTAAACTTTTCTGTATTCGAATTTACTTTTCCCCCACTTGAATGTGTTTTTAAAGGCTAATGGTCAACTCAGTAGAGCAGTGAGAAACAGATCAAATTGCACTTGTTCTCCTACGAGCAACCTCTGCCTGGACACCTCTTACTGCTGCAGACGCGTCATCTCCTTTGATAGGACCGGGGACCATAGAGTTAAGGTGAGGGTTGTTGTAGACGCTTCCGGTGTCACTGTGCCTGTCCATTTTAAGAGCTTCCTTTTCCTGTGGAGAACAAGTCAGCCCAGACGCCACGCTTTCGATAACGGGAGGACCCGGCGGGCTCGCCACATGCCGCACACATACACACACGTATACAGACACAATAGTGTTGATTATTCTGAACAATAACAGGGGAAGGCGGTTGATTTGCCATTGTTAAAAACTGATTTACAGTAACTTACAACAACTGTACTTTGGCTGGATTAGCAAATCGTGTGTTTAAACAAATCCCATATGTTGGGCAACAGTTCAAATAAGCACAGCAAAGTGTTGCCCAAACATGGTTCTCTGACTCTCTCATATTTGTAAGGCTGGGCTTCAAAACCAAAACAGAAAACCCCCAACAACAGCGGGCAAATGCTTTTTAACTCTGGACACCCTTGCCACAAAGGCTTGACATTGGAGGTCTGCTGAGGAAGACATGGGAAATCGGTGGCCCGTTTCTAAAAGAACAAAACCGTCGAGTGTTCAAGTTATCTTAGTCTTATTTTCACAAGGCGGTGTCCCAGCGGGGAAGCACGCGGGCCTGGGTGTGATCTCCAAGTCCCCGTCTTGAGTGTGGGATGTGCTTCCAGATGCCACGGGGCAGCAGCGCCTTCCCCCCTTTCTAAAGGACATCGCGTGGCATTCAGAGTCAGGCAGGCGGTTGGAGGTGCTTTTACGGGAAAGACGTGCCGGGTGGGGCTGGGAGAGGAAAATTATTGACAGTGATGTGCAATGAAGTGACAAGATGAGAGCAGAATAATAAGAGCTTTGAATTTGAAGTGATTTTTTTTTCATAAGTTATTTATTCCTTTTTTTTTTTTCCATGTAAATATATTTATTTTACTGTGGAGCTCTAACAACATCTGGATCGTAACATGTGCAGAATGTATGGTAGGAATGTATTCTCTTGTAGGAATGTCAATCTGTATTCAGAGGGGGTCCGAGCCAGACCCCTGGGTCTTCTCATCGTGTATGCTCAGCCCACATTCAGTTTTCTCCTCTTCTCTCATCTAGGTCTATTTGAAATATGCAAAAGGTATGGATGAGGAATGTTTCAATACCTCCAAATTTTTAAGAAAATCAAGCATCAAAGGGTTGATATTTTTAAAACTTTTTTTAGTAACACTTTCTCTTCCTGACAGAAGGGGCAATCACACCGACACCCTCGTTCACACCAAAGGGTGGGAACTGGCCAGAGCCTCCACTGCACCTCGAGTGTCTTTATCAATTGAGCTTTTATTGCCATATCCCCGTGGAATATCCCAACTGCCCTGAGGTCAATCAAGGAAAATTTCTTGAATACATAAGCTCCAAAGAGCCAAAGTATCATCTTACAGATCGTTTTTAAAGCTTAAATTTATCAGCACCTTTGTGGTAAACAATGAATTATGAATACTGCAGGGCAGCCTTCTTAAATGACAGATGTAAAAAAAAAAAAAAAAAAAGACTCTACTTTGTGCAGCGATTGTTACCCGCTATATGAATTGTCTTAGTTTCAAAACCTTGCTGTTACAAATTGGACCTTTCTCCATTTTCTGAGAATATTGAAAAGAGCATATTTAACTTGTTCTGGCTGCAAATGGTTAACTTCCTGCGACTGCCGAAGGCAGCGAGGTGTGTGCGTCCTGCTTGTGTACAATTGTTCTCAGTGCTTCTTAAGGGTGAGTCTAAATGGTTCTTGAAAATTAGCCAGGATCAAATGCTATTGCAGACAAAGCCAATAAAAATGTTGGATGTCTTTTGGGGATACCAAGTTTGGAAGAGAAGTGCAGTCCATACAAGCAAACAAGCTTTTGGAAAAGATGTACATAGTGACATGTTTGGTGCATGGTTTTTGAGGAAGGCTTTTGTCAAAAAGGAGGTGTAACCTTTCCCCCACAGACCTGAGAGCTGTGCCTTTTCTATGCAATATTACAGACGTTACATCGGAACCCAGATAGCTGTATTCACGTGTAGGTTTGGGCTGTAATCTAAACAATTGGACAGATTAAATGTACATGGAAATGAGCAGTCTTACTTTTGTAGTTTTATATTATACAATAAACAGTTAAAAGATGAGAGAGGCGTGTTCGCAGTTTCCTTCTGACTGGAGCGCAACCAGCTCGTTGGTTCGTCACAATTTGCTTGTGTTGAGGAACAGCCCCCCCTCGGCCTGTGCCAGAGTTGGGGCCGTTGACTTTCTCACACCTTCTCAGCCCCAGGAGCACATTTCCCTCCTGGTTCTCTCCCCACCCCCACCCCCACCCCACCCCACCCCCGCCTCTTGGGCTCCCCTCGACCTCCCTATTCTCCCTTCTCTCCCCCAACTGTCTCTCTCCCAGGGGGACCTAGTCCGCTCATGACTCTGAAAACTCGTTTCCAGCTCCTGCCTCTCTCCCGAGCTCTGGAGTTAAGTATCTGCCAACCTTTGCCATCTCACACTCACCGTGTTTCCCCATGGGGGGCTGATCCTTTCCCTTCGGGCCTCTCTCCAGTGCCAGCCACTCTGTTCCCCGATGTCCGAGCTCTCCTGCCTCCTGCTCTCCATCCCTACCACAGTTTCCCCAAACCCTGGCCCTCTCCCCTCCCTGCCTGCAGCCGTTTCCTATCTAGCTTCCTATCTACTGTAACCACCACAGTGGTTTCTCTAACACCCTTGCTGCTACAGTTGACGTTACAAAGCACCAGTGGTTCGTGAATGTGTTCCACGTCCTCCAGCGGTGCCCCTTCCTCCCATCCCCAGTTTACACAGTCTGGCCTTCCCTCATCTTCCAGAGCCTCATGGAGGAGATCCTGTGCCAGCTCCTTGGGCCATCTGTGATGGGAGTCATGGGGTCCAGCCTTGCCTAGCCCAGGCAATTCTGGGTCACCATACCAGCTGGTGAGCAAATGGAGCTAGATACGAGGGGCCTGTATAATGAGGGTTCCATTCAACCAGCAGTGGAATATTTGGGGGGGGTGGTGTTGCGGAGGTGATATGGGTCGAATTATGTGCTCCAAAAAATGTGTTGAAGTCCTAACCCCCCCAGTACCTCAGAGTGTGACCTTAATTCGGCAATAGGGTCTTCAACAGAAATAATCAAATTAAAATGAGGCTATTAGGGTGGGCCCTAACCCAATTTGACTAGTGGCCTTATTAGAAAAAGGGGGAGATCTTGACACAGACAAGCACATAGGGAGGACACCATGTGAAGATGTAGGCAGAGATCGGCCTACAAGGAACACCAAAGCCTGCCAGCAAAGCACGAGAAGCTAGGGGACAGGCGCGGAGCAGATCCTCCCCCACAGCCCTCAGGAGGAACCAGCCCAGCCCACACCTGGATCTCTGACTTCCAGCCCGCGCAACAATACATTTCTGTGGTTGAAGCCTCTCGGTCTGTGGTACTTCGCTAGGGCAGCCCTAGCAAACTCCTGTAGGAGAGAGGAACAGGCAGGGTGAGCTCTTTCCAGACATTCCGGTGGAGATACTCATTAGGCAGCTAGAAATAAGAATCTGTTGCTCGGTAGAGTGGTTTGTCTCTGGAATACAAGCATCTGCTATTAATTAGAGATAGAACTTGGGCAAATCACTCACTCTCTCCGAGCTTGTGAGGGCAAGATAAAGTCGTAGCTCCTAAATCTTCGAAAATGTTAACAGTGTAATGAAAATGCAAATTACGAGCACGGTCTATCCTCATGCCCACAGTCGTGCCTAGCACATAGTAGGCACTCAAGATTTCTGTTGGATTAAAAGAAGAGAAAAGCCCTATTGTTCTCTTCTCTACCATATGGGAGAAGCACAGAAGTCCGTCTTCTTTGTCTGGGTCCCAGGGCAGCTCCCATCCCAACCCTCTGGATGCCCCCATTCCCAGCACAACGTGTGCCTTTGCTTGTGTCCCTATTCTGCTTGTAGAAATTCTACCCGTCATTCCAAGGCCAAGCTCAGGAGCCTGTCCAGGAAGCTTTCTCTGCATCTCCTGACTCAGAGCCAACCTCTTCCTTTGCCGGGGGCTCTGCAGACCTCTGTAAATGCTCTTAGCAAGTCCTGCCCTGTCTTAGGTTAGCTCTGCACCATCTGCTCCCTCCACTACTTTCTGCTGTTCTGTGACCTTGTGATGTTCATCTCTGCCAGAGGTCAGCCGACCACGCCCCTTGGGCCAAATCCTGCCCACTGCCTGTTCAGGTAAACTTTTGTTGGAAGTCAACCGCATTTATTTATTTGTGTATTGTCTGTGGCTGCTGTCCTGTACAACGGCACAAGATCATACCATACCATATGGCTCTCAAAATTTAAATATTTGGCCCTTAACAGAAAAAGTTTGCCGAACCCTGGTCTATACAAACCATGTAATGCTTAGGATGGTGTCTGATCATAGCTGGGGTCCCGTAGTGGGGCAGGGCACTGTCCCTGTGCTCAAAGGCTTATGTAGACTGGATACAGTACAGGTTTCAGGGGCAGGAGTCTCAAGGGTACCGGGTGCTGGGGGTGGGGCTGCAAGGGCCCGAGAAGGCAGAACAGTCAGCAAAGTCACACAAGAGTGGACATCTTCACAGAGTTTAAGACCTGGGAGGAGGCTTAGACAGGGCTCTTGTGGCAAAAAGGCCCCATTTTACAGATATGAAAGCTGAGACGCAGAGAGAGAAGGTGATTATTGTCTAATGCAAGACATGGCTTACGGCTTTGGGGTTCAGAGTTTGGCTCAGCAACCAGACTGCCTGAGTTTGAATCCTGGCGCCGCCATTCGTAGCCTGTAACCTTGGGCAAGCTCCCAAATCTCCCTATGCCTCGGCTTTCTCATCTAGAAGATGAGGGTAATGACCGAGCTGATTTCACGCGATGGTGGTGATTAAATGAGTCCATACAGGTAAAGTACTTAGTTCCAGGACATTCAAAAAAGAAGTCCACAAACATTAGCTGTGGCTTAGCACAACAGTGGGCAAGGCTAAAATCCACATCTCCACTCAGTGTGTCGTTTCAGGTTGAGCCGCAAGGCAAATGGCCCATCTTGATGCAGAAGGCACGTTGTGTGGGGACACGACCATTTCCCAACACCATACTTGTCATGGTGGTCAGCCGTTTGATTACTGAGGACTGTGCTCTGAGCGTGTGTGGCAGTCTGGGGTCCCAGCGTGCCTGTTGCCTCTTTCATCTTTGCTTTTCATTTCCTTTTTGCTCCTCTTGGAAAGGAATCTTTGACTGAATCTCGAGTAACGGTCTCCAGGGTTACCACTTACTGAGCGTTCACATGTGCCAGACATCCATGAGTGCTGGTGTGTGATCTCATGGACTCTTTGCTCCAGCCCTTTGAGGTTTATCTTACCACCTCAGCTTTCCAGAAGAGGGAGTCCAGGCTCAGAGAGGTTAAGAAATTTCCCGAAGTTCGGTCGCAGAGCTGGGATTGTGGGTTGGGCGGGCCTCTCTGACTCTTATAATCCCTTTAGTAGCACCCTCTTCTATGGCCCATCATTCATTGCTCCTGCTGTCATGGAGGATGGGGGGGGGGGTGGGGGGGGTGGGGGGGGCGGGCTAATGCCCTGAGGCCGGGCAAGGTGAAGGAATCAGGAGACATCATCCCAATCTGAGCTTTACCTCTTCCACTTGCCTGACCTCCAACAAGCCCCTTCACCTCTCCTCTTCTTCATAGGGGTGTGGATCCCTCTGACACACTGAGGCATTGCCCTGAGGGACAAGAGGAAGATGTCCCAGTGAGGCCAGCAGTGAACCAGCAGTTAGGACCGCTCTACAGGGCCGAATGCCACCTACGTTCCCTCATCCTGGCGCTCTGTGGACCTTGGACCAGCCACTCCCTGTCTCGGGGACTCGGTTGGCTCAGTGGCAAAAGAAGGGGGCAGGACTGCGCACACGCCACATGCTGGGGCCCGTGGCTCTCCCTGGCTGCAAGTTAGAATCCTGGGGACTCTGCCAGCATCTCTGGACGCTGGGGCCAGGCCTCAGGGATTTTGCAGAAACACTTGGTAGGAGGAGCCCGCTGCTCTGAGGGCACCAGTGCCAGCCTTGGGGGCTTCTGGGATGGCGCAGTGTGTGCATGACTGAGAAGGCGCACACGCTGGCATTGTCCCTGGAGCTGGGAACCCCAGCCCCACAGCCTGCCGGCGGCCCCCCTCCCTCCCCCCACCCCACCAGGCAGGGCGGCTGAGCCGCCAGCTGCTCGCAGGGCCTATTGTTCAGCAGTGACAGGCAATGGCTGCAGGAGCACAGGCCGGGGAGGCTGGGGAGGAGAGGGGGAGGGGTGGGGCGAGCGGGGGGGGGGGGGGGGGGGGAATGTCTCCCGACCGCACGCCCCAGGAGCCGGTGGGCAAACACACGTAACCACCCCCACCCCCTCCACCGCCCCGTTCTCCTCACTCGTCTTCTCCAGACGTGATCCTCCGTGGAAGGGTGTGTCACTGGTTTTGGGGGGTAGTGCACAGTCAGGCAGCCTCTAGAAAAGGAATTTTGGTCACTTATCTCCCAGCCGGGTGCCTGAAAACAGTGCCAGGTGGCTAAGTGCTTTTGAAATGGTGTTGTTCGAAGTCGATCCAATCCACATGCGTGTCTTAGGGAACGTGTCCTCGGGCCTGGAGAGGTTCCAGCGACGGGGACAATCATCCTCGACGTTTGTGTACAGCTCAGAGCTGTGGTACATTCATTTTATTCGATTCTCATGACTATTCTGAAGGGGGTGGTGATGGGGGAAGCTGAGCAGGCCTGGGAAAACTGAGGTACACAGAGGGGCCCATGGGGGCTGGTGGGTGAGGTGGGGGAGAGGCAGTCCCAAGCTCTGGGCTCCAACCTTCATTACCTTCTGGTATTTCAGAGCTTAAAGAAATTGGCCAGAAACTTAGTTATAAAAGGAATAGTGGTTAACAGCAAGGCTTGGAGCCAGAAGTCCCACCTTGTCTTGGAGCTTTGTAACAGATTCAGGGGTAACTGAAGTCATTGACGGTGTCCGCCTTTCTCTCCCTGAGAGCCTCCCTCTTCTTTCCTCCCTGGAGTTGAGGGGGGCGGCAGCAGCTGAGGCGGGGGCGGTGGGGGGGACAGCCAGTGGCCTTCACCACTTCCAGTTGTCAGGCCCAGGCCCGTTCGTGACCCACAGTGCCATCCCAAACATTTAACCTCAAGGAAAGTTAGTCTCTGACTGGGTTGTCCTGGGTTGTCCCAGCTTGGAGACAAATTCTGAGTCGCTCCCCCCCCCAAACCAAACTGCTGCCCCTAAGCCTTGCCAGTGCTGAATTTCTTCCACCTGCCTAAGGGCTAGCCCTCAGTCTCTTTGTCTCTCTGTCTCTCCGTCTCTCTCTCTGTCTCACTCCCTCCTTCAGTCTCGGACTCTCAGTCTCTCCGTCTCCCTTCTTTGCCCTTTCGGTCTCAGTCTCTCTGCCTCCATCCTTCCGTCTCCGGCCTTCGTACTTCAAAGCAAAAGCTTTGCTGCCAGAGTCTGCGGATGGCACAGGTCTCCCTGCCCTTGGATCCGGCAAGCTGGGCTTCAGCCCCTGCACAGTCCTGGTGGGGCTGGGGTGGTTCCCGGGGCAGGGGGGCTCACCTGTTCATCGGGGGCCAGGGTGCTGCCCCCTCAGTCCCCGCCTTCCCATCTGGGGCCACCCCGCCACCTGGCTGCGGGGTCAGTCGGGGTTAAGAGGTTTTTGAGCTCCGTTTTCCAGGTTGGCCTGACACAGCTCTGACTGGGCTGGGCACAGCCGGCCTGCAGGCAGGGAGGGAGATTCTAAGCAGGGGGGAGGCTGGCTGAGCTGGTGGGGAGTCAGTGCCGGGCGAGGTGGACTCTGCACAGAGGCGAGGCGTCTGCCTGAGGGAGACAGGAGCCAGCGGCGCCGGCGGGGAATGGACATTGGAAGACTCCTGGGTCATTCTGTTCCAAGTGGTCTGCAAACAGACTGCACAGTGTGGGCCGAGGCTGCGCGGGACCCCAAGGGAGGCCTGATGGGTCGGGCTGAGGGCCTGTGCCCTTAGGGAGATAAGGAAGGCGAGACCACCTTCTTTAAAGCAACTTCATTCTGCTGGACACTGGCGTGGGCCTCTCTCTGGCCACCCTCTCACGGATCCATACAGGGAAACTGGGGCCCAGAAAAGTTAGGCAAGTTGTCCAAGGGGCACAGCTGGTAACTGGGGTCTTGGGGCGGGGGGGGGGAGGGTGGTCGGTGGGAGAAGAGCTCCCACCCAATGAGACTGATCCCTGTGGGTCATAACAACCGGGGGACACACCCCTTTTCAGCTGGAAACAACCCGGGAGCTTATGTGATGGCCGGTAGCAGCAGGAAGACCGACGGGGGCAGACCAGGTCAGGGAGCCCTCGTGGCGTCTCATTTGTTCTTTCATTCAATTAGCCTTTGTTGGCTCACCCCCCCCCCCCCCCCCCCCCATCCCCAGGACGGCAGATGGCACCACCACTCACCTAACCGATGAGGCCAAAATCCCTGGGGTCCTTCCTGACCTTCCCCCTTCCCCCCCACACCCCCACCATGAGCAGACCCTGTAAACTCTGCCTTCCAGATAGAGGCGGGCCCTACTGGCTCCGTCACCTTTCACCAGGATTATCACACAGCCTCCCAGCTTGTCTCCCCGCTCCCAGCCTTGTCTGCATCGTCTGTCTTCAACAGAACAGCAGAATGATCCTTCAGACATATGAATCATTGCTGTGCTCCCCAAAACATACACGTGAATCACCTGGGGATCCTGTGGAAATGCAGATCCTCACTCGGCAGGTCTGGGATGGGGCTGAGCACCTGCATTGCCAACAGGCTTCCCGGAGACTCTGGCCCACGGACCACACATCAAGTAGCCAAGTGTTGGATTATGTCACTCCCGGGCTCCAAGTGTTCCACTGGCTTTCCCAGAATGGAATCCAAAGTTCTCCTCATGGCCTTTGGGGCCCCCTGCTACTTCCCTGACCCCGCGTCTCCCCTCTCCCCACTCACTCTGACCTAGTCCCACCCGCCTTCTTATCCTTCCAGCACGCTCTGCTTCCTAATGGCATACCTTGCCGTGTTTATGTGATGACGGTGTCTCCCTCACCGAACTGTACAGCCCACGGGGGCTGGCATCGTGTTGCTGTGGCTGCATCGCCAGTGCCTGGCAGAGGGAAGTGACACTCAGTAACTACCTGCTGCTGATGGAATGGATGGACTAGATCCCGCTAGGCGCCGTGGCTCCGGGACTGAGCAAAACAGATGGCACCCATCCTTGTGCCATCAGCAGCCTTGTTCCCCGGCAGGAGGACGGGCATGGGGTTGAGTAACCCAACGGTTGTGGTCAATGAATACTTCCCGGTCTCTTCCTGTGCCTGCCCTGGGCTAAATGTTTTTCATGAAGTATCTCTTTTAACCCCAGTACAGCCCAGTAAGGTAGGCTCTGTCATTGCCAACTACTTCCCATTTCAGGGCAGCCTTCTGCTTGCCCTTTAGGGATCCACTTTCTCTCCCCCGGGCCAGTGACCTGACTTCCTCACCCTATCCTCCCTCAAGGGCAAAGCTGGGGGCAACCTGCTGAGAGGAGAAGAGGCCTCCCCTGCACCCCCTCCGCTCCCTTGTGCTCTTGGGCAGGGGGAGCGGGGGGAGGTGGGGGACTGCACATTGGTCCCAGGCTTGTGTACAGTCTCCCCCCACCCCCCACCATGCATTGGTGAGGGATGGGATGGTGGGGTCACACTGGCTCCAGCCTGGAGGGAATCGCTGTGCTCAAGGGACATCATCCTAGGCCAGATAACTGATTGGGAGAAATAGTGTACGTGCTCGTCTTGCTGCCAGGTGAGAGATATTTCCCTTTCCCAACTGAGAAAGTTCTGTGCATTTAGCCTCAGCCATTCCCTCCGCAGCCCTCCCAGGGCATTGGCTGGGGAGCGGACAGCATCTGCCGGTGGCTGCTGCTAAGGGAGAGAGAGGGCTTGCCCAGCCCTGCCCTGAAGGAGAGAGGAGTGGGTAGCAGAAATCTTTTTGAAATTACTTTTGAAGATTTTTTTTTTATGAATAGACTTTTTACAGCATTTTTAGGTTTATAGAAAAACAGTGAAAAAATACAGAGTTCCCACATATCCCTTCTCCCTGCCCCCCTAAAGTTTCCTCCATTATAACATTTTGTATTAGAGTGTTACATTTGTTACAGTTGATGAGCCAGGATCCGATGCATGATTATTACCTAAAGTCCACAGTTTACATTAGGGCTCACTTCTCCTCTTGTACGTTCTATAGATTTTGACACGTGCATAATGTCATGTGTCCACAATCACGGTATCATACAGAATAGTTTCTCTACCTCGAAATCCCCCGTTCATCCCTCCCCTCTCCCCTGGGCCCCAGGCAACCCCTAATCTTTTTTCTGTCTCCAGAATTTTGCCTCTTCCAGAATGTCATATAATTGGAATGTTAGAACATGTAGCCTTCTCAGACTGGACTCTTCCACTCAGCAATACACATTTAAGCTTCCTCCGTGTCCTTTCATGGCTTGATAGCTCAATTCTTTTTATTGTTGAATAAGATTCTACTGTCTGAATGTACCACAATTTGTTTATCCATTCACCTATGAATGGTTGCTTCCAAGTTTTGGCAGTTGTGAGTAAAGCTGCTATAAACATTTGTGTGCAGGCTTTTGTGCGGGCATATGATTTCGATTCCTTTGGATAAATAGCTATGAGCATGATTGCTGGATCATATGGTAAGAGTATTGCTTGTAAGAAACTGCCGAACTCGTCTTCCAAAGTGGCTGTAGTGCCAACAATGAACAAGAGTCCCTGTTGTTCCACGTCCCCATCAGCGTTTGGTGTTGTCAGCGCTTTGAACGTTAGCCATTCTAATAGGTTGGTAGTGTTACCTCACTGTTGTTTTAATTTGCAATTCCCTAATGACATATGATGTTGATGATCTTTTCATATGCTTATCTGTCATCTGTATATCTTCTTTGATGTAGTTCACGTCTGTTCAGACCTTTTGCCCATTTTTAATTGGTTTGGCTCTTTTCTTATTGTTAAAAAGTTCTTTGTGTATTTGGGATACCAGTTCTTTGATCACTTTTGGGTTTTGCTAAGATTTTCTCTCAGTCTGTGGCTTCCTTTCATTCTCTTGGTAGTGTCTTTTGTAGAGCAGAAATGCTAAATTTCACTGAAGTCCAACTTAATTTCTTTTTTACTTGTTTATTTTTAATGTTTATTTATTTTTGAGAGACTGAGAGAAGCAGAGCGCGAGCAGAGGAGGGGCAGAGAGGGAGGGAGACACAGAATCGGAAACAGGCCCCAGGCTCCGAGCTGTCAGCACAGAGCCTGACACAGGGTTTGAACCCACAAGCCATGAGATCATGACCTGAGCCGAAGTCGGATGCTGAACCAACTGAGCCACCCAGGTGCCCCTAATTTTTACTTTCATGGATCATCATACTTTTGGTGTTTTATCTAAAAAGTAATTACCAAATCCAAGGTCACCTAGATATTCTCCAACGTTATCTTGTAGATGTTTTAAGTAGTTTTTCATTTTACATTTAAGCCTATGAGATTTGTTTTGAGTTAATCTTTGTGACGAGTACAAAGTCTGTGTTTGGATTCATTTGGTGTGCTGTGAATGCTCAGTTGTCCCAGCACCTTTTGTCGAGAGGGCTATCATTTCTCCGTTGAATTGTCTTTGCTCTTTTATCAAAGATTAGTTATTATATTTGTGTGGGTCTGTTTCCAGGTACTCTGTTCTCTTCCATTCATCTGTATTTATTCTTCTTCCTATACTATGCTGTCTTGATCAGTATAGCTTTAAGTCATGAAGCCAGGTGGTCAGAACTTAAACTTTGTTTTTCTCCTTCAATATTGTGTTAGTTGTTCTGGGTCTTTGGCCTTTCCATATACACTTTAGAGTAGGGTATATGTGTCAGGGTACCTAACCAGACCCTGATTGGGATTGTGTTGAATCTATGGGTTAAGCTTGGAAGAATAGGCATCTGAACAATATTGAGTCTTCCTCTCCATGAACATGGAATACCTCTCCATTTATTTCAATCTTCTTTGATTTCTTTCATCAGCATTTTTTATTCCTTCCTTATCTATATCTATTTTGCACATATATTTTGTTAGATTTATACCTAAGTATAAAAAGTGTTAATATGGTGATGTTT
The DNA here is from genome assembly GCF_016509475.1 of Prionailurus bengalensis. Classification (NCBI taxonomy): domain Eukaryota; kingdom Metazoa; phylum Chordata; class Mammalia; order Carnivora; family Felidae; genus Prionailurus; species Prionailurus bengalensis. The sequence goes on along the minus strand of NC_057354.1, from coordinate 82,398,864 downwards.
TATGGTGATATGTTTTTATTTATTTTTTTAAGTTTATTTATTTTGAGAGAGACAGAGACAGCACATGTTGGGGGTGGGGGCAGAGAGAGAGGGAGACAGAGAATCCCAAGCAGGTTCTGCACTGTCAGCACAGAGCCCGATGTGGGGCTCGAACTCACAAAACCATGAGATCATGACCTGAACCGAAACCAAGAGTTAGACACTTAAGCAACTGAGCCACCCAGGTGCCCCACTGTTGTTTTTGATTTCGAATTCTAAAACATTCAACATCTCAACATTCCAAGCAAGAAACAAGCTACATCCTGGCCTTCCAATAACTTCCCACTGAACTTAAACTCCCAACTCCTTCCCTGACCAGTCCCCCCATCCAACCTCATTTTTCCTAAGTGTTTTGACCTTGCTTAGTGCCCTGCCACTCCATTAGACTTTCTGAAGTTGGACCACCACTCTAAGCTTGGGTCTGCCTCAGGACCTTTGCATTTGCTGTTCTTTTCCCCTCTAGCTTTGTATTTTGTTGAACCCTATGAAATTAGTATTTTTGTAGACCACAAAAAAGTAAATATGTGTGATTACATGGGGTTCTACCTAATATATCCCACTGTTTCTCATCCTCCAAGACTCAGCTCAAATGCTGCCTCCTCAGAGAATAGCCATCCCTGACCACCCAACCCCACCTCCAGCCAGCCAGACACATCACTCTGTTTTATTTTCTTCATAACATTTATCACCATGTGAGGTCATCTCATTCATTTATTTGCTTCCTTGTTTATTACCCATTTATTTCCTGTAGTATATAAACCTCCTAACAGTAGGGAACTTCTCCTGGCCAACAAATTCTTCAGAGACCAGATGGGCTGGGGACCCCAGATATTTATACCATTCTAGGGAAGGGGAAGCCTCCCCCACTCCAAAAACTTGACTAACGTCATATTTCCAACCAGTTTTCTTGTTGGGAACAGACCCTGATTTATCTGACATAGAACAATAGGGAAACATGATATTTTCCCCATAAGTGTTGAGGACCAAATTCAAAATCATGTGGTTGAACAGTAGCATGGCTTGTTCAGAAAAGAAATTCTATTGGAGGCAGAGAGCACCAGGTAAGAACCAACTCTGTCCCAGCAACACCCATTTGTTTCCTTGGCCACCACCCCTACCAGCCTATCCTCTACTCCACAACAGAAGGGCTTTCCTTACACCACCACCCTCCTCCACCCACCTACCCCCCCCCAACCCCCCCACCCCCATCCCTGGCCAGTGTTCCTCCAGATCTATAACTTTTGGTGGTTCCTATTGCCGGACCCTGCTCTCTCCTGCCCCGTGGATTCTTCCTGGAGTCCTTCCTCCCCTGGTACCTAACCAGACCTTGCCTGTCCTTTGGAGCTAAGAGTTAAGCCCCACCTCTTCCGAGAGCCCTTCCTGTCTGCCTGACAGTGCAGGTCTTCCATCAGTGACCTGTTATCTTGCTCAGCTCACAGGGTTTCTTTGAGGATTGCTGGGCCCTGTTTCAGAGCTCAGGCTCCAGAAGAATAGGGACCCAGTCCAGAGACTGAGCACCAGCCTGCTGCCTCCAAGTGTGACTTGCTGGAAGGGGAAGGAGGAGAGACTGAGGGGCCTCCCATTGAGGGGGGACCTTTGTCTCCTCCTTGGTGGGGCCAGACCCCTAAGAACACACCAGCTCAGAGAGGTGGGGCATGGTCTCCCCGCTCCCCAGAGAGGCCACGCATCAGCCCCTCCCTCCCCCAGTGTGGAGCCGGGCTGACTCAAGTGGCAGGAAAAACGACCCCCCCCCCCCTTCCAAGCTGCTGCACATCTGTGCCCAGACAAAGCCAGCTATTAATCCTAGCTTTTGTGTGAGTGTTTGGGTGTTGAATTCCACTTGGATCTGCCGGCTTTTGGAAAGGGAGATTGGAGGGGATTTAGTGACAACAAAAGGAACCCACTGAGGGGAATGGGAGGGGCCAGGGGAGCCAAGAAACCCAAGTGCATTCACTCTGAGCCTGGTGGGGGCTCCCGGGAGCCCAGCTTCAGCGAGAGTCTAGCAAGGCTCCCAAATTCCCAGGGTCTGAGTCACAAAAAGGGGCCACTCCCCAAGAGAAAAACACCAGCTTCGTGGGTCTACCTTGCACTCCAGATGCTGCCTGGGGCTGAGGCTCCAGCTTGACAGGGCCTGGGCACTGCCCCTTTCAGAATGGGGCAGCCCATTGCCTAGGGGAGTCCAAGGGTTGGGAGACAAGAGATAGGGACCAGGCAGGAGGCTGGAGCCCCGGGAGGGGTGGGGGTGGGTCCAGATCAGGGAGAGCCTCAAAGCCACCCTAGGGAGTCAACAACACAGCAATAAGGCCAGAGGCCCCGTGGCAATAGGTTGCCTAGTGGTCTGGGTTGGATTCTCCCTAGAAGTTCTCGGGCACCTGGTCCCAGCCAGAAGCTCAACCTCCAGGGAATCCAGTCCACACAAACCCTAACTCTGGCTCAAGCATCAAACACTCAGAATAGCCCAGGACAGGGTCTGAGTGTGTGTGGGGAGAGGGGCGGGGGGTGTGTCAGGCAATTTTGAGGGGGAAGACCTACAGGCAGGCGGGTATGTGATTCTTTTACTTTGCCAAAGCTCTAGTCTAGTTACTACTTTGCTGGGAGAGCAGCCTGGAGTGTGAATGGAAACCCCCTGATCTGCCCCTGCCCCTCCTTGCTTTGTTCATTTCACTTTTTGAAATGAGCTTCCCATCTGTGGGTGCTTGACTCCAAATGTTCACCGAGTTTTCAGATCCCAACCAAGTACAAGTGGTTTTTTTTTAAATTTTTTTTTAACGTTTATTTATTTTTGGGACAGAGAGAGACAGAGCATGAACGGGGGAGGGGCAGAGAGAGAGGGAGACACAGAATCGGGAACAGGCTCCAGGCTCTGAGCCATCAGCCCAGAGCCCGACGCGGGGCTCGAACTCACGGGCCGTGAGATCGTGACCTGGCTGAAGTCGGACGCTTAACCGACTGAGCCACCCAGGTGCCCCAAGTGGTTTTAACTCTATGTGGTGTGGAGACACACTTAGAGCTTCCTCCCCTTTTCCCGACCTTCTGTGAGATGTCTGCTAAAATCATTCATTCATCCATTCGGTAGCTGACTGAACTATTGCTCTGCAGGCCAAGTTCTGGTTTAGCTGCTGAGCAGCAGATGCAAAATGTGACTCCCGACTGACACTTGTGTGCTCAACTAAGCCTCTGGGTTTACTTGACTATTTTCTAATGGTTGTGCACACTTAACGTATTTTTAAAAACATTTTTGGGGTGGGGTGCCTGGGTGGCGCAGTCGGTTAAGCGTCCGACTTCAGCCAGGTCACGATCTCGCGGTCCATGAGTTCGAGCCCCGCGTCGGGCTCTGGGCTGATGGCTCAGAGCCTGGACCTGTTTCCGATTCTGTGTCTCCCTCTCTCTCTGACCCTCCCCCGTTCATGCTCTGTCTCTCTCTGTCCCAAAAATAAATAAACGTTGAAAAAAAATTTATAAAAAAACAACAACAACAACAAAAAAAAACATTTTTGGGGTGCCTGGGTGGCTCGGTCGGTTAAGTGTCTGACTCTTGGTTTTGGCTCAGGTCATGAGCTCATGATTCGTGAGATCGAGCCCTGAGTTGGGCTCTGCACTGACAGCATGGAGTCTGCTTGGGATTCTCTCTCTCCCTGTCTCTCTGCTCCTCTCTCTGCCCCTCCCCTGCTCACCCTCTCTTTCTTGCTCTCAAAAAAAAAAAAAAAGAAAGAAAAGAAAAAAAACAACAAAAAAACCCCCAAAATCCAAGTGTTTGGGGGCACCTGGGTAGCTCAGTCTATTAAGCGTGCAACGTCAGCTCAGGTCATGATTTCACAGTTTGTGAGTTCGAGCCCCGCGTGGGGCTCTGTGCTGACAGCCCGGAGCCTGCTTCAGATTCTGTGTCTCCCTCTCTCTCTCTCTCTGTCTGCCCCTTCCCCACTAGTGCTCTGTCTCTCTCTCTCTCAAAAATAAGCATTAAAAAAAACCCAAGCATTATTATTTGACTATTTGGTGCTACATTGGTTTCAGGTGTACAATACAGTGATTCAGCTTCTCTATACCTTATGCTGTGCTCCCCACAAGTGTAGCTGCCATCTGTCACCACACGAGGCTATTACAATACCATTGACTGTATTCCCTATGTTGTATCTTTTACTCCCATGACTTGTTTATTTCATAACTGGAAGCCTATATCTCCCACTCCCCTTCCCCAGTTTTGCTCATCCCCACCCCCCACCCCCACCCCTCTGGCAACTGTCAGTTTGTTGTCTGTATTTATAGGTCTGATCCTGCTTTTTGTTTGTTTATTAATTTGTATTGTTTTTTTTTTTTAGATTCCACATATGGTATTTGTCTTTCTCAGTCTGAGTTATTTCACTTAACATAATACTCTTCGGGTCCATCCATGTTGTTGTAAGTGGCAAGATGGCATGCTTTTTTAGGGCTGAATAATATTCCTGTGTGTGTGTGTGTGTGTGTGTGTGTGTGCGCACGCGTGCGCACGTGTGTGTGTCACATCTTCTTTACATGAATGTTTTCTTCTATCTTAACCAACTCTGGAAATAAACTCAAATCATTCATTTATTCATCCCCTCACTCATTCAGCACAGGTGAAATCAATCTGGCCCACCAGGTAGGTCCTTTTTATACTAAAAAATCTCAGTTGTTCCCCCAACCCTTCCTGGTCTTCAGGGAAGAGGGCCTCACAGGTGCTCACTGTGCTGCTGTAAAGGCTCTCTCCCCCCAACACCGTTTCTGAAGACCTGGTCGCAGGCAGCCCTGCTCTGGAGGGGGGTGCAGAATAGGTAGGCCGGTTGCTGCCTCCAGGGACGATGGCCTCCTCTGGGTCAGGGAGCAGGCACAGCTTCTCTAGCTCCCAGATGGAGCCTTCTAGAAGACCAGAGAACCACTCTTCCCAGTTTTGCCAGAGGGCATCTGTGCTGTCATTGGGGAAACTCCGCGAGCCTGGGTGAAGGTCCCCGCCGCTGCACTCACTGGAGAACTCTGGGCCGGTGGACATGTCACTCTGTACTGAAGAGCTGGGCCACCTTGGTGGGAGCTTTCTTCTGGGTTGCTAGTGAGGGGCTTGGCAGCATGGATATGGTCGTGGGGGTCGAGAGGATGGGTGAGTGGAGGTGAACGTGGGACTAATCCCTTAGTTCCACATTGCAAGGGTGGGGGGCGGCGAACAGTGGCAAGATAAGTTTGCAGGCCTTGGGTGGCCCTGAGGCGTCCCCGAGTAGGCGGTGATGAACGGAGCTACTGCGGAGGAATGGTCAAGACGAGGCACCGGGCTCTGGGGGCATTTGTAGAAAGAAGGCACTGGGCATGTGGAGAAGGGACTGTGGTTTAGAGCCCTTACCATGGGTGGCCTCCTATGTCCAGCACAGAGTCTAGAAGGCCCTTCTGGAGTCTGTGGGTCAGGGCTTTGGCTTCTGTCTCCAGTTTCCTTCCCGAGATGGTCAGAAGGGCCTCTGTGAGTGTCAGGACCATCAGAGGCTCCCTGTGCAGCTGCTTGGGCAGGGAAAGGTCGGGCTTCCCAAATCAGAAATGATCCGAAGTGCCATTTATTGAGTGCTTTGTGCCAGGTATGTGGTCAGGACTGTTATTGCCATTTTATAGCTGAGTGAGCGCACACTGAGACTCAGAGAGGTTAAGGGCTTGACCCAAGGTCACATAGCTAAATAGCGGTGCATCCAGGACTTCAGTCCCTGGGTTCTCCTCCACCCTGATGGGGATTCCTCAGACCTCTGGATCCTCTCTTCCCCAATTCCACCTCCCTCAGCCATTTCAGAGTTTCAGAGTTCAACAATGTAGGAAAGGCCTGGAAGGAGGGGGGGGGGGGAATCCAATTTGAGCCTCTCTTTTGGCTTCTTGGTCACAGATGAGATGCAGAGAGGGACATGAGTGGTCAGGGGGTTATCTGGAGAGTTCATTTCTTCAAGATGTCGACCCCACCCCCCCGCAGAAGAAATCGGAGTAGCAAATTTTGCTCTGGAAAGTAAATTTTTAAATTAAAAATAATTTTTTCCTTTAGATGAAAAGAAGTATGTCCTTTGTAGGGCAGAGCTAGAAAATACAGAACAGCAAAAATAAAAATGTCACTTTTGTGTTAGAGGTGATGACTTCTAAAACCTTATGTATATTTTTATAAGTTCCTTTCTAAGTGCAGACACATACTCACACATACACGTTGTCAGACTCTTTATTTTTCTAACAAAGCAAACTGTTGCCATTATTATTTGGAATCTTTTTTTCACTCAATAATTTATCTGAACATTTTCCCAAGCAGGGACATATTTATTCATCTACTATATCATATTCATTGGCCGTGTGGCATTTCGGTTCTATGACTACACCATAATTCATTGAACTAATTTCCTAATGTTAAATATTTAGGAATTTCCCATTTTTTGTTCTTGCTATGATTAACAACTCTAGTTAAAATCTCAGTACATCCTTATCTAGAATCTCAAAGTGAAATTGATGGGGCAAAAGGTGTGCCCAAGAGCCCTCAGGCAAGGCTGTAGCCATTTATTCTCATAAAACAATGTTTGGGGGTTCTCCCACCCCCCAAACACACTCGCAATACCCTGTTGCCATTCCTACGAATATTCTTTCATTAAAAAAAAAAAAAAAGGTTGACAATTTGATACATGAAATGCTATCTCATTATTGTTTTATTTAGCATTTCTTTAATTATTAATTGAGGTCAACAGTTTTTCATGTGCCTATTAGCCATTTTTATTTCTTCTCTGAATTACCCATTCACATCCTGCGTCCATTTTTCTATTGCATAATCTTTTTAACATAGTTGTCTTATTTAAGTGAACAGTTCTCAACCCTGGCATATTAGAATCACCTGGAAGACTTTTTAAAGAAAGAAAGAAAGAAAGAAAGAGAGGAAGGGAGGAAGGAAGGGAGGGAGGGAGGGAGGAAGGGACAAAGCCTCATCCCAGAGTAAATATTTGGTGAAGCCCAGCCATCAGTATTTTTTAAAGTGCCCTCGTGCTTCTAATTTGCAGCTATGGCTGAGAACCCTCGTTATAAATTACATTTCTCCCTGTCTGGCTCCGAATGCTTTTATTGCAGAATCTATTCTCCTTTCTTTGACACCAGTTTTCTCTTGTGAAAAATGGGCAGCAGAACTGGGAAGCAACACAGCACGCCCTCCTAAATTCTATAAATCCCATCAAGGAGGCCAGGGCTTCAGGAAAAAGGGTGAGGCAGATGCTGTGGTCAGGCTCTGTGCCAGGTGGATTGGAAGAAATTAAAAATGCTCGCTCAGGCCATAAGGCTTTCCCTGAAGACAGCCTGAGCTCTGAGTGGAGGGGGATGAAATTAAGTTTCTGCGCAACATGTTTGCTTCTCTGTTGCATCCACCTTCAGGCGCACAGCAATCTTGCCCTCTCTGGGGCTTCGAGGTTTAGAATTAAACTCTTCTCTGAATTTGCTCCCCTTTCAGTTGCCAGCATGAAAAAAGACTGTAGGTCCAAGGAATCGGGTCCTCTAGGAGGGAACTATCCCCCTGGCTCACAGGTCTGCCTTGAATATGGGAGGGGGTCTCCCGGGGGGTTCGAGGGCCACCTCCACTGCCTCTCGTCCTTTCAAGGGGTTTATGACATTGTCAGAGCAAACTTACTAGAATTCTGTTAAAACCCGAAGGATCCGCCCCACGCCCACTGCTCCACCCTGGTGCAGGCTGTACAGGTCCCACCTGGTGCATAGGATGGGTTGAAAGGGTCTTTCTGGTGATTCACTCAGGAAGTTCCCTGGAAACCCCCAGGCTGGCGGGGTGCCAATCCAGGTCGTGTGGCTGAAGCCTTGCAGTGGACAGCAAACTTGGGTCTTCTCGGTGTTACTGCCCCAGAGGAAGGTGGAAGCCATGCATGAATCCTACTCCACCTTGTGCTGGTACGTGACCCCGAACCTCAGTTTCTTCATCTGTAAAATGGAAGTAGAGTTGCCAAGAGGACCAAAAAAGCAGTATGTAGCGCACTGTGGATCCCGAGTAAATGCCAGGGGTGCTCCGTGTACGTCCCTCCACATCCTTTCTCTACCTTCACCAGTCAAACCTGAAAGCTTTGAGTCCAGCTTGAATTCCCACCCTCTTTCTTATCCCCGTGGCCCCCACTTATTCCTTTGTTGCGAGGCAAAGGAGGCAGCACCGATCCCCGCCTACACCAGAAGCTGTACCCCTCCACCTGCAATGACCCCCCTGCCTCATCTTCTCCCCTCTCCCTGAGAACCCCACACTCCCCAAAGCCCTGGCGCTTTCCCACCCAGGCCTGACTAAAGTATTTACGGTAAATACTAATTTTTGTTGAGTTTATTTTGTGCCTGGGACCATGCTTCATCTGCATTATCTGGGTAACTATTCACAGGAATCTTTTGTCATCCCATTTGACAGAGGAGGAAAGTTAGACTAGGTCTGCATAGCTTGCCTAAAATTACAGGGCATTAGGGAACAGAGCTGAATTCTCACGTCACCATGCTCTGTGCTCTGTATTATATACACTGACCTTCTCCTGTGTGCCTGGCCCCAAGGAGCTTAAACTCCAGTAGGTGTTCTCCACGCCCCCACTCCCCTACTCCCCCTGCACCCTGCTCATCTCTTTAGGATTTAGCCTACTCTGCCTTGAATTGGTATTTTCTCTTATCTCCTTGGACCATGAGTTCCCCCAGGGCAGAAAATATGCTTTTGTTATCTTATTCATCTTCGAGTCTGGCAATGCTTAGAACGTTGTAGGTTCTTAAGTTATTTTTCTAATTCTAGAGTAAAAAGTGTTCATTCTAGAAAAAAAAAGGAAGACAAAAAAAGTGAAATAGAAAACAAGTATCACCTGTGAATCCACCACCCAGAGAAAATCTTTGCAAATATTTTGGTGTATTTCCTTCTAATCACATGTATATATATAACATATATATGTAATTTAGACAAATACGTATTTTGCACAAAGTGGAACAACATACAAGACCATTGTTTTGAACATTTTTATTTATTTTTGAGAGACAGAGACAGAGCATGAGCGGGGGAGGAACAGAGAGAGAGGGAGATACAGACTCCAAAGCAGGCTCCAGGTTCTGAGCTGTCAGCACAGAGCCTGACACAGGGCTTGAACCCATGAACCGTGAGATCATGACCTGAGCTGAAGGACACTTAGCCGACTGAGCCATCCAGGCGCCTCCAAGACCATTTTTAAGAAAGATTTTATTCCCAAGTAATCTCTATACCCAACATGGGGCTCAAACCCACAACCCTGAGATCCTAGAGTCAAAAGCTCCACTGACTAAGACAGCCAGGTGCCCCTACAATATTATTTTTATGCTGCTTTTCAACCTTATATCATGAGCAAATCCCAGATCATTAGAAATTCTTTGAAAATGGGATTTTTGATGGCTGTAGTTTGTTCTCTCATGTGACAGGTCCCCTTCCTGTCTAAAACACTCCCATAGTGTTGTGGTTCATTTACAGTTTCTCTGATTATTCCCATAAGAGAAATATCTGAAATGGAATTGTTGGGACAAAGAGAAGAGATATTTGCAAGGCTCTTGACATATCACAGCTGGCTCTGAACAAACCCCTGCTCTCTCAAACCCTCTCTTGTCTCACCTACTCAGGTGTGCCCATTGACCAGCCAGAGGCCCCAACTCTCTAGGGCCCCCTCTCATTCCTAACCCACCTGCTCAGAAGCAGGTGGGAGGGTCACCTGGTACGTGAGACTGGAGGGACCTGGCCAACCTACGCCCAAATCTCCCGCTCTCTGACTTGGACTCCATCAACAGAATTATTCCTTGGGTTAAGGGCAGTGTGGCTCAGATGCTTGTAAAACGTCTCTGGCTGGAGACCATGACTACTAAACCATGAGTACTAGGCTATCCTTCTTTGTCACTAGGTTAACAGGGCTAGAACCCACGAACCCTGAGATCATGACCTGAGCCGAAGTCGGATGCTCAACCAACTGAGCCACCCAGGCGCCCCGAGGGAACTTTTAGATCAGAACCTTGGAATGTGTCCCCAAACCCTGCTTGGATGGATTTTCATTCTCCCTGTAAATGACCTCCATAAAGCAGTGGCCCACAGTTCTTTAGCAGGAGGCTGGGCACAGGAGCCACCCCAGGTGCTGTGAGCTCCTCAGGGCCACGGACAAGACAGTCAGAGTGCTTTTCCAGCTCTGCTGTTAACAATTTGGGGTTAATCTAAAGAGATGCTAAGTGGATCAGTTCTTTGAGAAAATGTGTGTCAGTTTCCAAGTCACCCCTGGTCATCATCCAAGAAAGAGTTTTCATTAAAGAACGCCAGGGCCGCCTGTAGGAACACTTCTCCCCGTGTCCCCAGGCATTCAGCAGCAGACATGAATGGCTGCGCGGAGCGGCCGCTAACTGAGCGAACAAAGACGGGATCGGAGTCCTCCCGGGGCCCGGTGGCCTGCGGGACAGAGCCGGGCGCCCCAGAGCCGCTGCGCTCAAACTTCCACGGACGCGGCGGTCTCGGAGGGCCTGCGGGTCTCGGAGCTTGCGGGGTGCTGAGACTCTGATGCCGAGGGTCTGGGCTGGCCCGAGAGTCTGCGGGTCTAACAAGTCCCGGGGGGGGGGGGGGGGGAGGGCAGGGGCGCCTCCGGGCGGCGGGACGGGCTCAGGCCGCGGGCGAGCGGGAGCGCGCGAGCGGGCGGAGGGGCAGCGGCGCCAGGGACCCGGGGTCCTCGGAGGGGAGCGGCCGCGGCAGGCGGGCGGGCGGCTCCGGGACGCCCGGCCCGCTGACCCGTACTCGGGCGCCGCCGCTGGGGGAGAGCCAGAGCCCACAGGGGCTCGCGCAGGGTAGCAGGGCGGGGTGTGGGGGGGCGAGGGCGGCAACTCAGGCTTCTCTGCTCTGCCTCCCGGCCCACCGGGCCCGGGCCTCTCGAGCCCTCCCTCTTCCCCAGCTGCCTGTGGCGAGGGCACAGGGCTCGCCTCCTTGCCCACGGGAGGAGACAGGAGGCTTCAAGGGCACTCCCGCCCCCAGACCACCGGTCTAGCGACCTGGAACCCATCTCGCGGCCATGTGGCCTTCAGCACCTCACTTCACCTCTCTGGCCTCAGTTTCTCCTTGTGTAAAGCAACCGGGTTGGAGAGGCATGGTTTCTTCCAGCTCTGGAGGGCTGGGATTGTCCATCTTGACGGTGTGAGTGGGACTAAGATAGGCAGGGAGCTACGTACGCCCTGGAGGAGGAAGGAGGATGAGTTGGGAGGCAGGCAGCCTGGCCTCCAAAAGGGAAGGTCCCTGTGGGAATCCCCTCACTATCTGAGGGCCTGGTTTAGGGTCACGTGTTTGCTAGAGGATGAGGGAAGGAACAGGAAGGAACGTGCAGACTTGACTGGAAAATCCAGCTGGACAGGAGACAGCTCCTGGCTGTGCCTGCCACCGGGGCTGGAGGCCGGCTTGGCCCTGGCGGGGCATCACATGCCCTGCTGTCCGGTCGCCACGTCCAGGGCCGCAGCTGCCACCCGGATGGGAGCCCCTGAACACAGTGTCTAGTAAGCTTTGAGGCTTCACACGTGCTCCCAAGATCGTGTGGAAATGACCTTATCTTCAACTTAAATCCGTTTTTCCTATAGGTTTACTGAATGAGTTTAAAGACACTAGTTCTTAATTTATGAGCTTGGCGGCAGCTTCCAACACATTAACCCGGAGGCCTTCAGGTCCTCCCCAGCCCATGCCTGTCCCCCTCTGCAAGAAGGGAGGCTCCCACAGGATGTCCAGATGGCTCAGAGAAGTACAGAAGATGGTCCGGTTGCAAGTGGCACAAATGCCCCTGCAAGTGGCTTAAAGATCAGCGCACCTATAGAACATATAAATACGTGTGCCATGTGACACGTGCATCTGCCTCACGGATTCACCGTAAAGGTTGAATGCTAGGCAGCAGGAAGGGCAGGGGCGTGATGGGGCTCGGGCGCAGCGGGATTCTGCCGGCTGTCCCAAGATCAGGGACTTGAAGTACCACAGCAGCTCTTCTCCAAACATCTAGAGCAAGGGAATCCTTAGCAAACCACACAGAGCATTGGAGGAAGGTCTGCTGAGGCCCAGACCGCTTCACCTGGGCCTCTTTGGAAGAAGTGCCAATAGGTGCCTTGTGGGTGAAAGTGGGACGGCAGGCCCTTGGGTTGGGGACTGAGGAGGGCTGAGAGGGGACAGACTGGGGAGGGCTGCCTCGCGAATCTCTCTCTACCCAGAGAAGGCAATCCTTGGAAGAAAGACCCCATGACTTTGATGCAGAAGAGGGAGCGAGGGGGGTTGTTAACCTTGAGTGTGGGCCCCACCTCTGCGAGCCATCTCTTCCAGGCTGGGGACTCTGGACTAGGATCCCTGCTTGTCAGCCCCCAGGAGCTGTCCTTGAGGCACACACCTCTGAGCTTGATGGTCTTCCAGTGTCCCATTGCTCCGTGCTCAGCTATTCCCCTGGTCACCCCTGCCCAGAGTGACCTCTCACCTCTCTGGATTCCTCTGACTTTTGTTTTGGCTCTCAGCCCTCACAGCAGGAGGTCTGTAAAGCCCCGGGTGACGTGGGGCCTGTTGCCCAACCTCAGTGTTATTACCTGTGGAATGGAGATAATCACCGTAGATACTTCAGGGGGTGGGTGTGAGTCTCAAATGAGATTACAGAGCTCGAGAGGTACAATGGCGCCTGGACTTTAAACTCCAACTTTAAATCCAGTCTGTCTGCTGGGGGTTTGGGGCAAGTTAACTTAAGCTTTCTGGGTCTCAGTTTTATTATCTGTGAGGGGAGATGAGAAGAATGGCACCTATTTCCTAGGACTGTTGGGAGAATAAACGAGAGAGCGCTTTGAGCTGTGCCTGGCACTCACTACGTGCCAGCTTTGTTGCTACAGAGCTGAGCATGGAGCTGTGTGGATAGGAAACCCCCATGAAATAACTTGAAAACAAACTCAAACACCCCAACCTGCCTCCTCTCGTCGGGCCTTATCTCCGCAGTTAGCTAGCGCTGCATGTGGCGGGAGTTTGACACAGCTTTGTTGATTCACTATCCAAAAAGCTGCCAGATGCCGGTCTCTGTGTTTTTCTTACCCATTTTTCCCCTTTATGGTGGGGGGTGGCGGGGCGGGATCACCAACTCTGCTGGGAAACCGATGAAAGTCATGGATCCCCAGACAGGTGCTCAAGAAGCAAATATTCACAATATGTTGCACAGAATTTCAGGGGACTCCTAGACCCCCCGAGGGTGAGGGTGAGAAGCCCCTCTTTAGATGATACACCCTCCACGTCTTGTTTGTTGGTCTTACTCCAACAAAACAAAAGCCGTTTCTCCTCCACTCATCAGTGCCCGGCACCTTGGCTTCCACCCTGGCTCCGGTCCCCTGGTTACCTCTCCCCAGGGCCCCTCGCTCAGAGCCTACATCAAGCCACGACCCTTGGCTAGGAGTTAAAAACAGCACCTGTTCAGCGTTTGAGGGTTGAAAACGGGGTGTGGGGGAGAAGTGGGGGTGGGCAGGGGGAGGGGGGAAGAAAAGAAACAGAAGAAGCAGACTCAACGTAAAAAAAAAATCAGACAGAAGGAATCATCCTCCAAGCCAAACGCCGTAATTCACAGGGCTCTTATTCGCTGAGTGGGACTAAATGGTATTTATGACCAAGAGGCCCTGGGCTCACCCCAAGTTGAGCAATTCATTCAGTTGCCCAAACTCCGGCAGCAGGGAAGAGAGGCACGGGGCTGGGGAGATCAGACAGCTTGGAGGGGGAGATTTTATTGTTCACGACTCGTGTGATTCTTTATCTACTTAACGTTAAGTGTAGTTTCCGAATTTTAGTACATGTTTCTGGGAAGATGATGACCTCAAACAGTGTCTGTTCCCTTTAAGGTTAATTATGGGCTTGGAATTGGGCTCTATGCTGTGGGGCCCATTCATTCATTCATTCATTCATTCATTCATTCATTCATCCAAGATTTATTAGGTGCCTTCCTTACACATGAGAAGCTGTTCTAGGCACTAGAGATACAGCAGTGAACACAGCAACAAAGGTCCCTGTCCTAATGAAGTTTACAGTTTTGGCAGGAAAGACAGATAACACAAAATAAACAATAGATACATGTTGGATGGTAATGTGTACTGAGAAGAAAGACACAGCAGGCAGGGGCTAGACAGGGTGGCAGGGTGCTATTCTAGCTAGTGCTTAGGAAAGGCTTCTTTGAGCAGAGGCCTAGGGGACGAGGGACAGAGCCATGCAGAGGCCTGGGAGGGGGGTCCCAGGGCGGAAGGAAGGCCATCCACCAGGTTGGGTTGGGACAGCCCAGCATGACTGAGGACCCACAGGGTCAGTTCCCACAGCTGGGGGTTTCTGGATGGCAAGGCTGGGATGTCCCCAGCCCTTTGGTGGAACCTTTCCCAGGGCTACATAGGTCCTTCCTGGCTGCGTGCTTGGACCTCTCTTCCATGCTGAGAGCACCCCAAGGGCTGTTTCTTCCTCAGCCTTACCCCTCCCTGTTGTACCTACATTTTGCAGAGCCCAAGACTTTTGCTGAAAGCTGGATGGAGTTGGCGATATTTCAAGATGTTGACCTTAAGAAAGGCTATCCTGTTTGCTGTAGACTGAATGTGTGTGATTTGTGCCTTCTCGGAATTCGTATGTTGAAATCCTTACCCCCAGTGCAATGGTATTTGGAGGTGGGGCCTTTGGGAGGTGATTAAACCTTTGGGATGGGATTCGTGCCCCTATCAGACAGCCCCTCCGCCCCTTCTGCAATGGTATTTGGAGGTGGGGCCTTTGGGAGGTGATTAAACCTTTGGGATGGGATTCGTGCCCCTATCAGACAGCCCCTCCGCCCCTTCTGCCACATAAGGATGCTGTGAAAGAGAGCTGTCTATGAATCAGGACACAGGCTCTCACCAGAACCTAGCCAGGCTGGTGTCCTGACCTTGGACTTCCCAGTCTCCGGGACTGTGAGAAGTATTTTTGTTTAAGCAGCCTGAAGGGCCTAAGACCCTGTTAGAGGAAACAGAGGGGATAGAGAAACAAGTCACATGACACCGGCAGGAAACAGTCAGGTACGTCCAGAATGTGGGGCATTCTGTAACACAACTGGCCTGGCCTCTTAAAGAAAACAACCACACTGTAATAAAAAATAAAAGGATGGGAGGACTGGTCTAGATTAAAAGGAACATATAGTCAAATGGGATGCATACTCCTTGAGCAGACCCTGGTTTGAGCAGCCAAGCTATAAAAGACATTTTAGGGACACTCTGGGGAATTCAAATGGACTGGTTTTCAAATGGTATTTGTATATTATTGTTCGTTTTCTTAAGTGTGATAATAGTATTAAGGTCAGATGAGAATATCTCTGTATTTTGATATGATGTTGATGTGTGTGGCAGGGACATGTGATGATATCCATAATTTATTCTGAAATTATTCACCCAAGTAAATAAGTAAATAAAATCTAAGATACCTAAGGTCTAGAATGGCTCAAGGGAAGGGAATGAGATGCCCCAAGGGACATGGTCCACCTTCCTGGAGTTGGCTGGGCCCTAAATACTTGACAGACCCCAATGGGTGCACTTTCTGTGTCCTGGAAGGGAATGTGCACAGCACCTGGCGTTCAGTTGCTTAATCGGAGGTGAATGAGTGGATGGTCTCTGTGGGACTGAGTACTCGCCCCTTAACACCGACACCCCACCTACCCTTGACGCTCACCGCGAAACAATTAACAACATGAGCAGACTGTCAAGGGTCACGTTTTATGGAAATGCCTTGTGAGGTCTCTCTGGATGATTGCAGACGTCACTGCCATTTGCCTGCCCCCTCCCCGCTCCCGGAGCCCCTCCAGCATCTCCTGGCGGCCCCGGGCGGGGCGCTCAGTTATTTCTGGAGCCTCACCCTTCAGGTGGAGAGTACGCTGCTCATAATCACCAGGTCATGATCAGCTGGCCTGCCGGGCCCTAATTATTTCATCGAATTAGGGGCTGCATCCTAACAGCCTGTGTCTCAAAAGACTCCCAAGTCAGGCAAGGCACACTGTGGGCACCCAGTAGAACTTGATGCTGTTATCCTAAATAACAACAACAACAATAATCATAGTACCGAACATATTGAGCACTTAGTATTTCCGAGTGTCACGCTAAGTGTCTAACATGAGTTATGTCTTTAATTCTACTCAGAGGCCTGTTTGGGTCTTTTTCACGCTAATTCCTATCCCCATCTTGCAGACTGGTTCGTGGTCTCACAGTTAGGCAGTTCCAGGATTCGAACTCTGGTTGCCTCGTTCCCGCTTCTCTCCCAGGAGGGCCATGGAAGACGTGGCCCTGGAAGACTGACTCAGGATTCCTTTGTTGTGGGGCTGCTGAATGCCTGAAGAAGCTTCCTAGGAAATCCGTGAGCCACCAGGGCCCCAGGGACTCTAGTTACATGCTTCGTCCCCTACTGAGCTCCGTATTGAAGCAATTAGCTAAAAACAATAGCTTGTGCCCCTTCTTTCACAGCCCTGCAGTAAGTAGCACACCACAGGGCAATGAAAAGTCAAAAAGTCAGGCAGACCGACAAGTGTCACCTTTTACGCAAGTGCCAGGGAGGACCCTCTCCCCAGAAGTCTGCCCGTGAAGATTTGTGCCACCAGAGGCAGCCGCTCCCCTTCAGCTGGGAAAACAACCCTGTTTTCAAGCACCTTGGGCTTTCTTGTCAGTCATTAGGGAAAGGCATTCCTGGCGGGTCCCCACTAGCATCTGAGCTGGGACCGACCACCGGTTTTCACCTTTGCTCCTCGCCCGGGACCGATGGCCCATCCATCTCCTGGTTGGCTGCAGCCGATATTAGATAAATACCGGTTGTCACCAGTGGGCTCTGCCCAGATTTTCCACCCCTGAATGCATCCTTTCAATAGGTGTTTGGTGACACAGGGCCCATGAGGTCCTGCCTGCCTCACAGATGTTAGGTTCCAGCCACAAAACCAAAAAAAATCTGGGGTGGGAGAGAAGAGTCCAGATTTCACTGAAAATGAAGCTTTCCAGAGCTGCTGACTAAGGACTTCTCTTTCCAAACATCTGAAACAGCAAACAGATTGTAAATTAAGAGGGAGTTACAAGATAGTAGCTGCAGGGAAGCTCGTCCCTGTTTTCTGGGTTGTAGCTGCTGCTACAGAGCCGAGCCCGGGCCTGGGCAGCCGAGAAAGGTGATTACACAGGGCAGGGGGTCTGAGCGCTGGAGGGCCCGCCACAAGTAAGAGGTGGCTGCCCAAAGAGTTCTGGCCTCTTCTCTGAGCCAAGGGAGAGCAGTTTATTCTGACGAGAGGTGGAAGGAACACTGGTCTGGGTCGTTCTCTGGAGCCAATGAATTAGTGACTCCCACCCAGATCAGAGTTCAGACTCCCGAGGCAACTCAGCAAAAATAAAGTGAAACAAATTGTAACCCCATCAAGATGATGCTTCCCTGGACCAGAGCACGAAGGGAGGAGTTACACGGTCTTTGGGCCACACTTCTCTCCTCCCACAGAGTAAAAATACTGATTTTGGGAAAATGTCTGCATTCAGTGGAGGCTTGAATCTATAATGACAGGAGAGCCCCTGGGATAGCTTGATCTGGCAGCAGTCTTGCTGGATGTGGGGTCCTGGGGCCAGATGGGAGCCTGGGCCCAGAACCACAGAGTCAGGAGCCAGTCTCCCCACCATGCCCGAACGGCCGCCAGCTCTAGCACGGAAGTCCTGCCTCGGATAACCGGAAAGAAGAAAAGGGGTGGGGTAAAGGGGGTGTGGAAAGCTGATGGAGGCTGGGCAGCTTTCAACCTGGAGCATGCCTTCAGGCATCCTCGCCTTGTCACTGGAGTGTAATGACTGTCAGGGTGACACCCCCTTTCTGGATATCCAGCTTTATCTGAGGATCCAACAGTGTGGTCATCTGAGTGCCTCTGAGCCACGTCGAGCCTTGCTCAGGGACCGAGAGGCATTTTACTGATTCCCCATAACCATCTGCACAGGGCACCCTCTGGGAAACGGTCAGGGTGATTCTAGGCTTGGGAGTCTCCTATAGAGCCGTGTACTTTTCAGCCAGGAGCTGCTGGTGGTGTAGGCTACAGAGTTGTGCCCCAGGAGTGGCCGAGTTCCCCGTATGTCCAGCCCCTACTTGCTGCTTGCCCAAGGCAGGGACTGAGGCAAAAACAAAACCAAAACAAATAGCTTTTGGCAAAATGGAAGCCCTGTGGGGGTTGTGCTGATGTGTGGGGGTTGTTTCAGAGCCTGGAGGATTGAGTCAGTGATCAATAGAATAGGGTTTGTTTCGGAAAAATTCAGATGGGGCTAGAGGTGGGGTTCACAGTATTTGGATCCCTATCCATTTCACTGGGAGGCTTATGCATAAACTGGTTTAGGAAGCAAACAAGGTGACAGTTTGCCTATGTGTCAGGCGCTGTGACAGGGAACAGGGGGACAAATCTGGGCCAGACCCCGTCCCTGCCCTCAAGATGCTTGCAGCCTGAGGGAGAAAGAGGAGCAAATCTGTCGTCATAAAGCAAGGCGACAGGTGCTGTAACAACCCTCATCGTGCCAAGAGGCTGATACTCTCCGGGTGAGCATTCAGACTCTGGGATCAGATAGACTTGGGTTCTAGACTCTTCTGCTTCCTGGCTGAGTGACCTCGGGGAAGCCACATCATGTTCCAAGTCTTGGTTTCCTCACCAGTAAACTGGAGCAGACTATAGTTCAGGTACTTCTCAGGGTTACCGGGAGGATTCAGGGAGGGAATGTGTGCGAAGCCCTGTGTCTGGCACTCAGGAATGCTCTTAATCAATGTAAACTAGCTTTATTACGAGTGTGGTATTATCAGAGAGGCTTGCCAAACACCCTGCAAGGCTGGAGAGCGGCAGTGTCTGGGGAGGCGGGGCCTGGGGGCATCCAGAAGAGCTCCCGGAGGAAGGGGGGCTGGCCGGCTAGTGAGAAAGAGCATTCCTGGGGTCCAGGTGCTGTGCCACATTCACACATATTATGTGAAGATTTGCAATACTCTCCTCAGCGGTGGGCCAGGCCAAAAGGTTAGACTGAAACAGTGGATACTGAAACATAACGCCCTGGAGGTCAGGCTGACTCTGACTTACAGTCAGGAACACAACCACGGGAGGCTATGGGGACTTAGGTTTTCGCTCAGTAGAAGTCTTAACAGTCAGTGCTGGCCGTCAAAGCAAGCGTGTTCGAGGGCTGTCTTGTGAGATTGAGCTCACTTGAGGTCCTTGCACATCTTCCGGCAAAGGCCGGACTGGCCACCCCTTCAGAGGGGAGCTGCAGGAGGGTATAAATGAAAAGGCCCCGAGTTAGGAAAACTGGCTTCATTCCGGTCCTGCCTCTAGTTATAGATGGATAATGTTGTGCAAGTCAGTTTCCTTGTGTGGACTTAGCACTTCCTCAGCTCAGAGAATTGAATCATCCTTGGCTTTTTCAACTTGTGAAATCTGCAACACCTCCCCGCTGCCCTCAGTACATAGGTCCGATGAGCTACTAATGGACATCCCTGTCACCACAGAGGCTAGCCCTCCTGGGGCGCTGCGGGGCTCCTGGGAGTGGTTCACAGGGGCTGGACTGGCTGATCTTCCAGCCCTAAAATTCTATCATTCTCTACGGTTTCTTCCTACCTTACTTTTCACGTCTGTAGACTCCAATCCCTCATGTTATGCAAGAAGTACCTGAGTCTTAGAAAAGGGATTTATCCAAGATCTTACAGCTGAGTAGTGGAGAACTGTATTTAGAACACACAACTCCTGGCCTAATCCCTTCTACCTCTGCAGGCGGCTCCCTACTGCCATCCATGATTTGTCTTAGCATTTGTTCCTCCCAAGGTCCCAGTACACCTGTGCTGCCCTCTGTAGATTTCTTTGCCTCTTAGAAAAACAGATCCAGTCCGACACATTGCTGCAGCCCGAGACAATACCCTAGGATTCGTTTCTCTAGGTAGTACTTTAGCTCAATGAAATGGGAAGTGAAAAATAAGGCCCAGGCTTCCAGTTGTCCCACAGTATCTGTTCTCTCCTTCTTACTTCCAGAACCCCATTTAGATGGCTGCCCAAAATAAAGGTATTTCCCACTCTCTTTTGTAGCTAGATATGGCGCAGCAACTAGGTTCTGCCCTAAAGATAGTACTGTAATTAGAACTATCTTGTGTACATCATGGAAAGGGTTCTTAACGAGAGGGAGGATGCCCTTCTTCACTCTTCCTTTATCGATGGCTGGAACGTAGGCATAGTGCCCGTACCATCAATAGTCACCTTGGACCATAAGGTAGACACCATTGGAATGGTGTCGGAAATGGTGAAACAACAACACAGTTGAGAGCTTAAGTCTCTGATGATCTTATGAAGTCTCTTCACCAGCCCCCGACAGCTTTCCTTGTGTTTTACAGGCAAGAGAAAGAAACTTCTATTGTTTAAGCCACCATTACCATTTTTCATCAACTCTTGTCATTGATTGTAAGACAGCATTATTTTGTAGATCATGAAAAGAAACCACTGCCAAAGAAATGGACGCCCCTTCCAACGGTATGACACGTTCCAATTTCAGATAAGTTCAGATGTGACAGAAGTATGAATCTTATTACATGAAATGCAGTATTTTGGGTTTTTGCTACTCACAGCCAAGCCTAATCCTGATTCAAGAAACATGAGGGAAGGAAAAGATGACAAGATCTAAATAAAGAACACGATAATCATGTGGAGGGAAGAACAAGTTTCTATATAAAAGAATGACTCACAAAAATAGTAGTGACATGACTCAGTTTAGGGACATTCCTCCTATACTTCCCACTCTGGCTCGGATTAAATGGGAGCTTATGTATGGCTACTTGCATTTGGCCATCAAGTGAAACGAGATGCTAGGGGAGGAGTTGAGCTGGCTTTAAGGTGTTGAGAACGCAAAGCTGATTGTTAAATCAGTCTCCACTCTGTGTGATTTGGCTTTTAGGGGGTCTGCCTCCTTGGTTTCTTCTCCCCAACTCTGTAGGATTCTCCTGCTTAACTTTGAGAAAGACTGATGGTCAGCTGCCGTTTGCAGCCAACGAGCCCTCCCTTAGCTGAGACCCGTAGAGACGCTTTGGGCTCTTCCCGCACCGGCCACCGCTGCTGCCTTCTGGCACAACTTAAGTCCTGGTTTGGTGCAAGTACTTCTGGTCCTCAAGGCGAGACTTTAACCTATGATAATCCAGTACGGATGTGCCTGTTGTGATTTAAGCATCGAAGGCCAATGGGACAAACAAAAAGGAAAACTGGTTTACCAACAAGTGGTTCTAAGATGAAATATCCATTCTGTGTCATTAAAGCAGAGTCACTTTCATGAGGAAGGTTCACTTGACCATTTCTATTTCTGTTTTAAGGGTTTATTTTTGAGAGAAAGAGCATGCTGTGCACAAGCAGGGGAGGGACAGAGACGGGGGGGTGGGGGGGGATAGAAGATCCAAAGCGGGCTTCACGCTGACAGCAGACAGCCCGAAGCAGGGCTTGAACTCACAAACTGAGATAACCTGAGCTGAAAAAGGATGCCTAACTGACTGAGCCACCCAGGCGACCCTTGACTCTTTTTTTAAGATTTATTTTTGGGAGAGACAGAGGATGAGCCAAGGAGGGGCAGAGAGAGAAGACACAGAATCCGAAGCAAGCTCCAGGCTCTGAGCTGTCAGCACAGAGCCCAATGTAGGGCTCGAACTCACGAACCTAACTGCGAGATCATGACCTGAGCTGAAGTCAGACACCCAACCGACTGGGCCACCCAGGGGCCCCTGCCCCTTGACTTTTTCTAAATAATGCAATAACTTGTTATTTTCCATGATCCTTTCTCCTGTGATTGCTTCTTGAATCTATGGGGACTCCAGCCATCACAGGTTTTGCTAACTCTACATTCACTTACTAATTCTATCCTCATGTGACACATTTTGTTTACTATTTAATACAACAACCCCACAGGAAGGTAGTATAATTCCTATTAAAAAAACCACATTTTTAAAAAATTTTTTTCATTTTTGAGAGAGAGCATGAGGAGGAGAAGGGCAGAAAGAGAGGGAGACAGAGAATCCCAAGCAGGCTCTAGGCTGTCAGCCAAAGCCCGACACAGGGCTCGAACCCACAAACCGTGAGATCATGACCTGAGCTGAACCTGAACACTCGACTGACTGAGGCACCCAGGCGCCCCTATCATTCCCATTTTTAAATGAAGGCTAAGACAAGTCGATTGACTCTCACAGTAGCGCAGCTAATAAACGGGCCGTGAACTTAATGTTGGTAAAGGTTGCCAGTACAGGGTAGTTGCAATGTACTGTAGAAGCGGCCCTTTAGGGCTTTTAGGCTTCAATCACTGACACATACGAAGTTCTGCTGAGGAATATTGTTACCCTTCCATTCAGAAGGGCCACCGGGCAAAAGACTTGTGCCTATTCTGAAACAAAGCCTTCTCTGAAAAGACAGACAAAAAACAAAACACAAAGAAACCCCAAGGTTGGATGCATGGTGGGAGATGGACTGGATAGGCACGGCTACCCCAGGCCACACTTCCGTCATACTTACCGACGGTTCTGACGGCCTTTGTGATAAACTGGCAGCACCCAAGTCTGTCATCGAGGGAGGGGCACAGGGTCCCACGGAACATTCCCACAGCACACGAGGTACAATTGGGGTCGGGCTGCCTGCCTGTTTCTAATGAAATATGTCATGTGACTCTGTGGGAGCAATATCTAATAACAGTATTTAAAAATAACGTTTTAGGAATTTTCTGCTCACATCATCATCAAGCATGTATTTCCTAGAAAAGAAAAAAATTCCCTATAAATCCTTATTTAACCTTGCCAATTCTGTTGAAGATATATTATAGTGAATCATGGGAATTTCTTTTATGATCTCATGTTCTACATAAAAACAGCTCAGCTTAGCATGACCCAGTTCCTGTGGGCCAGATTCTAATTCCTTCTGGTTTCAAAAAGCGGAAGCCCTACCAAATGATTTCCTCTGGATTGAAATACATTAAAATGGAATAAAATTTCATATCCAAACTCATTACATTTTCCCTCAGATACCAAAGTACAAAAACACAATGCTAAATTTCTTTTAAATTATTTTATTTTTGTGTAAGCTAAAAGGAAATTTACACACTGAAATCTCAAAAGACCTGGGCATGCACATTCACCTTGTTAGAGGTTCCTCTACATGTCTTTCTTTTTTCCATAGGAATTTCCCCAAACATTTAAAACCCATAGTTTTTACTGTATATACAGCCTAAACCATAGCAATCTATGATTATGTCATTTTACACTGTGCAAAATCCTCAAAAAATAGTGGTACGATTAAACAAAAAAAATCATTAAAACAAGTAAATTTCATTGTAAGACATTCATATAATTTGGTCCTTCTCCAAACCAAACTGATTTAAAACAGACACAATCTCTTTAAACCCCTCCAATCAAGTTCTGACAATGATCCATACCCTACAACAAAACAGCAATCAATTAAGTACCTCGCAAAAGGTCAAATAGCAATATGCCAGATTGAAAAGATTAAAAAAAAAAAAAAAAAAAGCGCAAAAATGTTAACAAAAGCCAGATCTGAAACAAACCCACCACACGTAAAATTGAAAAAAAAAAAAATTAAATGGAGACTTTGGAGCTTATTTATGATAGCAAAAGTAATTCAACATATGATATGAAAAATTAATAGAACATTCAATGCAATCTGAAAAGACTGAAGGGGATTTCACAGACAGTGGAGATTTGAGTTTTTAATTTTTTTTTATTTCAAAAGTTTTGTAAGAAGGACACCACCAGTGTATTTCACAAAGACATAAATGTATACACCCCAGCAACACAAAAAGAATAAATCTTCAAAAATGTTCACCCCCGATTATTTACATTTTTTCTAATATAAATTTAGGACTTCAGTATGTAAATAAATATACATTACTATGTATACCTTTCTAGTGCGGCTTACCAACAAATCAGCTGAACTTTTTTTTTTTTTTTTTTAATTAGAGCAGGTATGCTTTTGATGGTAGGGAAGGGCTGGAGGAAAGGAAAAGCAATTGAAAGTGTCCAATTCACATCGGTTATCAGTCTGCTTTCTCTTGGGACCTTGTGGAAGGTGTTAACGTGGCTGGGAACATCAACACCTTGGCATGCATGAACGTTAAGTCAGGAAGGCTAGCGATCACCTTGATGGCTTCTTCACTTAGGTGCTCTTCTCTTTTCGGTTTCCTATTGACAAATGAAAACAGAGAAGTGTGTTGATGTGACTTTGCTGTAGGTCAAATGGGAGAAAATCCACTCCCAAGGCAGACAGCGATCTGTGGGGACTTCCTCTATCAGGTCCCGAACTTCCTAACAGCTTTGTGCTGGGTGCTTCCTCTGCCAGCTGCTGAGTTGCTCACAAAGACGTATGTCCTTCTCATGTATGCCCATTGCAGCCAGGCACGTCCCTGTAGATATTCACACGGACCTACGCACGGCCCACAGATTTGCTTAAGGCTGGAAGCATCTACTGCCCAGGAACCCTTTTAAAATGTTACTAAGCTGAAATATAATGCCAGAGCCCTTATAAAACTTCACCCAACTGGATTTCCCCCTGACCCCCTGCGAAACTACCAAAATTACTTCAACATAAAACAAAGTATGTCTGGCACAAGACCTTGTAAGTCATTTTAACCTCAGGCTTTCTTAATCCCCCATGGGGAATTCCAGGAGAGAAAGCTTTCACCTCAAAAACACCCAGTTTCAGCCCCACCGGGACAGACAGAGCAGTTCCCAAAGCAGCACGGGAGCCGGTTGTGGACGTGGACAATGGACATACTCCACAGACGTGGAGAATGGCAGGACATACTTGGGGAGAGGGGGAACCCCCAAATCCTATGGGTTCTGTAGATGGAGGACATTTTATTACACTGACCCCTGCTACTAGAGGTGAGAGGGTTAGTGCCTAACACAGGAAGAACTCTTTTTGACCCGGGGCCTCCCAGCTGGTGAGGTGCAGAAATGTCAAGTGAGCCTCAAACGTGGCTCAAATTGAGCACATGATTGTAAGCCAACCTTTATTTTTTCCAGGACATTAAATATATTGAAAGAATAGTTGTAGTCATACAGATATTAATTTTAGGCCAAAGTTTATTTTTAAATTGTTGACTCTAAAAAGCCCAATTTTCTTTTATGGTAAAGGATAGTTGGTACTATATTAGGTGTGACACAAGTTATTTCTTCCACCTAAATATGTTCTTTGGGATGGGGAACAGAAGTCAGAAGATGAAGCAAGACAAGATAGATAGACATAGGCCTTTATTTCATACCTAGACTTTTCTGTTAATCACTTTTGAAATCAGACTGAAATTAAAAGACTTAATAGAATGACTGAAAAATCAAACATCAGAATTTTAGGACCAAAGTTCTTCAATAGGGGGTCGAGCTTCAGGCACACTGAAACCATCAGATCAACCAATACTCAGTTCTAGGGTTTCTCAGAAGAATGGAATAGCAATCTGGTATTTTCTGATTAAAATCTACACTTTTTGAAGGAGAGAAAGAGTATGAGCGGGAGAAGTACTGAGAGGGAGGGAGACACAGCACGAAGTGGGTTCCAGGCTCTGAGCTGTCAGCACAGAGCCCAATGTGGGGCTTGAACTCACCGATGGTGAGATCATGACATGAGCCAAAATCTGATGCTTAACTGTCTGAACCACCCAGGTGTCCCCAAATCTACATTTCTAATTGCATTTAAACGACAGCAAAATTCTTAGGTGGATATCTGGTGAAGAAAAACCAGATAGTTCATTTTTTTTTAATGTTAATTTATTTTGAGAGTGTGTGTGTGAGTGGGAGTGGCAGAGAGAGGGAGAGAGAGAATCCCAAGCAGGCTCTACACCCAGTGCAGAGCCTGACATGGGGCTCGATCCCACAACTGCGAGATCATGATCTGAACTGAAATCAAGAGTTGGACGCTCAACTGACTGAGCACCCAGGTGCACCCCACCCCCCGGATAGTTATTTTTAGTCTCAAAGTGAAAGACTGGACGTGCATAATGGAAGAGGCCAGCCTCTCACCAACACTCAATCTTAGCATCACTAATGATGGAGTCAACTAGATATTACGCATCTTCTGATGTGGTTCAACACCTGTGCCGTTTACCAGTCAAAATGCTTTACCTGAGTTTATATAGTATAATATAATAATTTGTGGATATAATTTCTAAAGCTTACAGGAAATAAGGGGAATAGAGAAAGATATTAAATACTACTTGAAGGAAGCCATCAGATAAAATCCAGAAGTTGAGACATTCTACAGGACACCTAGACTGATCTTTTTTTTTTTTTTTTTTTTTTTTAAATTTTTTTTTTTTCAACGTTTATTTATTTTTGGGACAGAGAGAGACAGAGCATGAACGGGGGAGGGGCAGAGAGAGAGGGAGACACAGAATCAGAAACAGGCTCCAGGCTCTGAGCCATCAGCCCAGAGCCCGACGCGGGGCTCGAACTCATGGACCGCGAGATCGTGACCTGGCTGAAGTCGGACGCCCAACCGACTGCGCCACCCAGGCGCCCCCTAGACTGATCTTTTTAATAAGCTAGTGTTAAAACTGAAAACAAAAGGCATGGTGGTAGATAAACCATATTAAAGATTTGGGAGCCATAATGGCCAGGTACAATCATTCTCTGCTTTGTTAAAACCAATATTCAATTGAGGGGATATCTGAATATAGCCGTGGTATCATATGGAATAAAAATATGAAGTGGACAGATGGAGATCACAGACTGCAAGGGTAAGTTCAATTCAGTATGGACTACAAAACCTCACTTTTGGTTAAAACACCACACATATGTATATGTTTCCATAGAAAATTATCTGAAAGAATACACTATCTGAAAGAAGGAGTTATACTGACCCGAGTGGTAAGAATGTGAAACTAAGTTTTAACTTTTTGTATGCATTTTCTAACTTTCTATATAATCTACCTTACTGCTGCTGTAACAATAAATGGTTGTCAAAAACAGGAACAGATAAAATTATACCTAAACGGACCTTCTCCTTTGTGGAGTGCAGTTGGGGAGTGGGAAAGGAAAGCAAAGTAGAAGCTTCCACCCAAGGAATGGTTGGTAAAGATGACTCCAGGCTTTTTACCAATAGCCTTACTTCAGAGGCACTCCTCGGAGGCAACAGGAAATTGAACAAAGTTTACAGAGTTCATAGTCTGTGTATTCATCTGTACTCAATGTGCATTGATGTGATCTAGTTTTGTTTTTTTTTTTTAGCATATAGGAAGAAAATGCTTGAGAATTTGAAAATAAAAGTTGTATCACGAACATTTTTCAAGTCCAAAAGCAGTGACCTAATTTTGATTTGTATTCTTTAGCTAAGATTTATCCTTTTGTCAGTGGAATGCAACTGAGAGTCTAGAAACAAACTCAACAAGGGTGTCAAGACCATCAATAGGGTGAAAAACAGTCTTTTCATCAATATGGGCTATCCACATGTAAAAGAATGAAGCTGGACTCCTATCTCACACCACATTCAAATATTAAATCAAAATGAATCGAAGGCCCAAATGTTAAGAGTTGAAGGTACAAAACTCAGAAAAAACCCTAGGTATAAATCTTTCGGACCTTGAAGTAGGCAATGGTTTCTGGGATGGCTATCATCACAAAGTCAGTGAGAATGCAGCAAAACTAGAATTCTTATATATTACCGGAAGGAATGTAAGATGGTGCCACTACTACAGAAGATAGTTCGGCAGTTCCTCAAAAAGTTAAACATATGACTCGGCAGTTCCACTCCCAGTTGAAAATATCTGTCCACACTAGAACTTGGACACGAATGCTCACAGCAGCATTACTCAGAATAGTTGAAAAGTGAAACAGCCCAAGTATCTATCAATTGATTAATGGATAAAGAAAATGTGGTGTAATCACACAAAAGAATATTATGCAGCTATAAAAAGGAATGAAAAGTACTGATACACGCAACAGCATGGCTGAACTTGAAAACATGTTCAATGAAAGCAACCAGATACAAAATGTCACATACTATAGGAGTCCATTTATACGAAAGAATCAGAATAGGCAAATTCCTGGAGACAGAAGGCAGATTAGTGGATGTCAGGGGCTGGGAAAAGTGGCAGATAGGGAGTAACTGCTAATGAGCATGGAGTTTCTCTCTGGGGTGAAAAATATGTTCTGGAATTAGTGGCAACGGTTGTGCAATGCTGTGAACACACTAAAAACCAATGGATTTTATGGCATGTGGCTATCTCAATTAAAAGATTAAAAAGAAAAAAGATGTATGTACCCCTTTTGGCAACTAGTTTGGCTTCTATAAACCTGAGTTAGAGGTCTGTGGCTACTAACTAGGTGGCCACCCACTGATTCAGATAAGGAAGAAATTTTTCTCTATACTAGAAAAGGTGAACAAGAAGATGGAACTGTTTTAAAACTAAGAACTCGTATTTCTTTAAAAAGTGAAAAGTCATTTTTTTCTTACATATGCAAAACCACTTCAAAAAGAGAATGCTGTTTGTTACACATCAAATTCCTCTACATGTACCACAGTTTCTTAACCCTCTCGTGCCTTATAGTCACTCTATCTTCTGTGTACTGTCAATAGCCAAGAAGGTTTTGCTGAGCTTTACTTCCTGTAGTTTATTTTATTCAAAAACAAAAAGAAAAACAAAACATAAAACAACAAAGACTCCGAAATTTTCTGAAATGATACCTGTCATCCCCTTTTCTTTTCCCTGTACAACTGGGAATCATTCACGAGGACATCTTACAGGATTACCTTCTAATTGTAAGACTTGTCAATATTTGCATTTCTTACCATTTTCAAATCCTCAAAGTTGAGGAATACAAAGCTGGCAACTCATTTTTTTCTCAATTTGTTGTTGAAATTTTTTTTTTAATGTTTATTTATTTTTGACAGACAGACAGCAAGCGGGGAAGGGGCAGAGAGAGAGGGAGACATAGAATCTGAAGCAGGCTCCAGGCTCTGAGCTGTTAGCACAGACGGGGCGGGGGGGGGGGGGGGGGGGGGGACGGGACTCGAACCTATGAACCACAAAATCATGACCTGAGTCAAAATTGGATGCTTAACTGACTGAGCCACCCAGGCACCCCTCAATTTGTTGTGTATTAAACATGAAGCTGGATAGATACTAGAGAGCAATTCAATGCTCTCAATGTTACAACACTAACCTTAGGATACACACAATAGTTTTAGTTCATTCCATAATGGTACAGAATAAGGGAAATAATGAAAATAACTTCTTAAAAGTAGTAAGAGTTAAAAAAGTTCCCTGGTGTACAAGGGATGTTTCAAGGGTGAGTTAAAAAGAAGAGCAAGCAAGTTAAAAATGTGGTTTAGAGCTCCTCCTAATGGCACAAAGACAGAATTCTGATCACTGGGACTCTACTATAGTTCATTCAGTGAGATTGCAGAGAAAAAAAGGTAAGGAAACAGGACTGTCCTTAGAAAAGACGGTCCTAAAAATAAGCAGGGGAAAGCCCAAACAATAAAAGCATCAGTAGTTTTTTTTTTAAGTCAAAGGTAGCATTTGGCTAACATATATAGAAGAAATAATGGACGAGATTTGTGTGAGAAGAATTTTGACTTGTAAATATGCTTTGAGAAAAGAAAAAATTAGAAAGTAAAGCAAAAAGAATCCAGAGAGGCTTCATTTACAAGTAGGTTTACTTAACAGGAGGCTTTAACAGTGTCAGGAGGCATTACTACAAAGAAATAGGAACAATGAGAATAGAGAAAATCTGTGGATGAAAGGAAATGTGCGTGCATGCTGTAAGTTTATTTTAGGGAAAAGCTAAGGGTATCCACAATTATAATAATGCTCTTATATAATTATAAATATCAGTAATATAAAATATCTATTGAATGAATGGATATTTAAGCACAAAATACAGTTTGAAAGGCAATGTGATAAACTCAAGCCAAAGTTTTAAGACAGGTAAGCATTTATTATTCACAAGAAAAAAAGGAGATATATATATACACACACACATATATATATATGGGTGTATATACATATATATGTGTGTGTGTGTGTGTGTGTGTGTATATATATATTTTTTGTTTGTTTGTTTGTTTTTGTTTTTTAGAGTAAGCAATAGAGAGGAGACAGACAGAATCTCCATGCTGGGTGGGGAGCCTGATGCAAGGCTCAATCTCATGACCTTTAGATCATGACCTGAGCTGAAATCAAGAGTCAGATGCTTAACAGACTGAGCCACCCAAGATCCCCCCAAAAAGGCTTTTTTAAATGGATGCTTTTCTATAGAAGAACTGATTCAAAAGATAAATCTGAACCTGACAAGAGGAATGTTTTTATTTAGGACTAAGGGCTATAATACTTCTGCCAAAGTGGGCAGCTAACAGATAAAGATTTCCACTTGAAGATGCTGATGAAGAATGGATTTGGGACAGCAGAGTCAGAAGGCCTATCAACCAGAATTTGCTCTTGCAGTAGTGATTTCCTGGTTCGCAATGACTACTTCTTGTTAGGAACTGGCCTATTCTTATGGCTCACAGGTCAAAGCAATGGCTTATTATTCCAGCGCTAAATTGTGTAAACCTAAAGGTTTCCTGAATCCTAAACACAAGGCCCAAGTGACAATCCTTCTATCTGGTTCCGACACGGAGAGAGAACTGCTTTTCTAAAGGCCACACCCCTGGCCTCCCAGAAAGCCTGGCAAAGCAAGCCTTCACATCCCAAATCAGAGGTGCTGCATATCAGCAAAAATGAAGAAAATAAAATAGTAGCATCGCCTACTCCATCTTAAGCCAGGACTCAAAAGATGAACCTACATGACTCTGGGAGTGTGAAAGTGGGTCCCCACAGACGATCATCTCAATGGTTATGAAGAGAAAGAGGGACTGTTTCTACAATGGCTTATGGTCTCAATACTTAATCAGAATTCTCCTCTCTGAAGTTTGGAGGGTGGAGTAAAAAAGAGAAAAACCTATCTGTCAGCCCTTTCCAGCCTCTTATGAAATAGCTCTGCTCTAATAAAGTTCATATTAAACATAGTTTGATAACTGTTTTCTGGAATTAGGCATCTATTGATTTTTATAAATACAACACGAATTTTAATACACATTTAATATTGAAATACTGTCAACTTATTCGCTTTCCCATTTAGGCAGTTTTGTTAAACACGGAATTCAAAATAGGGTGTAATGAACCCTAGCTGTTTACCTGGTAGATGTGCTTGTCTTCTCTACTGTGGACATGAGTCTTGCAAATGCATCAGTCACTTTGAGGCTTGAGGTGGAGATTTCCAGCTTAGAAGTTGTTAACTCATACAACTCTGGATCCACACCTTATAGTATAAAATGATAGTCAGTGATGGCAAGCTGCAATAGGTTACTCAATTAGCTACAGTCCAAGATGCAAAAGGCAATTATTCTGTAAACATCTGAGTCTTTTCCAAGCATAGCACATCTTTAGACTACTGTAGTATTGAATTTATTTTTTACATTAGAGATTCCATGTTTCAGAGTTTTTATGAAGTAGGAAAGTACTTTAGCCTTAATCTAACATTTAGGTAGTGGCTATCACGCAATTATTTCTAAAATTTCTGTCTGCTATGGAAAACTCCCTCTATTTTAGATTAGCGATAAAAGTTATCCATGTTTCATAGAGTTCACGTTTGTTACATGACATTTCAATGTTCAAATGTACTGATTAACCTCATTTTGGAACTTCCCTCTCCCTCTCCAACCATCTTTTCTCCATTACTTTACTCCTCACCAAAAGATTTGGAAGCTAACAGGAAGTCTCAAACATGGTAAATGACTCAGTTAAATATATTCTGACCATGAGGACATGAAGCATTACTCAAAGCATCAAATTATTACTAATGATAAATTATATACCACATTGTTTTTTCTTCAGGTAAGAAGGAGGGTTAAATATTCCCAGAAAACTATAATAAAAGCACAACTTTTAGACAAAATGAAAACTGTCTCAAGGGTTAATTATAATTCTATGGTCTCATATCTGATCTTGTTTAAATAATTCAAAATAAAGATGAGGTCAGAGAGATTATAAAAGTCTATAAAAATTCTCCATCTGACTTCACTAAAATATGCACATATATTTTTATATCTCACTTGAATACAGATTTATATTAAATAACAATGACTATAAAAATACTGAAAAGAACAATTAGATATTTTTGATTCAGGCTAAATGTTGGATAATAAAGACTCAAATAAAAAACCTATTAATCCTATACTCTCTTTGGTACCAGCAAGTTACTGGAGATAAAAAGTTTAGTAGTTTCAGAATAAGAGAAAAGCAGATTGTAAGGAAGAATATCTTACAGTTTCATCAATTTTTACTTATTATTCCTAAAAAGTTCTGAAGATCAGCA
Organism: Prionailurus bengalensis; assembly: GCF_016509475.1. Lineage (NCBI taxonomy): Eukaryota > Metazoa > Chordata > Mammalia > Carnivora > Felidae > Prionailurus > Prionailurus bengalensis. The sequence goes on along the minus strand of NC_057354.1, from coordinate 82,366,484 downwards.
GATAAAGTTACTTATAAATATAAATACTGATGTTGTAAGTTTCCTCAAGATATTTTAAGGGTAAGAAAAAAAAAATCAGGAACTGCCTTCTATTAACCACCTTTGCAGATGAGTAGCAGATGTAAAAACAGATCTCAGATGTTTACAGAAATCAAACAAGCAAAAGCAGCTTCCACAGTTATCATGTCCAACAAGGGAGGAAGGCTATAGAAAATGTTGACTCTCCCAAGTTCTTAATATTTCATTAAGGTACAGTTTCAAAATATACTTAACAAGGCCTTTTATTAGTATTTCTAGAAGTATGTAGGTTTCAATTAAAATCTAAATAATTGTAGATGCCTGTAAGGGACCAAATGAACCCAAAGTACCTCCTTCCTCCACTGTGAAAGGTTGGATTCCAAGTAACCACAAAATTTAAGCTGATGTCTAATATATAATGCAGAGTAAACAACTGCATTTCGACTGGCAACAGGAAAGTGGTAGTAAAAATTTGGTTGGGTTTATAAAATACTGGCCATTTGGCTGTCAAAGAATAAAGTGGGAAATAAAAAAGAGAGAGAGAGAGAGAGAGAGAGAGAGACAACACCCACCACCCCAGCCCAAAACAATGACCATCACAAAAAAAAAAAAAAAAAAAAAAAAGGGAAAAGTACCAGGACTATGTATTTTTCAAAAACAAGATAACTATTCTACACTAAAAATTGGAGTAATTTTTTTAATGGAAGAGTTTGCTTGTTTTTTCTTTTTGCTTTCTTCTTTTTTTACTTTACAGAACCTTAATGAGGCATAGTATAAATAACTATAAAGCTAGCCAACCAAGTTCTATGCCAACCTCCTAATTCTCACACACAAAATAATTAAATAATCGCAAGCTAAGTAAGACAAAATGACTTTCCCAGAAACAAGTCAGAAAAAGTGCAAGCAAGTGGTGAAATGGAATACTGAGAAAGGTGCGGATACCTGTAGCTTGATGGTAAGTTTTAACAAAACCCAATAGCAATAAAAAGAAGCCAAAGCAAATTTATAGTAATCAAGTTTACACAGCAGCTAGAGCATACTAATGAAAATATGGAACAAAATTATTTAAAAGGTTCCAAAGTAATGAGGACCGCATTTGAGCATGCTAATTTCACTTCTATTACAACTCTAAGCTTCTGAAACCACTTGCTCTTCTCAAAGTTGTGTATACTGAGCCTGGTTATCAGGTGATTTCTGTACTTCTTTATATGGTGAGATTATTTGTGTTATGGATGGTTTTCAACTGAGTTTGAAATGTAATGAAGAATTAAGTTTAAACCAGGTTTTAGGTGTCCAAAAATAGGACCTCATGTAAGTTACAGTATGGTTCATGACAAAACAAATCTGAGAGCAAATTAAAAATGGGAGCTTGGTATTTCATTCTTAGGAACACAGTAATGAGGAAACTGATACACAAGTTTTTGGTTGTCTTTTCTTCCCCCAATTAAGTATTAAAAACAGCTAATTAGGCTCACCCAGGTCATTTGATAGCTCAAATGTATTTAGAAGTAACTTGAGTAAACAGCAAAATATCATTTGGAAGTCAAAACCAGACACAGATTGGTTTTTCATATGCTTACAAAATCTCAGAAATAACGAAAATGATAACCAGGGGCTTAGGTTTGAGAAATCCAGTCATTCTACCAAATGGCCTTAGAACTTCCTTACAGTAGGATCAGTTTTCCATAACCAGATTTTGGAGAGGGACGTTCTGGCTTCCAGGCTCACCCTTATCTGACTTGTATGGTCTCCCCCATTTGCCACCATGGCTCCTAAACTGCTGGAAGAGGGTGGTATATTCAAGTGGAATAGAACAAAACCAGCAAATTCTCAGGAAACAGGCTGGCTGTGTAACTGACTGCTAGTGGGGATGGAGAGGGATCCTCGCTATGCATTCTGGGCATCAGCATCTATATAGCACCCCAACAGCTGTCTGGTGATCAATGGGCATGATTACCAGATCACAAGGCGGGATGACAGGGACTCATTAAAATTATATTGAATAAAATGTAAACATAAAAATGCCATTATATTTTAATCTTTTATTCAGTTAGAAAATGACAAAGTACATTAGTCCTTTGGTCAATAAACTGAACTTCGCAGGGCTGAACATTAATTTAACAGGCACTCCAGTAAGTTTTAATTTCTAGCTTTTAATATCTCATAGCATTTATACTATTAGCTTCTGTAACATTTTTTTCTTCATGGAAAACTAACAGAATACTTTCTATGTAAGAGCTACATGAAAACTACAGAATAGTTCTATGTGGGACCTATATATAACTAAGTGCTAGACTAACATTTTGGAATCTAATTATACACTTAGCAGTAATAAACAACTAACTGAATGCTAGAACTTGTAAAGGTTCTATTATCACAGGCACTACAACGTAAAGTCATCTTTGTATACTAAAATATTCTTATATCTCTAAACCTGTATTTTCTCAAATGGCTTTATAGAATATGCTTGTAAAAATAAGCATATAAAATATCACATTTTCCATTTACAGGAAAAAAAAAAAAACCCCACAAACCCCGCTCTTAACTAAGGACATTAGGGCCATTTTACTCCTAGAAATTACTTTCAGCTCTGAATATTACACTTAGAAAGCTTTCTTTAAGACACATTTCACAGAAGTCAGTTGTTATAATCAGATACTAGGAAATAACAATAGACAGATAAAAGAAAAGTATCAGAAAGATATTAGAGAGAATACAATCTACTCGTTTCCTTGTTTATAGGAAAGTCACGTGGTGTGGTCATGCTTTTTAGTAATTAAACTAGAATTGTGGTTTGAACACTCTGCTGACCTGGGATTGTGGTGCTGCTGCTAGAGCTACTGTCATCCACGGGCCCAAAGAAATCAAGGTTCAGAAGAGTGGAACCTCCACTAGCTTGAAATTCAGTGACCGTGTTGGTGGGCAGCCACACAGAAGGTAAGCCAAGGGAGGAGGGGTTATGTGTAAAAAGGGGTAAGACACACACTTGAACATGCAGGTTATAATTAGTAGTCATTACACATTTTAAAATCAACATTAAAACAATGTGTACAGTATTAGTTTTTCATTACTAAGGACATTTCTAAAGTAACAGTTTAATCCAATGTACATTTTCTCATGTACAAAGTAAATAATTTAACACTTAGTAAGGTTTTAGTTACGAGTTCAGTTCTTTCAATCAAAACTCGAAGCCATACCAGAAAGACCAAGGGGAAAGTGTACCCGTTAAAGGGAAACAATACTTTAATCTCAACCCAATATTAAGTCACTGTACATGCCCAAATCAATCTTCCTTGTTAGTAATGTTGGTTTCTAATTAATGATTTTTAAAAAGTGACAAAGTTGTCAGTTTCAGGACACACACCAATACATTAACTTGGTCTAAATTAAAATTAAGAAGGAATGTCATAACTGCCCTACCCTGATGTGCAACCTCAAGCTGTACTGTTCCCCTTTAACTCTGAAACAGTAATCAGAAATAGCATACATTTTTAAAGAAGTTGTTTGTTAATAAAAAGCATGATGATTTGACTGAATAAGACACCAGACAACAGCAAAAGGTGCATCCAGGCTTTCCTTCAGCACTGTATTCAATTGGATGCTGTCCATGTCCTAGGACCCCCAGTCTAAGGTAAAGCTGATAGAGCGACAGGTGTATTAGACAATGGCTCAAATAACTTATGAAGTGTAAGGAATAAGGGCAATTGTATCTTAAGATCCAATTAAAATTTGTGGTGTCAACACACTGGAAAAGTAGCATTTGAAAGACCCACATTACTAGAATAAGTTATTCCTTTTTTAGGATTTTCTCTTAAAGCCATGAGAGAAACCAATTATTTCTACAACTACCTACTAGTACGTTGAGATAAATTTTAGAAAAAGATCATGAAAATCATTCATTTTCCATTTGCATAATAAGTGCTCTATAAAATATTATTAAATCTGAAAACTACTTTGAGTCAATAAATATGGATCTATTTGCACATTGTTTTTGGTTATATAATTGTGCTTTGTGCTTTTTTTAAGCAGCCTCTAGCCACAAGACTTTGCATCCAAGAAAATTCCACAAATTAAAACTACAGAAACAGATTTCAAGTGAACTGGTGCTACCTAAAATATCATTTAAACTACTTAGATATTGTAAAAAATAAAGAAGCTTTTTACGTAAGATAAAGAAATCAAAATTTTACCTCTACTGCTACCTGAATTTGGACATTAATACTGTTAATAACAGTAATAGCTGTTTTGTTTTTTTTTTTTTTGAGCAATTACTATTCAGAAAGAAAGCCTGAATTTCCAAAGATAAGAATAAGAAGTTATGTTCAAACAAAAAAAGGAAATCAGCAGAGAGAAGTTTGTCTGAACTTTGTAGCTTTCTTAACTCTAGCTCTGGTGCTAGAGGCTCTACGGAGAGACGTACCATCTAAAGGGTTAGTAAGGCCACTGCTACTCCAGTCAAACTGGACGGGTGGTAGAGACTCCTAGAGTTGAAAACCAAAAAAATCAAAATTAATCAGTACAGGCTGTAGCAACGTAAAGAATCCTTAAAACAAAACAAAAAACTATTATAGCAAGATCATTAGGCAATGAAGTACCTAAAGACAAAACTGGGATAATTTACAGTTTCGGAAGATTATCTAAAAATATGAACACAAACTGAAATTGAAAAACTGACAAACAGTACAGCTTATTGATATTAAGAAAAACTGAGAAATGGAATTACTTTTATATTTTCAAACATACTTATGGACTGATTCTATGTCAAGATTTCAATCTATTCTCAAGTTACGGTTGAAAACTACTGGCTAGATTATAATACAAATATTAAAAAAAAATCACTGACTTTTTTCACTGGAGTGATCTACTTAATATTAAATGACTGGCCACTTAAAATTTCTCAGTAGATGGTCTAAAGCAATAGAGAAGGTACCATACTGAAAAGGAGGAGATTTGCGTTATCCAAGACCGAGTAACTGCTAATTAACTAGTTGTATGATCACGTGTGGTTTAATTTAACTGGTCTCTTTATGTATAAAATGAGAAAGTTTAGAGTCCAAGAGCTCTGGTTCTTTACAATTGCCCAAACTACAAAGAAAATTATGGGCCAGTAAATAGGAACTACATTTAAAATAAAAAAAATTAAATCAACTTCTCTAACTTAGAAATCACTTATAATCAGTATCAGAATTTAATTTTAAAAATAATGTACTTATAAGTATACTCAGAGCTCGTGTGCATATTCTAGGTTTTAAGATTTTGTTAATTGTCAAACACATAAATTGAGCCAATAGTACATGTGAGATAGAAGGTGGTACAAAATATTTTAAAAATGATCATTGCTTTAAGAATAGTCTTAACAAGAAAAAATTGGGATTCTTAGTTTTCTTTCTTCTTTTATTTTTGGGGTGGTATTGACAACAGTTACTGAAATAACCTGTGTTCTAGAAGACTCTTAATACCAACATGTTGCTGTCTCTTTTTGGTAGTGCTTACCACTATGCTTTATTGTAAGGTAGATATTATTACAACTTTATACTCATTTTTTTTCTGTGTAAAGACTTGTTCCCTGTAGGAAAGGAGCATGAATTGGTTATTTTTGAAAGTCTAATTCCATGATATTATAATACAATTGACTTGATAATTGGGATACCAATGATAAGCATGTTACTATAAGCATTTAGTCTTCCCTAAAGCAGGTCTGGAGATTTAGGAGGGAGGTATAAACAAAGCAAAATGCTAATATTAGTAGTTGCCAGGGGTTAGGGATAGTTGGGGGTGGGGAGGGCTATTAAAAGAATTCTTTATGGTGATAGAAGAGTTCTGTATCTTGATTACAGTGGTGGTTACATGTATTTATCCATGTGATAAAATGGCACAGAACTATACACACACATTGAAATCAAGTCATATTCCTGGTTTTGGTATTATACTATAATTAGTAAACTGTAATTAGGGAGAGAAACTGGTGAAGGGTACAAAGCATCTCCTCTATACTATCTTTGCAACTTCTTGTGAATCTTTAAAATTAAAGATTAATTTAATCTTTAAATAAAATTAATAATGCTGGTGAAAATCTAGTTTATAACCTACCTGCAAGAGTGATAAACACTTAGAAAAGATCTTTAGCTGATCTCAGAAACCATCAAAAAGCTGTAAGTATTCCAACAGATTCAACTATTATTTTACTTAGAGATCATTGAAACCTTTAGTCCTATTGAATAGTGACTGGATGGACAATACTCAAGTTTATGCAATAACAAAATTTCTGGTTAAATGGAGCAAAGCTCTTTCATTAACATGTTTTATCTAAATGATGTCAAGTAACCGGTTGCTTAGAAATATTTCAATGATTTGCTAGGCATTTTAGATTCTCATCCAGATATAGGTCATTTTGAAGATAACAGCCAATATTATAACAACGAGGTGCTAAAACATGGCTCAACATTTAGTGGAAATAAGACAGAAGTAAAACAGGACACGTTGGCAATTATAAGCTAACAAATGGCATTGCCAAGGAAGACTTCTTAAAGAGAAAGCGCTGAATGAAGCATTTTAAAACAAACTTAAGCAATGAGGTATGATTACTGTAGAGACTAAGCACTAAGGAAGAAAAGGTAATAATAAAAAGAGCAAAAACATTATATGTTAACTAAATGGAACTTAAATAAAAACTTCAAATCAAACAAAAAAAATTAAGTACCTTTAGATTTATCCTTATTTCATGGTTTTGTTGCTTTGGTAATAGCATGTTTTTTTATTTCTGTTCCTAATCACTTGTTTTTAGTATATATAGAAATATAGTTCATTTCTATATATTGATCTTACAGCCTGAAATTTTGCTAAATTCACTTATTGGTATTACTGTTTTTGTAAATTCATTGGGATTTTCTATGTAGATGGATGTCATTTGTTAATAAAGACAAAGAATACCGATTAAGAAAAAAAGAGCAACCCCCCGCCGCCACCCCCCCCCAAAAAAAACAATGGGAACTAGAAACCAGAGACTTGGGTTCTAGTCCCAGCTGTACCACTGATGTATGATTTGGGGTACATCATTTAGCCTTTCCAAATATATTCTCTTAATGTAAAAAGAGCACAGTGCTACACAATTTTTTTTTCTTTCTTCTAACTTTAAAATTCTGATTCACAGTGCACCTGGATGGCTCAGTTGGTTAAGCGTCTGACTCTTGATCTCGCAGTTCATGAGTTCAAGCCCCATACTGGGCTCTATGCTGACAGTGCACAGCCTGCTTGGGATTCTCTTTCCTTCTCTCTCTGCCTTCTCTCTCTCCCTCCCGTGTTTGTGCTCTCTCTCAAAAAATAAACTTAAAAAAAATTAAAAAAATAAAATTCTGATTCACAAATGAAATAGCCAAATCCAGAAGCCTAAGAGGAAATTTTCTAGTAGTGACTAGTTAGATAACTGCTAGCCAGAGAGCTGACTCAATTCAGCAGTGGATAAAGTGTGGTTAATGTACTGATCTTGCTAAGTAATAGGGGAATCAGTAATGGCACCATGAATGATGTGACCTTGACATTCACTGAATAAAGATTAAAAAAAAAACAAAACAACAAAAGTATCATTATTGCCTTTTGCCCACAAGCTGTTTTTTTCAGGTAAAAGTATCCTAGAAAAAAACACCAGGAACAGTTGTTAAATAAGTCATTAACCTCCTAAACAAGAGATACAATGGTATAAATTTGGAAGAAACAATAAAAATCCAATGGGTACCCAGATTGAGCCAGTTCAGAAAGCAGGCAGTCGTAATGAGAATTATACAATGATGGTAAGTTTGGAAGTCACTGTTAGTGATGCCAATAAAAATAACATAAAAGGAAGGTATGGTGTACAGTTGACCAAAAAAAAAAAGGTATTAAACAGATCTTTCCTGACACATTTTGTTGAACTTCTAGTACTAAAGGCTATGGCTGTTTCCTCTGGATATCATGACTAGTGGAAAGATGTAACAGTATTACAGCATGGCCAAAACATAAAGTAAAAATAATACACACACTGCCTGCCAGAGAATAGTGGTAAGGAATATTGCTTTACATAAAGAGAATCTTATAATGTACTTTAGATGTTTCTAAAATATTTAAAATATTCAGGAGTATGGAGCCAAGCAAAGATCATACAATTTAGTGAAGAAGGCGTGCTGAGGTGCCTTCTGATACGTGTACGAAGTCTTCAGTTTGAGTGTCTGTATGCTGACATGCTTCATGTAGAATGAAGGCCTACAAAGGCTTAAGTTGATTCAGAAATAAATTTGAGGGGCAACTGGGTGGCTCAGTCGGTTAAGCATCTGACTTCAGCTCAGGTCATGATCTCGTGGTTCGTGGGTCTGAGCCCCACATTGGGCTCTGTGCTGACAGCTCAGAGCCTACAGCCTGCTTCAGATTGTGTCTCCATCTCTCTCTGCCCCTCACCCGTTCACTCTCTCTCAAAAATAAGCATAAAAAAAAAGAAATGTGAACAACTTCGACTGGGAGATATTATTTTCACTGGCTCCCAAAAAGCCTAAAAACTTAAGCTAATGAGGATCACAAACCCCAAAAAAGGTACTTAATATTTGTGTATTTTTTAAATAAAGAGATGTATGCACTAAACTGAATAAAAGCATGTGATTAAAGAGGTTTTTTTTACATAATTAGCAAGAGACCAAGTTCCATCTTCTAGCAAAGAAGTTAGATGTGCTTAAATGCTGCTGAGAACTTCTATACTTGACTAGAAAGGGGGACAGCAGTCCTTGGATTATAAGTATATATATGGGTGTATGCATATGTATAGACACAGCAGCAGCTAAACACCTATCATGGAGCCCTGATTAACCTCCATTAAATTAATACACTTTAGTTTCCATTAAAAGTTCCATTAAATTAACATACATATTTTTTATTAGGTCATCTAAGACTTAAAGTCATTTATAATTGAATTCTACAAGAAAGATGGTAAGTATGAGGGGTGACTAGAATATAATATGTAAGATCAACTAAACCAACTAGGGGCAAAAATGACAAGTGACAGCTAACTCTGATAAAATAAGCAATAGTTTATGGGGTGCAACACAGAGAAGTGGTTGGATGGAGAAGAGGAGGAGGAGGCAGCAGGCAAAACGAGCAACAAGTGGCCTCAAGCAAGAATGGCTTCATTTTCAGTAAATGTGCCAGGTAGTCTGAACCAGGTAGTTCAAGTTAATTTCCTAATACCTCACACTGTAGGAATAAAAATGTTGCCTTAAGGTAGAAGTGGGAATGTGCTATGGGAGAAGTAATTTTGGGATCTGCTTATGTAGGGCAGGCCTGAGAAGGAAGCTAAGAGCCAGAGAACAATGTAACGACAATTAAAGGAAGAGAACTAAGGACAGATTCTACCTACGGAGACAAATTTGCCCAAACCACTTTGCCTGTTGCCAACCATCAATAAGGCCAGGCATTTTATGTTTCAGGCCTCCTTGCCCACTATTTCGGTGCTAGTAATGAAGTGGCTTCAAAGGGATGTTTAAGCTATGCTAAGTATAAACCACAGTGGTACACAGCCATAATATCAGATGTTCCTTGAAACACAGCTGAAAGGGTAGGACTTTGCTTTATGTTACTGTTTTCTAAAGTATATTCTTCAAAATTCTAGTTCAATGGGTGTTATGACTCCTTTTCCGTTGGTCCCTGTGGCCAAGTAAATTTAAGAAATAATTAAAATTAAATAGGGTTATTTACTGCAGGATACTCCAGAGACCTTAATATGTGTGTTGAGAATCTTCAAGGGTGGTTATTGGGTATGTATGAAAAATTTTCCAAACTTACTTCCCCCTGGAACCCTTCTTTAGTAGAGCATCTCTGGGGGTTAGTGTTCAAAGAACACACACTTTGGGAAAAGCTGTCCAAATACACACTTTTGTGTTAGATATAACTAAAGATGATATTTAAGGTAAAAAAAAAAAATAACATGGCAAGAATGTTTTACAAATGGTAATGTTCACTTAAAAATATTAATCTTCTAAAAAAAAATGTTTAACCAGCACTCAGTCAGTTTCTAACGATGTGGGAGGAGTAAGCAAATTTTTCCGCAGATAAAAAAGTGAGGGGGTAGGCTCTGCTATTAACTATATTAGACTGAAAAAAATTTGTGCTTAATGATGCCAAGGAGGTAAAGGATAAGAAAGACTGCTTTCTTTTCTTCTGAATCCGGAATGTTTTGTAAAAGGCCACATTATTTTCAACTTAAATAACTTTTATTCAAACTCTCAAAACAACAGTTTTTGATGCGATCAACAATTTTATTACTTAATAAAATTTGCAGGTTTCGGGGAAAACACACAATAGCAGATTTGAAGAGTCGGTGTCAATGTACCATTTCCCAATTTTTTTGAAAATCAGCACTTACCAGATTGGTATGTCAGTAATTATGATCATACAATGTTCAAGCTGTAAGGGGTTTTTAGAGATGCCTGCTTCACAAAGTCTTCATTTTATAGGTAAAGAAACTAGGGCCTAGATAGGTTTAAAGGACTTACACATAACCAGCTATTGCTCAAGTGTGCCTTTTTTAAAAATTAAAGATAGTTTCTTAATTGTATTCCAAGGGATGTTAATAAGTAATCAAAATCATGTCCATCATGAAGTCAAAATTTTTACATATTTTAAACTAAAATTTATACTTAAGGGAAACACTCTGGACGTATGTGTGTATACATGCATAAATGTATCAATACACAGATATTTTTACCTGAAATTGGTCAGATGTACATGTGTTCATTTCTGGTGACATGGTGTTTGTCTGACCAATGGAAGCGATTTTTTCTGCAGCAGATAGTGGTTTCAATGGTTCCTTGGTGGGTTCTAACATACCCTGAAAAAGGCATATTAGCCATTAATGGGGAGGGGGAGAAATCAACTCAAACTTCATGAGAAAAATCAATGTAGCACAAAGTAAAAACCCAAGTCATTTGGAAAGTGCTAAAGACAAAAAGGAACTACTGTTAAATTTTGTTTAGAGAAAATTTTATAGCACTGTAGTGGAAAATGTTTTACAATAGTACCTTTGGAATCCAAACTTTTGAAGCAAGACCTTGTATTTTAAATCAGATTTGTTTTAAAGTGCCTAGTTATCACTGTTATACAAAAGCATAAGCAATTTGGAATGCCAGGGGTGGGGAAGAGGCAAGCACAACAGTATATAGTATGCAGGCCCTAAGAATCCAACACTTTTGTGACGTTTCAGACACTGAAACAGAAAAGGACATCCTTTGAACCCATTACACCATGGTGGTGCTTGGAGAAGTGAGAATTCTAAAACACACCATCTAGAGAGTGGCACTCTTGGAGGGGCCAAGATGATGGAGCAGCATAGAAGTTCTCTGCTTCTCTCGTCCCTGAAATGCAGCTAGATTAGCATCGAACCATTTTGCACACCTAAAACACATCATCTAATGTGATGGGGTCTACAGCTTCAATGTATGTTTAGTATTTGAGCCTATCACCACTAGAGGATGGGAGCTCTCATACTTAGTTCCTTGAATTGGCATAGTAGAGAAACAGCCATTTCAGAGGGGAAAACATCTTACATGTTCCACTACGTGTGTTAAAAATCTAACACACTTTTTGAGTAAGAAAGGAAGGCACTGAGGATGGAGGTAGAAATAAGGAAAAAAAAAAATCAGCAGTTTGCATCAATACTCTACCAAACACTACTAATAATGGGTAATCATCCAGGTTAATGGCCTGCCAAAAAAAGTTTTAACACATTTTAAAATAACACTTGATAAACTCTTGAATATTTATCAACCAGACTACACAAAAGTCTCCCTTTACTGGGGGGAAAAATATCAAAACTGCTAAGACAGCTTTGTAAGGCTAGAATCTGTAAAATCCAACCCCCCCCCTCTTTTTTTGTAAGATTCTGTAAATTTCTAAAAACAAGTTTTCAGGACAATCTCTCCTCTTTTCGTGTAATAGGGTATATGCTGGGGCACCTGGGTGGCTTAGCTGGTTAAGCGTCTGACTCTTGGTTTGGGCTCAGATCATATCTCACGGTTCCTGAGTTTGAGCCCTGTGCTGCGCTCCGAGCTGACAGTGCAGGGCCTGCTTGGGATTCTCTCTCCCCACTTCTCTTCTCTGACACTCTCCTGCTCGTCCTCTCTCACGCTCTCTCAAAATAAACTTAAAAAAAGATAGGGTACATGCTAACTAAAGCAATTTATAGATGCAATCTTTTTCTTTTTAAGTTTATTTTGTGTGTGTGTGTGTGTGTGTGTGTGTGTGTGTGTGTGTGTGTGAGAGAGAGAGAGAGAGAGAGAGAGAGAGAGAGAGAGAGAGAGAATGAGAATGAGAATGAGAATGAGAATGAATATCCCAAGCAGGTTCCATGCTGTCAGAGCAGAGCCCCACGCAGGGCTCAATCCTGAGAACCATGAATTCATGACCTGAGCCGAAATTAAGAGTCAGACGCTAACCACCCAAGTGCCCCACACAAATTCCATTCTTAACGATGATATTTTATAAAAGGCTTTCCTCCAAAGCTTGAATGAAAATAAATTCGTGGTCTGACTCATCAGCATATACATTCTGCACGCTTTCTAGTGTGCCCTTATGTAAAGAGACCATGCATTCAGCAAACAATTACCAACCTTAGCCAACTTTTCTAATGTCAACTATTACTTAAATCAGTGGTCCTCAAAGTGGTCCCCAATCAGTAGTTTTTGCATCACCTGGGAACTCGTCAGATACGTAACCCACCCCTACTGAATAAGAAACTCAATGGTGCCCAGCATTCTGTTTTAATACATCTTCCAAGCAATTCTGATGCATGTTTTTTATAAAGTATTTTTTTAATGTTTTATTTTTGAAAGAGTGAGAGCAGAGGAGGGGCAGAAAGAGAGGGGGGGCAGAGGATCTGAAGGAATCCAAAAACACAAACACATCCTTGGGCTGAGGATCCAAAGTGGGCTCAGGCTCTGCACTGACAGCAGCGAGCCCGATGCACAGCTCAAACTCACAAACTGTGACATTATACCCAACCTGAAGTTGGATGCTCAACCGACAGAGCCACCCAGGTGCCCCAATTCTGATTCATATTAAGGTCTGAGAACCAGTGACTTAACTGACTACTTCAGGTACTACTGCTTCCGATGAGACCAAAAGATACTGAACACCTTATCTGTGTAAAGCACCATGGGAAAAATTCAGGTATAATTAAAATCTGAAACCAGATATGAAAAAGAATGTTTCTAAACATAAGGCATCATAAAGATGGAGGAGGAGAGATGTATTCACTAAATCAACTTTGGTATTAAAAGCTTATAAAAATGGTAGAGTTATTGCTAATAAAGATTGTAATTAAGGCAGAAAAATAAAGCAAGAATATCCCTCTCTAATTCCTCACAAAATTTAAAGAACTGGCTCATGCCTGAGCCTACACATAAGGATTAAGTAGGTTACCGCCCCCAGTGTGCTGAATGAAAACTCCTACAAATTAAATTCATACTTTCTACCTCAGTATGTGACAGTAACACCAACCACCTCTAGAATGCTACTCCTTGAGGAAAAAAGAAATGCAAATAACCAAAGGTTAGAGTATGTCCTGGATTATATTTACCCACAACAGCAAACAGTATAGGGATAATCAAGGTGTTTTGAAAATACAAGGTAAGTTACATTTGTAAAGGAGAGAAACTGATAAAAAGATTCAAGCACAGGTTTTTGTCTAATTCCACAAAACTACAAAAACAAAACAAAGTAAAACATTTCAATTCAAATCAATAATTAGGCCTTATTCATGGAAAAGTTTTGTAGATTAAAAAGGTCAAATTTCACAGCAAATTCATTTTTGCATGCACATAAGGTTGTATAAATTCCATACCAAGCTATATTTTTCTTTCTTAAACATTCTTCCTTGTTTTCAAAAGTTATTGGTGAAAGAATTTAATTCACCAATAACTCAAAGACACACCAAAAAACACAAACACATCAAACTTCAAAGTGTGACTGAGTCTTGAGAAGGTACAGAAAGAAAATTCCTCAGTTATCCTGGACTACCTGGCATATCTGAAAAAACAAAATTCAACATATTTAAAAAATTAATGGAAAAACTGAGGACCGATTATGGGTCCTGGCCCATTTTCAATTACTATCATTTGGTATTCCCAAGGTTTTAGACACATCCATTCATAGCTTCAACAGTGCATGATTTAAAACTGATCACAACTGGGTTACAACAAATGCTATCTAAGCCTTCAAATACTTCAGCTTCCACTTTTTAAAAGCAAATTTAGGAAGAAAAACAAGAAGGAAAGAAGAAAAAGCAAGACCTCTAAAGGTACATTTTACAAAGAGTTATGAGCACTATATAACTAGGATAAAGATAATCTTCAATCTAAAACAAAACAGTGTCTTTAATTAATACAGCAAGATGTCCTTAAATCAAGACTTGAAGGGATGAGATGAAAAAGGATATTAATACTTATTCCCTTAATGTTCCCACACTAGACACCCCTTAAAATATACTTTCCACATCATGCCACGTAAGATAATTTTATGGAATGAATGCAGCAATGATAAATAGGTACAGGGACATTTTGTACTTACCAATCCTGCTGCATACATGGGCACTATAACAGGCTGCTTCTTGTTACCCGTGAAGAGCTACACATGTGTGTTAGAGAAAAAGAATGTATATTCAGAGAATGAGATGTCATACACTGAAACAGTTAACATGTTATTGCATACATTGTGAAATATAAATAGAAGAAATTGTTAAGTTGCCCATATGGGCTTGTATTTTGGATCTGTTACTACAATTCCTCTATTTTATAGTTAATGAAAAACATTACAAACAACCTTTTCTAAAAGTAAGAAATATTGACTGGAGAAAAATTTAGATGCATTTATGTTTAAGAGCTGGCATATTCAAAATACATGAGCATTTAAGCCAACTAACATTTATTTTTCTGAGGAACTAGCTTATCACAGCTTGAACAAAAGTGTAACAGAATTTAAAAACACCCATAGGTCCACTAAAGGATTTTCCAAGGTACTAACAAAACTCACAATGTTTCGGGTGTCTATTCCCAAGGAGCACAAAAGCTTCTTGTTGCTATGGGAGCCACCCCACTGATATCTCAAGCCATGTGCATCGTGGATGTCCTGTAGCTCGGTCCACACATCCAGCAGTTCCCTGCAAAGGTCATGATGAAGCCATCAACAATGGGTTACTCAATAGCTTTCACCATGAATCCTAGTTTTAATGTGACTGTGAAATATTATACATTCCAGTTAATCTTGTGTTTAACATGAGTATACAGCTATTTTCTGAATAAATCAACTGCCATTAAAGTAGCTAGTAGCTAAGCTAAACTCATTTGAAACAGTATGTCAGTAATCAACCAAAATTTAGCCTGTATGATTTTTCAATTGTAAAAAATATTTTTTTTAATTTTATATTTTTTTAACATTTATTTATTTTTGAAAGACAGAGACCACAAGTGGGGGAGGAGCAGAGAGAAAGGGAGACACAGAATCCGAAGCCAGCTCCAGGCTCTGAGCTGTCAGCACAGAGCCTGACGTGGGGCTTTAACTCACAAACTGTGAGATCATGACTTGAGCTGAAGTCTGATGCTTAACCGACTGAGCCACCCAGGAGCACCAAACTTTTTTTTTTTAACGTTTATTTATTTTTGAGAGAGCATGAGCAGGAGAGGGGCAGAGGGAGAGGGAGACACAGAATCTAAAGCCGGCTCCAGGCTCTGAGCTGTCAGCACAGTGCCTGACATGGGGCTCAAACTCACAAACTATGACATCATGAGCGGAAGTCAGACGCTTAACTGACTGAGCCAACTGGGCACCCCTTAAAACAAAAATATTTAAGAGGAGGAAAGAAATCATTCAGCATTCCACCATATTACTATAGCTATTTAATATGCTTTCTCTTTGAGTCTTGATCCACAAACACACAACTGCAATTACAGCAAATGCATAATTTTGTATTCTTTTCTCAGATTTTAAGCATTTCCTCATCTACATGTATACATTTTCCAATGGTCATGTAACATTCTGTTAGACACATGCATCATTATTTGACCACAACCTTATAGTTTAAATAAGTTATTTTCACTGTTCATCTCCTATTGTTAGTAAGGCAAATTATCTTCCTGTATTTTACAGTGTATTTTGTTGTAGAGTTGTGTTATTTCCCAAAATGAATCTCTTGGAGAGATTTCTGGGTCTAAGAGTATGAACTACTGTACAACTAGCATATTTTTAAATAACACATCTAAACAGTTTTAAGATGGTAAAGCATAAACCTTTTTGTCCCGTTCTCAGAAATCACCCCCAAAAAACCAAGAAGCAAATCATAATCTCCATATTAAAAAAAAAAATCAGGAGATAACTAAAACTTTGCACCACAAACTTTGGAGGTCACAAAGAGGATGAAGGAGGGACTTGTAGAGGGAGACAATATGTTCAGAGGTGGAGTAATGAGATGCAAAAGTCCAGGAATAACTTTGAAATTAAAATTAGATAATCAATCTAGCTCCTCTAACATCTAATAATTAATAGGAGTTCCAGAAAGAAAACAATGGAGGGAAAGTAACTGTATTGGTATTATATTAGTAATTGTCAATTCAAGAGAACTGCCCAATACTGAAGGACAGAAGCCTCCAGATTGAAAGGTCATATACCTAGTGTTCAGTCCAATTAATAAAGACTCATATCAAGATACTTCATTGTGAAATTTCAGAATACCCACAACAAAAAAATCCTAAATTATAAATTTAACATAAGGGTAGAATAAAAATTTTACTACCCATGTACCTTTATTTCTCAGGAGGCTATCAGAGGATGTGCCCCACCAATATGGGCTCTAAGTGAATGGCAATCCCAAGATACCATGTTTAAGAAGCCTAGATTGAATCCATCCCAAATTGGGATAGAATGGTGGAAGGCTCAGGGAAAAAAAAATGGAATGGCTAGCCTGACAGGTTTGATCATAACCTGGAGGGTAGGAAAAGACTGAGTAAATGAAAAAGAGAGGCAACTATTAAGTCCAAGAAGAAGCTTACTATAATGGAAATAGTGGCTTAGCAATAAACACTATTCACATGATTAAAATAATGAAAATACCAAATATCAACTTAACAAAAAACCATGATGTAAGTCATACAGGGAAGATGAAGGGAGGAGAAGAGCACATGTAAAGTCTAAATTCACACTTATCATACTCAGAAGTCAAAAGAAAATATATAAAATCGACTGAGGAGAGTAAGGATTTAGAAATATTTGAAAAAGCGTTCAAAAATGGAATAGGGAGGTTTTTTTTGTTTTGTTTCAGCACAATATGATTTTTTTAAACTTCAACACAATGTTACAAGAACATTTTAGAACCCTGATGTTTTAAGGTAACTGTTGTTCTAATTTATAAGGTTAAAACTAAAGAACATACATGCTATCTAAAAACTGTCTACTACTTACCCACTTTCAGCTAAGGCCTCTCTTGTTTTTATTGGGAAGGTGCTTGTTTCCAGCAAGTGCTTCAGGGAAGGAACTTCTTCTTCAGTATCAGGGATAAATATTGAAGGAAAACATGCTTCGAAAATTCGCTCCAGGCGGTTTAGTAAAGCTGTCTGCATCAAAACAACCCCCCCAAAAGTTTAATTTCTCTAATTTTAATGATTTTAGTTTTATCATCATCAACACACATACACACACACACCTCTGACCCCACACCCTGTCCACTACTACTGGAGAGGGAGGTTCACTATCAGTCAGGTACAGGAAGCACTAAGTCAAAGGAGCATAACTACTTGCAGAACAGATGCTCTAAATGATCACTTTAAATACTCATGGTGATACAGTGGCGACAAGTAAATGTAGTTATATGCCAAGCAACATAGCTGGTACTTTGCAAACATTACTTTATTAGTCTATTAAAAAATTCAAAGAAGAAATTAACTACTCAATTGTATAATGAGAAAGCAATCGCAAAGTGTGAATTATCTACCCAAAGCAAAACCAAAACCAAACAGCAACATTCATAAAAGCAGGCGGCATTCATGTTCTATCACGGGATGTTCCCTACTACCACCCATGTTTAGGAACAATTAAATTGAAGGTTTGTGAAAAGTATTATGCTATCATAGTTGAAGAGAACTTTTTTCTTGAGCATAAAAACATTTGAATTTTAAAAGACTTTTAGAAATATCTCTGCTGAAAGAACAAAGTAGGAAAGAATGTCTTATTTTTACTAAGAAAAGCAATAGCTCATTTTTCATTTTGATGATCTGTGTTATCTTTTAAAAATCCCACTTCTTTACTCTTCTGTGGTGTATACAGGTGTATTTTTGAATAGAACACTGCCTTTCTTCCAAGAATGGATATTCCCTAGAGTATTTTTACTGAGACCACTGGCATTTTGAAGTATTTTCTTTAATTAAAATTTGCTGAATTTATATTCACTTACACTTTTTGGGGTACTACTAGGTTATTCTACATGTGCAGCCCACAGTAACTAACATTTATCCCCACTTTCCTAAGTGTATCTCAGACACATGTAAAATATTTTCAACTTAACTCAATTTACCACTTAAACATCAAATAGGAATACAAACTGTTAAAGACTGTCGGAAGTGTACTACTGAAATGCTATCGAGTACACAAGAAAATGCCACATCATGGTGGTATTTCCTGCCAAGTAACAAAGACAAGTTAACGCTTGACTTCTGTTGTTTAGCACAGTCAGCAAACAGGAAAATGAAAAACAAAAGGAAAATATCTTCCAGATTTTCCAATCCAAAAATCTCTTTTGGAAGCAGTATCAGAGCAAAAACTTAATGCATAATTAGTCTCAGGGTACTCTTCTGCTATCTCTACAAAAGTTATTCTAACACCTTCATTATATTCATGTGTGTGATATGGGAAAAGGTTCTCAGTATCAATTATGAAACCTACAGTAAAGAGTAGACTCAAGATCCCAAGGCTCGTGAAACTTGAGTGTGTCAAGGGGACCGGCACTTACTTGCTTCAACAGAGGGAATGGACAGACATTACTTTTAGAGGGATCAGATAACCATCTAATTGGAAACATGATGAGCACAGGCTCCTTTTGGGCAGACAAGGTAAACAAAAACTCACATATGACCATATTTTACTTCTCTGTAAATTAAAATTGAATCTCTCTCGTATCCTCTTTGTTATCCTTTTCGTGGGAAAGAAAAAATATTTGTCAAAAGAAGCAATGACCCCAAAATACATTCAGTCATTTGGGCAATATTACATCTAACTACCAAGTCTTAGGTACGACAGTGAGCAAATTCTTAAAATGAGTGGAATGTATGTGAACATTACATTCACTTCAAGTTTTTACATCTTCCCCCTCTCATACAGAGTATAAATTACATGGGAAATTTAAAAGACAGTTCCATTTGTCTTTAAGGTTAGATATTACATTCGATTGCTTCAAATATTTTGTTGAATGAAGTAGAGCAAGGGTCAGAATTTTTTTCTATACAGGGCCAGATAGTAAATATTTTCAGCTTTGCACCAGCCATAAACAAGTAAGTGTGGTGTGTTCCAATGAAACTTTATTTACCAGAACAGGCGGCCAGATAGAACAAGCCATAGTTTGCAGATACCTGTGGTATGGCAGTAAATAACAAAGATTCAAATAATCAGAACCCACTAACTGAAAAGCACCACCCACCACAAGGAGGAACTCTAACAATTTAACAAGAAAGCAGCTAACAGAATTAAAGATTTTGATGAAAATTTAATTTCCTCTGACATTTTGCTTTAAAAGTACATCGATTTCCAACTATCAGACTATTTCCAACTATGAGACTAGTCTGATAGAAGGGAATCCTCTAGAAAGAGTTCCATACTAATATTTTGTTGACGGTAATAAATGCCAAATTTCATTTGCTACTAGTCAATTCCAGTAAGTAAATGGCTGATGTAACTATAATACTTCAGTGGAGGACTGTGGACCCAAGGGGCTGAGACTCCGCTTCTGGATTTATAAACTGGAGATATCAGGGGCAACCTTACAGGGTGGGTGACAAGTTACAGGATTAAATACTTGGCACCCAGTGTGTGCTCAAGAAGTGGTAACTTTTTCTTACTACTATTGTTATTGTACAGATGATATGCAGAAACAGAGTGGCCTACCAAGGAATAAAGTAAATGTCAAAACTAGATTCAAAGCTCACTAGGGATGTTGCTCTACCACTACTTGGCATTCTAAATCATTAAGAAAATATTTGTCTCAGACTATCAATTTCTACATTATAACAAGAAAATACAAATTTTTGCACCTTCTCCAAGACCCTCCAACTTAATTGGAAAATAAGTACCAATTTAAAAACGTCTATCATTAAGAACCACTTTTATAAATAGAATGTGTTACTGCTACTCCTTGTGGATTTTAAACTTTGGAAATTGGTAAACATTTTGCTTGACATTTTGGCATTTGTGACTCAAATCTTGATCACACTATAAAATGCAAAGTGTGCAAATCACACGTTGGGGATGTTTGAGTGTTTTACTTCCCAAGAAGCACAATAAAGTTACAAGTTCAAAATGTAATGGAACATAGTCCAAGGAACTTGGTAAGTAGAACAGGTTTAAGAACATAGCTAACATAATGCTCGAAAGAGAAATTAAACAACCCACCACAACAGTCTCTCTTGTGACCAAACAGAAAGGTTTCTTTCAAGAAACCGATTTTCTAAAAGACTGTAATCACACAGTAAATTAAAAAAAAAAATTGTTTGAGATATTTGAGACATATGAGCACAAGATAAAAGTTATATATGAAAACTGTGATATTGGTAAAAGTTTTTAATTATTAATTTTAACTGTTGTAATATCTATATAATTTTTTTCCTCAATAGTATTAGCCATGGATAGTTTAATACATACAATAGCCTTAAACCAAATCAGTAATAAAATTAATACCACATCAACACTAGGGTTACTGAAATGAATTATTATTTAACTTGGATTTATTCTACTGTGTAAGAGTAAAAAATAACTTTATATTACTCTACCTAATAAGAATTCTTGTTTCTATATAGATTGTATCCAGCCATAAGAGGCAAGCTACTCCTAGTTTTGATTAAATGGGGATACTACACAGTTTTGAACTCCTTGGAGCAGACTGACTCAAAAAAAGATGTGAATTTAACAGTAATGTTTATTAACACATTACAGTACATGTGGACTTGTATTAGATGTAAAATTCTAAAATATTTATTTTATTATTTGGAATTAGTGGTAAAGTCAGACTGGCTACGCTCTAGTTTCCCTCAGCAGATAAGGCAGCATATGGAAAGCAAACAATATCAGTACAGCCTAGTTCAAGAAAGTGAAAGATCAAAAGATGTCCTCTGAAACCATCACAGACAGCAAAAGCTTGATACAGTGTGTTATGTTTTTCATTTAATGCTTATGCAGTGCTTATCACATGCCAGGCGTTATTCTAAATGCTTTATGAATATTAGCTCACAGAAGAACACAGATGAACCATCAGAGGGAAGTAACAGTAATCTTATCCCCATTGTCTAGATGAGAAAAACGGAGCACTAAGAGGTTAATTTGCCCACAGTCAGATGAATATTACATGCTGAATCCTAATCTAGGAGGTACAGTTTCAGAGTCTGTGCTCTTAAACACTAGATTATGTTGCCATCAAAGCAGTTCGAAGCTCAATTTCTAAAAATTATAGGAGCTTTGAGGGTGGGGACTATGTCTCACTTCGAATCTCTAGTACTTAGGTTCGTGCATATAGTGGATATAAAAATGTTAGCTAAGTCAGTGTGCACTTAAAAAAAAAAAAAAAGCACTTCACCCTTATTTAAGACTGCAGGGGGCATGTTTGTTCTACTTATGAAAGTAGATCTTATTATAAGCCATCTAAATCATTTTTGTACATAGATTGGATATATTTATATAATTGTAACAAGTATAAATAACCAAATGCCTTTATGTTCTAGGTACTATGTTTGATACTTACATATGTTACTTTACTAATCTTTAAAAACAAAACAAAACAAAAACAAATCCTGAAAGGTAAGTATTACTGTTTCCACATTATAGATGAAACTAAAGCTCATGGAGATTAATTAACCACAGTCTCATGTTGGTATGGTACACAGCAAGGATTTGATCCCAAGTCTGACTCCAAAGTCTCTTTTCACCAAATCATGCTTTTACCCACTTTTTGTGGTCTTTCAAACATTTGTAGCCATTAGGTAAGAGATTCAACTGTTAACTGCTGAGGTGATGACCACACTTAAAGCAATTATTTCATCTATATAATTCATAGTTTTTAACAAAGCAAATTATAAATTTTTACTAAAGAGTGAGAAGGTAACAAGTACCCACACATTTAACATACTAGTTAGCTGAGGTTACAATAGTTTGCATAGCAAACTAAATAAAATAACATTCATATCAATTACCTTTTATCTTTTTAAGAAGTTGGGATTAAAAAAATGTTCATTGGGGCACCTGGGTGGCTCAATTAAGCGTCCAACTTTGGCTTAAGTCACGATCTCCTGGTTCATGAGTTTGAGCCCCATGTTGGGCCCTGTGCTGACAGCTCAGAGCCTGGAGCCTGCTTCAGATTCTGTGTCTCCCTTTCTCCCCCTCTCCCGCTCAAGCTATGTCTCTCTCTCTCTTAAAAATAAACACCTTTTTTTTTCAATTTTTATTTGAGTGATCGAGCGAGTGGGGGAGGAGCCGACAGAAAAAGGGAGAGAGAATCCCAAGCAAGCTCCACACTTAAGTTCAAATTACGACTGTGAGATCATGACCTGAGCCGAAATCAAGAGATGGACACTTAACAGACTGAGCCACACAAGCGACCCTCAATTATTGCCTTTTAAATGCTTTTAACTTCAAAGCCAAAGAGGAAAAACAGTCATCAGTTCTCTCTTGAATGTGGAATTAGAAAACTGGTGGTTGGTTAGCTGAATACCCATGCCTTTCAATTCACACATGTAGCAAATTCTCAGCCTGGTGAACAGCCTCACGTCTGGCCATTACACGTTTTAAGAACTGGGGGCTCTGATAAATGTACGGTTGAAAGTCAAATGCTATTCAAGGCAGGTGCCAGAGTCCATTTTATTTTCTCTATTCATGTCCAGAGCTAAGACAAAGGAGAAGAGCATGGTGCTCAGAAGAGTTCCTAACCTGTCAAAACTATTCTGAGAACAGAAACTAGCCCCAAGCAGTAGCCAGAACTCGAGATACTCTCACACAAATTCTCACTTGCCTCCAATACTTTCTGCCATTCACCAAAAAATGCAGTTGGCATCACTATCTCTTGCACCTTTACAGACCATTTTCCAAGAAGTTCATTTCTGAGGTTTTTCAGTAGCAATATTTATTGAACACTTATGTGCAAGAGAACGTGGTAAACACACTGACACGTACGATTTTATTTTACTTTCAGAGTAAGGCATTTTAAATAAGTACTATTATTATTCTCTAAATCTAAGGTTCAAGAAAGTGACTAATACAAATTAGTGTTGAAACCTAGATCTGAATCTGGCAGTATAACACCAGAGCGTTGCTTTCAAGCACTCACTGTATGCACCCAGGGCCAAGGCCTAAGGCCCACAGTAACTTTAGGGATTCATGAAAATGTTTTAATAGCTAATATTAATATATTCATCTTTACATCAAGTCATAAAATAGAATTTTAAATATCTTTTATGGGTAAGTCATATAAAAGTCATATGTGGCCCTGGCTATATTGCTCTCAAAAGGTACACTGGCTTTTATCTTTCCCAATTTTCTCCTTTTCATATATTTGTTTTCCTATCAGGGTCCTTTATTACCTTCAATGTCTCTATAATAACAATTATTACTTTTTCAAACCAGGTATGATTTCTGGGAAAGCACAAATGCTCAGCTATCCAATGGTTTAATTCATCAATGGGGGCAAAGCATTATGTATGAATTCACTTATGCTCATTCTCAGGTCTGTCGTATCTCCATGTTTAGGGCAAAGGTATATAAGCAGCCGTTTCATTTTATTCACTGATGCAAACAAGTCATATTATTAAATGCAGAGTTTACCAACTGGTAGGTCCCAGTCACAAATACGTTATAAATCTCCCCTAAATCCTGAATGCTACACAGGGAAAAATGGCACTCCCTCTTATTAAATTAATGTTATGTGTCAACTTGACTGGGCTATGTGCCCAGACAACTGGTCAAATACTGTTCTAGGTATGTGTGTGCAGGTGTTTCTGGATAAGATTAACATCTGAATTGGTAACCTGGGTAAGGCAGATTGTCTTCTCTAATATGAATGGGCCTCATGCAATCAATTGAAGACAGCTTGAGGACTGTAGTTGGTACTTCTCTGCCTCCATAAACACAAGAGCCAATCCCTTATTAGTCTCTTTCTCTCTCCTTCCAAGTCCATCCATCTGTCTGTCCATCCATCCATCCATCCATCCTGGTTCTGTTTTTCTGGAGAACCCCAAATACACCCCTATTTTGTAAACGACTCTACTGGAGTATAAGAAGTATATTGAAAATATTCAGTTTTCCAAAGGGTAAGACCAGCACCTAGGATCCTAGACTCTGGGTCTTATGCCATTCACATGCAGACCTTCTTAAAAGCATCTTGTATTTAAGGTTAATTCCTAAAGTTCCTTCAACATATTTCTAGTTAGTTTTCTTCCTTAGGAACAAAAGTTGATTAATATTAACAGTTTTAACGTTGATAAGCATTAGATCTTGCTCTGAGGTTGAAGTTTAATTTTTTTTTTTTTAAATGTTTGTTTTTGAGAGAGACAGAGATAGAATGCGAGTGGGTTGGGGCAGAGAGAGAGGGAGGCACAGAATCTGAAGCAGGCTTCAGGCTCCGAGCTGTCTGCGGACAGCCTGACGCGAGGCTCGAACTCACGAGCTGTGAGATCACGACCTGAGCCGAAGTTGGACGCTCAACCGACTGAGCCACCCAGGCGCCCCTGAAGTGGAAGTTTGGAAGAAACATAAAATCCACTGGGTAATTTAATCTTCCATTTAAGAGGTCACCTTATGCCTTGCCATTATTAAATATTAAGTAAGATATCAAGTACAATCGACACTTGTACACTTTATCAATTCCCAATTTCAAGCTATATAAGAAGAGTGAACAACTGTAATATTCACCACGCTCTAAAAAGATGGTTTGGCCTTTCTGCACAATATGTGCATAAATCTAACCAAGTATTTCCACCTATTTTGGAATTAAACACCAGAATGTCAATTTTTCTGAGGGAAAAATAACACAAGAAATATTAGTTTCAGGTGTATGACATAATGATACAAAATGTATATATTGCAAAATGATCACCACAGTAAGTCTAGTTAATAGCCATCCCATACAGTTACAAATTTTTCTTTTCTTGTGAGAACTGTTACAATCCATTTTCTTAGAGATTTTCAAATATACAATACAGTATTATTAACTATAGTCACCCTGCTGTACATTACATCCCCAGGACTTGTTTATTTTGTAACTGGAAGTTTATACCTTTTGACCACTTAATTTATTTGGTTGCTTACTTCTGTTTTCAGTAATAAGTTCAGGTGTTCATCTACAGAAAGGAAAACCTGCACAAATCTTAGGCAGATGATTAAATAAACAAAGGTGAAAATGTAGAATTAGAGTCAGTTTGAGAATGCTGACTTCCCAGCAAACAAACGATTTATTTATTATTTAGCAGGTTTTGTTTTTTTTTTTTTTTAATTTTTAAAGAGCAAGCGAGTAAGCAGGGGACAGGGACAGGGACAGAGAGAGAGGGAGAGAATCCCAAGCAGGCTCCACACTCAGCATGGAACCTGACGTGGAGCTCAATCCCACGACCCTACTAGGATCATTACCTGAGCCAAAATCAAGAGTTGGGTGGCTCAACCAACTGTGCTACCCAGGCACCCCACCAACAATTTGGCTTATTTTACTTTAAAAGTATTCATAAAATTCTCTTCTTCTTTTTGTGACTTAATTTTTAAGCCTCTCAGAAGAAATCATCTAGTAACATTTTCCCAGTAGCATAATCAAGTAGATGGCTAATAAGAAACAATTACTCATAATTTCCTTTTCTATAGCTACTTAATATAGAAATTATCAATTACCTAAATTCTCAAATAACATCCACAGCAATATTTTAAAAATTTTACCAAAACCTCAGAGTTAAATGTTGTACTTATAATATTACCTCCTTTACCATACATCTAAGATAAAGTAATCTTTGTTATTTCAATCAACTTTCCTTTCTGGAACATTAACAGGTTAAAAAAAAAAAAGAAAGAAAGAAAACTGTTAAAACAATATATGAAATGGTCTTTTGGAAAAAAGGACTGCTTTGAAAGTAAGGAGGACTTTTTTTTTTTTTTTTTTTTAAATCATCATTTTGTTTTGTTTTGAATTTTAGCCCAGAAAGCAAATAATAGTTTGGACCTCTTTCCAATTTGTACAACAGAGATACCACTACTTGTTTTCCTCTACGATGTGTAAGAATGTTAACAAGAAAATGAAATATACTGAGCTCTGGGTTCTCAGAAAAAAATAGTCACCGAAAGGGAAGAATAATTCTCAATAAATAGTCATGCATGACTTTACATCAAGGCTTCAATCCTCTGAGGCGACCAGATCCACATTTGAGAATTAGTTTGACTAAGAACATTTTATAAGTTTGAAAGATTTCTTCTTGGTTGACTTTTCCCTAAGTAGCAAATTATTACAATAAAGCTGTAACAACTGATGGTCTCTTGACTCAAGGAAGATATATTTTATCAGAATATGAAGATATCCTTTTGGTAGCCCCCCCAAAAGGAAAGTATTAACAAATAGAGACCCAGACAATGTCACAGTGAAAAGAAGAAATCTGAAATGACAACTACACCATTCGTCTCATTTCTCAAAACCAAGAATTGTTCCCCATGTTTCTTTAATTGAATTAACCGAGCTATGAATCTTAAAAGACTCACAACATTCTGTCAAAGCAGAATTTGGACAAAACCACTTGAAGGCACTCTGTTTAAGGCAGAATTGTTGCATCCATGTTAAGACTGAACAGGAATAAATCATTTTAAGTTTTACCACTAAAACCCTAATGTTCACTGTCATTAATATGTGAAGATTTCTGTGCTGTCCCCAACACTTAACAAGTAGGAGAAACATTTTAAGAAAAATATCAGTAAATTGAATCCTCTCCTAGGGGGCTTAATGTACTTTTCCAGCAGATTCTGCAAAAGGAAGAAACTGCGGGCCACAAGCCTGGATCACAACAGCAGGATAAGAATAAAAATCATTTCCAACTCAGTCACTTACTCAGCATGCCTTACCCATTTCCTTACCTCAACTTCCTTCTAAAACTTATCTTTTAGCCCCTTTCAACACTTTTTTCTTTCCAAAATCCATCTCCAAGTTCTGCTCATTTTCCAAACCCATTCAGCAAAAATAAAAGTCTGAGGACCAAGCCAAACAAATCTCAGGAAGTCTTAATGTATCTTGCCACATCCACATGGTTTTTGCTCTATTTTCACAAAATAGAATCATACTATAAAATTCTTATTTTTCAGTGGATTTTTTCACTCACTTTAAAATTTACTGTCATTTTATCTTCACAAAAGTCCAATGAAGTAGAGGTATGATCTTTTTATAAACAACTGAACTCAGAAGAAACTTGTCCAAAATCATAAAGCTTGTAAGAGGCCGAGTCAAGATTCAAACTCAGATTTGTAAGATTATATAAAGCTCATATACATTACTACCTCTTCTGTCCAGTTGTCAAATTACAAATAACTTCAATCAACTTGTGTAACAAAAAGGTCCTTTTTGAACTGGTCATACTTTAAAATTCATTATCTGATGATGCCAGAAGTTCTAAGGCTATAAATTAAAGATCATTCAATACCAGTGTCACCTTACAGTAAGATGAAACTCAACAGGGAAAGGATTAGGTCAAAATCAACAGTCTTGCCTTTGCATTATATAATTAGTTCACTCCTTGCAAGCTTCTACTTCCATAATAAATTAATCAACAGGAAAAATATACATTAGCCAAACCATATAAAAACCGAATTAGCAAATTAAGCTATTCAGACACTCCAAGTCAAATGAAAAGTAATTAGCTATGCACACCACCTGGTAATACCATAAAAGTATTTTCACCTATCAAAGCAATGATGTATAGGCATTTCAACTGACACTCAGACTTTGGAAATATTTTCAATTGAAAATGGTTTGCTTGGCAAAAGATAACTGGAAGAGTTTGGGGAATTTTATTCTCAGTATCTCTAAAAGAAGCTGGTAGGACAAGTGTTCCCTGAAACAGTTGTCAGTATAAAGCAGTGATTTTCTGGGGAGTTTTCTTTCCGATACCTCCGGGATTGAGGAAAGGTTAGGTTTAGCACAGGGTACAACTCAGGACCGGGGAATAACCTGGATATTAAGCTGCGTCTCTAGGGGCTACTTTAGGTCAAGATAAATCTCAGTGAATCTTCTCTGAAAAAGTCTGGAACAGAAAAGGATAAAGTACAGGCCCTGGCAGGTAAAAATATTCTCCCTGACACACTTATTCCCCAATAAGTGTAAACATAAATGTACATTTGCGAGAAATTATAAGCAAATAAATACAGTTCTAGTCTTCTCGTACCCTCATCCCAGGTCTTTAGTGGCTGTCAAATTATGAAGTCCAAATCTGCTTTGCTCAAATTCTTTTTCTATCCTTCAATTCCCTATAGCCTTCAGCTCAGGTTGAGGTTTCAAATTCTGCTTGCTCTCTGCCACACTCAAAACTGTACTTCAATTTCCTTAGGTCTTTGATGGACAAAATTAAGAGACATTATTTTCTGAAACTTAAAAAAACATCTACTAAATCTGAGTTTAACTTTCTTCTAAAATCACTGTAAAGGCAGAAACTGAAGGATTCACTGGACTAGTTAGCTAATTAATGAATTTTTACATAAGTGATATTTATGTTAATCAAAAAATCAAGCTGCTGAGTTTCTGTAAATATTACACTCATTGAAATAAAAACCTCACCAAACATTACTTATTGTAGGACTGTCCATTTAAAGTTTACCAAAGCGTTGTGAAAAATGTAATCCACAAATCAAGCAAGCATTATGTATCATAAGAGACTCCTTCAACAGGTACCCAATTTAAAAATACTTTTTGAAAAGCTGAATTGCCTCCACGGCAATTAGTATATTATACAAAATAAAGAAAACCAGTAAATACCTGAACTGAAGTGGCTGTTTCCTGTAAATGGCCACCAGCAACTGCTCCTTTGGAAGTTGCTAAAGGGACACTGTGCATTTTGGGGGTTCCTGGAGTATCAATCTTTTCATCTGTCCTATGTGACTGCCAGGCTTCCTTTCGATGGTGAGATTCAGCAGCCTGCTGGTCTCCAAAAGTAGCCCAAGAGCAACTATCTTTCTGTCCATCCTCAAAGGCATTCCAATCTACAACTTGGCTAGGCCCAGCTGAACTGAAGTCCGCAAAATCATCAGAGTCTTGAAAAGCACTGCGGTCCTCTCGAATATTTGGCACAGAATCAAAATCTCCAAATTCACCTTCTTGCTCAATTTCCAGTTTTGAAACAGGATCAGTGCCTGTCCCAGAAGACTTTCCCACCAACTTACATTCCTCTGATAAACTATCAGAAGTCTGTTTTAGGTCGGACTCAGTAAATAGAATTTCATCTTGGCAAGAAACAGCATTTGTATCCCCAAATTCTCCAAAGTCATCACCTGGTTCACTAAAATGTGGAAAGTGCTCTGAGGACTCTTCGAAAGTGATATCGCTCATTGAATCTTGGGTACCAGTAACAAAAGGTGGAGTCGTGCCACTGGCTGTGCCGAAGTCACCAAAATCATCCTCGTTAGTATCATTGCAAGTCACAAAGTCATTACTACTGTCACCATTTTTTACACTTAAAGAATCATCCAGAACGTTTTCTTCTGTAGGATCAATGCTGGGGCTTTGGGAGTCAGTAAACTTTTTACTTTCTTCTTTGGGAGAACCAACTTCATCATCAGCATCAGAAGTTTTAACAGAATCCATGCATAGGTCAGCACACTTAGAAGTAAACAAATCAAGTTTTTCCTCAGTTTTACATTCTCTCATACTGGCTTCTGAATTATCAGCTGAGTCTGCCAAACTCCAAGGCTCTGATTGAAGTGATTTTAAAAATTCATCCTGTTGCAATGTTGGAAGGCCTTGTTTTTCAGTACTGAAACCTCTGGTACTCATTATGCTTATTTCTGAAACACAAACCTGATCCTCTCCATCAATGTCTCCTTTATCGTCAAAGCTTCTACCCAAAGACAGTGCTTTTACAGAACTCAGTTCACTGACTCTATTAATTTTATTATTTTCCTGAATGGTTAATGCTTCTCTATCATTTAAAACTGCACATCCTATATCTTCTAGTTGTATCCTTTCCTTTTTGGAAAATGTGGCAAAATCTGCAAATTCCTCAGCAGGACTAGGTGCACAGTCTAAGTTATAGTCAGTACTATGAGTGCTAAGAGGCTTTCGTCCTTTTGAATCGGCTTCGGTGTCCAGATCATCTGTTCCCTGAGGATTTACAGTTTCCAATACTGCAAACCCGTTTGTTAGAATCTCCAGACAAGGAGGCTTTTCACCATTGCAGCTCTCTAACTGCTTGTTTTGATGAACAACATTCGTATCAGTTCTAAAATCTCCTGGAGAGAAACTTTCAGGTGTTCCAACATCCTGTCTCTGCTTCACTATAGTATTTAAATCTCCTGGACTTTCTGTGCCATCAATGGAAGTATCTAAAGTTTTAGATGAAATTATTTCTTTGCTGGTGGTAGAAAGTAAAACGTCAGACTGTCCTTTCACAGGAGAAGAAAGTTCAGCAGTGATGTCTTTATCATTACCATTCTTAATGGATTTAAAGCTAGTAAGGCTATCTACATTTTCTGAGAAATCATGAATTGGCATAAAATGGTTTGAAGGTACAAACTCTTCCTTGGGACGAGTATAATCTGGTGTATCAAAGTCAACAAATCCTACACCAGAAGGGCTAACTTCTGAAAACCCACCAAATTCCCCAAATTCATCATCATCATCATCCTCGGCTCCATTGTCTAGTGGTGGTGGGGATGAAGAGTACATTCGAATGATGTCTGGCTCCATTGTTCAATTGCTTTCAAATAATTAATTTACACCTGAAAAAACAAAACAACAGGTTTTTTGTTTTTTGTTTTTTTCTTGGAGGGGACAGATTATGTATACAACGTCTTTCAAAACTCTCTCAAAGCTATTTCAAACCCGTGAAAATTTACAGTGCTTGGTTTTGGACCTTTTAAATTCTTTTTCTCTTAGGTAAGATGACTTTACACAGCTATAATGGCAAAAAAATTTTTCTCTTTTCTAGTGTAGGTTTCTAAGAACATTGGTGTTACACTACTGAATTTGGGGATTCCAGGAAATTTTGAATAAACACAAAAGTATATCTACAAAATTCTCTCTTGGAGCACCTGCTTATTCTCTTAAGCTTGCTTTCTAGTCCACTGGAGATTCAGGGCCTGCCTTATGGATTTGTGAGTTCTTTATAAATAAGACATGAAAATTTTCTTTAATAATTGCTATTCAATTCAACGTTTATTTCTGACCCAAGTTAAATTTTAACAGACTTTATTTTTAGAGCAATTTTAGGTTCATTGAGATGGTAAGTGAATTCCTAGATCTTCCCCACCCCCATTCATCCACAGCCTTTTATTACAGACATCCTCCAGCAGAGTAGTATATTTGTTACAACTGATGAACCTACATTGACATACATCATTATTACCCAAAGTCCATAATTTATATTAAGGTTTGCTCTGTGTTGTACATTCTATGTGTTAGGACAAATGCATTAATTACAGTATCACAGAGTAATTTCAATGCTCTAAAAACCCTCAGTTCCATTATACATCCCTCTCTCCCCTGTGCCTGGCAACCACTGATCTTTTTACTGTCTCCACAGTTCTGCCTTTTTTGGGATGTCACAGAGTTGGAATCATACAGTACGTAGACATACATATGTCACACAATATGTAGCCTGTACATACTGTATGATTAGCTTCTTTCATTTAATAACATGCATCTAAGCTTCCTCCAGGTCTTTTCATGGTTGATGGCTCATTTCTTTTCAGCACTGAATAATATTCCATTGCCTGGATGTACCGCATTTTAGTTTAGTTTTATAACTTTTCACTACTGAAGTCATTTAAGTTGCAAAAACAGTACAGAGCTCTCATGTATACTCCAACCAGTTTCCCACACTGATAATGCGGTAAATAACTCTAGTACCTGTTCAAACCAAAAAACTGACATCAGTACACTATTAACTCAGTTACACACTTTATTTAGATTTGACCATTTTTCTGTGTGTAATTCTATGAAATTTTATCACATATGCAGATTAGATTCAAGTAACCAACACTACAACTAGGATAAGAACTGTTGCAAAAATAGTTCAGTAATATTCATCAACATAAAGAAACTCCCTTGAGGTGCCTGGGTAGCTCAGTCAGCTAACCATCTGACTCTTGATTTTAGCTCAGGTCCTGATCTCGAGGTTTGTGGGTTTAAGCCCCATATGGGGCTCAGAGCTGACAGTGCAGAGCCTGCTTGGGATTCCCCCCACCCCCCATCTCTCTGCCCCTCCTCCATGCTCTAATTCTCAAAATAAACTAAAAAAAAAAAACAACCAAAAACCTCATTCATGTTACCTCTCAATACACCCTCCCCTAAACCCTAATTCCTGTCAGCCACTGATCTGTTCCCCATAATTTTGCTACTTCATAAGTACTTATTATGTAAATGGAATTACACAATATGTAATTCTTTGGAGGTGTTTCCCCCCCCCCCCCACTCAGCTTAATGCCCCTGAAATCCATCCATGTTGTTGCATGTCAAGAATTCATTCTTTTTTATTGCCAAGTGGTATTCCATTATATAGCTGCGCCACAGATTGTTTGCCAGTTCATTCAATTTAGGACCTGTTGGTTGTTTCTTGTATTTTACAATTACAAATAAAGCTGCTATGAATATTTGTGTACAGATTGTTGTCTGACCACAAGTTTTTATTTCTCTAATATGAATTCCCAGGAGTGCAAATGCTTGGTCACATTAAGTTTACTTTACAAGAAACTGTAAAACTGTTTTCCAAAGTTAATTTTTATGGGACCAAATCAATTCAACTGTTCACTAGTAATTTTCATTAATTTGCTTTCATATAAGCTTGAGATTTAATTTTTCTAATTTTACACGGTTTTCTTTGCATTTAGTTTTTAATACATCTAGAATTTTGGTATACGATCTAAAGCAAAGGTCTAATTTTTTTTTCTAAATAGCCAAGCAATTATCCTAATGCCATTTATTGAATAATCTTTCCCATATCTATTAGTTTATGATATCTTCTTCACCTAACTTCTCTTTTAAATATTTATTTATTTAATCTCTACACCCAACATGGGGCTCAAACTCATGGATTCGAGATCAAGAGTCACATGCTTTTTGGACTGAACCAGCCAGGTGCCCCTCTCTATATTTAACTCTTAAATGGAATCTATGTCTGAGTTACCCTGTTCCTCTCTACTAAATCGTCAAAAATGCCGTAAGACAGATTTACATTAAAAGCAAAGGGAAAATTAACAACAAAAGTCCTAGAACAAAACCAGCCTATAAATTGATACTTCCAGTGAACTAAACTGAAGCCCAATGAATTGGTATTTTCTGCCACTCACGGTTGCCAAGTTAGATATGTGAATACTTTACCACAAAACTTGGTAAGCTCAAAAAACAAAACAACCACTTCCTTCTAATTCTCAGAATAAAGTTTCATAAAGTCTTCCAACTTTAGGGAGAAGGTACCATACAAACCACTTAATTAGATATGAGGAAAATGAGGCCTACTGATGAGCAACTTTCTCAAAGGTCATACAGCTGGTTAGCAGAGAATGGTTTCAGAATTTTGAAAATGATCTTTGAGGTCAATGGTCACTGAGAGTTATTTGAAAGAAACTGAGCAAATCATAAAAGTAAAAGACTCCATTGTAACAGATCTATTTTAAACCGTCTTCCTTACAAAATCAGCATCATAAAGAAGGGAATGATGGCTTTACTTCCTGAGATACCTTCTTTTTTGCTCTTTAAATGAGAAAAGGAAAAAAAAACAGTAAAAGATACAAATAAACCCTTAATTTTCTCCTTTGTCTAGAGTCCCGATATCCCATTTCAATGCCTAAGTATACAGGGTTATTTGACATCTAACAGTTTCTCTGTGATTATGAAGTTCCTATTATTCAAAAATACTCTGTTAATGAGTGTGTGGAGAAAAGGACATTTGCACACACATACTGCAGGTGGGTGTGTAAATTGTTAGAAGGCTTATAGAAGGCAATATGGCTATACCACACAAATTTTCTTTTCCTTAAAAATAAAAATGCTCCAAAAGGGATTATTTAAGCAAATTATGCTTTGTCCTTCCAATAACATACTATGTAGCCATTCGTATCATGATTTTTTTTTTTTTTTTTTTTTAATTTAAAAGCATTCACTTGGGGCACCTGGGTGGCTCAGTCGGTTAAGCGACCGACTTCGGCTCAGGTCATGATCTCGCGGTCCGTGAGTTCAAGCCCTGCGTCTGTGCTGACCGCTCAGAGCCTGGAGCCTGTTTCAGATTGTGTCTCCCTCTCTCTCTGACCCTTCCCCGTTCATGCTCTGTCTCTGTCTCAAAAATAAACGTTAAAAAAAATTAAAAAATAAAAATAAAAGCATTCACAATGGTGGCAGCATGTCAAAAGGACACCAAAGGCAGCCTGAAGTGATTCTTACTGGTAAAATCAGCGATAAGCATCAAAATAAAGACAGTAATGGATTACAATCCACTGAATAACCAACTATCAAGTCCTCAAATATAAACATGTTAAGACACTGCAGTTTCAAAATAGCTCCCCACAACATACTCAATTATAAAAGAAAGCAGTGTAACTTTACAGCGGTGAAAGCTGACACTTCATCAAATGATCAAAGTGAACATCATTAGCAACGGGAATATCAAAATCCCACATCACCTGACAAGACACAACAAGAACACAGGATCACTTCTGGAATATTCCTGCCCAGAATATACAACCTGAATCGATTCATGAGGTAACGTCAGACAAATTCAAACTGAGAGTCTGCAAAACAGCTGGTCTGTAATCTTCAAAAGCATCACTATCATGAAAATTAAGGAAAAACTTAAGAACTGTTCCAGATTGAAGACAACTAAAGAGACAAGTAAATTTAACACTTGATTTTTAACTAGCTTCCCTTTCTATACAGGTCATTATTGGGACCACTGTGAAACTTGAATAGTGTCCAAGGACTAGACAGCAGAAATGTATTGGTGCTCATTTCTTGGTTTTGAGAGTGGTATTGTGCTTATGTAAGAGAATGTCCTTGGTTGTAGGAAATGCACACTAAAATACTTGGGAGAGATGGTACATCAGGTTGGCAACAGTCCCAAATTATTCCAGATAAAGACTTATTTGTACTGCACTTCCAACTTTTTATAGGATTGTGATCACCAATCACCTCAAGATGAAAATGAAAAAAGTTAAAAGAATTCAAGATCTATGTTTGCATTTAAATGTGTACACTGTATAATAAACGTGTTACATAGCATTTAAAAAATTGTGACAATACATAAAATTTACTATTAAATTTTTTAAATGGACTATTTTAACAATTTTTAAGTGTATATTTCAGTGACATTAAGTACATTCACATTGTTGTGCAACCATCACCACCACTCATCTTTACAACTGTATCTTCCAAAATATTAAAGTGTTTCCTGTACTCATTAAACAACAGCTCCCCATTCTCCCTCCTCCCAGCTCCTGCGACCACCATTCTATTTTGTCTCCACGAATTTGGTCAGTCTAGGTATCTCATGTAAGTGAAATTCCACACTATTTGTCCTTTTGTGACTGGCTTATTGCACTTAGCATCAAGTCCTCAAGGTACCTGTTGTAGGGCCAGTGTCAGAAGTTCATCCTTTTAAAGGCTGAATATCATTCCACTGTATGCATCTACTATCATCTGTTGGTAGACACTTGGGTTGCTTCCACCTTCTGGCCACTGTGAATAATGCCGCTATGAACACAGCTGTACATCTTATTTTAATTTTTAATTTTGAAATAGACTAACAAAGTTGCAAACACAGTAGACACTTGCACACTCTTCACCTAGCTCCCCCAATGGTGAATCTTACATAGCTCCAGTAGAGGAGAAAACTGAAAACTGACCCTGTTGATCCATTACTATTAATTAGACTACGGACGTTATTCAGTCTTGACCATTAAAAAAGAAACCAAAAACTTGCATCCACTTGTGTTCGTGTGTAATTCTGTTCAATTTTATCCCATGTATAGATCTGTGTAACTACCACAACTATCAAGACACAGAACTACTCCCTCTCCCCCCCACCCCCATCCCTGGTAACCACTGATCTGCTTTCTGTCTCCATGGTTTTGTCATTTCAAAAGTGTTACGTAAATGAAATTATACACTACATAACCTTTTGAAGTTGACTTTTTCCCACTAAGTATAATGCCCTTAAGGTCTGTCCTGGTTACTGTGTGTATCAATAGGTCAATCAGTTTTTGCTAGGTAGTATTCTATGGTACAGATATACCACTTTGTTCAACCACTCAACAACTGAATGCGATGAGTTATTTCCTATGTTTTATTGTAAATAGTAGACACAATACATTAGTAATATATGTAACAGCATCTTTAAGTAGTATACATAATAAAGAGGCTAACAACTTTTATGTACAGGTTTTGTTGTGAATAGAAGTTCTTATTTTCTGGGATAAATGCCCAAGAGTGTGATTACTGGGTTCTACGGTAAGTGCATGTTTAGTTTTGAAAAAGGTTGCCAAACTCTTTTTCAGAGTGCTGTACCACTTCACCTTCCCACAGTATTTTTTTTCTTTTTTAAAGAACCACCTGTGATGTTTCTTATTAGAATCTGTTCACAGTTAACCTACTGCTCTTCCTAAAACTTCTCATTGTTTGAAAAATGAAACATTTGATTGGTTTAGGCCCATTTCAAACTCAGGTGTTAAGGAAATACCAAGATCTGAATAAGAGAGTTTGTAACCAAACAAACCAACATAGAAAATAGTTTTTCTTCCTGTCATAAAAGTACTCTCTCCTACATGCAACAGGCTGTCAGTCTCCCACACTATGAATATTTCCATATTTCTCAAAACCGTGTCACCTACTGATGGGAAGAACTTGGGCTGCATATTCCCCTTCAGTAGGTCTTGGTTCTGGCCCACCTCATCCTTCAAAAATCTAAGAGAATGCCACTCTCAAGTTTCAATCAAGAACGCCAACCAGCCAGTGTGGAGGAGGAGTGAAATTTTCCAAAAAAAATTCTTCCGTGTTCAGGCCAACTCAGTAAAATTTGTTAGATGAAGTATTATTTGTTGTTAATTGAAGTATTATTTGTATGATGAATTAGCATATGAAGTTCGACTTAGATAATTAAAAGTGTGTCTACTCAGAGAGTGCGTGCGCACACACATGCAAGCAGAAGGAGGGGCAGAGAGAATCTCAAGCAGGCTCCATGCTATCAGCACAGAGTCTGATGCAGGGACTCTATCCCACAACCATGAGAGCATGGCCTGAGATGAAATCAAGAGTCGGACACTTAACCGCCTGAGCCACCCAGGCGCCCCCCCCCCCCTTTTCTTTTACACAGAAAATACGGATTTTAGCTATTCCTAACAGGAAAAAGAAAAAGAGATAGATGAGCTACTTTAATACTGTGCCTGGCACATAGCAACCTTAATAAATGTTTCTTCATCCTTCATAATAGACAACTTACTCCTTACTCCACACAAGGATTTCAAAACACTTGTCTAATTTCTTTATAATCCGAACAAGCATATTCACACGTGTGTGTATGTGTAGAAGGATGTGTTCAACTCCCCATTTTTATGCCTGCTTATTTCAAGACCTCTTACAGTGAAATAAACAAGTAATGGGGGTATCTAGGAAAGATTCAAGCCATAGTATACACAAAAAGTAGACATGGAGCTTTCACGTCTGGGTACATGGGGGATCCTAAAGTTAGAGCACGAGGCAGAGAATTTGGGCAGACCTCCTGCACTTTGTAGAGATCTATGGGAAATCACATCCTTATACAGAGACTAGGAGACAACATAAGTGAAAAATAGTAAACATAAATGCAAGCCAAAAAAAAGACCTTCAGGGCTACACACCACGAAAATCAAAGGATCTCAGCTTTGGGAATTCTAATATAAAAGGTCCAATGAGAGGAGTCAGGGGAACAATCCAGAAGTTTAGCAGCGATCGGCAGTGGAATACTGAGTCCTGAGCCAGATTAGCAGCCAGGGTGGCAAGGTGTACAATAGGTGAGAGTGATTCAATATTAATCTCTCATAAGAAAAGAAGCTGCACCTGCTCAAGGAGTTCTAGCCTCATATCTGAAATGGTCATGGAAAAGAAGAGATGGGGAGTCTGTAAGTGGAAAGCTGTGGGGCCAAGTGGAAAGGTGGGCCTGGGAAGGCAGAGGACTCAAAGGATGAATAGGGCTAACTATCACCTAAGATTAAAAAAAAATTTTTTTTAATGTTTATTTACTTTTGAGACAGAGAGAGACAGAGCATGAAACGGTGGAGGGTCAGAGAGAGGGAGACACAGAATCTGAAACCGGCTCCAGGCTCTGAGCTGTCAGCACAGAGCCCGACACGGGACCTGAACTCACGGACAGCGAGATCATGACCTGAGCCGAAGTCAGCTGCTTAACCGACTGA
This sequence comes from Prionailurus bengalensis, assembly GCF_016509475.1. Taxonomy (NCBI): domain Eukaryota; kingdom Metazoa; phylum Chordata; class Mammalia; order Carnivora; family Felidae; genus Prionailurus; species Prionailurus bengalensis. The sequence goes on along the minus strand of NC_057354.1, from coordinate 82,327,613 downwards.
GCTACCCAGGCGCCCCTAAGATTATCAGGCAATTAAAAAAGTTTCCCAAGAGGAACAAAGTTGGAGGACTTCAACCACCAGATACCAAGACTCAGTTTAAAGCTACATCATCATGTAGTAATAAAGACAGCACTGCAGTGTGGTGGGGAAAGGACAGCTTTGTTTTACAAGTGGTGCTTAGATCAAGTGAATATCCACACAAGGGGAATCAATCTTTGATTCTACCTAATATCTCACACAAAAATCAGCTCCAGACAGGTTGTAGACCTAAATGTGAAAGGTAAAAAACAATCAACCTTCTAAGAAGGTAACTTAAGAGATTATTTTCATGACCTTAGGGAAGGCAAGGTGTTTTAAATAAGACATAGAAAGCAGTAATCATAAAACAGAAAATGATACACTGGACTTCATGAAGGTTTAAAACCTATGTCCACCTAAAGAACAGCATTAAGAGAGTGGAAAGGCAAGCCATTGCCCAGAAGATATTTGTGGTTACATGTAACTGTCAAAGAACTCATACCCAAAATATATAAGGAATTCCTACAAATCAATGTGAGACAACCCAACAGAAAAATGGCCAAAATATATGAATAGGTAAATCACAAAAGAGGATATCCAAATGGCCAAAAAGCATGTGAAAAGTCATCAGAGAAATGCACATTAAAACCATGGTATCAACACTAATATACACCCACTAGAACAGCTAAAATTAAAACAAAATAACATTAACCACAGCTACTGATGGCAACAGCATGAAACAAGTGGTATTCTCATACTTCAATGGCTGGAATGTAAGTTGGTATACCCATTTGGAGAACTGTGGCAGTATTTACTAAAACCGTACCTGGTACGTACACCACAAAGGTGAGTACATACATGCACTGAAAGACATGTACAAGACTGCTCAGGACAACTTTACTCTTAACTGAAAATAACCCAAATAACAGATGCTTAAAGCAAACCATGGTATATACATACAGTGGGGTACATGGCAATGAAATGAATTACTTACTACATGCAACATGGATGACTATCACAGATGTGTGAAAGAAACCAGATACACACACACAAAATATATATTATGTGATTCAATTTCTGGGCAGTTCAAAACAGGCAAAACTAATGTACGGTGATAATTCAGAATAGGAGTTACTACAGCAGGTATAGTATTGACCGGAAGAGAACATAAAAGAGCCTGGTGAATGCTAAAATTGCTATTATCTCTTGATCAGAATATTAGTTACGCACGTATATGTATTTGTAAAAGTTCATCCCGTTGTACACTTAAGACTTGTGTACTCTGCTCTCTCTCTCTATGCATCAAAAACAAAAAAAATGCTTCTCAGAAAATCAACATACTTCAATTAAGTGACTCCATTACAAGTGAATGTATGTGACCATAATAAACATATCATTCCATTAAAAAAAAAAAGTTTTGCTTACTTATACTTTGCCTGTCTCTGGCATTTAAGGTAATATATGCATGTCTCAAGAGGTAGTATGGTACAGGAGAAATATCTTGGAATGAGATCCTAGGTTCAGATTCCAGCTTCCTCACTTACGAATTATGTGAGTTTGCCCTGAGCTTCAGTTTCCTATCCAGAAAAAGGGGCTAGCAGCTCCTCCCTTTCAATGCTGTTGTGAGGATTACAGATAACAGACCTTCAGTATGTGGCACATTCTGTGCCTCAGCCAGTTATCAACTATCATCACATTTTAACTTCACTGAGTCTGTGGTTCAAATCATAATCTACCCTTAACAAAAATCTAAGTCAATGTCTGCTTAGTCGGCACAAACATTCACATGACTCTGCATATAGTTTAGGTCACTGAGAGAGTAAATCATGGAAGAAAAATTTACTAACCACACTAAAGATCCATGACACTGACTTTATTGCCAATTTCTATAACCCATCCCTGGAAAATATAAAACAATATCCAAGGTTGAAGGACTGAGAACATAGACTCTAAAGGGACCCAACCAACTCAACAGACTCGATTAAAAGATGGAGGTTTTATAAGTCAGAGAAAGTCAAATACCATGATTTCACTCATATGCAGAATTTAAAAACCAGATGAACACAGGGGAAAGGAGGGGGGAAAAGAGAGGGAAGCAAACCATAAGAGACTCTTAACTACAGAGAACAAACTGAAGGCTGATGGAAGGAGGTGGGGGGGGGATGGGCTAAATGGGTGAGGAGTATTTTTTTTGTTAAGTTTATTGAGAGAGAGAGAGAGAGAGAGAGAGAGCGAGAGAGCGCGCGCACGCGCGAGGGAGGGGCAGAGGGAGAGAGAAAATCCCAAGCAGGCTCTGCACTGTCAGCACAGAGCCCAAAGTGGGGCTCGAACTCATGAACCATGAGATCATGACCTGAGCCAAAATCAAGAGTCTGATGCTTAACTGACTAAACCACCCAGGTACCCCGGGTGATGGGTATTAGGGAAGGCGCTTGTTGGGATGAGCACTTGGTGTTATGCGTAAGTGATGAATCACTAAATTCGACACCGTTTCAGGTGTCATATGTATTAGCTAACTAGTATTTAAGTAAAAACTTGGGGGGAAAAAAGATGTTTTTGATGAGCAACAGCACAATACAACCCAGTTAATTTGAAATAAACTGGCTGTAGATACTATCCATTTAAAGAAAGACCACAAGAATAAAGGCTTCTAAGAAGGTGCCTAGTTGGAATGGAAAAGATTCTACATGTTCCTCTAAGAGTTAATCCTTGACCACTCCTCTATCCTCCATCATCCACCCAGTGTATTATTAACACCCTACAGGTCCTTGGGCTCACATTGGGTGGTAGTGGTGAGGTCTAAGAGGTCTTTCAGGAATTTCCCAGATTCAAACACTGAGATAACTTTCCAGACAAGCTAAAAACTCACCGGAGAGAGAGACTCCCACGTTTTATAGGGCACCAAACTGCATCAATGTGTATATCAACTTTCAAGGCCAGATAAGCGCATCTAGATTATACAATCCTCATCTTTACTGAGGACCTTTCACTCCAAACTTATTGTTATAGGGACTGGAACAGGGGTGAGGGTGAAGGAGAACACAAGCCAGAAGGATGGTGGTAAGAAAAGACAAACACTGTATCTGAAGTTGTGCTATGGACTTTACATAGTACGAACTACACTAGCAAGGTTTAGTTAATGGATCACACACACACAAAACTGTTACCTTTTTACCATGATGCCTGAGATTTTTAATGAGTCACTTGTTAAATCATTTGGGTGAGTGATGGGGAAAAAAACTGGATTTTCTTTAGAAAAATGAATATTATATAAGCAACAACATTGATCTGCATTACAAATGTTGCCTGCTATTGCAGTTCAAATTATTCAAATCTTCCCTGTAATATCCTTGCTGGAGTTTTAAGATACTATCAAAATGTAGTGTCGATGAATCTGTCCAGCCTACATTTCTGCTTAAGAGTCATAGTATCATAAAGAAACCAAAGAAAGAGCCCTTCCTCTGAGCCATATGAAGATAGGGATTTTAGTTAACTTTCTGGTTTTTGATACATCTAGAGATGACTGGACCATGTATGATGTCACAAAAGTTTTCATGCTTCTAAAATTTAAAATCTACAAAATCGATAATTTTCATTTTCTTTTTGAGTGGCTTGTCCTCAGCATATTATATTGCTCAATGGCAGCTAACAAAACAAGGACAGTCCCTAAAAATAGATGCTTTTTAGTAAAAAACTGAGAAAAGTTTTAGGTTTCTAGGACTCCCTTTTTAACATAGGCTGCAAACTTCAAGGCTATTTAATCAAACTTCCATAATTCCAAAGCTGAACATTGTTAAGAGATCTTATAATTCCTTCAAACTTGCTGATTTAAAAACAAAAATCCAAGGGGCACCTGGGTGGCTCAGTCAGTTGGGCATCCAACTCTTGATTTTGGCTCAAGTCATGATCCCACGGTTTGTGGGTTAGAGTCCCATATCAGGCTCCATGCTGATACTGCAGAGGCTACTTGGGATTCTCTCTCCCCCTCCCTCTCTGCCCCTCCCAGATGTTGTCTCTCAAATTAAAAAAAAAAAAAAACCCAAGACATCATAGACATCAACTGTATCAACAGGTCAATGTTATCAACTACACAACACGCAGTATTACTTAAAACACTTGTTGAATAGTATATTCCATGTGCTTTCATCTTCTGCTTACACCAATGTGAAGTTAATATTTATTCAACACTATGTGTTGATACTATGTGAAAAGTATTCATGAATTATCTCATTTAGTCCTTATACTATGCAATGAGGTAGGAATTACGATCTTCATTTTACAGATGAATAAATAAAAGCTTAGAAGTTAAATAATCCCTCACAGTAGTGTAACTTGTAAGTGGTGAATCAGTCACAAGCTAATAAAATACTTGAAAAATGTCTTACTGCAGAAACAACTGACAGCAAATATTAGAATTACAGGAATCATCCCTTAAAGTTTTCTGAGTTGTTCAGAAAAAGGTTCCTGAAACTTCTACAATAATATGGAAGGAGAAAATAAGATGCTTACAAACTAATAACCAACGAAAACACCAAGAGGTGAATGTCTTCTTTTAATCTTAATGTACACAAATTAAGTGGTAAAAATGTGGTAAAGAATGAAACAAGCAGCAAAATATCTTTATAGGTAGGTTGATCACCCTCAAAAGGCCAGACTGCCAAAAGTGATAACCAAATTTTCTGTCTTCCCGATTTTGACGTCAGTAAGGATGATTCACAAGAGTACAAATATACACGATGTAAATGACAACATGAGCAGCGATGCATTCATTCTTCAATGAATGTTGCTAAATAGCAGTAAGAGTTATTTTACAGAAGGTACTTTTCAAAAGTTCCTAAGAGCTTTCCCTTCACTGTGTTTTAAATTTCTCTGTAAACCCATAAGGCACTTGTGTTTATATAGCTGTATAGTAAAAATTAAACTAGATAAAAACATTTGAAATTGTTTTACCTTTAACTCACATCAACTGGCCATATTTGAGAGATTACTGTTATTCCCAAAAAGGTACTTCAACTTGAAACAGAATAAATGATATTGGATAACTGTTGGTAACAAAGACAACAAAACAGAAGCAGCAATGAGGATAGATGAATTAGCCCTTAGAAACAGTTTTTTCCCTAGTACTCTTTGCTCTTATTACACAGTTGCAGAATAAATGAGCCACTCTAAATTTCCACCCTAATATCCCAGAAACTTTACAATGAAAACAGAATCTAAAAGCAGGAACTACTTCAGTTTCATTTCCTTTCACTAAAATCTTGCTTACACTTACAATAGTGTCTACAGATAACCCCTGGACCTTCTGTTCTCTTTCTGAATTGCTCGCTCAGGGGACCCTTTGAATTTCTCCACTACTACTGATGCTTTCTCATCAGACTGTAAGTGTTCAAGAGTCTTCCAACCCTCAAATCAGAGCAAAACAAAACTCTTCCCTTCTGTATCCTCCTAGCTTTCCTCCTCCTCACCAAACTTCTTCAAAGGGCCATATCTATTTGCTATCTCTACTTCCTAACCTCCCACTCACTCCTCAAGCCAGCACAATCTGGCTTCCATCCTACCACTCCACTGAAACTGCTCTTGCAAGAGGTACTTTACTTGAGCTCAAAAGACTGGAAATGTTGTGCAGGCACAGGCCTCTGTTGTTGACTACCACTGCATCCTCAGGGCCTGCCACATGGGAGGAACTGAATACACGGTTATTGTTCTTGCTGGGGCATGTATTCCACTGACCACTCTCGAACTGTTATGCCCCTCCACCTCCCACTAGATTTCTATAACCCTAGCTGTGATGTTCCACCAAGTCAGTTAGGAAACACCTAAGTTCAGTCAAGGTAAGTAAGCGTGATCGGAGAAAGGCGGGCCTGAAACGTAGCACATGCAAAAGAAAACAAATCCAATCCTTTGTGCTGAACCTGTCTGAAAAAAAAGTTGAAAGGGGGAGCACTTACACAAGCTAAGTGAAACAAAACAGCTAAAGTACAAAAATTTGTTCACGGTTTTTAACAGACCAGCTAGTATGGCTATCTGCTTTGATTTGAAGAGTTTCTCACCATAAGTGGAGGCATCAGCCAGGATCTCCAGAGTGTGACGTGACTCTGGATGGCCCAACTAACTTCCCCTGCTCTTGTTCTCCACTCCTAGCAACTTTCTTTAGTACTTCATGTAAAATTTCCCGCAGATTTGCAATCAGCTGACATGAATAGCTGACATGTTTTGAAAGAAATTTCTTGCTATAAAGCTTTAGATTTAAATTCCGGTCAAGACTGATGAATTAAACCAAGATCCCATGGTATTCTGAAAACAAGAGCCCCATGAAACCTACTTTGTGGATTTCCAAAACGAAAAGACCCCTAGTCTGTAACTAAAATATGTATATGGCAGGCTTTTGGCAGCTGCCCTTCCTGACAGTGTTACTATGTTATAAATGCCTACCATGAGAACTCACCTTTTAGAGAGAAAAAGCATCTAGTAAAAGGTCTAAAGCTGCAACCAAGTGCAGTTAGAATTCAATTATCTGAGCTAATGAGACAGGATGCAGACAGCATCCTAGATAATCTATAACTCACAAATTTGGCCTTAAAATATGACCTATGTAACAGCACATTTACCTTACAAATTGTCTTTGCTAAGTGCTATTTGTTCCTTTAAATTTTCCTCTGACCACCTATCAATTGAGAAGATAGCCTAGAAATGTGTGAGGCAACAGAAGGAAACCAGACAACGAACCAGGGTTAAAAATAATCATCCACAGATAACATAATGACATTCTTGGGGGGAATTATTGTAAAACAGAAGCTTTATATATGTGAAAAACCAAATATAAACACATTCCAAAACAGTGCTCAAGAGCGTACATGTGTGTAATATACACAGGTAATGCCACAAGTAGGTCTACCTGTACTGATAACCTTCATGGAAACTATGGAAGGAATTCCCATAGCAAACAAATTCTAGGTAGTTGACCTTTTAATGGTGTTGTTTCTTGGTTTAAAGTTTTACTTTCTCATTAAAGGTAGAAAGGCTAAAGGGTAAAACTTTAAAAAAAAAAAAAAAAAGGTAACATTTATTATTTTGGTTAGAAATGATTTGAGAATAAGCCTGTCCTATAAAGCAGAATTTTAAACTTTCCCTCACATAACCCACAAAAGCAATACATTTTGCATGATGACCCAACACATACACATTAAGGGAAAAAAAAAACCAAAAAAAAACTTCACCAAACAGTACTTCCCCTTACTCTCTGGGTACTCTTGATGTTTTTAGTTCTATTCCATTTTATCATAAAAGCTGGTCATGATTCCCTAACTTGATTTTACAAACCTAAATTTATAAGCCAGAAATAGGTCATAACTTTAAGTAAAAACAAAAAAACCCAAAAACACCCAAAACGGACACTGAAGAGTTTAGAGAGAATGACCAAAACCAACAATTTCCCCTAAATACTATTAGTACCACTGGGGTTAGGAAAAACTAAGTCCTTCCATACAGACGTTATGAACGATGTCAAGTAATAAAAAAAAAATTTGAAATCTGAATTTTTTTTTTATCATTGGAACATGTAAGCATTAGGTGACTTAAAACTTCTGCAGTATTTCTATTCTGCATATTTAAGACATCAATTCTCCTCTGATGAGTTGGATAGAAATAACCCATTTTACATTATTTGAATGAACCACATAATTTGATAAAATGAAAGTGTTCCTTTCCTATTCGCAGAATTTTGCATTAAATAAAAAAAATACTATTTTTCAAATTCATAATACCCTCAATCTAGGAAGCAAGCCACTTTAAGGATAAAATTAAAGATACTATTGGTCAGAGTACATGTTGGTTTCTACTCCAGGCAACTCTACAATACACCACAAATTTTAATGCACATTTTTTGGACTAAATTTCATCCACGAGAATGTATCCTACAGAAAGCATTCATGTAAGTACACAAAGATCATTCCATACAAATGTTAATTCCTGCATTGTTTTAAGAAGCAACTGAAAAGAACTTAAATATTTATCAATGAGGAATAGGGTAAATAAAAAGTATAGCCATTAAAAAAAGGCTACATTACTAATAGGAAAAGGTGTCTAAAACACATTTTTAAGTGAAAAAAGTTTCTGAAAGGCATTTTCTCTGGATTTCCCTCTTGCCTATGATACCCTTTCTCCTCCAACAGATCTGCCTTCTGCTTGCCTCTTAAATTTCAGTGTTTCCCATATTTCCTTATCCCAGAGAGAGATCTCATCCAATTTTTTTTTTTAATATATGTTCATAATGCTGAAACCCCTATCTATAGGCTGCACAACCTCTGGATCTATGTACCCAAATACCTTTCTGAATATCTTTATTTGACTGTCCCAAAGATATCTCATATTCCCCAATTCCAAAACTGAAATCAACCTGTACTTAAAGAACAGAAACTACTTGTTCCTATACAACGTTCTGAATTCTTAAAAATTTTTTTTTTTTTTCAATGTTTATTTATTTTTGGGACAGAGAGAGACAGAGCATGAACCGGGGAGGGGCAGAGAGAGAGGGAGACACAGAATCGGAAGCAGGCTCCAGGCTCTGAGCCATCAGCCCAGAGCCTGACGCGGGGCTCAAACTCACGGACCGCGAGATCGTGACCTGGCTGAAGTCGGACGCTCAACCGACTGCGCCACCCAGGCGCCCCTATAACGTTCTGAATTCTAAGTCCAGAAATCTGAGTGATAGCCCTGACTGCTCCCTACTTTTCCATTCCCCCTCCCACAAATTAAATCTTCAATATATTTGAAGATTTCACATCCTGTGACCTATGGGGTCTCATTTCAGGTTCTCCTTATTTTTGGCCAAGATTACTACAGTCCACTTGATATTCCTATCTTATCCATGGCTAAGATACTATCTCTTTACTCCATCTAGACAGAACTACCCCCCTGGTTCCTCCACTGGCACTATGTCACAAGTCATTTCTTCTAATTTCCTATTCTTACCTGTTTAGAGAACTCATTTACTACACCTTCAAAACCCATTCAGGCATGAAGTTTCCTGTGAAGTGAGATCATCAATACTTATCAAGTTATGATGTCATAGGTACTTATGAGAGGTGCTATTCATACACTATCTAATTTAACCTCAACCTTCCATTTTACACAGGAGAAAACAGGCTCAGAGAGGTCAAATAATCTGCTCAAGGTTTCAAAGTATGGAAAGTAGGACTAACATTAAAGCCAGTGTTTTCATTAGGTTAGGCTGCCTTTCTGAATCAATTAATCCCTCTTTATATCTATCTCTTTTATTACATTCAACAAAGTAAATCAAAAAATTTTCCCCATGTTTTTCTCCTCTAGCAGCCTATTAACCAATGTTTCTCAATCTTAGCTTTGTGTTAAGTTTTCCTTTCTTTAATAGAACAGGTGGATCTAAAGACCTGTATTTTTAAAAGTTTCAAAAACGATGCTGATTGTTAGCAAAGGTTGAGAACCAGTGAATTAAATTACCAAAGGATAAGAATGTTGCCGGACTTTATAACTTTTGGGGTGATATAAATGTCTGCAAACTTCACTGAACTGATACAGGTAAAGCAATGAAATTTGTACTTTTTCTTATAAAAAGCCTTCCCTAACTTACAATGGTTTGAGTGTACAAACATTTCTTAAAGTTCTGCCATACACATTTCCCTGAGTATCACAAAGAAATGTCACCCTCAAGATTTAAAAAACAGAGTTAAACAAACAAAAAAAACGTTTTCAACATAAAATTTTCAACACTTAAAAATGACACTTGGAAAATTTCCTTAAAGGATCAAATTTAAGTTACTGCAATAATCCTCGAAACAGATATTAACATATAACATAAATGTTACAGAATTCTTGGAAAAAATAAAATCCTGTCTGAATAATCAGTTTCAGTTGCAGTTGAATGTTAAGAAATTAATATGTAAACAGCAACAATAACCTTTTCTCTACTTCCAGAAACCAAGGTCACTGGCAATCTGATTAAAATCTGTACCTTTTAGTTAGGTGTAACACTTGGCACTTGTTTCAAGTAAACTTCTGAACCCTAAGGAGACAGAAACCTAGCACCTGCTGGCTCATTAGGATATAGAGGAAGGAGTCTGAACTATGAAAGAAATGATAACCACAGGCAAAAATTAATGAATATTCATTCATTTGGGCTCCTAATAGAAGATTTGAATTTGATACTTGAAACTCTTGGTATGATTTTTAAGAAATAAATATGCCATTAAAAATATTTGGCATAAAAAGTTAACTTAATGTAGGTTTATTACTCTATAAATGGCTACTAAAAACAAAGGCCTTAAGAAATGAACGCTTCAGATTTTGAGTGTCACTGTAGCAGAAGTGTTTGTTTTACCTACAAATTCTTGAGGTCAACATTTCTGCATCCAAACAATTCTTCATTTTGCCTCTTTAAACAACTGATCTCGTTAAGATATATGCAAATATTAAAGATCTTATTCCTAGAAGGCTTGCTTTGAAAAGTATCATTTAGGGGCACCTGGGTGGCTCCCAGTCCTATGAGCGACTGCCTTCAGCTCAGGTCATAACCTACCTCAAGGTTCAGGAGTTTGAGTCCCACAATGGGCTCACTGTGCTGTCAGCCTGTCAGCGCAGAGCCTGCTTCAGATCCTCTGTCCCCCTCCCACTTGTGTTCTCTCAAAAACAAACATTAAAAAAAAAAGTATCATTTAAAGTTAGTATTGAAAGAATAAGATGTGAATTGGGAATGATGTCCTCTATTACCTAAACATGCAATTGTTAAACTTAACATAAAAATTCAATGTTAGCAACATAGGATTTTCACATGTTGTTAAACTTGTCAGGTATTTACTTCTCATGTTTTTGCTTCTCATGTAAAATGGGGTCTCCACTTCTATCCTATTTTCTATTTAGGAAATTGGAAGCTCTTGCTACTTGTAAATCATCACATCATAGGCAAACCGGAGCATCTGACCGACCATTTCCTTTCCAATTCTTAGGTCTCTGTTTTTCCTTATTGACTGTGCTTGCTTAATACCTCTAATACCAAATCCAATAGTAGTGGTGATAGCAGGCATTAGTATTCCCCCTAAATTAAGATACTGATCTTTGGTTTGAGGTTACATACATTTTGTCGTATTACAGAATTATCCAATTAAGTTGCTTTGTTAAAAAATTTTTAAAAAGGAGTTTCCAAATGCCTTTTCTGTATTTATGGAGAGAAGTACATAATTTTTCCTTAGATCTATTAAGGTAACAAAAATACCAGTATTTATTCATAATTGTTTTCAGGCTCTTCAATTGTCAGGGAAGCCCAGTTTGTTTTCTGCTACAGGAAAAGGTATGTTTCAAAGTAATCAAATAAGCATTGTTAGATTATGTGCTCGATTACACACATGTCAAACAAATATTCAACTTATTTAATCCAATTTACTCCTTACTTTCACTTTTACAAGTAGGCCTCAAAACAAACTGAAATTTTCTCGTAAGTATGAAACATTCAAATTAGTAGTATAAGTCCTTTCAGGTTTCATCTAGGCTCTTTTCTTATTCAACTCCTCCTCAAGCAATCTCATCCACCTAAGGCTTTAATTTCCATATCCTAGGACTCCTTGTTTATTCCTACAGCCCAGCCCTCAAACTTGAGCTCCAGACCAGCCAGGCCAACTCTCTACAAGTTCTCTCCTCTTGAATTCCTCAACTCAAACTAAGCTTAACAAGAGAACTCAAGCTTGTCTTTCTCAAACCTGGTCCTCTTCCAGAGCTCTGTAACTTAGTAACTAAGTGGGTGGAGGGGCCATCCCCTAAGTAGGAAACGTAAGAGCCACGCTTGACAAAGCTCCTCACCCTCCTCTACCTTCTAAAGAAGGACCTTTATCTCATAAATCCCTCAATTCTAGAATATCTATCTGTACCTCCTTTCAGCTCCCCAGACACCCTTCTGGTTCTGGTCTAAAAGCTGCCATCATCATTTAAATGGTCTCTCCCTGACCGGTATTCAATCATGCCCAACCCAAGAAATCTCTTTAAAAGTCAATCTGATCACATGGATCTCCTACTTGTGATAAAGATTTTTTAAAGTATATATTATTTATTTTGGAGTGCCTGGGTGGCTCAGTAGGTTAAGTATCAGACTCTCAGTTTCAGCTCAGGTTATGATCTCACAGTTTCATGGGTTCAAGCCCCACATTGGGCTGCTCTGGCAGCTTGGAGACTGCTTAGGTCTCTCAAATAAATAAACTTTAAAAAGAATATTTATTTTGGGAAAGCACAAGCATGCACATGAGAGCCTGAGTAGGGGGAGGGTGGGGGAGAGAATTCCAAGCAGGCTCTGCACCCCCAGCATGGAGTCTGAAACAAGGCTCGAACTCATAAACTGTATCATGACCTGGGCAAAATCAAGAGTTAGTGGTTTAACCTTCTGAGCCACCCAAGTACCCTGTGATAAAGATTAAAAAAAAAAAAAAAATCTTTAATAAAGTCTATATAAGCCATTCCCATCTTTCCAGTCACCACCTTCTCCTCCCTTCCCCTATCGTTTCTAATGCTCCACACCAGGCCTTCTTTCAGTTTCGAAAGGCAAATAACATTCTTTTATGCCACAGGGCCTTTGCACCTGTGGTACCATCACCTAAAACATTCCCACACATCCTTCAATTCTTAGAAAATTTACCTGAGGCATTGATCCCTCATCTAACACCTTTCCCCAAGTCCTCCTACATGTATTTCTTTCAGAGCATAAGAACTGCAGTATAGTTTGTAATAAAACACAATTTTAAAGATGACTGTGCAAACTGTACCCCATGAAAAACACACTGACAACCTGAAATGTATGATTTTTAAAAACCCATTTGCTGCTTTCCAGAATAGTGAAGTTAATCTTATAGTTCTTTTCATAGATAAAAATAAGTCAGTGTCATGCTCCTGAGCAGCACTGTCCAACTAAAATATAGTATGAGCCACATATTTTTCTAGTAGCCTATTAAAAAAAGCATATGAAATTAATTATAATATACTTTGCTTAACCCAAAGTGCCCAAAATATTATTTTAACATGTATTCAGTCTAAACTATGTATCTTAACATTAGTTTTGAGATTTTTTTTTTTTTTACACTTAGAGTACATCTACTTTGGACTAGTTTTATTAAAAGTGCCACATGTGGCCAGTGGTTACTATACTGAACATAGTTCCAGAATATTGTATTTCTTTCACTTAAATAGCTAACAGAATCAGTTAAGAGCACATTATTAAGCAATTTTAATCTCATATCAAACAAGGACACATCTCCCATTTAAACCCTTCAAAAAATGTTTAAATTATGCAAATATTCCATACTGCTGAAAAGCCTAAATCCAAAATAAAAATCTAGGTAAACACTTTAAAACTGCATATTTACTGATCATTTGAGGAGATTAAAGGAAGACAGGTACTCTCAGCCACTGCTTGAAGGACTGATTTTATTACAACCTCTTGAAAAGCAATTGGTTTCCCTTTGATTTAGTAACTACACTTCTAGGACTCAATCCTATGGAAATAACCCAAAACAAAGTCCAAGATTACAAACCTGTTCACCAAGATACAATAGGATTCATACATACATGTGTGTAGGACACTCGAACTCACAGGGGGGAAAAAAATGAATGTAATCCAAAATGTTTAGTTATCTCTTTGTTGTGTGATGACTAATATTTTAATACATATTATTCCTTTTAACATGTTTACTGAGTGCTGCTCTGTGCCAGGCATTAATAACAGATGGGTCCCTGCCATCGAGGGGCATACCAGTTTTCTTTACACTTTTCTACAGTTTCCAAATATTCTATAATAAACATTTTCCTTTCATAACTTTAATAACCAGAAAAATATAATATGGAGTGGATGCTGATTTGGGCAAATCAGCTGTAAAGGGACATTGAGCCACCTGGAGAAGAATTTGAATATAGCCTCATATAGTAGCTTAGATGAAAATTTTCTGAAATGGTAAGGGAAGTTTAATTAATGCAAAACAACCTACAAAGTAGTCTGTGCAATAAGACTCTGTTTTGGTATAAAGTGCATGTTTATATATGTAAAAAATAGGTGGAAAGATATGCATTAAATTGTTAACAGTGGGGATTTCTGAGTAGTAGGAGTGGTTTTTTTTTTTTTTTTTGCTTGCCAATTTTCTACAATGCCCCTGTAACAAATGACTACTTTAAAAAATTAAATAGATACATACCCACTACTTACTGAGCATTTACGACATACAAAACTGTGCTAGATTCTATAAGGGGTAGAAGTGAGTAAAAGGAGTCGCAATCGTAAAGAAAATTACACTTAATTAGGGGGAACATAAGAAACAAAATGCAAGCCAGAATATAAACAGCAAAGTAAAATGTAGTTATGAGGAATCTAAGAAAAGATCTTACCTGATTGGGAAGAGGAAGAAAGAATGGTGAAAACAAGAAAAAGCTTCATGGAGACAGAATTTGAAATGAAAGGGTTTTAACTGATCCGATCCAAGTAACAGTGGGCACTAAAAATAAAGTATGGGGCAAGTATCAAAGAACAGGAAGTCATATAATAGAGTTTGGTTAGAATGTAGGATATATGAAGGAAGTAGGCAGTATGCTGGAAAAGTAGGCTGTGGAGGGCCTTGAATTTTCAGAAGGGAGTATCTCTAGAAGTATTTTTGAATTTAGCAATGGTGAAATTACTATAGGTTCCAATTCCAGAGACTGACTGTATCACTGTAACCACCTCCTAATGGAATCTTCCTGCTTCCACTCCTGAACTCCTATAGTCTATTTTCTGTACAGCAGCCAGCCAGATCCTCCCCCCCAACCCCAGCCAGATCCTTTTAAAACATAGATTATGTCACATCTCTACTCATAAGCCCTGCAGTGGCTTCCCATCTCACACAGTAAAAAGCCAAAGTCATTAGAATTTCTACAAAGCCCTGCAACACTGCTCTCTCACCCTCTAACTCTCTGATCACATATACTACTATTCCCCTTGCAATTCTTTGAATATTCCAGGCATACTTCTGCTTCTACCACTCTTCCCCTTATTCTCCTCACCTCCTTCAGGTCTTAAGCTTTCTCTGACCCTATCCTATATAGAACAGCAAGCTCCAACAACCTCTCCCTCCTAGCTCTAAGTCAAAAAGTCTGAACTCCCGTATCCCTCCAAATGGACGTTTTTCTCTAGGATACTTATCTGCCATTTTTTTTTTTATCCCCCTACATCTACACAAATGTGTGTATACACACACACAAATGAAGTTCAATGAGGGTTGTTTTTCTTAGTTGATTTTAGTATCCTTAGCACCTAGAACAGGGCTTCACATGTTGCCATAAGAATGAAATGAAGAGAATATCATGGTGTTAGGTATTTAGTTGAAATGGTTTATGGCATATTTTAAGTATTTACATAAGTGGAACCTACACTGTAGTCTAGTTAACCAGTTTATTTTCCCCTGGGAACTATTCACCAAAAACAGTGCTTATAAGTTTTGAGCACACAGCTGAGCTTTAATTTATTAGCAATTTATCTCTGCAAGGTTTATTGAAGTATTATTTGAAATAAGGATGGTGGTGGTTGAAGAAGAAAGACTATAAACCTATGTTCCTTTTTTCATTTCTCCCGAACTAATGAGCAATGGCTCCCCACCTCTGCTTCCTCCCCAGTGTATCGTTTCTGACTTTTTCCTTTTCCTAGGGAAGGGGTCTAATCCAGACCTATGAGCCCCCACCCCAGGGTAAGGTCAGCAATAAAACTAGGAGTGTGATACAGGGCTGTGCAGCTGGTTGGCAGCAAAAAGAGGAGAGCCCAGGCAAGGGAGGTTACTGCAGAAGAAACTCGGGAGGGGAACAATTTCTTGACTTAAATATTTTCAAGTTAGAACTTCCTTATATTTTAAAAGGAAGTCAAAACAAAGTAACATTCAACCTAATTCCCTACCTTCGTTTTAAATATATAATGCTGGAAGAGTGATACTTTTAAAATGAAAAACCTGACCTTTTATAATTTCAAGCATAGTTTAGAAAAAAATATAATGATCAAGTACCCATTACCTAGCTGTGTTAAATCTTTTACCAAATCTGCTTCAGATTTATTTTAAAGACAGTAAAGCTACGGTTGAAAAACCACAGGCCCTTCCTAGATCCTTTATCCCTCTTCAGTTCTTCAGAGGTAACTTTAATTCTCATTTGGTATTTATCATTCCGATGTTTATACTTTTGTTATAGATCTCATGATTCCCAAAAAATATGTTGTATACTTCTACATATTTTAAAAACTATATTAAGACTATAGGAGTATGATAAGCAAAACTATCATATCCTGGCTCGGTTACCAGCTGTCTGACCTTAGGTAAGCTGCTTAACATTTGTGCCTGTTTCTTCTCTGAAAAATGGAGATAATACCACCTGAGTTTGTAGGGTTGTTAGGAGGATCAAATGAGTTAATATATTCTATATAAATCACTAAGACAAGTATCTCACTCATAGCAAATAGTGTACATCAGAGTTAGCAGTTATATAAAGTTGCAAAATGACCTGTGATTGTATTATAGACACACACTGTGAAAACACTATCAAATTGATTATATATATATATATATATATATATATATATATATATAATCACCCATGTAATGCCAGGTATTTTTACGAATTGTGTAAAAACTATAAATACTTATGAAGCTCAGGCTGGAAAGGTTCACTAGCCTAACCACTAAGAAAAAAAGTCCTTATTTTTTAACTTACAAATTGTAGATAACATTAACAGTATAAACATTTAATTTATGACGGTTTAAAAATACCTACTTAATGGCCTCCTTTTATGAGTTTTGGGGGACAGGGTCAGGAGAGAAGGGGTAATTCCTCAATGAGATGCTATTCCAAGACTTTAGACTCTTAATGGAAGCACTTTAGATTTCACACAAAAATAAAACATTTGGTACTCAAATTTCACTTGCTTTCTGAACTTTTAATTATAAGTAAAATAAGTTAAAAATTTAAATGATACTTTATGATAGGATTTATCTAGATGACAAAATTTTCATACGGACAGCTGGATTCTGCAAAATTTATCCATGCAATTAAGGACACTGTATCCAATTATGGACACATTTGATATAGGGTTATTTTTATAATAATCTCTAGGTCAAAATCAGAAAACAAAAACAAATGCCCCACATCTTATGTGAATTCTAGTTAATTTCTTACAAGAGCTTTCTAAAGGTTGTGAAATATATTAATTGATCAAGTGTAGATATATCTAATTAGTATATAGTGGAATTCGATCTAATGAACATTTACTAGGTATCATTTACTGGGCTAAAGGTTTTATACAAGATCTTTTAATCCATGTGCAACATCTTCATGCACAAAATTTACAAGACCACAAATACTCTGCATAAACACATACTTCTGCGAAGTTAAAAATGACTACTACAAAAGTCAACAATTAAGCTGGCAAAGCATATAAAATGTAGATAAACTGTGCAAATTATATCAACGGAACAGTGCTGACATATTTGTTTCCCCTAGTTTGGCATATATTTCAATGTTTAAAAGGTTCACTGAGAGTAACAATTAAATGTAAACATTAAGGATGAAACGTCTCCCCCTCCTATCCCCAAAGAAAAAAAAAACCCGAAATCAAAAACCCAATTTGGAGTGGGAGAAATACTCCGTGGAAGCTAGTGAAGAGGAAAGACTAAAGTTCAAAAGTTTTACTTTTCTCCTAGTGAGAACTTTGAAACGGAACCAGTGCTTTTATTTGTCCCCCTTCTCATACCCCCACTAAAATATTTACAAGTATGAGTCCCTTCCTCAACCCCAGAAGCTTCAGTGAGAAACAAAGCTATAACTCGCATTAACCAGTAAGAAAAATCTAGCCATTCTCAGTAACTTCCTAATGGAGAAAAGACCCTACTACCGTCCACCCTATAGTCTTGTCCTCTGCCCAAGCAAGACACTGCACCTGCCAAATCGAGAGTTTAAAGAATAATGGTCTAACTTTGCGAACGCGATCTGGGGAGGAAACGCAGATTATTTGAGCAGTGCAAGAAAGGAGCAAAAAAGATCCTTTCAGGAAAGGATTCATGGGCTTTGGGGCTTTCCTCTGCCAGTTGGAGGATTCAAAATCCGCTTGCTTCAGAGACCTTCGGAAGCAGCCACACTCCGGTCGCAGCCGGCCTCGGGCCTGGGAGAAGCAGGCAGTGTTTACACCTGTCACGAGGAAGGGGGAGGGAAAAAGAGGAAGCCCCAGCAAAGCCCCAAACTTCTCGACAGCTCCAGAGAGGGAGCGGCCGGCCGGAGCTGTGGGCAGGTGGAAGCGGAGGCGCAGAGCGACCCGGCAGCGGCCGGAGAGGTGGGAACAGCTCACACTTCCCCGGCCGGTGCCCGGGTTGGCGGGGAGGGATCCTTGAGCTTTGGGCGCCGCCGCCGCCGGCGTCCCCGCACCCGCCGCGGAAGAGGGCAAAGCCCAAGTCCGGAGCCCGCAGGCCCGCAGAGCCGGCACCGTCCCCGTACCCGCAGTTCCCGGCCCCGCGGCAGACAGGTGCTCCCGGCCCGGGCAAGGGTCCGGCCGGTGGGCCGGGCCAGGTCCCCGCACCCTGTTCCCCCCGCACGGCTGGAGAAGCGAAGCGGTGGCGCTTACCTGGCTCGTTCGGGGCGGCCGCGATGGGCATGGCTCAGGGGCCCGGGGAGGAACTGGCTCCCCGGGGAAGGACCGGCTAGTCCGACACGGAGCTGGTGAGAGCGGAAGGCAGACTGCTCACAGCCCCGTCAGCGAAGCAGCGCCATGGACGCCCACCCGGAGTTTCAGCGCTGTCGCGGGACCCCCATCCCATTACCCTCCGCCCTCTTCCGCCGCCGCCGCCGCCTCCACCTCCTCCTCCGCCGAGACCCCCCGCCCACTCCACACACTCTCCCATCATGCAGCGGGGAACCGCTGCTACCGACACGTCACTTCCGGGCGCAGGTGGCTAGGTCGGGGCCGGGCGCTGTTGGGTGCAGGGAGGTAGGGGGAAGGGGGGGAGGACACTCCAGGGGAATTAGTGTCACAGAACGCTTACCCCTGCGCAGGCGCGGTCACGCTAAGCGCCGGCCGCCATTTTGGGTGAGGGCAAGCTGCCCTTTTCCTTTACTTCCTTGCGAGTCATCGAGCTGTCGCGGGGAAAGACGTCCTCCTGCGTTCCGCCTCCCTCTGAAACAGCGCTCCCGGCGAGGGACAGGTGCTCCTCAGTCGGTTAACTATAACGTTCAGTCAGGACCGAGTTAAGTCTCTTGCTCTCTAAAAACTGCAATACAGAACCATTATCTTCTCTACCAAAAGCCTATTTGGAGAGCCCTTATCAGCTTGCCCTTTTCGCCCCGGAAAACGACTTTTTCATTCAGTCTAAGTCCCTTCCTCTTTTTAATTTAAACTGACAAGAGGAAGCTGGTAGTTAACAACAAAGAAGAGATTGTTGTATATAAAAATCAACCTTAACAGGATGGAAACCGGGAAAGCACCCGCTGAAGACTGACAAATCGGCTTTGAGACCAATAACAAAAAAAGTGGGAATTTTGGTAACAGATGGAGACGGTGGTAATTTTTCATACCTGCTGCGGGAGAATATCCAATGAAGCAAAAGAAATAAAATCAATTTATGCATTTCTCTAGCAGGGGTCATAATGGATTCTTTTTCTATCATCAGTGTTGAGCAGTTGATTATTTGCATTTTTATAACCTTTTCCTCTCTTATCATAAATCTCTCTTAGAACACCGACCACTGTGGCTTCAAGGATTATTGTTATCGTTCGAGATGATGATCCCGGGGAAGCTACCCTGCAAATCATGAGCCCTGCTGAATGCCCATTCTACTCACTTTTGCCAAACCTGCACCGGTAATTTGAGTAATTTAAAATAGTCCAAAAACAGTAAAACTCAGCAGCTACGCAAAGAAACAGGATGGAAAACACTCCCTCAGCCACAGAGAAGTGTCCACCCCCTTGAGTGGAGAAATTATACAAATCGGGGGGAAGATAAGGACAAAAGCAGTTCATCACGGTTTATCCCGCCTCTGCAATATTCTAGACAAATTAACTTGAAGCGCTAAAATAGACCCGCATTTGTCTTTTTACAGCTCAATTGCCGTAAAAAAAATACGGAGACTGCATCACTTTAAATTGGAGTACCAATTGTTTTGTGGTGGTACTGGATTTTTTTGTTATTGCTCAGTCACTAAAGAAAAATCTATATGGCTTGTCAAATTCCTATTGTATTTCGCCCCCTGCTGGTGTAGCTTGCGTGCAAGCTTGAAAAAAAATGTATGTATAGGTCACTATAAATGTTTATTGACCAAGAAAGAAAAATATGTGTGTGTGTGTGTGTGTGTGTGTGTGTGTATAGAGATTGGAATTTGATTTTAGATGAACACGTTTTAGTTTGATAGCTCTACTAAACGAATATTGGAATAAGAAGAGCATATGACAAAATCCTAAAGCAGACCCTACACTAATAAAATGTTTAAATTCATTTCAATTTAAACATCAAAACGTTAAAAAGAAAACACTGCTTGGGAAAAATATCTCCCTGCTCCATACATAACATATGATTACAAAGTGATTATGTTTGTCAGGTAAACGCAGAAGCCAGTTCTGTTCACTTAAGTACAATTTAGAAATCAGTGTCCAACTTTGAATATGGAAATTGAGTAGCTACTTGGTCAGCTGACTTGTGAGTGCAATCAACCAACTTGTAGTCTCACACAGGATTCTGAAGACAGTACTCCAAAGCCTGTGAAAACGTACCACAGGACAGTCTGATTCTGAATGTTAAGTTGATGAATCTGTAGGAAACAATTATTAAAACGCATTGCATTTGGGAGAAAATTCAGTGCATTTGAATCAAACAAAAACACTATGACCATTAATTCATTACCTAAGACTTTGCATCAAGTAAGTGACCATCATGTGTCTTCTAGTTTTTCTTCCTGTGATTTTTTACAAAGTTGTAATCATAATGTAAATCAATTTTGTATCCCCATTTCCACTTAATATCATGTTGTAAGCATTTTCTATCGTTTCACATTTTATAGAAACTAAAGTTTAATCATCTACATAGTATTCAACAGAGTGGATGCACTGAATTGTCCATTATCCTATTAGTATTTTCCACTATTACAAATACTCTGATGAACATTGTGTGCATGTGGCTTTGTCCAATTTTAGGATTTTTTTCCCCCAATATAAAAATGATTAATAGCCTTTTGGCCCAATATTTTATTGGCACTTTGTCATCTTATATTGTTTTCCAAAAGACTATACCAATTCACAATGCCACCACTAATACAGAAATGTATCAATTTTACCCTCCTTACCAACAGATATTAAAAGAAAAAAGACTGAATTATACTTTGTGGACTAAAAGTTGAAAGGACCTTAACTGTATAATTGTATAAGAAATCAAACACAAAACCCCAGCAATATGGTTGAAAGGACCTTAACTGATAATTGTGTAAGAAATAAAACCCCAGCAATGTGATGTTCTGGAAAAGTAATAACATAGATCTGGGTCTGTGAACAGGGTCTATTATTATGATTTTATATAAATTACTTAATCTCTCTGGACTTCAGTCTTATCTGTCAAATGAGAGTGAAACTAGACCACAGGTTCTTAACTCTTAAGTAGCACATGTGTCTTTTTGAGGATATGACAAGTCTTTGGTGCTTTCTGCAGAAAATGCTCATCCCAAATTTCAAATTTCTTAGAGCTCCTTCATGGAAGAGGGTCTATGAATTGCAGCTTAAGATACCCTGTACCAGATGGATTTCCAAGGTTCTTTTCATCTACACATTTTCCTAGGATTTCATTTTATAATCCATTAAACACTTTGAGACTAAGTTATACTTTTTAGTGGATAGTGATATATTCATATATGTATTACTTTTCAGCACTTAAATTAGAGCTATAGGTATCATGGTTAGATTATAAAAACAAGTGAATGAAGTTTAAGAATGGGTAAAATATGAATTTTATGTGAGTTTTTAAAACCAATACTTTATTATAAAAATGTATATCCTAAAGTATAAAAATATGGACTGGCATGACATATGCAAAATTCTATTAGGGGCTAGTATGGGTCAGAAAACACTAAAGTGGACTTATATGTAATTGCAATGTGTTATATATAAGAAAATCTGAAGCAAATGTGGCAAGCCATTTACATTTTCTCTTTCCCAGCTTTGAGATAAATGACAAATAGAAATTATATTTAGGATGTACAGCTAGATGTTTTGATCAGTCCATTTACATTAATTCTAAATAGAGGGTACATGGATATTTGTCGTAATTCTGACATGTTTTGTATTCATTTTTTCATGGTTAAAAAACAGCTTTTCCAGAATCAGTTGTTTAAAACCATGAATTGTGAACAGCATCCTAGAGAGTTCCTGACGTATTGCACTAATGCTAATATTTTAGATTTGTACAACTTTCCGAAGTATTTTTATTTTAGTATATGTGCTGCCGAAGCGAGCACCCGAAGTATTTTTATTTTAAGTATATTATCTCTGATTCTCACACAGTCCTTGTAGAGCGTGTAGGGTCTCTCAGTTGTCTGCCACTGTTTCCCCAAACTTAAAATCACTCCAGGGGCCACACTGCCCCACTGGTTTTCTGGAGAACTTCCTACTTTTAAGTTTTATTCATTTATTTTGAGAGAGAGCGTGCATGCATATGTGCATGCATGGGGGAGGGGCGGAGAGGGAAAGAGAATCCCAAACAGGCTTGCAGCGGTCAGCTCAGAGCCTGATGGGGCCTGAGCCTAAATCAAGAGTCAGACACTCAACAGAGCCACCCAGGCGCCCCTGCACCCTAAATTCTTACAGCTCTGTAGACCCCATGAAGTAAACGTTACTGTGGTGCTTTTGCGAAGAGGAAATCAGGCCAGACATCTCCCAGAACAGGAGAGAGACTTGAACAGGGGCTATGCTAGGACCTTACTCTTCCGTGAGGTAGAGGACTTGTTCTCAGACTCCATGCAGGATGTTTGCCTTCCTTCATTAGTGCCATCATGATGAGCCTCTCTCTTCTCAGGTAGCTGAGTCAGCCAAAGCTAAGGGCTAAGAAGTAGACAGCATCCCCAGGGGGCCGGCTATCCCTTCTCTCCACACCTTTGGCCCTTTTTTAATCCTTAGACTATTCTGTCTCACCCAAACTGTGTACATTATCTTTGTTCCTCCCTCCCCAAACCGAAAGACAAAGGCAATTGGACACAGTGAGCCCCCTGATGTGATGCAGTGTGAAATTCACGGATCACAGAAGTATGGAGATGGAAGTACACAGTATTCCTGCCAAATATATTTAATCTGAATCTTATTAAACCTTTAAAACTACCTTCCAGTTCACAGGAAATACTGGAGGAACGAGTTAAACAGGGCTACTAAGAAACAATGGCCCCAATCCCTCATGTGGATTATTCTACAAATAACTTCTCTTCAAAAGGGATAATCTAGGTTAAAAGGGACATAGGAGAAATAACCAAATGCAATTTGTGGTTTTCAATAGAATCATTTGAATAAACCATTCATAAAAGCCTTTTGGGGATACTTGAGAAAATCTGTGTCCTGGCATTAAATGTTCTTGAACTTTTTTAGATATAGTGCTGGAATTACGGATATGTAGGAGAACATCCTTACTTTCTGGGGATGCCCGAAATGTGATGATGTGTAATTTTTTTTTTTTTTTTAAATGGTTCAGAAAAAAACTCATGCACATAAAGTATGACAAAATGCTAGAAATCATTAAGTTGAAACTAGGTGGTGAATGTGTGTGTGTGTGTGTGTGTGTGTGTGTGTGTGTGTGTGTGTGTGTGTTTTAACTTATCTGCTATTGAGTATTTCATAATGAGAAGCAAAAGAAGAGACTATTAAAAAAATACCCGAGGCAGGGCGCCTGGGTGGCTCAGTCGATTAACTGTCCAACTCTTGATTTCAGTTCATTCAGGTCATCATCTCTCGGGTTCCTGAGTTTGAGCCCTGCATCAGGCTCTGTGCTGACAGCTCCCAGCCTACTTGGGATTCTACCTCTCTGCCCCTCCTGCGTGCATGTGTGCACTCTCTCAAAAAGAGGAGGTCTGGATTTTTATTTTTCCTAAAGTACTGCATTCCCTAGGCAATCATTGTCAAATACACATTTCTGATTCTGGAGCAAATCGCACAGTGATCTTGTGAAGGGCTTTAAAGATGTGGAAAGGAGGAAAAAAAACCAAGGACTGAAACTTCCAAATCAATTGTAATTAGTTTAAATCCTCTAATATGTACAAATTCAGTAGAATTACAGCTCTGCTCAGCAAGGAGTTCTAATACAGTGTTAGCAAGAGAACAGCGGGAATTATATTATCAAGAGTAGTGCACTATTTAAGCGGCAGTAGTAGCTGAAGCCCTCCATGACTTTCTAATACTGTTTCCTTCTGCTTGAAATGCCCTTCTCCCTGCTTCTTACAGTGGATAATTGCTTTTTTGTGTTTTGTTTTTTTTTTTTTTAAGAGCTCAGTATTGGAACCCCTCTCCTATGCATGGGAAAATCACCAACTTGTGAGTCTCGGTGGGAGACAACCCCCTCCGCCTAGTATAAAGGCTGAGAGGGTCAGTGTAGGGAATTAAAGACAGCTGCAGATTCTTACCATGCTGCAATTTTGAGATGGAGTTTCTCTCTCGTCTTCAGTGTGTGCTAGCCTGTGGCTTAATTTGACCAACAACATGGGTGGAAGTGGGGCTGTGTAACTTTTCAGGCTGAGTACTAAGAGATCTGAAGGTTCTGACTTTGCTGCTTGGTGTGCCCCTCCTGGAAGAGATTCTGTGTAAAATGTACAACTTCCCTGAGTGAAGTATGCTGAGGGAAGCCCAACTTACGTGTAGGAGTGACCTGCTCTGACTGCGCTCTCAGCCAACAGCCAGCCATGGATGTGACCCATCTTGGACATTCCAGGCAGAGCAGACTTCCCATGATTTTTAGACCCAGCAGATAGCACTTAGAGCACAAGAACTAATCAGCTGATCCCAGTCATTCCACACAATCTGGAGATCTAATAATGGCCGTTGATGTTTTAAGCCACTAAGTTCTGGAGTGGGCAATGAAAACAGGAGATTTTCTCCACTTCCTTTGCTGCTGGGTGCCACACATGCCACCCAGGCTTTTCTGAACAGAGGCCCCTCCCCAGACTTTGAGGAGGTAATTAGAAGAACCAGAGAAATTTTTCTGATGGTGATGGTAGCAGTTCTAGCAAGACTGAGCTCTGTTGGGGCTGGTGGTTGTTTAATGTCCAGGGACAGTGGCACTGACAATACCGGTTCCAGCAGCATCCTCACTGGACCAGATCTCTGGCAGGATTTTGGGAGATGCTTCTGACTGTTTGGACTCTAAGCCTGGTTCTCAAGTCCTAGAGAAAATTCTGTGGGCTATGTAACATTTTAATAAATTTTCACTTTATCAGCCAATATCAATTTCTGTTGCTGGTGACTGGGAACTCTGATACTGCCTTAAACTGTTTGAATTTTATCTTAAGGAACAAATAGAAGCCAAACCATAAGAATTACTCCTCCTGGAAAGCTTCACTGACATCTTCTCTGTACTCCCTGCCCCCTCAAATTTGTTTCTGCTAAGTCCCTGCAGTGCCTCACGTGTATCTATAGTATTGCTCTTATCACATCCATAGTAACTTCCAATTCCTTTTCAAAAAATTTTGAACATCTATTTTTGAGAGACAGAGCATGAGTGGGGGAGGGGCAGAGAGAGAGGGAGACAGAATCCAAAGCAGGCTCCAGGCTCTGAGCTGTCAGCACAGAGCCTGATATGGGGCTCGAATCCAGGAACCATGAGATCATAACCCAAGCCAACGTCGGACACTTAACCAACTGAGCCACCCCCAGGTGCCCTGAAACTTCCAATTTCCTAAACTGTCTCCCCCACTAAACTCATAACTCTAAAGAAAAAAAAAAACTGTTTACCTCTATCTCTAGTGCCTAATATGGTGTTTATCTAACATTTGTTGGACGAATGAGTAATTGAACGAATGAGATTGATGGTTTGAAATTTAGTATGTTTATAACTCTGGACATCCATAGTTATTTCTAGGTGTGTGTGTGTGTGTGTGTGTGTGTGTGTGTGTGTGTGTGTGTTTACCATTCACATTCTTGTCATAATAGAACATTGACAAGGTTCTCCTGACAAGAAAAAGAGAGCAAATTTTAGAGTATTGCTTTTATAAAATACCACTGTAAATTCTTTGGATACTACCGATATCCATAATATTAATGGATTCCTTCTTAACCTAGTAACTATTTCCCTTTAATGCACTGCCAGAGACATTTTCATCGTTATTCCAATGATTACTTTTATTCATTTTTGATGTAAAAATGTTGAAAGTGTAGGTTAAAAGAATCCTTTTAGTGATATTCCCTAGAGTACTTCAAGCATTTGAAGGAAGAGTTGTGTAAAAAAATCATCTTAGAAGTAAAGAGATGACAGGTACACATCATGAAGCTTTTAGCCATATCATTTAGTGAAGCCATGGCAAAAGTTCTCATGACTTCTCTTTGAGAACAGCATAGGGTTAAAGGTTAATGAAAATATTTGTACGGCCCCAAATCCAGCTATGGAATCAGTATTTTCTCACTGCAGCAAGATCACCAGGCTTGGGGCATGGGCAACCGTATCTTTGAAAGTTCCACAGGTGACAGTGACATGCACCTGAAGTTGAGAACAATTAAGACAAGGGACATTTACTTTTGGCTATTAGATTTAACCTCATAACAATATGTTAAGGCTCTGTCCCAGGTGCTACGGTGAAGACATAAACATGAGCAAGATACTCCTTGTCCCCTGGCAGTTTGCAACCTGGTATCGGGTACATGCAAAGATTTTACATCCTTTGTGCACTTTTCTGTATGTTTTATGCTTCAATAAAAATAGTTTCTGCCTCATGGACCCATAGGAGGTCTAAATAAGGTACTGAACACAGGGCTTGGGACAAAGTACCAGCAACTGTTAGTTGTCACTGATGTGGTTATTCCCTGAGTGTTGTATCCCTACTGACTAGGAGATAGAACTCATCTCTTCCCACTGTATCAGCTGTATGGAGTTTAAGATGGACTCCTGGGGACTCCTGAGCATGGGTTCGAATGCATCACTGTTCCAGGTGTCCCAAGACCCTTCTCCTTCCTTGTTTTCAAAGCACTTCCTGGACTGGGATGAAACAGGGTTGAATCTTGGGTTGTACTCAGGTATAAGAATCTGTAAAGTAACATACACTAAGGAAATGGTGTTGGTGTTTCCCAAGCCTTGGGAGCTTTTATGAGCTCACCGTGGTGCTTTTATCCTTCCATCTGTATTATGCACATGATGCTCAGATGTTTACTGAATGAGCACATTGGTCTTGAATGCATCAGAGTGTTAAGTCTTCTACAGAAACGTGCCCATCCTGAATACTGGAGCACTGATCAGCTCCTGCTGACAGAATCCAAGTTATCCAGCTCTTGTAACACCCAACCTGGGAAAATGTTGAAGCTCACTGCTGCCAGCTTCACAGATCAGGAATCTAGATCTGCAGTTACGCAAATTATAAGTCTTTTGGCATGTAGGGCAACCACTTTCTGGTGGGGTATTTCTCAAGACTCCCTTTACTACAGATATGATTGTTTACATTGAAAACTTGAAATTTTTTTAATGTTTACCTATTTTTGAGGAAAGAGACACAGAATGAGAGACTGCAAGCAGGGGAGGGGCAGAAGGGAGACACAGAGCTATCAGCACAGAGCTTGACCACCTGGGGCTCGAACTTACGAACCATGAGATCATGACCTGAGCCAAAGTCAGATGCTTAACCAACCGAGCCACCCAGGCATCCCTACACTGAAAACTCGAAGCCTATGGAAAAAAAAATACTAACACTGAAAAGTGAACTTAAGAATGTTGCATGTTACAAGGTTAGTATACAAAAATAAACTTTGTATATGCTATGAACAATTGAAAAAATGAACTTTAAAATACCACTTACAATAGCATTCAAAAACAAAATATTTGGGAATCAAACTTGATAAAGATCTGTAAGACATTTATTCTGTCAATAAATCACTGAGAAACTTTAACAAAGACCTAAGTGAATGGAAATATATGATGTTCATGCAGTAGAAAACTTGACATTAAGGTGGCAGTTTCCTCCAACTTAACCTATAGATTCAACATAATCCTAATCAAAATCCCAAGCATTTTCTCCAAGAATTTCCTTTTAATGGAGGTATAATTGACACACAATCACATATTAGTTTCAGGTATACAGTGTAATGATTTGATATTTGTAAAATGTCACAATAAGTCAACACCCATGACTGTATTTAAGTTTGAAACAAGGGACATCTGGGTGACTCAGTCAGTTGAGCATCTGAGTTCAGCTCAGGTCATGATCTCGCAATCCTTGAGTTCCAGTCCCGAGTCCGGCTCTGTGCTGACAGCTTGGAGCCTGGAGCCTGCTTCAGATTCTCTCTCCCTCCCTCTCTGCTCCTCCTCTACTCGTGCTCTGTCTCTAAAATGAACATTAAAATTTAATTTGAAACAAAAAACCAGAAGTATATTTTCCCTTAGGAGAATCAGTTTTATTCAATGGAATCTAGGCAACAAGTTACTTGGATCTAAAATATTTTGTTTACTCCATGTTGTGTTGAAAATGCCCTGTTCATGGCTGACGAGGAAGCTAAAATGAGGACCTAATGAACTACACAAAAAGCCTTTGTTAGCTGGCTACTAGGGTAACAAGGAGGGTCTCAAGTTAGCATGGATTTGTGCACTGATACCCATCAAATTACAGCTTTCTCTGTTGATTATAAAGGGATAAAATCACCCTTGCTGTCAAATGGTTTTTCTACAGAGCCTTATCCATGTCAAATACAAACCTATTACATCTATATGGACAGAAAGGCTTGTGACAAAGGCTCATACAGTCATGGAAGGTAGTAAATTATAGGGAACGATGGGTCACAAATTACCTTAGTATTAGTCACATGGCGATATATACATGAAATTCCATTAAATTCAAAGTGTTTCTTTTCCTTTCTCACCTTTCTCTGACTTTTCCTTAAGAACATACAGTGTGATTTCTGGTGTTTGGGGCAGCAAATACCAATTCCGTTATCTTCCCTCTGCAGCAGTTTAAAAATAAAAGTTCTTCTGATGATTTATAAACCTAAAACTCAAGGAGTTTTGTTGCTTCCCTAGTGTGCTTTAAAAAAAATTTTGGGATCTGAGCAACTGGCTCTGGAAAGTAGCTATCACACCACAACCCCACAGGACTTACAGAGTAGCAGCCAGGACATCTGCAAAGTAGTTCTTCTATGGGAGTGCTCTCACCCTCTCTTTTCTCCTGCCCATCCTTCTCCCAAACCTGCCTCCTCCTAGCCTCCTTGCAGAACTGGCTTTGGTTTTCTAGCACCTTCACTTCTAGGTGTACTCAGGGTGTGCACATTCAACCCAACCCAGCAAGGCGAGAGTTGTGGGCCTTAGCCAAGCAGATCACCTGTTGGCTGTTCCTCAGTCATACCCTTGGGATCTCAAGACATCTATTTAGTTTTGTTTCATTTATTCTACAAAGATGGAATCCTCTTACTCTGGATGTAGTTTGGGAATTTTTTTTTTTTTTTTTTTTTTTAACATTGTGGACATTTCCCCATTAGTTCATACAGCATTTTTTATAGCTGCATAGTACTCCATGATGTGGCCAAATATGTATTTAAAATTCCACAAAAACCTAATTCTCTACTATATTTTGCAGTGACAAATAAGGTCATGATTTCTTAATCTAGGGAGTGGGGTATAAAGTGGAAGGAAAGAAGTTTGGAGCATGTCAAAGGGCTGCAAGACTGGTTTTGGGTATGACAGTAACTACAGCAAGTCCAAAGTCACCTCCAGAATGCAACTGGATGCCTTGGAAATGGGGGTGTGGAGTGGAGGAAGTAGAAAGGGTAAGCAGAGGAGAGGGGGCAATGCCTGGACCGATGGCCAGGTCATGTTCTTCCCAGCATCCCATTCCTTTTTAGGTGACCAGTGAATTCCATCAATTACCAACATGGTGTTAGCCCAATGTTAACTCATCTTTCCTCAATCTAATGCTCTGACAACGGTCTTTTCTAGGCCTTATTTTGGGAAGGCAGGCTGAGACCAATTTGTGCAGGGTTTTAAATCCTGCACCAAGGAGTTACAGCAATCGGAAGCTGTTAATGGATTGTACTTGAGTTGAGACTTCAGATCTTAACTCAGAAGTTTGCTTTGCAACCACTCAAGTGTTCTTAGGAGATAAACAGCACAATTAAAGAATAGCCAACCGTGGAAGAACAGCCAACTGTGTCAATATATCAACTGTCTGGTTGTGTTTCAACTTGTTTACTTTTATCTCCAGGGGTAGCCCCATTCTATCCATCTAACTTCACATTATTTGTACTTTTACCGTCCATAACTATGTTTCCATGGTGTCCCCCATTCTCATAGCCCTGTTGGTTGCTTCTCTTGACTATTGGTAGATTTATAATGCACATTTGCAGCATTTTCTTTTTTTTTTTTTTTTAAATTTTTTTTTTTCAACGTTTATTTATTTTTGGGACAGAGAGAGACAGAGCATGAACGGGGGAGGGGCAGAGAGAGAGGGAGACACAGATTCAGAAACAGGCTCCAGGCTCTGAGCTGTCAGCACAGAGCCCGACGCGGGGCTTGAACTCACGGACCGCGAGATCGTGACCTGGCTGAAGTTGGACGCTTAACCGACTGCGCCACCCAGGTGCCCCTGCAGCATTTTCTAGCATAACTTCTAAAGGTAAATACAACTTGGCCCCAAGCCTGACTTTTCTAAAGCATTTGACTTTACAGTTACTCCCCGGCACCCCACCACAGAACATTTTCAGTCATCACTTATTTTAGGAGATGGTCATTTCTTATAAAGCATATTTTGTAAAGATCAAGGTAACTATTCTACCAATATGTAATATATGATCTGTATATGCTAAACTACACCTCTAACCGCAATCTAACACAAGCCCCCAAATAACAAAATACTGCCAGTTTTCTATTTTGACGACCATATTTGAGTCTTTTAATGCTATTTTTTTTTTAACTCTTAATTCAATTTTCTATGCAGGCATAACTGCACAGGAGAACCCTACTCTTTCCATCTATTGTTGATCACCTTTTGGTTGAAGCATGGCTCTACTTCCTAAACCTCCTCAGACCTCCACGCTGTTCTTGGGGCTTCTGTTTGATCTGGTGCTTCCAAGGCTGCGCCACTCAGCGTTTTCTTCTTAGGACAAAATGAGGACAACTCTCCTCACCACTTGGGGCAAGCTGCCTTTTGCTCACAGCTAGAACCCACAAAGAACCCCTTTAAGGGCTTGGAGGAAGGTGCTGTCACAACACTTAGTACTTTGCTTCTGGCATTAGCCCCTTACATCTTTTTCTCCGCCAACCTTTTCCTACCCCTCTCTGGAGAACGGTCTCCTTCCCTTCCAGGGCTTTCAGCCTTCATTTCCCCAGGAAAGGATTTTCTCAGTGTCTCCACAAAAGCTCAGGAGGAAAGAAACTGGCCTTTCGTTCATAATTGACCACTGTGTGGTATGGGGTGCAGTGAGAGGAGTAAATGTTCTCCGTGGTTGACATAAACGCATCTTCCAACAAAAACCAGCTGCTGCTGTTAACTGGAGTGAGTAGAAAGCTTACTGTGTTTGGAATGATCAATGACGAGATTACCAGAAAGTCAATGTGTCAAGGAGTGACTTAGAGTATCTTACTGGATGAGGAAATGAAGATTGATTTTATTCATGGTGTGTATGAATGGGTACTTGTGTGTGATTTCCTTCCTTTGTAAAGGAGCTAGTTTCTGAAATCAAGAGGGCCAGACTCCAAGGGGATAATTAGGATTTTAACAGCTTACTGTGAGTGGAAAATTTCATTTCTTTAAGTATTGAGAAGTGCATGCTAATAGTTATTCCAGCCATTAGTCTGCCAAAGATTCCTATCAGACTTAGACACTCAGATAGATGATCCAGCAAACACTACAATCAGCAGAGACCTGTAAAGACTTTCCTGGAGAAAATCAATCTGTACCCAATGCATTATCCCGGCATGTTTATTTTTCAGAATCAGAAGTCATTTTGTTGTCAGAGCAGCCTTTTTATTCCTAACCTTCTATTAAAGTCTTTGAGGCAGCTGTTCCAGATTCATTTCACTCTTCTTAAAGAACTTTGGATGTTCCCCCATTCCCACAGGTGACCTCTACACCTGATTCACTGAGAAGGTCAAGGCCTCAGCTCTTCTCTCTACTCCCTCCATTTTGTCTGCATCATCATCCATCCTTTGCTTCCCCCCGCCTTCATTCTATTTCTAGAGAAGCCACATCCTATTAGTTCCTGGGGTTCTTTTACCAGGGATTCTCTACTTCCATCCCCATTATCTTCTTTCTGGTATCTTCAAGTTCTTGTTCTCCTCTAGCTTCTTGAAAGCATGCCCTGATGTCTTGACTGCAAGAACCTATACCACAACTATGCTTTTCCCGGTCTTTCTGGAAAATGTAGGCTATGGCCCATTTATCTGGAACTATCATAGTTAAAAAAATTTTTTTTAACGTTTATTATTGACAGAGCAAGACAGAGCATGGGAAGGGCAGAGAGAGGAGACGACAGAATCCAAAACAGGCTCCAGGCTCTGAGGTGTCAGCACAGAGCCCGACGTGGGGCTCAAACTGACGAACTGTGAGATCATGACCTGAGCCCAAGTTGGATGCTTAACCGACTGAGCCACTCAGGCAACCCCTGGAACTATCATAGTTTTTATTAATACTGGCCTCTCAAACAAATCATCAATGCACTGCTTAAACACCATATCCAATGACCTCATGCTGCTGATTTCTGTAATCCTTGATACTGACTGTGGGCTATGCTTAGGAAAAGGGGACAGTGGAGGTTGGAGAGGAAGAAGAAGGTAAAGGAGATCCCAGAAGGGAAGTGCAGTTTTTTCGCAAGCAGCCGTTAACGAGGTACAGCAGAGCCAGACACACCACGACCTTGGGCTTGGTTCCTTTCTTGTGGAAGCTGGAGGGGGCAGAGTAGCCTCCCCAGGCTCTATTGTCAGAGCCAGGACTGCAGGCCCTGGACATTCTTGTGCACTGGAGCACAGCGTTGCTTGGGCAGAGGAATGGCTGTGTGACTTCTCTTTTAGGGAAAGGAGTTGGACAGACACCCCAGGGCCCACGGGGGGGGGGGGGTTCCCCTTTATGGAGTCTGGCATATTGAAGATGTTCAACCCAAGTTCTATAAAGCACACAAGTTACTCCAAATCAAGACTATACTCAGGAGTGCAAGATATCCTTTCTTGCTTTCTCTTCCTTCAGATTTTTGCCATGGTTTCCATAACACCATGTTATTCCTCCCTCTCTGGTCTCTCTCACTGGCTCATCTGTTGCAGGAGCTGTAAAAGTCCCAACACCTCAAGGTTCCCCTTCAGATGTATTCCTCTTCTCTCAATATGTCCAACCCTTGATCTCTCTCATTCCCATGCTCTCTGAAAGCCTGATGAAACTCCCTCCTGCTGTGATGTGACCAAGAGTATATTAGGTCCTAGGAAGTGCAGTTTATTTTGGATAATTTGAAAGATGGGCAAACATGCACCAGGTCACCCCTGCCCTGATTCACCAGTTTGGAAGGCTGTGGCCACATTCATTCGTGTTGCAAGTTATAAGTTCCTATAGGAACAATAGTGCTCATTCCACGAGTCCATTGATGTTGCCGCATTCTTTCACTGTTTATGAGGTTTAATTTAATGGCAGCACTCCTAGTCTCATACCAGAGAGCCCATTCTTTTGAGAGGCTCAAGATGCATCGATATGTAGTAACTAGTGAGAAAACATAGGAATGATGGCATTAGAAAGTTACCATTTGGCCACCATCACAGTAATAATTGCTTTAAGCAAGATTCATCAAGGAAAGCTAAAATTAATGGGCAAAAAGGAGGAGAAACAGGATGTTTATACAATCTCAAAGTATCTCCCAATAAAATGCTTACTGAAAAGGTAAATTTGGTAAGTATACAATGGAAAAACCTGGCAGATACCGTTTTATCCAAGGGATCAAAGGGGACACCATCATTAATGGGACAAAAAGGCATCATGTGCTTAACATGAAGCACTGAAAAGGCTACTACATGGTTTCTGGAATATTACTGACAAAAATGCATAACCTCAATCTAATCACGAAGAAACAGAAGACAAACCCAAACTGAGGAATACTGTGCAAAAGCAGCAGCCCGTATTTTTAAAATATATCAAGGTAATGAAAGAACAGTTTCAAATTGAAAGGGATTAAAGAAACATGACAAGGAAACACTACATATGGTTCAGAGTCTAACCCTGGACCAGGAGGACATCAGTAGGGCACCCGGAAAAATCTGGATAAGGTTTGTAGATCACATTGTTTCAATGACAATTTGATTTTGGCAATTATACTACATTTAAGAAAATGGCCTTTTCAGAAAATACACAATATTTAGAGGTATAGGGGTATCCCATTTGTAATTTACCCTCAGTTCAGAAAGAAATCACACACGTGTAGAGGCTGAGAAGTGTGATAACATTTGGGACTTGAAAAAACTGGAAATTTTTTGTACTACTTTTGTAACTTATCAGTCTCGAATTAATATAAAGTTAAAAATCTCAATATTAGGTAGCATTTATTGAAGACTTGGATACTTAACATCTATATAAGATGCTTTGAAGAGTAGGATCTTTTAATCTTCTCATTAACCATATTTGGCAGGTACTCTTACTACCTGCAAGTTAAAGAGAAGTAGGTTTAGGGAGGTTAAAAAACTTGGCCAAAGTCACACTGTTAGAAATGATCGAGCCGTAATTTACAGAGGCTGTGTGATTCCAGAGCTCATGCATTTCACCTGTGTCATGTAGAATTTGCCAAAGATTGCTTAGATAAATCAGCCATCTGGCTGGCTAACTCAGCTCTCTGGAAAATTCTCAATGACCTCACATGTAGATGTAACCAGGTGGCCGTGGCTGGGACTATATGCAGAGTTTCTAAACAGGAGTAGGGAAGAGACCAATACTTTTTGCCTCTATCCAGTTCTTTCTCGTTCCCTAGATTCTAAAGACTATACTTCCCAGCTTTCCCGCAGTTAGGCAAGGCCATGCGACTAGTCCTAGCCAATAAGGTGTGAGGGGTGATGCGTATTTCCAATGTGAAGTGTTTAAGGGCAGGTGAGTCCTTCCACACTCTTTCCTGTCCATGGTGACCAAAGCCAAGTTGAAATGGTGGACCCATAAGATGGAAGTAATCTGGATCCTGGAGTCACTGCACGAAGGACAGAAGCCTACAAGAATTACCCCACCATTGTTGGATTTTGTGTGAAGAAATAAATCTGTTAAGTTGAACCACTGAGCTGTCAGGGTTTACTTAGGACTATAGCTTAGCCTGGTCTAATATGCTGACTACAAGGCCTAAATGCCTGCAGGAGCTTGACTAGCAGGCAATTAAAATGAAGAAAGTAGCTATCGATGAGTGGGAGGAGAACTATGTTGGATTGGAGGCACTTGTCCCATTATAGGAGAAAAGCAAGGCTCAGATCTAGCTTGTTCTTTCACAAAATAATTTGGGGCCGGCATTGTTGGGTTTTAAGATTTTTTTCCCCCCAAGAAAAGCTGGAAATCGGGGTGTTAATGTGAAATCTCCCATTTTTTAAATGTTGGCAGCTCACATGGATTCAAAACAAAATGAAGTTGAAACCGAAGACCAGACATCCTTGCTATTTTCTAAACATCATAGGAATGCCTCTGCCTCAAGGTTTTGGCACTTGCTGGTCCCTTCTGCCTGGAATGCCCTTCCTCTTAGACACCTGCAACACAAGGTCCTCTTCTCTGCTTCTCAGCCAAGCCTTTCCTGACACCACCCTCTTTAAAACTGCAACACTCTCCCCGCCAACTGTGCTCTCTCCCCTTTCCCTGTTTTTCCCCTCCCCCATGCTATTTATCACCTTCTAAAGAACTTAAAACCTGATCGGCCTGCCCATTTCCTACCACGACAAACTAGGGCAGAAATTGTCTTGTTAGGTTTTGTAAGTCAAGTGCCTGGAATAGTGCCTGACAAACAGTGCTCAAAATTTGTTTAAACGATTTAAAAACAAACATCCCACCTGTGTGAGTCAGACCCAGCAGACTCAAATTTGATTTGATTCAAAGCCAGTTTGCAGCTTGTTTTAGAGCCTCATTGAGCAGTCCTGGAAAAATGTGCCATTTTGGAGTTGCTAAGAGTTCTCGGCTTCCTTCAGAGTAGTGGTTAATTTGGTTCCAGGAAATAGACCACAATGCATTTGGAGAAAAGTCTTGTAAGTTCCAGGGAGCCCCATGCCTGCCTTGGTCTTCACAGAATACCGTGACAGTCCACGTTTCATCTCATCTCTTGTAAATCTTGGGTTTGTTCATTCCTAAACTGGTCTAGAACCTGGTATGTGGGCCAGTCCTGATCGTCAGTTTTGCGAAGCCAGTCGGTGCCCTTTTGCTTATTTGTTTGGTTTGAGTTGGGTTTCTGTCCCTGTGAGTCACAGTCCTAACAAGTTGAATGGGACTTTGGGCAAGTTGTTTGGTGTTTGAGTCTCCGTTCCTTCACTTATTAAAAAAAAAAAAAAAAAAAAAAAAGCAGGTTACCTACGTTAGATAAGCCCTATAGCTTTTTCCAGGATTTCAGCATTCTAGCACAACTAAGCCCTCAATCTATGGAGCCCAAACAGTTTTGACCAGAGGTGAATTTGCTTCCTCAGAGCCACACGTCACTCTGTCACACCAGCCCCCCTCTGACTCAGGCTATCTATCCACCCTGCTGGCAAAGCCACTTGTACACCACTTCTGGGAATCACCAGATAGGTCTTTCAACATGATCCTTGTTGGCATTTTCTTCTTTTGGACCCACTTTCTTCTCCCCTACTTGTGTCCCATGCCTCCTTAAAGTCCTATTCATTTGCTAAACAAATAAAGAGATTTCAGGTCTTCCATCCTAGGACCCTATCGTGGACTTAGACGACTCTTCCCTTCCTGCCTCCTTCCATTTTTTTTCTCCAGGATGGGCAGGAATCTGACTTTATCAACTCCGGTTAGAAAGCTATTACTTTATTTTCTTTCAGTCATCAGAGTCTGCCCCCTGAGTTCTCATTTGGCAGGGCTGGTGGGGAATTCAGGCTTAGTCATTTAGTAAGGATTCTTCCTCTCATCCCAGGGTTGGACGAAGGTCCTGAAGTCTTAGCCAGAACAAAACATTTGGAGGGGTCCCCCAGGACACTGCAAATATGCTCATTTTCTCTGCCCACCATGGTACCCCCTTTGTGTCTGGGAGGTTCTGGACCATATTTGGGCATGAAAATAATGTTCATAGAATGTTAAAGTGCCAGGGACTTACGTAAGTTTCATAGGAGGCAACTACTCTTTGGTCTAGAACATACTTTTCCCAAACAACTCCCAGTTCTCCCTCATTATCTCCCAGTCTTTGCCCAATTACCTTTCCATGAGGCTGATTGTGACTACCTGCACCTGTGCCTCACCTCCCTCACCCCACAGCTACCCCTCCCTTTTCCTTGTACTTTTGTTCCCATAGAACCTTCTAACATACATGTATGACTTACATACTAGTAGTGTTTTCTGTCTGCCTCCCCTACTAGAACATAAGCTCCACAAGGTAGGATTTTTTTTTTTACTTCGGTCTCCCAAACCCCTGGAACAGCACCTAGCATATAGTTTAAGAAATACTTGTGGAATACTTTTCAATTTACAGGTGAGAAGACAGACACATAAAGGAAAGTAGCGGTCCCAAGTCACATAACCTACAAGCGGCAGAACTTGGGTTCAAACCCAGGCCACCTGATTTCTTTTAACTACTAACGCTATCTCTGTGTGAACTGGGTATTTCCCCAGACCTAGGTCTAGCGTCCCTGCTGTATCCCTGGGACACAGAGCAGAGAGAGTGGGTCACAATCCTTAATAACCACCCCCCCCACAGCTAACCTCCCATCCATTCCCCAAACGCTGCCCACTTCCAGAATATATAGTATCCTCAGGAAGATTAAACTTTCATTTAGGTCAGGGAATGAGTCATTCTTCTGGAAACATCAGCTTTCCACTTAGGAAGTGCTCTTGAGTTTAAATTTAAGGACTGGCCATTTTCTTGGAACGAGGTGGGCTATCCAGAAAACAAAACCGAATCAGCGGTAAGTGTGCGTGTGTGTGTGAGCGAGAGAGAGAAAGAACGAGACGAGCAAGGCTTTTATACCCGGAGTTCCCCCTCCTACACCAGCTGCAAGGTCTTCTCCCTCTGTTCATTCCAGTCCCAAAGTCCAACCAGACTACCCGTACCTGCTTAAACGCCTCTGAATGGAACAAGGTTTTGTGCAAAGCCTACCTCCCAAGATGACTGCAAGTGGGGAAAAAAAAGGACTGTCCCTGTTACTGATTTTCCCAGTGCTTCCCTGAGACTTCAAGCTACACCATTTGATTAGAGCCTCCTGTTTTCCCAGGAAAACGACTCCTCCACACTTGGTGAAAAATAGCTTTCCTTTTGTATGAAGTCCCCTCTGCTCCCTACCTTGCCCACTGGGCAAGAGATAGCAGCGTGTCTGTGTTCTGCATAAAGGAACACGGGACCTGTTGCAAAGGCTGTAACAGGTGGAGAGGTACAGAAAGGCCGGCTGTGACTGAGCGTAGCACAATGCAGACAGTGCTTAGAAAAGGGGGCTGATTTTTTCCGCTCTTTGAGAGAAAGCAGTCTTTCAAAAAAATTTTTAAGACTTATTTTGAGAGACAGAGCACCAGCAGGAGAACAGAAAGAGAGGGAGACACAGAATCAAAAGCAGGCTCCAGGCTCTGTGCTTTTGGCACAGAGCCCGACGCAGGGCTCAGACTTGCAAACCGTGAGATGGAGACTCGAGCCACAATTGGACGCTCAACCGATTGAGCCATCCAGGCACCCCAAGAGCTGTGTCTTAAAAGCACAACCATGATCCAATGCTTCTGATGATACTAACAAAGATACTAATGCTAGTAAAGATGCTATTCTCTTCTCTTTTTCTCCCCCCCCCCCCGCCCTTCTAGAAAATCAACACTTGTGAATCTTTAGGGAGAGGGGGCCAAAGCATTCTCCTCATGCCAGCCTGCCAAGAAGACCCTAGCACTTATTTGAAAAGACAGACATCCATGCCATATAGACGCCGTTTCCCGTCTTGCCGCAAACTAAGAGTCTGGAGGTGTCGCTTAGACAGCAAGAGAGAGGACAGCAGAAGTAGATACGCGGGAGACTAACATCCTGGAGGAGACAAGGAAAGCGAACAGGGCTCTCGTCTCCGTATTTATTGAGCTCACAAGATATTACCCACGTGGTGAACGTGAAGAAAACAAGATCTTACACACGTGAACGTGGAGAAAACACTCAGACGGTAATTATTAACTTGTGTGTGTAAGCAAAGTGTGGGGGGGGGCAGGGGCAAGTGGAGCTTGTGCTATTGGCATCAGATGGAAAGTAATTTCCTGCAGGTGATATAACAAGTTACTTGTGATCCTATTACAATATCTCGCTACTTAACCTCGGGCGCTTTTGCCCCATGGCGGCGGCTTTCTGCCCGAAGTTTTTTTTTTAAACCCATTTATGCAAGCAGAACCTATTTCCCCACACTGGCTTTCTAGTGACTTCCAATGATGACTGACAAGTAGTTTTAGCTGCTGGAGACTGATAAAAACGAGACCAAGTCCTGGTGTGATTTTTTCACAGCTGGGCCCTTGTGTTTGTCTTGGAGTGAGCGGCAGGCAGGACCAGTGTGATCAGAGAGGAGAAAGCTGGCTGCAACATCACCCCAGAGGAGAGGAGAGGTGGATACGGTGGGGTGCCACGTAGCCTGTGCTTGGGCCCAGGGCTCCCAGACACCCAGCAAGGCCTGGGAGAGGTAGACCACCGTGAGAGGCTGTGTACTGTGTGCAGCCCTGAAAACCAGAGCAGTTAGGTCTGGGGAACCCCGGATGGTCACTTTTACTGGTCTCCCTTTTCCTCTCCTGTAATTTGGGAGGCATGGGGGAAGATTCCCTGTACACGATGGCCTCAGGCAAACTACACGTCCTTGCAACCTCACTGTTCCTATTTCTTAAGGGAAGGATAGTTGTAGGTACCTCTGAAATGTGGTTCTGAGGCTGATGGGAGGCAGACAGGGCCAAGTCTCATGAAGCCAAGCTACCAAGCAGGGCTCCTAGAGGTGGCCATGCCAGTGGTCCTCGAATTTGGGAGTTCATCAGAATCCCCTGGACGGACTGCTGGCCCCAGCCCCTGAGTTGCCTTTCAGTAAGACTGGAGTGGGGCCTCAGAATTTACATTTCTAACAAGGTCCCAGATGCTGCTGCTGGCGCTAGGCTGGGGGTCGCAAGTTGAGAAGCACTGCTCTAGACACCCCCCCGCCCCCCCCCCCCCCCCCCCCCCCCCCCCGGCCACCCAGAGCAGGAAACCCTCTGAGATGAAGATCAACCGGGCGAGGCACAGCACCCCCCCCTCCCCCATCCTCCCAGGGTTTCAGCCTTGAGGACGCTTGCCTTTCCCTCCCACCTGTAGGGGGCAGCCTGGTTCTGCCTCAGCCTACAGGAAGGACCCGGATAACCTCCAAGTTAACTGTTGATAAAATACTCCTATTTCCTAAAAGTCCCAGACAGATGCTATCTATCTGGGCCCTTGGCTGGGGACCCCCTTCAGTCTGAGTGTTCTCAACGTGGGCTGGCTAGGGTTTTAGTACAGAAAGAGGGCTGCTAACAAAGCACTGGCTCAGCGTCAGGGCCTAATAAATGTTCCAGAAACGAACAAATTAAGACCCTGAATATTTGTGCAAGAGCCAGTGAAAGAGACGGGCAGAAAGGGATGGGATGAGTTTTAAACATGGTCCGTCTACCAGGGACACCAACCGCTGTTTGTGAAAGCGAGAGTGTCTTCTGTCGCTGGGTGACTCCTTCTCCCCTGTGAGGAGAGACACAGGACTTCACCAAGGCTAACGCGTTCAGGCAGAGGGCTGCAGGAGCAAAACTAGCCAGCAGGGGGAACCTCTACATTTGCTCCCTAAGCTCTTAGCCCCATGCAAGGTATCCCCCCAGTCCTTCTGTTCTTATTTGGGGGAAAAAAAAAATCTATTGCAAGATGCCTCAAACCTTTATTTAAAACCAGGTGAGAATAGATAAGCAATCCACAAAGAACTCCCAAGCTGAACGACAGTATTCTGTTCACACTGCAAACAAATAGCCTATCAAATCCAGAGGTAGGCCGCTTGCACAGATAACAATCCCGCTCAGGAAGCTGCTGGCCAGTCGACTTGCCCAGTGTGGAAACAGAAGGCATTCTGGGGACGTGGAAGGAGCAATCAAGGTTCTGAGGTGGAAAGAAGGTGTTTGGGGCAAAAGAGAGAAAACTAGACTAATTTGAAAAGACTCTTCTCTCCTGTCCATCCCTCAGGCTCGGAGGTCCTATTTGGGTGGAGACTCAAGGGAGGGCTTGAGACAAATCACAACAGTCACATTGTCTACCCTCCTGTACTCGTTCTTGTACTACAGGCAGATTTCTGTCCAGTCTCCAAACACTTGCCTGTGGTACCACGTGGGGCCCACTCAGTAGGAGAGGATTTCTGGCTGGGTCTGTGAGGGCAGCCCTAGGCTTGTACTACCCTTCCGTTCCCACACTCCCTCAGAGTTCCTCTGGTGACCATAGTGATCACTCCGTGGGACACAATCAGTATGTAAGACAAGCCTGCAGAGGTAGGACAGAGTAGCTCCAGTGAGGCAGCTGGAGATCAACCCACAACAGACCACTGGAACAATGCCTGACCCTCATTAACAACATTATCTGTCTCCTATACCAGTAAGGGAGACGTCATTTTGTGGCACTTTTCACTAAAGCGGTTCCTTGAGCTTTTCATCACCCCTTCTCCAAAGCTGGTCCTCCACCTGTGTGGTCAAGCTACTTTAGTGCTGTCGTCATTCACAAAGTCATCTAAACAAGAAACTGTCTAGTTCTCTCTCTCTGCTACCCACCCACATTGATCCAGCAAAGAAATCCTGATCATTCTACCTCTTAAATAATCTCTATCCTCTCCCCTCCACAGCCACCAGTAAGGACTCATGTGGGTGGCTACTAGCGTTTGTCTTCTCTAATTCCATTCTCGACATGGATTCCAGATGATCTAAAAGCCATATTTGAGGATGGAGTTCCCTTGTTTAAAGACCATTGTTCGCTCCCCAGTGCCTACAGAGGATGAGGTGGCATAGCTTTCAGGAACCAGGCAGGGCATGAACAAATGAATGAGTGAACGAATAGAAACAGATGGGGAAGAGGAATTGGGGGTAAGAGACTTTTACTGTACTCCTGTTGTGGGACAGGAGACCACCCACTGCAATCCTGTAAGCCCTACCGTGTCCTAAAGTTAAGTTCCCATTAATGAAAGGGAATAAAAATTGTAATAGATATCTTTTACTCCATTATTTATGGCACCCCAGCCAGACATGCTTCTCATTTCCTCCCCT
Organism: Prionailurus bengalensis; assembly: GCF_016509475.1. Taxonomy (NCBI): domain Eukaryota; kingdom Metazoa; phylum Chordata; class Mammalia; order Carnivora; family Felidae; genus Prionailurus; species Prionailurus bengalensis. Next base: position 82,285,023 of record NC_057354.1, on the reverse strand, counting down.
ACTCTCCTTAGATTCCGAAAGCACTTTGTACTACTTCTAAGATTTGCACTAGTGAGAAATAAGGCGGGGCGCCTGGGTGGCGCAGTCGGTTAAGCGTCCGACTTCAGCCAGGTCACGATCTCGCGGTCCGTGAGTTCGAGCCCCGCGTCGGGCTCTGGGCTGATGGCTCGGAGCCTGGAGCCTGTTTCCGATTCTGTGTCTCCCTCTCTCTCTGCCCCTCCCCCGTTCATGCTCTGTCTCTCTCTGTCCCAAAAATAAATAAACGTTGAAAAAAAAATTAAAAAAAAAAAAAAAAAAAAAGAGAAATAAGGCGTCACCTGGTCAAACCCATGTAGCATAGCAGACTGTCGTCCAGAGGGCCTTTCTGTATGCAGTTGGGTGGGTACTTCGAACAAAATTTCCCTCCTAGCCCTCTCCAGCCTCTAGTTGGAGAAAAGAATATGGTCTCACAAGTAGGGAAATGGGGACACCTGGGTGGCTCGGTCAGTTGAGTGCCTGACTCTTGATTTCAGCTCAGGGCGTGATCTCATGGGTTCGTGGGATCGAGCCCAGCGGGATCTGCACACTGTCAGTGCAGAGCCTGCTTGGGATTCTCTGTCGCTCTCTCTACCTGCTCCTCCCCCATGTGCACAAGAGCACATGTATGCTCTCTCTCAAAATAAACTAAAAAAAAATAGACAAGGGGCGCCTGGGTGGCGCAGTCGGTTAAGCGTCTGACTTCAGCCAGGTCACGATCTTGCGGTCCGTGAGTTCGAGCCCCGCGTCGGGCTCTGGGCTGATGGCTCAGAGCCTGGAGCCTGTTTCCAATTCTGTGTCTCCCTCTCTCTGCCCCTCGCCCGTTCATGCTCTGTCTCTCTCTGTCCCCAAAATAAATAAACGTTGAAAAAAAAAAAATTTAAAAAAAAAAAAAATAGACAAATGTTTGCTTTTTTAACACAGACCCTTGTCTTATACTCACCTTAGAAAAATATTACACACACACACACAGTATTTAGCTTTTTGATAAAAACTACTATTACTGTGTTTTTGTCCTTAACATCTGCATTTTGGGGGTAGTTAGCCTTTGTTGCTGCGCTTGACAAGAGCTGACAAGTAACCACTCGTGGGTGTCACCGATGCTGTGACTGGAGTGTCTCAGGGATGAGGCGATGGGACGCTGGTTCTGTGTTTATGCATCCGGGCAACCGTCGTGTTTCCTCACTGTCTCTTTGGTCCGCTTCCAAACCAGCAGCACCGCACCCGTTAACACTGGGCTCCACACTGGTTACCGATGGGCTGGCCTCCTAGTTGTACGGAATTGTGACTTTTAACTTGAGCAATTGGTGGTTTCATTTGAGAGGCACTTTTACAAACACGCATCAGAGTTTCGCCTGACAAAAACCCTTCATGCCCAATGAGGCGGTGAAACCAGAAGGTGTGGCCGTGAACCAATCAGCCTGTTTGTCCCTCTTCTTGAGAGGCTCATTGTGTCTATCACTCCATTTGGATTTGTTGAGCTCCTACTGTGTGTTTGGCATCGATCTAGGCTTCAGGAACCCAAAGATAGCTAAGATATCATCTGCCAGGAGTGATAAATATGTGAGCAGGGAAATGAACCTATGAAATACCATCATTGTTCCAGTTTCTGAATGCCCTAAGCTTTCCTTCTGAGACTTTCCCTTCCAGTTCTGTCTTCCTCCCTGCCCGGAGTATCCTTTTTTTCTTCAGGCCTCTTCTTATTTTCCCATTCTCCACGCTTTTATAAGAGCCAGCAGGAAAGGGAGAGGAACAGGGAAGATAAATATGTTAAGAAACTAGCGATAATGACGGCCTACTATGTGTCAAGCACTTGTCAGGCCTTTTCCATGATTGATCTGATTTAGTCATTCCCCCCAAGCCCTGTTATTGTTGTTGTTAGTTCTCTTCTACAGATGAGAGAATTGAAGACTGGAGACCCAACAGGACTTACTCCAGATCACTTATGGGGGTAAACGGCAGTGCTGGGACGCGAGCAAAGCATGTTCACCCCACGCAGCATGCTGCCTCCTGGCATGCATGGAACTTTTTTTTAATGTTTATTTATTTTTGAGACAGAGAGAGACAGAGAATGAGCAGGGAAGGGGCAGAGAGAGAGGGAGGCACAGAAGGTGAAGCAGGCTCCAGGCTCTGAGCTGTCAGCACAGAGCCCAGTGCGGGGCTCGAACTCACGAACAGTGAGATCATGACCTGAGCCAAAGTCGGACGCTTAACTGACTGAGCCACCCAGGCGCCCCTGCATGGAATTGTTCTTATCGAGTGACAGGTCCACGTGTTCCTGCTGATGGGGCTCGGGGCTGACTCCAACATCCGGCCTTCGCTCCGAGAGGGCTGACCAGTTTAATTGGACAGCTTTCACAGAATTACTCTGTCCTTTTCTTTCTGTGCCGACAGGTAAATTTCTAATCAGCCTTGTTGCCAGGTGAACACATTCCCCTGGGAGGGAATCCCATCTTCCCTCTCCAAGTCAAATTGTTTCGGTGTTAAATCAAAGCCTGAGCATGCCAGGGAGGGCACAGTGCCACCTGCTCCCACAGGGGCCTCTGACAGCCCTTGTTTACTGGGGACACAGGCCCACCCTGGCAGGAAAGGTGAACCAGGAATTTCAGGGCCCGGAGAGGATGTCCCGGGTCTCCACACCACGAAGTGGGAAACCTCAGCCTTGGCTTCTCCTTCCACACCAAATGGTGACAGGTGATAGAGTGGAGCAGTCCTGTTTGCAGACATAACTCTGATTCCATCACTGAGACGGCACCAGGAAGCCCCAGCAGCCGAGCAAGAGAAACCCACAACAGCAACTAGACCATAAGCCTGGTTTCAGAGGCAGAGAAAAATAATTCCTCTGAAATGCTTTTCTATGCTGTATGAGTCATGGCTGAACTGCCAAGGGAAGCATTTTTAGAACACCACAGAGGGGGACAGTCATACGTCTAAACCTTTCAAGGACTACATTTTTGAAAAGTCAACTGCTTTTTCCCTGGAGGGGGTGCTCCTAATAGGGACTATAGAGACGGATAATTAATAATTGTGATGTTGGGAGAGTGACCGGGAAAAGGAAAAAATTACTTGGAAACAGCTCCTCCCACCTCCCTGCATTGCTCTGACCTAGAGATGCAGCGAAGCTCTCTCTCCGCTGGGGTTTCCAGACTGTGGCTCTCACTGACAGACTTGCAATTGTGTTGCATATCCAGTTCATAGAGCCGGGAATCACTGTTCAGCAGAGGCTGCTACCGCAGAAATGCACCGCAAATTCCTTTTCCTCCATTTGTATTTTCAATATTCTGTGTTAATTGCTGTAACTGTTTCTTCATGATGAACGTGTGGTGTATTTGTGCTCATGCCAATATTAAGCACATACCTGGTGTGTACTCGTAGCCAAATTAAAAAAAAAAAAAAAGTGGAGGAAGGAATTGGACATATGAGGTTTGAAGGCTGAACTGACTTCCCATTTCTGCCTGGGACAAGCCACTCATTTTCAATTTCTAGCCTCCTTGTTAAGGATTTTTCTGTGCCTGGTCCTCAATCCCCACGGCCCCTGAATTCAAGCTTTGTTTCCCTGCTCCTTGGGCTGTTCTGCTCCCTCCTATCAGATTCTCCAAGGCTCCCTCTCTGTCGGGACTCTGACCTGCTGAGTTCACACCCTCCCCATGCTGTAGCTGGCCCTGGAATGGATTAGCTACTTTTTTGCCTACTTCCTGCAGCTGAGGTTGTTCTGGAAAGCTCGAACGGTCTCTGAGAATTGTTAATAATGAGCACCCTTCCTGAGCACTCTGTATATGCCAGGCTTGTGCTAAGCTCTTTATGTGTTTGTTCTCATTAATCCTCACAAGAAGCTTGCTCTCCTTGTCACCTGCTCTACAAATGAGGACGCTGATGGACAGAGAGGCTGAATAACACGCACAGAATTACAAACCTAGTAGTGGTCCCGGAATTTGAATTCCATGACCTTGGCTCCAGAGTTTGTGTTCTTCACCATGATGCCATTACTGGCTCGTTCCAGACCTTAGCCCATTTCCTGCAGGGTCCTCGTTATTGGCAGGCTAGGTGCAGCTATATCATGAGAGTAAGACAGGTATTCAATAAATTCTATTCAAAAATCATGTATCGGGTGCAAAGCACTAGTAAGTCGCAAACCTTTGGTGTAACTTTTGGTGTGGAGATGAACCACGCTCATCTTTCACTGAATGATTGGGAAGAGAATCCTTTTGCTTGTAAGAATAGTGGATCTAACTTTGGGCAAAATTGTGCGGTTTCTGTGTCCCGTTGGGTGGCACTTCTTGCACCCTGTTCTGTTCTTTCTTCACCTTTAGGAAGCTTCTCCTCCTCCTCTGCCAGGATCTGCGCTCTGTGCCTCTCTACCCAGCATTGCACCCAGAAATAGGTCGTACGCACTTCAGTGCATTGTTGACGTGAGTTTTATCTCCTGATTATCCAGGAGTGCACTTCAACACATTCATTTGTTTGCTTGGCTCTGGAGAGGGCATGACAAGTCATGGTGTCCCCAGCCTCACTGAGCTTATACTTTGGTAGGTAAAGGCAGACAGGAGTCCCTATATAAAGGGTAGAGTGAAATAAGAACTCTAACAGGGAGTATGTAAAGTGAGGACTCATTGTTGGCTAATAAAGAGCATTATTTCTTTTCGGGGGTGATGGAAATGTTACAATTCTTGATTGGAGTTTTGGTTGCATAGGGAATATATTTTTCAAACCTCACCAAATTGTGCACCAAAGACCTGACATCTCACTGTGTGTAAAGTTGGCCTAAATAAAATCTTTTTCTGTCTAAAAAAATAAAAAAGGCATAGATCTAAAGAAACGCTAGGAAGTAGACACAGAGTCATCCCAAGTGTCCTATGAGTAAATGTCTATCTAAGAGCCATTCATTCAACAAATATTTATTGAGCACCTAATGTGTACCGGGCTGTTCTAGGATCCATCCATGAAGGGCCCTGTGTTCATGGAGCTTACATTCTAGCAGGACCTTTTAGGAGGCGAAGGAAGGGGAGATGTCAGCAGGAGGTGGGGCAGATTTCAGGCCATTGAGATGGCCTGGATGATCCACAAAAGGGGAGGTTAGTGAAAAAGCCCTAGAAAGCAGAAAGCCAAAGGTCCTTAGATACTTTGCAGACTATAGCAGCTCTTTCAGGTGGGGCCTTTAAATCTTTAAATCTTCCATCCCCAACCCCACCCAGCTTGGGAGGGCAGGGTCCACACCACCTCCCCACCAGCAACTCCAGAGGATGAGAGGACAGTGCCTCCGCCAGAGGGCCCAGCCTCCCTTCCGGCATTCCTGCAAAGAAGGGAACGGGGCTTGGGCTCTGGCCAAAGCCAGCAAGCCAGGAGGTTGGAAACTTATTTTCTGAGTGCTGGGAGAGGCAGGGAGGTGTCTGTGCTTTTTGAAATCAAACCTATGTCCTTAGAAACACCGCAGAAGGGCTTGGCAGAGCCCCTGGGAGTGGGATGGTGCTGCTGTGAGTCACAGGAACCCCGGGCGAGAAGAGGCCATCCATTTGAGCAGGATGCAACTTCTTTTGAAGTCTCCAAATCTTTATTAAATAAAGGATCCAGGAAGCCTTGATCATACAGCACAGTTTAATAACATTATATATATATATATATATATATAGGACAACGAAGCAACATATAGTCATTGTTAACTAAAAATGATTGCAGTGACATATAATCTCTGAGTTTACAAAGACAGCGCAATTACACAATGCATCGTATTCTACAGTTGGTCTTTTTCGAACAACAATTGGAAGATTGGTGTTGCAGTCTGTGATCTCTACCCACTTTTTGCCCTTCCCGTAACCCATTTTATTTTATTTTTTAATTTTTAAAAAATGTTTATTTTTGAGAGAGAGCGCACAATTTGGGGAGGGGCAGAGAGAGAGAGGGAGACACAGAATCCGAAGCAGGCTCCACGCACTGAGCTGTCAGCACAGAGCCGGGTACGGGGCTCCAACTCACGGGCCATGAGACCATGACCTGAGCCAAAGTCAGATGTTCAACCGACTGAGCCACCCAGGCGCCCCTTCCTGTTACCCATTTTTTGTCCTTGAGTTGATTGCACTCAGATTGTTTACTTTTTGTTCGATTAGTTGAGAATATATACAAAACTTCCAGGTGACAGGAGAACTTCTTTTGGAGGGTGCATACGAGAAAGGAATTAAATTCAGAAAGAATTTCCTTAAGTCTAAAAAACACGAGAAACTTCACCCATGTTACAAGACAACCACAACACCCCAATGAGCCCTGAAAGCGAACAAGCATCCCAGTCCTTCTCCAGCACATTGGAGCTCTTCCCTAGAGGTGGTCCCATTCTGTGGTTTGCCCAGTGTACCGTGCTGATCCCCAAGGGGAAAGAAATAGAAGAAACGGCGCAGTTGAGAGAGATCAACACACTCTTGGAATTTGGAAAGCCGATGCATTTTTGCACATGTTGTCAAATTTTTTCTGTAAAGGTCCAGATTGCAAATAGTTTAGGCTTTGTGAGCTACCTGGTTCTGTGTCAAAACGATACAACTCTGCCATTAGAGCATGAAAGTGGCCAGAGACAGTAAGTAAACAAACAGGTATGGCCGTGTTCCAACAACACTTTATTTACAAAAACAGCCATGGATTGGATATGGTCCACAGGCCATTCATTGTTTGCCAACAATGATGGTTACATGACGACAGGCCAGAGACAGCTAGAAACAAAAGTGGGGGAAATAGGGCTGGAAAATGGAGTCAAGGACAGGTACGCATTCACCGAGCCCCATTTTTGTACAGACATGTGTTAGCTTGTGTTTTTCTGGCCTCCCTCAGAGTCAGGTGGGACTGTGGGACCGAACGCTGAACAGCAAAAAATAGGCAGAGATAAGTTATGCCCCTTTCTGGCCTGGTGTTTCTGGTGTTCTCACTGGCTCTTCCTCTACCTGCTGGCTGGTACAGCAGGAGCAGGTAGAGGACCCTGAGGCCCCAGAAATTGCAGGCCCGGGGTTAACGGAACTTGGGTTCTCAGATGGCGGCATGGAACACAGCTTCCCTGCCAACACCAGCAGACTTCGACATGAAGTAGCCATTAACTTTTTATTTTGCTAGCTGGCTGAGAACTGGGGGGTTTGTCTGTTACAGCAGCCAGGTTACTTATTGTAACCAATACAGAATCTAAGGATCATGTTACTCTGTGCCACAGACCCCCCAGAAAGCCCAGGAATTGGATACAACATATACTTTTGAATGTGGGGTGGGGGTGGGGTCGGAATCAGCATAATTGTTTGAATTTTCAGATTAAAAAACCAGTCAGAGGCTGAGATCCCACCTTAACTTTGCAAAGTCAGGGGATGGCCTTTCTAAAGGAGTTTTCATTTTTTAAAAAGTTTTTTATGTTTATTTATTTTTGAGAGCGAGAGAGAGACACACACACACACAGTGTTAGCAGGGGGAGGGGCAGAGAGAGAAGGAGACACAGAATCCGAAGCAGGCTCCAGGCTCTGAGCTGTCAGCATATAGAGCCCAAGGTGGTTCGTGAACCTACAAACTGAGCTGAAGTCTGATGATGCTTAACTGACTGAACCACCCAGGCGCCCCTCTAAAGGAGTTTTCAAATCTTTCATATAAAATGAGTCTATTTGATTCTCACAGAAGCTTTGTGAGCAAGGTTATTGGTTAGAACCCGTCAGTTTCCAGAAACAGAGACCATTTAAGCTAGTTTCGTCAAAATTGGGGGAATTTATGATCAAACTGTAGGGGCATTTCCACAGATTTGAAGATAGGCCTCAGGCCAGCCTCCGGTCAGGTCAGGTCAGGGTTCTGGAACTGGAAGTCCATCAGGACCGTCTCTCCACTCTGCCTCTCAGCAAGCTGCGTGTTGTTCTGTAACCCAGCTTCCTCTGTCAAAGATGGCCAAACTCAGAAGCTGAGGTTTTTATTTCTCCCTCTCAAAAAACCAGCCCAGACTGAACCTGGGGTTCTTGGTACCCATTCTAAGATCCCAGGAAGGGAAGTCTGATTGATACTGCATGAGGCTGGTTTCCACTCCTGGTCCAGTTAGCAGTGGCCACAGGGTACAGACGTGCTGCTGAGGCCCATCCTGGCCAGACAACACGGTATGTAGAATAAAATCCTATTTTTATAAAAATGCATGAAGGACACATTTCAAGAGGTTGTAGTGGGATTACGTGAGAATCTCATTTCTTTAAATTTTTTTTTTAACATTTATTTATTTTTGAGACAGAGAGAGACAGAGAATGAACAGGGGAGGGGCAGAGAGAGGGGGAGACACAAAATCTGAAACAGGCTCCAGGCTCTGAGCTGTCAGCACAGAGCCCGACGTGGGGCTCGAACTCATGGACCGTGAGATCATGACCTGAGCTGAAGTCGGACGCTTAACCAACCAAGCCACCCAGGCGCCCCGAGAATCTCATTTCTTATGCTGCTCAGTACTTCCCAGTTTTTCTGCAAGAAACCAGTTTGTTCAGAGGGTCAGTGTGAGCTGAGCTGACTCCCCCATAGATGTTTTCATGCAGGGAGTGACATAGGCGGTGCAGACGTTCTTGTGCCCACTGTCCCCACAAAGTGTGGCACGGAGACGTTAATGAATTTCTGAAAGCCAACCAGACCCTTGAGCAGGACTTCTGCCACAGCCAGCCTTGCTCCCCTGCAGCTGCTCTATTCCTTGCCACAGGTATCTGGCTGCTTCCCACATAAATCACTAGCTGTCTTTGGATATTTAGCAAAAGGATAGCCTTCCTTAAAAGCATATCTGGTTTTCCCTACCACCCTTCTAAAGAGTTTGCCTGATTTTGCCATGGCAAGCAGGAGTGGGGTGTGAAAGGAAGAGCCGGGAGAACCATGGGTTTTTAGCGCTCCTAAGCTGGTTTGAAGACTAGAACTATTTGACAGCTTTTGATATAAACTTACCTCCTGGACTCTAGCCTGAAAAATAACTAAATAGTATGATTACTACCATTAGTATTGTAGTTCTGAATAGTCTGATTAAAAAATAATTTAAGGGGCACCTGGGTGGCTCAGTTGGTTGAACATCTTTCTCTTGATTTTGGCTCAGGTCGTGTACCCAGGATCATGGGGTCAAGCCCTGTGTCGGGCTCCATGCTGAGTGTAGAGCCTGCTTAAGATTCTCTCTCTCCCTCTCTCCCTGCTTGGGCTCTCTCTCTCTCTCTCTAAAATAATGATAATGATAACAATAATAATAATTTTTTTTTTTAATTGCACAAGTAGCATTACACCAAAAAATTCCGGCGGACAGGGATCTTATCTGTGAGTTTCAACTTAGCACTGCCCTTGATACTGAGTTACTCAATAAACATTTGTTGAAAGACTGAACGAACTTGTTTCTTGCAGAAAAACTGGGAAGTACTGAGCAGCATAAGGAAGAAATGAGATTCTCACGTAATCCCACTGCTACCTCTTGAAATGTGTCCTTCATGCATTTTTATAAAAATAGGCTTTTATTCTACATACCGTGTTATCTTCTTCCTCCCTCCCTCCCTTCCTTTCATTTCTCTTCCTGTCACATTATGGTATTTTGGGACATTGTAGCGGCCGTGTAGGATTTCATCCTATGATCACATTTATTTACTGAAGACACTCATTAGGTTGTTTCCAGATATTTCCGTACACGAAACAGGCTATAACGAATTCTCTGGCATCTCCGTCTTCAGGCATACGTTAGACTGTTTCCTTGGGGTAAGTTCCCAGACGTGGTATTTCTGGCTCAAAGGGCAGATGCACCTTGGATGCTTTTTGCTAAATGGCCTGCCAACAAGTCTGCTCCAGGGTGTGTTTGAAAATGCCTATTTTCAAAGGTCTGATCTTTACAAAATGTTCTCTTTTGCTTTATCAAATGTTTTTAGAAAGCCTGTTGGAGGTGCGCCTGGGTGGCTCGGTCGGTCAAACGTCCGACTTCGGCTCATGTCACGATCTCATGGTTTGTGACTTCGAGCCCCGCGTGGGGCTCTGTGCTGACAGCTCAGAGCCTAGAGCCTGCTTCGGATTCTGTGTGTCTCTCTCTGTCTGTTCCTCTCCCGTTTGCTCTCCCTCTCTCAAAAATAAAAAAGATTAAAAATTTTTTTTTGAGAAAGCCTATTGGCTCTTCATGTCCAGGTGAGGCTCCTGACAGGAAAAATTGGCTTGGGCGTCTTCAGGAGGTGGTGTGCAGGCATGTACCTGGGCTGCCATCAGCAGCGGGGATTTGACCTGGAGCAGCCTCTTGGCCCATAAGGTGCTCTTTGCAGTTCAAAAAAGGAGCAGAAAAAAGAGCCTCAGTGTTCACACACTCTGAAGCTCATAAAGTGTTGAAAGACAAGGAGAGAGACTTCTTTTTACAATGCTTTCACCAGAAACTGAGCCCTTTTGAGACTAAGGGCCATAGGAAAGTCTGACTGCCGGGAGGTGACATCTACTAAGTGCCGTGTGAGTCCGAGGACCACACAAGGCCGCTCCTGGTTCCTTCACATCTGGGAGTGGAGATGGGTCTGAGTCCTGCTTGCGCCAAAGCCCTAGATGACGAGGCTCGTTGTCAATGACCTGAGGACCGTCAGTGACTTGAGAACCGCAATGTATTATCCATGACGGTAAAACCTACATCTTAAAGCATATTCGCATGTGGATAATTTAATCATCCCAGTGACCGAAATCAAGGCCACAGAAACCGTTCATAACACATATGAATTGCTCTAGGTCACACAGCTAATAACCGGCAGTTTTAAAATTGAGAACAAGTTTCCTGAACCTGTACAGTTTGGCCTTTCTACTCTCCTGTGGTGAATATTCTTATCCTGTGCATCCCGGGTTATATCATTTTCAACAGAGCCATCCTGAGGCTGGTGGTGGGGGTGGGAGGTGGGGTGGGGGGGGTGGGGAAACAGACTCTAGAGTGAAAACACGAGGCATGTTTATTAAGTGCTTCCTGCCTGGGTGACTGGAGGCTCCGTCAGCCTGGATCTTTGAGCGAGGATAATGTGGATGCCAATGCCATCCACGGACCTGAGTTAGATACATAGCATCAGGCAAGAAATAAACCTTTGTTGTTTTCAGTCACTAAAATTCCAGGACTGTTTATGACTGCAGCACACTACCTAAAGGGAAGAAAGATAGGGAGTCTGGTGGAGTATGAGGGAGAGAAAGTTACCCAGCAACAGAGCTGGCCATTCTTAACACCTTCTCCCTCAAGACCCACCTTACACTTGGTCACTGCCACCTGCAATTCCTGCATGAAGTTATGGGTCAGTTTTTGGAAGGAGAAGTGAAAAGCTCATCTTTTGGGGAGCGTGGGTAGAGAAGAGAAGCCCAGAACCTGGAGGGTCTGGCTGTGAGGACAAACGTCTACCTCCCAGAACCACAGATAGCCCAGTGGAAAGTGTGTGGAACTGCAGAATTCAGTGCCCTCTCTGTTCTCAGCCTCAGCGACACATGCAGGTGCAGTGGGCACTGCAATTCAGCCTCCTGTCCACCAGGGGGCCATGCACTGCTCCTCAGGCACATTGGCTACTCAGGACTCTTTCAGGGTATGAGTGGGGCTTCAATACCCTTATTAAGGTCTAGCCATCCTTCTTATTGTCCCAACCTTATGTCCTCTTGGCATTCATAGCCCCATTTTCTGACCCAGTTGAAAATCCTCTCAGGAACGCTTGCTCTCCCTCATTTCATAGGGGTGAATAGTCCTTCCCAAGGTGGAGAATCCCAGGACCCGTGAGTGAGCCATCTCTACAAACCAGTGCCTGTTCGGAGTGTGGGCAGTGGGCATGCCTGGCAAAGGTGGCCCTTGGCACCCGTCTTTGGGTAACTATGTCATTCTTAGGTACCACAGATGATAAATTTATCTGTGTTCTCTTTCAACAGACTCTGTGCTAGAAGTATCTCTATAGAGCTGAACCATCTACAATGCCTCCAGGAGACTACTGTACTTTCATACAGCTTCCCAAGTTCACCGGGCAGTGCTTCATCTCAGCCCTTCTCTTTGGTAGGGCATCTCTCTAAACTGACTAGGCCCTTCTCTCTTTCTGTATCTGCTTTCCTTACCCTTGAAGCCAAATTCATTTTCTTGGAGGGCCACCTTCATTACTCCCTAAGCCGGGATAATCCTTGGAAAGCACGTGAAGTATTCGGAGTACACAACTCCTTTCCTTCCAGTGCCTCTCCGGCAGCCCTGGGTCTCCCATCTCACCTCTACTTTACACACTGCCTCCTCCTGCTCCTGACTTTGCTCCTGCAAAGACTCCTAGGCAGAAGGATACCTGCGTTTCATCTCCACATCTACCTTTGAATTTTTTTTTAACGTTTATTCATTTTTGAGAGAGAGAAAGACAGAGTGCGAGTAGGGGAGGGGCAGAGAGAGAGGGGTGATGCAGAATCCAGAGTAGGCTTCAGGCTCTGAACTGTGAGCACAGAGCCTGACATTGGGCTTGAACCCACACCCATGAGATTTAACCTGAGCCGAAGTCGGACGCTTCACTGACTGAGCCATCCAGACTCCCCTCCACATTTACCTTTGGCAAACTGTAATTTTAAGCAGTTGACTTCATCTCCCTAAGCCTCCGTTTTCTCATCTGGAAACTGGCAATATTGGATCACCTCAAGAATGAGTTCTATGTCTTCTGTCAATTCCCTCTCTCACTTTATTTATTTAATGTTTATTTTTGAGAGAGAGAGAGAGAGAGAGAGAGCATGCATGAGCAGGGGAGGAGCAGAGAGAGATGGGGACAGAGGATCCCAACCGGGCTCTGCGTTGACAGCAGAGAGCCTGACATGGGGCTCAAACTCACAAACCATGAGATGGTGATCTGAGCTGAAGTCAGATGCTTAACCAACTGAGCCACCCAGATGTCCCCCTCTCTCACTTTAGACCTAGCCTTCCAAGTCTCAGTCCTGCAGGACAACATCTGTGCTTCCAGATATTTTCTTTGAATTCTTCCCAGGTGCCTTCTAGAGGCGGGGCCTCATCTGTGGAGTGTGACTCTGATGGTGGGAACACCACAGCCTGCATCAGGTGGGTGAGTGGAATTCTGGAACATGATTTTGTGGTTTCTACCACCCGTTGCAAACAATCAGCCATGCAGAACTTGGTTGTCTAAGTGGTACTCTGGATTGCGCCCAGACACTTCATTTGCACCAAACTTTGGGCATAAGTAGGAGTTTTCTCTCTCATAGGCTGTGGGTGGGGGAGGGTGTTCCTTTTAACTATTGTAGTGTGAACACAGATTGACTTCACGGTTCACTTATATGGTGATGCTCACAGACAGAGTGTTTTGTTTTTTTTTTTTTTTTTTTTTCATAAAAGCCCGTGCAGGGCATGACGTCCTACCCTCCTGACCTAAAAGGGGCTGGGTGCTTTGTTCATTGCTTCACCAGGGAGTTACTTTTTGTGGAAACGAGAAAATATGATCCTTTTCTCCTCTAGAGCCCTGGGTAGTTGTGGCAGCTTTCTAGAATGGATTAAAAAAAGAAGTATGTGCCCTTTGGGGGTGAAGATGGAAGCCATCTGGGTGACTTGAAGAGAGCTTGAGACCAGGCAAATACAAACCCAGGGTCATGACCTCACATTTGCAAATGACTAAAAATTTGCCCAGAAAGCGTGGATGACTAATCCACGCAGGAGCCTTCCCAGTGAGGAAACTTTAAACAAGAAACAACAACAAAAAAAACCGATAACAAAAAACAAAACAAGGCCAAAAAACCCCAAACAACAACAAAAAGATGGGATAATTAGTAAGGCTCTTAGGACTCCCCAGAATTACAGCCGAGCAAGCTCGTTAAGGCCTAAGTGGTTGTTTTCCATCTGGCTATAGCTGCTGGATGCACTCGGGTGGCTTACCAGAATAAGGATGCCCTGTCACTGCTGTTTTACCAGACGCTAATTAATCCCTTCAAACTGTCGCCGGGAGGTGGGTCAGGCACATAAGCCTCCCCTGAAGAATCGACCAAGACAGCAACCGGGGCCCCAGCTCACCCCAGAATGGCCCCAGGGAGCCATTCTATCTCAGGTCACTCATCACCCTTCCTCAGCTGGTTTTCACTGTGTCTCCACAGAAAGCCCTGCCCAGGATCCCAAAAAGCAGTGAGGCACAAGGTCGCACCACGGACAAGTCACTTAAGCTCTCTGGACTTGTTTCTCTCCTCTGCCATATGAGAACCTAGCAAGCCCTGCTATTCAGGTAGCCTCAGTAGCCTCAGAACTGCTAAGTTGAGGTCGGTCCAGAATATAAAGTATCAGATGAGTGAGTCTGATTTCTCGTGTAGTTCTTTTTTTTTTTTTAATGTTGCTTATTTTTGAGAGAGACAGAGAATGGGTGGAGGAGGGGCAGAGAGAGGCAGACACAGAATCCGAAGCAGGGTCCAGGCTCTGAGTCGTCAGCACAGGACGTGGGGCTTGAACTCATGGACCGTGAGATCATGACCTGAGCCAAAGCCAGACACTTAACCAATTGAACCACCCAGGCGCCCATCTGACATAGTTCTCACAGAAACTGTTTGTTGAGCTCTCGTTACACTCCAGGCACTATTCTAAGTGCCACAGGGATAGTCGTTTGCTTAATCCTTATAATAATCTTGCAAAGAGTTTTGCAGTCCCATATTACAGAAGGAAAAACTGAGGCTCAGATTTGTCAAAACTTATACAGGGAGATCACAGAGCTGGCAAGCAGCAAGATTTGAACCCCAATCTGTCTGTCCTAATGCTCTTTTCCTTTGCACAGTATTTCTTTTTTAAAGTTTGTTTGTTTGCTTATTTATTTAGAGAGCACGAGCAGGGGAGGGGCAGAGAGAGAGGGAGACAGAGAATCTGAAGCAGGCTTCACACTGTCAGCGCAGAGCTTGATGTGGGGCTTAAACTCATGAACAGTGAGATCATGACTTGAGTCAAAACCAAGGGTCGGGCACTCAACTGACTGAGCCACCAGGTGCCCCTCTTTTTTTTTTATTAACTTAAAAAAAATTCCCGTATAGTTAACATACGGTGTTATAATAGTTTCAAATGTACAACATAGTGATTCAACAATTCTATACATTTTTCAGTGCTCATCATAAATGTACTCTTAATCCCCTTTACCTATTTCACCCATCCCCCTGCCCAGCTCCCCTCTGGTAACCACCAGTCTGTTTCTTGGTCTCTCTCTCTGTTTCTCTCATTCCTTTGCTCATTTGTTTTGTTTCTTAAATTCTACATAGGAGTGAAATCATATGGTATTTGTCTTTCTCTGACTGGCTTATTTCACTCAGCATTATACTCTCTTGCTCCATCCATGTTGTTGCAAATGGCAGGATTTCATTTTTTCTAATGGCTGAGTACGATTCCATTATGTGTGTGTATGCGTGTGTGTGTGTGTGTGTGTGTGTGTGTGTGTGTGTTGATGGACACTTAGGCTGCATCCATAGTTTGACTTCTTGTAAATAATGCTGCAATAAACATAGGAATGCATGTATCCTTTTGAATTAGTGTTTTTGTATTAAAAAAAATTTTTTTAATGCTTATTTATTTTTGAGACAGAGACAGAGCGTGAGTGGGGGAGCAGAGAAAGAGGGAGACAGAGAATCTGAAGCAGGCTCCAGGCTCCAAGCTATCAGCACAGAGCCTGACGCAGGGCTGGAACTCACAAACTTTGAGATCATGACCTGAGCTGAAGTCAGATGCTTAACCGCCTGAGCCACCCAGGTGCCCCTAGTGTTTTTGTATTTTGTGGGTAAATACCCAGCAGTGTGATTATTGGATCATAGGGTAGTTCCATTTTTAACTTTTTTTTTAATGTTTGTTTATTTTTGAGAGAGAGAGAGAGAGAGAAAGAGACAGAGTGCAAGTGGGGGAGGGGCAGAGGGAGGGAGACACAGAATCCGAAGCAGGTTCCAGGCTCTGAGCTGTCAGCACAGAACCCGACGCGGGCCTCGAACCCATGAACCATGAGATCATGACCCGAGCCGAAGTCTGTCGCTTAACCAACTGAGCCACCCAGGTGCCCCAAGAGGCAACTTCTTTACAATTATTAGGGAAGTCGAAGAGGAGACATTAAGCCTGAGTCTTGAGGACAGAAAGAACCAGGAGGTTCTGGCATTTTCCTCCCCACCTGTTTTGATGTCCTCACTCTTTGCTTCCTTGAGTTGTTTTGGAAATGAGGCAAAGTGTTAAAGAAACTAGCAAATGGCATGATAGAGAATTCTCAGTTTTCATGGGGCCTGAATCTCCCCCGTGGAGAAAATTGCCTTTTAAAAGCCCCTTTTGGAGAGCTGGTACAGGCCAAATAGCTCTCTGCATAAGGCAGGCAATTGGGGAGATACAGAAACTGCCTCGGAGAGCGTTGGAGAGGGCTAGAAGTTAAAGAGGGACTTGGGGAGAAAAAAATGTCTACTAAGGGTTTTTATTCCCTTGTTTTTTGAGTGGTGTGTGATAAAAGACGCCTTCCCACAAAATGACCCATAAAATTTCTTGTTCCCAAACACTTTCTGGAGTAGGTTGGCTTTTTGAGGATATGAAAAAATGTTGGGTCCTCCTCCAATCGTGGCTTTAGGTCAACCCAAGACTGTTCACAGGAGGCCAACCACTTATGGGTTAGACAAACACCTAAACACGATGGCGTGAGTCATAAAAATAAATAAAGGCTTCTGACCACCACTGTGATTCTGAGATGGACGGCTATGCTCCTGACGCTGTTCGGTGGCATCTGTCGTACTGCTGACAGCTGTGCAGAGGCTGCTGAAGACTCAGGGCCAGGCAGGTGCCACGGCAGCTGCCCACACGGCTGCCAGCATCTAGCACCATGCCTGGAACGCACGAGGTGCGTGGGAAACGTCGGTGGGTACACGACTGCATGTCGTCCGTGCTGCCGCTACCTCACTCTTCAGCTCTCTGAGGGGTGGGGTTCACACGGAAGCAGGGTGTTTATTGCAGCCCCTTGTTCTAGGATTCAAGTATAGCTCCACTGACTTGGGCCTGGGACAGCGTGAGGGACAACACAGAAGTGACTGCAAAGTTATCATTTTCTCCGGAAGCTTGCCTGCCTTCCTGGAACAAACTGCCTTGTGGACTCTCTCTTCCTCTGCAGTGTGTTCTTCCCCAGAGGCACCTTGGTCTGTCATATGAATATGCCTTCAGAAAGTGCCTAGACATTCCTGAATTTGCGGGTGAGTGCGGCTTGGGTTCAAACAGGAAGTTCTGCCGCCTACAAAATTCCCTGAGGGTCTAGACCGAGCATAAGCTCAGCACAGTCTGATGTTCTAGACGTGCGCTGTCCAGTATGGTAGGCACTAGCCACATTTTAAGTGCTGAACAGCCACGTGTGGCTGGTGGCTACTGTATTGGACAATGCAGATTGCAGAATCTCTCCAACGCCCCAGAAAGTTTACTAGACATCCCTGTCTAGAACCAGAGCTCAGAAAATGGATTCTGCTATCAAGAAGCTGGCTATCATGTATAAACAAGAAAACTGTTTACTTGGGCTAAACGGTGGAAATCTGTCACATGTCGTTAGGTACAAAAGTCAGCATGGAAAGCTTGGGGACAAAATTTCCCTTGAAAAAAATCCCTTAAGAAGGGGTCACTTTGGAGGCTTGTTCTCAGTAAATTCAACAATGCAGTTCTTCGTTCAGTGATGGAGAAGGTCTTTGTTCCTCTGGTGGAGCACCAGAAGGAGAATCTGGTTGGTGGTTAGGAGTGAGGCACAGGAAAGATCAATGGTATCTTTAGACATGGGCCCAGGGACCTTAGAGGACCTTTGAGGGCTCAGCTGGGAGGCCCAGGAAGCTCAATCACGGAAGGCACATCTGAGTCACATCCCCACTCTCAGGCCCTTTGCTCTTCCAGTGGATGACAGGTGGAGTATTTAATGGTTCTTTTCTATACAAGGTGGTTTTGTCTTTTTGCTTTGTTTTGTATTTTGGTGCCAAATGGTGGGGCTGAAGTTGAGTACTTGAAATGCATCTATGATATGATTTCTCCATAGATATTCTAGGAAGGAGCCCTTTCTTTGCTGGAGGCTTCTGAAAGGAAGGTCTTCTCTACCAGAGACCCATGTGTTTTGTAATTTAAAAATAGCAAATTCCTCCTTGAACTTGCTTTGGGAGGCCAGAATTTCAACTACATCACTGAACTTTGGGAGACATAACACTGGCCCCTCAGCTCAAACCCAAAGTTGGTATGTACGGGGGCGGGGGTTGGTGTAGCACGGAGGTGCAAAGGGCACTCGGGGCCCTGGAAGCCCAGCTGAAGTCTTCCGGACCCAGACGCCGCCCCTGGGTCACCCTAGCAAGCCCTGTCCCCTGGAACTCCTAGAGCATGTAATGTTCTGCCCACTCAGACTGGCTCTATTTGTTGACGTGTATCTTCATGTGTACTTTATATGTCCATGACCTGTCTTTCCAGTTAGATCATAAACTCTTCCAGGTAGACGACATATGTCCTTTATCTCTTTTTATAACCCACGGTGTCCGACACGGAGCCTTCATATAAAAGTGCTCCATTTAATCCCAGCTTCACTACATTAGCATCCAGTTATAAGTGATTCCCTTACGAGAGAGAAGAACTATGGGCATGAATAATTATACAGATGTGCTTTAAGAGCGTGAACTGTATAAAAGTATTTGCCCTTTCAATTGAGCAAGCTGAATTTTTAAAAAGCATTTACGTAATTTCAAAGTTATTGAGGATTGCCAGGGGGAATCCCAAGTCAGGAATTTACACTGCTTACAAAAGCAAAGAGAATGAAGGTTAGTTGCCTTCTACCCCAAACTGTGAGGTAACCCCAATATTGGATTTTAATCAGAGTCTTATGAGAACAGGTCTCTTTCCAACCTCCTCAGATAAAGTCACTGGACTTCTCCATAATGTGTGGGTTTTTTTTGTTTATTTAAAGATTTAAAAAATGTAGGATAAGGGTGCCAGGGTGGCTCAGTTGGCTGAGCATCCAACTCTTGATTTCAGCTCAGGTCATGATTCCAGGGTCATGGGGCTCCAAGCTGAGCATGGAGCCTGCTTGGGATTCTCTCTCTCTCTCTCTCTCTCTCTCTCTCTCTCTCTCTCTCTCTCCCTCCCCCTCTGCCCCTCCTCCCCACTTGTGTGCATGTGCTCTCTCTCTCTAAAGTTAAAAAAAAATGTAGGATGGGGCACCTGGGTGGCTCAGTCGGTCGAGTGCCTGACTGCGGCTCAGGTCATGATCTCATGGTTTGTGGGTTCAAGCCCCTCATCGGGCTGTGTGCTGACAGCTCAGAGCCTGGAGCCTGCTTCCGATTCTGTGTTTCCCTCTCTCTCTGCCCCTCCCCTGCTCACGCTCTGTCTCTCCCTGTCTCTCAAAAATAAATAAACATAAAAAAATTTTTTTAAAAATGTAGGATAAATGAATGGTGAATTAGCATCTTAGAGTAACAGACCACACTACTCCATGAAGATTCTCATTAAAAGAACTGTTTTCAGTAGTTCCTTATCTTTTTTGTGCATGTCTTCCTTATTCACTTTTTAACGTAACATGAAAAATCATTTTATGTTGGACTAAAGATTATTTTTACTGCATTAGGAGAAACCCATGCTTCTCATATTGGAACAAATGTAATAATTCAGCATAAAAAATCTCTAATTGTATTTTACAAACATCATTTTAAATATTGCCTAACACACTGCTAACTTTGGCTAGATTTTAAATAAAATAGACTTCAATGAGACAATATTAAAAGCATATTCCAAGGGATTAGACACAGCCTCAAACACTGGAGGTTTTCTTACTGTTTTACAACGTTGTGGAGAACTGCTACAGGAGTTGGTATCATGATTATTTTCACTCTGGCTTTACCAATCGTGACAAATGTTTTACTCCTGCCCCAACTGCTATTACCTCTGGCTCTCCAAACGTGATGATACAATGATGATACAGTGTCATGATTTCCGTTTCTCACAGGAGGCATAAAGTGCCCACTTGAACTGGTGACTGATGGTTAGTGTGATATTTGGAAAGTTCTTAATGTGATGGTAACTGCGTCTAGCACTTAGTGCTGCGATGCAGATTACTCAATTTACTAATGTATTTCAACAATTAAAACATTTTCCCCCCTCTTTCAAAAAAAGCAAATAAATAAAGTGCCTACCTAAGCTTACACAAGGAATCCCTGAGGCAGGGGTGCCCCATTCTCACCTCTCACCACAGACTCGCTGCTTCTCCCTCCTGTTCCCAGACCAGCTGTTTAGGTGAGCTTTGATTATTTTCATCTCTCGGTTTAGAATTAATGACAGCATACTGACAGAGAGGGAGTTGCTGGGGTCATTAGCAAACATTTGCTATCATCCTTACTCATGAAACCTTGGAAGGCCCCCCAAACCTCACATCGTCCCCAAGGCTCATGGCTGGCTTGCTGCTTCCCAGGGCCTATTATTTAGGGACAGTCTGTTGCTCTTTCAAAGAACGATGTCTCCTTACTTCTGTAAGACTTTGCTCACCTGGTCACCATCTTTCCCTGGGAGATGGAAGGTGCATCAAAGCAAGAGAAAGCGTCAGTGGCTATTTCTTCCCCTTCTGTCTTGGTTGAGTATTGTTTTGGCATCTGTATACACCTATTTTAATTAATTATTTAGTGTTTGTCTTGCAAGGCAGTTCTTGGCCTTGTGCAGGAGACTTTTTTTTTTTTTTAGGGAAGAATCATTGTGAAATTAACATGGTGGTTAGTAAGCAAGGCATGCACGCAGTGTTGCAGCGTTTTCTTGTGAAAGGAAGACTCTAAATTCATTTCCAAAATGCCAGGAACAGCTCATTTGGGCCATTACTACTTGCCCTCTGACCTCTTTACAAGTTATATGTCACTCTGTGTTATTTGTCTCAGAGTAACGATTGGGTCCCACCCTGACAATTCTCCAATGAATAACTGATTGAAATAGTTACCAATAAGGAAGGCAGGCTTCCCCCACAACCTCAATCTTTCTCAGAGCATCCACTGTTTAAAACAGGTGTCAGGTCCTCCTGAGGTCCAAAGTCAATCCAAATAAGGAAGATTTCTATAAAACTTGGTTGAAAGGCACTTTCTTTTACTTCAGTGTCTTATATTTGAGGTAGGGATAGAGTGAGAAGAGGAGGAGGTTAAATCAGGGATGTTGGCACACAGCTGTAGAGCTGTAATGACAGTTGCATGATTTTTTGGGGGAGTGCAAGGATGTCCCTGCATCGAAATGCAATTTTCACAGGAAGATATGCACAGATCAGAGTATCACAGCCCCATAGAATCCAACAGTTTGATTAGGTGAATGTGTATGGAATTCACCAAGGCAGAGCTCCTTAATTTGGGATCCAGGATGTTTCCCAAAAATACAAACTCTTGGGACCAACTCCAGATCTTTTGAAACAATCTCCCGGAATGAGGCTGGGCTTGCGCCTTTAAGTGGGCTTTCTGGGTGATTCTTAAGCACACTAAAGTTTAAACCCACCAGAGACCTTCGTCAGTTTTACTCACTGATGTATTGTCTGAGTGCCTAGAACAGCCACTGGCACAGCTCAATAAATACCTGTTGCATGAGTGAAGACCTTCAGTGTTTGAGGCACTTGGAGGCTCCAATTATAGCTGTCTTCCACACCATCTAATCCACAATGCTGTCACAAAGCAAGTATAATGTCATATTTCAAAAGGGATCTTTCTAGCGAGGCTGTGGGGCACGGAAGTTCCCCCATCTCTGTCCAATAGTGTCAGCAAACTGTCCCCACCTTAACAGGTGCGCATATAGGTGCCTCCCTGCCTATACTTAACTGCAAAAGCTGTGACAGAATCATGCCTCATAACTTTGCATCTTTGAAAAACAAAAATGGAAAAAAGGGATTAATAAAAACATTTAAGGCGTAAGTAGGACCCTAGAACCAGCATGTGAGTAAATATCTCTGCTCACCTCCCGAACTGAAGCTAGGCAAACTTCTATAAGCTATAGTTTTATTTGTAGGCAGAATAGCCAAGGAATCAAGTTTCCTTCCTAATCATTCAAACCACAGGAAAGAGAAGACATGGATATTCAGTCTTGCTTTTGTATATATACTGTGCTAAGATTATATGTAATGATTTATTAAGAACCCACTGCATCCTTAACAGGTAGATGGATAAAGAAATTGGTACATCTATACAACAGAACACTACTGAGCGATAAAAACTATTGATAACACACCACATGAATCTCAAATGCATTACGCAAATGGGAAAAAACCGACCTCAAAAGATTACATACTGCATGATTTTCTTTCTAGGACACTCAGGAAAAGGCAAAACTATAGAGAGGGGACATGGAACAGTGGTTGCCTGATTAGGGGTTAGGAGTGAGGGACAAATTTAACTATAAAAGGATAGCACAAGGGAATTTTGGGGGGTGATGGAACAATTCTGTATCCTGGTTGAGGTGGTGGTTAACAGGAATCTATGCATGAGTTAGAACCCGTGGAAAGTACATCAAAGTGAATTTACTGTATATAAATTATACTTAAAAAGAAAACCCATTGTACACACAACATAAACTCATTAGGTCTCCGAGGCACTTTCCTTCCCTTGATCAGTTTATCAAAGTGGGAAACATGTGAACAAGTGGTCTTGGAGCATATATTAAAGTGAGGGAACACTGTTAATACCATTTGGTTTATACTTAAGTACATCATATCTGGTGCCAAATTTAGCATGTTACAAACCAGAAACCGCTTTGTAGAAAATTCCTTTATTATAGTGCAAATAACTTTCAGCAGTGACATAATAATGTAAGAACACATTTAGCAACATTTTACACCACGCAGTAAATAAGAAAGTGTTTCCTTGAAAATATGTGATCATAAGAACATTATTTCTACATTAATGCCGGAAAATGCCAAGGCTGTTTCTCTCAAGGCCACAGGGCTCCCTCCCTCTTTTTGGATATATATATTTTTTAGTACAAATGAAAGGATTTGCCATTTTAACAAGTCACCATCAATTCCAAGAGTGTGATCTCTTAGGGGTTTTGAACTGAGGTTGGCAAGATTCGAAATGGGGTTTCAAATTTTAAAAAAATAGTATTTTTCAGACAATTCTGGGACAGCCCAAAAAGCAGAAGTCACGTCTATTAATTTTTAAGTAGATATACACATTCAATTCAATTTTGATGCAGAAATGGACAGATTGTCTAAAGCCTGCCTTTCGTTCCCCCAGAGCCTGACTGTTATTTATATTCCTTGGTTTTGGTCATATTGCAAAATTAGGCTCTGGTCAGAAATAACTCCTTACACACCCAAATGCTCTCCTGTGAAGCTTTAAATTGCACTTTCCACCCTGAATTCCCACCTTATACCTCACATGCCAATGAGAGGCAAGAACACGGTTTCCAGTTTCCAGCTAATGATTAACACAGCCCCCCTGCTAATTTCGTTATACCTGAATCAAACCATCACATCATTGAGATTAATTCCAACAGGCTTAACCAAGAGGTTCCCACTGGCCTCCCAGAGAAAGGAAGGGTTAACAGTGTATCTTCACACTAAGCTGCGTAAGGGCTTGGCCGATAAGCAGTTAGCTGATAGGTAGAGAGAACAGTGTCATTTCCAATCAACACACCCAGCTCCTCTGGTTTCTGCTGAATTATGCAGTGCGTGGGGATGGACAGCCACTCAAAGGAAACCTCCCGTGGGGGTCTTCCACCAAAACCCCTACAAATATAGTTCAGGGTGCCCTCTAAATGCCTGTACAAACACTCCTCAAAATCTAGTGGCTTGAGAAGCCACGAGAAGTTAATCACAGGCTTGAAAATACCTGGAGCCACAGAACAGCCCTCTTGGCTGAATATGGCTGATTAAGTCAGCTGGTACATAAAGCTTTTCAATGCTCAGCCAGTCTCGTTGGATAAAGTATCTTCTTCTATAACACAGTGGAACTGTGCTAAACGGTTTCAAAGTTGAGAAGAACCCAAATACATCACCTATAAAAAATTCACAATTTTAGGTTGCTTTTTCTTAAGACTTTGGTACTGAAACACTGTCTACATTCTCGACACGTGAAAATGACGTGGCCACTTCCGTGTCTCTGCATGTTGTGTAAAAAAAACTCCAAAGCAAAGCAGGGCAAGGACGTGTCATAACATGATGCAGTATGCTGTACAAACAAAACCTAAATTATATATAAATACACTCCCACCCCAGCATCCCTCAGTCCTCCCCACTACCTGACCAAAGCAATGCCAGGGGTCCTTCTCTCCAGGGCCAATGCACTTTGTGACGTCCAGTGCCCAGGACTCCGACCATCCCTTGCCGCGTGCTGACATTTACAGTACTGCAGCCTCCTCCTGATGACGCTCTGCTGTCGGATGGATCAGTTCCACAAGTGCACGGAAACTCTTCCAGCTTAAGTGGAAGCATTCATACTATTGGCTGGGCTCAAGAGACCTGGAGTTCTGGGAGTTAACCTTCCAGATAAACTAACTGGATCATTTCCTAATCCGGATCCCCTCTTATCCTAATGTCTCAGCACAGCCAACACAGCGGGAAGCATCCTCTCCTCTGAAGCTCCAAAGGCATTGCTTAGGGACATTGGCGAGGGTCACGTGATAAAAGTAATACAATGAGCTAACAGCTTAAGTCGATATAAATTACTTCCAAGTAAGTTATTTGGGGCCACTTGCTTCTGCTTTACATTGCATTCCAGAATCATTTTCATAGTATACTTTTAAAAGTTTATATAACAGTTATTTTCAAAATTGTCTATGCAATCATCTGTTATATGTTTTCAATCAGTTTAATAACAACTTAATGAGCTGTTATAAAGACCTGGGAAAAAGTAGTTAATTAGTCTTAAGGAAGCCAATACTGTGCTAATTCACAGTAAGGAGAAAAAGTCATGTAAGTAGAATTCATGTAATCGTCGATTACTTGAAAAGCAGTTTTATCGAAATGTTGCCAAGTTTTCCCAAAAGCACTT
Organism: Prionailurus bengalensis; assembly: GCF_016509475.1. NCBI lineage: Eukaryota > Metazoa > Chordata > Mammalia > Carnivora > Felidae > Prionailurus > Prionailurus bengalensis. The sequence continues at coordinate 82,260,132 of NC_057354.1, read as the reverse complement.
ACAGCAATTTATATCAAGAGATCCTAAGTTTAGGGGTATGGAAGATACAATTCTTTCATGATTGTAATATGTAATTTTCCCCTTTGGACCTAAGATATTTGTACATTCAAAAGTTCATAACTTGTTTTTGAGACATTAATCATTCCCTAATACATACACTGAGTATAAATAAATAACTCCGAGAAAGCTTTCAAAATCTGAATTAACAATTATGTTGTGCAAAAACAAACAAAAAAAAAAAGAAGAAAAAAACCAAAAAAACAAAACCAACCAAACCTCGAACAACCTACATTCTATGTAAATACCCTGACTAAAATGTTGGTTGTGCTACACGATCCCACTTCAGTGCAGAAATGAGTTGATTTCGGTGTACCGTCTTTGTTGGTGGTGGTGTTGTTTTAGGTCTTTAGCACTTTTGTTTCTAAGTATCACCTTGTTTTGAAAAGATGAATAACTTGCTACCAAATCACAAATTATCACAAATCCATGTCCGTTTAGTCTGAATAAAATCCAGCATAAATGTATTACTTGGTTCTGGAAATAATGGCTCGGTGTCTTTGTTCTGACGGCTTCCTAAGGGCAAACCACAGTCTGAAGTTGTCATTTTGGGTCTAAACTGCACAGAAAGAAGAGACAGGGAAGCTTGCTTTTTTGTTTTTGTTTTCTTTTTAAGTCTCCAGATCTTGCTAGGACACTTCTTCCAGACCGACAGTCAGATAGTCGTGGCACCTGATCCTATTTGAAACGGAGGTGGTTTCAACAGTGTCAGCCAAGCTTAGTGATCTGGAGGTCCCCGTTTATCTTTATGGTGTCGATTGCAGATAACGTTTGAATGCGGTGGTAAAAATCAAAAAGTTGGTGTCCGTCCACAAACACTCTGAAACGTGGGTGCTCACAAAGAATTTCCACCTGGAAGAAACAAAATCATCATCTATCTCTCTCTCCTTTTTTTTTTTTTTAATCATCATCTATCTCAATTCACAATTTCACTGAACCCTGCTGGGGAAAACAAATAAATAATACTTCATTTTAGAGAAAGGCACCATCTTCAGTGGTTCTCAAGCATCGGGGTGTACTAGACTCATACAGAAGGCTTGTTACGACACAGATTGCTGGGCTCCACCCCCCAAATTATCCATTTAGTAGGTCGAGGGTAAGATCTAAGAATCTGCATTTCCATCAAGTTCCAACACGATGCGGGCATGGCTGGAATGAGGAACACACTTTGTGAACCATTGCTCTATACTATTCAATATCCTTTAAAGATTTATTCGTGCTTTAATTTCTCCCTTCTCCTCGTACTCCAGAAAGGGACATAAAGTAGCATATATTTATTTATATGCAACACAATGTCTCCACTGTCATCCCCTGAACAATTTTTTTCTTTTTAAAAAAAAATATTTATTTTTGAGACAGCGTGAGCAAGAGAGGGAGGGGCAGAGAGAGAGGGAGACAGAGGATCTGAAGCAGGCTCTTCATTGACAGCAGAGAGCTCAATGAGGGGCTCAAACTCATGAAGTGTGCGATCATGACCGGAGCTGAAGTCGGATGCTTAACTGATGAAGCCACCTAGGTGCCTCCATCCCCTGCACAATTCTGTCATACCCTCAGAGAAGACCCTAACAAAGCAGAACCGGTACCCCCTTAGTAGCATGTAATAACAGTCTAGACACTCAAACATGGTAAACACTACAGCAGAGAGGAGGTAATTAACCCTGGACCATGTGTAATTAACAAGGCTTTGTTAAGCTAAACAGAAATGCTGATTCCATATGGCAAAAGCTTTTTCTTCCTCTTTTCCTCAAGTAATTCACCATACATTTTAATCATTGGTTCTGTACTATGTATTCATTAAAAGCACTGGTGGCTCCCATGCAAGAAGAGACTTTATATGTGATATTAGTCACATTTAATACATATTATTACTAAAACTGTATCACCAAGAAGGGCTGATTTCATTTCAATTTGGTTGTTGGGGAGCATTATATTCTTGGCCGTCAGAAGCTCTGGTTACTCATACTCATGAGCTATGCATTAAGATTCACCATTGAGAAAGTGTCACAGTCAAAAAAAAAAACAAAAAAAAGGAAGAAAAAAAACCTGTCACAGTCAAGAGGAGTCTAAGGGGTCATTACCATTCTAGAGAAGGGGGAGGGCACGGGACATGGACAGGGTTGCCTTCCCCAGGCTACGATGAGAACAACAATCTCGATTCTATCACTGATGTAGACGTCATGGATTCTTATTCCTCCCACTACTTCTTTATAAGGCCCTTGTAAATTTCTAGATGAAGAGCAACAGGTTAAGGATAGCTGTGCTTTTAGTAGGCTTATATGCAACAGGGAGCTTTTAACTGAGTTGTCATTATTGTGATGTATATTAACAAGGTGTAATGCAGACAACTTCATCACCAGGACTGATAGTTCAGTAAATCCTTTCCTAACACAGTACCCACACTACTTGTATCTCTTGGCATTGGCCTTCATAGAGGAAGGTGCTACTCATATTGCTTGGTTGGATGGGAAGTTTGGGCTGTGCTTCCTGCCCACGAGATAGTGGAGAGCCAATTTATACTCATCTAGGCCCAAGAGAAGGAGTCTGTCAGCCACACAGCCTGTGGCAATAAAACACACTGAGGCTACTTAACCCAGAGGCAGAAACAGGACCAGGCCGTACAGGCAAAAGCAACAAGAAACAATGAAAAGATCATCACTATATTCTTTAAAAGGTCACAACCAATAAGGCTTACTGCTCCTTACAGGTTGAGGAAAATTCTAGCACTTATTATTATTTATTAATCAGGTGTTTCGGGGCCAGTATAGATTACGTTCCCAGTACTAGGTTGAGTACTACATAGAAAAGTATTTATTCTTAGCAATCCAGACACGGGTTTATTTACTAAATGTACTAGCTAAATAGAGCCAAGAGCTAGTATGGTATTAATTCCTATCAGCAAACAGAGCTCTTTTGATCTTTTTTTCTTTTTTTTGCCGTCAGGTGACAAATTTCCTGGACATGCAAAAATTCTGGCTGCTTAAAGCATTCTTGGCATACACTGCCGGAGAACAGCATCATCACCCTGCCAGCAGTTAGAATTGAGGCACTCGAGGTACTCACCCTGAATGGCTGGTCTGGGATGAATGGAAAGTAAGGGATTGCTGACTGTTCTTCACCTCTTTCCCCAGATATACAAGAATTTCTGAGTAGCTGCCGGTCTGTGAACACAGCTTTGAGTTCAATTGCCACGTCGGCGGGAGGGTCTTCAGAGTCACCACAGGTCAAGCTGATGGCAAAGCTGAACAGAAAATTACCTCGTTAATCAGGGTTGGCCATGACAACACTTGCCAATGACCCAGGCCCCCATACTTGCTCCTTCTTCTCAGGGTGTGTTTGCTTTTAATGGGCCACTTTTTACACAGGGAATTGGGCTACGTATGGAGAAGGAGGATTACAATCAAGCCAGGCGTTTTGATACCTAAAGGAGGCTTTGCAAAAGGACTGATATTAGGGATGTCAGATACTTCAAACCACCCACACATTTGTACCTTAATCCATTTCAGAATTCTCAGAAGCAGCCCCAGAAATTGACCAGGGGAATAATAGCTTGTAAAGTCTGCCTGCCATTTACATTGACAGATCTTGCTCTAAGCACCATGTTTAAAAACCCTTAGAAAAAAATCCTTTGGCCTCCCTAAGGGTCAAAGAGAAAATGATGTGGGCCTATATTTATAATCTCTGATATAAATAGCTGTCTGGACAAATGATGGCTAGGATTCATACACATTCTTTTCATGGGAACATGGTACTTTCTTGGCGCTTCTAACTAGCAACACTGGCCACAGGGAGAGGAGGAGGGGCAATAAACCACAACAAGAGTGGGCGCCGCCTTGTAACTCCCTGATAAGCCTTCCCGTGACAAGGACTCTCTGTCTTACCTCTCTGGGTTGAGGTCTACGATGCCCATCACCAACACCTTCTTGCCTGGTCTCATGCCACCTTTAATGTGCCCACAAAATGGAACTATCTGCAAAGGATGACAGGAGAAGCAGGAAGTTTACAGCCTGTAGGGGAAGAGCCAAGCCCTCAGATCCTGGGGACCTGACTCATTAGAAAATGCAGTTAGAAAGAAAATGGGTACAGGCGGAGACACAGAGCACAGAACTAAATCACTTACCAGTCGTGGGAAGTACACGTCGGCTTGAACTGGAGAGCCCAAAGAGTTGTTTAAATGCCCATCATCTAGTTTCTAAAAATAGAAGCACACAGATTGGCTTTCCAAAGGCTCTAGTTTTGGGGGTGGGGGCGGGAGAGGGGAAGGGGAAGGGGTGGGAAAGAACCTACAGGGATCTGGCTGAATCCAGCAGCCTTGGCAGGACACAGGCAGCGTCTGCAGATGCTGCCACCTCACAGCCCATTGAATAACCGCAGAAAGCCCCGGAACAAAACCCGTCCTTTCCACCTGGTAGCTAAGCTTCTGAAGATCCCCAGACCTTCAGATCTGGATCAAAATCCAGGTCGAGGCACACCGAGGAGCCAGAGCCCCGCGTCGGTGGAGGACAGGCCCCTCTTTAAATGCAAACGCCTCTGGACCCGCTGTCGCCCAGGCCTGTCCCGAAGGACGTGGCTGGAGTGCAGGGCCGCGCTCAACTTCTCTCGGGAGCCCCCGGGCCAGACCCATTTCCAAGGGGGAATCCCCGGGACATCGGAGGCGGCGGCGGGGCGCGCGCCCCAGACACACTCACACACGCGCACACTCACACGTGCAACGTGCACACACCTGGCCGCCGGCTGCACGGCATCGAGGGGGCTGTCGGTCACCCCCATGCCGCCGTCCGCCCCCACGCACGCTCCCTCGGCTGCACCCGGGGCGCCCCGCCTGCCCCCCAGGCCTGCCTCTCACAGCCGGCGCTCGCTAACAGGTACCCGGCGCCTTCCCACGCGGGGGGCGCCGGGCTGGGCCTCAGCCACCTCTCCGCCGCAGCCAGGCTGAGCAGGCGGCGGCGTGCGGGGCCGCGGGAAGGGGGCGCCTCGCGTGCACCCCTCCGCACTCACCACCGCGGCATCGCTGTCGGCCACGGATCCCGCCATCTTCTTGCACTGCGCGCCGGGGTGCAGGGCTGGCGGCCCGGCGGCGGCGGGGGACGTGGGACGCGGCGCGCGGGCGGGGATCCCGGGGCGGTCCTGCGCCGGGCGGGGGCGCGGGTCCGAGGCTGGCTCGGGCGCGCGCACACAGGCGGGCACGCGTGCGCGCACGCCTGGGGCCAGGCGCCGACCAGGCAGGCTGGGCCGGGGAGGAGGGGGAGGGGAGCGGGAGGCGGCTCGGGCCGGGAGGTCGGAGGTGACCGCTGCTGCCGGACTGCCGCTGCGCGGTCGGGGCTGCTTTCTTCCTCGGGGTGCTGCTGTCGCCGCCCGAGGAAGAAGGGTGGCGAAGGCCGCGTCGCGCTGGCCCTGGGCGGCATTTAAAGGTCGCAGGGGCCCGGCTCGGGAACCGGGAACAGGGCGGGGACCCAGCTGGGATGCCGCGGCTTGCTCAGCTTGCCCTGCCCCTTGGCCATTGGAAGGTGGCGGGAGGCTGGGGCGGGAGGGACGGGCTAGTCGCAGTCGGGGCGTGCGGGAGGGAGGGCGGAGGTTCTGGGGGCTGGGGAGGTGGGGACCAGGGCCAGCCAGGTGACAGGTGCTTGTGACACTTTCGCCCCTCCCTTCCAGCCAACCTCCTTCCTTCTGTCACGTCCTGGGGCAGGTGGAACGACGGAGGCAGAGGTCAAGGGAAGACTGGAGGGTGGGAGCGGTATCCCAGAGCTCGAGATTTTTTTCAGAGAGTAATTTCTTTCAGAAAATTCCTTCAGAGTGGAGGGGGAGATTCATTCGGCCCTCTAGGATAGAAAGATAATGAAGTCTCTAGACTTGAATAAATAAATATTTGACCCACAAGCAAGAGGCAGAAAGGACTCAAAGTAAGGACTTTTATATCCCAGGAGGCTAGATAACAGAATAGGCCTCTTTCTCCCCTGTGGGAGGGGGCCGGTCTGGGGGACACTGGAGGCTGTCTAGGGCAGGGGTCTGGCTAAGTCTTAACCAAGTGGAACTGCCCATAGTGAATCCTTAGCCCCCATTGCGACCTGTCTTTTACAAGTCACCTGCTCTGTCCAGGGTAATAAGTTTCTTACTGGAAAACTCCTTATATCCTTTGTGGAGTCAGTCATTCCCAGGGGTACATCTCTCTTTTATTCCAAGGCACAAATTCCCTTTTGGCATTTCCACATTGGGATGATTATGTAACTTCTCAGATAAAGCTGTATCAACATACCCTCTATTAGGTGACATCTTGGCTTAAGCATTCCACTGTGTGAGTCACCAGGGTGTTTTACACTAATAAGCAGGGAGCATGTGTGGCCTGCTGCAGTCCCAGAGGGGCCCTCAATGGCTCCCTTCCAGCCACTGTTCCTGGCTGTGTGTCCTGGAACATCACTGCAGCTTTTATGTCTTAGCTTTCCCTTTATGGACCAGAGCTAATAATGGTAATCCCAGTCCAGTGTGGAGAGTTGCCTGCACACATGTGTATGTCACAGTCCTATGGTTTGTGTGCTCTGAATTAGACACCCAAGCGCATCAGAACTGTGGCTCACATTTTTGCTCCTGTTTATGAGTCTTAGGGATTGTTTAAAACATTAGGCAGTTATAGGAAACTGCTGACATTTTGAAAGCACACTGAAATGTATCCCAATTTCTGAGAGTATGGTGCGGAGAAAAAAAAAACACTGAAGTCATTTTTCGTCATTAGTTAAGCATGACACAATACATCTCGGTGGTTAAAGAGCCTGTGCTCTGGGTTCCGATTCTGGATTTACCGTTTACTAGCTGGGTGATCTTGGACAAGTTTCTAAGCTTCTCTGTGCCTTAGTTTTTTCATCCGTGAACCAGAGATGACAGTGATGACAATAGTTGGTTCTTGTTGGGAAGGCTGAGTAAATTGGTCCTTGTACCTTCCTTAGAATAGTACCTGGCACATCGTAGCACTTAGACTTCAAAAATACTGAGTGTCTAGGGGCGTCTGGGTGGCTCAGTTGGTTGAGCATCTGACTTTGGCTCAGGTCATGGTCTCGCGGTCTGTGAGTTCGAGCCCCGCGTCGGGCTCTGTGCTGACAGCCTGGAGCCTGCTTCGGATTCTGTGTCTCTCCATCTCTCCGTCCCTCCCCTGCTCATGCTCTGTGTCTCTCTGTCTCTCAGTAATAGATAAACATTAAGAAAATTTTTTATAAAAAAAATACTGTCTGGGGATTCAGCAGGGATTTTTTTTTTTTTTTTGATCTTCTAGTGGGGAAAGGCAGTCAATGAATAAATAAATATGTAATGTGTCAGGTAGTAAAAGTGTTAGAAAAAATAGGAAAGAAAGCAAGGTGGGAGAGAGGGAGAGAGAGAAAGAGAGAGAGGAGGTGGAATGATGTTATTTACATAGGGGTGGTCAGAGAAGCCACCTCTGGTAAAGGGATGTTTGGGAAGACCCCCGAAGAAAGGAAAGGAGGGAGGGAATCATTTGGCAGTCTAGAAGAAGGGGTTTCTGGTGGATGGAACTGTAAGGGTCAGGATCCAGTGAAGAAAGTGTTGGGTGCTTTGATAGAAGAGACAAATAATGACAAATAGATTAGGCTGCGTAGGCCACGTGAGGATTAGCTTTCACCTAAGGGAGGTGGGAAGACATCGGAAGTTTCTGAGCAAAGGAGTGACCTAGTTTTCCCTCTGTTGTAGATACGTCCCTCTGGCTGCTGTGTGGAGTGATCTTTGTGGGGAGGGGAGGGCACAGGAGGGAGGGTAGAAGTAAGACTTCTGTACCAGGCCCGCTACACGGCTTAGACACGGTGGAAGTGATAAAGATGTGAGAAGCTGTGGGCCTTTGATATAAGTCCTGGCTGTTATCATTATGTAGCTGAGAGAGTTCATATTGCCTTCTGAGCCTGTTTCTTCACCTGCAAAATTAAGGGGTTGGGCTCTTTTGTCACTCCGTCTTAGCTCTCAGGAAGTTCTTCTGATTCCTGAAAAGATGTGTAAACATCATCTGAATTTGAATGGCTTTGAGAGTAAGTGCTGCTGAATGAAAGCAATCTTGGGTTGAATCTTCACCTTTATAAGGTGAAGAATAGTCCTTTGATTTGTTTTGTAAGTGGAGTTGAAGATATTTGGATTGCTTGGGATGAGTTTCTTACATCTTGGGAATGGGAACAAGAGGAAGGTACTGAAGCTTCCCAGAATACTTTAACACGGAAAATTGCCTTTTATTCCAAAATTGCCTTTTATTCCCAAACTACTTTTTATCCCCCAAATGCTTGATTCCTTCTCAGTCTATAGAGTGACTCATTTTGAATATGAAGAGGAAGGAGAAAGCCTAAATCAAATTTTTGTTACAACTGAAGCTGAGCAGAGTCAAACTGCTTTTTACAGGGAAGAGTCGTTAGCAAATTAACAAATTATAGAGCCTAATTAATTTTTATTTTTAGTTGTGTAGTGAAGGATAGGCAGACTGCCCTGTGCTTTGATCTCAGGCATTTACGTCTAAAATAACATTAACCAAGATTGTGACCCTTTTATGAGATGCAGCAGTGAAATTTCAAGATGAACCGCATTACTACTGGAAACTGCTAAAAAGGCTCAAGAAAGGGGGAAGGCAGTCAGGCAGATGGTTAGCATCAAAAAAGAAGTATAAACAGGTCTTTGAAGGTAGAGTTTGCTGAAGGATTTTTCCAGATGAAAACAGTAGATCACTTCCTTTTTCTCTTCCCACGTAACGTGTTTTATTCACACGTGTGCATGCAGCGTTTCTAATATTGGGGGGACACTACAACATTGATGTAAATTCAACAACCATTTCACGGAGATTGCTTTGTTCTATGATCCCATGGACCACAAGGAAATATTTGAAAAGGCACGAGTCTTGTCTTCGAGGGGCTTACAGCTCTCTCTGAGGACCACTGGCAGAAGGTAGTGGTTGGTAAGGTAATAAGGACCTCGGACCCATAGCCTGAGCACTGAGGGGGGCGGCTCTCTCCCATTTGGAGGATTAAGGCGGTTTTCTGGAGGAGACAGCACATTTCTGATCAGATGCGTACAGCAACTTTCACAGTCCCACAAAAGCACATCTTCAAACACCACATTGCCGTTCCATCTATGGCCTGAAGTCTAAATCTCCCTGGTCTGGCAACTAGCTGAACCCCTGTCCCCCGTGGCTGCGTTTTGTCTCTTGCCTGGTGCAGATAGACATGTGTCTCCTTGCCTTGCACTGTGACTGCCTTCATAGGCCTTCTGAGGGCCCTGATCCCCAAGGCCTGACTTTGACCTTAGGCCACTAGTTTTCTGTCTGTGTGTATGTATACACTTTGGCTAGAGCAGGGTTTCCTGACCTCAGCACTGTTGACATTTTGGGCTGGGAAACTGTGGGAAACTGTGGGGGGCTGTCCTGTGCGTTAGAGGACATTGAGCACTAGATGCCAGTAGTAACGCTCCCCTACTCCAAGTTGTGATAACCAAAGATGTCCTCAGACATTGACAGCTGTGCCTGACGGGGTGGCAGTGGGGAGTGCAAAATTACCCCCAACTCAAGACCGGTTGTCTGCAATGTGCTTTAAGATTCCTATCATTCATGTTTTTATACAAGAAATGAGATTTCTCCAATCTAATCTCGAGTAGAAACTTTGCACACCAGGGGCGCCTGGGTGGCTCAGTTGGTTAAGCGTCCGACTTCGGCTCAGGTCACAATCTCGTGGTCCGTGAGTTCGAGCCTGGCGTCGGGCTCTGGGCTGATGGCTCAGAGCCTGGAGCCTGCTTCCGATTCTGTGTCTCCCTCTCTCTCTGCCCCTCCCCGTTCATGCTCTGTCTCTCTCTGTCTCAAAAATAAATAAACGTTAAAAAAAAGAATTAAAAAAAAAAGAAACTTTGCACACCAGAAACACCTGGCTTTGTATTCTGCCAGTCGTTTCTTCCTGACACTGCAAGAGCACTTCACAAAGGGTCCCATGAAGAATGCCTGACATGAAGGAGGGCCTGTGAAGCCCCGTGTACATACAGCCCCCAGCTCAGAATGCCTTTGTGATATTGAGAATTTTACACTCTGCTTTATAATATTGCCATGTTTATTTTTGATAAACCCAATGTGCTCTCTCTCCCCTTAAATACAGTGAAATTGAAGCATCCCAACGTTTACCTTATTTTATACTGTGGCTCGATGCCCTCCCCACCCCAGACCCCCCAAGATGGTTGCAGCCCATTTTGAGGAGGAAAACACTGCTCGGTTTTATAGGCCTTTCAGCCTTTCAACTCCCCATAATTGTTTTTGTCAGGCCAGTCTCTGCTCAAGAGAAATATTCATGTAAGCAGCAAAACATACAAAGTCAGCGTTCGTTTGTTTACCTAGTCAGGTAGGAGGGCAAACATTTATCAAGCTATTTTTCTATATTTCAATACATGATTACAGTTCTTAATTATTTTAGGAACTATGGTCACCGTTATCAAATAATGATTTCAGACACGCACGAATCTGTGATGTATGAAAGTAATTAGGGGACAGACATAAAGCTTGGCAGTCAATGCCAGTTCCTAACCTTTCATTATTTTCGGTTTATTTATGAGGAAACTAGAGTCAGCCTCCTGCCTGTGTTTTAATTACTTTAGCACAAGAAGGATTGATTTCAGAAACCGTCCACGCTGAAGGAGATAATAATGAACCCATTCCCCAGAGGAGTTCAGGGCTTCAGAAGTCCTTGCTGTTTCCTACCCTGGGGATGTCACCGTGGGCCCTTTAGCGTGTCTGAGACTTGCTGGGGTGTACCCTGTCCCGAGAGAGAGCTCACTCCTGGGAGGGGTAAAGAGAGCTGACGGAGCAGTGAACGTATTCTGCCGAGGAAAACATAAAGAACACTGCTTTCGGCGTTTGGAGCCAGCAGCATGAATGAAAGATATTTTAAGATTCTTTCCAGCATGGCATTGGGCGTATCCTGAGAGCTGAGGATGCGCTTCTGCGCCTTCTCCCCAGCCTCATCTTTCGGCAATCCCAAGAGGTAGATCTGGTCTTTGGCCAGCCTTTTTCCAACAAGGAATGTGACAGGCCTGTGTGACGGCGCCCCAGGCCGAATTTCACCCCTGTCATTATGCTGGATGTTTCCGTTTTCATTTGCTGGTTTATTGTCCTCCTTTTTATTGCCTCTGTGATTTTACTTTCTTGTTGTCGAGTGGCATAAAGGGTGTCTTAGTTTTGTAGTTTCATGGAAACTTGCACGGCTTGGCCAGCTGGGAGGAGACCAACATTCAGATGTAGCGGTCATTTGGAAATCCCAGCTAGTGGGCAGGGAAACTCTGGCCGCATGCTGCCAGGGAGGGAGTCTTTTGGTTTGTAGAGAAATGTGTTTGGGTGACACAGACTTCTGGGTTTCTTAAAGGGCGAACTACACCGAGTAGGGATGAACACAGCGTAGCTTCTGAACGCGGACTGCCAGCCAGGACAGACCCGGAAATTTAAACTCGGCATCCAGATTTGACCAACCAAAGAGATGCAGAGAAAACAGACTTCATGTATTTATTCATTCATTTATTATTTATTTATTATTCTTTATGGAGCCGGGCTCTGTCTTTGTTGTCAGTATGGTCATTTTTTACTTTCTTAAAAAAAAAAAATAAAGCAACCATACACATGCTTGCATTTAAAATACTTGCCCCTCTCTTCATACGAGTTTCTTGCGGGTATCTCTAGTCTCCTCAGATTGCAGATTCCTCCCCTGCACCCTGCCTCTTCCATCTGAGAAGGTTCAGAATGGGTCTAAGAGCTCCTTGCCAATATGGCAGCATAGCCCAGAAAATAAAAATGAAATCCTTTGGATCCAGAGGCTGGTTACGTTCCACTTCCAATCAGATAACACATTTTCTATCTAAATTTAGATGATCTGCTACGCGTTTATTTTAGGCCTGAATTGTTCAAATGATTAATTTATCCCACAGAGAAAGATTAAATGAAGAGTTGAAGAAATGCTTTAAATTGCAGAAGAAGTTCAAGTTGGCAGTCTACACTGATGAAACTCACATTTCCTTCATTCACAACCTTGGCCGGCGTTGGCTCAGTGTTGCTCCAATACATAAGAACTAGTCGGAACTCTCTGAATTCAGGAGGGCTTGGGCTGGGCACGGATTTTCAAGATGCCTGGCGAGCCTGCGCGTGTGTGTCAAGGCTGGGTTGAATGGGGGCGGAAGGAAGATCTTCAGCTTTTCTGAAAAGCCAATCCTCATTTTAATTACCAAGAATAAACACAAGTTACTTGGAGAGAGAAAACAAAGTAGCTGCCCGTGCTTGTTTTTGATCCCATCCATTTAATGCCAGGGAAAACTCCATCAGGAGAAGAGAGGAAACGCATGCTTTAAAAAATTGTGTGTGTGTGTGTGTGTGTGTGTGTGTGTGGTGTTTTAATGAGTGAGGCAGAGACACAAGTATTAAATTTATATCCTCTGAAGCTTTCTCTGGTAACAGATGTTCCCCTTAACACTGATCTGGAATCTGCCCTCCCACAACTGGATTCCTGGCCAGTTCTGCCCACCTCACACATGGGTTGCATGGGCACTTAATGATGCAAAGTAGCTCATTTCCCTGGTAATCCCAGCTTCTCCCCTGGGCAGGTTGGTCTACTTCCTTCCTGGCCTTGCAGACCCCTCCCTACTCCTTCTGTTAGCCCTGGGCTCTCCTGGCCCAGTTCTTCCTCCACCTGGCTTGAATAAGTAGCTTCTTAGTCTGAAAGAAAATTAAGGACAAACCAACACATCCTGTTTACATTCAGTTCTTTGGAAGGCAGAAGTCCCCGTCTTTCAGGAGGCCAGTGCTCCTCCTTTTCTCTTTTAGTCACCGTTGACAAACTGATGCCATAGCTAGGACAGGCCAAAAAATGATCATCATCCCATTTCAAGCCAAGGTGATATAGCTAACAATTAGAGATGTTACAACCAAGGGTTGGCTCTAGATGATTTATACAGATGAGCCAATGCCACGTGATATGCTATATATAGAAATAAGAAGGAACGGGCTTGGTGAGAACACAGGATGGATGCAATTTCTGAGTGTGGGCAGGAGGAGTGTTTTTTCAGGTCTGGTGATGGTTTTAACCTACAGTATTGTTCGTTCTCAGTGCCTTCATAGTGGCACGTAAAATAGCCGCAGGTTCACCTAAAAGCCCTTTGAAGTAATGACACAATGCTAAAATAGAGCATCACCCAGGAACCTGGGAGAAGCCATATCTTTTAGTAAATTGTAACTCAGCTTCCTTCTTCACTGCTGAGCTTGTGTTTAGTCAGCATGGTCTTTTAGAAAACAAATTGTGTGACGTCAACACTCCTTAAGATCACTTGCTGGGGTCTCATCGTATTTAGAATGAAACCCTAATTCCTTTCTGTGACTTTTAAGGCCTATAGGATCAAGCCCCATGTTCCCAACTTCACCTGGAGGCCACATTCTCCCTCAGCTGCTCTTCAGCCCAAACTGACCTCCTGGTGTTATCCCCCCGACAGCCAAGTACACTTATTCCTCAGGGTCTTTTTATTTGCTGTTCGTCTTCCGGGAATGTGCTTCCCTAGACACTTTTCTGGCTTCTCATCCTGAAATTCTTAAATGTCACCTTCCATGAGAGGCCCTTCCTAATTTAGGCCCTTACCAGGGCTCCTTATGGTCTCCTCATCTTCTCCACGGTATTTACCTCCGTCTTTGGTTGTCCTGTTTATTACTTGGTGTGGCCTTTCCACACCAGAGGGTAAGGGCCTTGAGAGCAGGGTCCTTTCTTTCTTCTTCACGAAGTGAAGTGAATCTGGGTACAGCCACAATTCGCAGATGGAATACAACCTCAGAGCTGTTGAGGACTCCAGGGTCCCCAGGCCAGAGTCCACTCATTTCCCTCCTGTTACACAGCCTGCGAACGATCTGCCCTGGGTTGTAAAGACGGCACTGAGCGTTCTTCCCACCGCTGAGAAATCTTGATTCTAGAAGCTATATAGGGGCTATATATAAAGTCATGTTAGACATTGGGAAACGTTACTGAACCTAACTTTAAAATGTCAGAAGGGGCGCCTGGGTGGCGCAGTCGGTTAAGCGTCCGACTTCAGCCAGGTCACGATCTTGCGGTCCGTGAGTTCGAGCCCCGCGTCGGGCTCTGGGCTGATGGCTCAGAGCCTGGAGCCTGTTTCCGATTCTGTGTCTCCTTCTCTCTCTGCCCCTCCCCCGTTCATGCTCTGTCTCTCTCTGTCCCCCAAAAAATAAATAAACGTTGAAAAAAAAAATTTTTAAATGTCAGAAAATACCCTTGTAAGCAATAACACGTTGAGTTGGTAAGATCAAGCACAGAAAAGATAGTAGTGAAAAAAATATCCTAAAGCGTAAACATAGCAATACAATAGTTATACTAGCATCATTGTTTCCTCACCCTGATTAGGGAGATTCTGAGGTTCTTTAAAATAACCTGATCGTGAACATTAATTGTAACATCTTCTCTAAGAGGGAGGAGCAGCGAAGGTACTGCCTTTCCAGATTCCTTATTTAATTTTATTTAACAAGCACTTACAGAGTGTTCACTGTGCTCCAGGTACCTGTGTAAATCCTTGGGAAATGCTGTCTCGGGTTGAGGTCTTTAGAAGCAATCGCTGAAACAGAGTTTGGGATGTGAGATGCTTATTAGGAATGGACACCTTTGAAGAGAAGGGGAGAACGCAGGAAGATGTCAAATTGCAATGCAGGCTCAACAAAGCCTCAGCTGGCGGACCTGGCAGGGAGCCTGAGGCAAGCGTTGCCTGTCAGTGTCCTGTGCTGGACTAGAAGGGGTGGCCTTTATATCCACCCCCTCCCCCCCTGCCCCTCCAATGTGGGCTCCCCTGGGAAGGGCATGGCCTCTGGCGTGTCTGCCAGCTCAGACGCACTGAAGTTGCTGAGAGCTGGATTCTTCTTACCATCCTTTCTGTACCTGAACAGAAGGTCCTCCCTTGAAGGGGGATCTGGGCAGTGAGTGCACTTCTGTGTCTGTTCAAAGATGAACTCATTTAACCCACAGGACAACCCTATGGGGTAGGTCTTTTCATTATTCCCATTTAGCAGATGAGAATACTGAGGCATGGAGAGATTAGCTCACTTGCCAAATTAGGTCAGGTAGCAGAGCTGAGATTTGACCCAGGCAGTGGGGCTCTAGAATCAGAGCTCTTAACTACTCAGCTATGCTGTTTTAGCTACTCAGGGAGGATTGAAGAGAGCCTAAAAATAGTAACAGCAGCAATATTGTTTGTTATTGGGTTCTCTCTAAGGTCCTGGGTGCCTGCTCGTGTGTGTGTGTCTGTGTGTGTGTGCGTGCGCATAAGTACATGCCTGGTGCTGGTGAATTTATTAAAAACAACATCAAAAGAATGATAATTTTGTATTGCCTGCTACATTTGAATATTAAATCCTGCCTGTGAAAATCTAAGAATCAGGACTAGATGCTGAGGGGCAATGACTGGGCTTGAATTCCAGAACAAGACGACACGGGCTAGGCTTCTTACGTTGGCCTGGAAGAAGGAAGGGCTCCTTTGGAGTTTAGGGCAAGAGAGTGAGTAGGTGGAAGAAAGGCTATAAAATGCAGGGCGAGGCCGGTCCTGTGCTTTGCCGGTCACGGGAGCGAGGTGTTAGCTAAAAGCGCCCGAAGGAAAAGCAGGTGGCACCACGGGAAGAGGGTAAAGGAAGGAGAGTGAGGCTCAGCAGCTGTGAGTGAGTGGGCCCTGGGCCCTTCGGAGGGTGTGTAAGGTAGTAGGACACTGTCAAGGACCAGGAGGGCACCAGAGGAGGTAAGAGCCGGGGGCCTGGGCTGCTCCGCAGAGGGGAAGTGTGTGGACTTAACCAGAAGAGGAGAGAAAAGAGGAAATTCAGCAGAACATCTTTTCCATCACCATTTTTGGCATTATACATACACATACCCTTTTAAAGATATTTTTAATTTTTTCATGTTTATTTATTTTGAGAGAGAGAAAAAGAGAGAGAGAGAGAGAGAGAGAGAGAGCACAAGCAGGGGAGCAGCAGAGAGAAAGAATCCCAAGTAAGCTCCATGCTGTCAGTGCAGAGCCCAATGTGGGGCTCACTCCCATGAACCGTGAGATCATGCCCTGAGCTGAAATCAAGGGCCGGGCACTCAACCGGCTGGCCCCTCTTTTAAAGATACTTTTAAATCATTTCCAATATTATGGAATTAGACTTCTTACTTCTAAAGACCAGGCTTAGGCAGGGGAGATATCCAAAGATGATAAGTTTTATTTTGGATGAGGCAGAATACACATTCCCCCCCCCCCCCCCCCCCCCCCCCCCCCCCCCCCCGTGCAATTCTATTTCTGTCATTATCCTTAAGACTTTGGCTCCAGAAGATTCACTGGCTTCACATTCTTTTTACAGGAATTTGGTAAAATCCCCTCTTTGAGCCTAATAGTGAAATGCTGTTTGAAACCCTCTCTACCTTTATTTGCGTATGAAATCCTGGTCCAAAAGGCTGGAACAAAATTTGGTAGTAAGTGCTCGTCGCATAACTAGTCAGCAGGAATAACATTCAACAATATGCCACGTAAACTTCCCAGCAAACCAAATGTGTCCTCTGAGCCAGAGGGATTAAAGGATTCTACTTGAGATCTGAATAAAGATCATTCTTGCTACTGAACTGTGTCGCCATCATTGACCCTTCCTTATGTTAACGTGTCTTTTCCTTCACACCTGCTCTGTCACCTTCTCTTATGGATATTTCAACAAGATTTACCCATTTCACAACACATGAAGCTATCTTAGAAACTTACCCTGTAGCTCACAGCATAACAATACTCTAAAGAATTCACACACTTGTGAATAAGGCAGGAATAAGTCTGGAGGGCCATCGTGGAGGAGGAGGCGTTGAGTGATGGTGGAAGGGAGAGGAACCATTTGGGAATTTTTCATGCCCTCCATTTCTCTTGGATGATTCTGAACTGCCTTTCTGCAGTCACTTCTAGCTGGGTATAGTACATGGGACCCAGTGAAAATAAGCCCTCAACCAGGTAGTGCTCAAAAGGCGAGCTGTTTCAGGATTTGAGATGCCTATATTTTAATCCTTAGACACTGCACTTGCAAGCTGCTTCTGCTTCTAGAACGTTTGTCTCTTCCAAGAGCTGGATTTAGTATCAAAAAGTGAACTGTTTCATAGAATGCGACTCTTACAAGCAAAATTGGGATACGTTCTTATGAAAAATCTAAGCATTGGCTCACGTAGAGCTGAAATTGCTGGATCATAGGGTGTGCACATCTAACAGTTTTGTGGTTTCTGCTGGGTTTCTGTCCAACAATGGTTGCACCAACTGCATACATTTTCAACTCCCCTGTGTGATGCGTCCCCATGCAGCTTCACCACCCTTAGGACAAATTCATTTCCCCTTCTGAAAAGCAAAGACAAATGCAACATCCAGGTCACCAAAATTCAGTCTCCAAAAGATCTTGGCTAACAGATTTAAAATGAATTTGATGGAATCCGATACGGACCCTCGGCCCTGTGCTCCTCCCCGAGATGCAGGCCCCACGCATACTCTTCAGCCTGGTGTTATCCTAGAGTTAACTGTACACTTCTTTCATGAGATGACATTCCAGCTGCAAAAAGACAGCAAGGTCAGCGAGGCCTGGAAGGGAAAGTGAGTGTGGCTCATAAAACTGAGAGGCACTTAAGATTTAACAAGATTAACAAGGACCTACTCGCCTGCGTCACGGTGGGGGGGGTGGGGGTGGGAGGGGAGGATGCCAGCTCAATTCTCTTGGCTTTGCTGTCACACGAGTGGAAAGCTCCTGAAAGCCTTCGTGAAACAGCAGTAAAGCTCTTGGGAAAATGTCTTTGTTTTTAATGGTATTTCTCTTGGACTTTTACGGAAGGAATGAGTCGTTCTTTTTCACTGTCCCAGTTATCTGCTGTTAACACTCTGTTGTCTGCCTTGCTGGGATGGTTATGTCCCAAGTTTGCTCAGGTTCTGACATTCAAGTCATCGAATACACAGTAAACTCACACTGGACTCTTCGGGAACAATTTCTAAAAAAAAAAAAAAAAGCCTACAGTGGATTCAGCAACAGCAAGCTGTAGAAGGCAATCCATCCCTTTTTCAGGCTGTGTGTAAATACATGGATTAGTGGAATTCACTAAAAAACTTGTCACTCAAATAAATGCCTACCAACCTTTTTTGTCACTGGGCAAAAGCAGTTTTTAGCTTTGATGACACTTGCAATTTTTCAGGACACATCATGGTTTCTGTTTTCTATTTTGAATGCCTTTTAGGCGCTTAAATTTCAGGTTGTGTCCATACAGAATCTACAGTGCTCTCTGCCTGACGGTGCTGGCGGCCTGGTGCCTCCACTGAGTCAGACACTTCTGGCTGATTACTTAATTTCCAACCACCTCTTCTTCTTTGCAAGCAGAACCCATTTGGAGGTGACTGGCTCTTTGTCAGCTAAAAAGCTCAATTTCCCAGACTTCCTTGCTGTTTATGGTAGTCGTGTAATATAGTTCTTGCCAATGGGATTTAAATAAAAGCCTGATTGATGGGGCTTTCATAAATGCCCCTGTTTCCCCCCGTAAAGAGCTGGCCTGTGTCTTTTGTTCTTTCTTCTTCATCCTTCTTTCTTACTGGAACACAGATGTAACGAAGGTAGGAGCTACGTGCTAATGATGGCACAGCAGGAAGGTAGGAGAAATCAGTCCTTGATGTTGTCAAAACCTTTGGATGGCTAACCTTGGAGTGCTGCCTCCACAATTCTTATCCTAGGGAAATAAGCCATTTGTCTCAGCCACCGCAGTCAGGTTTCTGTTTCATGCATCTGAAGCACTGATACATGTTGCCTCATTTCCTTAGAGCAGGGTACTTATGTAAGGAGACCTGGCACTGAACAAGAGTGGCTCAAAGGGTCGCAGGACGTCCGTACATTTAGGGTTTAAGAAAGATCCGTTTTCAAACATCCTGAGGATTTGATCTGACAAAGAAAAAGAAAGAAAACTCTGAAATTCCGCTCCTAATGCTTGAGTTGTTTTCAGGGGTCGCTGTGACCCAAAAGACAAGGAGATATTTGTCTGATGCTCTCAACTTTGCAGAGATTTAGTGGAAGAAGATAACTTCATGGAACCTGTCTGTGCAGCCCTGGTCATGCTTTCGTCTTAGGTTCTCCCTCCCAATAATGCAACAAGCTTCTCTAGTAAAGAACAGCAAGAACAAAAGTTGGTTTCATACCCCACAGCACCGAATTATCAAAACTTCCTTGGTGGGGGTGCTTGGGTGGCTCAGTTGGTTAAGAGGCCAACTCTTGATTTCGGCTCGGGTCACGATCTCATGGTCATGAGTTCAAGCCCCACATTGGGCTCTGCGCTGTCTGCTTCAGATCCTCTCTCTCTCTCTACCCCTCCCCCACTCATACACACACACACACACACACACACACACACACACACTCTCTCTCTCTCTCTCTCTCTCTCTCTCTCCCCTCTCTTGAAAAATAAATAAATACGGGCGCCTGGGTGGCTCAGTTGGTTAAGCGTCTGACTTCAGCTCAGGTCATGATCTTGTGGTCCATGAGTTCAAGTCCTGCTTCAGGCTCTGTGTTGACAGCCCAGGGCCTGGAGATTGCTTTGGAATCTGTGTCTCCCTCCCCTGCTTGTGCTCTGTCTCTCTGTCTCTCAGAAATAAATACATGTTAAAAGTAATAATAATAAAAAATAAATAAATAAATAACGTTAAAAAAAAAACCCTTCCTTGGTGTGCGTGCATCTGTGAATGTGCACGTGAACCCGTGAGCATGCGCATCATTGATACCATTCTTTAGCATCGATGAGGAACCTAGACTTCCTTTTCCTTCAGCTGAAGATCTAGTTTACGTTGTGTAAACATACACTTTAGTTTGGTAAATTGAAATGAGCCCATGGATTGACAGGACAAGAATCAGAGTGGTTGACTCCTGTTTGACTCTCAGAATAAAGCTCTTTCCACCTCAAGAGAGAAAGAACAAAAAGTGTTGGTGGAGTGGTGACTCGTTTGGTCTGAGTGGGTATTTCAGGCCGGTGTGTGACAAGGCTGGAAAGGCAGACCCTAGATCTGACTATGGGCTGCCTTGGGGCCAGGTTCTGGAGTTTGGAATTATTTAGGCTGGCCTTTCCCAGAGGCTTCCTTAGAACTCTAGAAAAATGAGATGTTTCATCAAAGGAGGATTCCACGGTCAGATAAATTTGGAAACTATACATTACATCACTCTCTCTTGAAAATTCACACTCTATAGCTGCATATTAAATGCTGAGAAGCTTTGCATTTAAGGAGCTGGTTAAAATCAACCCTGGGTTCCTCTCTCCCCTCCTCCCCTCATAAATACTTGTCAGCAGGTGTCCACACTGGAAGGTGCTGCAGGGGCAGTGGGGGAGCCAATGGAAGTCTTTGAAAAGAGTAATGTAAGTAGCTGCTTTAGAAAGATTTCTGAAAGCAATGTACAGCCTGGATTAAAATTTGGAGAAGAGGGTGCTTGAAGAAAACACGAGAGGCAAGGAATCATTAGGTCAGGGGCTCCTCAACTTGGAATTATTTGGGGATTTAAAAAATTCTCAGACTCCATTGCACTTCTGGAGGTTCTGATCCGTAGGTGTGGGTTTTGGCATGGGTGTGTGCGTGTGTGTGTGTGTGAGCGTGAGCGTGTGTGATTCGGAAGCAAAAACTAGTATTGGAATTTATGAGTCCATATTAATTGCGAGGATTATGATAGTCCAGTTGAAAGTTAATGAGACTAGTATGTGGATAGAGGAAGGTGCAAAGGACACAACAAACAAAGCAAGGCAAGAATTTACATGTTTTGGCAAGTGATTGAATGTGCGAATGGTATACAACAGGATGGAAGTCAAAGATTTTCAGCCTGGATTATTGGGAAAGGTGATGCTATCACTAATGGCAGATAAAGGTTAGGGGGCCAGGTGGTATTCTGAGAAAAGAGGATGCTTGGACATGTTTAGGTTGAGATGCCTGACACATAGGAAGGTCTACCAGGCAGCTGGAAATGCAGGTTTCACATACAAGGGAATGAAGGGGTCTAGATCCGCAGACAGATCATAGTTACAACTCTGGGGACAGCTCAGTGTTCCAAGGGATGAAGTGTAAAGAGGGGGAAAGTCAAGAACAGAGCCATGGGAATGCCTCCATTCCAGGCTTCTGCTCTCAGGATCCAGTTGGGATGGCTGGAGGAGCTGAACCAGGAACTGCATTAGAGATGTCAGAGAGGGGAAGCCTCTAGAAGGGTGCCTTGGTTCAGGGTCCTCTCTGTCCAGCCAGATCTTCTAGCAGGCAGTGGTAGGCTATGGTGGTGGCTCCCAGCTCTACTTCTCATTTGCATCGTGTTCTTGAGCAAGTTTACATAACCTCTCAGCCCCCCGCTTCCTTGTGTGTAAAATGGAGACTATATTACTTTCATGTTTTGTGTTAAGTGCCTACTGTAGTACCACGTGGTATGACATAAATGGTATACGATGCAGTGTATTACTGTATACATACTCTATTATATATTATTATTTTAGTGAAATATCCTTTGATGCCATTAAAAAATTAGTTGTATAGACAAAGTAAGTGAAAAAGAGCAATAACCAAACAGAATTCTAGATCATCTTAAAAATAAATTCTTTTTAGGGGCACCTGGGTGGCTCGGTCAGTTAAGCGTCTGACTTCTGCTCAGGTCACGATCTCGTGGTCCGTGAGTTCGAGCCCCGTGTCGGGCTCTGTGCTGACAGCTCAGAGCCTGGAGCCTGCTTCAGATTCTGTGTCTCCTCTGTCTGTGCCTCTCCCCTGCTCGTGCTCGGTCTCTCTCTGTCTCAAAAATAAATAAACGTTAAAAAAAATTTAAAAAAATAAATTCTTTTTATTTTAATCATTGTATTTTAGTCTTCGACCGCATGCATAGGTAATTTTTACATAGCTACAATTTTGAACCATACTTTTGAACTTAGCATTATACCCTGGGATTTCCTCTCGTGGTTACTTAATTTTTTTAATTATCATTTTATTTACCCAATAATTTTCCAATCAGTAGAATTTGAGTTATTTCTAATGTTTTTTTTAAAATTTAAGCATTGATCTAATTAACCTAAGCATTAATATAGCCCTCTCATTTTCATAAATTATTTCCTTTTGGATGAACTATCAGCAGAAAAATTACTGCATCAAAGGGTTTGAACATTTTTTTCAAAATATATTGCTGAACGGCATTCCAAGAGTTGTATTAATTAACACGGTTTCCAAAAGTTATACCTGTTAACAAAGGCTCACCATATCCTTGCCAGAACCGGTAATATCATTATTTTTTATGTTTTTGCCAGCATAGTGGGAACTGACCGGCAGAAAACAAAGGTCACTGTTGCTTAATTTGTGTTTTGATAATAGTTGAGGCTAAATATTGGATATTTCCCCTTATGCTTATTTTACTAATTTTATCTCCTGTGGCTGAGGAGTCCAGTTGATGCCAGTACAAAGGTAAACTTGTTGGTGACACATTTACTCACTTGTAAAAATGAAAGTCTTATGGAAGTTGCCCCTGGAGTTTTGAAAGAAAAGAAAGAATTGGGTAGGACATTTCTGTCAGTCAAGGTCATAGCCTTGAATGCGGTGAGGAGTGTTTAATAAAGAGGATATTTACGAAGGTGTGGTAATGTTAAGGGAAGCTAACAAGGGTAGTCCAGTGCCCAGGGCTAGCAATAGTGGTACCATTTCTAAGCCCAAAATGGTGAAGGGAGGGCCCAGGTAATGGATCCCAGAGAGACAGTTGTAGGAAAGGGCTGCCTGACAGAAGCTGGACTTTAGAGAGACACAGTCAATCCCTGGTGACCCAGCAGGGAGGGTACAGGTAATGAATATCCTGACCTAGATGATTTCTACTTGCCCTCTGATCTCCTGGGGTGCCTCTCATTGACCCAGCCCAAATGCCAGAGGGAGTTAATGCAATCCATAAAGGCCAGTCTTCTGAAGCCCTAAGCAGGATGGAAAAGAGAGTTGAGTGGGTTTAGAAGGACAAATGGAAAATATTCAGCACAGATATTCTGGCATTAAGATATTTCAGGGGCGCCTGGATGGCTTAGTCAGTTATGCATCCAACTTCGGCTCAGGTCGTGTTTGTGGGTTCAAGCCCTGCATTGGGCTCTGTGCTTGATAGCTCAGAGCCTGGAGCCCCCTTTGGATTCTGTGTCTCCCTCTCGCTCTGCCCCTCCCCCACTCATGCTGTCTATCTCTTATAAATAAATAAACTTAAAAAAAATTAAAACAAGATATTTTAGAACGGCTGGTAATACGAGCCTTCACAAATAAACACAAGACTATGGATCTGAGGTCTCACTTAATTCAACTTGTAAATGTTGTTAAAAGCTACTTAATTTCCATAATTTAGCTATTAAATAAAAGAAACATAATGTTAATGCCATTACTGCATTTTTTTAAAAAAAATATGGATAAGAGCCTTTTTTTCCTTGCTTGAAGGAAGTCTTACTATGCCAGAATTTTAGAAGCAGGCAAGAAGGAAGAATTCCAAATCTCGAAGTCAGTAAGAAAGCAAAAAACAAGCAAAGGGGAAACTGTCTAGGAATGTTAAGAATGAAAGGGATTATAGTGAGTCTATCGCAAACTTTCTGATCCAGAAGGTTGGCTGGGTCCTGGGCATTTGTATTTGTAACAAGGGCTCCGAATCATTCTGATATGGCCAGTGGACTGTCGCTTGGTACAACCCGACAACACAAGTTTTAGAAAGAGGGTTCAAAATCTACCACCTCACAGACATTACTGGAATCAGTTGGAATGCAAATGGCAGGCTTGAAAATGATAAAGACAAGTCACTGGGAACAGGGACCCCCTTGCCTTAAAAGCCAGTGTTTGGAGCCATGGTTGCACATGACAGACAATAACAATGGTGGTTCTAACACGAAGCACTTCCTACAGGCCAAGCCCGTGACAAGTGTTTAACACTCCTTGTCTCACTGAATCCTCTCAACAACCTCATGAGGTACTTCTAGTTTCTGCATTTTATAGATGGGGAAATTTAAGTTTATGAAAATTAACCATAAACCAGGACACTCACCACTGTCACTCCTTAGACCCTGAGGTTCCTGACCTGTCCACCTTCTTCTCTCTACCTTTCAGAGTTTCAGTGTTTGTCTTATATTTAATATCCAGAGTTTTTAGAAGCACCAGTGGGAGGAATAGAGACAAGTATGTCTACTCCATCATCCTAGAGGCAAAAGTACTTTAAAATATATATTTTTAGGGGCGCCTGGGTGGCGCAGTCGGTTAAGCGTCCGACTTCAGCCAGGTCATGATCTCGCGGTCCGGGAGTTCAAGCCCCGCGTCAGGCTCTGGGCTGATGGCTCAGAGCCTGGAGCCTGTTTCCGATTCTGTGTCTCCCTCTCTCTCTGCCCCTCCCCCGTTCATGCTCTGTCTCTTTCTGTCCCAAAAATAAATAAATGCTGAAAAAAAAAAATAAAAAAAAATATATATATATTTTTAAATCAAAGTTTCATCATATTTCACTCAGGCACAATGACTATTCTCATGCCTCTTTGGTCATATACAAAAATATTTGTATGAAGTTATAATCACAGTTCATAGCATTATGATGGAGCGGTTGAGGACTTGGGCTTTGGAGGCCAACGTACTGGGGCCTGAGTGTCAATTCCACAACTTACTAACTATGGGTTCTTGGATGAAGACCACACGGGGAGCCTGGACTTCTGCCTCCACCCAGCAGTAATGAGGAACCCATTGTCCTCCTTGCTGGGATGGTGTCACAGGAGGCCTAGTGAGGAGTCGGGACTTTTACCACCACACAGGAGTAATGAAGCCACCCACCAGTGTCAACAATGACCGTGTGAGGGGCTGGAACTCCCGCCCCCGCCCAGCAGTAATAAAGAATCCCCCCTCCATCTTCCTTGGCTGAGTGGGGCAACCTGGGCTTCTATCCCCACCTAGGAATAATGAGGTGGCATTTCTCTTTTTCACCTGCCAGAGCCGTGTCAGAAAAAGTCATCTAAGACAGGTATAAAAAAGATCCAGAGTCTCATAACATAATTCAAACGTGTCTAAAGTTCAACGAAGAAGAAACCCTCATCATACCAAGAACCCGGAAGATTTCAAACTGAATGAAAAACGGCAGTCCATAGATGCCAACACTGAGAGGACAGTGATGCTAGAATTATCTGACAAAGATTTCAAGGAGGCCTGATGAAATCTTCAGGATCTTGGTCTACGTAGAAAGTTTTTAAACTGGTCACCAAAAGCACAGTTCATAAGAGGAAACATTAATAAATGGGATTTCATCAGAGTTAAACGTTTTTGTTCTGCAAAAGACGATGGTAAAGGATGAAAGGACAAATTACAGAGAGGGAGAAAATATTTGTAAACCACATTATCTGAGAAAGGAATAGTGTCTAGAATATAGAAAGGACTCTTGAAACTCAACCGTGAAAAACAGAGAATCCAATTAGAAAATGGGTAAAAGATGTGAAGATAGGGGCGCCTGGGTAGCTCAGTCGGTTAAGCGTCCAACTTCAGCTCAGGCCATAATCTCATGATTTGTGGGTTCAAGCCCCGTGTCAGGCTCTGTGCTGACGGCACCGAGCCTGGTGCCTGTTTCAGATTCTGTGTCTCCCTCTCTCTCTTCCCCTCCCTCATTCTCTCTCTCTCTCTCAAAAATAAATAAAACATTAAAAAAAAAGACATGAAGATATATTTCACTGAAGAAGATATACGGACAGAAAATAAACACCTGAAAATCTGTTCAACGTCACTAGCCACTAGGGAAAGGCAAATTACAACCACAGTGAGAAATCACAGCATACCTATCAGAATGGCTAAAATAAAAAAAATAGTGATACCACCGATGGCTGGCAAAGATGGGAACAAACTGGATCTTTCACACATTGTCAGTGGGAATGTCAAGGGGCACAGCCACTCTGGAGAACGATGTGATGGTTTCTTTAAAAAATAAAACATGCAACTATCATACAACCCAGCAACTGTACTCTTGGGCATTTATCCCAGAGAAATCAAGCCTTATGGTCACACAAAAACCTGTGCATGAATGTATAAAGCAGCTACATTTTATGTAAATGCATCTTTAAGTCTCCTGAACTAATTTTTAAAAATCCAATTTATACCTTCTAGATAGAAATTCTGGAGTCACTACGTCTGCCTTTGTAGACTGAAAGAGAAAAAAATATATAGAAAACAAAACCAAGTGCTGGATTTGAAAACTCGATACTAAGCCTTCCAGGAAAAGGATTGTTTCTCTTACAATCATTGACCAGAACCTGGACACTACTGGACATAATTCAGAGTCCTGAAAAAATAAAATGTTTTAAAAGTTTAATGAATATTTATTGAGCATGTACTATATGTGAAGCTTGAGATTTCTGCATTAAAATAACCTGTGTACCTAATAATTATCCACATTTCACACATGAGCAAATGGAAGTGCGGAGAGGTTGAGATTAGATTCTACTAGAGATTCAGTTGTTATCTGATTTAATTCTTCCTGTTGGTCTCGGTAGAACTTTCCTTCAGACTGTGAGTTCGAGCCCCGCATCAGGCTCTGTGCTGACAGCTCAGGGCCTGGAGACTGCTTCGGATTCTATGTCTCGCTCTCTCTCTGCCCCTCCGCTGCTCATGCTCTGTCTTTCTCTGTCTCAAAAATAAATAAAAAACATTTAAAAAATGTGCAAAGAAAGGAGGTCTTGAAATATCAATCTTGGCGCTGTTCCTTCTCCCCCTGCATTCTGGGTCCTTTCTTTAATGGGCTTGTTATAGCCAGAATGCAAAGAGAATACCAATATTGAGGTTATCGTAAGCTTCCAAAATCAGGTTCTTGCAAATTAAAAGACAAGGCTCTGAGGGCCCTGGGGCACAGAGTTTGTGCCATGGCAAAGACAGGAAAGAGGTGAGAGAGGAAAAGCTAGCTACACTGCAGGGAGCCTACTCAGGGGTCTCCTGTACTAGATGGGGAGAGAGCTGGGGGAACTTGCCAGAGGGCCCTCCTG
Organism: Prionailurus bengalensis; assembly: GCF_016509475.1. NCBI lineage: Eukaryota > Metazoa > Chordata > Mammalia > Carnivora > Felidae > Prionailurus > Prionailurus bengalensis. The sequence continues at coordinate 82,233,076 of NC_057354.1, read as the reverse complement.
CACAATTTGAGAATATCACTTGTCGGCTAGGCAGCGGAGCCATGCGGCAGCTTATCTCTTGCTATTATAGGCTGAATTGTGTCCTCCTCAATTCACAGGCTGAAGCCCAGTACCTCAGAATGTGACTGTTTTTGGAGATAGGGCCTTTAGAGGTGATTAAGTGGGTGGGCCCGGATCCAATCTCACTGGTGTCCTTATAAGAAGAGGAAGTTTGGAGACACAAAAAGAGACACCAGGGATATGTGCACACAGAGGAAGGACCACGTGAGGACAGTGGGAAGGCAGCCACGTGCAAGCCCAGGTGAGAAGCCCCAGGAGAAACCATACCTGCTGGTACCTTCATCTTGGGCTCCTAGCCTCCAGAACTGTGAGACAAGAAATTTCTGTTGCTTAAGCCATCAAGTCTGTGGTATTTTGTCAAGCCAGCCCTAGCAGACTAAGGCACTTGCCATCTGGGGAGAATCTCCCATCAGCTATGGGAAAGACACTGTCCCACACACAGTAACTTTGCTGAGCTCCATTCATGCCACCTTGGCAGGCTCGCTCGACAGCATCCCAGGGGACTGGTAAGCCCCTTCACAACGGAGGGTCCTTGGCCTAGCAGGGGGGAGGATGGTGTGGGACGAAGACCCAGCCCGGGATCTTGGGTGAAGCTGGACTGTGGGGAAAACCCTCCTGGCACCAAGCGCAGAAGTTCCTCATGGTGTATCCCTGTAGATAACGATTAACCTGATTATGTAGCAGCCAGAGGCCCTGGGAGACCAGGGTGAGGGGAAATCGGTTTCTTTCTTTTATGGGGCCCAGGATCCAAAAGTTCTCTCAGTTGACTCGGTGAGGACGTGTCTTGTCTTCAGCAGAATCAGGGTGGCCTAGAGGGCCAGTTATGAAATGGTCAGTGTCCAGCATGGCTCCTGGACAGCAGCCATCCGCGGTGTGACCCGTGGAGTCGCATTCCTGAGGAGTCCCAGAAAGTCTCGGGTAGAGGATCCAGTGGAAGGCTCGCCTCCTGGGGTCATTGGTTCAGGGGCTCAGGTGGTGTCTGTGGGGCACCGAAGGGAAGGGTGAATTCTGAGTGTGGGGAAGTGAGGGACATCTGGGTGACAAGAGGCTCTACTTGTGGCCTGCATTTTCTCACTTTGCTCTGAGCCTCTGCTACCACAGCAATTTTATCCTTGCAGTTTTCCGATCTGGGTTTGGTGCACAAACTGAAAAACAAATGATGAGATTATAGATGTTGGAAAGAAAGGAAGCCCAGGGTTTTATGCATGGGTAACAAAAGGAAGCAACAAATTCCTTTTTTTTTTTTCCTTTTAAACTTAAGTCAAAACAACAGTTGCACAGAAGAGGGTATGTGTGTGTGTGTGGGTGTGTGTGGGTGTGTGTGTGTGTGTGTACGTGTGCACGCACGCACACGCGGCTGGGGCCGAAGTCTTCACCACCATGGGTATTTTTAGAACTTGAGAAGAGGCACAGCGAGGGTTTCCCTAGCAAGATCTGACAGAAAGCTCCAGCCTGGGAATGAGAAGGGACACTCCCACTTTCAGCTACACCCCAGCTTCTTTGCCTCACAAGTGGTGACATTGGATTAAATGATTACAAAATATTGTAATGCTAGGATTTGTAATTTTACACATTTAGATTCGTGCAAGGATTTGAGTCAAACCCTCCCTCTCTCCAGGTCCCTCTTCCTGAAGATTAGATGGCTGTATGTGTGTGTGTGCATGTGTGTTATGCGTGCGGTATGTGGGTGCCACGTGCATTGTTGTGTGTGGTGTGTGTGTTGCATGTATAGTCTGCATGGGTTTGGTGTGTCACGCACGATTTGCTCTCGCCGCCCAGAACAGCCCCCCACATTGCCGCCTTCATGCTGGATGTCTGGATCCTTCGGAAACCCCCTGTCCCACACCAGCCAAGCAAGCAAGAACACGTGTGAGAAGCCCTTCACACTGCAGTGCCTCTTGAGATAACAGCCAAACGGCTGGAATGACATGCTCTGTAGAGAACCGGGGACGTGGCAGGGCGATAGGGATTCACTCTGTATTTGGAAGCCAGATTCCTGACCCCAGACCTGAGAGGGCAAGACAGGATGGAGGCTGGACTATGTGTATGTCTTGCTGGCAGCTTGGGGTGTGTGTGTGTGTGTGTGTGTGTGTGTGTGTGTGTGTAGGACGCATCTTTTATAAAAATCTGTCTTCTCCAGCATTCCCCCATTTACATGTGCGTTTGCAATTCGGACCCCGATTTTGAAAGCCGCCTCTTTCCTCTGCGTCTCTTCCTCTAGTTCTGTCTCGCATTCATTTCTCCCGCCCGCTCGCTTTCTCTTTTGCCCTCAGAGCAGTGCGTCAAGCTCTTTGTGGATAGTAGTTCAGACTTCTTAATCGGCTGCGCGGAGGGGGCCCCAGATGAAAGCGGGGAAGGTAAGAAGCTCCACAGCAGCCAGGCTGCAGGGCCTCGGCGTCTTTGACCCTTTCGGCTTCCTGGTAACGGGAGGGCTTCCTCTTGATTCTGGGGGTGCCCAGAGCTGTCAGGGTCCAGCTTGCCTTCGTTCCAGTCACCTATCGCTGCTTAACAAATCACCCCAAATTAAGTGGCTTTAAACAACAGTCATTTGTTTCACTCAGGAATCTGTGATTTGGGCAGGGCCCCACTGCTCCCACATGGCACTTACTGGGGCGGCTCAAAGGTGAAGGGTGACTCTGCAGTGGGGGGTTGGAGTCATCCGAAGCTCACTCACTCACATGTCTGGTGTTTCTTGCTGGCTGTTGGCTGGGACCTTAGCCGGACCGTCTACTGCAACACCTATATGTGGCTTTTCTATGTGACTGGGGTTCTCAGCATGGTGGCTGGGTTCCAAGAGTGAATGTCTGAGGCGACAAGGCTGAGGTGCCTATTAGTTTTATGACTTAGTCTCAGAAGTCATTTAGCATCATTTCTGCCATAGTCTATTGACCGAGACTGTTACAAAGTCCAAGTCCAAGAGGGGGTGACATAGACCCCACTACTCAGTGGAAGGAGGTTTCAATGTCCATTGTAAGAGCAGCATGGGTACTGTGTATGTGTGTTCGTGTGTGTATAGTGGACTCAGCATTATATTGTAGTAATGTTGTGAACATGTATTAAGTGTAACGAACACGCGCTGTATCAGGGAAGCTGTGCTTGAAAATACAACCTGCCACATCTCTTTTCCACATTCACTATCCCTTTCGTTGCCTCATACAGTCGTATTGGTTTAAATTCGTGGACAGAGGGGCACCTAGGTGACTCGGTCAGCACCTAGGTGACTGAAGCATCTGACTTCAGCTCAGGTCATGATCTCACGGTTCGTGGGTTCGAGCTCCGCGTCGAGCTCTGTGCTGACAGCCCAGAGCCCGGGGCCTGCTTTGGATTCTGTGTCTCCCTCTCTCTCTGCCCCTCCCCTATTCGCACTCTGTCTCTCTTTCTCTCGAAAACAAACAGACATTAAACTTTTTATAAAAAAAATAAAATAATGTTTAAATTTGTGGGCGGAAATAGAATTTGCATTGAGAAGTGTGTTATCACATGGTTGCTAAAGCTTACACTTTTGCTTGAATTGTGTGGGAGGCAGAGTGTCCTCAAAATGGACCCCAGGGTTTCTGCTCCCTGGTGTACATGCCCTGAATAATCTCCTTGAGTGTGGGGGCCTGTGAATATGATGGGATTTTACTGGGATGATTAGGTTACGTGAGATGGCGAAGAGGAGGGGATTTTTCAGAGGCTATTAAGGTCCCTCAGTTAAGCAAAAGGGAGATTACCCTGGATGGGCCTGGCACAATCAGGTGAATCCTTTAAAGGAAGATTTAAGCCTTCCCTAAAGAGATTCTCCTGCTGGCTTTGAAGAAGCAAGCTGCCATGTTGTGAGAAGGCTGCGTAGCTCCAACATGAGAGTGGCCGTTAGGAGCTAAAAGCAACCCTCAAACAACAGTCAGCAAGAAAACAGAGACCTCGATCCTACAACTGCAAGAAAATTCTGCCAACAACCTGAATGAACTTGGAAGAACTCCAGATGAAAACATGGCCCAGCCGATTTCAGCTTTGTGAGACCCCGAGCAGAGAACCTCACTACTCTGCACCCGGGTTCCTGACCAACAGAAACTGTGAGGTGATAAATGTGCGTTGTTGTAAGCTATCCAATTTGTGGAAATGGGTTATACAGCAATAGAAAAGGAACACAAGTCATAACCAGGAGCTCCACCGGCAAGAAAACTTTGTTGAGTGGGTAACTGGAGAAATGCACGGCAGATCCTGTAGCGAGACTATGCCCATGTTTAAGGCCCAGCTCAAATGTCACCTCCTTTAAGACCTTCATGGATTTCCTTCAGCCAGAAGTAATCTCTTGCATCTGAAATTCTATAGCTTTGTTTGTATCTCTTTTGTGGTACTTCTCATATTCTACTTGTATTTACCAGTGTGCATGTTTTGTCTCCCTGACTGGATTGTGAGGTCCTCTCTGGAAATGATGTCCTAGTTATTTTTGTGGCACCAAGGTACTTGGCATAATTCTATGCAACTAATGTTTATTGAGAGTTTATTAGGTAATTTCCTCAATGATAGAACTTCAACTTTTATTTGTTGAGAGAGTTTGAGACTATATTTTGATATAAGGAAAATCAGGAGATGGTCTTTGCTACTATTTTATGGGCGTTAGTTTCAAATATCAAAACTAGCCAAGCATTCTCGTCCTCATTTGCAGTCAGTGGGAATGGGTCCATCATTTGAGATTCTGAAATTAAGCCTATGAATGTTCATCCAATAGATTCTGGATTTCAGACTCGGAAACTGTCGGCCAAGACAGAATCACAGATCTACCCAAGTAATCTTTATTTTGATCCTACCAATGGAGAAAAGAATTTCCTGAGCCAGTAGGACAAGCTACTGTTTAGCTTTCTACCTCTAGAATCAGGACTATTATGTTTATGAAGGTAGGGATGAAATGTCTTCTTGGAGCACTAAACATACATCTATTTAGAGAAACAAGTAGCCTACTCTTTTGAATTTAGTTTTGGGACACAGGACACAGAGGAATCAGGAAGGCCAAAGGACATAAAACAGTCATAAAATGCTTTTAGGATGGCAAAAGTAGCCAGCAGCTCCAGCGGCTGGTTGGTCTGAACCTCAGGAGGCCCCTTGTGTCTCAGGGAACCCCACACAGGTTGTGCTTGAAGACCTGCACACTAGAGGAAATTGTTTTTGGCAAGCTTAGTTATTAATAACAAAAAGAATTGCCATTAATAATCTTCCTTGTAGCTTTTATAAAGATAGAATTGTGGTGCCATGAGGGATTCTTCTGGGGCCAAGTTGTTAGTCAATTCTGTGCTTATGATGTGCTTTAGGGGGTGCCGACTGATTAATCTGGGCTCAACAGCATCTTTCTAGGACTTCCAGATCTGGGCTTATAATAACTGTGAGTAGAAACACTACATTTATATTTCTCCTGAGAATTTGCAGAGTTTCATATACATTACCTCACTATACCTGGGAAGAGGCAAAAGTTGTCCTCTTGTAATTTGGGCTCCTAGGAGAAGGTGAAGTTCAGGGACCATGATTGCTAAGGCCTCAGATGGCATCCACTTTGGAAATGAACAGTGTGTGTCCTGTTCTGGCTGCTAATTTCATGAGGCCCCAGACATCTGGAGCCAACAGATCAGATCACTGTTAGTTAGCATCAAAGTGGTGTTGAAGGCCTGAGTCAGAAATTAATCACACTAGCTATTCTCTGGTTCACCCTGTGGTTATCCCCATGGTCAGTAATGAAACTGGATATGACAGCTCCAGATTTTACAGTTCATGTGGAGGAGGAATAAGCATTATTTTCCAAAAATCCTGGTATGGGATCTGGGATCTTTTTGCTGTTTGGATAATCTTTGGAGCTCACTGGGTATTTATCCTTGAAAATGGCTTGCAAGCCAAATGTGTTAGGGAAAAGGGCTGTAGTAGTGTGTGTGTGTGTGTGTGTGTGTGTGTGTGTGTGTATCTACCACTTCCTTCTCCACTGTATTGGGAGAGGGAGTGGCTAAGAGGAAGGAGACAGTGTAGGGTTTGAGGAGTAAGGAGGTTAGGATAAGTAAGCTACGTCCATCCATCTCTGCCTTAGCTTCTCTTGGAGTGGTTTTTAAAAACTCAGATTTCTAGGGGCGCCTGGGTGGTTCGGTCCGTTAAGTGTCTGCCTTCAGCTCAGGTCGTGATCTCACAGTTCGTGAGTTACAGCTCTATGTCGGGCTCTGTGCTGACGGCTCGGAGCCTGGAGCCTGCTTCAGATTCTGTGTCTCCCTCTCTCTCTGCTCCTCCTCCATTCATGCTCTGTCTCTCTGTCTCTCAAAAGTAAAATAAACATTTAAAAAAATGTTTAAGGGGTGCCTGAGTGGCTCAGTTGGTTAAGCGTCCGACTTCGGCTCAGGTCATGACCTCGCAGTTTGTGAGTTCCAGCCCAGCATCGGGCTCTGTGCTGACAGCTCAGAGCCTGGAGCCTGCTTCAGATTCTGTGTCTCCCTCTTTCGCTGCCCCTCCCCCACTGACGCTCTGTCTCTCTGTCTCTGTCTCTCTCAAAAATAAACATTAAAAAAAATAAATAAAAATTAAAAAAATTGTTTTAAAAAAACCCTCAGATTTCTAGATCCAGCTTTAATGAATCACAATCGCTGAGGCCCAGAAATCTGCATTTCAACCAACCAGGTAATTTGGATGCGCTGGGTAGTTTGCAAACTGCTGGGTTAACAAATAACAGACTGCAAGCAGCACGGTCAAAAGCACTGGACTGGAATCAGGGTCCTGAGTTTCCGGTCCTGAGTTTCCGTTCCACCTCTAGCTTACTGTGTGACCTGTAACAGTTGCTTTGTCTCTCTGGGTTCATTTCCTCACCTGTAAAATGGGTGGTAGACCCAAGTGCTAACATTCCATCCACATTATAATTCAAAGACTGTCCATGACACGACGTCTGGAGCCACTGGGGGATTCTGTGAAGATCTCTATGCAGGTGCGGGGAGGAAAGGCAGTGAGAGAGAGAGACAGAGGTGTGAGAGGCAATTAGGGAGAGTTTCAGGCAGGTGGGCTCTTCAGGGCGGATCCTGGTTTTGTGATACTTTATGATGGGAAGTGTCCTCTTTAAGAAAAAGGATACAATTACAATAAAAATTTAAGTACGGGGGTGCCTGGCTGGCTCCGTCGGTGGAGCATGTGACTCTTGATCTCAGGGTTGTAGGTTCCAGCCCGATGTTGGGTGTGGAGATTACTTAAAAGATAAAATCTTTAAAAAAATTAAGTATAAAAGTGAATCTTTATTCAGGGTAATAAAAGAAATCACTGTAAACTGCATATTTTATGAAAAAATACCATAAACATAGAATCCAGAAAAATAACAATACTTTTATTAGTTTGTGGCCTAATATACCCTTATCATATTTTTTTCCCTATAGCTCTGGTCTGCATACACTTTGCTATTCTCTTCATGTGACGAAAAAAATTTTTGTATTCTCACTCTCTCTGGAGAGAATAGAAAGACAAGTTGGCCTTATCTCTAACGTGTTTGAAATTTTTTTTTCTCAGCTATTGAAGGCTTAGTAAAGTTTCTTCCAGTTTCACAACTCATTGGTAACATTGTGTGCGTTTTTTAGGAGGGTACCAAGTCTGGGAAAACCTTAACTGAGTTTCTTTCATCTCAGAACTTTAAGGATTATAAGAATTTTTCCGTATACTAGCTTGGGCTTATACATTTTAATCCTTGTGTGTTTTCTCCCATTGCCTGATGAGTTCTGGTGCTGGGTGTCACAGGTCCCATTCATGGCACAGCATCCCCCTGTATCTGCTCTGATGCTAAGACAGTGACCAGAGTTGATCATGGGAATCACAGGGCTGAGGTTCTGCCCCTGAGGGTTCTGAGTATTTCGAAAGGCTTGGGCACATACCTCTAGGGTGCAGTGCTGTGACCACGGCAGTGGTGAGGGTGGGGGGTTCATCTGTGTTTCTTCCCTCTCCTCTCAACTCCCACCTGGGAGTCAGGGAGGTTAGAGTCCTAACCATCCAGGTAGCTCGGCTGCTTTTCCCCAATTAGTTATCTTTACTGCCCCTGCCCCATGAAAATGGAAGGGTTCATCTTCAAGAGAAGTGGGGAGGGAAATTCTAAGATAAATAAGTATCTTGAAGAAAGGCCGAGAAACAGCAGCACTTCCTTGGCACCCACTTGGAGAGCACAGGCAAAACTAGACTATCAGCAGAAGACCCAGCAGAAAATAAGGCTGACATGTCATGTTAGGGGCAGAGCAGGCAGAAGACTCCAGCAAAGAAGTGAGAGGAAACTCTGCTTGATATCAGGGGGTGGGGTGGGATTGGGCAGTGAAGGTATCTGTCTAGGTGATTGACTTCAAGAGGCAGAAGGCAACTGGAAACCTTCCAGAATCCCCAAATATGTGAATAGTCGAGTATGGACTATACCCAGTGGAATGTGGACACAAAGACAGCAGAGAACAGTAAATTCCCCTTGTGACGTGGTTACTGCACAGTTGGCCAAGTTTGCTCGCACTAGCTAAGTGGTATTCTGGAGCATCAAACTTCTAGAGGGAGATAGTCACAAGTGAGCCTCATCCAGAGGACACCTGCATCATAGGCGTTCTGGGTCATGAGGACTAGTCAAATACTCATCGTTAAATTAATACCATGGGACTACTTTAAAATTATTAGTTCTTCCCAGAATTTTGCAAGTGGCTTCATTTTGTAACTAGAAAAGGAGCTTGTGTGTCACAGGGAAGTTCCCATCAGCCAAGGGAAGGCTGAAGGAAGGTACTAGAATCCAAATTCTGGGAACTTCCACACACTCTCTGCTGGAGATTCAACTGGATGCAAGACTGGTAAAGAGATGGACAAGGGATCCTCCTTCAGAATTCCCTCTTTCCCTTGGTTTTCTTCTTCTTATTTTCTAGAATTTTCAAATCAAGAACATGACATATACAGTATAGTGTTTAAAGCACATTTGTCTGATGCATACAGCTCAATGAATTTTTGCATATATATACATCCAGGTAGCCAGAACAATACACAGAACATTTTCAGCATTCCAGAAAGTAACCCTTGCTCCTTCCTAGTTCATAATCCCTCCTTCACTCTAGAGGTAACCACTATTATGACTTCTATCACCATTGATTAATTTTTCTTATTGTTGAACTTGGAATCATTCAATATATTTTCTGTGTTAGTTTTCCATTGTGGCATAACAAATTACAATAAACTTATGGTTTAAAACAACACACGTTTATCATCTCACATTATCTATGGTCAGGGGTCAGGGCACAGCTTAGCTGGATCCTCCACTCAGGATCTGACAAGGCTGCAGTCAAGGTGTTGGCTGGGCTATGTTCTCATCTGGTGGCTTTGCTGGGGAAGGATCTATTTGCAGGCTCATCCAGGTTGTTGCCAGAATTCCCTTCTTTGTGATTGTATGACTGTTGGCAAAAAGCCACTCTCAGCTTTTAGAGAATATCTGTAGTTCCTTGCCCCGTGGTCCTCTCACAGGTTCTCTCACAACATGACAGCTTACTTCATGAAAGTAAGGAGGAATACCTCTCTCTACAGAGTCTCATGTAAAGTAACAAACCTATTGAAAAAAATTAAAGTAACAAACCATGGGAGTGATGTCTCATTACTGTGACATATACCATAACCTAACCAAGGAAACAACTTCCCATCACTTTTGGCATATTCTTTTTGTTGAAAACAAGTCACAGTCTCTGTTTGCAATCAAAAGGAGGGGATTATATAAGGGTGTGACTTGTTGGGGGTCACTGTAGAGTATGTCTGCCATATTCTATTTTGTGCCTGACTTCTTTGGTTCAACCTGATACCTATGAAATTCATCCATGTTGATGAGTGTATCCATTGTTCATTCTTTTTCATTTTGTGTAGTATTCCTTTATGTAAATAGACCAGAATTTACTTACCCATTCTCCTACTGATAGATATTTGGGATGTTTCTACTTTTAGGTTATTATGAATAATACTGTTTTAAATATTCTTGTACATGTTTCTAGGTGAACATATACATTTGTTTCTCTGGAGTATATAATTAAGCACACTTAGGGTTTTTTTCCTGTAGTTTAATTCATTCAACATGTATTTACATGAAGCCCTCTTGCTGCAATTTTAAAGGTCATGACTTGGGCCTGAGCTGGACGATAAAAGACAGGTTGACTCTCATTGTGACAATTATGTTCACCTCCTCTCCCCACTTTGCCAGGGGTGGTGGTGATTGGATCCCTATTTTATGAATGCTTTCCTGATGATTCCTCTCCCCTCCACCTTTTCTTTCAGCAACCAATAAAACATAAAACAGCAACCACCCACCCTAAACTTAAGAGACTGCCTTGTGATTGCTAATCTGGTTTCAGTAGGATACAGGTTTCCACTTCTCAGGAACACCACTCTCTCAGTGCATGGTTTCAATATGCACCTCTCTGAGAGTCCCGGATAACCAGAGAAGCACGTGGAGCTCTCCAGGGCACTGGAGCCTGAATCTGGAACCTTGGGAGGACTGCCAGAGGGCCCTTTCCCCTTAAAGTGCAAAAGAAATGGAAAGATCCAGTCACATATGAAAGGCAAAGCCACATGATAAAGAAAACTTAGAAGGACACAAAAAGAAAAACACTCCAGCTTTTCCTTATCGCTTCAGATTTCTTCCTCCCACTGGCCAGGAACAAGTAAACTCCATTTCACAGGTATCCAGAGCTAAAAATTGAGCAGTATGTATCTGAATTCAAAATGATTCGAGGACTTATTCTACACAGCAGCTTTTGCATGGAAGTGTTTGCATGGCATGACTGCACATCTAATCGTCCGGCTAGGAATTTCAAGTTCCGTTCAATTAATGTTGCTTCATCTCTCACACTCAATCCAAACAATTACAGATTTTATCAGGGCAATCCCACAATCATGTGTTGAATTTATCTCTTGTTCTTTGCCTCCGTGACTCTGCTCCAAAGTCCTGCATCACTGCTTCCTGGATCCATAACAATGACTACCGATCAGTAACATTCATGATGTGTGGGGCTTTATTATGTCATTTATTTCATTTAATTTTCTCTATTACATTATTTAACTTCAGAACATTCCTGAGAAGTAGGTACTTTTCTCTCTAGTCCACCTATAAGGACAGGGAGGCTCAGGGAATTACACCTTGCCAGACCATGCAGCTTATAATAGCAGAGACAAGATTCAAACTGTTTGGAAATGTCAATGCCAAAGTCTGTGCCACTGTAATGGCTCTGGACAATTAAAGGGGTGTGCTCTGCTCCACTGATGAGATGGTTTAATGGTGGAGACCTGGAAGCAGTTTCAACAGGAAATTGCTCCTGCTTTTCCACCACTGCCAGAAAGGAAGGCTCAAGAACAATTATTCTAAAAACACAGCAGTCATTTTGGCAGAAGCCTTTGAAATTTAATGAACGCGTACCCAACAATATTGTGCAACAGATCAAATCATTCAGTTCCTTATGGGTCCATTTTCCACATAATTTATTCTGGCATGATCACCATTCAGTTAGTGTTTACAGAGTACCTAGAATATGCCAGGCTGTCTTCCAGGTGCTAGAGAGAAAGCCATGAAAAGAAGACAAAGTCCCTGCCCTCACGAATCTTACATTCTAGTAGAAGAAATAAAAAACAGGCAGTAAGTAGATAACCTGGCAAAGGGGTGATGGTTAGACGTGAGTGCTGTGAAGGGCGTTTATAGATTGCTGTTGGCAAGAATAGTGGGAGGGAGGGACATTTAACCCGAGACATGAAGTATACGGAGGGGACAGACATGCTGCACGTAGCAGGAAGGAACTTTCAGGCAAGCACATCGGGTGTAGAAAGCTTCTGAGCTGTGACAAGGCTTGGATTGCCCCAGAAACAGAAAGAAGCTGGGTGTGACGGCAGTGTGATGGCTGATGGGGAGAGGGACAGGAGACTGACTCGGTAGACTGGAGCCAGATCATGCAAGGCCAGGAGTTTGGGTTTTGTTCTAAGTGCAGTTGGAAGGCACTAAAGAGTTTGAGACAGAGGAGTCAAATGGTAAGATGTATGTTTTTAAAAATCCACTTAGGATTCTGTGTGGAAAACGAATTGGAGGGGGGCAAAGAGGGAAGTGGGGAGAGCAGTTATAAGACACCTGCATCTGCCCTTAGTCTTGTAGTGGTCCAAGTGTTATGGGCTGAATTCTGTTCCCCTGAAATTCATATGCTGAAGTCCGAGTGCCCAGTACTTCAGAATGGGCCTGTATTTGGAGACCGAGCCTTGAAAGAGGCAATTAAGGCTGAACGAGGTCATTAAGGTGAGTCCTAATCCAGTTTGACTGGTCTCCTTACAAGAAGAGGTTAGGACACAGACAAGCACACAGGAAAAGACCACGTGAAGACACAGGGAGAAGGTGGAATCTCCATGTCCAGTAGAGAGGCCTTTGAAGAGACCAACCCTACTGACACGTTGATCTCAGACTTTTAACCCCCAGAACTGCGAGAACATCAATTTCTGTAAAGCGCTCAGGCCGTGGTCCTTCGTTACCGCAGCCCTAGCAAACGAACTCGTGAAATGAGAGCCGATGGGGCTCGGACCGGGAGGGGACAGTGGAGATGAAGAGGTGCAGTTGGGCTTACCGTATGCTTCTGAGGAAGAGCTGACGGATGAGTTAAACATGAAGAGTGAGAAGGAGGGAGGAATTAAGGGTAACCCCTGTATCCCTGACTTACTGTAAGTCACCTCAAAATTTTTTTTGATGGTATGTAGAATATGTACGACTTTCCCTTCCTCACCACTCCTTTCCCCCTCTTGTGTGGGGTGTTGGGAACTATACTTCTGGGGTACTTTGGAGTGAGGGGAGCAAGGGCTGTCCTAGAGTCTCAGCCCAGCCTGTTTGGATTGAGCTCAGCAATGTCAGGACCCAGGCACGCCCCCCTCTGCAGTGTGACTGCCAGCAGCCCTCAGCAACTGTTGATGGATAACTTGGCCCCACAGAGGTGTCCACAGTTTCTGCCCGGGTGTGGAGATCTTCTCATGGGAAAGAGAAGGAAGGGGCCACAGGGGTAGGCATCATTTCTGCACAGGCTTCTAGTCATCAAATCCAAGGGGCTGACAGCCTCTCACTGGACCCCCTCATCCCCAGCGTCTCCAGCCACCCTCTGTGCCATCCCTCACCCCAGGGGTGGAGGAGGAGGACGTCTCCATGGGAGAGGTGTCACAAGCCCACCCCTCTCTCCTGTTCCCTTCTGAATTATCCTCCCTATAGCCTTGCCTACTGATGTTCAAAAGCATCATTTGGAAGAAAGAGGAAAAAGAATCTCAGCTGAATATTAACTGAGTTTTTCTCCTTATATTTCTACTAAGAAAACTGGAATTCTCCTGGGCAACGTTTGAGTTTCTGACTGGCTAGGAGAGAGGGAATAGAAGAAGCAAAGCACAGTAACTGATGTATCTAGGTTTATATGGGTGAAATATAAATACACATATGTATTTAAAGCGTATACTTATTTAGATTATTTAGATAATTTCTTTTTTTAATGTTTATTTATTTTGAGAGAGAGAAAGAGAGCAAGAAAGTGCATAGGGGAGGGGCAGAGAGAGAGAGAAAGAGAGAGAATCCCAAGCGGGCTTCGCACTGTTGATGCAAAGCATCACGAGGGGCTCAATCTCACAAACTGGGAGATCATGGCCTGAGCCAAAATCAAGAGTTGGGTGCTTAACTGACTGAACCGCCCAGGCGCCCCTAGATTATTTAGGTATTTTAACTGATTTCACTGTATATGCATCTATATGTTTTAACAATATGTATGTGTGTATATATAAATATATGTGGGGATATATGTGTGTGAGTATATCTCTCAGATCTGATCATGTCATGCCCAGCTTTTAAAAACTTTCCATAGTTTCCTCTTGCTTAATTATAGGACAAAGTCCAAACTCTCCTTGGCACAGCCTCCATACCCTCTGGCCTCTCCACTCTCAGCCCCAGGCTCCCCTCCAATAGGCCACCTCCCTGCCCCCACACTCAGGCTTGACCCTGGGGACGTGCATTGGCCTTGCCGTGAACCTTGCTCTTTCCTGCCTCTCAGCCTTTGCACACAGGCAGTTACTCTGACCACAATACTCCTGGCGCATCAGGTGCCTGCCTTGAAATCTTCTATTCATTTATCTCCAGTGAGTTCCCCATCCCTTCTGAGCTGAGGCCTTTGAGATCCCAGTGCCAAGCACAGTGCATTGGATACTGAATGAGCTCTGGAGATCACACCATGGTACAGGAGTGCCTTTACTGAGCACTCAGCTCAGTGGTCCCCGCATGAAAGTATTTCTCAGGTGTGTGTTCCTCTCCCATCACAACCCTCAGAATGGGATGCCTGCCTTTCCTCCAAAAGTACATTTCCAGTGCCTTGCATGGGGCCTGGCAGACGGTTGCCAGCCAGTGTATTTTTGATGAATGAATGAAGGTGTATTTATAGGCCACTATTCGTGTGACAGATAAGCTGGAAGCAGAGAAACTGAAAGCAAAATGTTGGAGGCAATGCTCAAGAAACAGTAATCAGAAACAGTGATAAAGCCTCCCCACACAGATGACTAGTTCACTGTGGAACATGGAATTTGATCTGGAGACACACGGACACTACCACAGCTCTTGAGGAAGGCAGTGGTTGCATCTTTTTGGGTCCTCCCCTTCTGTCATCATGGGTGACCAGGGGGTATAATGGTGTCACAGCTCCTACAACAGCCAGCACCGGGAAAGGAAGTCCGAGCCCTTCCCCCAGCCTGAGGTAGACCCTCTGACTGCCAGCTGCTCCCCAGACGTGAGCAGAGACATCTGCTGCTGCTGGGTCCAGCCCCCTCCCTGAAGCTTCAGATGGCCCACCTCCTTCCACACTTGTGTTGGGGAAAATCCAAAGCCACGTTTCCAATTTCCCACTCCCATTAGCTGTTATGCTCCTGGCTGGGTTTCTGGCCTTCCTGATTGCCAGATCTGGGCTTCAGGCCCGGTGAGCCCTGCATGCAACAGGGTCAGAGGATAGTGTCGTTCTTTGGCACTCAGCAGCCTTCTAATTACTCTTTTTATTGTCATATTTCCAGTGACTTCCTATTCCTTCCTTTGCATTAAATTCCTAACGTGCATCAGTACATAAGATCCACAGGGGGACAGTACTGTGAACAGTAGCTGGTATGTAGCCGATACCTTGTTGAATAGCGAATGAATGAATCAAAGTATGAATGAACACCTTCTGCTCAAAGAGTAGTGTCCAAACTAAGTGCCTGAAAGCTGTAGACACTCCTTTGGTTGTTTTTTCAACTGTCCATCTCCCTGTAATCTGCGCTGGTTTAAGTCTGGACTCAACTGAGGGACTGGGGCGAGATGAGCCTGTCTAATTCTCCTGGCCTCAGGATTCCTGGTCATAGAGGCAGGGGGAAGGTCATGAGAGGGGCTGAGGGAAGACGTGGCTGGAAGGCATTTGGGAGCCTCATTGCCCAGTCAAGTTTCCTCTGGCAGCTTCCCCCCACTGGCCTGGAACCTGCGCCCGCCGGCCCTGCAGAAGGAGGTTGGCTTCGGTTACACTGCAGACTACAAAGCCAAGAATGGTGAATGGAGGGGGCTTGCTCCATGGGGGCCAGTGTGTGGGGGGCAGACAGGGGAAGGGCAAGGAGCCCAGGCTCCATGTGGCATCCGGTTTGAAACAACTCTGCTTAGAAACTGAAGAGAACCTCTCCGGAAAATGGGAGGGCTCTGGCCAGCCTCCCGGGGCAGAGGAACAGCGAGTTCCTGTCAGCTTGGGACGGAAGTAGGAGATTTGTGGGAAGGGAGGAGGGACGAGGGCACTGAGGGAGTGGACACAACCCTGTGGCGTTTTTCCTGGTAAAAATCCTGCTCTCAAGTAAACACATTTCTGAAAATCAGGAGAGTTTTTATTCTTCCAGGCCGATGTGCACACAGCTGGCCTACTTCCCAAGTGCAGTTATTCCCAGGTGTGTGTGTGTGTGTTTTAAAGAAAGAACATTATATGCTATTCATGGTTCCTGCCTGGAAATGAATTAGAATAACAGAATGTGAAAATCAGCTCTACCTCTTGGTGTTTCTGAGGCAGGAACAGGCCTTCTAGGCTCTCTCTTCTAGGGCAGTGCTGGGAAACTCGTTTTTTCTCTTGGGAAGCTCCTTTCCAGCCCAGTAGAGCCCGAAGGCCAATAATGGCCTCCTCAGGGCTTTTTTCAGGCTGGAGTGGGTAAAGAATCTGGATGTGCAGAAAATCTGCCCTCGCTATTTCAGCAAGGTGAACTCAGGGAAGGAAGGCCCCGGGGCCGGGGGGTGGGGGTGGGGGTGGACAGACCAAGGGGCCTTGAGGAGGAGGGGGAAAATAGTGACCATTTTTAATTGCAAAAAGATCTAAAATCAACATGATTTCTCCAAGACCCAAAATGGATAAACAAACCACAAGCCCGCACTAATCCATTCTCCTTTCCAGAAACTCAACCCACAGCTGTCCTGCCTCAGTGGGTCCTACAATAGCGTTGACTTCAAATCTAATCCACCTGGAAAACTCGGTCAGGTAGGGGGAGACAGAGGGAAGAAATGGATGCTTTTGAAACCCACCCCCTTCACAAGGCTCTCTGAGATAGTCTATGCGGTACAGGAACCCCGGATATTGCTCGGGGGAGGGTGAATTGGTACAACCACTTGGGAAGACTCTTGTTACATTATACAGGGAAGTCCAAGATGTACAAAAGCTACAACCCAGCACTTCCATTTCTAGACATGTCCTGGAGCAGCAGTTCTCAACCCTTTTGGTCTCAGGACCCCTTTACACTCTGAAATATTATTGAGGACGCCAAGGAACTTTGCTTAGCTGAGTTATACTGACCAATATTTACCATATTAGACATTCAACCTAAGAATTAAAAACATCATTAACTCATTTAAAAGTAACAATAATAGACCCATGACGCACTGACATAAAAAATATGTTTATGAAAAATAACTAGATTTTCCAAAACCAGACAACTTAGAGGGAAGAGGGGCATTGTTAAATAGTCTTGTAAATCTGACGCACTAGAAGACAGTGGGATTCCCAGCTGTTTCTGCATCAGTGTGTTGCCGTATTGTTTGTCATGCAGCTGCTGGGAAATGCCACTATTCTCTTGTGTGAAAATGAGGCTAAAAAAGGCAAATTGCATCTTATTATCATGAAAATAGTGTTGACTTCACAGCCGCCCCTGCAAGCAGGTCTCAGAGGCTCTAGGCAGTAGTCTCCAGGCCACACTTTGAGAACTCCTACTCCAGAGAAAATTCCATATTTCTATCCCCGCAGATGTGTACAAGCATATTCAGAGTGGCTATATTTCTTTTTTTTTTTTAACATTTATTTATTTTTGAGAGACAGAGAGAGGCAGAGCATGAGCAGGGGAGAGGCAGAGAGAGAGGGAGACACAGAATCCAAAGCAGGCTCCAGGTTCTGAGCTGTCAGCACAGAGCCTGATGTGGGTCTCGAACCATGAACCGTGAGATCATGACCTTAGCCAAAGTCAGGCACTTAACCAACTGAGCCACCCAGGTGCCCCTGAGTGGCAATGTTTCTAACAGCGAAGAAACCCAACTTAACCATTTATAAATAGCAGAATGAATAAGTTGTGGTATATTCATGGTACTGATAAATCTCACAAATCACACTTAAAAAAAAAAACCAAAATATGATTTCGTATTTATAGAGTTCAAAAACACATAAAAATATATCATTTAGGGGTATAAGTATGTGGCAAAACCTTAAAGAAGAGCAAGGATGGTGGATGTCTCTGGGATACCCTTGCCGAGGGACATGCGTGAAGTTTCAGAGATATCGCTATTTCAGTCATGATGGGCTAGTTATGCTGCAGTAACACATAAGCTCTGAAATCTCACTGGTGTAAGTACAGGAAAGGTTCATGACGGGCCAGCTAAGGAGGCCTCCATTAATCCGTGGTCTCTGGTGAGTGTGGTCGGGGTAGGGACCATGACAAACCATGCTCTTTTTTTTTAAATTTTTTTTTTCAATGTTTTTTTATTTATTTTTGGGACAGAGAGAGACAGAGCATGAACGGGGGAGGGGCAGAGAGAGAGGGAGACACAGAATCGGAAACAGGCTCCAGGCTCTGAGCCATCAGCCCAGAGCCTGACGCGGGGCTCGAACTCACAGACCGCGAGATCGTGACCTGGCTGAAGTCGGACGCTCAACCGACTGCGCCACCCAGGCTCCCCCAAACCATGCTCTTAAAGCCCATCCCAGAGTGCCACTTGTTGCTTCTTCTTACATTCTATTAGCCAGAGCAAGTCACACGGCCATGGGTAACCTGAAGAGCGTGGAGGAGGCACCATGTGATCATGTACCCAGGAGGAAACTGAGACATTAGGGTCATTTGGTATTGTTCCATTTTGTAAGTTGAGTGGTGGGTTAATTATTATATACTATATATATTTATAGATAAATAAATGCTTCTTATTAGATACTACATCTTATTCAAATAAATATGTAAGTGTATCATTTTTAGGCATAAAATATTGGAAAGAAAGAAAGAAAAGGGAGAAAAAAAGAATAGGCCCGTAATTGTGCTGAACAAATTTATGTATTTGGATTTAAAAAAACAAAAGAAAACAACTCGGGTGGGGGGCGCCTGGGTGGCTCAGCCGGTGAAGCATCCGACTTCAGCTCAGGTCATGATCTCACGGTTTGTGAGTTCAAGCCCTCCTCCCCCCCCCCCCCCCCCCATCAGGCTCTGTGCTGACAGCTCAGAGCCTGGAGCCTGCTTCCCATTCTGTGTCTCCCTCTATCTCAGTCCCTGCCCTGCTCGCACTCTGTCTCTCTCTCTCTCAAAAATGAATAAACGTTAAAAAAAAAAACTTAAAAAAATGTGGGGGCTAAGAGAGGGGAGAGCAGAATGAAGAGCTTTTGAGATTCCTAGAGCAGTGGGGACTGTAAACTGGGAACGGCAAAGACATTCTAAGGGGTTGCAGTGCAGATAATATTAAAGACATCCATTTCCAGGTGCTCACTTTCAGGTGTCCTCTTTACTAAAGCTGGTCTCCCTGTGAATGCTCCCGTATTTGGGCGGCTCTCCCTTCACCTTTCCTCTTTCGGAAGGTCTTCTTTTCCCATGTTTTGCAGAAAGAAGGACGTGACCCGTCTCGTCATCTTGTCATTTGTAAAAATCTTGACTCTGATCAAAGAGACAAGTCAAAGTATTGGTTAAGGCTGAGTAAGTGAACTACTTTAATGACTGGACCACAAATCCTTTGGCAAATCAGGCATTATCCCATCATTTTAATAAGGGTGAAGGAGAAATTAATGAACATTTAATAATATCAGATGATAAACCACTAACAACAATCTTGTCGTTATGTATGATTTTTGGCACACTCCTTAGAAAGAGTTCAGACAATCAAATAATACCACTACAATAAAACACCTCCAGTCTGAGCACATTTTCTTGGCATTTATATTTTTAAAAGTGAAAATTAAGGATAAGAATTGATGTGGAAACTGTTCTCATTCCAGAGAAAGTAGCATTCATTCATGGATACATAGGGGGAAAAAAAGCACTAACCATTTCATTAAGAAAGGTATTTCTAGGGGCACCTTGGTGGCTCAGTAGGTTCAGCGTCTGACTTCAGCTCCGGTCATGATCTCACAGTTCATGAGTTTGAGCCCCATGCTGGACTTTGTGCTGACAGCTCAGAGCCTGGAGCTTGCTTTGGATTCTGTGTCTTCCTCTCTCTCTATCTCTCCCTCACTTGTGCTCGCTCTCTCTTTCTCTAAGGAATGGATAAATGAACTTACAAAAAAAAAAAAAAAAAGGCCTTTCTGGGATGCCTGGGTGGCTCAGTCGGTTAAGCACCTGACTTTGGCTTAGGTCATGATTTCATGGTTTGTGAGTTCAAGCCCCAGGTTGGGCTCTGTGCTGACAGCTTGGAGCCTGTTTCAGATTCTGTGTCTCTATCTCTCTGCCCCTCCCCTACTCACCTTTCTCTCTCTCTCAAAAATAAATAAACATTAAAAAAAGGGGGGGGGGAATTTCTAATAAAATTTTACCTTTTTGGATAATAGTTATCTTACCTAAATACATTTATGCTATTTTGATGAATTGTGTGTTACTACTAATTATAATGATGACTAACTCTGGGAGACAATCTTTTCATGTTATAGACCAGCATTGTTCAAGAGAACTTTCTGCAAAGATGGAAATGTTTTCTATTTGCTCTGTCCAGTGCAGTCCCATAAGTCACACATGGCTATTGAGCACCTGAGAAATGACTAGTGTGAATGACAAACTGAATTTTAAATTTTATTTAATTAAAAAACTTAAATAGTCACATGTGGCTAGTGGCCAAAGTATTGGGTAGCATAGCTTTAGAGCTTTATGACCCCAGGAAAAGAAAAAATTTAATTTGCATTTATATATATTTTTAAGAGAAATGTGATAAGGTAGTTAATAAAAGCTTTCAATCATAAATGTATATTATATCAGGATGAAGTTCTATAGGGAAGAGAAACGGAAATATATATGCAAGGAGAAAAAGAAATAATGTAAAATTTCTGACCTAATGAAGAGCTCATTGGTGGTATTTTAAAAAGGATAATGGAGGATGTCAATTGCTGTAACATCTAAATTCTACTTAGGTACATTTAAATGAGTGACAATAGTTATTTCAAAATGTTTAAGCCGTTAACATGTTAAAATATTTCACATTTATAGTGGAATTTAATCTGTTGCAGATATTTAAACTAAAGATGAATATTTTTAGATACCAACACACAAATGTTTAAGGGGAGTGCATAAGGTTTCAAAATTCTGTAGAGGTCTATGTAAGCAAAACACTTGAAGACCCCTGAACTAGAAGGCATTCATTGTTCCTTTCAACTCTTTGCCTTTCGCAGATATGATCTAAGGGGTCACTCTTACGAGTGGGCACTGTAAACAGCATGGGAAAACATCTGAAGTTCACTTATTTTTTTTTTCAACGTTTATTTATTTTTGGGACAGAGAGAGACAGAGCATGAACGGGGGATGGGCAGAGAGAGAGGGAGACACAGAATCGGAAACAGGCTCCAGGCTCCGAGCCATCGGCCCAGAGCCCGACGCGGGGCTCGAACTCACGGACCGCGAGATCGTGACCTGGCTGAAGTCGGACGCTTAACCGACTGCGCCACCCAGGCGCCCCTGAAGTTCACTTATAAACAAGCGTTCTAACAAAAAACAAAATCCGAGGGGCGCCTGGGTGGCGCAGTCGGTTAAGCGTCCGACTTCAGCCAGGTCACGATCTCGCGGTCCGTGAGTTCGAGCCCCGCGTCGGGCTCTGGGCCGATGGCTCGGAGCCTGGAGCCTGTTTCCGATTCTGTGTCTCCCTCTCTCTCTGCCCATCCCCCGTTCATGCTCTGTCTCTCTCTGTCCCAAAAATAAATAAATGTTGAAAAAAAAAAAAAAAAAAAAAAAAAAAACAAAATCCGAACAAACAAGCCAAAATACACACTTCTCCCCATCTCTTTTACACACACACATGCGCGCGCGCGCGCGCGCGCACACACACACACACACACACACACACATTATCCCCACAGGAGACCCCTGCTCCTACACTGGTGATTCAGGTACGGGTGGTTCATGAACCCCTCTTGAGAAACATGAGTTCAGTTAGCAATGTGGGGTGGTCTGGCCCGAGTGACATCCCCAGAGGTGAGGGTGGCCTTCAAGAGGGTTATTATTAAAGGTCAAAAATTCTGTTTGAAGTGGTTTGCATTCCTGCAGCAGCCCTCGACAGAGTCTACCACACACACAAAGGTCTTGCATGGGTGTTTAGTTTGGTTTTGGTAGAAATCAAGGGAAGGGCCTGTGAGTTCCACATCCAAGTGCAGACCCAGGACAGCAGACACACAGATGGCAAAGTGACTCAGACGGAAGCAGAAAGAAAGCGGGAGCCAGAAGTGATGCTGGAAACGTGAATTCACTCTCGCCCTTCCCGCCACGAGTATACAGGCCTCTGGAGGCATTAGCCTTTCTATGGAAGTGGGCCTGAGGTTGGGGTTCAGGCTTCTGAGCCCAGCTTGGTTACCTCATTCCAGCCGGGCCTCTCTGCAGTGGTGCTCAACCCCGGGTGTCAGGAATAGTTGAGCCCAGGGCCACCAAGAGGGCAGGCAGGTCTCCGAATGACCTCAAGTCACCACAGCCAGCAACCAACCTGATGCCAAAGGGAATGGCAAACTATTCCCGCACCCCCAGGGAGTGCTTCCCACAAAGGTGAGCACTGACAGACGGAGAGGGGTGCGTCATCCTGGCAAGCGGGTGGGGAGGGCAGCGTTAGTCATGTTGTGAGAACTGGGGTTCCAGACTGGCAGCTCTGAGTCACCCTCTGATTGGCGAGGGACAGGCCTCCCTTTCCTAAGGGTCTCTCCTCTCAGCAGGGCCCGGCCCAGGTCTGGCAGGTGGGAGGGGCCTGAGCTCAGCACGGGCCCTGGGACCGCCTCCCGGGAAGCAGTAAAAGACCCAGGCAGCCTTGGCACCATTTCAAAGGCTGGCTTCAGATGTTTATCAGCTGGATTTTGTTCATGGCCCGGGCTGAGGTTGTACAAGAATTTGGAAAATGCCAGGGAAGCTAAAACGGCTTGCTTTGAACAGGGCTCAGACCAGAGGCAGGGTACTTGCACACTACTTTGGCCTTAGTGAAAGAAAATGCAAACATTAGCCCGGAGCTGAAGAAAAACAAAAACAAAAAAACAGACACCACCTTGTAGGAAGATGGGGGAATAATTCCAAGAGACTCCAAGAGACAGGAGATGCAAAGAAAAGGCAGCCTCAGCACTTTATGTTTTCTTTGGGTGTTGAGGCATCTCTGAATGTCTGAGTCTGCTGGCACGTCATGTGGTGAATGCCCGGGGCAAGGGAGGTAAGCACCAACAGAGGTGTTGAAGGCCACTGCAGGAGAGTCCTGGAGATCTTAACCTGGAATAAGGGAGAGGGGGGCACTCATGCATTTAGCAAACGTTGAATCCCTGGGGGAAAAAAATCTATAAAAACCAATCATTCTCCGTTTTTATTTTAACGCAACTCACATGACCTTTTCCGGCATGACTCACCCCTATGGCCAGTGCCCGATTTTGACACAACTGTCCGATTTGTGTGCAATCCCTGGCTCCCTGGCCCTCGTTTCATCTCTGCTTCTCCAGCTTAGGACCACAGGAAGAATGCGTGTAGAGTTATTGGGTAACCTTGAATTGCTCCAATTCATTAAAACAGTAAACTTTTGCAAAACTGATAATGAAATGAGGTTGCTTCTTTTTATTGGCTCCTTAGCTCGGCTTCAGCTTCATGCCCTCTATTGTAGGCATGACCTTCTCTCTTTCCCAGGGTCACTGTCTGTGACAAGCCTAAGAAGTCCAGGTCCTGGATGATGATCTGAAACCCAAGTCAGTCTTGGTCTTTTGGGCCCCTTGAGCCCCCTGGGATGCATGTCTTCCGGCTGGGTGTCTCCTCCGTCATCGCCAGGGCTCCTGGTTGGCCACCAAAGCCAGAGGGGCCAGAGTCTAGACAACCAGCCAGCATGGTTTCTGCGGTTGCTGCAGTTGCTGCCAGTTCATAATTCCACGACCCCATTTAAGCCCCAGAGCCTGTCCTGGTTGCTCCCACCCCCTCTACATTACTGAGGCTGGGACTCTTGTTGCCGATCCCAGAGCCAGCAGCCCCGGTGCAGGACCCACTTTAGAGTACAAGAGAGACGATCCCCGGCCCCTTCAATGCTATGCTCAGTGAACACGGCTGCCCATCTGGAACCACAAGGAGCCTAGGAGAGCATGTGGGGACAGGTTCCCATGTCCGCCTCAGCTGACTGAGGACCACAGCTCCCTTCTCCCTTTGCATTCCTATACCCTAAGCTCATACCCAGTTCCTAGCACTGAGTGAGTGATGTGTCTTTCAAGGAGGCAAACTTCTCTGGGCTTCCTCAGTAGCAAAGTCCTTGGAATCCATCTTGCAGCCACGAGGTTGTGACTCAGTTTTGGAGAACTGCTGAACTTGAAGGTGGGCCCTGAGCACACGTGTCTCCTCACACAGCCCCAAACCGAGCCAAGCTCTGAAACTACCCCCCCCCATTCTTGTTCTTAGGGAACTGTGACATCACATGTTAGAATTTCCTTCCTTTGGCACGCCGAATAATATTCCATCATAAGGGGCACCTGGGTGGCTCAGTTGTTTAAGGGAGGACTGTTGGTTTCAACTCAGGTGACGATTTCATGGTTCATGGGTTCGAGTCCTATGTTGGGCTCTGTGCTGGCAGTGTGGAGCCTATTTGGGACTCTCTCCCTCTCTCTGCTCCTCCCCCACTCACGCGGTCTCTGTTTCTCTCAAAATAAATAAAGAAACTTAAAAAAATAAGTATACACGCTTTATCCATTCTTCATTAAGGGACACTTTGGTTGTTTTTACCTTTTGGCTTTTCACACCCTCTTCATAACCATCTTGACCTACAAGTGACACGCGTCATTTCTAATTGCATTCCATAGGAGAACCCATTGCATAGCCCTACCTACATGCAAGCCTGGCCAGGAAATGTAATTCCTGGCTGGGCAGCCACTTCCCAGAAATAAGTCAACCTATGGAAGGTAAGGCACAATTTGTTGGTGTCCCTGCTGCCCCCTTACCTTTGTACTTCCTGTAATAGCTTCTTACCATGGCTCAGGGAAAACATGTCTTTTCTTTTTTTTTTTTTTCCCCAGTTTCAGTTCCTTACAGGATGAAGATTTTGAAGTCTAAATGCACTTTCAGTAGATAGTGATCGCCACCATTTGTGTCATTTTTTTGTAGTTTTCCTTGTCCTTTTGGTATGGTGTAGTGCTTCGAGTTCTGACTCTGTCTTTGTCGCTTTCTCACTGGGTAATGTTTGTAAAGCCAGTAGATTCAGTAAATAGTAATTATTAGTCTTCACAACAACAGGATGTTTATGCATTATCTCCCCATATGTATAAATGAGGGTATTGAGCCCCAGAGAGATTAAGTAACTTGTTCAAAGCTACCCAGATCAGAAATGAGGACCCCATCTCTCTGTCTACCCTCCTTTCCTGGGGAGCCATCATCAGGGGTTTGAAAAGCAACCTTGATGTCCTTCAAAGGATGCTTTGATCCCCCAACCAACACTCTGCTCCCCCGCACACCCTCCTTGCACTAGAGCTGCTGGATGATCTTCTCTAGGACCCAAGCCGAGCCCCACTGCAGAATGTGGTGAGAGAGGGAGAAGAGGTCTCATTGCTCAGGAGGCTGTCCCGTGCTCCTGGCCCCAAGGAGCTTTCCAGGACACATGCAGCACACACACAAAAATATCTTCCACTGCTGCTGCTGTGGCTTCTCTCCAACGACATTCACGGAGCCCCTCCTGTGTTCTAGGAGGTGTATGTAGAAATAAGAAATGACCCCTCCCCTCCAAAGAGTGCATCGTCCGACCAGCAAGACAGATATGAATACTCTCATGTTATGTGACGAGTGACGTAAAGTGATGTACAGAGTGCTATGGAAATTCGGAGGAGGAGTACTTAATTTTGCCTGACGTGTTGTGGCAATCTATAGCTAGGAGGTGACATCTGAGCTGGGTGTAGACAGGTAAGGGAGGATTGGGGGAATGTTATTTTAAATTGAAGGGACAACAAAGTCTCAATGGTGTGGAAGAGCATAGTGTGCTGAAGGATAAGGAGTAGGTAGAGTGAGGGCAAAGTGTGGGTAGAGACAGGGCAGAAAGAGGCTTGAGTAGGCTGGGTGGGGCCAGGGGTGAAGGGCCATGACTCCGCAGATGAGGCAAGGCGATTATTATTAACTGGGGGCTAATACAACCACAGCTATCTTATCCAAAGCTTCCTCTGGCTGCGGTAAACAATGGAAAACAAAACTGATTATCCGTTGCATTCCAACCTCACTCATTCCCGGAGGGCAGGCTTACCCAAGCCATCCTGGGGTCATCCCCGATGCCACATAACAGGGTCACCCTAGGCAAAGGCCGGAAAAGAGACCACTTGAGGACTTCCATGTTCCCACAATGATACTTCTCCCCTAGGCTGTAGGTGATAAGGGACCTAAAAGGTGATAGACTTTCTCTCTCCCTTTTAGATTATAGGGCCAGACTGAGCTGAACTCCAGGTTGGTTATCTGGAAGCCAGGGTCTCTATCTGACACCTGCAAAGGTAGAATTGAAGCGTGGGCCTGATGCCAGGACCACTGTGGCTTGTCCCATCTCCCACAGATAGTGTGAAGATTGAGGCAGAGGGAAACAGGGAAAGAAGTTGGGAGAGGTGATAGTGGAATGGTGTCAGAACCCAGTTTCCATCCACAACTGGTGGTCACTAGGACCCCAGTCATGCGAGAGCTGGCTTCCCAGGCCTCTGACATCAGAATGGGATTTCCAGACATGTTTTTCTAAGTCATTTACAAATGAGGCAGGAAGGAGGGGGGGGTTGGTTCTAGGTTGACAGGGCGTCATGGTGAGAAGGCAAAACCTGAAGGCAACACTGCCCTGCCCAGAAAGCCGAAGCCCCTTCTCTCAAAGAAGTCTGTGGGCCAGACACACTTGCCCTCAGAAGGGTCTTGGAAGCTTGAGTCTTCGCCGTGTGCACATGGGTAGGCCTGGGTTTGAGGCCCAGCTCCGCACTTCTGTGTGACTTTGGGAGGCATTACTCTTGCTAAGCTTCAGCTTTATTATCTGAAAAACGCCTCACAGGATGGCTGTTTCGAGTAAATAATAGCATTTATATTTTTTTTAATTTTTAAAAAACGTTTATTTATTTTTGAGACAGAAAAAGATAAGACAGAGTGTGAGTGGGGGAGGGGCAGAGAGAGAGGGAGACACAGCATCCGAGACAGGCTCCAGGCTCTGAGCTGTCAGCACAGAGCCCGACGCAGGGCTTGTACCCACGAACTGCGGGATCATGACCTGAGCTGAAGTCGGATGCTCAACCGACTGAGCCTCCCAGCTGCCCCTAAATAACAGCATTTAAATGTAGGTCTCCTTTTCTTAACTATAGAAAGGAGGTCGGGAAGGCTGGGCCTTCCTAGGCCACACTCTCTAAGCTTTGCCTGCCTAGAGCTCTGGGATGTGGAAAGGAGCTGACCTCCTGCTTTTCCGCCAGACCCTTTGATTTGATGAAGATGCCAGCAGAGGTGTGGAAAAGATCAAAATGGCGTTAAAGTTGGTGCCTGAGTTTGGCAGAGCCGAACTCAAACATATCATTCAATATGCACTGATACATCTTTAGTAGCTACATGGGGTGTCATTCACTTGTGATACATGCTCCCGAGCAATGCTGAACAAAGTTTTGGAAATTGGATCATTTAAAAAGTTGTAAGGGAGTTTGTGGCTTAGAAGGGCTATGCAGCAAATCCATTTTGTAAAGTAAGTAATTCTCCTGTACTATAAATTGCTTCCTGATCTAGATGTTGGGATTTCCAGTATACGACGTGTTCCCGGGTGTGCTGAGACGCACAGTGTGTGGTTGACATCAGAAGATGCCACCGATTAACTCCCCCAAACTGGCAAACCAGTCAGGAATGAGAACCTTTTATGGATCAGTTTATCCAATAAATAAATATTTGCTGAGAAGCCGGCTGTGCCAATCCTGAAGGCACGGTGACGAAGGAGACATTTCCTGCCTCCAAGGACCTCCCAGTCTAGTGGCAAAGGCAGGCATATAGCTCATTATCATACTGTATACCAGGTGCCACGCATTGTGGAAACTGTGATTGATTCTAATCTCTTCATGTTGAACATCTAATCAAAATACTGGGTTGTCTGGTTTTCCCTCCTGCAAGCTGGCACTCAGTGGGAAACATGTCTAATATTATTAAAATTGCGTAATACTATTTATGAACTAATCATAAATGACACTGTCAGTTTGACACCAAAACCTGTTGGGGAAAAAATTCAGATTCTCTTATCAACAGATATCCCTATATTGGCATAGGCTCGAATTTTTTATTTCATTTTCCTCTCTAATTTTGTGCCAGTCTTTGGAATGACTTTGTACAACAATGTGCTGGATTCCTGAATTCCTCTGAGCCCTGCCAGGTCTGGAGCTGTGGTGGTGTTCAGAGGGGAGGCAGCCAAAACACTCAAAAGTCAAGGCAGAGCCCATGATTGGGTTTTGTAAGCAACCGTGAGTCCCAGCTGCTGTCAACGTATCTCGGCAGAACAGGATCCAGAATTTATTTTGAAGGAGTGAAGATGAGTAAGTGAAGAAATGACACTGGGAAGCCAAGGGTAGAAGGATCTTTGGATGAAAGTTATAGGGAAGTGGGTTTGGGATCATAGCAAGGAAGAGTTTATCACAGTTGGAGCCATCCAAGACCTGTGGAGACAGGGGGCTTCCTGCTGTTGACAGAGGCCAAGCAGAGGTGTGATGACAATCAGGGATTCCCAAACTGTGTAGGAAGTTGGATCAGATGAACTCAACAGCCCTTTGTGCTGAACTTAAGTCCTTGCTCACTTTCAGCTGATAGAATAACTCTGGGCCAGCAATACCATCTTTCCTGGGCTCCATTTTATCGTTGCTGAGTTGAAAAGAGGGAGCAGTTGTCAGATCCCTTGATGGCCACTGTCAGGAAATCCCAGACCTATAACCCTGAACCTCAAAGGTGAGTGAGCACAGTCTTGGGAGTTGAACCTCCAGATCCATCAACTCCATCTGATGACTTGGAAGTTCTTTCCATCCTCAACATCCGAGACCAGCAAGGCTGGTTTGTCTTGTTCTAATTATTATTTAGATGACTATTTGGCTCATTCCTGAGCAAGGCTTGAATCAAGTCAGACCTGTTAATTGAATCAGGGTTATATAATCACATTTGGGCATTTAAATGCAAACCAATTATTTCAGAGCCCAAGCATCTTACACAAAAGGAAGGAGCTCTAGTGTGTGGCAGGAATGTACGCTAATGCACAAAGCCTAACCCTTAAAGTGGAAGGTGGAGCATTCGTGGGCACTCCTGTTTCGATGAGGTTGTTGTAATAGTTATTGCTCTGGGCATATTCTGGGAAGATGCTGGAAACATCTCAAACAAGCATGACATTGATGTTACCCCAGTTCGTCGAACCCACTACATTTGGGACATGTCTGCCTGTAGCATTTGGCTTGGTTTATAAATATATTATTGGAATCTGTAGGAAGCATTTGCAAGGAGGCCTCTCTTGGCCTTTCTGGTTATCAGCATTCCCTTGTCCTTTCCCTCGACAAAGATCTGCCCAATTAGTCATTTAGATTTTTCACTCTTTCTAGTTTCTAGTCTCAGCCCCAATGCCTCCATATCTTGCACTCCTCAAATATTTTTTAAAAAAAATTTTAATGTTTATTTATTCTTTAGAGAGAGAGAGAGGCAGAGCACGAGTTGGGGAGGGGCAGAGAGAGAAGGAGACACAGAATCTGAAGCAGGCTCCAGGCTCTGAGTTGTCAGCACAGAGCCTGATGCTGGGCTAGAACCCACCAACCGTGAGATCATGACCTGAGCCGAAGTCGGACGCTTAACTGACTGAGCCACCCAGGCACCCCATTGCACTCCTCAAATATTGGCCCCCTCTACAAACAAAGAGGAAAGCAAGGAGGAAGCAGTGGAAAAGTCATTGATGAGTTGTTTGAGGACAAGCAACATAAAGCAATGCATCAAGAAAGAAGGTGTAAGACTCGAGTTTGAAGTGTTTGTCCCTAAACTTTCTAAGACTCACCCAGGCTAAATAGCCTCAGGGGATCCTCTAGCCCATAGGCTCCTCATATATTCTACCCTCCTCACTTGGAGAGCGATGGACCAAATGCCTAGTCTCTGTCCAGTGTTAAGAAGTGACCTGGCAAGCTTTGTTGAGATCACCCAGCCTTGAAACACAACCAGATGCCATCTCTGGAGATGACAGTGCTCCTAGAGGAAGCACTTTCTGCTCTCGCACCTTGTCTTAGTCTCGGACACAAAATTGTCAGGCATGTCTGAAGACGGACATTCCAGAGAGAGCTTCATCTTCACCACCATCCTGGCTAGGAAACCCTCACAGACCTGGAGTTGCGAAAGTCAAGGAGGGATGAATCACTGGAGGTGGGGTCCTTGGGATAGTTTTCACTGCAAACACACGGCTGAAATGTGTCACAAGTGGACAGGCATGCCAGTGTGCCCTGTATATAGCCTCTGGCCAGAGGGCACTGTCTTCGACACGGCCAAAGGAAACAGCAAGTTGATTTTTTTCAAATAGGCTTCATTAGACCCACAGAGGACTAACCCTAGGCCTGACTTTGGATTACCCTTTTCTTGCCAGGAATTATATTAAATGATTTTATCTGGAACCGACAGTCATGATGGATGTTGGCTTCTCAGTCTTGAGAGTTAGCTATCAAAAGCTCATTTTTATTCCAGGTCAGCCCTTCACCCCCTTCCTTCTGGGGCACCTGTGATACAGATAAGACCATGACATCTGGCAGGGCTGGTAGGAATGTTAAATTGAGGTGGGAATGTGGGTGTTAGCATATCAAAGTAGATCTGAGAAAACATTCCAAACCAACTCTTCCACACTAGGAACTCAACCCCTAAGAAACAATCACGATAAGGGCAACTGTCCCACCTCACAGAGGGAAGTGCAAGGTAAAGGCCAGGCCTGCTGTGTGCCAGTACTCAGGGAAGAGGGTCCCACTCATTCACTTGGTGGACTTCCACAAATGCTACTCTGGAGACTAGAGCATGTGAAGGGGGGAAATAAAACACCATCCCTGTCCTGAGTTCTGGGATGGTGGCTGTAAGGCCCCAAGATGCCTGTGGAGCTGAATGGTGGCCTACAAGCGCTTGACTGAAGGATAATGGTTTCAAGCCTAAGTTCATTTGCATTACTCACCCAGGGGACTCTGATTAGGAGCTATTTCCAGATGACATAGATCCCCAAGGGACACTTACCTCCTGCCTGTGACACCTCTAAGAGTGACTCTTGCCACACGACTATAGTGACATGTGAAGCTTTTCTCTGATGATGTCATTAAGAATTCTGAATGTCCCAGAAGGGAGAGACTATGATTGGGAATACACTTCCCAGTGTATACCACTTGTGATATCCCAGATCTGTGGGCAGAAAGAGAAACCTTTGACTGTTGAGTATACTAAAAAGAAAACGAAAAATGCTTTTCAAGTTATGGAACCTGGCTACTTTAAGGAATGTGGTACTGTCAGTGTCTAAAACAGGAGGTGG
This sequence comes from Prionailurus bengalensis, assembly GCF_016509475.1. NCBI lineage: Eukaryota > Metazoa > Chordata > Mammalia > Carnivora > Felidae > Prionailurus > Prionailurus bengalensis. The sequence goes on along the minus strand of NC_057354.1, from coordinate 82,201,866 downwards.
CCAGACCCAGAGTCCAAAATGTCTAAGTGGCTGTTTGGCAGCAGATGTTTCAAGGCAGCTTAGAAGAGAATATTGGGGCCAGGAGTCTGTAGTCACTTCCCCAGAAGTGCCCTCAGGTCTTGGGTTTCAGAAAAGATAATCACAATTCCTCATTTTAGGGAAATTTAGTCTAGTTTCTTTTTCTGCCTGAGGCACTGTCCTCTGTCTCCTTATTTCCCAATTCTTTTTTTTTTTAATGTCTATTTACTTTTGAGAGAGAGAGACAATAAGCCATACAGAGAACGACAGAGACCATATGTTTTCACTCTTATGTGGATCCTGAGAAATTTAACAGAAACTCATGAGGGAGGGGAAGGAAAAAAAAATAAAAGAGGTTAGAGTGGGAGAGAGCCAAAGCGTAAGAGACTCTTAAAAACTGAGAACAAACTGAGGGTTGATGGGGGGTGGGAGGGAGGGGAGGGTGGGTGATGGGTATTGAGGAGGGCACCTTTTGGGATGAGCACTGGGTGCTGTATGGAAACCAATTTGACAATAAATTTCATATATTTAAAAAAAGAGAGAGAGAGAGAGAGAGACAGAGCACGAAATGAGGAGGGGCAGAGACAGAGAGGGAGACACAGAATCCAAAGCAGGCTCCAGGCTCTGAGCTGTCAGCACAGAGCCTGATACCAGGCTTGAACTCACAAACCCCAAGATCATGATCTGAGCTGAAGTCAGACACTTAACCAACTGAGCCACCCAGGCACCCCTTTATTTCCCAATTGTTTCCATCCGTCAAGACCCAGTTCAAATGCCACGTCCTTTCATAAGTCTTCCATGATTGACCTCGGTTGGAATTTACCTCTCCCTTCTCTCACTCCCACTGAACTTTATCTACACTTCTCTCATGTCCACTTTCCACTTTTTGTAAGGTAAATTACACCATTGGTTGTTTTTTTTTATCAGTAAGTTTCAAAAGATTGCATTCTTACAGAGTATGTTCTTTGACCACAATGGAATTAAACTGAAAATTAATAAACTACTTAGATGATCCTAAATACTTGAAAGTTAAATAATACACTTCTAAATAACCAGGGGGATCCAATAAGAAATCTTAAGAGAAATCAGAAAATAGTCAAATTGAGGGGTGCCTGGGGGCTCAGTCAGGTAAGTGCCTGACTGTTGTTTTCTGGCCAGGTCATGATCTCACAGTCATGAGATTGAGCCCCTCATTGGGCTCCACGCTGGGTGTGTGGAGCCTGTTTAAGATTCTCTCTCTCTCCCTCTCCTTCTACCATTAACCCCCCCCCCCAAATAAAACTTAAAAAAAAGGAAAATAGTTAAATTGAACAATAATGAAAATTGAATATTACATTTCAAAATTTGTAGGGTGCAGGTAAAGCAGTGCTTCAAGTGAAGTTAATACCATTAATGTGATCATATTAGAAAAGAAGGAAGTTTTAAAATTAATTATCCAAACTTCCACTTTAAGAAGGAGGAAAGAAAGAAAGTAAGGAAATTAAACCCCAAAAAAGTAAAAGGAAATAATAGCTATAATAATAATAACTAAAAACAGAAATCAATACATTGGAAAACAAACTGGAGGGATTTTTAACAAAGTTGGCAATTGGTACTTTAAAAAATTTTCATAAAATTTATAACCCCTAGCAAGATTGCTCAATTAAAAAAAAAAAGAAAATGCAAATGGCCAATATATGGGATGGAAGAAGGGATATCACTAATAATCTTACAGGCATTATAATGACAATAGGGGAATGCTATGAACAACTTAATGCTAATAAAGTTGGTAACTCAGATGAATAAACAAATTCCTTGAAAAATACAATTTACTAAAATTGACTTGGGAATAAATAAAACATCTAAATCGCTTGTATTTTATAAAGAAACTGAATTCACTATCAAAACTTTCTCACAAAGAAAGCTCTATACATAGATGATTTCATTGTGAATTTGATTCATTTAAGGGAAAAAAAATAATGCAAATCTTACGTAAACTCTTTCAAAAAGGGAGAAGAAGGGAAAATTTCCCAGTTTATTTTATGACATTAGCATAACCCTGATATCAAACTTGACAAAGATGTTTACAGAAACAAAAATGACAGGTCAATATATCTGTGAATATAGACACAAAAATCCTTACAAAATATTGGCAAATAGAGGTCAGCAATACATAAAAATCATACATTGTGACCAAGTGGAGTTAGAGTTTATTCTAAGAATATAAAGTTGGTTTAACATTTGAAAACAAGTACATTTAATTCACAACGGTAATAGAATAAAGGAGAAAAACTATATAATCATTTCAGTAGAGGTAGAAAAAACATGACAAAATATGACACACACTCATGATTAAAAAAACAACACAGAAATTTAAAAATAGAAGGGAACTTTCTCAGTCTGATAAAGTGCATCTATGAAAAATCTATAGTTAACATCTTACACAATGCTGAAATATTAAATATCCCCCTCCTAAAATCAGGAAAAATGAAAGGTTGTCCATTTCTAGCACTTCTATTCAACTTATAAGTGGAGGTCTTAGGTGGTACAATAAGACAAGAACATAAATAAAGTAATTGAAGTTTGGAAATAAAGAATAAACTGTAGTTGCAGATGACAGGATTGCTTATGTAGCTAAGCATAAAAGGTCAGTATACAGAAATAAATTATATTTCTATATAATAGCAGCCAACAATTGGAAAATAATATTTAAAAATGTAAAATGAGAACTCATTTAATAAAAGATGTATAATAAGTTTATGTTAAAAGCTCTAAGAGAATATTGAGAGAAATTAGAGATCTGCAAATTGAAAGATGCATGTCATCGATTGGAAGATGCAATATAGTTATAACTTAAAACTTACTCAAAATGACCTAAAAATTCAGTAGGATTTCAATTACAATCCTAAGAGGCTTTTGTAGAAATTTACAGGTTGATCCTATAGTTTATATGGAAATACAAAGGGCGTAGAATAGACAAAACAATTCTGGGAAGAAAAAAACCCCAAGCTGAAGCACCCACACTCCTTGATATCAGTACTTCTGATGAAGCTGCTGTAATTGGGATAAGGTACTATTTAGGTAAGGATACACAAATACACATATCAATTGAACAGAATGGAGAGCACAAAAATACACCCATAAATCTATCGTTTATTGATTCGTGACAAAGGCATCATGAGCTTTCAATGGAGAAAGAATAATCTTTTTAACAAATGGTTCTGGAATAACTGGATAAACTAAACTAGATAAAACAAATCTCAGTACTTACTCCATCATATCACACATAAAGTTCAATACAGGATAGAACATAGACCTGTTTGCAAAAGCTAAAATTCTAGAGCTTGAAAAGAAAACATAGAAGAATATCTTCCTCAGATTAGGCAAAACTTTTTCTTCTTTTTTAAATGTTTCATTTATTTTTGAGAGAGAGAGAGAGAGACAGAGCATGAGTGGGGGAGGGGCAGAGAGACAGGGAGACACAGAATCCAAAGCAGGCTCCAGGCTCCGAGCTGGAGCCCAAACTGAGACTCAAAGTCACAAACCACGAGATCATGACCTGAGCTGAAGTGGGACACTTAACCGACTGAGACACCCAGGCTCCCCTATGCAAGACTTCTTAAGTCAGATACGGAAAACAACAGTCAAAAAAGAAAAAATAAAGGTAAATTAGATTTCCACAAAGTTAAGTTCTCCTACTCATTGAAAGAAGCTTGAGAAAATAAATAGGCAAGCTACGGAGTAGGAAAAATATTCACAATGCATGTATCTGACAAAAGACTTATATCCAGAATATAGAAAGAACTCTTACAAATAAAAACCAAGAAGATAACCTAATTTTTAAATGATGGGCAGAAGATTTGAACAGGCAACTCATGAAAGAAGATACACGAATGACAAATAAACATATGAAAAAGTGTTCAACATCATTAACCATCCTTAAAATCAAAATGTGATACCATTTCAAACTTACTCAAATGACTCAAATTAAAAGCCCCAAATGTTGGTGAAGATGTGAAGCAACAGGATCTCTCTTATCTTGCTGCTCGTAAGAATGTTACGTGGGAAGACCGTTAGATGATTTCTTATAAAATTAAATATAGGCCTACTGCTAGAGACGGTTTAAACCATATATTTATGGGTGTATTTCTGTATAGACCTTCCCCCTCCCCAGGGTCTTATGTTGGTTTTGGGAGATGGGGCATTTGGGGAGGTGATTAGATCAGGAAGGTGGAGTCCTTATGAATGGAATTGGTGCTCTTATGAAAGAGACCCCAGAGAGCTCCCTCACCCCTTTTGCCATGTGAGCACACAGTGAGAAGACAGCCATCTTTGAACCAGGAACCAGGACCTTCCCAGACACCGAATCTGCTGATGCCTTGATTTTGGATTTCCCAGCCTCTAGAAATGTGAGAAATAAATTTCTGTTGCTTATAAGCCACTCAGTGTATGATACTCTGTTATAGCAGCCTAAACGGACTAGGACTCCTACCCTATGACCCAACAATTCCACTTGTGGGTATTTACCCAAAAGAAATGAAAACATATACCTTCCCAAAAGAATTCTATAAAGATGTCACAGAAACTTTATTCTTACAGCTCCCAAGCTGGAAGTAATCTTAATGCCTATCAACAGGATGGGTAAACAACTACGGGATATTCATACAACGAAATACTACTTGGCAGTTTCTCCCTCTTTACACGTATATACACACATTTACATTTACTTTGATTCCTAATTCTGTACATATGGAAAACTACGAGTTCACATTGCTGCCTACAGTTACAACCCAGCCACTGCAAAGTTCACTTTGCTCTCTTTCCGTATCTGTAACCCTCTTCTCTGACAGTGACGTCTACTATCCTTAATATAGGTACAAACTGATCAGTCAGTCTTCCTGTATGTAATCTGTCTCTGGCTCTTCATCTGGATGCTCTCTTCACCACATACAGGCTCCGACACTGCATGTTACGCTGTCCCTCCATGTGGATGCCCTCCTTCCCCAACCAGGGCTTGAATGCACTGCTCTGGCCCACCAAGGACCCCCCCCCCCCCAACGGTGGACACCTACCTTGTCTTGCCTTCTCATGGCTTTAGACCAAATGGTTCAGGAAGGAAAAGGAAGCAACAAGTACAGAGGAAAAGGAAGAGTTGAATTTCATTCTTGCTTATTATTATTATTATTATTTTATAATTTAAGTTCATTTTTTTCGCATCTAAACTGTGTCCTGGGGAGTCTCAACTTTTGCAACTACGTGGGGGAGGGGAGGAAAACTACAGAATTTTCTTAGATAAAAGGGCAGTTCTCTCTAAGAGAAATTCTCTTATTCTCCTAAGGGCATTTATTAAAACAACTGCTAATTTTTAAAATAAGAATCATTGGGGCGCCTGGGTGGCGCAGTCGGTTAAGCGTCCGACTTCAGCCAGGTCACGATCTCGCGGTCCGTGAGTTCGAGCCCCGCGTCAGGCTCTGGGCTGATGGCTCAGAGCCTGGAGCCTGTTTCCGATTCTGTGTCTCCCTCTCTCTCTGCCCCTCCCCCCTTCATGCTTTGTCTCTCTCTGTCCCCAAAATAAATAAACGTTGGGAAAAAAAATTTTTTAAAAAATAATAAAATAAGAATCATTTTTAAATTCTTCTCCGCGTCAGTAATATCAACAGTCTTTTCTGTGCCAAATGACAGGCACGTATTTTCCCTGTTTTAGCAACTCTGAGCTCAGGTTGTCCTCATTTTACAAATGAGAAGTTTGAGCCTCTGAGGGATTAATGGAGCAGCTGGGACTTGAAAATACAATTTTTCTTTTCTAAAACTTGTATTTCCCACCATCCTGAACGCCTTTCCTACAATCCACCAAGCAAGCCAGACACACAATTCGCTATAACATGGGTGGGAAGAATCATTCTGGTAGTCTGAGGAACCCAGATGAGGGGGTTCTGTAGAAAGATCTAGCCGAGGCTTCCTGGAGAAAGGGTCACCTGGTCACGCTCAGAACAGTCTAGCCAGACCAAAGAAGCAGGAACAGGGAATTCACACAGACCCAGAGGTGTGTGGGGCTCTTTTTGTAAAATAATAGGTTTCTATATGCCCGCTTTCCATGATTCCACTAGATCATTATTAGATTTAATTATTTGCTTTCAACTTATTAGACACTTGATGTTTAATTTTTAAAACCTAGTGAACTGTTGAATTGTTAGGCTCACACCAGCCCTGGGGGAAGTGGGAGATAGTGGGCACTGAATTAGGAAAAACTTCACTATCAAGTTTATTATATAAGAGGCATAAAACCCCTCCTTGAACTTTCAAATGTGATGGACATATTTTATGATACGATTTTCTAGCATCTGTTAACAAGTCTCGGGGGGTACACAGAAGCTCCTTTACTGTTTTTACAATTTCCTGTGTCTAAAATTATTTCACAATACAGAGTAACAAACAAAACACAACCAAGGTCAAGAACACTATAGCAAATGTTTATTGTAGAACTGTACTTGAGTTCAGTATTACATTTCTTGCTAAAATCAACTCTATTACAAATATAGAAACCGTTTAAATATTGGACTTAAAATACTTGTATATTGAGCTATATATCTATGAAATAACATTATTTTCTCCAAACGTGTTCTCTTTATTTCCCAGATTGAATCCTAGCTTTAAATGCTTCTTTTTCCCCAAACTGCTCTATCTGTAGAAGATAAAACCTGAAACTTTACCAATTTTATTTCTTATTTTTATTTCTTCTCGAAGCTAAGAAGGCAGGTCCAGCTGCAAGAGGCTCCAGCAGCATCCCACGTTTCCTTCTGAACTGGCCCCCCGAAGAGGCGAGTATAGTTTATTAGGGAATCACTATGATATGGTGTCAGCAGGCTCAAGGTTTCTGTGGTGTTGGGGGAGAGTGTCCAAGGATGAGAATAGGTCATGCATTTGTAGCTAAGGAGTTGGACTTCATACTCCAAGCAAAAGAGAGTCGCTAAGGTCTTTAACAGGGAGAAACACACTTTCTCTGCATTTAGGAAGGTACCACATTTTATCTAATCCTAGGTACCTGATCGTAAGACCCGCCATTATTAGATGTGCCTCCTAGAAAGAAAACACACCCCAGATGGGGAAGGACACAGAGTTAGGACACCAAAGGGCTCCCCTCGCAGTGGAAGGGTAAACAAGAAGCAGATGTACATTGCAGGAAGGGCTACCCGGGAAGCCCGAATGCCTCAACCTTGGCACCAAGTGGAAGTCACAACAACAGTCTCCCCCGGGAGCTTGCACCAAGAATGGCACTCACGCAAGTCCTGAGGTCCGAAGTCACACCACCAATGTGGCTAAGAAACGTGAAGCAGAAAATGTAAATGGATCGCAGCTGTGAGGGTGGAAGCAAGCACACCAGGACTTGTCAGGGGTGAGAAAATTGACTTTGACTTGAGTCAAGGAAATAAGGTAACCAGCAGCAGTTTGGAGAGACAGCAGAAAGTGGGACTTCTTCCTTGGGGCCATTCTCATGCTGGAGACCCCAAGTCTGTATCTTGAGACTGGCTGCCGGACCCCTCGGTGCCTCCGATACTTCACAGCAAAGGAGCTCCCCTTCCCTGGATCGGCCCCACCTCCTGTAGTGAAACCAAGAGTTGTTCTAGATGCTTCCTTCTCCCTCACTCCTGGTCGTGGATTGGGAGGCTTGTGGCAGGGCTCCTAGTTTACTGGTACCTCACTCAGACACCCTTTGTAGCCCCAGAAATCTGACCTTGTTTGTACCTTCCAATGATAAGACCTCAGGACCTGACTCTCACCTCATCCCTAAGCAGCCCTGTGAGGCACGGTGTTATCAGCGCCATGGTGCGGCTGAGGGAAGTGAAGCTCAGAGAGATTAAGACACTTGCCCAAGCTCACACAGGTAGAAGCTGGGATTGGGACGCAGGTAGTTGTCTCTTGAGCCAGCGCTCTGTACTGCTACGCTCTACTCCTCACGCTCACAAAAGGAGAAGGAGGCTCCAAACATCGTAGGATGTCAAATAAGATTAGGTCATTCAGGAATGTCACAGGAACAGTGTGTAAAAAGGAGGGGTGCGGCAGGCACAAAGCAGATTGCAGTGGGCTGAGGAGGGACTGGCTTTGGGGAAGTAGAAAACCCTGCTGTAGACCTCCCTCATAAAGCATGGCAATTAAAAGGAGATGGTGGTTGGATTTTTTTTTTTTTTTTTTTTTTTTTTTAGGTTGGGAGGGACTTGGGCCAGGTCTGGAAAAATCTGCAGAGGGAGAGAGGAATAGGATCAGGAGTGAGGGGGACAGCCTGGATGAGACAAGGGACACATCCTCTTAGTCTGAACGCAGGAACCCAGGACTGTTTGGAGATACCGCTAAATTTATGGGAGCAGGAGGTTGAGGGGCTCGTACCCTCTTTCCTTGGTGGAACAGGTAGTAAAGGCCATTGGCTGAGGGTGAAGGAAGTGGGTCCCTGAGGACAAGGGCACTTTGGTATGGCCACTGTGAGAAATGAGAAGGAAAGGGACAAAGAAAGGGATTCTTGAGTGATAGCCAGACCCCATATCCCCCAGGAATGTCCTCTAAGACTTTATCCCTATTGTGTATTTCCAACTGGTTCTGCAAAGCAGCCTCTGGACCCAACATGCCTGTCTACTTTGAACCCCTCTCATCCTCAGAGGAATGGTCCACAACTCACCTTTGAGACTAGCTTAGGGACATGCTTAGCTGGTGCCATGGCATTTGTGGAAAGCGGGTTTTGTCCCTTTCTCTGGGAGGGGCAATTAGAAGAGAGCATGGACCCTAGATTCCCCAATTGAATCCTGGCTCTAATATGCACTAGCTGTATGACTTTGAGTAAGTGACTCAACCATTCTGTGTTTTAGCTTCCTCATCTGTATAGTAGAGATAATAATAGTGCCTATTTTATAGGATCTTGGTGAGGATTCAGTGAATTTATATATATGAAACAGAACCATGTCAGGCACTTAATCAGTGCTCAAAAATATTAGCTATGATTGTGAGTGCTTATTCTGAACGTACAATAAACTGCACAAATAAGAGATGAACTGTGTGATGTAGTTTTATACGGTAAACCCACCTGTGTAACCACCTCATAGATTGAGATATAGGACGTTAGCTGAACCCCAGAAGCTGCCTTTATCCCCCCTCCCAGTCATCTCCCCCAAAGGTAACCACTATTCTAACATTTCATAGACTAGTTTTGCCTACAAAGGGATCTAACACCTTCCACCGGACTTTATGAAACTGAGCTACGCCCGTGTTGTTGGGTGTGGCAATGGCTTGTTCTTTCTTATTGCTGTCTAGTACTTCATCAAACAACTTTACCATTATTGGTTTACACACCCAAACCTCCACTCAAGTTATCCCTTTACTGGTCTGATGTGAAGAGATGAAAAGTATGAGCATAGAGGCAGAGAGAAGCGAGGACATTCATTGTTAGGAATTCAGAGTTGCGCGGGGTGTTTGGAACATTCAGGGGCCTTGAATTGGAGTTTGGGGAAAACTTCAACTCTCTGGGGAAAAGGAATGCCCCTCGAAACCTCTTTTCTTCAATTAATCCTTATAACAACTCCTCTAGGTGTGATTAGCCCCATTTTAAAGACGAGGAAACTGAGGCTGTGTGAATTAAGTGACTCTCCCAACAACTGCAAACAGTATGTAGAGATACGGCAACGTGTAATTTGAAGTGAAAAAAGTTGAATAAACTTGTAGATAAGCTTGATAATTATGGGTACGAAGACTAGATGGGATGGATATATAAAATATTATTTTAAATTCAGTTAAAGACGGTTGAAACTTTAAAAATTCTTTCATTATTATATTGAGTTTTCAGTGAAACGGTGATTTGTTTTTTTTTTGTTTTTTTTTTTGTTTTTTTTTTCACTATATGAAGTTTATTGTCAAATTGGTTTCCATACAACACCCAGTGCTCATCCCCAAAGGTGCCCTCCTCAATACCCATCACCCACCCTCCTGTCCCTCCCACCTCCCATCAACCCTCAGTTTGTTCTCAGTTTTTAAGAGTCTCTTATGCTTTGGCTCTCTCCCACTCTAACCTCTTTTTTTTTTTCCTTCCCCTCCCCCATGGGTTTCTGTTAAGTTTCTCAGGATCCACATAAGAGTGAAAACATATGGTATCTGTCTTTCTCGGTAGTGAAACGGTGATTTGAAAAAACACTTTGACTCCTTCTTTGTGCCTCCCAAACCACCATGCTCAAAACTTTCAGTCTGGCCTCCTTCACCTCACTCTCCTCGTCTCTTTCCCAGACTTCAAATCAGATTAGATTGCCTATCTAGTTTCTCCTGTGATCTTACGTTCTTCAAATAAACACACACCCTGTCTTGTGAGATGAGACTCTTTTTGGAGTGTCAGCTTTTTACTTAGGAAGCCTCGCTCCGGTTTGGTAATTTTCTGCTTTACGCTCATAAAAACTACTGGGGCATTTATGGCTCTACATAAATAAAAACATCACCACTTTGTTGTCGTGGAGATGGGCCGCTCCCCACCTCCAGCCCGTGAGTCTGGTTTGTGCAGCCTGGTATACAGTCTTCAGAAAGCTCCAACCTTACACAGAGACAGAATTGGCCCCTTGGCATATCATAGCTGCGAGGCAGTAGCTTCTGAGGTGTGGACAGGCGGCTCGGCTGCTGGCAAACCTATGTATCGCTACAGATATTGCCATTAAGACCTGAAATAATAGAGCCTTAACCAAGCAGAAGGTGATTTCTTTCTCCCCTAAGCAGTGCAGTACTGGTGGAGGGGCTCCATCCTAACAGGGGACCTAGGTTCCTTCTATTTTGTAGCCTTGCTAAATTTCAGTTATCGCTTTCATCTGCTTTCTCCACGATGGCTCCCCACCACATCCGCATCCCGCTTGGAAAGATGGGGGAAAGGGGTCCGGAGGGCATGCCCCTCCCTTCAACATCCTGACCAGGTGGCGCGTCCATCGACCCTGGCCCAGGAGGTACAGATGCATTGCAGGAATGTGGCCGCAGGGGCACTCCAGGGCCAGACCACCCGGGTTTGAATCTTGGCTCTACCAGTCACTAGCTAGTTAGCCTTGAGCAATTTATTCATCCGTTCTACACCTCAGTTTTCTTATCTGTCAAATGGGGGTGACGATGATACTGATAGAACCCTCCCTCCAGCATTGTTAAAGCTTAAATGGACTATTACATGAAAATGTGGGCTTTACCGTTGTATCTAAGTTAAACGTACATAAATTATAGATACACTGATGTATTAATTGGGAAGCTTAAATGAGCCACTGTGTGGAAAGTGCTGAGAATAGTGTCTGCCACACAATAGGTGCCATATATACGTATATATGTTATTTTATATATATTAGTATATATTCTATGTCATAGTATAATTATTGTGGAAACTTTGATGTAACCTGAAGCGGTGGTGGTGGTGGTGATGGGGGTGATATTACTACGGTAAGAGCTCACGAAGACAAGATCATAGCACACTGGGAAGTCCTCTATCGCTGATACGTGACCTTGCACTCCAGGGTTGAGCTCATTTGGAGGACCCAGGGCATCCTGGAGATGCCTACCAGTAATGGGTCCCACTTTGACTGCTGAGGATCCTGGCACAGAGCCAAAGTGGGCTGATCGTGTATATTCCCGGGCAATGTGACCTCCATCTGAGCCAAATGAAATCACTTCTGGGTAAGGAAGATGTCACCTACTCACTTTCCGGTGAGAGGCCAAAGACTCCTTAAAGCAGGAACGGCGGTCAGCCATCTCCACCTCCGTCACAAACACAGATGAATGGGACCGGGGATTTCCGTCAAACTCTACGAGAGCTTCCATCCCGAAGAAAAAAAAAAAAAAAAGGTTTTCTGTGTCTAGAGAGGGAAGGAGACAGGGTTGGAATGAAGCATTGTAGTCCCTTCTCGTAATAACAAGTGAATCAGCTCTGAAAGGCCTCCTGCCTCCAGAAGTTTTAACAGACAAAACAGTAAAATCCAGTTGCCCTTGACTAATTGTCTCATTTTACACTGCATTTCTATGTCCCTTGTATCCCGAGGCCCTCGTGGACCCATGCCCTCAAACACTGACTTGGATTTACAACAGAGTTCAAGGCGACCGTGGCGGGTACTTCATATCCCATCTCAGATCTCTTGGCCCGTTCTTTGCTCTGGCTGCTGGGGCAACAAGCTGCGTGCAAATGTGCTGTGGCAGCACCCCGCTTCACCTACTCTTGCGTGTGTTTCTTCTACCCTAGGACTTCCTGCCACTGCTAAGGCGGGTGCCAGTGAGGGCGGCCTACCCTTGCTGACACACGCACACACCTGGGACTTGGAGGGGCTTAACGGTCCCGGGGCAATGCTGCCCAGTGAGAGATGGGACAGAGTGGATGAATTATCCCCTCTCCTGAGTCTCAGGTGGAAAACTCTCGGGGGCATTCAACATGATTCCTCCGGAGGTCCTCAGTGGGATCAAGCTGCCCACAGTGGTGACCGGCATCATCAAAGACCCTTGCATTGGCTTTCCCTCCTTCCTCATTTCGTCGCACAAGTTTCTGCACTCTGGCTCATTGGATTCACTCCCATAATAAACTACTTGCATAAAAGCCCTTGACTGGGGCTTTGTTTTTTGGAGGAAACCCAAGTAGGACAGGCACACTGGAGGGCCCCTGGGAGAAGACTGGGGTGCAACATGACCTAAGATCTTCCCGCTCTTGCCCCCTGCTTTCCATAGCATGGTGGGACTGAGAGGGTCTCTGGGTGGGTGCCAGAAAAGGGGAAGAGCAGACCCTGTTTTATGGCTATAAATAGCATTCCAGTGCTGAGGATTCCCAGATTTCTAAATCTGGCCCTTAGCTCTCCCAGGGTTCAGATTCATGTACCCAAGTTAAGTTGGCCAAGCCTGCCTCACCCCTCCACCTGTCTGTCTAATAGGTGGCTCAAATGTAGTATGACTCAACAACTCCCCACCTCCCCTGCCCTTTCCCACTTCCCCACGCCTCCTTCCCATTGCTTGCTGATAGCACATCACTCACCTATTTGCTCCAAAAACCTAGGAATCACCCTTGGTTCCTCTTTTCTCTTCAACCTCTTTTCTACCTCCAATCTGTTAGCAAGGCTCTTGGGTTCTACTTTCTGAATATCATATTTCATCAATTCTAAGATGCACTCCCCCCCATTATGATAGCATCTATAAATGTGGAATGCACCTTGCAGTGGATGGCACACCACGGTTTAATTTATGGCATCTTCCTTCCTTAGTAAAATCTGGCCATGCTCATCGTCCTCCACTAACATTCTGGTCGAGCCCAGAGTCTCCTCCCTGAACACCTGCAGTGACCTCCGGACCAAGCCCCCTGCATCCACTCTGACACCACTTCAGTCTGTTCGGCATGCAGCAACCAGAGAGATTTCTTAAAATCATAAATCAGTTCACCCACTCTCTTGTTCGAAAGGTTTCAACGTCGTATGTATTATATGTGTATGAAACCCTCCATGACCAGGCTCCTTCCTCACCTGCCAGTGTTGCCTACCCTCTTGTTACATGCCAGCCACGCCCTGGAACTTTGTTGCAGGTCCCAGAATGGATCTGGCGCTTTTCTCATCACAGGAGCTTTGCATGGCTGTTCCCTCTGCCTGGAAAACCCTTCTCACAGAACATTCTCTGGCTCACCTCCTCTTTATTCAAATGTCTTTGCTCAAATATCTCCCCCTCCCAGAGGCCTTTCCTATCCATCCTAGCTAAAACAGTAAATCACCCTACCCCACTTTCTTTCTTTGTAGCACTGATCTGAAATCATGTCGTTGGCTTTTTGCTTGCTCATCTCTGTCTCCCCTACTACAATGTAGACTCCGTAAGAGCAGGGAGCTTGCTTACTCCCGCCAGGTCCTGACATATATTAGGTGCCCGGGAGATACTTGTTGAATGAGTGGTGAGAAGTTTGGACAGCATCACCTGCAGAGGCAGCTAAACTGCTCATTGTTTCTGCAGCAAGAAGGATCCATTGTGTTCGCCGCCCCTGCTGGGTGGGGGGGGGACACCAGAGATGCAGTCTGTTTCAGCTTAGCTCTGACTTATTTATTTATTCTTACCCTGCCTCATTCCACAAAGGATTAGGTATGGCTCATAGGAAATACACAGTGCATTAGTGAAACATAAATATAGAACAAAATTAGAGTGAGGGAGGGGTGCCTGTGGCTCAGTCGGTTAAGCGTTTGACTCTTGATTTCAGCTAAGGTCGTGATCTTGTGGTTTGCGAGTCCAAGCCCTGTGTCGGGCTCTGTACTGACAACACGAAGCCTACTTGGGATTCTCTCTCTCCCTCTCTGCCCCTTCCCCTTCCCTGCTCGCATGTGTGCTGTCTCTCTCTCTCAAATTAAATGAACTTAGAAAAATGGAGTGAGGGAAATCAGAACAGATGCTCCAGACAACAAGGCCTTCTACATGTCTGAGATATTTGAGTGGCAAATACGGCTGAGTTTCCTGGTGGCCAAGAGAAGAAGGTGCAGAACTTCCCAGGAAGCTAGGTGAGGACACAAAAGGAGAGAAGGACCATGGCTGATGGGAGAATGTAGGTGGCTTGCTGTGGCTCTCTTGAGAGGGGCTGGCTGGGTTCAGGGACCCTGTCTTATTTTCTCTTAGTTCAAATATTTAGGGGTGGAGAGGTAGACAGGGCCAGGAAGGAGGATTCGCTTAGAAACTCCAACTCTGTAGACAGCCTCATCTCCTACCTCTCCGGGCTGGGCCTCAGCAAACCCAGCTGAGGGGCCAATTGAGAACCTCAGCCTTGTCCCTCCCCACCTCACCCTGCTCCCATGAGAGCTACATCACCCACATGCCACTTTCTGGATGAGTGACAAGTTGGAGCCACTCCAGACAGTTACATTTTGTCTTAACCCCTTTTATTTACAGGTCTGTCCTAAATTTGAGCTGAAGCTGAACTTCCCAGCTTGGCCTTCAGTTAGTTCACGGTTTTGGAATGTAGCAGACAGTCAGAGTCTAATTCATGTTGCAAACTTTATTACAGACGGGCCATTGTTCCAGGAGCAGAGTTACTCACCAGATGAGCTGAAGTGACATATCTGGACAGGTCTCTTTGGCAGCCAGTCGTCAGGCAGCTATGGCTACAGCCGGTTTGCTGTTCCCACCTACCTTGGTTGGCTCTCCTTTAACATGAAGCTGAACCAAGGACAAGCAAGCCGAGGGAAGCCCAGTCCCTAAAAAGCTAAGCAACTCTTTCCTAGCAAGGTTAACACAGTGGTTTTGAACTCCCCTTTAGCAGCTAATCCTAAGTGGACCCCTAGGGTGACCCCACGATGGCTCGGAACGCGGTTTGAAATCATAGGTGATAGGAACAACCCAAAGTTCATCCACAGGAGAATAAACTGTGCTCATCTATACAATGGATTAATAAAAGAATAAAAAGACTAAACTCAGCAATAAAAAAAATTAGCTATTAATAGACCTTGTACCATGGATGAATCTCAGAAACATATTCAGTGAAAGAACTGGCCATAGAAGAGTAAAGAAAGTATGATTCCATTTATATGAAGTTCCAGAACATAAAAAGCCAATCCATGGTGATAGAAATCAGAACAGTGGTTTCCCATGGAGTTGGGTTTGACTGGCAGGGGATGAAAGAACTTTCTAGAGTAATGGGAGCAGTCTTGATCTTGATTGGAGTAGTGCTTACACAGCTGTACATATCTGATAAAACTTATCAGATGGTACGTTTGTGATCCATGCATGTCACCATGTGTAGGTTTTACCTCCAAAATTAAAATAATAATAAAATTAACAAGTGTTCATTGATCTTAGAAGTTAACCATGCCTTACTGTCAAATTAAAAGCAGGTTTGAAACATCTTCTGTGGTGTAGTTTCTTGTATATTTGAATATCCGTAGCAAGTAAGATTTTTTTTTTAATTTTTTTTTCAACGTTTATTTATTTTTGGGACAGAGAGAGACAGAGCATGAACGGGGGAGGGACAGAGAGAGAGGGAGACACAGAATCGGAAACAGGCTCCAGGCTCTGAGCCATCATCCCAGAGCCCGACGCGGGGCTCGAACTCACGGACCGCGAGATCGTGACCTGGCTGAAGTCGGACGCTTAACCGACTGCGCCACCCAGGCGCCCCAAGATTTTTTTTTAAACCACCTAACTGAACTTGTGGGTCCCCTAACTTGTGAGAGTAAAATGAGACCAAATTTTCAATCCCCCAGATGAGAGGCGATTGCTGGATGTCAGCTCTATGGCCCAATCACTTCGGCCCACTCCGAAGTGTCTTCTAAGGATTTCTGGAAGTCCTGACAAAGATACCACCCATGCACCTACAAACCAGTCTGTCTGTGGCCACCACTGTGCAGAATCTATGGGATTTTTTTCTCTCTTCCAGCTACCCCTGGCTGTGGTCCCTACCCTCCCAGTCACGGTGCCCCTGTGCACAGAGCGCCTCCCGTCTCTTCCCAGAGGTGCTCTGTTTCGGTCAGACACAGGAAGAGTGTTTTCCTACCACCCTGAGATCCAGGCAAGTGGGGCCCCTGTCCCTCACGCTCCCTCCACCCCTGCTTTGGACCACCTTTCTCAAAATTTGAGTTTCTGGGACCCGTGTCTGGCCTTGCTTCCGGGACAGAGGGCTGATGAGTGAATTGTAGGCAATTGCTCTGCAATACTACTAGGGTCTTTCAGACCAATGACATCGTGGTCTCCCAAGTGGGTCTTAAGTCTTGCGGGATAAGAGACGGACTGTTTTGCACTACTGGACAAATCTTCTGGCCCCATCCCTGGGTCTCTCGCTTATCCTCCTGCTGGTGGTGATGTTTGGAAGGCAGGGGCGCCTTCTTGTGAAAGAGATCACATTCTAGGAATCTGGTGGTTATGACCTAAGGAGTTTAAGAGAAGACAAAATCAGAAGATCTCCTCTGCTTTTGCTATAAAATTCCTATCGGTAAATTTAACATGACTAGAAAGCAAACTACTGTTCACATTTTCCTGCACACTCTGAGCAAGACTAATGTTTGTAGTCATTATCAAGGAAGCACAGAACCACCTTTGACAGAGTGACTGACAGTGGGTGATGTAGCCTCATGAGTAATGATATAGCCAGTATTAAATAACGGTATTAGGGAACTGCAGAGGTAGGAAGATCTATACTGTTTAAATACAGAGGGCTCCAAAGATCCATGGAACTGTAAGGAACAACATTGCTACCTTTTTGGGTGCTTGGACTTTATGAAGAATCTTCAGGTACACTGACGAAACAATAAACACATTCAGAAGTTCCTCTTTTCTACTCGTGATTCTAAATCTTTATGGATAAATGGCTACATCTAGTATAGACCTATGACTTTAGTAATATATTTTAAATTTTTTTTAATGTTTATTTTCGACAGAAAAAGAGAGACAGAGCATGAGCGGGGTGGGGGGAGGGGGAGCAGAGAGAGAGGGAGACAGAATCCAAAGCAGGCTCCAGGCTCTGAGCTGTCAGCACAGAGCCTGATGTGGGGCTCGAACTCACAGGCCACGAGATCATGATCTGAGCCAAAGTTGGACGCTTAACCAACTGAGCCACCCAGGTGCCCCTTTAGTAACATATTTTAAAATCATACATGGGGTGCCTGGGTGGCTCAGTTGGTTAAGCGTCCAACTTCTGCTCAGGTCATGATCTCACAGTTCATAGGTTCAAGACCTGTGTCAGACTCTGTGCTGACAGCTCAGAGGCTGGAGCCTGCTTCGGATTCTGTGTCTCCCTCTCTTTCTGCCCCTCCCTCACTCACATTTCGTCTCTGTCTCTGTCTCTCTCTCTCTCAAAAAATAAACATTAAAAATTTTTTAAAAAATCAAATATAGACAGAGACTCCAAAAAATATTTGCCTGGGGCCTCACACACCCTAATGGTGGCCCTGGTATCTTCTCTTATTTGTGCCAACTTTGTTCCCTTGAGCTACTGACAGCCAGGTCACAAGTCTTTCATGAAACCATTCCCCTGAACTCCTGCAAGTGGTTCTCAGTACCAAAAAGCCCATTCTGGTGATGATAGTCTCCAGACCAAGGTGTACTCATCCCCCAAAGGTGAATAGAAGTGTCCACATCTAAAAGCTAAAAATTGCCTGGCATCTTTAAAATAATGGTCATTTTTTAGGCTCTCAGCTCCACTGCATACCCACCTTGCTTCTTTTCCTGTCATTCCAGTTTTAAAATCCTTAAGATCCAGGCTCAGCCTAGCCCTCTATGTATGACAGAGGGCTATGAAACAATTGTTTCAAACCTGATCACCATCTTGTAAGGTATGTCAACTCAGGCGAGCTTCTTCACGAAAGCTTTAATTCCCCCTTTATATCATATGAGGATGCTTCTCTTTATTTTGTACAAGCTGGTTTGAGAATGAAATGTGTTAACACTAAAGTACCTAACACAGTGCCTGACAGAGAATGCTGGATGTGCAATTCACATTAGTTCCCTTGTCTTTCTTCTCTTTAGCAACAGTAACTTGAATTGCTTCCCAGCAGCTGATGTTTCCCTATTTGGATCATGAAGAGCACACTTTTCCCTGGAGGTGTTTTTTATTTGCTGGGGCCTCTGGGTCAAGTTCTGAAACAGGTCCTGGGTGGCAGGATCAGGGGGGTAGCTAGGAGGGCCGAGGAGAACAAGCCCAGACTGGTCACTTTTGCTGAAGCCTCCTGAGACAGAAGCAAAAAATTCACTGCTAATAAATATAGAAAGTGCAGGAGCCCCTGGGTGGCTCAGTCGGTGAAGCGTCTGACTCCTGGTTTCAGCTCAGGTCATGATCTCGTGGTTTCATGAGTTCCAGCCCCAGGTCAGGCTCTGTGCTGGCAGCTCGGATCCTGCTTGGGATTCTCCCTCTCTGCCCCCTCCTCCACTCATGCTTGCTCTCTCGCTGTCTCTCTTTCAAAATAAATAAATTAATTAATTAAAAAAATAAAGCAAAGCAAAGCTTATGAAACATTCAAACAACTACTAATGAAGGACCAAGGAAGAGAAAACCATTATGTTTGGGGGAGATAGACTTCTCTTGCAATATAGAGATTCTCTAGGCTCAATTTTCTCTCCATGATAGGACGGGACAGAAGGCAGAATGATTAGACTATTGTAATAATGACTGTCATTAGTTCAGCCCTTGAAGGTCTACAAAGCATTGTAACTGCACTTGTCCTACAACTATGTGAATCAAGCACATCATGTATTATCTTCAGCCCCAAGGAAAACTCGAGCCCCGGTGTCAAAATGCCACTTTTTCTGCTGTACCTGGCATAAGTTCTTATTCATTGGTTAGGAAGAATTGTTCCTTCCTCAGTTGTATGCCAAGTGCAAGAGGGTAAATAGATAAAACATCCCTGGCTATAGGCAGGAGAGAAGAGGCCCAGTAGGATAGGTCTAAAGAGACAAATGAGTGCTTTGACTTCTTCAGAAGCAAGCTGCTCTCATTCACCAAATAGCTATTGAAAACAAAGTTACAACTGTGGTGATGACAAAACACAGTGAGAAATCAGCTCTTTTTTTTTTTTTTTTTTGTGGGCTGCTTCTAACTGGGTCACAGGAAAACCAGTGACTCTGCATTGCAAGGGGCCCTAGTGGTTCATCACTCCAATCCCCCATATGATGGAGGATGTCCCACATCACAATGGTCTAGCCACTGCTGGCTACTCCTGGCCAAGGGGCCCTCGCTTGCCCATAAAACAGTCCTTCCCCGAGGGCCAGCTCCAGGCAAAGGCAGGGCCAGCCTAAGGTGTGGGGTACCTCTTTTAATTTTCCACCTGTTTTCTTACTCTTGTCCTTGATAGTAATGCAGAGGAAGTAAATTTTCCTTCCATGTGACAATTCCATAAGGTGACCATCATATTCATCTAATTTGTTTCTGTTTCCGTCCAAACATCTTCAATTTCTTCCACCATTCCTAATATGACATGATATTCACACTCCTCTGGGTATGTTTTGGTTTGTCAGCATCTATCTATGGCAGACATTTTTCATTGGCTAACCTGGCAATTGTTTGCGATCCTTTCTCTTTGGCCCCCTCCAATGTAAAAGATGGAGAAACTAAGTGCTCACTTTCCCAAGCTTTCCTGTGACCAGGGATATTCACGTGACCCAGTACTAGCCAATGACACAAAGCAGAAACCCAATGGAGGGCTAATGGGAAAGGTTTTGCTTTTTTAATTGATGTGATAGATGCTGGCACAGTCTCTTTATCTTTTCTTGCTCCCTTGAAAGTGGATGTGATGCCTGGAGTTAGGTTAGTCATCTTATGACCATGAGGGAGAGGTAAAACATATCTTAGAGACTCCAGGAATGAAATGTTTTTAAAGTTTATTTATTTATTTTGAGAGAGAGAGAGAGAGAGAGAGCACAATTGGGGTAAGGGCAGAGAGAGAAGGAGAGAGAGAAACCCAAGCAGGCTCCGCACTATCAGCACAGAGCCCGACTCAGGGCTCAAACTCACGAACTGTGAGATCATGACTTGAGCTGAAACCGAGAGTCAGAGGCCTAACCGACTCTGCCACCCAGGTGCCCCAGGAATGAAATTTTCAAAGTATAGAATTCATGCCACCAACTGCCAACATCCAGGCATTCAGCTTCGTGAGAAAAGTAAATCCTCATTTGTTTCGGGCATTGTAAATCAAGTTTTACGTTATTTACAGCTGAAAGCAATTATATCTGATACTCCTTAAAGCGTTGCATTCAGAACTAAGATGTTCCAGATTGGGTGACTGTAACAGTGTGTGTCTGAGCGACTATCTACCTTGTAGATATCTTACTCGTAACAATAATAATTGAAACTACCATTTGTTGAGGAATTATTATTTGCCACATGTTATTCATTTGTTTAACAAATATTTGTAAATGTGAGACACTGTACTTAGAATATAGTAGTAAATAAAACAGATAAATTCCTGCCCTTGCAGCCTAGTGGAATTATTCTTCATCTTAGCAACATTCAAGCTCTATATATAGCCACTTTTGTACATATTGGGCTTGTGTCCAAATAAAACCCCCAACTGCTTTACATCTGAACTTCTGAGAAAATATTTGTCTCCGTCCTGAAGTTTGTTAGAGGTGCAGTTTCATGGAATTAAACTTTTTTTTTTTTAACTTTGGAAGTAATCTCAAATTTACAGAATAGTTGCAAGAACAGTATTGTTTTACCCTGAAACAATTGAGAATATATTCATAACACGACACCCCACCACCCCCTGAATACTTTATTGTGTATATCCTGAAAACAAGGTTATTCTTTGCCATAACCACAACTGTTGAAATCAGTAAATGAAGACTGATATATTATTGCCATCTAATCATTACACAATGTTTGAGTTCTGCTGTGTCCCAGATAAGTTTTTTTTAATTTTTAATGTTTATTTTATTTGTTTTTGGCAGACAGAAAGAGAGACAGAGTGCAAGCAGGGGAGAGACAGAGAGAGAGAGGGACACAGAATCGGAAGCAGGCTCCAGGCTCTGAGCTGTCAGCACAGAGCCTGACGTGGGGATCAAACCCACAAACCGTGAGATCATGACCTGAGCTCAAGTTGGATGCTTAACTGACTGAGCTACCCAGCCTCCCACCCCAGATATGTTCTTTACGGTGAAATGATTCAGGTAAAGATCACACATTGCACTTAATGGTCAAGTTTCTTGAGTCTCCTTCATTCTGGGATAATTCTTATAACTTTCCTTGATTTTCATGCCTTTGACACTTTTGAAGAACAGGCCATTTATTTTGTAGAATTTAACTTTGTCTCATGCTTCCACACAAACACATTCATGTTATGTCTCTTGAGTAGTCATGACAAAGCACCGACGCTGTGCTCTTGGCTTTGCATTTTTTCAGGTGGCACACAATTTCAAGTTGGCCCCTTAGCTGGCGATGTGAACTCAGATCACTCGGGTAAAGCGAGGTCTGCCAGTTTCTCCGCTGCAAATTGTTATTTTTCCCTTTGTAATGAATACGTATTTTATAGGAAAGTGCTTCCAGCATTTATTGTGCAAATACGCTGTTTTTCATCCGTTTATTCATTCACTTATTTATACCCCTGTGGACCCAAAGATCCCAATCTTTGGATAAGATTCCAATCTTATCAAATGGATTATAACTCATTACCATCATTATTATGGTGCTTAAATTATTCCAGACATGCCAAGTGGCAGCTTCCTAAAGCTGGCTTCTGTGTCTCTTTGACATTATTCGGTGAGCACTTCCTTGCTTTTTGACACAAGATGTTCCAGGCTTGTGTACTTTCTCCATTCTCGCCCTAGAATCGGCTATTTTTCCAAGAGTTAATTCCTCTTAGAGGAGAATGGTGTTTCCACACCAAGTCCTGAGTCTGTCTCAGCCTCCCCTTCCATCCCTCTAAGCTGTGCTTAGGCCTCCAACATGACAGGAACAGGCACCCAGGGCACACGTACATTCAGTCACACTGAACGAACGGGCCCGGGCCCTCCTGTGTGCCTGGTGAAGCCTGGGTTTGCAGGGTGTGCCCCAACCTGTAGGATCAGACTAGCTCCAAATCCTCTATCCAGCCCCCATTCCCACCCCTTAGAGGGGCCCAAGGAGATCTGCCCAGTTGAGAGCTTCGGAGTTCATCTTGAGGGGCTCCGACAATGCAAGAACAAACTCTTACTTTGTGCTTCCTGTGAACAGTTGAGGAGAAAAGTTGCAGAGAGAACATTGGGAAGGACAGGTTCAGGGAGCGTCTGTGTGGGATATACGTATGCCTCCACCACATCAGACAGACTGAAGTCGACAAGGGCCGATGAGCACAGCAGGAGCTTTCCATGACCTCTGCTCAAGCTGCTCTCTGGCTGGTCACCAGCCTCCAGCCAGGGTGCTTAGTTCTAGCTCACAGCTCAGCAGAGAAAGACCCAACACAGGGAAATAAGTATCACACAGAAGAGCAAGGGGGAACTGGGGCCAAACCTGATCATCAGCTCCACCTGACATTTCTTAAGGCTGCAGCACAGGCAGGGGGCTCTTTTCAGGTTTGTCCCTGTTCACTTCCACAAGAGGAAGCCTCGAAAGAAGTGACCTTGCTGGACACTGTGGGAGGAAAAGAAGGAAGGCCAGGCTGAGTGGATGGGCCAACCGGCAGTGACACTTTCGTCCAGACTGACTGAGGCTGCTGTTCATTGCCGATGCAGAATTTATGAAGACACGTGGGTGTTACTTTCTCAATGGCAATGGTAGACTGTAGGTCTCTGATTCCATTAGACCACCCCAGACAGAAGATGAAAAGGGAAAGACTGCCTTTGGGGACTGCAAAGATGAGAACACTTCTAGGCAGAAGAAGGTCAGGGAAACAAGGTCGCCAGGTCAGAGGCTAGATGATAGGGAGTCTTTGCGTGAATTAGGAAACTGTGCCCTTCGGGGTACATAGTCCAATGATCAAGGGGTGCTTTTGTGCAATGGAAAAAAGAAGGTGTCTCGCACCAGAGTACACAGCGTGGCCGATAAAGCTCTGGTTGGGTTTCAGCCTCCACTCATCCCCTCAACAGGGCATATTTGTGCGGTGTATGTAATCTACACAACCGTCCACAGTGGCCCTGAGGGCTGGTTGAGTTATTACTGAGAGAATCTGAATTTGCTGCCTTTCCTGAGTGGAGGCAAATATAACCCTAGGAACTCTGCCTTTGCTGCTGAAGATTTTCTCAGCCCACTTTGGCGCCTGGGGAGGCCGTGGGGAGAAGCATGGGTGTAAGTTCTGCCGAGGGAGGATGAATTGTGTACTACCTCAGGACCTTCCCAGGCTGACAGAAGGAAGCACATTCCGGTTCGTGATAGATAAACACCCGTGAGTGGGGAGTGAACTCCAGTGACGACCACACCTGGCGCCACCCAGGGAGGAAGAACTGCCACAACTTCAGGAATGAGGAAGAAGGCAGGAGAGGGTATCCCTTTGGGGCCAGAAGAGAGACTCCTTTTCTGCAGAGGTGGAACAGCTGTTCCCCTGTGGCCAGGCTGCAGAGGGAGGGAGGCACCTGCATTCCCCAGGCGGCACGTCACACTCTCTGAGCAGGTGTGGAGGGGGAGAGTTGAGATGACTCTTGGCGCATTGCTGTCAGGCAGGTCCCAAGGCCCTGCGGTGCTTCACTTTCTTTCTCTCAACCCCACCACTCTTCCTGTGATCTGAGCTGGTAGTTATCTTTGCTGCCAGGCTGCCAGCGAGGGCTTACTCAAGCAGGAAAAATCATGAGCCCTGGAGTCTGGCTTTACAGTGGGCCTCAAACCTGGTCACTTGCCTTGACCCAGCAGGCCCTGACTGAGGGCAACGCATGCATGAGAGAATAGAGGAGGGGTGTGTGTGTATGTGTGTGTGTGTGTGTGTAGGAGGTAATGTCGAATCTCCTCCGAGGGTGTTCTATGCACTGTGTGTCTTCTCATTAGAGCATTCTTACATGAAACTTGGGGAACATGGCTCCTTGGGTGAGGTAACCCCTGTGGGAATCACCACCTACTCTCACTTTAATGTGCTGTGGTTTGTAGGAGTCACTGAAGGAAGGAAAACGTCCTATTCAGTGGCTGACCCAGCCGCGGGGTGAGAGCTTTGCAGGTGAACCGAAGAGGTCTGACCTTCCATGAACAGCTGCAGTTCTGGCTCCTGGAAGGATGGAAGCCCCAAGAGGACCTTGTCTCCATTGCTCATCTTGTTCCTCGCCCCGAGAATGTTCTGTCTCACCCTTTATTTGTCCTCCAGAAATCACTTCATTTCTCCTCTGTTCCTGACAACTCCAGCCCCTCACGGGCCTGTGATGTGGAAATGAACAGAGCAGAAACCAGAGTTCCATCTCTGAAAGCAAGGGCCACTGTCAACCAAGACGTCACTGTATACAACTGGGAATTCTGCAGGAGGGGTGAATGTCCCTGCCCTGCCCTCTACCTTTAGGGACTCTTTGACCCTAAACGTCCCCAGAGCCTCATGATTGGTGTGATGTCCAGTGAGCTCAAGTCAACTCAGTCTTCCCAGAGATGTTGGTGGACATCACAGTGACACTGTCTTCAGTCTGGCTCCCAAGGACAGAGCCTGATATGAGGTTTGTGCACACGCAATTATGAAGGCATGAGAAATGCCAGGGAAGTGGGGAAGTACACAAGGCAGGGAAGGAGCCAAGCAAGGTGGTGACCTCCATGGACGTCTGGCACCAGCCTGGCTCCTGAGGAGCTCCAGAGTAGAAATTACCCCTTAGCCTTTGTACACCTTGACGTGGGGCCGCTGAGCTTTCAGCCACCATCAGTCCTTGGCTACAGGTGACTTGGGGGGTTACACATTCCCAGGCTCTTCCTGCTCCTGGAGGGGAAGGTGGCTCCATCAGCACAAGGCCAGGCCTCTGAGGAAGCTGCAGGTGCAGGTTGTTCAGAGGCAAAGTACACACAGCCAGGAGCAGGGATCTGAGAGGATTTGGGTGGAACGTCACCAGAGTATGTGGAGGCAAAGGGGTGACTGGCACCCAGTGGGGGCCAACACAGGCTGGGGTTTGGAGCAGAAGCCAAGGGCTCAGAGTGGAGAGATGGGGTACGGTTTCTGGGATCACTGTAGATATCCCCTGAAAGTCCTTCAGTGTTCCTTTTCGTGAAACCAATGGATTTTCACGGCAGAGTTCAAGGCTTTCTTTTCTAGAATTATCATATTTCTCCTTCCCACTCCACTCCCCCTTTCTCTTATTACCTGGTTTTTTCATTCTTCCGAGTTCCTATATCATCTATAGTTGAATTCCTATATCATCTACTCTCTGAACTACTCCGATTTTCTAACCATCCTTTAGGGGTAGCTCAGGGTAGTGGTTATGAGCACAGGCTTTGGACTTGACTTGGATTTGATGCTCAGCTTAAACCTTTACCTACTTTGTGGCCTAGGGCAAGTTACTTAACTTCTCTGAGCTTCCTTTTCCTCTGTAAAATATCACAGTAGCAGTAGCTACTTCCGGTGCACTGTGAGGATTAAAATGGGTAATCCATGTGAAGTGCTTAGCAATGTATCTGGCACAGTCCATGCCCAATAAATGCCAGTTATTGTTTTGAAATGAATGTCATGATTCTTATATGCGGATGCAGTCTCCACACTATGCTGCAGTTCAGGACAGGCACCAGCTACAGTACCTATGGACTTAAGCAGGTGTTCATCTACGTGAGGGATTTATGCATAGAAAATTCTGGGCAGGGGCGCCTGGGTGGCGCAGTCGGTTAAGCGTCCGACTTCAGCCAGGTCACGATCTCGCGGTCTGTGAGTTCGAGCCCCGCGTCGGGCTCTGGGCTGATGGCTCGGAGCCTGGAGCCTGTTTCCGATTCTGTGTCTCCCTCTCTCTCTGCCCCTCCCCCGTTCATGCTCTGTCTCTCTCTGTCCCAAAAATAAATAAACGTTGAAAAAAAAAATTAAAAAAAAAAAAAAAAAGAAAATTCTGGGCAAGAAGACAATGGATTTGGGGCCCATGATCAGTTTCACAGCAAAGCCCAGGATGTCCATGCTCCTCACACTGATGCTACTTCCCCAAATTCAGGGCAGATCACCTGCCAGGAAAAGCGCCCCCTGTCACTATCCCACCTTTTCACTCCACCAGCACCGAGAGCCTGACGAAGGAGCCCCCTGCCAGCTCGGTAGGAAGAAACATGTACAAGACTACGTAGGAGAAAGTAGCGGAAATGAGGACTGGAAATCACCCCACTGTGGGGAGTAGGAAGGGCAGTGACAGAAGCCCCCACACATTCTGCTCTCCCCAGAACAGCCATGGACCTGGGTCCCCAGCTTGTCGAGAGCAGAGAGCAGGTGTGACCAGATGTCTCCAGGCCAGGCTAGGCTGACTGGGATGTTACTCAGCCCTGGGTGTGGTCACTCCCCCTCCTCTGTGAGGCGGTCCTTTAGAGCCTTAGCAGTTCCTGCACTTGCTTCCCAGTTTCAATCCTTGCTTGGCCCTTTTTCCGTGGCCAAGGGGAATGGGGCTGCGCATGCACTGGGGGCGCTAGTCCACCAGCTGCTTCCTGTCCTGGGTGGGAAACAATGCTTCCCTTCATCCACAGCCACTTCCCAGGGAGAGATGGGTATTGCATCTTGTTGGAAAGAAACAGAACCCAACCTGGGGAAAGGGATGATATAGGGGCTTATATACAAGGAGTTCAAGGTGGGCAGGGGGTGGAAATGTTGGTGGCGGGAAGTTGGTCTCCTTGAGGAGATTCCAGCCATTTTGAATAAACATTACAGGGCCCGGGAAACTGGGATCTGCTGACAGGGGTAGGCACAGGAAAAATGAGACACGACTGTCTGTCAGATTGTTAAACTCAATGCTCAGTGTGAGGAGGTCTCTCTCTCTCTCTCTCTCTCTTTCTCTCTCTCTCTCTCTCACACACACACACACACACACACACACACAATCAGTGTTCAAGATGGAGGATGAAGGATGGCCACTAATGCATTCCTCTACCTTCCAAGTTCTCAGAAAACCAAATAACCCCCAGTCTCCTTCTATGTCCACAGAGGCTAGCCTAACCTAGGCCACCTCATTCCAGATCTTTGTGCCAGAATAATGAAAAAACCCACCCTCTCAAGGCCTTCTAGGATCAGTAGGAAGTTAAAACTGTGGGGAAGACTGTGGGAGAGGTCGATGGGCCAGAACTTTTGCAGTTTCTCAGGCAACTTTAAATCTGAGGAAAACAAAGGGGCATCTTCAGAGAAATGTGCTTAAATCATGGTGATGCAATACTTTACGTACTACCTTATTTTATTTCTAAATTTTTTTTTACATTCTTTCAACGTTTATTCATTTTTGAGAGACAGAGCATGAGTGGGGGAGGGGCAGAGAGAGAGGGAGACACAGAATCTGAAGCAGGCTCCAGGCCCTCAGCTGTCAGCACAGAGCCCGATGCTGGGCCCGAACTCATGAACCGTGAGATCATGACCTCAGCTGAAGTTGGACATTTAACTGAGCCACCCAGGTGCCCCTATTTTTTTATTTGAGAGAGGGGGGGGGGCATGAGTGTGAGCAGTGGAGGGGCAGAGGGAGGGAGAGAATCTTAGGCTCCACACTCAGCATGGAGCTGGACACGGGGCTCAATCCCATGGACCTGGGATCATGACCTGAGCTGAAATCAAGAGTTGGACACTCAGCTGACTGAGCCACCCAGGCACCCGTACTTTACATATAATGTTAGAAAGTCATGGATCACCCTCTCTAAGACCCTGGGTTAAGATAGCCCATTTTGAAGGATTTAGTTACAAGGAATAGAGCTGCACAAGAGCAGGGCACAAACAATGCTGGTACATCCAATACACCCGGAGTCCCAAGCTAAATGATGTCATCCTGAGACTCAGAGAATGACAGGTGACAATGTCAAGTGAGTGTCACATCCCAAAGAGAAATCATCTGTCATGGAACACTTGCTTCCAAGGCCCTCAGGAGATTTCTCAGAACCACCCATTAGGTTCTAGACCTTCCAGCGCTTAGGGTACCACATTCCTGGGCCAATGGGAGAGCAGGTTTGGAGTGGCTGGATGAAACATTCTGAGATGACGGTCCCCAGCCATAGCAAATAGGAAGCAGACCTAGTGTGGTGTGTTTCCCCGCCCTGATGGAGGAGGCAGTTGAAGAACAATGAAAGCGTGGAGAACAATTCCGCAGAGAGTGCCGTGCATGGGAACCCGGGAGACTCAAGTGTGGAATGTATTGTGATGCCAAGTGCACACCCAATGTGCACTGATGGTTCAGTCTCTGAAAGTGAATGCCAGGGCATGGGGACTGGCGGCAACCATCAACTTCACTCTCTTGGGATGTTCATCCGTGCACTAAGCGAGCGTTTATTTATTAAGCTCCACTGTGCACTGGACATAGAGAAACAGATGCCATGACCCAGCCCCAGTCCTCCAAGAACCCACAGTTTATTGGGGAAAGAGATCATTACAGGAAGGGCCTCTCAATAAATATATACCTGCAGCTCTATAGAGCTGAAGTCCTGCTGGAAACCAGCTGTGGTGAAAAATTTTGTGAAGCTGGTGCCAGCGTCGCTGGCATTGACATTGAATGAGGAAACGCCACATAGGCAGGTAGTTCTGTCTTAGGCTGGAGAGGTCTGGGTTGGTGAGAGAAATTTGGGAGTCAATAGCAGAAAGAGGGCATTTCAACTCCTGGGCACTGGTGAGATGAGCCAGAGAGAGGGTGTAGACAGAAGAAAACAGAATCTGAGACCAAACCCTTGAACTGCCCCAATGTTTAAAGTTGGATGGGGCAGACTAAGTAGATGTAGGCAGAGAGGAAGAAAACGATGAAAGAAGCTGACCCAGAAACCAAGCTAGGGTCCAGGAGGAAGCAGTGGTCAGGTCGAAAGGATTAGGACAAAACCATGGCAGTCACTGGAGGTCTTGACAAGGGCCATTTCAGTGGCACCATGAAGACAGAGACCTTGGCAGTGGGCAGAGAAGTCATCCTACAAATTTGGGGGTGATGGGGACCGGAGATGTGGGGCTGTAGCTGGGGGACATGAAAGAAGGGGTTTTTCATGTTTATTTTTTATGCACATGGGAATGATTCAGAAGAGAAGGGAGGGATTAAGGCAGCAGAAAGGAGAAAGAGAGGTGATGCCAAGGACTGAAGTCCTTGGGAAGATGGGGAGATCATCCCACAGGAGAGAGGAACCGGCATTTGGCAAGACGAGAGATATCTAACATTTTACACGTGAAGCAAGGAAGTTAAAGTTTATTCAATTTAGCTGTGAGAGAAAATATTTCTTGCCTTCCTCCCCCCCCCCCCCCCCCCACCGCAACCGCCCCTGTGCAGGGGGTTTGTGTTAATGGGTGGGCCCTGGAGAAGTCCTCCTTTAACAGCAAGAATCCTGGCAGTGGAATGTAAGCCTGCCCGAGCTCATCAGAATTTCAAAAGGCTTATTTAGATGTACTGTATTATATCAGAACTGGCAGGGGTGAAGTGTGGGCTGTTTACTACTATCTAGGTCACATTTATTAAAATATAGAAATCTGAGCTGTCTTTAATCCATAAGATGAAAACAAATATTTCCAGACAGCAGCAAGAGTACAAAGGAACATTCCATCAGTGTGGCCTCAAAATCGTAGAGTTAAAAAAATACATATACAGCAAGTGTTGCAGTCAAATAGCCAAGGAAGCCAACGCAACACCACTCTGCTCTGTTTTTGTCTAACTTGATGACATAATGATCTAGTCTTTACCTACACTCACTACCAGAAGAACAGCCAGTCACCCTCTGGAATGTATGTGATGGGTATTGGTGAAAATTTGCTGTATAAAGTGTTCCTTGGACATAGTGCACATCTCCAGAAATGGACTACCAGTGGTGAAATTCATCTTCCAGAGAAAAAGTTATTTGGGATCTTAGAACCTTGTATTTCCTCTCAAAAATTGAGGAAGAGAAATCCAAGGAAACAGAAAAATATGCAGAGAAATATATCACTTGGTTGATTCTCGAGCGCCCTCAGTGAAGTAGGTGCATGTACGTATTGCACGAATGAAGGGAGAGGCTTCCACGGGTTTGAGGAAAACACAGAAAGTGCTTGGGATCTTGCTTCATTTGTAGCCTTTCTTCAGAACCCAACCTGCAGCTTCCCCTTTCTTCCCATGATTTCCTTCAGCATTTTAGCATTTGATCCTTGCCCCCATTTCACAGGCTATCTTTCCAGAGCTCTCTAGACATTTCCAGTTCTCTGAACACTGGCTGCCACTCTTTGCCGCTCCTCCGCACTGAAGGATCCTTATTCATTCTTAAATTTGCCCCCACAGCCATCATCACTTTCCAGAACGCATTCACACTAGTTGAACTGAACAACAAAAACAATGTGTCTTCTCTAGGTTAGGTAAGCAACGACATGCTGCGCTAGGGTGGAACCACCAGCTCTGTTTGGTTTTTCTTTACTCTATGGTCTCCATGCTCTCCCAGATTCAAGTGAGATAGAAGACCCAGGGGGAGCCATGGGGTCCAGTCTGCTTTCCTCGTCCACCTTGTTAAGGACATCCTGGGGCACCTGGGAGATCATAAACCACTCAAGTTTTCAACTAAGTTTCCAGGGCCTCGTGAAGGGCAGAAACGAGTAAGAAAGTCTGGGAGGAGCCCCTTGGCTGAACACCAGAAGGAGTGGGGAGCCTGCCAGCAAGCCCTAGAGGGTGAGTCAGTGGGAAACAACTTTATAGAGAAGAGCGATGAGTAGAGACGTGGCCAAGAGAGGCGTGAAGAGAAGACGCCTTTGACACATTATAAAGTTAATGTGGCACGGTGGTTCAGTCAGCATTTCTCCCAGTTTGTACTGAGATCTCTCCTGGCCCAGCTTCTGCTCCTGCTCCAGCTCGGAACCCTGTGGGACCCTTGCTCATAACAGGGCTCCTCCGTCCCCAACCTCCAGTGAGCTCCTCAACCACAACCAAGAGAGCAAAGGAAATCAGTTGCCTTGGAGCAACTGATACCGTAAGGGTACATGGCGACCACAGAAACAGAGCTGTGTTTGTGGTTTGGAATGTCATTCCCATGGTGGGGACGTGTGTAATCCTGCGTACGCAGGAGTCTGCTTGCGGTTGAATGGGGGACAGATTATAAATTCCGGTATGTGTTTCGAAGAAACACTGATACCCTTTCCTTTGGGGATTATTATTAGACCGACGATGTCACAGGAGGAAAACCCCAACCATGCTGACAGCCTCAGAACTATTCCCCACTAGCTTGGCTCCGGGGTCTCCAGTAGCAGCAGCTCTAGGCGCTATGCCAGTCTGCAAGAGAGGCCCAGGTGCCCCTGCCTATGGGCTCTGGTGTCACCCGAGTGCAACAATGGTTCCAAGTGGCCAGTGTCAACCACACGCAAGATAGGACAGCTCTGCCTAGCACTCTGCACCAGCTAGAGAGTCTCATCCAGAAAGAGTCAGGTGGGCCCCCGTCTAACCCATAAAACCCATTTTAACACTATTTTTTAAAAAGCCCTTAACTGCTAAGAAACTATTATATGTTATTGCCTGTTCACATGGAGGAAGGCAGAGAGTGTGGAACGAGGGTGGCAGGCAGGCTTCTTAATGTTTACCTTTTTATATCCTTTTGAATTTTGGACCATGTGAGAACTACATGTATTTTTTTTTTTTAATAGTAAGAAAAAGTGTCATTACCTCAGGAAGTTTCTTCTAGCCAAGAATTTCCAGTGGAGATTTTATCAGGCATGTGCTATATGCCCTTGGCCTTTGACTCAAGGTGACCCCTTCCCAAAGGACAGGGACCCCTGCGTGACAAGCAATGAATGTGAGATAATGTCCTCCCCAGTTTCTGTAACTCATGGCCTCTGAGAAAGTTGTGAAATGAGAGAAGATGATTCCCTGCATCTCCAACCTCAAAGGGTGACCCAAGAGAGGTAGAAGGGTCTTTCCTAGACTGAGGGGAGGAGTAATCAGCAAAAACACCTGCCATGTGTGACACAGACATATCCCACTTTTAAGCGGAGACCATCTGATGTGGTTTATTTACCACCACAGACAGCCATGCGGGGCTGTGTTGGAGTCTGAGGCAGAAGGGAAACCGTGGACCTCCATATGCATTTAAAAAAATTTTTTTTAACATTTATTTATTTTTTAGAGAGAGAGAGACAGACCATAAGCAGGGGAGGGGCAGAGAGAGAGGGAGACACAGAATCCAAAACAGATTCCAGGCTCCAAGCTGTGAGCACAGAGCCTGATGCGGGGGCTCGAACTCGCGAACTGAACCATGAGATCAGGACCTGAGCCGAAGTGAGCCGCTTAACCGACTGAGCCACCCAGGTGTCCCCTCCATATGCGTTTTTAATGATGAATTTCTTCCTAGAACATTAAAGTAGTTGAAAAATTATTGAAATATTGAAAGTGGGTGTATTAAAACTCACAGTGTTATTTTAAGTTTAAATATCTGACTTATACCCAAGTGGAATTTACTATCATTGTAGTTCTCCTTAAATTAATTAAAAAGTATTTAAACTTGTCACTTAGTCAAGAGCAATCGTCAAACATGGCAATTCTCTCAAGTAAAAATGAGACAAGCAAAGAAGCATATTTGGAAAATACCCAAGTAGAGTTTGCCTCCACTAAAGCAGGGGCACACATTTTTCTTTTTGCCTCTTGCTCCAATATGGCTCAACCTGTCATTTTTTATTTAAAATTTTTTTTAATTTAAAATTCCCATATTTTGTTCATCATGGATGTTTTGTGGTATTTTGAGAGCATAATTTTGATTTTTAAAAAATATAGCATTAAAATATTATTTTCCTTGACTGCTGAATTTTTCAGTGTCCCCTTAAATTTTATCCTGAGGTAAAGGTCAGTACCTCACCCTAGCTCTCACCCAATTAACAACAGTGGCCCAAAGCTGACCTTTGCCCTATGGATTGCTTTCCGGATCACTGTTGTCAGACTTGTATCTTCATTCAGATCATACCCAACTCAACAGTCCTCTCCATGCCCATGGCTGAGAAGCCATTTTCCCTCAGAGAACTCGTTTCTGCATTACATCCTCATTCAAAGCCCTAAGCCCTGGAACCAGCTCCAGTAATTCTCTATTTTTCATGCATAAAGCTATTCAGAGAATCACCAGCAATTGCCCTTTAGCCTTTGGCTAGATGGAGTCTACAAATATAATTCTCTTAATCTCTTGCAAGGCCCTTAATCATTTGTAACACGTTCTGCCTGATCTAGTGTCCTGATGGAGCCACGTCCTGATGAAGTAGGGTAATAGGAAGGAACAGTGACCCAATGATGCATGAACAACTAACACCCAACTCCTTCCAGTGGCTGGTCCCCATTCCTCTTCCGGACGCCACTGTGGGAGAAGGGGCATTCTAGTGACTCCTTTTCATTTCCCCAGCTGACACCCTGCCCCTGACCAGATGTCTGCCAGCTGGAAAAGAGGAGTGGGCAGTTGTTTCCTTTGTAAAGAGCTGCAGTATGAATACAATTTTCCACATGCTGACTCATAAGACTGTCAGTGCCCTGGACTCCAGTACACGGCTCCACTCCTTTGCTGGCTTAGGGGGTGGGGTGGGGAACTGACTTTGATCTAGCAATTTTAGTTCCTCCTTGCCTTCTGTTTCCCACAAAAAGAGCACTTACTCCCTTCTGCAGGCAGAAGACAGACTCAGTGACCTCTCCCGGTCTCCTCCAACCACAGAATTCCATTAGGCTATTATTAGAATCATCTGGACAGAGCTGCAGTGTGACACGAGGCGTCTGGGTGGGCAGAACCAAATGAAAATGTTTACGGGTGTTCTGGCACACCAAACCACCTCTGGTTGTCTTTCTGGTGTCGCTCAACTTTATGAGGGCTATTTCTCTGAGCATTTCTTTCCGGTAAATGTTTCTGCTTATTTTCCTCAGTCTGTTCATTTCTTTCACCTTTCTCTCGTGTTTTCCATCTTAACTGGGCTCCATTTCCATGAAAGCGGGAAGCCTCATTCCTGCTGGTATCCACCACCATGCCTGGCATGTGGATTACAGCAGGAGGTGAGAATGTGGGATTTGCAATCAGGCAGACCCATTGGGATCTCAAGCCCTGTTCTATGCTAGCTAGATGGGCAATTGGGCAGATTATCCAATTGGTCTTTGGGTAATTGGTCTCTGGGGTCTTTGGGACCCCAGGGTCCTCTTCTATAAAATGGGATGATAACATGTGACTCGCAGAATGCTGTGAGGATTACAGCAGATCAAGGGTAGAGCACAGTGTTCAGGATTGAGCGAAGACAAAAATATTAGCTGTTGATTACACCAATGAGCCTTTGCATGATAAAAAAAAAATAGCTACACCAGAGACTCATGAGTATGTTCCTACTGCACAAATTCAAAGAATACAGAAGTATACAGAGTGAAAAATGAAAGAGCCTTTTCAGTGACTGCCTCTCCCCCTCCCCCTCCCTTCCTCTGTATCAATAATAGTTCTTTCTTTCTTTGTCTCTCTTCTTTTGGGGGAAGAAGGAGTTAACTATCTGATATGTAAATCTGTTCTTACTGTGAAGATCCAAATGTTCAGAAACATACAACCTCCGCAAATTTGAAGAAATTCCCCTTTATCACCTCTTTCACTCTTACTTCTGCCTCTGGAGGTAACCACTCTTGGTAGAGCTTTTTCTCATCTCTGTCCTATAATTTATATATATGTAACACACACACACACACACACACAGACTTTTTAAAAATATATACATCTTTCAAATATTTTTATATCACAGAATTCAACTATATTTGCTATCCTGAAACTGCTTTTTTCGTACTTACCCATATGTTTCCAACATCCTTCCATGTCAGCATACATAGATCCATTAAATTATTTTTAATGGAAATATAGTAGTCTGTAATAACATATTCACTCCAACTTACTTATTTCCTATTGATAGACATTTAGGTTATTTTAAATGTTTCATTGTCATATAAATAAATAAATACATTTAACCTCTGCAGGCTGAATACCAAGTAACATTTTCGCTGTCATCCATATTGGCAGCTGTCCCCAGTACAGCCTGGAGGAAGTCACCTCCTATGCTGTCAGGGAAGCACGGTCCTGGGTCTGGGCAAAGACCTCTACAAGACCCAAGGTCATTCAGATCCTCGCACCACCGCACCTAGAGCCATGCTGGTGGCCGCCGTCAAGGTCCAGTTCCTTGGGGGCCACATGAAAGGGCTGGAGCCCAGACAATCTAAGTGTCCCACAGTCAGAAATAGGAAAGGGCAAGATGCCTTAAGGAGGTTGCCTCCAACTGGGTTTGCCTCTTTGGAACACTGGCCAAGGAATTATAAGTGATAGACAATTGGTACTTCTCCAGTATTTGAAGGTTTTAAATGTGAGCAAATGTAGATTTTAAGTATGAGTCATTGCCCAGGAGCCTACACACTACGAAACCAAAAAAGGAACATCACTTGAGTGAAATGCTGACATGACAGCAGATGGTAGAGCTGTGTGATCAGCATGTGCCTGCACGTCGCAGGTCTCCCATAAAGACCTGTTGAATGAATAGGGCTACGGGTGGAGGGAGGATGAGGCCATGAGAAGCCTCGAGTAAATAAAGATCTAGCCTGACCAAGAGGGCATTATGGGCACTAACATCTCAGGGTTCCCCCTCACCTCGGTTTCCTCCCCCCGAGAGTCCTGGGGTCAGGGGACGACAGGCACAGGAGTTGTACTCAGCGTGATGTAGGTACTCCACATGCCAGGAGATGGCCGGGGCTGCTGGACGTAGCAGAGGTAGCCCAGGCTATTGGAGTTCTCCAGAAATGCCAAGGATCATTAACGTATTAAGAAAGCCATAAAGATGCGCCCCAAAAAACCCAGAGTACCAGTAGGAAGATGGCACACTTGAAAGGGTTTAACTAAAGAGACTTGAGTGAAGGGATCGTTGATTGAAGTAGGTGAGGGTAAAAGAACCACGAAAGGTGGTGAGGTAGCCAGGGATTAACAACTGTGGGAA
Source organism: Prionailurus bengalensis (assembly GCF_016509475.1). Taxonomy (NCBI): domain Eukaryota; kingdom Metazoa; phylum Chordata; class Mammalia; order Carnivora; family Felidae; genus Prionailurus; species Prionailurus bengalensis. The sequence goes on along the minus strand of NC_057354.1, from coordinate 82,165,486 downwards.
GCCAGTATTTCCCCTCAGCCTGAAGGAGGTGAGGGGAGGAAATGGTTTTACTGGAGCCCCCCTGCAGTAGAAGGGCAACCTCATGGGAACTATGGCCACAGAGGACCTCAGCCACTGTCAGGACCTCAGTCAATTAGTAGGAGGAAGGGGGAATAAATATCTAGACACCCCTCTCTCTCCATCCCCAGATCCTCTGTAGACTGCACTGAATCCAAATGGCCAAACCTTCCTGGAAGCAGAGCGGGGCACAAAGGTTGGGAAATGGATCTGGGCAGGGGCTGAGGGTGAAGCAAACAGAAGAGATTCAACATGTCCAGTAAGTTTGGGTTTTCAGAGGCAGGAGCGAAAGGCAGGAGCCTGAGCTCAGGCGGGATCTGGCTAAGTCATCCTAAGCGAGTCCCATGAACCTGTGCCTACACGGCCAGCTCCCTTATGCCCGCTGGTTTGCATGGACTGACCTTGGCAAAGGAGCCAAACAAATCTCCAGGATCCAGGCACCAAAACCATCTCCGGGGATGGTTGGCCACTTGCAATTCCATCTAGAAAAGTGAAAAAGTGCAGGTTACCTAAGAAGGTCTGGATTAATACCACTGGCACTTTCCTGCAAAGGGGCGAGGGTGATTTGGCAAAGTACCAAGGACCCAGAAACACGGTTGTAAAGAAATCAAAACCTCTGAATATAAGCTTGGCCTTACTCTTTTGAAGTAGGGGCCCACGTTATTCTGACCATTGCAAATGATAGAGAGGGGTTTTGAGGTCATTAAAGAGAGAAGGAGGCCTTGCTTCTTCCCAGGATGAAAAGTTCGCCAAGCAGAGAGAGGAAGCATGCCACCAACTCCAGGAAGACATTTTCTCAGGGAAATGGGGGGCAAAATTTTATACATAACCCATCAAAGAGGATGGAATGATTGAGTATATCAAAGACTTATTATCAGCTAGCACACCAGCAATTCTCAAACTCACGCACTATCATGTCCATTCTTCATTGGTTGCCACCGAATTTTGATTAATACGTATGATTTGAGGCACCTGGGTGGCTCAGTTGGTTAAGCGTCCGACTGCAGCTCAGGTCATGATCTCACAGTTGGTGAGTTCAAGCCCCGCATCGGGCTCTGTGCTGACAGCTCAGAGCCCGGAGCCTGCTTTGGATTCTGTGTTTCCCTCTCTATCTCTCTGTCTCTCTGTCTCTCTACCCCTCCCCCCACTTCTGTTTTCTCTCTCAAAAATAAATAAATAAAACTTAAAAAAATATGCGTACAATTCGTTTTTGCTAACATTTAGGATGTGTCTTACTAAAGTGCTATCTGGAAGATAAAACATTTTGTCACAGAAACTTTCCAGTGTCGTCCTGAGTGCCATTCATTACAAGTAAGAGGAGTAAGGCATGACATAATAACCATGTAGCACCAAATGAAATTTGTGGATTTACTCAACCATGGGAGAACAACACAGGCCAGAATAACATAGTGGATAAAGGTTCAGGCTCTGGAGCCAGACTCCCTGGGTTCAAATTGTGGCTCTTACTAGTTCTGAGATCATAGGTGAATTTCCTCAGGTACAAAATAGGGGTAATACTACTCCCAGGTGCAGGAGCCTGGAGGAGGCTCCCTAGCTCTTTGCAAGTCAGTCAGAGGCCCCCAAACACCAACATTCTCTCACAGTCTGGCCGGTACCCAGGGTAACCATTTTCTTTCTCTCTCCTTGCTCCAAGGATCCCAGGGTTGAGGGACCTGAGAGAACCTGTCAGATTATGAGCCACTAGCCCAAGGGGGTACTGTTGCTTCCTGGAGGAGGCTCCCTAGCTCTTCGCAAGGATCCACCCCTGGAAAACCATCCTGCACTAGGTCTATGGTAGCCTCAGAGGCTTTTTTTTTTTTTTAATTTTTTTTTTCAACGTTTATTTATTTTGGGGACAGAGAGAGACAGAGCATGAACGGGGGAGGGGCAGAGAGAGAGGGAGACACAGAATCGGAAGCAGGCTCCAGGCTCCGAGCCATCAGCCCAGAGCCTGACGCGGGGCTCGAACTCACGGACCGCGAGATCGTGACCTGGCTGAAGTCGGACGCTTAACCGACTGCGCCACCCAGGCGCCCCAGCCTCAGAGGCTTTTAAGCCAACCGCCAGCTGGGAAAAAATTTCAGGTAAGTACAAGGTTAGCAGATGAAATAATAGTAATAAGAGCCTATTGTGTATTGAATGTTTACTATGTATCAACGTAGCTCAAACACTTTGCATTCTCACAGGAGTCTTCTCAGGTGGATACTCTTATTATCCCCATTTTACTAATGAGGAAACTGAGGCTTAAAGTGGTCAAGTGCTTCCTAAGTGGATAGAGTAGGAGTCTGACAACTGAGCTCATGCTGTCAACACTATTTATCCAGGTTTCCCAGAAACTCCTCAGGCTCTTTGGGTTTCCCCAGCTCTCCTCTTCCCATTCCGAAGCAGCCAAGCACATCTTGGTGGCTGGGGACCGAAGGGTATTTAAACAGGAGATCGCGTACGTCTGCTGCCGTGTTTGGCACATGGCAGGCACTTAACACGTGCAACACTCTCACCAGCCCCTGCTGCTTGTCAACACCAGGGCTTCACTCTGGGTAACAGCTGAGATCCCATCCTTCACACATGTCTCTCTTCAACTGAACTCGTGGCTCTTGGTAAGAGGTGGGTGAAATAAATATTCACTTATCTTTTCATCCAACGATACTGACAGAACACTCACCCTGTGCCGGGCTCAGTACCAGACGCTGGAGCTAAAGACATGAACAAGACTCCTATCTTCTTGGAGCCGATGCCCTGGTCAGGGTGTGAGACTAACAAATGGTTCATTTTCATAGAGAATGATGGGGGTCAGCACCTGGGTTTGGGGGGTACAGGATGGAGCAGAGTCATCCAAGAAGGCTTCCTGGAGGCAGTGTGTGAGCTGAACTCCGATGGGGAAGTGAGGAAGAGGAGAACATTCCAGGTAGAGGGAACAGCATGTGCAAGCACAGTGATGAAATAAATAAGAATAAACAAGAAGTCATGGAAAAAAAAAAAAAAAAGCAACCATGAATGGCTAGACCAGTGGTTGTCAGCAGGGATGATTTTGCCCCCAGGGGACATTTGGCAACATCTGGAAACCTTTCTTTTTCTTTTTCTTTTTATCCTTTCCTTTCCTTTTTTTTTTTTTTTTTTTTTTTTTTTTGCTTATCGTAACTGTGTATGTGTGTGCTTCTGCTATTGGTATCTAATGGGTAGAGGCCAGGAATGCTGCTAAGCATCTGACAAGGCAGGACAGCCCTCACAAAGAATAATATCTGGCAAATGTCAATAGTGCCAAGATTGAGAAACTCTGTGCTAGATCAACAAATATAAAAGCAGATTATAGCACTTGGTTGATTAGAACCTTCACAGTACTAGTGCATGAATAGATAGAGAGATCAGTGGAACAGTTTGGGAAGAATATAAATATGTATAGTATATGATAAAGGCAGCATCCCATATGCTATTACTTCTATGCCATATGACTGTATGATAAATGGTGTTGATATTCCTGGACAGCCAACCTGAAAAAAATTAAGTTAGAGCCGTACCTCACACCATCTACTAGAATAAACTCCAAACGTGTCAAACATTTACATGTAAACAAACAAAAAAACGTAGAAGTATCAAGAGAAAATGTGGGAGAATTCTTTTACAACCTTAGAGTGGGAAAATCCTTCCTAATTAAGACTCAAAACCCACAAGCTATAAAATAACAAACTGATACATTTAGCAAATAAAAGTAAAAAGCAATGTTTACAGCGTGTGCATACCAAACAAACAAAGGAAACTTACATAAGCAAAGTGAAAAGCAAAGTGAAAACCAACCGAAAACCTGGAAAGAATGCGCGCAGTGCTGCAAAGGGCGTATCCCCTTAAATTATAAAGATATGTAAACAAACCTCTAAAGAAACGACCAATGAAAATGTGAGCAAAGGATATGAAAAGATAACTCACAGGAAAAAAAGAAATACAAACGGCTGTTAAACATATGCAAAGACATGCAACCTCTGTCATGGGGGGTGCACCCTCGGGCACCTGCTTGGCTCAGTTGGTTGAGCATCAGACTCTTGATGCTCAGGTCATGATCCCAGAGTTGTGGGATCCAGCCCCGTGTCAGACTCCATGCTGAGCGTGGAGTCTGCTTGGGATTCTCTCCTTCTCTCCCTCCGCCCCTCTCCCCAACTTACGTTCTCTTTACAAGAAAGAAAGAAAGAAAGAAAGAAAGAAAGGGAGAAAACTGCACATTAACAGTGCTGAGATGCCTTTTTTTGGTTTTTATTAAACCCATTAGACTGGCAAAAACCTATGTGTGAAAATACACGGTTGGCTGTGAGGACAACATTGCCATACATTGCTGGTGGGAGTGTGAACTAGCACAGCCCCTGGAAGGGCAATTTAGCACTATTTACCGGAATAAGTGCATATGTCTTCTGACAAAGAAATCCCACTTTTCAGAGCTTTCCCTACAGGTAGATATATTTGCATGCATATGAAGTCACATGCAGACAATTATAAATCACAGCAAAAAATTTGAAATGATTTACATGCTCATAATAGAGAACCAGTTAAATAAATTAGGGGTCTACAAAAGGGCCTAAGTGGCTCTCGGCCTGCTTTTGCAGGGCCTGCACCCAAGAACGGCTTTATTTTTAAATGGTTCAAAAAGCCAAAAGCAGGGGCGCCTGGGTGGCTCAGTCGGTTGGGCGTCCGACTTCGGCTCAGGTCATGATCTCACGGTTCGTGGGTTCGAGCCCCGCGTCAGGCTCTGTGCTGACAGCTCAGAGCCTGGAGCCTACTTCGGATTCTGTGTCTCCCTCTCTCTCTGACCCTCCCCCGGTCATGCTCTCTCTCTGTCTCAAAAATAAATAAACATTAAAAAAAATTAAAAAAAAAAGCCGAAAGCAGAATTATTTTTTGTGACTCTTGAACACCACATAAAATTCTAATATCAGTGTTCTTTTGCTCTCCAAGAACTGAGTAGTATCCACAGAGACTGGATGGCCCACACAAGGTGGAAATGTTACTGTGTGGAATCTCCATGCAATCGAATACTGCAGAGATACAAAGACAATGGAGTATTGTTTTGGTCAAGTATTCCTATGGAGAGGTTGCTAGGATATTATTGTTGAATTTTTAAAAAGCAGATGTAGAAAGTGTGAATTGCCCGTTATCATTTGGGTAGAAAAGGAGAGGATGTAGTTGTATTTTATTGAATATGCAGAAAAACTATCTGATTGGAAATACAAGAAATGATTCAATAGTGCTTACCTGTGGGGGTGTGTGTGTGTGTGTGTGTGTGTGTGAACGTGTTGTCTAGTCAAAAAAGTAAATTAAAAATTATTTTAAAAACTACACTGCGCTAAAACACACCACTGTAAGTGGTCGGGCTTGGCTGGAACAGAGCTTGTGAGTGGCATCTGGAAGGCAGTGAGTCTGGAGACGTCTGTAAGGCCCGATGGAGTTTACGTTTTTGCAAACCTGGAGGAGAATGAGGAGCAACAGGATGTCTGTGCTCTTAAAAATACTATTCTGGAAACCAGAAAAGAGGGGGTGGAAGAAGCTTGGGCAGGTAGAGACAGAAGGGGTTGGAGAGTGGGGATCAGTGGTTGCCTCTGGGACAGGATCTGGGAGGCTAGAAGCAAGAGTGGAAGGGAGGCTTACCTTTTGCTATGCATCCTTTTGTTGGATTTAGGTGTGTTTTAACTTCCATTATTTCCTATAAAAGTACTACCATTTATTTTTAAAAGAAAAGACTTGCAGGGAAGGTGTGAGGAGGGCCTGAACTGTGGCAGTGGTTGGGGGGTGGGAGAAAGGACGTAAGTCAGGAGCCAGGTTTCCAGGACTCGGTGGCTCGGTGGAAGTGGGGGTGGTAGGCCTAGTACTTGGCTGCCACACCTGAGGGCCTGGGGAACAGAAGCTTGTGGGGAGGAAGACTGGAGTGTGAAAGATTCGCCTGCCCCTGGGTGACTTCTGACTTCCTGGGCCACAACACAAACCTCAGGTAGGCATAAACCATCACCTGGAAGCTCTGGGCCTTAGATTCCACTTTGACCCCAGCAAGACATCTCCAGCCTGGATGTGACCTATGGGAAAGCCCCTTCTTATGAAGATGATAAGATCCAGCCAAAGCCAGCAGGAGTACTGACCTGGTCCCTTCCTCCCACCTCCTCCCAGTGCCTCCCCGACCCTCCCTCCTCATTGCTCCAAAGGGAAGTTCCACATAACCGAGCTCTGATATTGGGTTTCTGGACTCTTGCTAGGACTTCTCTGTGAGTACTTTACTTTCTATTTGTATATACTGTCCTTGCCCCAATGACATTGCACCATAAGCTCTTTGAGGCAAAGACTAAAGGTCTTTGTGACCTCGCAGAGGCACACCGTTTCTTTTCTATATGGTAGGTGAGCACAAATGTTCTGATTGGCTGATGGATGGGGACTGCCCCGTCATCTCAACAGCCCAGCCAATGCACCTGCCCTCTGATTCTGCAGAGCCCAGCCTCCCAGCGCAGGAAACTCTCCCAGGGCCAAGAGGTCAACTGTCTGCTCAGGCATTCATCTCTCTTCAGTGGTTCTCCACATTCAGCTCTTCTCTGCCCAGATAGTTATCAGCCAAACGGAAACTCATTAGCCAAAGGCTGTATTTAAGCAAGTATTCTGTTTGGACATCAAAGGAAACATAACAGTGAAAATGATAATAAACAATAATGATCATCATCATTTCCAAGAGACAACATCAGTGCCTACAGTTCCAATGAGGCTCTGGAGTGTCAGTCGCTTTATCTGCAAACCCAAAATGCACCTCACCTGCCTCTTCAGGTATAAAGAGAGCTCATAATGCTTAGAAAACTGGAAATCACTTTATAACTGCCACTTACCATTATTGTTCATAAGAGCTTTGGGATTGCAGCCATAAAAATTCCAATATGCTCTCGATATAAATGAGAGTTTATGCTCAGTACAATGGAATTAAACAGGTATTTAATGACAACCTCAGCCCAGATGTCTGGACAGAAAATAAACCCACAGCTCAGCTCCTCTAGGCCACTGAGGCCTCAGGGAGTAGGGCCTGGAGTCAGGCTGAAAGTCGTCGGCTCTGCCCCTGGGGAAAGAGCAGAGGGGTGGCAGCTCTCACGAAGGAGCCTCAGGGATCTGCCTCTCCTCCACTCCCTCCTCCAAAGGGAGAAAAGTCTTTTCTTTCCCGCTTCTCTGGGCGGAGGGGAAGTTGAAAAGGGGTTACTTATTCCTAATGTTATTTATAGCTGAGCCAAAGACTGCTAGGTCTCCAGCATCAGGTCTGGGAACTGCCTTCTGCAGCCACACTGGGAGAGGGTCCCAGTTAGCAGCAAAGCCAGGGTCCATCTCCTGGTGGCGCTTTATGTTCGTAGTATACACTGAAATAGCCCCCCAGGTCTCTGGGAAGGAGAGGACCTCACTGCAGAAACATTTTGTCCAGAACGTGTGCGGTGTTAGAACTGCCTGGATAACGTGGGGTCCGGCGCCCTCTAGTGTTTGCTGCGGGGCTTGGAGGGCATCCTGCTCTTTTGATGAGGTTTTTGGGGGAAACTTTCTCTAAACAGGAGAGGGACTGAAATGAGGAAACACGTTCCCTGTGCACAGGGCTGTCCTCCTGCCCACGATGAGGGACTAGGGTTTCGGTAGGAGAAGCTGAAAAGCTACAATCCCAATGCGTCACAGTCGGGGGCGTTGAGCGAGGGCATGGGGGAGTCTTTCTGTTAGAAGGAAGCTGGGGTGACTCACAAGTAATATTTAGAGTCTTAGTCCCAAAGATTGGCTTGGTTTTGTCTGCTTGAATATTTTTGCTCACACTAAGAAAAAAAACCCACAAAAAACACTGGTGCTATTTTATGACTTTTATGCTTTTCAAACTAGTGTCTTAGCGCTTGCCCAGAGCTGGCATATGGACTATTTACAAAAGTGCTTGCAAGCTGTTTCATCACTGAATCCGCTCCTGCTCCTTGCTATTGCCTTTGTGGACCAAGCAGTCCCCTTTTCTTATTGTCCTGTGTCCTAACTGCCTCAAATCCTCTGCTGATCAAAGTCACCATTCGCTAGTTGCTTTACACAGTTCATTTAAAATTCAGAGCAGCCCAGGGGCACCTGGATGGCTCAGACAGTTGAGTGTCTGACTCTTGATCTCAGCTCAGGTCAAGATCTCACAGTTTGTGGGTTTGAGCCCCGCGTCGGGCTCTGTGCTGACAGCATGGAGCCTGCTTGAGATTCTTTCTCCCTCTCTCTCTGCCCCTACCCCACTTGTGCTCTCACTCCCTCACTCTTCTGTCTCTCTCAAAAATAGATAAATAGACATTAAAAAAAAAAAATTCAGAGCAGGCCACAGAGTGGATATTGGTATTCTCATTTTATACACGAGAAAACGGACTCATGGGGAGGTTCAGTGACATTTCGAGTGTTCCATCTGGGGGTACCCCACATTGCAGAGGAAGCTATATTATCCAGGAGGTCCTGGAGAAGATAAACATGCCTCTAGCTCAGGGGACACTTCCTACTCAGGACCAGTCCCTGTGACCCCAAGCCTTGGCCGGCCTGTTGGTGTAAACACCCTCCTTCCTCACAGCATCTGTCCTGCTCTCCCCACCCCAACACAAACACTTCCGCAGCCAATACTCCTCCACACTTGGAAACCACCCCAGAAGAATAATGAGAGCAAAGAGCAGGGATTTGGCAAATGTTCAGAATGCCAGGAGAATCATGGATTTGTCTCTCTCTGGGCTTTGGCCTCATCCAGTGGAAAACTGGGAAAATTCCCTGCTGGCTACTCCCTTCCCTTCCCTTCCCTCTTGACCCCCTCCACCATTCTCCACCAAGTAGACATACCTCCGGAGCAAGGTTAAGTCAGGCCACTCTCTGGATTCCTCTGAAACAAAACTGTTGCTTAAATATACAGATTTAGAAATGAAGCTTAAATGGGGTAACACGCCGCAGTGGAATGCAGACCCCAACCTCCACAAACAGAGTACACGTTCAAGGCTACTGGCAGCCCACGGGAAGGAGGTAATGGAAGGAGAACAGGATTAAGAGACCTGAACTTAAAATCCTAGCTGAGTGACTTTGGGCAAGTCACTTAACCTCTCTGAGCTTCAGTCTCCTCATTTGCAGAATGAGCCCATTCTTATCTGCGAGGCAATAGATGAGCACGTGCTTTGTAAAACCCTGCAGGGTAGAACGCACCACAGGAGGAGGGAAGAGCAGGCATTCGCAGGATTTAGGTAGGAGATTTTATTATTCACTTTCCCCTTTTCCTACCTTCCCCACTTAAAAAAATATATATATATCTGTTTCCTTCTACAAAATGGATATTCACTCACACACAGACACACACCCCCCAACCCCCATGGTCCCTATGGGCTCCTCACTGTTTTAGAACTAAATGACCTTGGGAAAAAGCTTTTCCAATAAAGACCCAGGACTCCCTGGGTCTTTCTTCAGGGGAGATGGGAAAAGCAGAACCCAGGAGGACCTGTGGCAGCATCCATTATTTGCAAGAGGAAGGCCTCGGAAGGCTATTTTCTCTGCTGCCAGCTAATAAAGATGGACGTGTGTGGCTGGCGCAGAGGGGAATCATCCACGACAAGCCAGAAGAGCCAGTGCATTCAAGGGGAGAGGGATACAACCGTGATAAGGAGCTGTTAGGGAGATGGAGGTTGAGTCTGGCGTTCTCTCCCTGGTGGCAAAGCCAGTTTGAAAACCTCTTGATTTCTTCATGGGCTCCATTTCTCATTTAAGATGCCTCCACCCGTTTGGCCAACTCTGTGCCTCTCCACCAGGGAGGAAATAGCTTCCTAAGAGAGGCTCAGGAGGAACAAAGGCCTCATTAGGATCAATCACTTATTCTGAGTGCACATTCCCGAGAATCTCTATTGATGATCTCGGGTACAAATGAAGTGGTAATTAAGGATATAATGCAAATGATCTTCAGCTTAGTAACTCCCCTTGTAATTGAAATTTACTAAATTAAGTCTGAGGTTTTTGAAACTAGGTCTTAAAAAAAAAATTCCCCAATTATCATTACCCCCCGCGCCTCCCTCCCACCCACCCCTCCATAATGTAATTAGTTTAAAATAAGATCCATGGTATGATGACGGTGTGCTGCCTACGGATATGTTAAAGCGGCGCTTGCTCTCTGAAATGCCGGTCTCCTACACGCACTCCCCGGGGAGCGAATGGGGAGAGGAGTCTTGCATCAGTCAGGCTCTGCTGTTGTCTAACATGGGACAGGGACACTGGACACAGGGCTGGCGGCACAGGCGATGCTACACAGGGAAAGATTTCCTGGCTTCTCTCTTCTGTTCCTTTCCTCTGCATTTCAGAGGGAGAAGTAAACAATTGTTCTGTGGGGGTAGGAGAGGAATTGGAATCTCTGGGATCCTGACAAGCCTCAGACAGTGGGAGACAGAAGGGTTAGGGGGCATCAGAAACCCATCTCTGTGTTCTTAAAGGTCAGGGAGCCAGAGTCAAACTAGAACAACGCTGGGACTCCTCCGAATCCTGTTCTCTGCCACTTGATGCAACCATCACCAGCCTGAACTCATTTCTCCTGACCAGGTCCAGCAGGGGGCCAGGCCCACTAACCTCAGCCTGCCGGAAGGAACCCCCCCAGAAGCCAGGTGGTCAGAGACCGGGAACCCAGGAGGTGGTCCAGCGTCCCCATCCCATCCCCAGTTTGGTCCCCTGGTCAAACCAGAAAGAGGGCTGAAGGTTGTCCTGAGGACATCTGGCCTTCCACAAGAGCACCTTGGCCGGTTTCACTTAATTCAGATGTAAAAGATCTGTTTGTCTTTGAAACCATGCTCTAATTTCCTTGAGCAACGGCAGGACTGGTGTGCAAGATCAGGGGAGAAGCTGCCACAACCCCTCTTTCCTCTTCTCCCCTCCACCCCACCCTCCTGGCCCGCAGCCTCTGCAAACTGTGATGTACGCACAGAAACGCCTGGCGCTAACTGACCCTCACCCGGGGAAAGTCAAAGGCCTCGCGGTCCATCTAAGAACTCGGAAAACAGCCGCTCTCAGCCCGGCAGCACAGACCTGAAAGAAAACGCCTTCTCCCCCTGACCCCACCCTTTCCATGTTGTGTGTGTGCCTGCTCTCCCTTCGTCAGTTCACATCACTCATGTTGGAAACTTCAGGAAATGCCTAGCTAAACAACTTCTGATGGCAGAGACAAGTAGCAGAGTTGTATCTGGAGACCATGATAGGTGTACCTTCCATTAGTAAATCAGATTAAAAGGAAAAAAAAAAAAAGACAATAACAATCTTGTTTCCAGATAAGCTTGCACTTAAAACGCTGTTCTGAACTAATGTGGGTGTGTTTACTGTTGGATCCTGGTGCCCTGGGTGGGGCCTGGGACCTGGTAAGTGCTCAACTATTGGTTGAAGGAAGGAAGGAAGGAAGGGGGGTGAGGGAGGGAGGAAGGAATGGCTCTTGTTCAAAAACTTTCAGTAGCTTCTCAACGGTACGGGAAAATGCCCTAACTCTAGAATCTGGTATATAGGATCCTGCAATCAGATGCCATGCCTGCTTTCAGAGGCTTTCTGCAGGCCTGCCTGCCCTCCACTAGTGATCGAAATCACCTGGAGGACTTGTTAACACACAGTCATCTGGGGCAGTCACTGCCAGAATTCCTGAATTAATAATAGGTCTGGGGCGGGGTGGAGAATTTGCCTTTCTAACAAGTTCCCAGGTGATATTGACTGCTGCCGGTTGAAAACCAGGCTTTGCCTGTTTCCACAAAGGGCATTGCTTACCCTGTACTCTACAGAGTCAAGGTCCAGCTCCAATGCTACCTTGCCAAAAAACTCAACATGCCAGCAAAACTGCACCTCCCCCCCCCCCCCCAGCATTCATGCACCTCCTACTGGCTGCAGCTCCCTGTGGGTGCTTAGCTCTACCTCTCAGACCTTGTAGGTCTAAAGCTTCTGCTTACCTGGACCCACAGCTGCCTGATCTTCCATTGTACTCTTCCATGTTTTGGAATCCCACCCTGTAGGACCAGTGGAAACCCCACTCGGGTGGACATGGGACCATGTCTTCTCTATGCTCCCCAACTCAGCATTTACACCCCCCCCCCCCCCCCCCCGTGTGGAGCTCCTCAAAGGCAGGAGCTGGGCTGCTGTCTTTTCATGCACCTCGCAGGACCTTATCCAGTGCAGCCTTATGACCACAGTGAGCTGAAGATGAGCTGTTTGCCTGGTCACATTCAATTCCATTCACTGAGACCTTAATAGAAAACTTAAACTACCCGGTGCTGCCCTGGGCCCTGGGGGGTTTGCCCTGGGATCAATGTCTATCTTCCAGTGCTCATCAGGCCCACTCCGCCTTCCTTGCAGCCACTAGCCTGGGTCGTGGCTGACCTACACAGACAGCTGGACGTCCTTCCTCGACTACACGACTGGAACGTTCCTATCACTTGGAACATAGTTCCAAGTTTTCAACGTGTTGTCTTTGAGACTCGGAAGGGAAGTGTGACTTTCGGTGGTAAGCCACATGATGTAGCTCATCCTGGACACGTGAGAGGCAGATAAAAGGAAATGTTCTGCAGCCTGTTTAAATGTCGGGAACTAAGACACGGGGAATGCACTGAGAATCTCCTCACTTCTCAGCTGTGGGCACCTGAAAGGGCAGTGCCCCACGCCACCTGCCTGTCATGTGACAGCTCCAGCTTCAGGTCCTCTCATCCTTGTGATTCTGGGCATAAGTTACGGAAGCTCAACTCAGACTGCTTAAGCAAAAAGGGAACTTTGTGCTCGCCTTTGCAGCGTGGCTCAGGGCAGCTCGTGGACCTGAAGAAGGAGCTCTAGGAACCCGGATGGAGAGACTGACGCTGGTCCCATAAGTGTCCCAGGACCCTCTCTTTGTCCGCCTGGCTCTCCTTTCTGCTCAGCTTCGCGTGTGGGCCCAAACCTCCTGCTGCAGGCGAGAGACAGGGTACTATGATCAGGCCAGTCTCCGTAACCACCAAGGCCATGTGGAATGGGAGGGCGACTGTTCCCCGAAGGAGATACAGGTGCCAGGCAGACCCAAACCAGACATCCGCTACAAACGGCTAGTAAATGTCAAGTCTTTATCATGTGCCAGGCGTCGTGCTAAGTGTTTTACATACATGAGCTCATTTGGTCCGTAAGCTGACTGTATGATGTGAGTCCGATATAAGATATTTGCCTGTCTTATAAATGAAAAGGCGTGACACAAATTATACTTAGGTCCTTTCTTCCCACTCCAGTGCTGGGTTTGGGGCACTCAGAAAATATTATTTGGATGTCAGAATACATTTTCTTTGGAAGTAAACATTTGGCTTAGGAAGAAGGCCTGCAAACCATCGGTTGGCTCTGGTTGTCTCCCATATCAGTAACTATGAGGCTAAGATCATAAACGTTGTGTAGCCTCTTATAAATGTTGTTTTATGTTTCCAGTTGTTAACTTGGGATAATTAAGATCTCTCTAGGAAGGTACCATCTCCCTGTGTGTCCTCAGTGAAGGGAGCTAAGTCCTCTCAGGGGCTTCCTTCCCTGTCCCATTCAGCCAAGAATACACATAGCTTTGGTATAGCATTTAAAAGGATAGACACTCCAATTAAGTCAGGATAAGTCATGGGGTTCTCCTTCCAGCCAGAGGATATCTGCCATCTGGAGATGTTTTCATGGGTCCTGGAGCTCCACCCAGAGAAGGACTCCCCGTCTCTGGCTTTATTTCTATGGCCAGCTCTTGCCTGTATTTCCTCTAAGAAGAAACAGCTTTAAAAAACTTGCTCCCAACTTTGCCACTAAGAGAAAATGGATCATAACAGACCCGGATCACCCCCTGACTCAGTGGTCTCATGTCACCCCAGGGGTGTGGCTCCAGGCCTAAGGGAAGCCCCTCCAATGTTCCCCACAGACTGCACTTCATGCAGTCACGGACTCTACCTCCTCTGCTTACCATTATATCCCAACTCCCAGCATGGTGGGCAACACACGGTAGGTCTCCAATAAATGTATTTTGAATAAATGAATAATAATCTATTCTCAAGTGATGCCTCGGGTAACTACTGAAATCAGTTGGTGACGATGAGCCAGGGCCACTCTGCTGGACACTGTAGTTAAGCAGCAGAGACCATCATTTTTTAGGCCCCGAATAATGACCCAAGTTTGTCACAAACACCTACAATTTTTCTCCTTGCTCAGTCCTGAAGGTCCTACTTCTGGTTGTTATTGGTGTAAATGCAAACACTGTAGGAAAATGTTGTCATAATCCTTCTGTAATATTCCGCAATGCATTCGTTCACTATAAGAGTTCTGACTAGAGACATCATATCTGAGGCAAAGAACATTCGACTGAAGTCAGGCAACCAGAGTTCACCAGCTCAATAGCCACTCGCAGAAGCCGGTCGTTCCTGAACACTTACTGTGTGTCTGGCACTTTGATGCATGATCTCATTTAATCTTCAAGAAAATCCTACGTAGATGGTGCTGTCACCGTCTCCATTTCACTTATGAGGAAAGTAGGGTTTCCAGAGCACATGTCCCTCCTTCAATGCCACATAGCCACGTGACGGCTAGTTACCTTAAGGCTCAAACCCATCTGTCTGACTTCAGTGCCAGTGCCCTGCTGCACTGTAAGTTACTTGACCTCCCAAGGCTCAGTTTTGTCTTCCTTCGAATGGTGATAAAAATCATCTCTTGGGGTGAACATTGCTATGTTGATGCATCGCAGAAACTGTAAAGCACCACTCACCCTTTAAATTAGCATTGCTATCGCTCCAATTCAAAGCAGAGTATTAGAAGCCAGCACTAGGCCAATAGATGCTTCCCCCCACCTCCCTTCGTCATCTTGCCAATGCTTCAGCCATCAGCAAACTTTCCCGAACACCTAATTTGTGCCACTCTCACGGAAATGAATAAGAGAGGGTCCTTGCCCTGGAGAGGTTCACAATCTTATGAGCATTTCCATGACTTAATGAGGCTCAAGGTTGGGTCTACACTTAGCCCAAGAGTCACCCTTGCCTGATGGTATCTAGTTCCTCTGGAAGTTCTTCTGTGAAGTTTGATCCTGATGGTCAGACCTGTGGGACGAGAGGTTAAGAAGTCAGGCAGGAAGTGGAAATAAAGACCACCCCAGCTTTGAGAGGCACACTCCGGGGAGGAAGGAAACTCTCCACTCTTGCAAAGGATGATCAAACAGAGTGGTTAATGGGTTCAAATAGCCCTTTACTTTCCTGGCCACATGACCTCTGGTAAATTACATAACCTCTATTGAAGGCTCAATTTTGTCACCTCCCTTCCTTAAAGGTGGGGGGATAGGGATGATTTTTGATAACATGTGTAAAGAGTTGAGTTCAGGTCGTGGCACATAGCAAACGTTAGCTCATGTACAGTCAAAGGTGGCAGGAGAGTCAATACTGGTCACAGTGTGAGGGGCACATGAGCAAATGCGAGGGGAAATGGTAGCCAGTGCCTGGAAGTAGGGAAGGAGGACAAGAGGAGCACCCCACCCCACACCCGCCCCCCCACCTCAGTGAATTAGAGGGGGCATTTGGAACCAAAGCCTCACTTATCCAAGGTAGTCAAGATTTAAAAGGACTAAAATACCAAATAATAAAAACTGAGTGCTTTTCCCAACACTGAAAACTATGTTTGCATGTAAAGGATATCAGCTTTTCGTTATGCTTTCAAATTCATCATCTCGTTAGATCCTCAAAACAACCCCATGAAGCACGCAAGAAAATGCTCATGCCCTTTTTACAGATGGTGAAATTGAGACTCTGGTGAAGTCTCTTGAGGTGAAGCCATTTGATTAAGGTCACACCCTTAGGAGTAGCGAAATGGAAATAGCACCTAGTGCTTGGTTCAGGGCTCAACATCATCTTTCCAGGGAAATCTTTGTGGAGAAAACGGAAAAAATACAGACGCCCATCTGGGTTACCTGGAGAAGCCTTAAAACTTCTAATTCTTGGGCACTCCTGAGACCTTGTAAGTAAGAATCCACGGGTGCAGGGTCGATTCCCAGGAAGCTCCCCTGGGGGGAGCCGAGGCAGTTAGGCTGGCATGGTGAACCGGCTTCTGGAAGCCAGTAGCAGAGACAGTAATGCTTGGCTTGTGGTTGGAAAAGGGTTTGAAGGCACGTGCCAGCCAGGACAAACGCCACAGCCCACCAGCTGGGGCTCCACCCATCAACCACACTGCCACTCCGCTTCCCCCACCTAACCCACCCTCCAACTGCAACCAGCCAGAGCTTGCTGCCACCCAACCTCATGTGGTCACAAGCCCACTTCGATCTTCCTGAGCTTTCCCAGGCCATTAGCCTGGCCAACAGCATTATCTGCCATTCCCTATTCCCTAGCCCCACATGCCTTCTTCAGAACTGCAGAGATTCTCTCTTACCACAGGGCTTTTGCACCTGTCCCTGCTGCCATCTGATGCCCGTGGCTCCCCATCCCACTGCCTCACCCCTTCCTCCACTGCCTCCTTCTGATCTCAGCATTATTTCTTCAGGGAAGTCTTTCTCAACTCCCAGTCGAGGGCAGAGTTCTTTTTATATCTTCTCTTTCTTCGGTGGTGCTCGTCACTGACTGTAATTGTGCACTGAAGGGTGTGGTTATTTTATTTAGGTCTATCTTCCCTCCACACCAGCACTGGGCTTCTGGAGACCGGGGGCCATGTCTCCATGTCTGCCCGGTACTCTCATCAATATCTCCTCGGTACTCGGCGCTCCGAGTGGGAACATGTGTGGGATGATGTAGGATATGTGTGACAGGAAAGGCCAGGAGCCTGCTGCCCTCATTCTAGATTCCCGGGAGACAAGATGTTTTAAAAAGGCCAGTTTGAGGAAGCCGTTTGAACATCAGTGCCCCTGTCAAAGTGCAAAGTCACTAGGTTTTATGGCCAAGTAACATGCACAGCTGACACTCTCTCTCAACTTTGTGCCGCTCATAACCCCGCCCCGACCGTGAGGGACCTTGCAGTCTTCTTGATCTCTGTTTTGTTTGAATTTTTATAAGGGGAATTATTTTTATAATCTGTAAAGGCCACAAAGAGAATATTTGAAGTCTGTAAGAACTGGGTAAGACTCTAAGGTGACATTAATTCTATCTCTAAAAATCATAATTTGGAAGGAAGTAGAATGTATTTAACATATGTTTTTTTATGGAAGGTATTTAAGGAAGCACTAGAAATTTAATTGAAGTTTTTCTGGGTATTCTGAAGTTAAGAAAAAGAGGTAATGTTATGATTCACATGTCCTCATTACCTTCACACACCTGATGACAGCAGTCAGGGTCGAAGGACCCTGTGGGTCCCACAGGACCAGCCAAGACGGTCTTTGGTTTCATTCAGGATGGAAATGTGAGCCAGCAGAAGGGGAAAGCAGAGTTTATTGAAGATATATATAGATACAGATAGATATAGATATAGATATAGATATAGATATAGATATAGATATAGATGATATAGATATAGATAGATAGAGATAGAGATAGAGATAGAGGTAGAGATAGAGAGAGAGAGAGAGAGAGGAGATAACAGAGTGTCCCAGAGACTCAGAAAGGAAAGGAGGGAGTGGGGCACTCCTTTGCCTGGGGTGTGGGGTTTTTATTGGCGATTGTGGTCTGGTGCACGTGTCCTCTCAGGCATCCAGGAACTGGTCAGAACAATGACAGGGTCCTGGTGTCCTTCATAAGTCATCCCTTCCCTGAAGCCAGGGGTCTTGGTGTTGAGATATCTAGAACCAGTGGTCTGGATATCTAGCCAGGGGTCTGTCTGCCCGGCTAATTCCTTAGATATCATCTATTGTGCCGGAATCCTCAAAAGATATCATTACCTCTTTGTCCCTTACAAGGAGGACAGAAACTGTTCTCATTACAAGGCATGCGTAGAGTGGGGCAGGAGTACCGGGTCCTGGCAAGAGTAGAAGCCAGAAAAGGAGCAAAGGAAAAAATCAGCTTTTTTTCCACGGGATCCTTTCAGTTTCCATCTCACCACAATGTGTTGTTAACTTTAAGGGGCCCAGCAGGGAATTTGTGAGGTGGACCACGAAGGCACAAGTAAATTCTCAGAGAAGGGCAACTGCCTGCTGGTCTGACTGATGGCGCCTCCTGGGATAAGTAAATGGAGCCCAAATAGGAGGCTGGTCCTATGTGGTACCAGCTCTCTACCCCTCACCACTTCCTTCCCCGACTCCTGCTTCACCCCGGCCCCCCAGTACGGAAAGGAAGGCCGATGATGGCGTAGGATTATTTGGCTTTTCACAGCACTGATGGCTTTTTAAAACCCAAAGACTTAGTGCGTATTTTGGTTTGGCTACTTCAGAGAACTGGTGTCTGAAATGACAGCACTAAGATTTCACTTACCTGAGACTGTGCCTCCCCTCCCCCTGCCAGCACCCTAGATTCTGGCTCACTTCTGGTTTCTCACTGGTGACAATCTCTTTGATTGCTTGGTTATTAGAAAAAGCATCAGAGAGCCGTTAAAGGATCTGTGCTTTCGGTTGGGCAGGAATAGAGCATTCACTAATAGCATAGGACTCACCGGTCCCAACTCAGTCAGGTGATTCTCCGCTCCTTCAGGCTGGGTGAATCCTGCCACATTCAGGTGATTTTTCTCCCTTTCCTTCTATGGCCCATATCCAAAGGGATCCTACCTGTGAACCAGTAATTTGAGTAGTTTTAAGTGTTGGGGTGGGAGTGGGGGATGGAAGGAAAAAGTTGTAAGCACAACAAATTTTTGGAGAATCAGAGAAAACAGTACTTCCTGGATTCAAATAGGTGGCCTGGGAGACTGGCAGGCAGATAACAAGAAATGAGGTGGGTCAGTTTACTCTTGGTTATACAAACACGGGCCCAACCCTTATTCTGAAGTGTATGTATCTATCACTTGATAAACATTCTGTTGGATGGATGGGTGGATGGGTGGATGGGTGGGTGGAAAAATGGATCATGAAGCTCTACTGTCAGTGTTCGTTCATTGTGGCAGACACTGTCAGTGCCTTGCCTGTATTCTTTCTGTTCTCACTTCTACACTCAAAGGGCTGCTTATTTCACATACCTGCCACTCTGTCTCTGTGAGCCTTTATCTGGCCGGGGGAGCATATGAGGCCGGTGAGCCAGAAAAGAAGAGTTAATGTCCTGGAAGCAGACCTCAGTCATGGTGGATGGGGACTTGGTGGGTAACTAGCTCATGTGCATATCACTGTGGGGGCCGGGGTGTGTCTACACAGTGGGATTAACCCCTAGTTGCCCTCGGTGATAACTGGTAACACACACTTTAGTGCCTTTCTTTGCCCTTCCACTGTTTCCTGGGATCATCTTCCAAATGAGCTATTTGCCCTTGAGTCCGTGTTTTAGGTCATGCTTCTGGAGAACCAAACTAAGACACCCATCTCACTGACTGCTCTGTACGTGTGACCAAACTGTCCCCAGGTGTCACTCTTAACCCTCTGTGTCCTAAAAACAAGAATAAACTGGTTGTAAGAAAACCACTCTTGAACCACACCTCGCTAGAATAGTATTGCAGCCTGTCCGAGTGCAAAATCACTAGGTCTGATTGCCCAGTACTGTGCACGGCTGATGGTCCCGGCCTTGGTGATGTCAGTAACCTCCAGCCTGAGCCGGAGGGCCTCCCACAGTCTTCTTTGTCAATGTTTGGTTTGAGTTTTTATGTGGTGCATTATTTAACCCACACCTAATTGGAATAGTAATAAACTCATTCTTGATTAATTCTCTCTGGAAAATCTTATCTTATTAAGTACTTAACAGAAGTTCAGCTTCATTACGGAAGCTGATCGGATCCTGTTATTTAATGACCAAAAGGAGAACGAATGTCAGACACACAGACCCGTTTTTTCTGGTCAACCTCCTTTGACAACACAGTTTTCCTAACTTGAAGGCAGTCACGTTTGTTAAAAGAACAGCCCTTTTAGCTTTTCTCTGATAATGAAGTATCTAAATTCACTACAGATCCTCAGAATACCTAGAACAGTGTCTAAGCAACACTTTAAAATAATGGTTTCTCCACCCTAAGTGTGCATTGGAATCAGCCGGGAGCATTTATTTCCAAGGACCCCTGGGTGAAACAGGGTGCTGTCGAAAAAGACCACCAGATGCTGAATAGAAGAGAGGCAAGATTTTATTCATGGCTGGGGCAAACCTGATCTCCTGATCTTAAGGAGAAAAGTGAAGAGAATGGCCCCGAACAAAGGTAGTATGGATTTTATGGATTATATGGATTTTAGCAAGTCAGAGTAGGTAACCAATTACAATTTACAGCATTTCATGGCAGCCAATTATATTGTGACCCACAGACGTTAGTTTTGGTGGGAACCTATCAATTTAAAGGTCTTTGTCCTAAGAGGGTTTAAAATGACCAATCATAGTTAGACACCTAAGACTTTTTACATGTTGGTCTTGCCGAGGCTAGATCTTGGTAGAAGGGGTGGGGGAGCTTTTTGCAACCCAAGTTATCTATTTAGCAAGCAGGCGAGGTTACAGAAGCGAGATAGGGCAGTTAGTAATTTCCAATAACCCTAATAGGGGACTACATAAGCCTTTTATCTCAATTATTCATGAAAGGTGAGTTTAAGCCAAACTTGTATACGATAAGCTTTCTGATATTTGATAAGTTGACCTATTTCACTGGGTCCCACTCCAGACCAGTCAATGGCAGTGTCCAGGCAGCTGTAGTTTTAAAGTTCTCCAGCTGGTTCTAACGTGCACTGACGTTAAGGGGTGAGGATAAGGGCACTGACTTAAGGGCACAGAGCCTGTAAGAGGCCATGAACACCAGCTGCCCCAGGAGCTGCATTTCTGGACAAAGCAGGAAGAACTAAAAGTGTCATTGGTGGCAGCCCCAGGTGACCCAGCACATGCCATAATAATACGGTCACTGCACGTGTGGCCTGCTCCATGCTTTACTCCACCCTCCACTCACATGTCCCTCCCTGCACTGGAGCCAAGAGGCCTCCAGAAGCCTGTCACTAACCCATGCTCTAATGAGAAAACATCCACCACGAAATAACCTTTTGTTCCCAGAGCATAACAAAAAACTGTCTTCCCCAAGGAGATTTCAAATCAAGAATTTTATCTTCTTATTTGAAAGTTTGGGCAGTTGAGCCTCATGCATTTTCATTTCCCTCTCTTCCAATCTGAGTAATTTTTGCTCCTGGCTGAACTTCCAGATATTTTCTCAGCCTTGGTGGATGCGACTGCCTTTATCCCTGGGGTATAATTCTAGAGAAGGAGTTCCTAGAACTAGAAGGAGTCCCTTGTTTAGTTCCTAAGCAAGTCAAAATTGAAAAAGAAAAGAAAAGAAAGAAAATGGAACCCGTAAGCTGTGACATCAGTTTATGACTGGCCTCTGTTAAGCCTGGCCCTTAACAACCTTGGGGCCCCAGAGGACTTTTGAAAGGCTGATAATGCTCTCTCATAAAGCTTTAAGAAACCACGTTGAGCATTTGGGACTCTAAGCCAAATGGTAACTTAATTAAGTAGGTCCGTGAACTTTCAAGGATGTTTATATATTTTGGTGTGTACCTCCATTTTTCTGAAGTGACAGTCTCACATTCTCACGTGGGTATGTGACTCCACAAAGTTTTAGAATTAGCAACTTGGCGCCCAAACCCAGAGGTTTGACGTGAAAACTTATGTTGAAACTTCCACACACCCTGGGTCTCCTCCCTCACGCTGTTCTCTTACCTCTGACCTCTTCTTCTACCCCCAACCTTCACCATCTAGGGGCTCTGGAATGTCACCACATGCAAATTCCTGGTCTCAGGAGAGGGGATATAAGGCTACAGGGCTCCCAGATGCCAAGGGTCAAGGAGACCAAACTATCCAATGCTCCGGGTCCAGCAGTTCTTCAGAATGATCTGGCACGAGCTTTCGGGTGGTCTACAGGGTCCCCAGGAATCACTGTCCAAGACTAACATACCTGCGGGCTAAGGACTGGGTCACTGAGAGTGAATGACCTTGCTCTCTTCTGCAAGTTCATGTGATTATTTTCTTTCTGTGCATCCTTACAAAGGCATGACAATGTGGTCATCTGTCACTCCAGGCTTCCCACTACATCGAAGCCGACACCAAATGAGCTGAGGGAGAAAGAATTGCAGCCTCCACCCTGGCATACATTTCGCTCCCCTCCCCCCCCTTGGAAAAGCCAAGCCTTCTCAGTAACTCTTCTGTGATGGGAGGGGGGGTATTAATAATGTCTCCCCCCAAGGGAGGAAATACAGGTCTCTGTAACTAAGTTCCATAAAGGGGAGGAGGACTGTGAGTGTGCATGGAGGCTTGGAGGGGGCACGGGGAGAGGGAGCCAACCTCTACTGACTGCCTAGAATGTGCCAGGTGTGTGTTAGATCCCTCCCCCATGATATTGCCTGCAGAGCACGCTCTAACAAGGGAGCACAGAGCCACACTGTAGGGTTGGAAAAGTCCCCAACCCCAAGGGACTTACTCCTGAAAGGGGCAGGCTAAATCTTTCTATTGCCTGTGACAATGACTGCCAATGGTGCCCCAGGATTTCACTCTTTCTTCTATAGCAGCACTGTCCAGTAGAATTTTCTGTGACAATGAAAATGTTCTGTATCCACACTGTCCAATACAGTCACCATGAGCCACATGTGGCTATTGAGCACTTGAAATGCGGCTTCATTGACTGAAGAATTGAATTTGGAATCTTATTTAGTTTTAATTCATCTAGATTTAAATAGCCACATGTGGCTAGTGGCTGCCAGTATTGAATAGTGAGTTCTAGAGTAGCCCCAAGTTTTAGCTGGGCATGTGGTCACTGAAATAAAGACTATGTTTCACAGCCTCTTTTGCAGGCATACGATTAAGCCTTGGCCAATAGTTGTGGGGAAAGTGATACAGACAACGTCTAGGTTATGTCATAAAGGGAAGAGGCATGTCCCCTCACCCCCAGTGCCTTCTTGCTGGCCCAACAGGGATGTAGCTGTGCACCATCTGGAACCAAATGATGAAGACAACACCTCAGGGGCAGCAGAGCAACAAGATAAAAGGGACCTGTGTCCCTGAGAATGACATCGGGTAGCAGTTCCCCAGTTCCAGCTCAGATATCTACATGTGAGAGCAACTAAAACTCTGTTTCATTTAAGTCACTGTCATTTTGGGTCTCGGACAAGAAGCCACATATCCTATCCTAACCGGTATACTGCCCACCTCTCTCTCACAGAGACTATGGGGAACAAATGTCCTAGTTAGGCTTTTGATCATGTGGTTTCAAAGCTTCTGTCAGGTCTTTATGCAGCTTAAGGGCAGACCCCCAGAATAAGGGGCCTCTGCTTAGCAAAGCACTTTGGTGAGCTGGCAGGTCTGCAAAGGTAAGCCTATGTTTACCCAGGAGAAAGGGATAGAGAGTTAGAGGCCATGCATAAGAAAGAAGTTCGAGTTTGGAGGAACACTGGCTTCTGGAGAGGGAGAGACGGCCCGGAGAGGGAACAAGGAGAGGCCTGAGAAAATCAAGAAGGGCCTAAGGGATGACATGGCCAGCAGGGAATTTCCCAAGATGACGACAATTGATATCGTTCCTGTGCCAGGCTGTGACCTTCCAACTACCGCTGCACACCATGGCCTCCTGTTGACGGGGCTTTGGAGAAAATGAAGAAATTAGAACAGTGTCCAGCATGAGACAAGGCAGTGTCATCAGAGCAGTCCTAGGAGCCAAGAAGACACAGGGTTAGCTCGAGTGCGGTGGAAGCAAGAAATCTAAGAGGTGACCGTGACCCAAATAAGCACCTTGAGCCTCCCCAGAGACGTTGTGAGAAGGAGCATGCTGGCTTCCAGCACTCTGCCGCTCTGCTTGAAAGTTAGAGAGAAGTGTCACCCCCATCAGTCTCTATAGCCTGCGACATCCAGGCAGCTGACACTTGGATTTGCACTTCCCTATGGCACCATCTTTCTCCTGGCCCACTCTCAAAGACCTGACAGCCAAGAGGGGAAGAGAAACAAATGTTTCCTTCATGCTTTCTCTGCGCTGGCCTGCATTAAAGGAGATCTGCTCCCCTTAAATCTAGAGTACACGGTCCTTAGGAGAAGTGAGAAAATCTGTCGTTGATCAGAGGGCCAAGATGGAATAGTGAGCCAGGCGGTTGGAGACATAGGGAGCAGGAGCCTGGGAACTCTGGCTTTGAGATGGGCCAGGACCCATCTCTCAACTGGCACCTGAGGCAGAGCGTGTAACACTTGCACAGAGGTGTTTGCCGTCATCACTGCTAATAGTAACACTTGTGTTCAACATCCGAGTATACTCTGTTTACACTTGCTTAAGTGGTGGAATTTTAGGAACTGCCCCTGGCGCGATAGAAAGGGGTCGGCGTTTCTATGGAAACCCTCCTAAGTAGGATCCTACCACAGCTTTCGTCAGGTTAAGAAACAGACTGAAGGTTGGGATCCAGTGAGGAAAGAACACTTGGGAGTAATAATCACTGATAACCGCTGAGTGCCTTCTATGTGCCAGTATTATGCTAGGCACACTCTGTTCATACATTCTTCACGGCAATTCTGCGATGCAGCTTTTTTTGCATACTAACAGATAGGGAAAGTGAGGCTAAGGAGATCAATAATTCGCACAAAGTCACAGAGCAAGTTAAGTGGTCTGGCAGGAATCTGAACCCAGGCCAGCTGCAGTTAGATCCACATCGCCACTGCCATGTTCCGTCTCTTTGTTCCGTAGGTGTTAACACTTGGGCCTTGGGTACACACAACCCTTCAGAACCATCCAGGGCCCTCCCATGAGCACAAAACCTCGTGTAGAGGACTCTACCTTCGGATGGTGAATATCCCAGCTTCAAGCTACACGGCTCTGAAGGTACCCCCTAGAAGTCTTTGTTTTTGCTAGTTACATACATCTCTTCATCCACTTAGTTACTAGTCACGTCATAAAAACCATGAAAGCAGAATGTTTCCGACGCCTTTCTGTTACTTGACACTTTCAGTAGCTTGGATTCCAGGCGAAGAATTTATTGTGGTTTGAACAATAAATGGTCATTTTCAACCCCAACTTTACTGAACAGTTAGCTCACTCATTTTGTTATTTATTGCCTGCCCAAATAAGGCAGAGCACAGTGTCACTAAATCTTTCATTTAGTAGGAAAATTATATTTCATTTGAATACACACGTGTGGTAGTTCTACTGAGTTAAAACTTACTGAAGCTCATTTTGAAACATAGAGTATCTGAAGGTTGTATGCACAGTACATTTCTCCATGTCCTTTTTTATTTAGGTATAGTTGACTTAAATATTATATCAGCGTCAGGTATACAACATAATGATTTGATATTTGTGTATATAGTGAAATGATCACCACAATAAATCTAGTCAACACCCATCACCACACACAGTTACAGTTTTTCTTCTTGTGATGAGACCTTTTCAGATCCACTCTCTTAGCAACTTTCAAGCAAAACAATATAGCTACGGTTGCCATGCTGTACATTACATAATTCCCATATTTTATAACTGGAAGTTTGTACTTTTTGACCCCCTTTACCTATTTTGCCCATCCCTCCCACCCGTGCCTCTGGCAACCACTTCTATGTCCTTTCTTCAGTTAATAAATACCTAGGGACCAGCTTAACTGCCAGCTTAACTCTTTTATTGCAAACTATCCAAGTAAAATAGTATGTTCAATAATTCTGGAAGAAGACAAGTTCTTCCATTTTGAGGTAGTATCTTTTACCGTAGAGTTAAGAATTTGAAGTTTATCTGATGTTGACTTGGCATGATCAGAAATACTTTTTTGTATTATGACATTAGTGGGTTTTTTTTTTAATGTTTTTATTTATTTTTGAGAGAGAGAGACAGAGGAGAGAGACAGCCCTAGCGGGGGAGGGGCAGAGAGACAGGTAGAGAGAGAATCCCAAGTAGGCTCCAGGCTCTGAGCCCAACATGGAGCTCGAACCCACAAGCCATGAGATCGTGACCTGAGCTGAAGTCAGACGCTTGACCAGCTGAGCCCCCCAGGTGCCCTGACATTAGTTCTTAAAGGGGAAGCTCCAGGATTATCATCCTGTTATATATATAAAAAAAAAAAATCTGTATTTCAAATACAAAATGCATTTTCAGTTCTGTATTTTGGTATATATTGAATCCATATTACCCCATTGGTAGAAAGCAAGAGGAGGGTTTTTAGATTTTCTGTTATATTAACAGTTACATCAAATGTGTAAAAGAGAAGATAGACTTGAGCAGCTTGTAACACCACTGAATCTGATTTTCATTTGGTCAGATTGACAGAGTGATTTGGGAGTTTAACCTCCTCCTAAAGAGGCTCATACATGCGAAGTGTGTCAGTTGTATTGAAAAGGGCCTCAAAAGAGCTTCTCCCTGCGGGATTCAGAACTTGAACAGCATTATCAGCTACTCTCAGCGCGGCTGGTGAAATCTGGCTTCTCAGATA
The DNA here is from genome assembly GCF_016509475.1 of Prionailurus bengalensis. Lineage (NCBI taxonomy): Eukaryota > Metazoa > Chordata > Mammalia > Carnivora > Felidae > Prionailurus > Prionailurus bengalensis. The sequence continues at coordinate 82,139,046 of NC_057354.1, read as the reverse complement.
AAACAGGATCCCAAGAAATGACATTTACAAAAGTGTGGGTCGAGCCAGTTTGGAGCAAGACTTCACACATTCACACTGTAGTCCTCACTGCTGGCAGAGACCAAATTGTGAACATTTTTAGCACGGAGAGCTGGTACTTGGCTCTGACCCCCGTGGTGAGGGCCCATAGAGAACGAGATAAAGGGTTGTACAGTTCGCTCCTCATAACCACGTCCTCTTGACATTGTGAATTTTTGCACGAAATTATCCAGAAGGCATTTCAAAATGCGCTTTACTTCGTAAATCATTCCTGTAAGTGAAAAATATATAGTGATCACTGGCGAGATCGGGGTTTCCTTTTCCAAAGTTTTTGGAGCCAACTTGTAGTTTCTTCCCACCCAGGGAAAAACTGCTAGAACGCTTTGGGGGGGGGGGGAGTAAAATTTGTTTGTTTTAAATGTGAGTCATGACAAACCTAGGGATTAGAAACTCAGAAAGAGGAAAACTTATCTGAGCAGGGAGAGTAGCCAAAAAATTCGGAGGAAAACTGGGGGTAAAAAATCCTGTTGCTCCAAGACTTTTCAGACCAGTGTGCATCCGGTGGTGTTGAGACATCCCTTGCCCCCAACTACTCACCCCAATGGGCTACATGATGCCTCAAACACTCCCACCGGTCTTCTTTTAGGTGAAGGCACATCTCCACAAAGCAGAATAAAATGTTATCTGGAAGAGGGGATACATTAGTCCAGCGTGACTGATTTTCAAAGTGTCAGAGTCCCTAAGGGAGAGACGAAGGTTGGGTACATTTGGAAACTGGGAACTGAGTGGAGAAGGGAAAGGGGATCAAAAGATAGGTTCAGAGTATAAGATGGGGTGGTGCCAAGCATGAAGGGGGCCCTGGTTTGCCAAGGGAACCTTGGGGGCCTATGTTTTGGGAATAGGAGGTAGGAGAGAAGCAAAATAATCGCTGGCTGCCTGTCCAGTAAGTCCTCATCGACTATGACACGGGTACACATCTTTTTGTTTTTTTAACCAGCTTTTCATAAACTGTAACGCGACACGGGCCTTCAGTCATCACAAAGCCTGCAAACCTAGCTGCACCACACAGCTGCATGACTCTTTCCACAAGTCTATGCACCTCTGGTTTCACTGGCTTGACCAATCTCGGCCGTTCTGGGTTGTTCCCTCCCAAAGTGCTCTGCGTGCAGGAGCAGCATGGGTCCCTGAAATCCAGAGGCAGAGGTCTGATTACAGCCATCAGCCTGAACCTGCTCTCATGGACTTTTTCCCCATTGCTGCCCTTTAACAGCTAAATAAGCAGGTGGCATTTCCCCTCCTGCCCCACTCTGCCCTCTAAGAGGAGTAGTAGGAGGTGAAAGGGAAAAGGTCAGCATGTCTGAATATCCTCAGCCCACCCAGTAAGCCCTGGGATCATCAAGAACCACCGGGGTTCCCCTAGATAATTTTTCAGCATCCTTCCCTCATGCTCTGCTTTGCACATCACTCAACACGCCCTGCGTCATGGATAATTTACCAGCCTTTTTATCGGTTACATTACTTCACAGGGGGTGGAAGCTTCCAATTGGCCTGTAGCCCTCCAAAGCTTAAAAACAAGCCTATTTTCTACCATGTTGAGCTTTCAGGCTCTAGCCATTGCGTTAATATACCTGAGCCCCAAAGGACATCCTTAAAATAGGGGAGCTCCAGATAGCAGCCCTGACACATGGACCTGTTTCTCATCTAAATTAAAAATGTCCAAGTCTATTTTTTCCCCTCTTTCTGGGAAGCTGACCTAAACAAGTAAGGATGTGCTATAAATGTCTTTCAAGACTCAACTTGTAGGTTCTAATTATAATTAAGACAATAATAATATCACTTTGTATTTTCCCTGCGCCTTTCTTGCAAAGCGCCCGGAGCATTCCCAGCTACGTGAGGGCAGGTATTACAAGTTCGTTTGTGTCTACCTGCAGATTCTAATTATACCTTCTTTTGATTCTAGTTCCAAACTCCTCTTCCTTCCCAGAGCCCAAGGCGCAAGGGCGCATCACCCGGGCTAACTTTCCTGGGTGTCTGGCCTGCCCTCCACCCAGTGTTATCTGATGGAGCAGGCTTTCTCCTCTGATGTCTGACCTGGTGGCTGGGCCTGACCCTGGGGCGTTTTTAGAAGCGTGGCCGGCTCTTCCCAGTCCCTTCCTGCTGCTTGAGCCTCTCTCCATCACCGCCCTGGCTCCCCAGACTCCCCGGTGCCAGGGAGTGAGCTCGGCTTCCTGCCTCTGCCGCCAGGAAAGGGCCTTTCCTTTCATGGTGCAGGGATCCTAACCCTGCCCTGCGTGGACTTGATGCCCTCGCTGGCCCAGCTTCAAGGCGGGAATGGGCTTGGGCTTGCTTATGTCCCCGCTACTTTGTGCCAGTGTGATTGGGGCCAGGTATCACACGGCAGCTTTGTTTTGTCTTCCGGGATCTCTTAGAACTTACAGTGTGGGCTTTTCCCCTGGCCGCGGAAGGAAACCCAGACAAAGCCTCTGACCTTTCATGCCCCATTTAGCAAAACATAAAGAGTCCTATGGTCATTGAAGTCACAAAAGCAACCTCAGTTCAGAAATTAAAATGTCCAGTCTTATGTAATAATGAAAACTCTGAAGCAGGTTGAAAGCTGAGGCCTCTCCTGGCTCCAGACTCAGGCCAACTATTGGGGGCGGGCAGTGGGGGGACCGATGTGATTGATTTTCTTTTCCCACTTCTCCTCTCTTGATTCGTAGACTCCAGTTTCTGACACATTGTCTCCACCCTCACCCCCCACCCCAGGCCCCTCCCCCCCCCCCCCCCCCCCCCCCCCCCCCCCCCCCCCCCCCCCCCACTGCTGGAGAAGAAGGGGGAACTGGGGAAGGGAACAGGAAAGTTCCAGGCTGGACTTTCTCAGGACTTGGCCAATATGACAGCTCCGTTTTCTTCAGAGAACCCCCACCCCCTTACCAGAATCACTGGGTTCTCTCACCTGTGTGCCCTGGGACAGTGGTCAACGGACAAGATCCCAGTGGTTGCTTATCCCTCCTTGGTTCCCTGAAATTCAGTGACGTCTCTGCTTCTCTAAGCTGAAGTCCTTTTACACCCTGCCCTCCAACGCTGCCATCAAGGTGGCTCCGTGTTACTGCATTCTTTGTCCTGCACGCACTCGCCCGGTCCTCTCCCCGGTTCTGCCAGCAAGGCCACCAGCCGGTCCATTTAGGTTTTCCAGGCTGATCTAAGCCACAGTGACCCCCAAACTGAAGGCAATGCACATTAAGTTCTCTATAAGCCCCTCTACTGTGAGGGGAAGGAGGCACATCCTGTTTATCCCACTTGTGTACAAGGATGTGGGGGCCCTCAGCTCAGCATACCATCAGCTTTCTCCAAGAATCCTTAATGAAAATCTTGCCTCTCAACTCTGTTTTTAGGTTGGATGGAGAGAGGGCATTATGAATAATCTCTTTGTACCTCATTTTGAACATGGTTTTTATTGTTCCTAGTTCTTTGGCTATAACCCAAAACTGTGGGAGAGGGAAGCACAAGCAGAAATCCTAGCTGCTCTCCCTTTGGGACTTTAACATCACACGCTCCCAAGAGCCCTGATCGTTAGAACACAGATTTTCCCCCCACTTCCAAGTAGGAGCTTTTATGATGCCATAGTGTTGAGTCTCTGAAGAAAAATAGAATTAGGATTTCTCTGTGTGTGTGTTTCCCTGTGAAAATCAGAATAGCTATACCTTCCTGGCCTCCACCAAAATTAGACTTTTCCAACGAGGGCAAGAGAGCCATGGTATTTGAGTTCACATTATGAATGCATCTTGTGAGTACCTGGTACCCAGAAGGAGTTCATCCCACACAATCTCAATCTACTTCCCTAATTAAGACAACCACGGTACATTTTGGATTGCCTCCCCTTTCTATTAGTATCATCTGGGTGTCTAAAAGTACACTTTGGAGAAGCATCTAGACACTTTGGAAAATGATGGTCAGACACAGTTTTACCTAATGTTTCACCTTATAAAGGTAACTGCTTGATAAAACACCTACTAAAATTCAGTACCAGAAAATATTTCTATCCACACTCAAACTTGTGTGCTTTTTTAATTTGCCAATGAGAGCTACATAACTGGATGTATTTCTCACTCTGCTCTGCCTCCCAGGAAGCTCAGCACAAAAGTGAATGCTCCATTGCCCAAGCTAGTGTGTCTATCTTATTCCACTTTTAATCGTTTCCATTATTTCTCTCTCTCTTGAAAAGTTTTGCTATATTTTTGGGTATATTTTAACATCATAAACCACCTCCAATCCTTTTTTAAAAATGTCTTCAGGATATAAATCCTAAATAAATATGAATAAAACTCGCATTTATTCATGCCTTCAAAAATATTTGTTGCTTACCTCCTACTTGCCCAGCCCTTTGCAAGTTTCTCCCCAGAGGTATCACTAGCTGCCTTCCCTCCCTTTGGGAGTTTAGTCACATTGTAGACAGAGAAACAATGGTGAGCAAACCAATCTTCCCCGCCCCCCTCACAGAACTCACAGGGTACCAGGTTTACATGCAGGAGGATGGGCACTAAGAACTCAGGGCACCGAAGAAGAACCTGAGAAGGAAAGTCAGGAGATGATGGGGTTATGGAAGCCAAGGGAAGTGAGCGTTACTGAAGAAAGAATCGTCCCTGCTACAAGAAGACCAAGTAAGACAAGAAGTGAGGTGTACCCACCTAGCAACAAGAAGGTCATTAGCTACTCTTCCCAGAGCAGTTTCACTGGAATATTGGACGGGAGATGAAGAAGGAGAGACAGCAAGTGTAGACAACTCCTTCCAGAAGTTTGGCTGTGGCAGAGAGAAATGGGCTGCTGGAGGAGGACGTGATGGTTGTGCTAAGAGGGGACTCAAGACTGCAAGGGAAGGCCACCTGGGGAACTTCAAATGATTATCTGAATTTCTGTTGAGTTCCAAATCTCCTTGTGCTTAGGGTGAATGCTAATCTCCCAGAAAAGAGAGGGGTCCCAGGATGGCTGGGCTAGGAGACAAGGAGACAAGGAAGGGTACAAGAACTTGAACTGATCAGTGATTGGTTTTCTTCTCTTAAATATCACTGTGGCTGTGGCTGATATCTTCTCAGAGCACCCAGGATCCCAGGAGCACCTAAGGACTCTATTCTCGACTCCAATGTCTGGCGCACTTGGCTGCCAGTCCACAGCTGGCCTCCAGCCCAGCTTGACTTAAGAACACCAGAGTTTCCAAAATCTGCACGATCAATTCCTCCACATAGCAGAGGAAGAAGGTTGCCAACAAGCCCCACGAAGATGGGAAATAACATTCACATTCTATTTTTCCAGCCCTGGGTTCAGGTCCTCTTTGGATCTCTGCTGGTTGCTTTTCTTGTTGACCCTGCATTAGCTTGATTCATCTTAAAGATGGTTTTAATGACTTATGAAAGCAATCTGCAGTGTTGTTTTAATGTTGGGAGTCTAAAAAAGGAACCAGATAGCTTTACGGCAAATAGAAGGGCCACATGAAGCTTTTCCAAATCTGCTTTCCCAATTGTTGAAGGAAAGTGGTAACTTTCTCCAAAACCATTGTGACTCAATATATAATTACACGATATTCTGCCTGCTCTTTCTTCTTTATCGTGCACTCAACTTGTATATCATGTAAACATTCAGTCAACTCTCTCCTATTTTATAATGAGATTTTTGCGTTGCTTGCATGTCTCTCTTTGTGTTGGCTTCTGGGAGGCTCATATTTGGGCTTTCTTTTCAGATACAGCAAACTTCTTGAACTTTTTGGTTGGCATATTTCTTTATCCACTTTCTTTGACTCTTTTTTTTTTTCAATTTTGCCCATATTTTATTTACTTCCCGTACATGAAGCATTTTTGGAAGCTGCTTCATATTTTTTTTTAAACGAGGTAGGGAATAAATAAAATCGATAACCAATTTTACAATGCTCTGTTTTATGAATCCATTCTGCTTTCAGCTTATTCTCATTTGTGGTGTAGGAGGGATTCTCCACCTATTTTCAGAGATAAACTCCTTGCCATTTCACCAAAGACTTCAGGTAGGTGTGTGTGTGTGTGTGTGTGTGTGTGTGTATAACACGACACAGCTGAATTGTTGAGAATGTGAACTTTGGAGAAAGACTGCCTGGGTTCAAATCCCAAATCCATTATTGACTAGCTGGGTGACTTAAGCAAGTTTTTTAATTCTACGTACTTCAGCTTTAATTATGAGAATAATGCTTACTTCCCAGTGTGATCGTAAGGATGAAATGCTAATACGATCATACACAGGAAGTGCTTACAACAGGTGCTCAATTACCGTTAATGGTCATCGCTGTTGTGGGGCAGGCAGGTAATGCTGAAAATCGAGGCTCTCTACAGAGAGAGAAGAGGAGATGGTACCACTAGTTGTCCTCTCTCTTCTTGGGACATTATCCAGACTGTAGAGAAGAAAGACAGGGCTGGGCCTGCTGAGTGGCTTAGAAACACCCCCCTCTGCCCAGCAGGCCCGTTTCCTGGTGGAGACTCTCGCTTGACAAGGTCTCACCCTAATTTCCCTGCTTTATTGGTTGGACCAAAAAACTTCAGAGGGAGCTGTGTCTCTTCTTCAATTTAATCCATCTCTCAAGCTTTTAATTCCAATGGCTTAGACTTTCAGTTTGGTTCTTTGTTATTATTAGTCAGGGAGTCCATTTTTATTTTTATAAAGCGACATGTGCTCATTGTTAAAGGAGACAAATGGTCCTATAAGGGAATCTTCTGTTCTCCTCCCCAGAGAAATCACTTTCAGCTCTATTAGTTGATTATTTGGGATTTACTGCTCTCTCTCTAAATAACATGTTCGTATTGTTGTTTCTTGCCTGCTTATTAGTTTGGGCGACTGGCATTATATTGCAATCCTGCTATGGAAAATAAGGTTTGAGTTTGCTTCCAGTCATGCCTCCCCACATTCACCCAGTCTCCCCACATTCCATCCTTCCATAGGTTATTCTCTGAGTTGATTAGATCACTACTCAGTGTTTAGATTGTTGTGATCACATAAACACCTTTGATTGCTGGGCCATGTAAGACTACTTTGCCTTTCCTGTAACAGTTTTGTTTCCCATGGAATCAATACTTGTTTTTCTCAACTGCTTATTTTTTTTTTTATGAATTTACTGCTCATTTAATCCCAACCCTCTGATGGTTGTTTAAACCTTCTCTTAGCCTGTTCAAATATATCAGTATCTCATCAACCTTGTCTTTTTCTTATTAAGAAAATTAAGAGAGGTTCTTTATATATCCAAAATATTAATTTTTGGCTAGTTTGTTGCCATTATCTTCTTTCATTTTTTACTTTGTTTTTTCACTCTTTTAGTGGCATGTTATGATGAACCGAAGTTCTACTTTATTTTACATACTCAAATTATAGTTTCTTTTATATTTTTGCACATTTCTTTGTGAAAATTTTCCTCATTCAGTGGTCATAAGAACATCCTACATTTTTTTTAAAAATGTTTAAGTTTTGGGGCGCCTGGGTGGCGCAGTCGGCTAAGCGTCCGACTTCAGCCAGGTCACGATCTCGCGGTCCGTGAGTTCGAGCCCCGCGTCGGGCTCCGGGCTGATGGCTCGGAGCCTGGAGCCTGTTTCCGATTCTGTGTCTCCCTCTCTCTCTGCCCCTCCCCCGTTCATGCTCTGTCTCTCTCTGTCCCCAAAATAAATAAACGTTGAAAAAAAAAATTTAAAAAAAAATGTTTAAGTTTTGTCTTTTTAACACTTAAATATTTAATCTATTTAGAATTGATTTCTGTGTGTGGTATGATGTAGGAACTCAATTTCTCCACCCCCCATCTTTTTTTTAATGATTAACCAATTATCCCAGCTCCATTAAATTTTTTTTTTTAACTTTTTTAATGTTTATTCATTTTTGAGAGACAGAGAGAGACAGAGTGCGAGCAGGGGAGGGGCAGAGAGAAAGGGAGACACAGTATCTTAAGCAGGCTCCAGGCTCTGAGCTATCAGCACAGAAGCTGACATGGGGCCTGAACCCATGAACTCTGAGATCATGACCTGAGACAAAGTCAGATGCTTAGCTGACTGAACCACCCAGGTGGCGACCACCAGCCCCCCACCCGCCGCCACCCCAGCTCCATTTTTGATTACCCCATTCCCTTCTTGGTTGATATATAATGCTTGCTGTATTATGAATCAAGTTTTTCTCATACGATGAATTCATTTCTAAGCTCTCTTCCATTCCATGGGAGTAGTCTCTTTGCCTACCACCCCCCACCCCCCCATCAATTCTCCCCTCCGCCATGTCTTAATTGCTAGGATTTTACAGTAAACTCTGATATCTGGTAGGCAAGTTCTCTCCCTCCTTCTTCTACTTCTCCCTCTTCAGGATTTGGTCTCCTTTTTCTGGCCCTTTGCCTTTTCATATGCGTTTTATAAGCAGTTGGGGTTTTTTTGCAGAATATCCACAAAATATTTCCAGTGATTGAAACTACAGATAAACTTGGGGCAAATTGATCTTCATGTTACTAGGTCTTCATACCCTTGAACATAACTTATGTTTCATTTGGAGGACTTTTATTTTATTTTTTTAAGATGATTTATTTTTGACAGAGAGAGAGCGCACATGTGCAAGCAGGGTAGGAACAGAGAGAGAGAGAGAGAGAGAGAGAGGGACAGAGGATCCAAAGGGGGTTCCGCCCTGACAGCGGAGAGCCCAATGTGGGGCTCAAACTCACAAACTGTGAGATCATGACCCAAGCTGAAGTCCCATGCTTAACTGACTGAGCCACCCAGGCACCCCTCATCTGGGGGTCTTTTAAATCTCTTTCAATGAGCTCTTTTTCCTTTTTTACTATTTTTTTTAATCGAGGTATAGTGAACATACATTATAATAATTTCAAGCGTACAATATAGTGATTCAACAATTCTATACATGACTCGGTACTCATTATGGTAAGTATGCAACGAAATCATATTTTACATCAAGGCTGAGACAAGTTTTTTTTTTTTCCTTAAGTTTATTTATTTTGAGAGAAAGAGGAGGGGGGAGGGGCAGAGATAGAGAAACAGAGAGAATCCCAAGTAGGCTTTTCACCGTCAGCGCAGAGCCCAATGTGGTACTCAAACTCACAAACTGTGAGGTCATGATCTGAGCCGAAGTCAGACACTTAAACAAGTGAGCCACCCAGGCACCCCAAGACCAAGACAAGTTTTTAACGTTAGGATCATAGCCTGGGTTTCTACATTCTGTAGATAATATGAGTTCAGATCTCACCTTATGCACAGTACAACTCCTATTCACCCCTGGCTTTGATTTTTCTTTTTGCTTCTGTAACTTGGCAATTTTCTTTTCTTGATTTCATGCTAAGTCATATACTAAGAACATTTTGCTTATATTTTATCTAGAAGTTCTTAAGCGTTCAGAGTGAGTGAAGGACTTCCACTTGTGTGTTTATCATCTTTAGCTGAAGTCCTCCTGATAACCCTGTAAAACATCTTTCTTGGCTTCACAAATGAATCAGAGGTTGGAAAACCTGTGATAGAGAACACAGTGTAGCTTTCTGTCATCAGCCGTGTCTGTCTGGGCCCATTCCCATCCTTCTCCTTTTGGGCTTCCTAACTTATTTGGATTGTCAACAAAGGCACATCTACTTCCTCAACACTCTGATGACTTTTTTTTTTTTAATTTTTTTTCAACGTTTTTATTTATTTTTGGGACAGAGAGAGACAGAGCATGAACGGGGGAGGGGCAGAGAGAGAGGGAGACACAGAATCTGAAGCAGGCCCCAGGCTCTGAGCCATCAGCCCAGAGCCCGACGCGGGGCTCGAACTCACGGACCGTGAGATCGTGACCTGGCTGAAGTCGGACGCTTAACCGACTGCGCCACCCAGGCGCCCCACTCTGATGACTTTTAAGAAGCACTCAATAATAGCAGAAATAAACCTATTAAGAGGTGACCGCTAAGTTTGCAAATATTTATTAGTTATTTCTTTCATGGATGAAAAAATTAGAAACACATGTGGTAGCAGCCAATAACAAAGCTTTTCTGGACTGCAGACTACAGGTCTTCATCCTTTCCTCTCCTTTCCTCCTCGAAGTAAACAAAAACGCCCGTTAACCCCAGAGGCTATCAGACAAATGTCCATCGTGCTGACCTTGCTTGACGCCTTTTAGAAAAGCTGCATACCCTTAGAAGTAATTTGCAGAGCCGTGATCTCTCAGCCAGCAACTACAACGTCAGTGTTCAGCAAGCTCCCGCTGAGTAAGAAAACAGAAGATTTAACCACACTAGTAGGAAAGTCAGATGTTTTACATATAGACCACGACATTGTGCTGCTGGCTGCCTTCTGCAGAAAGATCCCAGGCAAACATATTTCCTCTCTTGAGAGGATCAGACGCCTACGGAACCATTCTCTCCCCAGCACACAGTGTAGTCAAGCGAAAACAACTCACGGATGAGGTAGGAAATGTCTCTGACAGAGAAGGGTAAGTGGAGGGTATTTCACAGAGATTAGCAGTGAAGTTAAGCATGGTGCTGCCTTTTTTTTTTTTTTAACGTGTATTTATTTTTGAGAGAGAGAGAGAGAGAGAGAGAGACAGAGCATGAGCAGGGGAGGGGCAGAGAGAGAGGGAGACACAGAATCTGAAACAGGCTAGGTTCCAGGCTCTGAGGCTGTCAGCACAGAGCCTGACATGGGGCCCGAGCTCTGGAACTGTGAGATCATAACCTGAGCTGAAGTCGGATGCTTATCCAACTGAGCCACCCCGGCACCCTTAGCATGGCGCTGTCTGGGAGGGAGCAGAAAACAAAGAGAAGACGGAGCTCTATTTCACAATGGGCCTGAGCTCATTTCTGCTCTGCGGCTGTAGGTCTCTGTTTGGCACCAGACTGAATGGGATTCTGAGTGTTCATGACTCTCAAAATGAAATATGACCAAAGAGTCCTAAATTCCTATGATAAGATGATATATACTGTTATTATTATTCAAAAATAATAATGATAATGCAGTAAAAGAGGAATTAAAAGAGAAATGGCCCCCCTTGGAAGATGATTGCTTGGTGCCTGGAGAAGTAGAAGCTGAAGCAGCCCTGTCTGGCCCTCCTCCCTTCCAGGGAAAGAAGATGGTCCTTAAGCCTGACAACAGAATCATGGTTTGGACTCCAGGAGTCCAGGTAATGGAGTTTCCGCTTCTTTGCAGTCACCAGAGATATGTCTCGTTCTCAGAGGAAAATAGTGAGGTGGTAAACTGGAGGGCTGGGAAGGTGGGGGGACCTGGGTGGTAGGAACTGGGGTTCTAGCTCCTATAAACACTGTGGACCTAAGCAAGGAGTGAAAGCAGTAGAACACCCCGCCCCCTGAGTGCTTGGACAATGAGCACATCAGCAACTGACCGGTGTGGGCCGGAGGCCAGAGAGCCTCCTCGAAAGTTCTGCTTTATGTAAGTTTCCTCAGACCTTCTCATATCTTGAGGGGGATATTTCCAGTAATGAATAAGATGTAGACGGTAAAGGCTCAGGGTAAGATGTCATCTGATTTAGAAAGTATTTGGGTAATTTTTTTTTTTTTTTTGTACTCAAGTGTGGTGTTTACAAATACATACCTGCCACAAAAGCCACTTTTTTCCTCAGCACTTTTATGCCAGGCATGGAGCTGAGGACTTACATGCTTAATTCTTATGAAAATCATTTCAATGTATGTATTACTGTTGCTGGAGACATAGCTTTGATGGGGACCAATGGCTGACATCCTATACCCTAGAGCAAGCATATTTTAAACCATCCAAACAGTGTTTGGATTTTGTTATGCAAGTAATGTAACATATGGAATGTAAGTCACATTTCTACTTGTTCCTTGAGTGTGCAAAAATTGCAAGCTTTCCATTGACATAAAACATAAAAATGAAAAACAATGCATACTGTCCTAACAGAGGCTGAAGAGGCATCAGCAGGGTCCTGGGTTTGGGAAAGACTGACTGACTCGAAGGAAGTGAACATTTAGAACCACGGGCAAAGGGCTGACCATGCAAGGGCAGCCCCCAACCAAAACAAAATACTTCAGGCCTGCTACCTCTAGGATTATCCCCACTTTACAGATGAGGAAAATGAGGCAAGAGTGTTTGAGCAGCTGCCTAAGGTCACACTCCTGATAATAAAAGAGACAGAAATTGAACTCAAAGTCATCTGATTTCAAAGTCTATGAAATTTTACAGTTTGAGTCGATCCTTCCCCTCTCTCCCCTTCCCTTGATGTTTTGAAGATTCTCCATCAGGGAAAGGAACTGCATTTAAAAAAAAAATTATGTTTATTTATTTTTGGGGGGAGAGAGAGAGAGAGCGAGCCAGGGAGGGGCAGAGAGAGAGAGAGAGAGGGAGAGAGAAATCCCAAGCAGGCTCCCAGCCATCAGAGCAGAGCCCGACATGGGGCTTGAACTCACAAACTGTGAGATCATGACCTGAGCAGAAACCAAGAGTCAGTCACTTAACTGACTGAGACACCCAGGTGCCCCAGGAGCGGCATTTGGATCTCCGCAATGACATCCCAGATTTGAAGCAAGAGAAACAGCCCCAGAAGCTGCACTGATATCCCTAGTGTTTTCATTTCTTCTCTCTTTGGTCCTTTTTTAAGCACAGAGCACTCGAAGCAAGGTGGTGTTAGAGGCACACGGAGCCACATCGTTTCAGCTTATTGCTTCCAAAATGCATTTTCAGAGCCGCTTCCATTCCCCCTCGCCCCAACCAGCCAGACGTCCTCCCGCCCACCCACCATGTGCTGGCCATGTGCAGCCAAGCCGCCTGTCCCTAGCACCTCTGCGGGGTGGCAACAGCTCGGTCCTATCAGAGATTAGCTGCAGAAACCCCACTGTTCATCAGCACCCCTGCATCTGAGCTAGAAATAGCCCAGCAGTTTCCATGTACCATAAAGAATAGAATAGGGATGGATGTGGGTAACTTTTTTTCAAGCCATTTGGTACTTGATTGTTTTTGTATTGGGCTGTGTACACGACTTCTTTCCAGAGTCAATAGAACCCATCCACATTTGGGGAAAGGAAGCCTTATACTGCCGGCCAATACAAAGACCTGGGCAGGCAGGTCAGCAGCCCCGTTTTCTGCTGTCCCTTCTCCCTTCATCTTCAGGGAAGCTGGGGGGGGGGGGGGGGCTTTTCCTTTTTCTAACAGCCTTGGTCTTAAATGTCTTCTAAAAATCTCTTCTGCTGTTACTAGGAGACAGGCCTTATCACTCTGGGAACTGAATGTGCCAGGGCAGGATACAGGGATGTGGGCAGGTGAGGGTGGCAATCAATGGTTCATAGAGTAAGGCCATCAGAGTGAACAATACTCCTCCTCACTGACTTCTGATTGACTGCTAAGCGCAGGTTCCCTCCATCACTCCCTCTTTACTTCGTTGGTCTTCCTAAGAGCCTGAGGACTCTTCACTGGGAGAGAACCCCGGCCGCCTCTGGTCCTTAGGGCTCCTTTGGCACAGCCTTTTGCCCAGGTTCATATCCAGGGAAATGATCCTGGCTAGATTTCAGCCTCCATTTACTCCCTTAGTCGGATGCCCATGCGCAGGGTACGACCTGCACAGCTGTGCATGGAGTCCCTTGTCCTTACTGCCCACCTCCTCCTGCCAGTGTAAAGATGGTCATTTCTCACGTCCTCTTCTGCTTTTCAGAGTCAATTTGCTCAAGGTCAGTGAATCAGCTGCATTTTAGGTACTTTGTCCTGAGCAGTTTTAATCTGAGAGATAGATACCAGGAAAGGAAGATTCCCTAGACTCCAAGGGTATATGTTATAGGGAGGATTCGTAGATACCAGGTTCTGTTAGCTTAGGCACCTGTCAGAGTCTGCAATTTTCAAACACCGTGGGACATTAGTCACCCAGCTTTCAAAATGTATTATTGCCTGGATCTTCTACAAAGAGATCCTTTTATGGGGTGGGATATAATAAGGGCTAAGTAAAAACAGAAGAAAGACAACTCTAAGTCTTGAACAAACTCAAAGCCCTTTGTTCATGATTTGTTCACCAAATATGTATTAAGTGCTTATTGTGTGCCAGGTGATAGGATATGAGAATGAACAAAAAGAGACATGAGACATTAAAAAACTGACATAGCAGGGGAGAGAGAGATTAAACAAAGAAACCCACAACAACATAATCACAAGCTGTAAAAGTTCTATGAATGAACAGTACTCACTGCATTTTGAGGACATAGAGTATGTCTTATTTGTTCTGGTATCACCAATGCCTGTTACTCAATAGGTGCTAAATAAATATTTGTAGAATCGATGGATGGATGAATAACTACATGAAAGAAAGAATAATTGCATAGCATAAGAACCACCTAAATGCACATCATTGAGATATTGTGAAGACGGAGAGCTGTTATTTCTGGGTGATTTTCTTACCTTGATTAAACTTGCATTGCAATCTCAGATTATCAAATCTCTCTGCAGATCTGCTATAAACTGGCATGGTCCAGAATCCCAGGCATGTAGCATCTCCTCACAGGACCTTGTTTGCTACTCCGAAATTCTTGGACTGAATGTGGGTTTCTGGAAACCAAGTAATGTAAATAGCCCTTCAGTAGGAAGAGGCAAAACCTGAAGGTACGGTGTGATTTCTACCACATTCTCTTTGTAGCTCTCTTTAGGTTTTCTTCCGGGTTTATGGCATTGTGGTCATCTCTGATGTTCTGATTTCCTACTTGCCTCGGTTGAGACTCTTTGGTTATAAGATACTGAAATACATTTAAAGAAACTAAAAAAGGGGGAATCATAAAGAAAGAGGGAAGAATCTCATAGGAACCAGTTTAGAAAGTAGAGCTAATCTCTCTATCCCTTTCCCTTTCCCTTCCTCTCCCTCTCCACCCCCTCCCATACCCCTCACCTAGAAACCATAATGCCCAACATCTCTTCTTTGCCCTGCTTATCTTCCCCATTCTCTCTGCAGACTGACTTTCTCTGCAAGGCTATTGTTAGGATTACACTGAATGTATGGATCAAGTTGGGAAGAAGTAACCTCTTGACAATATAATTTTCCTATCCATAAATATGGAATATCTTCCCATTTATTTAGTTCTTTGATTTCATTTATCAGGTTTTGTATTCAGATCTTGTATGTATCTTGTTAGTATTTCATTGGGGGGGGTGCTAATGTCAATGGCATTATGATTTTAATTTCGAATTCTACTTGTTCCTTGTGGGCATTTAGGAAGCAACTGGCTTTTGTACATAAACCCTAATCCTCCAACATTGCCATAATCACTAATTCTGGGGACTTTTGGACAGTTCTTTTGTATTTTCTACATAGATGGTCATCCCAATCTGTATACCTTCTAATTAATTAATTAAGTCTTATTGTATTATGCCTTGCAAATACAGTACTATATTGAAAAGGAGACATGAGGTGTGCCTGGGTGGCTCAGTTGGTTAAACATCCAACTTCAGGTCAGGTCACGATCTCACGGTCCATGGATTCAAGCCCCACATTGGGCTCTGTGCTGATGTCTCAGAGCCTGGAGCCTGCTTTGGATTCTGTGTCCCCCTCTCTCTGCCCCTCCCTTGGTCACGCTCTGTCTCTCTCTCTCAAAAATAAATAAACATTAATTAAAAAAAAAAAAAAGAAAAGGAGACGTGAGAGGGGACATCCTTGTACTTAATTTTCGTGGAGAATATTCGAGTTTCCTACCATTAAGTATGATGTTAATTGTAAGTTTTTTATAGATAGTCTTTATCAAGTTTAAGAAGCTGTAGATTTTTTATGACACATCACTTTTTTTGTCCCTGTAATTGCAGTTGTTTCTTTCGGCATCTTCCCTTAGGCTGTTCTCCCTGGGTCAAGTGCAGAGAAGCCAGGTCTCATCAATTCTTGGCACTCAAAGGCCCACTGATGTGCCTTAGGAGCACACCCCACAGGTCAGAAGCTCTGGAGTTCCCTGAATCATGAAGTCCTTTGGGACCATCCCTTCTTCTTCACGGCTGCCAGTCACCTCCTCCCAGAGCAACTTATTGTGAAGAGGGTCCATTGGGAAGGTGTCTTCTTGCTGTTGTCCTCTAGTGGCTGGACAAGATGGGGATGGCCTCCTGGAGTTAAGACAAAGGGAGACACTCCAACTGCTCAGGATATGGGAGGCAACTGAATGCGGCGAGGGAGTTCCTCCCAGATCCCTAGACCCTGTGAAGAGCATATAGATTAGAAGATGCACAACTTGAATATAAAGGATTTTTTTGAACAGTCTTCTGGGTGTTGAGTCTGTGTCTGGTGAGCTAAAATAAACCGTGCTACCTATGTCTTCCTCTAATAATCAGTAGATGTGCCCCCATTTCCCTAGGCAATGTTTGATCACTGTTTCTCACACCAGAATGTAAAGTTCCCCAAGGGTAGTGACTGTGTCTGTTTTGGTTCACATGGCAGTCTCTGCCCAGCCCAGTGCTTGGCACATTGGAGGCCCATGGTAAATACTTGCAAAAGGTCTATATATCTGACCAGGAAGATGGGAGGCTAAGTGGACAGCCAGCATTGGACGATGGGGGAAAGGCTGAAGATGAGAGCGTGTGTAGAGCCAAAAGTCAAGTCAGGGCATGGGAGAATGTGGAATAGGATCAGGACCAGAGAAGAGGGGCCAGCACTTAGTAAAACATGGAGGAGACCCTAGGCAGTTCTGGGGAAGCAAAGAACAAATGCAGAGGGCCAGACAATGACAGCAATGAAAGTAGGACTAGCAGGCCGAGCGAGCAAGTTGGAGGGGTCAGCAACCCTGGGACTGCTGCCCAAAGCAGGTGTCTACTTGCCTGGGTGAGCAGGACAGACTGCATTTAATGGTCAGAGGTTAAAGAGCAGGTAGAATGTGATTAAGCAGTGGTTTTCAATTCTGGCTGCACATTTGAATCACTGGGGGTAATTTTTTAATATATAAAGGTACCGGGTTCCATGTCCAGAAATTCTGATTTTGTTTTCATCCTGAAGGCAAGGAGAGGCTACTGAAGGTTTTAAGGATGTGTGTGTGTGTGTGTGTGTGTGTGCGCGCGCGCACGCACGCATGCATGTGTGTTGATGTTTATTTGCATAACAGATTGCAGAGACCGGTTAGCAGGGTATTGGGCATATGACTCAAGAATAGGTATTTTGCAAAACTATCCCATGCATTTAAAATATGCAGTTGGGTTGGGGAACCACTGTTCTAAAACAATAGTCTTTAGCCTTGGCTGCACATTGTATTCATCTGGGGGGCTTTAAAAACTTTTGATGCCTAGACCTCACTCCCAGGGATTCTGATTTAATTCTGTGCAGAGAGATTTTTCAAAACGCCTCCAGATGTTTACAGTGTGTGACCAGGGTTGAAAACCACTGTGTCTCACTGTTGTGAGACTTGCCACTCAGTGTGGTCCAAAGACCAGCAGTATAGACATCATCTATGAACTTGTTGGAAATGCAGAATCTCAAGTTCTACCCCAGATCTACTGATTCAGAATCTGCACTGTAAACAGATTCCCTGAGTGATTAGCATGTATAGTAAAGTTTGAGAAGCATTGGTCTAGAGCAGTAATTCTCAAAGTGTGTTCCTTAGAGCAGCAACAGCATCACTTCGGAACTCATTAGAAATGCAAATTCATGGGCCACTGAATCAGAAACTCTGGGAGATGAAGTTTAGGATTTCGTTTTAACAGGCCATCCATTATGGTTTCAGAACAATAATTATAAAGGGAGAAGGCAACAACTTCAGATTGCAAATCCACCAGGGAATCTGGCCAGCTGAGTATTTGAGAGATTTGGGGGTTAACTCACTTTTCTAACCTCTTTGTGCAGCTTTGGCTTTCAAAAGACTTGGAATAAATAAATAGCAGTTTCTCCTCTGTGAGAGCCACCTTCCTCCCATCTTGGGACACATCCGGTTGGAGCGATGGCTTGACATTTTTCTCACGATCTCTCTGATCCCCCTCTCAGGATCTCTGCCAGAGGCTACGCCGTCTCCTGCCCAAAGGCTGACTTCCCAATGACTTTCATATTAAATAAAGAAAAGATGGGGCAGAGAAAGCAGCTGCGGGGCCTCCAAGGCACAACCCAAGAAGAACTAAGGAAACAAACACTATCTGCTCACAGGAAGTGAGTTTCCTCTTTATGGCTCAGGTGCACAGAGTGAGACCTGTGGCAGAGGGAGAGGTTACTGCAGTTGACCTGAGGAAGGAGAATTCTCCCTGCAGGTGCATTTCTCTGGCTGCCCCCTCTGTGTAACAATGTGTAGCCATAGGTATGATTTGTCCCAAGGTATCCAGCTCTTCTCCTCCATCTTGTGACTAAGCCAGGCTTTGGTCAGGCAGCAAGCTGTAGAAAACATGCGTATTTTGGCACTGGAATAAGGAGCTAACACTTCACAATAATGGGATCAAGGGTGGGCCTTCCCTCTCTTTGTGGACTTTTAAGCAATGTGCAGAAGGTCTATAAATGTGCTTCAGGGACAGGCCAGAGGGCTGAGGCTTGAGTGTTCAATATAATACAAGAAGAAGTTTTGTGTCCTCATCATTCGCCTCCCCTAGTGGGAAGGGGAAGGGTCTTTTGGTGAGGCAAAGACATACTTTGCTAGTTTAAGAATGGGGTCAAATTGGGGCGCCTGGGTGGCTCAGTCATTTGGGTGTCTGACTTCAGCTCAGGTCATGAGCTTGCGGTTCGTGAGTTTGTGCCCTGCATCGGTCTCTGTGCTGACAGCTCAGAGCCTGGAGCCTGCTTCGTACTCTATGTCTCCCTCTCTCTCTGTTCCACCCCCACTGTCTCTCTCTCTTTCTCAAAAATAAAGACTAAGGGGCCCCTGGGTGGCTCAGTCGGTTAAGCGTCCGACTTCAGCTCAGGTCACGATCTCACTGTCCGTGAGTTCGAGCCCCGCGTCGGGCTCTGTGCTGACTGCTCAGAGCCTGGATCCTGTTTCAGATTCTGTGTCTCCCTCTCTCTCTGCCCCTCCCCCGTTCATGCTCTGTCTCTCTCTGTCTCAAAAATAAATAGACGTTAAAAAAATTTTTTTAAATAAATAAATAAAGATTAAAACTTTTTTTTTTAAAGAATGGGGTCATATTAGTAGGGGTTATATGTTTCTGTGATGGAATGATTGAGATATTATTTTGAGGTTTAGTCTTGCTAGTTTTTTCCTCCCCTATTCCAAGAAGGTAGCTGGGCCCTTTGAGGTTCCTTCCAGGAGAAAAATTGTCCCAAACTTGGAAATAGGCAAGAGAGAGTAAGATTTAAGTGTTGTTTTAGGGCACTGCTGGACCTGTCTATTTACTAGGCCTATTTTACAACTCTGTAGGGATGAGGTGAACTTACAGATTTTTGTCGGGTAGAGATGCAAACAATTTCTGTCCCTCAGAACAGATAACCCTCAAAGTTACGGTGAATGGCCCTGTTGGACATTTTACCCCATTTTGTATGTGAACCAGCAATCTACGAAGCCGTGTACAAGATTCTCAAAAGCTGTTTGGAGCAGCTTCACATCCAACCAGTTTCTTTGCAAAATGGGGCTGAATACAATCTTCTACATGTGCTCATTTTATATTTACACGAGAGTCACATTTCTTAACCTTTTGAGAATGTAACATTCTTTTAAGACTGGTTTATGTTACAGACACCTTCTCTTTCTGGCTTTTGTTTTTCAAAAGCCTAAGCTTCTTGGCAGGTTTATGCTCAGTGGGGAGGGAAAGAAGACAGAAACAGCCATACGGAGTCGGGGAGATTCCCCCCAAACTGGGCAGGTGATGGGCCCACAGGTTCTAAAGTTTATGTTGACCCCTGGCCTGCTCTCTCACAGAGTCCTGGGAAACTAGTAGGTTTCCCAGAGGGCGATGATGACTAGGGCACCCAGGCATTGTGTTCTCAGCCTCTACAGTGATCAGGTACAGAGCATGGGCTCTGATTAAAGTTACTGGCTCAAAGGGGCCACATGAGCTTCGTTAACGCTCTTGAAAAGGGACCGGTGTGAGTGAAAGACCTGATGGTCTCTGAGGATCCTTATACCACCCTGAGGGATTAAGATCTCCAATAATTACTGAGCTCAAATTTGGGAAATCTGAGACTTAGAATCAGATGTAAATAGAGCAAATTAATGTGACATTTGTCACATACCCTAGATAGTGGGATAAGATCCCTGCCTACTACATTAGCAGGTGAAAGGTTTGTTTGTCTGACCTCTGTTCCAATTGGAGGTGCCTGAAAAGCCCCACACATCCTCCCACAATGGAGAGATGGGGCAGCTAAGTAAGGAGGTGTCCCTAGTTCCAGGGGAAGCTGATCAGCCTGTTGAAATCCATCACCAGTGCTGGAGAAATAGTTCTCACCAACCTGGGGGGCAGCAGCTGGTCTGCTGAAAGGTAGGATCAATCCAACATGCGGTCAAAGTAATCACTCTAGGGTGATGTGAGAGAATATTTGGTAGAGTCCCCTGCCCCAAAATACCAACCTCAGCCCCTTAACTTTCTGAATCAAAGCTTCTTTCTGTCGAGCCTTCAGGTTTGCAGATCTCAATACACATATCCCTGGAAAAGATTTCTATTGAGTGTTTCTCAGGTGTGGTCAATGAAAATACCTAGGTCAGAATCAGCTGGGGGAACTTAATAAAAACGTGTATTCCCGCGTGCTGCTCGAGACCTGCTGAATCATGGGAAGGAGAAAGGGGGAAGCGTACCTATGTTTTCAACCAGTGTCCTAGGTGATTCTGATATCCTCTGAAATCTGACAACCTCTAGAACAGGGTTAAGAGGAAGGGCAACAACTTGGCAATAAGCATGTGGGTCAGGGCTCACTATCTTGGGGGGTCAAGGGCAAAAGAAAGTGGCCTCCTATGAATTATGGGACCCCTATGTGGTATGAAGGGTTTGCGTTAGAAGCTTATGTATATTTTTCAGGAAAGAGTGGTCTTTCCTCCCGTCGGGTCTCTCAAGCCTTGCTATTCAGAGTGTGGTCAGAGCAACAGAAGCAGAGCATCACCCTGGTGCTTTTAGAAATGCTGACTCCCAGGGGCGCCTAGGTGGCTCAGTTGCTTAAGCGTCCCACTTCGGCTCAGGTCATGATCTTGCAGTTTGTGGGTTCAAGCCCCACGGTGGGCTCTGTGCTGACAGCTCAGAGCCTGGAGCCCTCTTCAGATTCTGTGTCTCCCTCTCTCTCTGCCCCTCCCCTGCTTGTGTTCTCTCTCTCTCTCAAAAATAAAATAAACATTAAAAACAGTTGTTTAAGGGGTGGCTGGGTGGCTCAGTCAGTTAAGTGACCAACTTTGGCTTAGGTCATGATCTCACGGTCTGTTAGTTCGAGCCCTGTGTCAGACTCTGTGCTAGCAGCTCGGAGCCTGGAGCCTGCTTCAGATTCTGTCTCCCTGTCTCTATGTCCTTCCCCCGCTCGTGCTCTGTCTCTGTCTCTCAAAAATAAACAAACACATTACAAAAAATTTTTTTTAGAAATGCTGACTCTCAGGCTCCACCCCAGATCCACCGACTCAGACTTTGCATTTTAACACAATCCCCTGGTAATTCTCTCCCACGTTAGGTTTGAAAAGCACTGCCCTAAGGCAGGTGGGGACGCTGGATTACTGTTCTTGTGTGTTGTAGCACACACCCTTTGGGGGCCTTGCGGCTCCGCTCCTGTGTGTGGTTCTGTGGCTGAGCCAGCCTGGGCCTCCCACCGAGCAGCCATCGCTGCCCCCTACCTCCTTGCTTCAGGCTCCCCACCACCAGGGTGAGGTCAGCAGGGGCGCTGCAGAGGCCCCCTGTGGCTTTCCTTCCCAGGCAGCTGGGAGCTGTGCCCATCTGCTCCTGCAGAAGAGCCAGGCGGCTGGAGGGACAGTCACCCTCAAGTGGCACAACTGAGAGGTAATGAGAGAAATGAGTTAAATCGCACCCCCCCTCCGCCCCTTTGGCCATAGACTCTGTAGGTGAGCGAAACGAAGGGGGCTGGGTGATACCTCTCAGTCCCTTCCCTGCAGGCTCCCACTGAGCGTGCTCCTGACCTGGGTCTTGGCTGCCCTCCCGCTGCTCAGTGCTCACCCACACTGTCCTTCCTCTTCAACACCGCCTGCCAGGAGACTCGTTACTCCACTCCCAGCATGGAGCTGGCTGGCGGCCAGGGTCTGGCCGCCGACAGACTGCCTAACCACTTAGCCAGAACGACGGCCTCCTCTCCAGGAGCAGCAGCTGCTATCTCCTCTCTGCCCTGCAGCCTGCAGAGGAGCCTCCCGGCTCGTCTGGATCCGGGCATGGCTGGGGGCCCCTCTGGCGGTGGGCTTCGGAGCCTCCTTGGCTCCATTCTCTCTCTGTGTGTCACCACTTCCCATATCTGCTCGTTCCCTTCCTCTGCCTTGCTTATTCCTCTGTAATTCCTTCTGATATTATTTCTCCCCACACCACCCCTCAGTCATGGTTGCCACCTATATACAGACACGCTTCCCTACCTCACAGCTCTAATATCTCCTTTAACCCCAGGAGATGGGGCTACTGCCTTGCTTCTCTCTCCCCCAACAATACAACTCCTTGGAACAATTGTCTTCACATATTCTCTCCCATTCCTCCTTTCCATTTGTTCTCCTCACTGCAGCTTGCCTTCTACCCACACCGCTCCACCCAGACTGTTCTTACAAAGACCACACGCCCACCATGTTGTAAATCCAATAGTCATTGCAGGCTTTGCGTGCTTGACTTCTCAGCGGTCTTTGATACAGGGACACACCCTAGTTCCTGACACTCTCCCATCTTTTGTCTCCGTGGCAGCCCAGACTCTTTGTTTTCTTCCTATCTCCTTTAGGCTGGTTTCGTCAGCTTCTTCCCTTCTGTGTGACCCGGAAATGTGGCAATTTATCTACACTCAGCTCTGGGCCCTCTTTTCTTTCCTACCTGCTTCTCTTCCTCAAATTTAGAGCCCCAAATGATTTCTTTATAGAAAAATAAAATCCTTTTTTTCTAGAGATTTTAATCATGGTCTGAGATTCATTCCTAAAGAACGAGCAAACATAAGTCTTTAGTTTCAAACCATGATAAGTGCTTTGAAGAAAGCATTTAAATAGAGAGCGAGTCTAGTGGAGAGACTGATTCACACTGATTTATACTGATTCATGCCTCAGAGGAGGCACATCTGAGGAAGCGATGTTAAAGCTGAGAGCTGAAGGGTGAATGGGAGTTGGGCAGGTGTAGGATCAAGAGCAGACGCAAAGGCAAACAAAACAAAACAAAACAAAAGGCAGCAAAGTCTAGCTGGTGACATTCATATTCCTATCTCCAACCCAGACGTGTTCTCTGTGCTCTGCACCATTCACACCTTCTGGAGATTCCCATTGGGTTGTCTCTCGAGTACCTCAAACTTATTATGTCCACAACAGAAGTTTGGATTCCTTTACATACACTTGTTTTCTCCCCAGATTTCCTTTCTTCAGTAAATGGCTTCATTTTCCACTCATTGCTCGAACAGAAACTTGAGAGTTCTATTGACCCCCTCACTTTGCCTCACTCCCCAAATTCCCCCCAATGGCCAGACCTGTTTATTCCACTACTGAAACATTTCAAGGATCCATCCACTCACTCTACTGCCCTCAGTCTGGTTTGAACCACCATCTTCTCTCACCTAGGAGCCTGCAATAGGCTCTCAACTAGTCTGCCAACCTGCACACAGGCTATCCCTTCCCCATGCAGCAACGTGATCTTTAAAAATGGGGCAGTGCTTGCAATCCTTCAACGTTTTCCAATTCATTTAAAATACGAATTCTCTGACATGCTCTGTGCAGTCCTACACAATCTGACCCCTGCCCATATTAGCAACCTCATCTAGGGCTACCTTCCCCTCACTCACCATGCTCCACCCTCATGACCATCTTTCAATTCCCCAAAGCCATCCCATTCTTGTGTGTTGCTTGTCACAATCTAGATGACTGAGACATATTTTTCTCTAAACTATTGAGTTTCCATTCTATAAAGTGGTGGAAACTTATCTCAGCCAACTTGGAGTTTCTCTGGTGTTGTCTGACTTCCTAACATTTAGGTTGTGCCAGGTCGTTGTGTTGGTAAAGGCCCACTGGTCTTGAGCCACCTGTCTACAAGGGTGTCAACTGCCGAGACATCCTTTGTTCTCCTAATTATAGGCCATGGAGACATGTAGGTCACTGCTGAAAGGAGTTCCTAGTCTTTTTGCCCCTTCACAGGTAGTAGTAGGCTCTCATTGTGACTTTCATGTCTCATTTGGGAGATAGGACTCTCTGCCTGGAGATAGTATAAGAACTCTCTTTGTGAAAGAACTATTTGTCCAGACTCATCGCATAGCCATTCTGTAGCCGGGGTCTTGCCTTCTCTTGACCCACACCCCCCCACTGGATCTTCAGGACTGACAACATTTCTGGCCACTTCATGTCTCCTTCACCTACCCTTCCACATGCCTGGGGGATCTCTCCTAGTCCAGAGGAAACAGGCTTCCCTGAAACTCCACATCTCCCAAATATTTTAGTTCTAAATAAAGTCTTCTACAGTTCTCTAAGGGCTATTAGGTTTTTGGAAACCAAAGTCAGAAAGATTCATTTCTTTCTGTTAACATCTAAACTTAAAGCAATGGGCACTGAGTACCAAGCAGCTTGGCTTGAGGGATGGGAAAAAGGAGAAATAATCGGAAAATGAAACATTTATTAAAATTTCAGGCATATTATTTTACCCATTGTTTCCATGCCTACCTTTCCTGCTTTGTTAGGGCCCTCCAGAGAGCCAGCACCATAGGAGAGAGATGGGGGGTGGAGGGTGTGAGAGAAAGAGAGAGGGGAGATTTTAAGGAATTGTCTCATACAATGGTGTGGTGGGAATTAGCATGAAATGAGCATGGCAGGATGAAGTCCCAAGGGAGAGCTGATGTTGTAGTCTTGAGTCCAAAGACAGAATTCCTTCCTTCCGGGGGTTCTCAGTCTTTTCACTCAAGACTTTCAACTGATTGGATGGGCAGGGAAGGGGAGAGATTGGCATTTGCTTTGCTAGTGGCTAAAACACATGCTTTTCTGCTCTGTGGGCAATTCTATAGCATCTTCACTCCATGGCGGGATAAGGGTATTGGAAAAGCCAGAAGCCCCCCAGCCCACCTGATTATGGTAGCCATTGTAGCTGTGGAATCCCCAGGAGGCCAGCCAGTCAGTTGTCATGTCCTGACCATGTTCCTAAAGCTCAGGTGTCCAGTTGCACAGGGACACAGTTGTATCTTCCAGCTGTGTCTTTGGTGCCACAGTTTTATAAGTAAAACTCGCATCTTCAGATCCCTTCTATGTAAAGTGGAGTATTATTTGTATAGCAGTCAATATATAATCAAGAGATTAAGAGGTTGGTCAAGTAGGAGCTGAGGGCAAGTACTTTAACAATCTCTGGAAGCAAAAATGGGAATTAAAGAAGTAGTTAATAAGAGCTACTGGGATTCATTTACTAATCACATGAGTTTCTTCAAGGTCCACTCTGTTTTGAGTGCTTTAACTTAAATCCTAAGGAGCTACACTAATTCTGTTTATGTTATATGTTATGTACCCAAATAACAAGAATCAGTCAATTCTGATTTTAGATTTCACTCAGAGTCCCCCCTAACCTGCTTACCTGATAGTGAAATGTACTGATGAGACCAAACACCCTGATGTCTAGAACACAAGCAAGTATGGTAGGAATGAAAAGGTCATGAGTATTCCATGAGCTCTGAGGAAACAGAAGGTCTAGTCAGATGATGAGCAGCTTTATTACTCCTCCTCCAAGAAATGTTCAGCAGGCTACTACATTTTTTAAAGTATGTGTGTTGGGGGAGGGGATTATTTGTTTGTTTTGTGTGTGTGTGTGTGTGTGTGTGTGTGTGTGTTCCTGAATGTTCCAGGGATTGGAAAAAATTGAACTAGACAGATTTTAAACATTCGCAGATTGATGGATTGATGTGGCTTCACTTTTGGCCACTTAGGAGCAGTGGGCTCATCTGTGTTCTGTCTCACTAAAAACTAAGCAAATTCCTTTCCCCCTCCACTTTCCCCTCCAGTATTTTGAAGACTATATCTAGGTTCTGTGAGATAGTGTAGATCAGATATTGAGATCTGATATTTATTTCCTAGATGTAGGTAGGTACTGAACTATTGAATTGTCCATTTTTTATGGTAAATGGCTCACACACTCTAAAGAACATTTTAATCATCAGTAGTATATTCCAAGTTACAAAAAACAACAGTAATAAATAACAAAAGACATAAAATCACTGCACATGTTCTGGGTAAGATAATTACAGAAATAGTCTGGAAAATAAAATATGACCAAAACGATATAATTTATATATATATGGTATTTTTCACATGTTCAAATGATGAGGCAAATAGCTGATAAATTAATTAGATCTTTAATATAGAATGGGGATTTTATTCTGTTTCCCTAAGTTTGTAGCAAGCACACTTATTCCTAGTTGATGTCTTCATATTCGCAAACAGAGAATGTATGATAATGTATCACATCACATTTATTCTGGCTCTGCTCTTAATAATGAGTATGATTAATTCTTTAACACCATTCTTTCTGGAAGTTCTAATATTGGAAAGAATGGTTTTCTGTCTCAAACCACTCAACAAGAGTTAATGAGGAAACTAAGAATGCTATGAGATGATATCTGTAATAACCAGTTTGGTGGTGACACCTACAAGGATCCCATTATCTGTAGGTAATAAATGCAGAACTGGGTAATAGTCTACTATTTGAACCTATTGGAAAATACTGTATTTTGGACATAAATGGCTTTCCCTACCCGCCTGCATCAATATATGAAAAATTGGGGAAAAGATTTTTTTTTCATGCCAGCAAATTGCGTTTTCTAAAAAACGTCAGTTAAATTCCTGATTGTTAGAATAGTACTGGCCCCAATTAAAATGTAATACCCATAGTTTTCAGTTTCCATCCACTTAGAGAAACAATGAATAATGAAAACCAATCTCAAAGGAACAAAGAAAACAATAATAAAGCCCCATTCAGCACTGAGCCGAGTCATCTGGAATTGGGTTGGGTTCGTTTTGGGTGGGCGGGTCTCTCAAATGTTGTCTCTCCGGCTCTTTTCGGACTCCGTAACTCCACTGGAAACCGAGGAAAAGTGGGGATTCTCTGCACACAGGACAGATACCGGAAGGATCTGTAGCACCAAGTGTAGGTGAGCTACCGCTGCTGATCTTCCACCAAAACAGATGAAGTCTTATTTCCTAAGGCTCTTTCTTGAAAAAAAAAAAAAAAAAGAATTATGAAGTGTTGAGGTACAGAGAGCACCAACCAGATGCCAAATTCATGTAGCCAGTAAATCTGAGATTGGTAGAAAGTCCTGCTCTGTTCTCTCCCACATTTGCCCTGCCCCCATAAATGACTCACTCAGATCCACACTGGGCCCAGTCACAGAGGAGGCAGTCAGGGGCTAAAAGTGACTAAGCACTTTGGGAAATTAGCACTCTGGTTTGTCAAATGGTGGATCTGATTATATATTCACATCTTGGGATCCGCCTCATTGTGGCGCAGCCTCATCCAAAATCCCCCACACCCAGAGCTGGTGTAGAGCAGACACAAGAGCCTCCCCAGCTTGAAAAGGACTTTGAGAGACGAATTGTCTAAGGACATGAATGGTTACAGTCACAGGGCTCTCACACTGGAATGCAGTTTATGAAGAAGAGCATTATTATTCCAAAACCCACATTCTGCAGACGAAGTGGAACTTCTCCAACTGGTTGGTGAGCTCCTCAGTTGTTTACCTCTGGGCTTCGTTTCCAAGGGTAGCTTATTTCCCAGGCCTCACCGGCTACAGGAAGAGAAAGCAAGGGTCCCAAGTTACAAAGAGGTATTTGATTTCAGGCACCTCCTCGTTTCATAGGATGCCAATGTTCACCAGAGTTTAGGAGGCTACTTGGGTTGTTCCTGCCCAGGGTCTGAGCTTTCTGGCTCCATGGGGAGGCAAGTCTGCCCTGCAGGCCTCAGAAAGCATGGGTCTACCACTTTCAGATCTACTGCCCTGTCTGATGAACCAAGGACCAGTTTCAACCTAGACAAGGTGAGGTTTGATTCTCAAACCCTTTCTGGGACTCTGAGCTCAACCCCTCCCACTCAGGGCAAGTTCTCCAACTCATAAAGGAGTTTGAAGGAAGTCTTTTCTTTTTCTTGCTCCTTTCCATGAGTGTCCTAATTCCAATATCCAGGACTTGGAGACAGGTCTTCTCCTTCAGATCCTCTTTGAAGTAAACGGTGGTCTCTTAGATGTTTCAGATCCCTGAACCAGGCAGGCAGGTAGTTCTAGCTGCTGCCCTCACTGCAAACAGATATTTAGGTACCCTTTTCGTGACAATACAGTTAAATGCAGGCATCTTATTCAAACAGGAAATTTACGTTTTTCACATTCTTTAACCAGAGCTAAAGCAATAGAGCAGATTAGGAATTTGGGCAATGTGAATGTTCTTCATACTTTTCCCAGTGTTGGTAACAATATTACTTTCTCCATCTTCTTCATCCCCAGGTGTGACAATAGCCTACCTTCCAGAGCCTGCCCTGGAGAATAGTTGCCTCTTCACCTGGTAACAGCTCTGAAGGAACTAGAGCATGGCACAGTGCCCACAGGATCAGCCTTTGGCATTAGAAACCCACTTTCTTTTTTTCTTTTCTTTTCTTTTTATTTTTTCTTTTCTTTTTCCTTTCCTTTCCTTTCCTTTCCTTTCTTTTCTCCTTTCCTTTCCCTCTTTTTCCCTTTCCTTTTCTTCTCATTTTGAGAGAGGGAGAGAGGGAGAGAGAGAGAGCACATACGTGTGAACCAGGGAGAGGGGCAGAGGGAGAGAGAGGATCTTAAGCAGGCTCCACACTCAGCATGGAGCCCAATGGGGCTCAATCCCATGACCCTGGTATTGTGACCTGAGCCAAAATCAAGAGTTGGACGCTCAACCGACTGGGACACTCAGGCGGGCTGAAATTCACTTTCAAATCTCCAGGCCATGCCATCATTTAAAGAGTAAGGCTTGAAGAAGACAAATCAAGGAGAAAAGAGAAGAACCAGGAAGGTCTGGGATCCAGAAAGCCAAGAACAGTGATTGACTCTGTGTAAAGTGAATAGGTAAGACAGGTAGGTGGACAGGGTCATGAAGGAACGGGCTTTTTCCAGGAGTTTAGCTGTGAGGGAGCCGGACAGTGGCAGACTGGCAAGGGAGAGAGATTTTTTAAGAAGGGAGAAACATGACCACGTTTATAGGCTGCGGGGAAGGGTTCAGAAGAGGGGAGAAGAAAAAAAAAGGAGAGAATAGAAGGCCAAAAGAAATTGGATCCAGAGTCCCAGAAGAGGCTCTATGGAGGAGACAACCCAGCTTTTCCCTCGAAAGTGGAGGGGAGGGCTGGAAGGTGAATGTGATGGCAGAGGAGTCCGAAGTTCTGAGGGTAGGAATTGAAGGAGTTCATAAAATAGAAGATGCTATGGGCTGAATGTTTGTGTTCTCTCAAAAGTCATATGTTGAAGCCTTAACCCCAAATGTGATGGTATTAGGAGGTAGGGCCTTTGGTGGGGGGGTGGTAATTACATTCAGAGGAGTTCATGAAGGTGGAGCCCCTATGAGAGAATTAGTGTCCTCATAAGAACAGAGATCAGAACCGTCCCTCTCTCTACCATGGGAGGACGTGGCAAGAACACAGTCATTTGCGAACCAGGAAGAGGGCTCTCCCCAGACACTGAATTTGCAAACAATTGATCTTGGACTTCCCAGTCTCCAGAACTGTGAGAAATAAATGTTCATTGTTTAAGCTACCTCATCTATAGTATTGTTATAGCAGCCTGAACTAAAACAGAAGATTTGGTCATTTTCTGAGAGAAGCATGGCCATGGTTGGGGAGAGGGCATGGAGGCTGTGGTGGAGGTCCATACATATGTCATTACATATATCCATACACATATGCAATTAGATAGATATAGCAGAGGTAGAACAGGACTCTGTTGCTAAAGTGGAGTGGGGTTGAAGTTTTTTTGATAAGATGTTATCAAATAATCCTTCTAGAAGATTAATCTTCTTTTTCTGGAAGAAAATAGAAACGCAACACTCAGAAGGCTGAGGTAATAGCCCAAATCAGGATGCATGTTGCAGTTTCCCTCCTGTGCCCATGATGGTCACTATTAATGGACAACCACTCTTTCCTGATAAACTCAAAATTCTTTTCAACATAGGACTCCAATAGCCTATACCAATTACTTGGAATTGGCCCAGGAGATGGAAACTGCTTTCGATTTAGGTCCAGATGAAAGGTAATAAGCCTGGGCTAGATTTTTAGCAGCAGGGATGAAGTGATGGTAAGCGAAGGAAGTGAAGTAAAGGATTAAGTGAGGCCCAGCCTCAATTCACTGGTTCACAGAGCCCAAAAGCAAAGGATGGCTCTAGGAATGACCCCAGAACTCAGAATCTCCTGGAAATACCCATAAGGCCAGTACCTACTGAAGTCCAGAGCTCACCAGGATGGGTTCTAGTCATCCCAGATGGAAATCCCAGGCCAGTTAGCCCTGGTTGGCTTCCAGAGGTGGAGAATGAGGCAAACCACAGATCTCATGACTGAGTGATGTTCTCCATGGAAATAGATGAGTGTTTCTGGCCCTGACCTGGTAGAAGCCTCATAGGAGGGTGTAGTTAATTCCCTCTAGTCATTCTGGGCCATAGTGTCCTAAAAGCTAGACCCAGCCTAGGCTAGAAGGAAACAGAAGCAGCCTTGGGTCCACCTCTGAGAAATACCTTTCCCTTATTCCTCTCTTCCTTTGGGTTGAGGGCTTCATCTGGCAGGAAGCCTCACTTCTTCCTCTCTGCTAGAAGTCCCTGGTTTTACACCTTTGTTTTCTTCAACTACTGCAAAACCTATCCTGGATTATACAATATGGGTAACGTGATGCCAGTGGCTGAGGCTACTGCCTCCCTTTCAAGCCCGTGGCGGTAATGGATCAGACATCCATGTTAAGAGGTAGTTGTATTAATCACCGACTTGCCACCACAACTTCCTTTCAACTGAAAGGAATTCATATCAAACAGAATAAGTCATCTATCTGCATCCCATCCTAGTCTCCACTTGTTTAGGGATTTGTGTTATTGTTACATAAAGAAATGGCTTTAATATGAAGGCCTTTGGGGTTAGTTTTTGCCATTTGTCTCTTGGTTCATGTTTGTTTCCCCTTAGGCACTTAACAGAAGAACCAAAAACTGGAGACAGAGGACAATCTCTGTGAGTTCAATGATCCAAAAGGGACTAGGATTTAACAGAAAGCTATAGATCTACGAAACCAAAGGCTTACTGAAAGAATTAACAAGGAAAGCATAACATTGAAATTGTGTGTGTGTGTGTGTGTGTGTGTGTGTGTGTGTGTGTGAAGGGTGACACCAGGGCAGAAGGAGAGAGGGTAAGAGAACAAAGTGTTCTTGCGTGGGCAGGTGGAGGTGTGACTTGAAATACCTATGACCAGACACACATGTGGCAGGTTTGAATCCTGAGAGTAACACATGCTCCCTGTCACCCATCACCCTGGCATTTCCTCAGGGCTGAGGTGTATTAGTGTCTAGCCACCCACACTTTTTTTCCTGTGTTCTCTCCTAACATAATTAGTAAAAGATTAAGTTCTCCTGAGTAAGTGCCAGGACCTCTTTAGGTACCGTCTCTTTTGGCGAGGTCCACAAATAATGTTTCTGTCATTTCAGATAGCAGTAGGAATCTTGTAATTGATTTTAAAGCAAGACAACACTGGGGCACATGGGTGGCTCAGGCAGTTAAGCATCTGACTTCAGCTCAGGTCATGATCTCACGGTTTGTGAGTTCGAGCCCCACGTTGGGCTCTGTGCTGACGGGTCATGAGCCTGGAGCCTGCTTTGGATTCTGTGTCTCCCTCTCTCTCTCTGTTCCTTCCCCGCTCATTCTCTCTCTCTCTCTCTCTCTCTCTCTCTCTCAAAAATGAATAAACATTAAAAATTTTTTAAAAGAAACAAAAATAAAAAGTAAAAAACAGGACAACACTCAAATTATATGTAAACATTACTAAAGCTGTAGGCCACATTCCAAATAAGGCTGTAATGGCTACTCTCATGGTTCCTGCCCTGCTCCCTCCTAGTTTAGCAGAGGGATCTTTCCTTAGCTAATAGGCATTAATTGAGCACCTACTGATGAATAGGAAGGATACATGGATTATGACAAGTTGACCTTAGTAAGTTTACAGACCTTAGTTTACAGACTGGTTGGGGAGGCAACATTAACACACCCAGGGCAATAGCTACCTGCTCTCTATAGACTGAAGGTTTAGGTCCCCCTAAAATTCATACTTTGAAACCTAATTCCTAATATGACAGCATTTGGAGGTGGGGCCTTTGGAAGGTGATTTGGTCATGAGGGTGGAACCCTCAAGAATAGGATTAGTGTCCTTATCAAGAGACCCCAGAGAGCTCACCCACCCCTTCTACAATGTGAAGACACAGTGAGAAGATGGTCGTCTAGGAAGTGGGCCCTCAGCAGACACTGGATCTGCCAACCCCTTGATCTTGGACTTCCAGCCTCCAGAACTATGAGAAATAAATTCCTGTTGTTTATAAGTCACCCAGTCTATGGTATTGGTACAGCAGCCCAAATGTACTAAGACAGAAGTACACTACCTGTGACTCTGTGTGACCCTACCCACAACTCACAAGGGGCACACAAAACGTGCTAATAGGAAATCTGTGAGATCCAGAATAAGAAGAAACATTTTTCCAAGATGAGCTATGAATTGATTCTAAAAGCAAAGCAATGAATTGTTTTAGTTTTTAAAGTAACCTTGGAATTTTTAATCACAAAACGAGTAACTGTTTATTTTAGGATATAAGGCTTAAAAAATTTTTTCAACTCACCAACTATCCTGTGACCAAAATCCCATAACTGTTGGATTCACCCTGCACCCAAGGCCCCATCTTTTCCCTCTCCTCCCTTTCTATCACTCCAGTCTGATCTACTTCACACCTCTAAAGCATCTTCATTAGATTCTATTTCACAAAATGTTTCTACTGCTAAAGCAAGTTTAATGTTTATTTATTTTTGAGAGAGACAGAGAGAGAGACAGAGAGAACAAGTGAGGGAGGGGCAGAGAGAGAAGGAGATGCAGAATCTGAAGCAGGCTCTGGGCTCTGAGCTGTCAGCCCAGAGCCCGACACGGGGCTCAAATACACAAACTGCAAGATCATAACCTGAGCTGAAGTCGGACACTCAACTGACTTAGCCATCCAGGCTCCCCTGCTAAGGCAAGTTTAAAAAACTATTGCTAAACACCTGGGCCAAGTGACTCTCCCTGAGACCAGCTTTCTTTGCTTCACTCTTCTCATCAGCCACCAGTGGCGAGTCCTTGGCTTGCCCATTCAGGGCCCTCTGCTTCTGGCTACAATCTATCTTTGCATCGTGTTTTCCCATCACCCCTTACAAGACCCTGTCTCTGGAATACATGTATGACACTATTCCCAAGTTTTTGCTCACATCTTTCCACAACACTGTGGGCCCAACTCTTCTGTTCAAATGTCTGAATTCAAATACCATGGCCTGAATTTGTCTAGCTTTATTGGCCTATGAATCACAGCAATAGTAGCTCCCTACATAGCTTGAGTGGTGCAAGACTCTGAGGTTCCTCAAAGTCACGCCTAGAAATTTCACTCCAGGCAGTGTGTGACTCACAACGTGCCACAGACAGGTTGCTCCTGCCATGTTCTTCCTTTTCTGCTCCAGCCACCCATATGCTCCACATTTATGCTTCCAGCTGAGACTCCTGTCCATGCCCTCCATGAATACCATAATGTCCTTTCTCCTGATGAACCCAAGGCTCAATACTCAAGGTGTCAGAACTATAGCCCCTGGAGTCCTCAAGTCACAGGTGCTAGGCCAGCCTCTAGCTCCTGGACTCCAGGGGACACTGGTCTCAGCTGAGTGACTCGGATCCTTCCTGAAAGCAGCTCTTTGGGCATCTGCTCTCTTTCTACAAGCTCAGACCAGAGTCCTTCCCATTCTCCTGCCCCTGATCCTCCCCAGAAGCACTTTTGACAATTTACTCATGCAAATGGATGTCCAAAAGCTCATCAGAGGTGCTCAGAAATATTCTAATGTTGCTGGTGGAAAGATTTTAGGTTCAAACCAGGAGCCTCACTGCATTTTCTTTAAGAACCTCAGACTCAGCACAAACCTTCATAAACTCCTTTCTATCTCAGCTAAATAAACTTACAGGCCTCTGTAACGACCATGGTTGTACAGTTAATTTGGTAATTAAATATCATGGATTTCCTTGTGACAACTCTCCTGTTCTTTCCTTAAGTTGGTGTTAAATATATTATTGTACTAGAAAAAAAATGTATTTAAAGAAATACCTTGGGGCACCTGGGTGGCTCAGGTGGTTGAACTTCCGACTTCAGCTCAGGTCATGATCTCGTGGTTCATGGGTTTGAGCCCTGAATCGGGCTCTGTGCTGACAGATTCTGTGTCTCCATCTCTCTCTCTGCCCCTCCCCAACTCACTTTCTCTCTCAAAAAGAAATAAACCTTAAAAAATTTTTTTAAAAAAGGAATACCTTTGTGATTCTGAGGATACTGAGCAAAAAATGGAAAATCAAGAAAGATAGTCCCCTTGCCTATCAATTCTTAAGAACATAGGTATAGCTTAAATAATCAAAAAGTATCCGTGTTTCATGTTTATGTCTTACCTCATCATTGACATAAGGACCATGGTTTTGTATTTTGTAATCATGCTTTGTATTTGCAACCATGACTGATACTCAGTAGGCACTCAAATACTAGTTGGTTCTTTCATTTTAGAGAGGTTTAAGGTCATTATTTGTACCTTAAGAGAGCCGGGGGGCGGGGTGGGGGGGAGAAAAAGTAAGACAGGACAGAAGAAATTATACAAAATAAAAATTTCCAGAAGAGATAACCATGGAAGAAAGTTTACTTTAGCATTTTAATGATAGGTTAAAAGGTTCCTAAAGCAATCTCCCATCTTATAGGCATTGCTTTAAATGTACATATTGTGTATCTCATTCTCCCATTCCACAAATATATTAAGGACCCACTGTGTATTAAACAGACTTGTAACAAGACAGACAACATCCCTGCCCTCCAGAAACCTCCAGTTTGGTGCAGAGAGGCAGAGACTGAAATAGATCATTTCAGTCTATGATAAGTACCATGAAGGTAATAGAATGGGGAGAAAAAGTACATCTCTGTTGGGCTAAATGGTCAGGGAAGCCTTCTGAGGAAGTGATATTTGGGCTGAAGCCAACAGACACCAACTACATGCAGTCCCACAGGTTGTGCACTGCACATGAGCTCCATTTACGTGGCCAGTAGTGGTGCCCCTAGAGTTATGTGGTGCAGGAGTTCGGAACGTTCCAAGCATGTGTAAGTCAATTCACTTGTATAATTAATTTACTTTGCTCAAGTAGATTTGCATGTCCATCAACATGCACCTAGTCCATCTGGAAACAGTGGCAATCGTGTGAACCATGTGGTGATTCAGACGAGTCAGGAAAATGACCGTCGGCAAATTGCAGGCTATAGTTGATCAGCTTATGACTATATGTTCTCCACTTCTGGAGACATGGGAGATGAGCCTAGAAACTGACAGACTTTAAGTGAGAAAAGCTTGAGATTATTTTTGGAACCAATCCACTGTCTACTCCTCTAGTCATAATGCCAGGAAAAGGAAACATGAGTAATTGCTGTCCAAGCCTAAAGCTGGTTTTCATGGTGAGAAATCCTCCCGCTTCAGAAATGATCAAATGTGGGGTTTTGAAAATAGCTTTTATAATTACAGACTATACTATTAAAGGCATGCCACTCAATTAACCATTTGCTGCATGGCATGGTGATATTCCATAATGATAAGTTAACGTATTCCATGCTTAATAAAAAGCAAAAGAGGCCAGCAGACTTCTAGTAAAGACAACTCTGTAACTCTGTGCTGGCCACAGATCTCCTGTTAAACTGTCCTGAAAAGCAAATGTATAAAAAACCTTTAAGATCCCAAACTGGTTTAATGGGTTTTGCAGAAGGTGTTCAAAGGTAGCTTTCCCATCAATTTAGAAACGGAGGCTTAAATAGAGGTCATACATTGACCTCAGTTCATTCCAGAAGTGAGACATCCAGGAACTGACCCCTGTTCCCTGAATCTCTCAGCTGATTCTACTTCCTCTCTGAACTGTGCTAATCAGTGTTTGAATCTGTCCAAGTCAGTTCTGAAAAGGAAGTTCCAGTCACTCCTCCCCCCCGTAGTCTGGCATGTAGAGCCTGACAGGAGTCCAAGAGGGAGGGGAGCTGGCAGAAACACAGGGCAGGAATGGGGCAGAAGTAGTGCTCCTGGGGAGGTGCTAAAAATAGAAAGTCCTGCCTAAACAGGGGAAGGAAAAATGCAGGCCAGGTTTGGCAGGTGGCATTATTCAGGGACTTCCAATTGTTGGGAGCAGGATGGAGGTACCCATCCACCAGTGCCAGGTGGAGCAAGGTTATTCTGGGATATCCGATTCAAAATAGGTGCAAAGATGGGTCAAGGTGCAAGACCTAAACAATGAAGGTTGAAGGACAGACCATAGGCTCCAGATAGCTACCTAGAGTGTGCTTTATGAATTCACTGTACATATGAATTGCCTGGAATATGGCTAAAAATGCATATTCAGATTCAGTATGTCTGGGGTTCTGCGTTTCTTTTTTTTTTTTTTTTAAGTTTATTTATTTATTTTGAGAGAGAGAGAGTACGAGCACAAATGGGAGAGGGGAAGAGAGAGAGGGAGAGAGAGAATCCCAAGCAGGCTCTGCACTGTCAGCACTGAGACCAACGTGGGACTTGAACTGAGGAACCATAAGATCACGACCTGAACTGAAATCAAGAGTTGGACACTCAACCAGCTGAGTCATCCAGGTGCCCCAAAGGGTTCTGCATTTCTATTGACTCTCAGATGATACTGACGTAGCTGGTTCATGTACCACCTTTTAAATAGCGCGAGGCTAATGTGCTAGGCAAGATCCTTCCCCCTTCTTCCCCTGTCATGAGGCCAAGAGAAATAGGGAAGCCTTGTACTCTAGATTAGGCAATAGCATCACTACTGCTCAGGAACAGTGCTGACATTAGCCCATGGACTGGGAGCAGTCAAAGCCCTCTATTCATTTCAGGGGAGGGGCTAAGCAACTGGCTGCAGGATGAGGTTC
Source organism: Prionailurus bengalensis (assembly GCF_016509475.1). NCBI lineage: Eukaryota > Metazoa > Chordata > Mammalia > Carnivora > Felidae > Prionailurus > Prionailurus bengalensis. The sequence continues at coordinate 82,101,890 of NC_057354.1, read as the reverse complement.
GGAGAAGCAAGAAAGAACCTGAATCAGTGCATATAAGAAAACTAATTGGAAGCAAAGAGGGGTCATATCCGGCAAATCAAAGGGAGAGGCTTAAATCTTTGTACTTTTTTTAACACCTCATTAAAGGGTCTCTCCCCACCCCCACTGCGGTCAGCGCTCTGACTCAAAGAGCTCCCTCTGCAGAGTGGAAGTTGGAGAACATCGAACAGACACTGACGCAGGCTCGAGGACGGGGTTTATGAGTTATTGCTCTCACACTAGCCTTCTAGGAAAATGCAAAGGGAAGATCTCCTCCTGGGACACTTTTCTGGGTTCTAAATTGGACGCTGCAATGGTTAGTTTAATGTGTCGAGTTTGGCTGGACTATTGCACCCAGCTGTTCAATTAAACTCTAGTGTAGGTGTTGCTGTATTTTGTAGGTGTGGTTAACATCTACAGTCAGCTGACTTTAAATAAAGGAAGTTATTCTTGATAATCCGGGTGGGCTTCATCCAATCACTTGAAAGGCCTTAAAAGCAAAACTGAAGTTTCCCCGAAGAAGCGGAGATTCCACCTGTTAAGTACAGTTCTGGCTTCTGCTAGAGAGTTTCCTGCCTGCTGGCCTGCCCTGCAGATTCAGACTTGCCAGTCCCCACAGTCATGTACACCAATTCCTTGCAATAAATCTTGTTACATATACAGTCAGTCCTCATTATTCACAGATTCTATATTTGTGAATTTGCCTGTGTTGTAACCCCCAAATCAATACTGGCAGTGCTTCTGCAGTCATTCACAGATATGAGCAGAGTGACAAAAAATTTAAGTCGCCTAATGCATGTTCCTCAGCTGAGGTTGAATGAAGTGACTCTGCCTTCCTGTTTAGCTCCCGTACTGTAAACAAGTGTCCCTTCTGTGATCTATTCGGTGCCATGATTTTCACATTTTTGTGCTTCTTTTTGGTGATTTTGCTGTTGAAAATGGCCTCTAGCATAGTGTTAAAGTGCTGTCTAGTATTCTTAACACCAGAAGTCTGTGATGTGCCTTAGAAGAATATGCACATATTAGATGAGCTTCATTTAGGTATGAGTTATAGCGTTGTTGGCTGCGAGTTCAGTGGTAATGAACTAACAATATGCATTGAATGAGATGCCTTTAAACTGAAACACAGATAAAACAAGGTTCTATCTTGATTGGTTGATGCAGTGCCATGCCCAGGGGCTCACCGGGAACCTAACTCTGCATTTCCCCTGAGAGCAATGGCTCAGTATTTGCTAAATCAGTGTCCGTGGTGACTTACTGGAGTATTACTGTGAATAACAAGAACAGACTGTTGGCAGAGGTGGGGGGGCAGGGGGTTCTGTCTCTGGAGGTATCTAACTGGTGCAGATGTAGGACCGTCCTTTCCTGTGCTGGGCACAGATAGTGCGGATCTTCTGTCCTTTCTGCATTCAGATCCCTGACAAGATTCTGCAGAAGGAGGAAAGAGGCCCACGTATGAAACATCTAGTGAATGTTAACAGTCCCCTGTTAAAAGCAAAGTTTTTCTCTTACTCATTCATATTTAAGAACACAAAATATATGCAGGCCCTGTCATTTGGTATTACCCCGTCTCCCTGATACAGTAAGAAACAGGCTAGACTAGATGATAACTGGAATACAGTTCAGCATTTTTAATGTAATTTGGATGATGAGCCCCAAATTACTTTTCCAATGTAAACTAATCAAGTATATTCCAGTTTGATGTCTTTACCAAAAATAAACTTCTTCATGAATGTATAAAAAGATAATTAGACTGTCTCCAAGGCATTGGGTCAGTTCCCAAAGGCGGAGAGAAGCCAGTAAGTCTCAGGGTCAAACGAAGGCACCAATTCAGCAACCCCACTGCCCTTCCTCTCCCCACCTCAGTGGTCCATTTTAGTCTTCTCGGAGGCTGTGGTTATGATTCCATCTTGCCAGCTCCATGGCTGCAGGCTCTATTCCTAATTCTAAATTTGTCACCTTCCATGTTGTGCTGTCTGTCACAGGAGGGACTGGCAAAGAGGAGTCATGTCTTAGGTCCAATCCCACCTGGCTCCTGGAGCACCACCCAAGCTCACACCCTCTGTGACGTGGGTCAGCGTCTCCAGCTTTGCGGGTATCACGCACCTTCCCCTGTGTGCCCACCGGCACCTGAAAGAGGCTTACAAATGCTTACAAATCTCTTTTGACTTTAAGAACATGTCACAGCTAGGACTAAGCACCATTACATCAGCCACTATTGATCCTGAAATAAAACGCTCACTGGACAAAAAGAGTAAAAGTTTCTTTCATGCACAGCTCCAAGGAAATCAGAACACCATTCTCCTCTCAGACCATCCGCAAATGCGTTTCAAGCATCAAAACGTGTTTAATGTAAACTGAAGAGGACAGTGCAATGCAGTTAGAGATCTATTTGTATTCAAAAGCATTACCCTTTTAATGTTTAGCAACCTCCATGACATGAATAGCATGCCCCGCTGTTAAATGGTAGAATGGGAGCTGCCTGGCCCTTTGCCTATTTTATTGATACGCTAAATAAGAATGATATACTAACTAAAATTAAAATAACTGAAAAAATGTGTACCCCCCCATCAAAATTATAGAAATATATGTAGCAGACAAGCCGATTGAGTCAAATAATTCCAACTCAGAAAAAAAAATGTCTAAATGTCTAAATAGGACTAACTCTTAGGACGTTTGGCTTATAAGATCCACCTCTCCGGTGGCTTTTTGTCCCACGTTTACACACCCTACTGGCCACCTCCCCCACATCAGGTGCCTGCTGCTCCCCTTGCTCTCTCAGCTGGTGGCCCCCTTTGAAAGGATTCAATTAAGTCAGGAGTCAGAAACTACAGCCCACAGGCCGAATGCAGCTCACTTCTTGTATTTGCAAATGAGATGTTATAGAAACCCAGCCATGCTCATTTTTTGTGCACCGTCTATGGCTGCGCTTACTCCGCAATGACAGGGGTGAGCAGTTGTGACACTTTATGGTGCACGGAGCCTAAAATATTTATCTGATCCTTTGTAGAAAAAGTTTGCTGGCTCCTGGATCAAGTCCTTCACATTAAGGTATAAGTAACAGGTTTATATGTTACTCTTCCGGTCGTGACTTGGATATTAGTAGGAGGTAACTTTTTAATCCAGAAGAATTGGTGGCTCGTAATGGGATTTCAGTCATTAGCAACAAGATATTCCGGAGATGTTTGGGGGCGGACGAATTTCTTAAGCTCTGTTACTACCTGCTCCACCTACCCATCAACCCAGGTGTGGGTCCATCTAGTGACGATTTTGATGAAGTTGAGAGGGTTGTGATGGCACGGAGAAAGACCTGAAAGAGGGGTAGGTCCAAGAGGGGGTTGGGGATGCTGCCGATAGCATTCTGTGGAGTGGGAAACACACAGGCCAGGAGACCGACATTTGTCTCAGTCTGACTGAAATGTTTATCCTTACCATTTATAAATTAACAAAACAATTTTGAGATTCACTTAAAGGGAATCAGATTCCTGATGTTGCTTGTCCCCTGATCTTTTGTTTTTTTACTTTAACTTTACCAAAAAAAAAAAAAAATGTTTCTGGCACATAGATTTTCTCTCTGAAGTTCCCATGAGCTGTGTCATTTATCGGTAGGGAAGTCTCCTCCAAGAAAACAGCAACAGAAATCTCGCGGTACAGCCTTGTCCTCAGAACACAGGGGCTCAGCGCACACTAGCAATTATTAAGGAGACTTCACAAGACTTTGAAGTGGCCACTGCACAAGATACAAACAAGGACATCTGGTTTCTCAACCTGAGGTGAATCAGAGACTAAGCGTGCATGGAGAGTACTGACCGTTCCTAATATTTGCATTTGTTCAGGATATTACAGGCCCCAAAATGTTCTCCAGAACATTCTCCTGTTTAATCCTCAGGACAATCCTTTAATGTAAAAAGTGTCATCCCCATTTTTACAGGTAAAGAAACGAAGGATCTGAAGGTTTAAATGACTCACCCTAGATCAAACAGCTCTCGGAAACGGTGTCAGACAAAATTTAGGACCAGAGGGTTGATTCTTTGAGCCCATGCGGGAGGGAGCCTGGGTCCTCATCAAATTCCGAGAGACCAGCACAGTTATTCATGGAACTCTTGAATGCCAAGGTTTTGTCTCTCTTTAGGTACAAGAGTAGTAAGTGGCCAACCAAACATGCATAGGCTCCGTCGAGATGTGCCCATGAGCTACACACATTTAGTGCCAGGACGCCCCTGCTCATGGCTCCTGGACCCTCCTGGGATGGGACCACATACCGCTAACACTTTAAGAGGGCTTTTCACAGGCTAGAAAAATGCAGACCAATTACACAAAGGTGTTCCTTCCCACAGCTGACCCAGCCCTGGGCCAGAGTTCAGCTTAGCAAGCTGAGCAGGCCAGATCCAGGCCCCGCTTCAGCCCTTCCCCCAGACAAGGCGTCATTGTCCAAGCACAGCTGGTACTACTGTCCTGTGCCTACCCTGTTCACAGACCTCTCTGCACTAGGAGGGGATCTTTCTCAAAAGAAAGAAAACCTTATTGAGAAGAACTGAATTCATACAGGACAATAGACACTACACAGTTTATCAAGAAGGTAACAGTCACAGTCTAAACTCGGTATGGTTTGGGTGGTGATGACAATCTTTCTGAGCTGGCAAATGGAGCTAGTCACCAGTCAGGTCAACCCCCTCTCATCTGATTCTCTCTTTTAGCCAAGCCTTTCTCTGTGTCCCACTCACACTCCTCTCCTCCATTAATTCAGGTGCTGCCACATCGAATGGGAACATCCATGAATGGGAGGAAACATACCTCTAGCAGGAGGGTGGAATTTTTCTTTGCAAGTGGGTGGGTGGCCATCCCCTTCAACATGTCTCTGTCACCCCATGACGGGCAATCCTGCTGAGATAGGTCACCTCCTTCAAGCCTACACGTTACCAAGAAACCAAGCACCGTCAGAGCATGCTGGGTCTCTTCCCACTCCTCCTCTATGTGTTCCGGGAGCCTGAATCCTCCCCTAACCCAATGGGCAAAGTCCATCTGAGCTCAGTCACCTTTCTTGCTCAAAGGTCAAAGGCAGCAAGAGCTCACAATCCTCTTTTGCATTGTGTTTTTATAGGATTTGAAGGAAAAAAATGGACCCAAGATCAAAATGTTAGCTCCAACTAACCCTGGGAGAGAACAGTAAGGTCACCCCAGGATGCAGCTAGCAAGAAAGCAGGAGGAGAGTTGGCTGGGAGCATAGCTAATCCCAGCCGCTCCCTCCTCATGTGCCACAACCAAGTAGCATTAAGAGCAAGACTGTTAGACTCATAGAAATGGACTCCCAACTGAAAGCTTCAGTTTACACTAAACACATTCCGTTTAAAGGGCCCCTGCCTTGCGTTTATTCAGTGTGCCAGAAAGGCACTGACAAGAAGGGACGTTGACATCATTTCCAGTCTTGTTTTGATAGTTACTGCCACCATGGTCCACATACAAAATTGTCGAGCAAGTGAGTTTGTTTCAACAACCTCCAGTCACATTTTCTACACCTTCCCTTTATTTGTATTTTTTAACTTTAGAAAAGTAAATATTTATTTTTTATTTATTTATTTATTTTTAAAAATCTACATCCATGTTAGTTAGCATATAGTGCAACAATGATTTCAGGAGTAGATTCTTAATACCCCTTACGCATTTAGCCCACCCCTCTCCCACAAACCCCCAGTAACCCTCTGTGTGTTCTCCGTATTTAAGAGTCTCTTATGTTTTGTCCCCTTCCCTATTTTTATATGATTTTTGCTTCCCTTCCCTTATGTTCATCTGTTTTGTATCTTAAAGTCCTCCTATGAATGAAGTCATATATTTGTCTTTCTCTGACTGACCGATTTCACTTAGCATAATATCCTCTAGTTCCATCCACATAGTTGCAAATGGAAAGATTTCATTCTTTTTTGATTGTTGAATAATACTCCATTGTATATATACACCACGTCTTCTTTATCCATTCACCCATTGATGGACATTTAGGCTCCTTCCATACTTTGGCTATTGTTGATGGTGCTACTATAAACATTGGGGTGCATATTTCTCTTTGAAACAGCATACTTGTATCCCTTGGATAAATACCTAGTAGTACAATTGCTGGGTCGTGGGGTAGTTCTATTTTTAATTTTTTGAGGAATCTCCATACTGTTTTCCAGAGTGGCTGCACCAGTTATCATTCCCACCAGCAGGGCAAAAGAGATCCTTTTTCTCCACATCCTCACCAACATCTGTTTTGCCTGAGTTGTTAATGTTAGCCATTCTGACAGTGCACCTTCCTTTTAAAACTCCATTTTCTTCCATGTTCAGATTTGGGTTTGAGTCATTTTGTCATAGTTTGGGGTTTAATTACCATTTTCATCATGTAACACTATATGGTGCCTATAGTGGCCCTGGGTCCCTTACTGTCAACTTTTGACAAATGATGAGTTGTCTAAAGAACTTTGACCTTCTGTGTTTTCAGGAGAATATCCTGTTCTAAGTTAGATTGTGCTTTTGTATATACCTGTATCAAGTCAGCCAAAATTATATAGGTAATATGTAGGCAAAGTATGCTGTTTAGTGACATAAGAGTTTGTTCAAACAATTTATGAGAGCATTGTGGTTTTTAAAAATGATTATATAAAAAGCAGTATTTTGATATTATGTACAAACAGAGTAGAGTCACCAACGGGAAAGAAAACTCTCTTCTGCTTCCTATGATAAACAATACCAGCTGCCATAATAATTGTGCTAAGACTGTAGACCAGCAAGTAGTGTTCAAATAATCCAGCAGCGTACTGTGAATTGAAGATTATATTAGAAAACAACCATGACTAGAAAATAACTAACTGGCATGGAGTCGAAATGCAGAACGGAGAATGTTGGCAAATTTGCTGCTTTATAAGAACCAAATTAAAACTGGAATTTATTGATAGGCTAGTGCACATCACAAAATATTAGGTAGGAAAAACAGATAAATGTGTGGTTCTGGAAAATAGTGACTCTAAGATGGTGTCTCGGTCAGTTTGGGCTGCTATCACAAAGTACATAGCCTGAGACACTTACAAACAATAGAATTTTGTTTTTCCTCGCAATTCTGAAGGTTGGAAGCCTGAGATCAAGGTGCTAGCATGGTCAAGTCCTGGTGAGGGTCCTCTCCTGGGTGGCAGACTGTCAACTTCCACTTGTATCCTGACACAGCCGTGAGCAGAGAGAGGAAACAAGCCTTCTTGTGACTCTTAGAGAAAGGCACTCATCTCATTCACGAGGGCTCCATCCAGATGACGTCATCGAATCCTAATTACCCCTAGAGGCCTCACTCCCTAATACCACCATTATGGTGGGAAGGGAGTAGAGTTTCCACATATGAATTATGGAAGGACACAAACATTCAGTCCATAGGAGGGGGACATCCAGGAATACGAAAATATGGCAAGGAAGTTTGGATCTCTTCATCCTTAGCACCTTGCTGTACGAACAGCAGATGCTCGGAAAATGTCTGTTAAGGTCAACCACGTTATTCTTTTCAGAAAGTTGTGTGGTTATACAACTACAAGTTGAGTAATTTGTGTGATCTGGAGACAGAACATATTTTGCTCTCAATTTCCTTCAAAGCGTGTTAATAAATATTCTTAGTCAATAGGCCTTTTCCAAAAAAATGGTTTTTTGCCACCAAAAGCCACCAATGGTACAACATTACTTAATTTTTATTATCACCAAGGAAGAGGTTTTTAATTTCCTACAATGGAAATACTAAGAAAAAAAAATTAAAAAAAAAAAACCACCTCTTAAGACCCTTTGTGGTATGGAGAGAGTTTCAAGGAATAGCCAAATAGGGTGAAGGTTGGGGGGAACCCTGCCCCAGCAATGACCCTAAGACTCACTTCCTGTAATTCATACACTTCACAGACTTTTCTCTCCTGCATGGACACTTGTAGGAGAGCCGCTTGCATGGGAGGCCTGCCGGCTTCCAGAAAAGTCTCGTGGCTGCTCCCCTACGGCTGGGTGTCCGATGCTGACAGGTCTGTGTGCAAAAGCTGTGAGCAAGCAATGGGGAGTCTGCTTTTCCGTTCACGCTGTCTGGGGGAGAAAGCTGACAGGTCTCGCTTCCTCTCTTCCTGTCTCTGTCTTCATGCTGATCTCTGTGTGCTTTTATAACCTCCTCAGCTAAGGACTCATTCCACCTCCTCCCTAAAGAATAATGGAAAAGAATAACGAATTCAGACAATCTGTTAGTACCAATTCAGGTACTAATGAAGGCAGCCCCGGTAAATTGTGAGATGATTACTCATGCCACGAAACCGTTTCAGAACCCAGAAAAATAAAACTGGAAAGGAGGCTTAGCAATCTTTTGCTGTGCTCATCCTCTACTTTTGTAGCGGGAGAAAACTGAGCCCACAGAGTGAAGATGACCAGGCCAATGACCTTCTCATTCCTAACTCATAATTTTCAGAAAGGAACGTTTGTTTGGCCACAGGAATTTCAAAGTTTTTGGACCAGTCAAAATAGATTTCATTTTAAAATACCTACCTCAGACACACATTCCTGGGAAAATACCTATATCGAGTGCAAGACAATGGCTCGTGAAATGGAGTATAAATTTAAGTAGTACTACATTGATATATGCAGTCCTAAACCCTAGAATAATGGATCCTGTTCCCCATCCAGGTCACTTGGAGTGTGTCCGATTAACAACGTGTGCTCCGAATAAATACACATTATGAACAGAATCATCCAGACAGGCAGTTAATGAACATTCCTGGATTATGTAATGACACGAATACAATTTTAAAACTTAAGAGACAATGAACAAAGTCAAGGTCACCTCATTTTCTCTTGATAACCTTTGTAGACACACTCTCAGCTGCCTTCTTAATACTCTCCAGCATCATTTCTACAACTTGCCCTGATGATTTTTCAATTAGCAGCCGTGTGAGCAACTGGCCGTGCACGCACGCGCATATGCACACACAATGCTCCCAAGGAACAAAAGCTGGCACAGGACATTAACTCATCTCAACAGGAAAGAAAATGCTTTTCTTTCCTTCCTTCTTTTTTTTTTTTTTTTTTTAAACCTTGGTGCAGGCACCCTTCTTAGGGGCACGCTGTCAGTCTGGGCCTTTGTCTTGGCTGGCTCCTGATTTTTTAATGCATGCTGAAAACACCACTCCTACAAACTCCCTCCATGGAGGGCACTTTGGATGGCTGCCACTGGCTCTCACTGTATTAAGAAGCATGGATCCATTGCTATTATGGAGCCTGAAGCAGAGCCAAGAAGAAGTCTCAAAGGGCCCTCTCCCGAGACAGATGTGAGCAGAATAAAAATGAGACACAAATGATAGCATGAAGCCTCCGGCACTCTTCGGGAGAAGCCAGGGGCTGTGGTGTAGGCCAGGAGGATGTTGTGGTTCTTGGGAGAGAAATGAAATTAAAACATGTTATTCTTTACATATTAAGTTCCTTCAGACCTATCATCAATAGGGTGGGTCTTTTTCTGTCTTTATTCCTCAGAGTGGGAATGGGAGTTCCTTAAGGCAAAGATACACATTCAAGACTGAGCAGGGCCGGGTTGAGAGATGGCTCCATGGCTTTCTAAGTGCCCATGGTCCCCATCCTGCTGATCAGATAACAGAGGAAACAATTGAATATTCTTGTTTATACTAAAGTATTAGAGACTTAATGTGTTACTTCTCCCAGGGGTGTCTGCACACCAGGGGTCCTTGCTTCCCCGAGGCCCCAGGAGAGCAAACAATATTTAACCTAAAGGAATATACAGAACTAATGGTAGAATTCCAGGCACCAGAGCTTTTAAATCGCCCTACCCCGGAGACCATCTATTACTACACGGATGGATCTAAATATCTGATGAGGTGACAAGAAGAAAAGGGAGTGTCATACATAAATAAACCTGGAAGGGTAAGTCCTGATTCTGCTGGACTTTCTTTCTCCCTCCTCTACCAATCATTCTAGCCCTCATAACGATGGTTTCTGCAACCCATTGCCCTTGTGACTAAACTGGTTCTGAAGATTCAGCAAAGCATGTCACATGTTTTATTGGTAAAGATGAACTCAGTGCTGAGTGCAGTGCAAAATGAAATTAAGGGTCAAAAACAATGCCGCAGATCAAAAAGAATGAAATCTTGCCATTTGCAACGATGTGGATGGAACTAGAGGGTGTTATGCTAAGAGAAGTTAGTCAGAGAAAGACAAGTATCATATGACTTCACTCATATGTGGAATTTAAGATACAAAACAGATGAACATAAAGGAAAGGAAGCATAAATAATATAAAAACAGGGAGGGGGACAAAGCATAGGAGACTTAAATACAGAGAACAAACTGAGGGTTGCTGGAGGGGCTTTGGGTAGAGGGATGGGCTAAATGGGTCAGGGACATTAAGGAAGACACTTGTTGGGATGAGACTGAGTATTATACCTTTGGGACGGATCACTGGAATCTACTCCTGAAATCATTAATGCACTACATGCCAACTAACTTGGATGTAAATTAAAAAATAAATTTAAAAATCATACTAAAAACAAAATGAAACAAAGAACAATGCCCTGGAACTGAATAAAATGGCAAAAAGTCAGGTGGAAATGTTACTCCACCCCAGAGCTGGCGCAAATAGCACCCAAAGCCTCAGGAATCACTAATGTTTTAATGGGAAAGGACACTTCGCTAATGATGCGTGATTGGTTTTGTTTGTTTGTTTGTTTTCCTTTTATTATGAGAGTAAGAAGAGAAGAAAACCCATCTGGTGGTGCCAGGGCCAGAGGATTTACCAGATATTTGCTGACCCACTGCATCTCAGTGTTTCTCCGTCATTCCTTCAAACTCTCGCATTATCGCCCTTTACTACACCCTCCAGCTGCCAGCAAGACATAATCATACGGATTCTGCTTGAGCATCGGGCCAGGGGCAGGCAACCCAGGGCTTCATGGCCTAGAGGGGGACTTAAAAAACAATAATAAACCAACTAAAAAGCCAGTCTGCTTTCTATTATCACCATGGCAAGCAAATCTAAACAATGTCAGTAATACTCTGCTCTCCCCCAACGAAAAAAGATCTTTTGTTGAGCTAGGTTCTAAACAGTTGTAGCAGTTGCTGCTGGGTTTTAATAATATACATGTAAACTTCAATGTAGCACATTTTTTTATTGCTTCTCCTTTAGTAAACATCTTCTACATGGAACCTGATTCAGAGACCCAACTCCGTGCATTTATTTTGAGGGTAAGTACATAATAGAGCTTGCTCTGGACACAAGTCTCCCACCTCTCCTAGTACATATTCTGGTGTTCAAACAATTGATTCAAGATAAATAATGATAGCATAGTAATTGTAAAGACAAACAGAACTTGAGTTATTTCAGTTGTCCTTCTATGTCCCCGCTTGGAGTTTTTTACTGTTTAAATTTTCTGGGATTTATCGCGCAATGGGAGTTTTATGCATTTCTGCCAAACACCTCCTTATGTTTAAGACTTTTCCTATTGATTTAATATGTTGCTTCATATGCAAGAAGCCTTTCAAGGTTAAAATTAAAATTAATAAAAAGTGTTCTTTGATCAAAGACAGATTGACACTTCATGAATATGGGAAGAAAAACAAGTTTGACAAAGTCGCTGACAAAGTTGCAGAAGTTAATGGCGAAAACAGAAACTACAAAATTACTATTCATCACTGTGAAAGACCAATAAATAGGTCTAAGTTTTCATCTCTTTCTTCAAAACAATACGTTAATGACATTGAAAGTATTACCCCCAGATTCTCTTCCTTTTATGGGATATTTATTTTTAATTTTTTAAATGACAGAATACATTTCATAAAAGAACATTTCTTTTCTGACCATTATTATTATTGGTTTCACTGTGCGATTACCGCTAAAAATAATTTTGTCCTATAAAAAGGGGGCTGTTAGAAATGATCTGCTCTGGGTGTCCAATATGAGCCCCACCACCCCAATCTTTCGCCTACTCTGCCTCGAGTACAGCCTCCTCCCCCACCCCACCCATCCCTCCAAACAGGACCTGTTAGTCAAGTATTAGAGAAAGGTAGATCTGATGCGCTTTATTTCTTTACTGTTTATTTATTTATTTAGAGAGGGGGGAGGGGCAGAGAGAGGGGGAGACAGAATCCCAAGCAGGCTCCCCAGTGTCAGCGCAGTGCCGATTTGGGGGTCAGTCTCACGGATCGTGACATCATGACCTGAGCCGAGATCAAGAGTCAGACCCTTAACTGACTGAGCTACCTAGGTGCCCCAGATCTGATGCACTTTAAATGGTTCATCCCTCCTCCCAAGTTCTTCTTCCATCTTTCTCCCACTTTTTCTTCTAGAGACTAGAGTTAGGTTACAAAATTAGAAGGGTTAAAACTAATTCTTCCACTCCCTTTTCCCATTAATTGAGGTTAGAGATGAGCAGAGGGCTGCCTCCCCAGGATCTGCCTACCCACCTGTGTGAGGCAGGGGAGGGGGTGGGAGAGAGGAGGGCTCAGCTTCCACAAGCTTGCCTGGACTCTTGGGACCCTGTGTCAAGCCAGAAGCCCTCAGTGGCTTTCCTCTCTAGAGGGAGTTTGATAACTCAAATCTTAGCACCCTCCTAACACCTCGAGAACACTTAGTCCTAAGATGCTGCATTTAATGAGCACGTTGCTCCCACCTTCCACCCCAGACCACCAGCATCACCCCTAATCTCACAGAGAGAGGGCAGTTTACATTTCAGTCCATACACACACACCCCCCCCCCAACTCTGATGAGCCTGGTGCCTCAAACTCTGAATAATCAACTCCAATCCAGAGGGAAAATATTTTCCACCCAAATTTAACACAGGATCATCATCACCCTTCAATTCTCAGAAGGTCTCTATGTCTCCAACAGAGATTCATTATGTCTTAAAGTGTAGCGTTTCCTTCATGTTGGTAACAGGGAAAAGTTATGATATTTATTTTTCATTTTTCCTGACAGAATATAATGAATTCCACTGATGACCTATTTCTGAAATCCACCAATCAAAGGAAATTGTAAAGTTCACCATAGTAACAGCTCAGTGTCAGTCGCCTGAGTGAGAACCACACAGCATAGGAGGCCCCGGCCAATCACAGGGCAGAGTAAAGTTACCATCTCATAGCAACCAAGAGATCTGCATGGCAACATCAGTTGCTATATGAAAGAAAAATTAGAAACAATATTCTGCTAGGGAGAAATAAAAGTATTAACTGTTAAGTCATACTTGAGTCACGGTTGGAGGACCTATCCTAAAATATCCACCTAAATATAGCTCCGATAATACCTGTCAGATCCAAGAGTCCATGTGCTAGGAACCCCTCACCCACCACTGACTAGAGCCACTTGAGCATGAAAGAGAGGGGACTGCCCATGGAACAGACCACTTCTGAATAGGAAGGGAAAGAGCACTTGATTACTAGCAGCAGTAGGCAGATTTGGAGGGTAAATCACACATAAGTCATCACATTTAATCCATGAGAGAGGCAGGGCAGATACTAGTATTACCACTAAATTCTCCATTTCCTCCTCCCATCCGGAACCTGTTCCTCCCCCAGCCGCAACTATCTCAGCTAATGGCCACACAACTCTTCTAATTTCTCAGACCAAAAACCTCACAGGCCTCCCTGACTCTTCTCTTTTTCTCACACTCAATCCAGTTCATCAGCAAACCCTGTTAATGCCACTTTCAAGAAATGTCCAGAATCGAGCCATCCTCCACCCCACGTCCACAGCCATACCCTGGTCCAAACCATCGTCTCTTCCTCCTAACCCATGTCCCTGCTTCCTGGCCTTGCCCACCTACATTCTGTTCTCAACGCAGCAGCCCGAACGACTCTTCCAAAACACAAGTCCTAGGCTGACAACCCTCTAGTGACTTCCCATCCTCTCTAAAGTAAAAACCCAGGGGTGCCTGGGTGGCTCAGTCAGCTAAGCGTCTGACTTCGGCTCAGGTCGTGATCTTGCAGTTTGTGGGTTCGAGCCCCTCATCGGGCTCTGTGCTGACAGCTCAGAGCCTGGAGCCTGCGTTGCCCCTCCCTGGCCCCCACTCTGTCTCTGTCACTCTCTCAAAAAGTAAATAAACATTAAAAAAAAAATACCTAAGTTCTCCCCACGGCCTACGAGGCTGAACACAGCTTAGCTCCCTCTTGTTCCCCTCTGCCCCCATCTGCTGCTATTGTCTGCTCTGCTCACCTGCTCCAGCCCTACTGGTCTCCTTGCTGTTCTTCCAGTGCACCAGGATCCCTCCTGCCTTAGGGCCTTTGAACTAGCTATTTTTTTATTTGGAACGTTCTCCCCACCCCAGATACCCTCATGGCTCACTGTCTCACTTCCTTCAAGTGTTCACCTCAGATGTCCCCTTCTCAGTGAATCCTTTTCTGAGCTATTTTAAAATCTTTGTACCCACGCCATTAACCCCCAGCCCCTAACCCCCCTTCCCTGGAAGTGGGCACTAGAACAGTGCCTGGCACTTGGTAAATACCTGATAAATGTCTGATTGTGAAGAAAAGAAGCACTGTTTTACGGATAAAGTAAACTCAGGAAACTAAATGAGTTCTTCAAAGCCTCACAGCCAGCACATATTAAAGTTCAGACCTGAACTCAGATTTGCCAGAGACTCCCCAAACTGTGTTCTGCCTTCTCTACTGCGTTTTGATTTCCTTTTCCAGATCCGCTACCTCTTCTAATAAGTGCCAGGAGCCCATTAATTCCCTGGGACGGGAAGAGGGGCCACTAGGTTGATGAGGCATCTGTGGGCATGGCCGCAGCAGCAGTGGAGAGTGGGGGTAAGCTGGCCAAGAGCAAAAATGATGCACAAGGAACACTTCCCAGTGAATCAGGAAGTGTGGCTAAGGCCATGTCGACTGAACAATGATATGATACCCCACTGGCGATGACCTACTCCACCCCTTTACTTGGTACTTTTCAGCTATCCTATCTCTTTACCCACTCAGGTAAAAACAAGGATTTAAATGTAATTGTTAGTCTGTAAAATGTTTCAACTCTTGCTAGTTTGCACTCAAAGAGTCTCAGAGTTGTATTAAGTGTACATTGCATGACTGGTAGAAAAAACAAACAGAAAAATCCAATCACCAAATGATATGTGTTCTGGTCTACACAATAGTTTTGGGTTGTGTTTCTGGTCTTTTGTTTTTTGTTTTTTTTTTTTTTAAAGAGAGCCACCTAATGTTATGGCATTAGGTGGAATTTTGTGTTTTTGTTAAAACTATACTAAAAACTCGTGGGCGTGTGCCCACGTTTTCCACCCTGATTCTGATAGCAGGTGGTAAATGGTGGAGGAGGAGATGGGTGAGGAGGTGGGAGAGATGATCCAGAAGCAGAGAAGGGAGAGAAATAAACCTAAGGCAGGAATATGTTGCTTCCATGGCCGGGACTGGTGATCGAGAAATGCTGGTGTAGACACAGACATCGTCAACAATCTTGTTGGGCACCTGCTGAAGACAAAAAAAAAGTACAGCCCTTTCACCAGGAAACTAGAACATGAAAGACAAAATCAGGAATAATAGTAGCTATCCCTTCTTGAGCATGTGACAGCATGGCAGGCATTTTGCTACGTACTTTCATAAAGTTTTATATTTAAGCCTCTCAGCAGCCCTCAATAAGAGGAATTTCCCCTCCTCCCTCCTCCCACCATTATATAAAGTGACCTCAGAGAAACTAAATGATTTGCCCAAGGTCATACAACTAGAAAATGATAAGGCTGAACCATTTGCTTCCAAAATCTTCTTCTTTTTTTTTTTTTAAGTCTCCACACCCAGCATGGAGCCCAGCATGGTACTTGAACTCTCAACCATGAGATCAAGACCCTGAAATCAAGACCTGAACTGAGATCAAGAATTGAACCCTTAACTGGGGCGCCTGGGTGGCTCAGTCGGTTAAGCGTCCGACTTCAGCTCAGGTCACGATCTCGCGGTCCATGAGTTCGAGCCCCGCGTCGGGCCCTGGGCTGATGGCTCAGAGCCTGGAGCCTGCTTCTGATTGTCTCCCTCTCTCTCTGCCCCTCCCCCGTTGATGCTCTGTCTCTCTCTGTCTCAAAAATGAATAAATGTTAAAAAAAAAAATTAAAAAAAAAAAAAAGAATTGAACACTTAACCAACTGAGCCACCGAGGCACCCCAACCAAAGTCTTTGTTCTTAACTATTACACTACACCTCCTCTCTTTAATAAGATTAATTAATGTGATATAAATAAACATGGAAGACACAAGGCGACATAAGGAGGTGGACATAAGGAATCATTAAAAAAAACAAAAACCAACCTTCCGTGAAACTACCCATCCTCCCAAGTATCTTTGTATGGAGAGCGAGGCAGGTGTGTGGATGTCCTGAGGGGGCCAGGCCTACAGTCCTGCTTCTCATCTCAAAGGCAATGCCATCCCTCCTCCATGTCATGCCATAAATTTATCTCAACATTGACAGAAAAGGAAATGCCAATGCTGTGCTCATAAAGGTTCATGTTGCTAAAGGTTGCAGAACACATATTGTTCTATAATCACTCCCTTGTTGACATAAAACTCACAAGTAACATGTTTCATTACACTGAGAACCCAGGATGGTGAGCTCTCTCCACATAGTGAGGGCATCAAGGGTGGGCACCAAAAGCAAATGGAATTGGGGGCCCTGGAATGTTTCAGGGAGACTTCTGACCTGATGGGGAGGAAAGAGCAGGTGTGTGTTAAAGCGACGGCCCCTCTTGGCTGCATTTTATTCCTTCCAGTATTTTTCCTTAGAAGCAAACTTCCACCTAAACAGAGAGAAATGAAAAACCCGTTACAGATTCCTGAATTTAAAAATTTTTTTAATGTTTATTTATTTCTGAGAGAGAGAGACAGAATGTGAGCAGGGGAGGGGCAGAGAGAGAGGGAGGCACAGAATCTGAAGCAGGCTCCAGGCTCCGAGCTGTCAGCACAGAGCCCAGTGTGGGCTCGAACCCACAAATGGTGAGATCATGACCTGAGCCGAAGTCAGACGCTTAACCAACTGAGACACCCAGGCGCTCCCTGAATTTTTTTTTTTTTAAATCAAGCCTGACTTTACAGAAAACATGAAGCCAATATGCTATAGGGTCTGGCATTCTGCCATAGTCCTGGGAAATTTCTACCCAGACTAAACTTTCTGGCTATTTAGCCTGAGAAGTGGCTATTTCTCTGTATTTAAAGGTGGTTTAACTGCATTGCCTAATATCAGGACCATCAGTTCATTTCTATATTTTTCAAGCAGTAACAGCTCTCACCTTTGCAGTGAAGCTACCCTTAACCATGGTAGACCTGAATGCCCTTAGCACTTATTATTTGGACCAAACATTAGGCACAGGCATATTTGCCATGGCATACTGTAGAAGATAGTATGATCTAGGGGAAAGGATCCTGGAATCAGCTCTGAGATTTGCTAATTGTGAGCTTTTCGGCAGATTATTTATCCTTTCCTCCCTTCAGTTCTGTCATCCGTAAAGTGAATTACAAGCATATTTAATTTATAGAAGTTTTGGGTGAGGAGTAAATATTGCGGCAGGGCCTAATATAGTGCCTGGACATAACAAATACTCGGTTATTATTTTAAAAGTAAAATACATAAACAAATGGACCAAAAGATGCCCCAAATGGGAATGTTAACTTTCTAACTGGATCTCTTAATCCTTGCTGAACTATCCTAATTAATTATGCACGATTCTCTCCTGAGAACCAAAGTGCACACAATCCCATCTTCGAAAAGGAGACAACTTACCTCCCCAAGTTTTGAGACAAGTCTGCTACATTTCCCTCAAAACCGAATGTCAGTTTTCTTGTCAACATACTCAAGGACAAAGCCTCTCAATCCACTGATATCAAATATGAGATTTAGGCTCAATGTTTCTCTTCTGACTGCTGCAACACTGACTGCCTCATTGCACCAAAACTATGGTTAAGGACAGCGTCATCTTTGACTCATCTTTGACTCCACAGGTCTTCTGCTAACCTGTGAGTCCATAAAAACTACCTGTATAATGATGGTGTAGATTTCAGGCTATAAATCCTGTTTAAATGCAGATGGCCAAACTTGAAGTGGGTTGGAATAGTCTTTTGACAGATGAAACCCCAATTTCAAACAATATGAAACAGGCTGTATGCTAGCCCTTCTCCCTTCAGACCATCTGGGTAACGTAGTTGGCACGGATATCAGGTGAGTTTGATGGATGCCCTCCAGCCTTCGGGAATAGGACAAGAGTCTTCCCTGGTGCTCATGGAAGTTTATTGTTAGGAACTTGGGATAGAATGAAGCTGTTGGACCTGTCGTCTGACTATTGCTGGAAGGTACAGCTGAGCATAAACCGTGGCAATAGGGGTGAGGGCAGGGGCAGTGCTGACACAAAGGCCCAGCTCAGGCATTTGGCTATTTGGGTGGAGAGCGGAAGCCCTGTTGATTTGCCGGAGGAGTCAGTGAGCCCCGAGGGAAAAGAATGCAAAAGGGAACTTTGGAACTGAAGGGAGCCTGGGGATGGGAGTCAAAGCCCCAGATGCCTGAATTCTGCCCAGGGGCCCTGGCTGACTGGTGGTGTGGAAGGGTGCTTTCAGATAATACACAGGAGAATGCTAGCCAAATATCCTCTGAGCCAACTCGAGGGCTCCTGTCTCTTATTCCCCAGAGGGAGGTCTCTTAGGAAATAGAATAAGTCTGTCTCTTCAGGATGCTAATGAAGGAATCGTGAGAAAGAACGCTCACCCTCAGAGCAGCAGATGAAGTCTGCAGACAGCAGAGCAGGAGTGGCCCCAGTGACAATGGCAAGAAAACTTGAATGGCTTCCAAGGAGAATCTACAAGACATACTACTGTCCTTAGGTGCAGGCAAAGGAGGACCATGCTTTGGAGGGCTCCACAGGACACAAACACAAAGAAGAAAATTTTAAAGAACACATGGCCGCTTTGTCGCTCAGGGTCTGGGTCTCAGCTGTGGTGCTCTGAGACCCTCTCCCTAAACATCTGCTTTCCTGACTGACTTTGTTCAGGCCCCAGGGACACATCTCCCCACATCTCTGGCCTGGCCTCCAAATGTCGTCGTTGATTGTGGCTTCTGCTGCTGTGGACTTCATAAAGGAGCACTGCTTCCAAGGGTGGGTGGGATTTGAGCAGCTAAAGCACTCAGCAGGCAAGAGAAGAGGACAATTGCCCCGTGTTTCTCCTCAGCACGAATGGGATAGATTATTGCCTAACAAGGTCCTGTTTTGCAGTAGAGCCGCGAGACAATCGTCTCGCTTTTTTTTCGTGTTTCAATTTGTGGGTCAAAGAATGGCACGTATTTTATAATTTGTTTTCTTGATTTAAAACATGTAAATAACTCCATTGATGTTTTTGTCTGAGCCCCTTTAAATGTTAGGGGCCTGTTCGGTGAGTGAGCCAGGACCCCACCCCCAGAAGGAACAGGAGGGGAGTGCCCAAGGCAATGATTCTGCTGCACGGTGTGGGGGAGGGGGGTCATTACCTTTCCATCTACTACCCAGGGCTCCTGTGTCTTCTCCCAAAGGGTGTGGCCCCAAAAGGCCGGTGTTACCAAATACTGAAACCAAAATCATCCTATTTGCCAAACATTCTCCAATATTGACGTGGGTGCTGCCTCCACGGCTTGTGCAACAGATCGGCCAAGACAGCACATTGAATAGCTGGCTTGTTTGAGTAGCAGGAACATTTTTACATAGAACTTCCACTCTCCTCCCTTCCTAGGAATGAAGGAAAGAGAACCTCCAACTTCTGTCCCCGCCGACTTGCTGTTGCTATCCAGGGGAGGAATGGCGGGTTTAGTTGGTCAGAGCCGGAATTTACTGAGCCACACTCTTATGGATGGTGGGGTGATCGGGTCTCATAATAGGAGAAACAGTCTCTGCCTCATAGAGCTCAGATTCTTCCTGCCTACCCCTGTGCTTCACATCTCCATTTGGCAGGAAAACTAGAAAGGGGTTCTCGCAAAGGAAGGATAACCCTTTTCCTTCCCTCCCTGTTCAGCCCTGGCTGGGTGAGTGAGAGGAACTTTGACCTACCCAGCTGGCCTGGTTACTGGTTAGAATCTGTGCAGCAGGTCTAGTCCTGTGCTTGAAGGCACACGTGACTTCATGAGTCCCAAGGCAGAGATTCAGGGTCAGAGATGGGAGGTCATAGGTCCAAGTCATACTCCCTAACACATTTCTCCAGAACTCTTGTTTGTTGAAGGTGTATCAGACAAGGCAGGCTAAGTGGCTGTAACATCAGACCCACTACATGAGAGAGAATATGGAAGATCATCTCTCTGATGTTTCAGTCTAAGGTGACTGGGTCTCCGTTGGGAGACAGCTCTGCTCCACACAGTCTTCCCGGGCCCTGGGCTGACAGCACTTCTCCCATCTTCAACATGTGGCTTCCGAGGCTGCTCTGTTCTGGCCGTCCAGGAGGGGAAAGAGAGCAGTCCAGGGAGAGATTCCGCTTAAGCAAAGGAGGTGGAGGTTGCCCATATAGCTCGCTCGCATAGTCCATTGACGAGAGCTCAGTTGGAAAACCTGCCTATTCTACAGGAGGCCAACAAACGGGAGCACAGATGGAGGAAGAAAGACAGCTAGCATTCTCCACCTCAAAGGAGTTATTGAGCCTTGTAAAGAACATACAGGCTGCACTTTCACTTGGAGGGGGACACTCTTCAGGAACATGCTAAAATGTTAGTTTGTTGACTAGTCAACTAGTGGTTGACTGCTAAGTTACTCATAAAAATGTTCCAACCCAAACCATCTCTTACCTATAAACAGTTACAGAACTCTCATCATATATTTATTGAATTATTTGGGCAGATTCAAAGATTTGGGGATAAAAGTAAACACAGGTTCTTCTTATAGGCCTCATGTAGGCTGTCTTAGGATGAAAGACACCTTAAGACTCCCAAGTTAATACATCTTTATCAGTTTGATTGCCTATCTCTAAAAATAATCGATGATATTATGACCCATCCCTGGTAAAACCTTTTAATTAAGAGACACAGCCTAAAGGATATATTGGCTCACTCAGGTTCTCCAAGCAATAATCCTAACTTCCAATATTGTTAACTTCTTTAGGTAAGATCATTAGAAAGTCATATACCTGGGACATAGAAGTTTAGTTGTTTCCCCACCCCCCAAAAAAATTGCTGAATTTTTTTTTTTTAATTTTTTTTTTCAACGTTTATTTATTTTTGGGACACAGAGAGACAGAGCATGAACGGGGGAGGGGCAGAGAGAGAGAGGGAGACACAGAATCGGAAACAGGCTCCAGGCTCTGAACCATCAGCCCAGAGCCCGACGCGGGGCTCGAACTCACGGACCGCGAGATCGTGACCTGGCTGAAGTCGGACGCTTAACCGACTGCGCCACCCAGGCGCCCCAAAAATTGCTGAATTTTTTTTAAGTTATGCACCTGAGATTTTGAGGCACAATATTTTAAATGTCTACTTAGGATCATTTATTTTCTTTCATTAAACAGTAGTTGAATACTTTATCCTTTAAGTTACTCATTATTTCTTACATAAGCACTCATGCAGCAGACTCCTGAAATCCTGAGCTGGAAAATTTCATATCTTCAAATGAATATACTGCATCTTTTTTTTTTTCTTAAAAGAACCATGCAATTTACCCCCTCCCCTGTTTTAGTTTCTAAGATTAACATTAAATTGAACAATCAGCTATAATAGCTGGTTATATTCTGTTGCCTGAAATCTATGCCCTGGCTTGTTTTATGCTTTCATAAACTTTTTTACTTTGGAATAATGGAATAATTTTAGATTTACAGAAAAGTTGTAAAATAGTACAAATAGGTCCTATATACCCTTCATCCAGTTTCCCCTAATATTAACATCTTAATTTATCTTGGTACATTTGTCAAAACTAAGAAATTAACACTGGTGCAATATTATTAACTCAGCCACAGACTTTGTTTGGACATCACCAGTTCTTCCACTAATATCCTTTTTCTGCTGCAGGATACTCCACTGCATTTAGCCCAGCGTGCTTTAATTGAAAGATCGTGTCCTGGCTGAAAATCATTCCTAAGAAATGTAATGGCTAGGAACTAGAAAAACATTTTTTTATTTAAAATTTGCAAAAGATTTTTTTTTCAAAAAAAAAAGAAAGAGACATTAATTTATCCTTGGGGCAAACTATTCCTTTGGGGAAAAATACTCTGGGGTATTTAGTTACACAAATATAAAACAAATACACTGTGTGTCTGTTGAAGCCTACAGAAAAGCCTTAACTTTACATATATTAGCTGGAGGTTTTCAACATAAACTAAGAGTTCTATTATGCAATTGAGTTGGGTTAAAGCTTTGTATGGGTATATGCTGGCTTTGTGCCTCTATGGGAGACAGCCATGAGTAGAGGATGGAGTTTTCCTAAAATGAGCAAACGTTCCCATTGCCAGTCATCCTGGGAGAAGACAGCCCTTGGGACAGAAAATGGGGACTTGGAAGGATGGCCTTATATCTCAGGAATGAGAAGGCTTCCTTCTCTCCTAGCCTTGGATTTCAAGTAGTGAAGACAAGCTCAAGGGATTCCCAGCGGCGGGGATGAGCCCGCCCTTGCCACATGGAGACAGGTTGAACACCACCAAGTCTCATGAGGCTGATTCAGGTCTGCTGGGCTCTAAGAGCAGCAATCATTGAGATATCCACCAATTTGTATCTCCCCTGTGCTAATCTTCTAAACAAGTCTTACCCCAAATTGGGGCTTAGTGCCAGCTGTGCTATGGGGAGTTAAGGGTCAGGCTGGGGATAGAGTGGCAAATAGGAAAACAGTAACCTCTCTCCCAATGCCTCAGGCAGCCTAGCTAGAGAAGAAGCTATAGGTTCCATATCTCTGAATACACATGAGTCCTCACCTTCAAGACCTCCAAGAAATACCTGGGCGTATTTGATGAGCATATTTGATGGAAGTTAACTTCCTACAGTGTCAGGTAGAGGCTCAAAGTCATCATGAAGTGGGTATTAAATGTGACTTAATTTTATGGTTCTGGACTACTAAGGTCTATATGTATAGGTTATACTAGAGTTTCTGCTCTGGTTTACTTTAATTGCTTAAATTCATTCATTCATTCAATCATTCATACTTATAGAGCACCTACTGTGTGCCAGGCACAGTTCCAATCACTGAGAATGAAAGAGAAAAAAGAAAAAGATGAATCTGACTTCATGAAAAAGTCCCTACCCACATGGAGAAAAATACATTGCAAGGTACATTGTGTGCCTTCTAAATCCTAATGAGGATGTCAGAGAATTACAGATATTTTAATTTTTAAAGCTATGATTTAATTTAAATATGGTTTTGCTACATGATAAAGAACTCTGATTCAGTCTTAAAAACTTGAAGGATTTAGTAGATATGGTTCATCAGGAAGGTTTGGGGAGCACATCTCCATCCTAAAATAACTTTCTGAGAAGAGAAAGAACCCTCTTAAGACTTTTGGCTTCTCTGTACCCCAAGCCCAGTAGTAATCATTGAGATTTCCTCTTGGCTTATGGCCAAAAGCTAAACACTATCTTGGCCACTAACATCTGAAAAAACAGAACAATAAAGTCTTTAGAAACAGAAAGTCTTTAGACATTTCTTTTGAAAACAGCGCTAGAATAGAGCTTCTAAATCTTCTAATTGCCCCTGCTGACGTAGTCTGTTATAAAAACACAATAGTGAATAGGCAAGGACCAGACGATTCCAAATTGTCAAACATCAGAGAGATACTACAAATCATCTCTCTTAAAAAATATGGCTGTCAAAGTCTATGATCCTGATTGCAAAGACATCTGTGACTAAATAATGCTGGTTATGGAAATTGCTGAAAAGTTATAAATAAAATGTTAAATAATACAGTACAGCTAATTCCCCAGGTGTTGTTTCTATTCTCAAGTAAGGATCTACATGAACCAAGTGACAGCATACAGCTTTCCTGTGGGTGTAAATCTCTAGAGATATTGTTCACTCACATTTGCTTATGTCCTTTTACTTGATCAGTCGCAATAACATTACTATTTCTTGCTTTGTTATTTCTTCTTTCCAATCCACATCAGTAGCTTGTTCTTATAAATAATTCAGCATCTATCTGGGCCTTTGTTGGCAATATTATCTTACATGATGTTATATAGGAAGAGGGAGAGCAGTAATGCTTAAATATGGGGAAATAATGTTTCTTTCAATCTTTCATGCTTACAAAGTGGTTCTGTCACATCTTTTGCCTCTGAACTTGCACTGAACTTTCTCTTCCAGCAAGTCTGGTTGCATGGATTCAAGGCTGCTGCAAAATTTGATATAACTGAAACTTGATAAGAAGTTTCAGTCCAGGGGCGCCTGGGTGGCGCAGTCGGTTAAGCGTCCGACTTCAGCCAGGTCACGATCTCGCGGTCCGTGAGTTCGAGCCCCGCGTCGGGCTCTGGGCTGATGGCTCAGAGCCTGGAGCCTGTTTCCGATTCTGTGTCTCCCTCTCTCTCTGCCCCTCCCCCGTTCATGCTCTGTCTCTCTCTGTCCCAAAAATAAAAAACAACAAAAAATAAATAAATAAACGTTGAAGAAGTTTCAGTCCAATCAAGTGTACCTACAAAATAATCTACCATACCTGTAATTCCTGGTGATCTTGCATCTACTTATATGTTCAAATAGGCTTTAAAGGAAGCACATCAGATTATCTGTCTGTATACACTAAGGGGCCAGCAGAACCTTTTATTGCCCCCCGTCCCAGCAAAATAACAGTGGTCAAATGTTACCCCAGTCTCAATTAATCCCACTTAATACCAAAATAATATATATGAAAGATTAAGAATATGGAGGAGCTTATGAACACAGAACTCTGAATTGAATTTAATTTTTTTCAAACAATTTGAGACAACGCTGTTAAAATTTCCAGGACAAATTAGAGCCAGGTGTTCAAATTTGAGATTTGTAGTTGAAACCTTGCTGGCTTACTTCCCACAATACATCCTACATATCCCTGGAACTGTTGGGAAGTTCACCATAATTGCAACAGACATTCATCTTCTGGTTTCTAAATAGAAGTAAAGAAGGCAAACTGTGAAAACAGAATGGAGTCCATTTTGGGGGAATTATATTTATACCTTTCCTGATTGACCAGGACTAAGAGTATACCTTTTGTAAATTATGAAAACCTATAGGAACCCGGGTCAAGTGTTGACTCCAGGCCCTCTGCACATGCTGTTCCCTCTACTCAGAACACTGTTTCCTTCCTGTCCACTCTAACTTCTAATCCAATTTCATTTCACCGTTAGCATCTTGGCTTCCCTGATGCCTTAGAAGAAGTTGAGTGCCCCAGGACCGTCCTCTTCTTGTCTTCAGTGGCTGATTGATGTTTGCTTCTTTCAAAAAAACATAAAAAGTTGTGAGAAAGCAGAACCATATCTGCATTATTCTCCACTGTCTAGCCATGTTCAAAGTAATTGTTCAAAATATACTTGAATGGATATGTCAATGCATGTGAGTGAAAATAACAACTATCACTTCTATGTTTTTTACTAAGTGCCAGGCTCTGTGCTGAGTGTTTTATATGTGAGAATGAATAGATGGATGAATGACCATCAAAAATGAGCACTAATAACATTAGAATCATCTGAATGAATAGTCAATCCTGTCTTAAACAAGTTATGCATGAAACTTTTTGTTTACATAAAATTTAGAGGAAAGTTTCAAAGTCCAGTATTATATGATTTACATAACTTGCAAACCAGAGAGAAACCCAAGTTTTGTGGGTAAACTGTTAAGATCAAACCTCGGGGAAAAAAAAAAAACAGGATAAAACAAGAAGGTATTAACAGTAGCCAGAGAAAACAGGAGATAGGAGATAAGAAACCTGGACTAAAGGTACATTTACTCAGGTTCCCAGAGAGGTAGATTACCCAAAAAGGGTTGAAAACTAATGCTATATATTCTATTTGGTGAACTGTATTTTTCACTTAGTACATGTTGAGCATCTTATCATGTCATTAAATGCTCCTCTGCAATATTTTTTCAACTGGCTACAAGGATTCTATTAGGCATGTGCCATTATTTACTTATTCTCCTAATTCTGGACTACCTAAATGTTAGGTTACTTTGAGGTTTTTTTTCTTATCAACTCATAGCTAAATCTTTGCACATGTCCGAGTATTTGCTTAGAATAAATTTAATATATTGAATGGACAAAACTATAGATACCAGTATTTCCAATTCTATGGATTCACAGATATTTTACCCAGGCTGAGATCATATCCTTCCTTTAGTTCATAGAGCACAAAGCTGACAACTTCAAAAAAATTAACAACGTGTATAGCATTTTTATCTACTTGCATTGAGTTACTTTACCATTTCTTCATCTTGCCTCAATGAAAGCAGCAAAATGTTAATAACGTTAAATTGAAAGAAATTCTGAAGGTGCCATTTGGAGATGGCAGGACGTTGGTCCTATAATGCATTCTTAACAGTGAATATTTAACATATTTGTCATGCTATTTCTTCTAATTCTGGGGAATTTTATTTTTTTAACAAAAAAATATTTTTAATGTTTATTCATTTTTGAGAGACAGAGAGAGACAGAGCATAAGCAGGGGTGGGGCAGAGAGAGGGAGACAGATTCCGAAGCAGGCTCCGGGCTCTGAGCTGTCAGCACAGAGCTCGACGCGGGGCTCAAACTCACGAACTGTGAGATCATGA
This sequence comes from Prionailurus bengalensis, assembly GCF_016509475.1. Classification (NCBI taxonomy): domain Eukaryota; kingdom Metazoa; phylum Chordata; class Mammalia; order Carnivora; family Felidae; genus Prionailurus; species Prionailurus bengalensis. The sequence goes on along the minus strand of NC_057354.1, from coordinate 82,075,209 downwards.
CCTGAACCGAAGTCAGATGCCTAACTGACTGCGCCACCCAGGCACCCCTAATTCGGGGAATTTTTAAATGTATGAATCTCTGTACTATGTGTTCAAGAAAAATCTCTAGTTTTCTAGATTAGTAAGATTTTTTAGAAATATTAACTGAATACTTTTGATTTCTTACCTTCTAAAAGGCAAACCAGGCCATTGATGGCTTGTCTGGTCCGAAGAGTTTCCAAAATTAGTATGAAGCCAGTCCTACTGTGACATAATAATGAGTAGAATCACTGATTTCATAAATCATAAGGCTCAGGGTCTATGAGAAAGTCAGCTGGGCCGACATTCCTGGAAGAATGAAAGCTCCTCCAAAGTCGATGCTAGAAATAAAAGATGAGGAGCCATGATGTTTCTATTTAAAAGAAATCTTATTGTAGAGGATATACTTCAGCAGTGGCCATTCTTCAAGTGCAATGTCATCCTAGACAATAAAATGCTATAGGACACAATATAAAGTGGGGGAAAGTACAGCTAAAGAACTACTCGGTCTAGAATTGCTATTTGTGATATGGAGCCTTCTGTGATACCAGTTGTTACCTTGAAAAAACTTTTTTAAAAGAGTGATCCCAATCTCAGAAAACACTAATAGATCTTCAAACTGTAAAACCCTTCTTGCCGGCTTTAACCTTTCAAACCTACATGTTGTCAGATGAGTAAATTTAGTGGATGAGATGTATTCGGATCCCTTATAATAGAGATCTGATAATTAAGATGAAGAAAAAGCCCAATAGATAAGAACTTGTCTCAAAAGTTTTATCCCGTTTTTCATATTTCTTATGAAATTTGGTTTCCAGAGATGATGCCCAAAGAAGTAGAACAGCACTTTCACAGGGTTTTTGTTGTTGTTGGTTGGTTGGTTTTGTGTTTTGTTTGCTTCGTTTTGCTTTTGCAAGTTCAGGTGTTTAACTGCTGTTTTTCTCCCAAAATGGTAGTTTTTTTTCCCCTTTAGTCCACTGCATCAAGTCACGGGATATCACATTTCTAACAACACGTTGCATAGGCCAAATGCTTTCTGAAATGGGCAGTACTCAAACGTCATGACATGAAGCATTAAGACCCATGCTGCCCTCTTCCTTGAAAGCTAAATTCCACTAATTATTTTCAGCAGTTTGCTCCTACCAACAAACATTCTTCTTAGCACACACTATTTACGCATCTTTAACTATGGTACAGATTCTTTGAAGACCTCTCCTTGTATCCCTAAGATAACGAAGTATCTGAAACATTCACTGCATCAGTTAGTGCCAAAAGAGTAAAGAGTAAATCATCTCAGGTTTCCAACTAAAATGAAGACTCTTCCATCTGGTGGGTCACCAAAAAAAGTGAATGTACCCATAAACTCCAGAACTTCTCACAACAGAGTCCCAGAAAAGTGCCTTCCTACCAAAAGATCCAGTTGAAAACATAAGATACCAGGTTCAATAGAATAAGGTAAAGTTTCAACCTTTGGATAGCTGGCTCCAGACGGGGTAAACTCCATCCTACATTTATTTATAGCATGCTGTTATCTCTTGGGTTGACACAGAGACCAAGGAAAATCTGACCTGAGGATCTCATGAATGCTGTATCTCAGGCTCCTGGATACAACTGGCAGAGATCCCCAAAGACCGGAAAGTTCTATGGTTTACTATCATGACATCAATGTGGGTAGACCCAATGTTAGGTCAGATGCCATGTTTGAAATAAAAAACAGTGTGCTTTTCTGAAAGAAGAGTGCAGACTTGTATCAGTGATGCCATGCCCTGACTCAGAGAAATATGACCAGTTTAGTATAGCAGGAAGAGGTCATTTTCCAAACTGGTTGCATTCCAACAGAATTTCCTAAAGGTCAAGAAGGCACGCTATATTTCTCTGTAAACAAAACAGAGTGGGAAAGAATGATAAAACACTCAGGACGGAGTCTTGGCACACAGAGAAATTTTTTAAATATGTAGGTGGAGATCTAGGCATTCTTAGAGGTGAGATAGAGTCTCACAGGGATGCAAAATGAAGAAAATGTTTAGAGCATCCACAGATCAGGAACACCATGCCTCCACCTGCTCTGCCCACTGCAGGCCCTCAATAAATGTTTATTGACTTGAATTAATAAGCTTCATAGTTCTAAAATGTAGGCCGAGGCCTAATTAGCTAGTCTATGCAAACCAGGAAAAAAAAGTCATTCTTAATGTACCTCCATATTATATTTGGAGAACAAGGGGCACGGAATGGTTAAGTTACATCCTCATATCACCTTATAAGTTAGAGGCAGAGCCAAGACAAGAGCCCAGATGCACAAACACCCACCAGCCACCCCTGAACTGGCCAAATACTAACAAGGCCAATCGCTGAGGAGGCAGGAACTCCAAAACAAATGGACTTTGAGGTCTAGATTCAGAGAATTTTTAGCTCCCTCAACAGATGAAGGGACTTGAAATTATCTCATCAAACTCTCCCAGTGCCTGGCTCAGGAAATTGGGGCTTCCAAGTTCAGGTAAGAAGTTACGGAGGAAGAATTCTAAGATGGCCCGAGGAAGACTGACAAATAGTAAGTTCTCACCAAAAAGGTATGAGTTCTGGAGGCAGACAGTCCTGTTTGGCATCCAACTCTATCACTCACCAGCTGTGACCTGAAGCAATTTACTAACCTCTCCAAGACTCAGTTTCCTCTTCTATAAAACAAAAATTGTAATGGCCATCTTGCAGAGTTGATGTGGAAATTGAACACTAATACGAACACTAGTCCATTATAGGCACTCAGAGACAAACCAACAAACAAAATGCCACTTAAAAAGAACAATTCCACTAAGAACAGCAGAGCGTCATACATTTAGAGGATGTGTGAAGGTTTCCACCAACCTGATGAAAGGAAATCTAAAATAGTTAATAAATACATGGACAGGGAGTAATTCAACCTGAAGATCACAAGGATAATTTTTTCCAGTATGAGAAAAATGCAACTCATTTGCTCCAGCAACTCATGAGCAGATGTCACTCTGGAATGATGCCCTTGACACAGGGCAGGCTGCCTTTCATTGTCTGTTCTCTCCCTTACTCTCCCAATTATGGCTTTTAATATTTGATGTTCAGCAGATACACCACATACTGCATGGTGGTATATGCATATACCATATAGATGTGTTTCTTTTTTAATTGAAGTATAATTGACAGAATGTTACCTTATAGCTTGCCTTTTTAAAACAGACTCACAAGATTGAGGGCAGATGTAAAACACACTTAAATTTGTTCAAAGACTTAAGGAAGAGTTTAATTACTTAACGTTGCATCCAATGGCAAGATTTGTGACAGAATTGGCTACTGAAAATGCATTTGGGGGGTTCTCACCTTCTAACCAAAACTTATATTAAGTCAACATAGTGATATGCATTTGAAATTTTATTTGGCAATACAATGGTTTCTATTATCCATATCTCTGTATTAAAGGGAAACCATTCCTTTTTCACATGGAATTGATTTCAAAAGGAATTATATTTCTGAGAGAGAGATACTTACGAGATCTGTACCTGGGAGCCTCTGAGACTATAGATGTTAAATAGTATCAGTGTTGAAAGAAACTCAGTGGTCTGCTGAGAGCCTTGAAATATGTACCAATACACCCCTCTTGACCCAAGACTGCAGTCTAGGAGCCACTTAAAAATCTGTGGTAATGCAATGACCATTTAGAGTAACTTAAGAATCACCTCCAAAGGGCAATTACATTAAGAAAACAAAACAGGATAGTGAAGACAATTTGATTCCCATTAGAAAGTTAAAAATCCTGGCAACTTTCTTACTTCTTCAGGGTGATGTAAGTCAGAAGACTTCAGGTTAAGGAAAGCCAGGAATATACAATCCAGGGTAGGTTTTTAAATTAAACTTACCAATTTACTGTTTCCTTAAACACAATAGGAGCCAAATTTTTTATGGGAACATTTCCCCAATAATAAAGTCAAGTAATTTCACCTTCTAAGACATCAAAACTCAACAGTTTTGATTACACAGGACCCTATTTTCTTCAAAATTAAGTTTCACATTAGTAAATTTTGATCAACAAACTAGTCTTAGTTTCCCAGATGTCCTGCTCCATTCCCAATGACCTGGAGGGGCACTGTGAAGTCAAGGAAGTTCATAAGGGCTCTGCTTTGTCTATCTTCCTCTAAATGTTGGGGTTTCATTAAGTTCCATCTTTCCATCTTCCACCATCTTCTCATCTTACTTTACAGACTCTCCTTGGGTGATCTTGTCCACTTCTTCCTACGTGCTGATGACTTTCAACTCTCTCCCTACCTCTAGCTCAGCTCTTTCTCCTGAGCTTCAGACTTGTATCTCCAAACGCTTCCTGGACATCTCTGCCTGGATACCCCATTCTCAAATTCATCATGCACATCATGGAGCTCTTGTTCTCCATCTAATATACCCCTCTTCCACCTTTCTCATTTTCCTTGCTGGTGCCAAGATCCGTCCAATCACATAGCCCAGAACCCCGAACACAGTGCTATATAAGCACAGGGGACACTTCAAGTATAGTAGCAAATTTACTACAGGGCAGGAAAGCAGGGAGGCATTCCAAGTGGCATATGTAATCATTGAGACACCAAAATGAGAAAGAGCATGGCATGTGTATTATTAGTCAGGACAGGATAGGCTCCGCTGAGATGGTAAATAAACACATAATCTGTGTGGCTTTTTGTTTTTCTCTTTAAAAAAAGATCTGATGGGGGTGCCTGGGTGGCTCAGTCAGTTAAGCGTCTGACTTCGGCTCAGGTCATGATTTCACCGTTCCTGCGTTCAAGCCCTGCATCGGGCTCTGTGTTGACAGCTCAGAGCCTGGAGCCTGCCTTGGATTCTATGTCTCCCTCTCTCTCTGTCCCTCCCCCACTTGCACTCTGTCTCTGTCTCAAAAATATATAAACATTAAACAAATTTTTTAAAAAAATATCTGATGCCAATTGGTCAGTTTTCTTGCAACATAAATCCAGGACTTAGTCTGCCTCCATCTTGCAACCCATTGTCTTAGATTTCTTCACTTTCTGGATTATAGACAGTAGAAAATGAGTATGAAGAGGTCAGACTCTCTCTTAGCTTCCTTGAACCAGAAGTGTCATATCCCTGCTGCTCACTTCTCTGTTATCAAGTTTGATTATTGTCCCAATCCAACTACCAGAGAAACTGAGAATATCTTCTCATCTGCCCAGGAAGATGAAATGAGGTAATGAACACCATTGTCTGCACTATAACATGTTTAGGAATCTATAAAAAGAACAGTGGAGCACTTGGGTGGCTCAGTCGGCTAAGCCTCCGACTTTGTTTCAGGTCATTATCTCATAGGTTGTGGGTTCAAGCCCCACATTCGGCTCTGTGCTGACAGCTCAGAGCCTGGAGCCTGCTTCAGATTTTGTGTCTCCCTTTCTCTCTGCCCACCCCACCCCCCACCCCCCACTCGTGCTCTGTCTCTCTCTCTCCCTGTCTCAGAAATAAACATTAAAAAAAAAAAAAAAGAACAGCATATCTGGAAATCAATGGGGATGGCAAGGGGTGATATGTGTTGTGGGGAAAAGATGGGTAGACAGTGCCAGCGAAGTCAACAAAACTATCTAGAAGGACTGAGTGTGGCCAAGAGTCTGAGTGCCATGCTGAGGATAATGGGATTTTGAAGGTGAGAACAGAGAATCCTGGAGCTCAAATTTCCCAACCTGAGGCACCTGAAGTAAAGGGCCAGCTTCTGCTCCCAGGCCAGCCTAACGTTCCTATTGCTTTAAGAATCAGTGGAGTCCAGACTAAGGTCTGGGATCCAGCCTGAAAACAAATAAATGAAAAAGCTCCTGGTGGTACTGTGACCATTTTCTCTGGATGCTGTATGATTCTTCCTTAAGGGCTTGGTCCCCACACTTCCCCCTTGGTACTCCCTTCTCAGCGGCACCCCAGCTCCCAAGCAGGTTCACCTCCCTGTTCTCCCTAGCCTGACTTTCTCTTTGACCTTGGTGGATGTGGATTCTTGCCCCCTTTGCATCTGAGAAGGCTCCACCTCCAGCAGTATTTACCCCAGCTGACTTCCACTCTGTTTTATACTCAGCTGTCTTCTGCCAGTTGAGAAGTCCAGTCAAAAGACAAAATAACAACAATAACACTTACTGTTTAATACATGCCTAGCACTGTTCAAGCATTTTATATAATCATATATATACACGCACATACATGTAACCACCATACATTAATATATATTATATATGATTAATAAATTATATAATGTTATAACATATCATATATACATATGTCTGTAAATGCTATATGTATCTAGATAGATAGATCGATCGATAGATCATTTCATTCTCGAACCAAGGCCATGAGATAGGTGGTTTCACCTCTATTATGCAGATGAAGAAACTGAGGCAAAAGAAGTTGACTTGCCACATTCACGCAGACTGTAAGTTGGTCGAACTGGAATTTTAGTTCAGGATGCCAGGCTTTTAACCACTATGCTACACTACGAAGTAAAGGATGATGGAGAGGAAGGGAGATAGAAACAAGATAGCTTGACGATCTTTAAAAAAAAAAAAAAAAGTGAGGAGGAGTTGTGATTAGCCTGAGAAGCAGAAGAGTCTCCACTGGAGAGAACTGCAGAGGAGGAGGTGCCACCACAGGCTAGAAAGCCTACAACTATTCACACAAGGGGTATTTGTCTGCTTGAAAAGGCACAAACTCCTGAAGAGGATAATGCCTGAATTTTTATCAATGGAATTTCACATGCGTGGCAGGTGGGAGGCAGGGAGATTTGAGCCCCTCGAATTACAGCTCCTCGGCCCTGCCTCAGAGAAGTCCATTCGTCTTGGCAAAGCCCCTCCCACACACGCACAATGTGCGGTCTCTCGAGGCAGGACATCGTGTCAGCCCAGCGCACAAAATGAGAACTGTTTCCCTGAGTGCAGCTGGCGCGCCCTTTCAGCCGGTCCCAGCTGCCCGGAGCCGCGCCTGCAGCCGGGCCACGCCCCCAGATGAATATTCAAGACTGCCTTGTGCTCAGAGCCCGGGATTTCAAAGCCTCTAAAAGGATTAGAAGGACTGTGGGGGCTCCCTGATAGGGAGTTAGAAGGAAGGAGGGAGCTGGGCTTTGTCAGGACTTGCTTTTGAGAACTACAAAGAGCGCAAGGAAACTGAAGTCTTGGACTGCTAATCCAGGCGAGGTCAAATTTATAAAGGGAGCTTGGTGCTCCTCGTAGTTTATCAAATCTTTCAATGTCCCTCCACACCAACAACACGCAACTACTGCTGTTTTGCAGACAAGCTCTGTTTCCAGCACTGGGAGCCTTGAAAACCAAGAGTAGAGTTTAGATGTATTGAGCACAATTTCAGAACTCTTATCCCAGTAAACTTCTCTGTTCACAGTATACCTCTCTCACAAAAGGTCCTGGTGCGGTTATATTAATTTGTGCATTCTTATTATCTAATCTATGACTTCTAAATAGGTGTCAGTCTATGTCCTAGGCTAGAAACTTTTAATTAAACTTTTATGATATATATACTCTTAGATCTAGTTGGGACATAATTAGAGAATTAACCATACCTATTAATACTTATATTGGGCTCTATTATTTTTATTAATGGAGAAATTTCCCAGCACAGATCATCTGAGAGGGTGGATAGTACCCAAATGCATTTCATTGACTTATAATACAAGGTAGGCTTTGGGGGAAGTACATTCAGTCTTTTGTTGTTGTTGAGTCCTTAAGAGTTCACTTTAGGGGCGCCTTGGTGGCGCAATCGGTTAAGCGTCCGACTTCAGCCAGGTCACGATCTCGCGGCCCGGGAGTTCGAGCCCCGCATCGGGCTCTGGGCTGATGGCTCGGAGCCTGGAGCCTGTTTCCGATTCTGTGTCTCCCTCTCTCTCTGCCCCTCCCCCGTTCATGCTCTGTCTCTCTCTGTCCCAAAAATAAATGTTGAAAAAAAAAATTAAAAAAAAAAAAAAACGAGTTCACTTTAGAATTCACTTAACAGAAATCATTGGTAACTTTGTTGAGTGTGCATCTTTTCCATTAATCCCTCCATTAAGAGAGAGGTTCTGGAGCACCTGGGTGGCTCCGGTCATCATCTCAAGGCTGGTGGCTTCCAGCCCCACCTCCTGCTTTGTGCTGACAGCTCAGAGCCTGGAGCCTGCTTCAGATTCTGTGTCTCCCTCTCTCTCTGACCCTCCCCCACTCATGCTCTGTCTCTCTTTCCTTCAAAAATAAATAAACATTAAAGAAACAGTAAAAAAAGAGAGAGGTTCTGCTTCTTGCCTACAATTTGGAAATGGAAGAAATAACATTACCAAGAGAAAACAAAAGAATAAAAGGAAGGAATGTAGTGTGAAAGCATTCATTACTTTTAAAGGAGGGCAGACTCCTCCTTCACCTCACTTCCATCCCAGAGAACTGAACACATGTGCAGATGTAAGGGTACAACCACTGTGAGCAGCCATGAGACCTTACAAAAAGTAGGATAGGGAGCAAAGGACACAAACAAACACCCCAGTAATCGTAGATTCTGAAAATTATAGACTGATAGACTTTCCATCAATCCCAGCAAAGTTCTAGATTGGAGACGTAAGCAAGCAGTTGGTGAGCACTTAAAAAGAAGACCGCTAGGGTCTACCAGGAACTGGTCAAGCCAAAGTTTATTTCCTTCTTATGTATTTTCTTAAAAGAAGTGCTCAACTAGTAGTACATCAAAATGCCAAAAACAAAGAACATCTTAAATTTTTTTTAATGTTTATTTATTTTTGACAGAAAGAGAGACAGAGCACAAGTGGGGGAGGGGCAGAGAGAGAGGGAGACACAGAATCTGAAGCAGGCTCCAGGCTCTGAGCTGTCAGCAGAGAGGCCGACGCGGGGCTCAAACTCACAGACTGCGAGGTCATGACCTGAGCCGAAGTCAGATGCTCAACCTACCAAGCCACCCACGTACCTCCAAAAACAATGAACACCTTGACCGAAGGACAGCCTATTTATCTCCCCCCACCTTTTATTTTTTCAGGGTTCAAAATGATCAAACTGAACATTTGGCAGCCAAAAGAGAATAAACTCTAGAGCTGGAGAGAATTGGGTTTGATTCCAGGCTCTATAACTTACTAGTTGTGTGACATTGGGCGTCTCTGAGTCTCAGTTTTCACAACTGCAAAATGGGAATAGAATATTTACTTGACAGATATGAAAGAAAATACAAATAGAGTATGCAGCACAGGTACTCAGGAAAGGGCAGTTATAATTAAGATACAACTTAAAAATTCAAATATAAACTCAGGAAAGAGAAGGACTGAATTGAGTGATTCATATAAAAAGATTTTTTTAATTTACTGAAAGTTCAGAGTGAAATAACCAAGCAATGCGTTTCAAGTGCAGACGGAAGCTGATTAATAGAAGTATCTGTAAACCCAAAAGAAGAGTCCCAATTAATTCCAGTTGGTCAGATCGGATCTTAAATTCTTTGTCCCTTTCCGAGTAGGATACTTAAAAGGTAGCAAGGAAACATTAAACAACATCTGGGATAGTGGGAGACCCAGAAACCACAATATCCGAAAAATAGTTGAAAGAAATGTGGTGTTTATCTAGGAGAAGCGATTGCATAATAGCTGTCTTCTGATATTTGAAGAGCTATGATGTGGAATAAGGTATAAACTTGGTCTGTACAACTGTAAATGGTGGAATTGAGACCAATGATTTGGAAGTTGCAATGAATAGATTTTAGACTCAACATGTAAGCCACTCAACAATGCAAGGAAGATTTTTGAAAAATAGCAAGGTCACAATTACTGAAAGTATTCCTGCATTGAGAGGCCAGCTCTCAAAGATAGTGTAATAAGAGATTTTTGCACTGGAAAAGAGAATGGCCTGGTTTCAGATTGGAGTTAGTAATACACTTTATATATGCCCCCCCCCCCCCCACTGCCCAGCCAAGGCAGACATGACTAATCAATCAATGATAGATCTTTTTCCTGCTGGACTAAACTCAGCCTGGTGATCCTTTTTGATGCACGCTCTAAGCCATCACTATCAACGGAGTTGACAGCCCATCCAACCCAGATGACCCCTTAGAGTCTCTAAGATCCAATAACTTAGAAACTCCCCCACATTATAACTATAAAATATGTCTGCAAATTAACCAGAAGGGGAGCCACAGTGAAGTACAAAAATATTTTCAGATATCTGTGTATGTATGTGTGTTTATGTCTGTTTACGTGCCTTTGTGTGTATATATATGTGGGATAGTACACAGATGACTACACAAAACAGGAATCATATGAAGTAAATGATTCATTATCCACAAGAGCCCTTAAATAGTGAATCCAAATTGAATCATGCCAACAGTTCACGACATTGCTTTATGAATACCCACGCATTTCTTGTACACAAAGTTTCAACCTTTTCTTACCCTATCCCACCTCCTCTGAAATTTCACACTCATTTTGTAAGTTGTAACTTTTGGGACATTAAGGGCAAGTTGGTATAAAAAGGGAGAATTTGAAGGGTTGGCAGAGATAGGGCTGGGGGTACTTAGTAAATCCTCAAGAAAAGGGGGGATTTTATTATTAAGCACATGTAACCGAAGAGGTCAATAAGAAACTAAATTAGAATGTCCAAAGTGACAGCGAACTCTGCCAATGGACAGTAGGGGCTAATGGGCAGCTGGAGCCTCTTGGAATGGGTAGTAGTAGAAGACAGGTGGGTGGTAGCTAATATTTTGGCTTCCCAGCTAGCAATTAAGAGGGACAAAGAACCCAGTCTAACTCCCAGGAGAGAGACAAAGGTGCAAAGACAATTCGTTAGAGAAAAGATGATCTTTTCAACAGTGCTGGAATAATTGGGAATCTATACGCAAAAAATAAAATACCTTGGTCTAGACCTCTCACCCTACGCAAACATTCACCTGAAATGAATCATAGAACTAAATATAAAACTTCAAACTCTAAAATCCCATGAAGTTTGCTTTTTTAAAAACGACTAAGCTACTTAAATTTTAAAAGTGAGTCAGTTTAAAGAAAAATGTAAGTAAATAAGAGTATATACAGATGAAATGCAGATACGCAAAAATCGCTAAGGTGGCCCTCTGGCCACTGCCCTTTGCCATTGCCTCCTAGGGCTGGGGAGGGAGTCATACTCCACCCAGGCAGGCTGGTGTTTGATACAGAACTCTAGTCTCTGTAGAAAAGGATGCATGCAACCAGGAAATTCTACTGGAAGCCCTGTCAGGTGGGCGTGGGAAAGTTATGTTGGAAGAGAGTGAGAGGAAGCTGCTGTCTGCAGCCCAGCGCTCCCCAACTCCCAGATCTCAAGTGTAGGAGACGGGAACATGAATCCTAGATGCCACTAGTCAACACTTGTGTGGCTACTTTTCGGAACCCACTAGTTGAAGTGGGTTCAACTAGTCAAGCCAGACCGTGAAAAATAAAACTATCAGTACCTGCCACTAAGTGAACTGAGGAAGGTAGGAGGAAGGTGTCTGATGTTCATCTCATGTGATAGATTCTTGGTCATTATTAAATTAAGACGCCAGTTACACCCTCACCAGGATCAAATTCCAGTATGTCAAGAACTATAAAACAGGTATGTAACAAATATTATAACACACCAACTGACTTTGTAAGAAAGTAACAAAATCTTCCTTTCTTCTTTACCCATACAATCCTTACAAAGGCGATGTATATTGTAAGGCTTAAAAGCATTAGCTGTGGTGTTAAGTTACCTGGGTTCGAATCCCAGCTCTGTCTTCCATTAGATGTGTGAGCTCAGCCTGATGTCTTAAGCTTTTGGAAACTTAGTTTCTTCTTCTGTAACATGGGATGATCAAAACCAAACCAAACCAAAACAAAACAAAAACACCTTCCTGGAGATCAGATGATAATGCATGCGAAGGTATTTATTTCACAGTACACTTGGCACATAGTAAGCACACAGAGTTAAGGAGCTGAGAGGGAACTTAAAGATCATCTGAAACTCTTATCTGCTGTACCAGCAGTGCAAGGCCCAGAGACACGGGCAAACCTACCCAATATCCCACAGCTAAATTAGGGGTAGACCTGCTTTTCAAAAGTTGAAGTACTGTCAGTTTTTCAGTTTCCTTTCTTCTCATGGTGGCTAGGATCGTTTTCCTTATGCCTCTTTTTCTTATACCAGGCTTATAACAACTTGCACCATATTTTATTCTGATTTCCCATGGCTTCACTGTGACCCTACATTCTTTTAGCACTCCTACATTGTGAAAGCTGCACACCATCTGTCATCTGATGAGTGTGCAATGGTCCCTCAAGAGCTTAGTAAATGCCTTTTCTATGAAGCATCCTTCCGTTTTAAGCATAATGCAATGTTATAATTTAACTTTCAAGATCTACTCAGGATAGAAGGGATGATAAGACAAGTCCATACATAAACATTCTCCCTATGGGCAGCATGACTATAAATATACCAGGATGTGCCCTTCTTGAGCTAACAACAAATTACCTAATGATCTTCCACTTCCAGGCTTTTAAGAATCCTTCTCTCAGAAAGAAAAGATGCTGTGTTTGGTCTCTACGTCATCTCTTCGTATAATGGGCATAAGCTATTAACCCAAAAAGATTTTCTAGTCACACAAACTAATGCAGGTGGAAATCTCCTTTGCCTTCCCATTTTCTCAAAGTCTATAGGGTAGAGTCATAAACTACTGCAGGTTTGACCAATAACAGCTCACCAGAAGGACAAGCTATTTGGAAATTAGGTCACATCTTAGGGCTTTCTGCCAGACTCACACACAGGAATAGTAACGTTATTGCCAGAAGTATCTTTGAACACAAAGAACAATGACAGATAATGTTGTTCTGCTGGGAATTGCTGAATGGCTGGATTCTTACAGGGTCTCTTGGAGTAAAAGTTTCGTGACAAAATTAAAGGGGTTGTAGGAAATGCTTTCAACGTCCGCCTTTCCAAAATAGACTATTTCTCTACTCAATTTCTTACTATATTTTATATTCCCTGTGCCTAAAATGACTGGCATGGAGTAGGGGATTCAAATGCACAGAATGGAAGAATGATCTATTTTCTTTCTTTTTCTCTTTTACCTCCTTCCTGTATTGCTTCAGAGAAACATGTAAATAAAGATAAGCTTTACCAGTGAAGAGTTAAGCCTCTCCCTTTGGGTTCTGCTCATGGCATTTGTGGAACATTTGATCAGAGCTTCATATTATCAAGTGTCCTTGGAGTGCTCAGCACGCGACCCTTGTCACACCGCTTGCCCTTCCTACCTTGAAGAGGGATAAGTTTAAAGTCCTGCTTCAGGTCACCTGGCAGTGTGTTAGAACTGTAGAATCTCAGACCTCACCCCAGACTCCAACTCTGCATTTTAAGTGTCCCCAGGGAGACTCGTGCACACATTCAAGTTTGAAAAGCGCTCATATGAAGCCTACCCAAATGATGGATCCTCCAAATACCAACTGCTTGCTAGTCTCTAGAAATGTATGGCCTCAGATTACATTTCAAGCAGATAATTGTTTCCAGAAAGGAAAAGAAGACAAGGATCCCATCAGACTTCCCGTACTTTGCAGACTGACAACAGTTCTCAGATGCATGGCAAGGGACAGAGCATCTGTTTCAGGGGACTGAAGCTCACAGTTGGCATAGGCAGACAAGTAACATTCACTTCTGTACATCTCAGCAAGACTTTGAAATTATCCAGGGCCTCTTGTCATTTTTCTTCTGTGTGTTACATAAAAACCGTTGCCAAAGCATTTCAAAACTTAAAGTTACAACTCATTGCCGAGTCGACTATTATAAGAATAAAGATCTTGGGGTGGGGGGCACAAATTTCCATTCCAGAGGAAATCAATAGAAAATTTTAATCTGTCAGTGATTAATTATTGTATGTATCGATTTCCATGGCTTTTAGGGCTCTTAGCAGCAACAGGGGAGAGGCTAATCGTTCTGGAATGTGTGTGCACTTGGAGCATAGCCCCGGGGAATAGGGAGCTTGACCGTTAGCCGAGAGAGTGTTATAAACAAATTATAGGCAAAAATTCCTTTAATGTGACAGAATTCTCCATTTCAGCTACTCTTTAGCATTTGTAAGGCAGACAATACCAAGGACAGAACATTTAACAGCCATCTGCTTTGCATGCGGAATTGGACAGACCGATTCACATGCAGCATGGTACTTTAATCTTCGTTTAAAACACTGCCAGCACTGTTGCTCCATGAAACCCTCTCCTTCGGTGCAAACTCCAAAAACATGCCTTGCCACTCTTCTGCTGTTAGGTTTTAAGAGACTGGCACATAACTGAGAAAGGATGAGAGAAAATACTGGAAACATCCATGATATGTGTTCTTTTGAAGATTGAATTTCACCTCCATATATTTGTTCATGAAGTTCCAACTGCCTACATGCTCCCCCCATCCATCTCCATTGGTTCAAGTCCTACGTGTATTCTTCACAGAGCTCCTCTGTGGAACTTTCTCAGAGCTTGCAAATCAGAGTTATCCTGCTTCCTCCATGTTCTCATGGCAAGTTATGTGATCTTCTAGTACACCATGGAACTCTTTCTGCCTTACGTTGTAGTTATTTGACATGCTTCATCTCTCCTAGCTTTGTCTCTCCTGGCTTTGTCTCTCCTAGCTTTATCTCTGCCTAGTTCTTGAGAGCTACGTCTGATTAATCTCTGTGCCTTTCTATCCAGCACAGAGCTTGGCACATGGTATATGGTCCCTAAGTAGTTACTGCCTTGAACAAATGAGGGTGTATTCAGTTCTCATTAGCCAGGATCCCATACATAGCCCAGTGGGACCACAGAGCAATCCATAAGGGAAGCAAATATTTGGGGCAAAGCAAAGAGACACCCCTAGAGCCTTAATTCTCTTTTGTCCACCAGTCAACCAATATTTAACTAGCACTTATTATGCACCTTGAAAGAGGAAATTATGAAACAAGGAAGAGGAGGTTACAATCAGGTTACAAAGACAAAATTTTCAGGGCAAATAAAAGGCAAAAATATGAAGCAGGCCAAGTTTTGTCTATCATCTTTTCTAGACCTTTGGACCTCCTCCTTCTGATTTCCTACTGTCTTCAGCTTCTTGTCTCCTTTGCTGCATCCTCGTAAGCACATCTAGTATAACCCTTATCACTCTATATTATAATTCAGTCGGGAAATTAAATTTGAACCTAGGCCATAGTTAGAGTTCAAATATGTCTATTTCCCAGCACAGACCCGAGAACAAGGCCTGAGTTCTTAGAAAACGGAGCTGAGAGAGCATTTGGAAAAGACTGTGATCACCTAGGACTTTGGAAGAGAAGGGGCCGAGATACCTCTGCATCAGCACCCAGAAAACAAATGTAGCACTCAGTGAAAGGGAGGGACATTCTCTCCATTTCTGCATGGATTGCAGACAACTGGACTGCAGTGAAACGTGGACTGGAGGACTCAGTGTATTTTGGCATTCATTCTTTCAATGTTCATACATTGTAAGCTGCTAGTAAGTGTCTGGCCCTGTTCTAGGCCCAAAGACTACAACACTGAATAAAATGGACAAAGCCCTCTGCCCTCTTGGAGCTTATTCCTCTATGGCCACAGGGGTGTGTGGGTGGCTCAGTCAGTTAACCCTCTGACTTCAGTTCAGGTCATGATCTCATGTTTCACGAGTTTAAGCCCCGCATTGGGCTCTGTGCTGACAGCTCAGAGCCTGGAGCGTGCTTCCGATTCTGTGTCTCCCTCTCTCTCTGCCCCTCCCCCACCCATAGTCTGTCTCTCTCTGACTCTCAAAAAATGAATAAATGTTAAAAAAAATTTTTTTGAACTACCACCACAAAGGAGGGGAAACTGGCTGAGCTTGAGAAGAAAATGTGGTCTTAGTCACTCTTCTGGCCCATTTTCCTCCTGTCCTTTAGTTCTACATTTGCTTACTGAGTTAAACTAGCCTCTTCCTTTCTGGAGCAGGTCAGTCTGGAAAACAATAAGAATTCTCTACTCTAAACTGTTCTAGAGACACTAGCTGCCAGTCAGGCTGCCTACTACAGGGATTTATCCCCTGTTCAATTATTTTCTAGAATTTTTTAAAAATAATGTGAAAAACTTTAAACTAGTATAACAAGTACTATGGTTTTCCTCCACCATTAAATAAAAGTTTTGGGAAAGAAAAGAAAACAGGAAAGGGAAGGAAAGGAAAGGAAGGAAAACACCAGACACCTGGCATCCCTGAGGCTGGGAAGCGGTAGATATCAACAGGCAAGAGCTGAAATGGGAAACCATAAGTAGCCAATGTGGGAGCCCATGTGAAAAGGTGGCAGGAGGCTAAGTTCCCACAAATGTAAGCGGGGCAAAGCCTGTAAAATCTGGGTTACTTCTCCTAGGAGAACCATATTTGTACTCATAGACTGATGAAGCCTGGACAAATTTGGGTTACATTTTGACTTATTTACTTATTTCCTCCCCTTTTAAACTATAAGGAGATTGATAATAGGGACTCTATGTCACCAGCACCTAGAAGAGTGATGGGTGTGTATATTAGGCATAGCTCAGTGCTTAAGAATTATGTGAGAAAGGAAAGGGAAAAAGCAAATACTTAATGACTGCAAATATTTAAGAGGAATCTTTCTTCTTTTTTTTTTTTTTTTCCCAAATGGCAGGAATCCAGAGCCAAGCCTGGTGACAATGTGATAAATCTCCATCAATATCAGATATTATAATAAGTGGAGAGATTGGAGGAATTCCAAAGATACTTTGAGAAATGGAGGCATTGTTGGAATATAACTTCCAGTTGCAACAGCATTTAACAAAATACTTTGGATGTCTGAGTAGTGGTATGTGTGCTAAAGTCTTTCTGATACTTTATAGTCACACTCATGTGTCAGGTGTTAGATTATGTGGCCTGCAGGAATTTAAAAAAGAGCTCATTATCACAAGAGGTTTTCATCCACTGAATTAAAAAAATTTTTTTAATGTTTATCTATTTTTGAGAGAGAGAGAGAGAGAGAGAGAGACAGAGCATGAGCGGGGTAGGTGCAGAGAGAGGGAGACACAGAATCTGAAGCAGCTGTCAGCACAGACCCTGACATTGGCCTCGAACCCTGGAGCAATGAGATCATGACCTGAGCTGAAGTCGGATGCTTAATCGACTGAGCCACCCAGGCACCCCCATCCACTCAATTTTTAAAAGAATCAGTATTACAATCTTGGCACTGACATACCGAACTTAAGAAATGGAGAACTGAAGGAAGGAAGGAAGGAAGGAAGGAAGGAAAGAAAACTGATCAGCATCTCAACCAAAAGTGAGGGAAATGATTAAAGAAGTACCCCAAATGAAAATCTAAAAACAATGTGAGGATGCTTTTGTTTATAAATAACAGAAATAAACTCTGGCTGGTTTAAGTAATAAAGAGGACTTGATAGAACAATAATGATGGAATGATATTCCAGCCAATTCACCCTAAGACAGCCATCTTATGTTTTTGTGATTGGTTGGTGTTCATGCTGCACCTTTTGTTAAATATTTTGGCCACCATCTCTGGACACTGGAGCTCCTCATAGACTCCAAGAGCAAGACACAGCCAGACCTCAGAAATGGACCAGAGCCTGTGTATCATAGATGGTAATTTTGGCAACAAGCAACAGAAAAGTCTGACTCAAACTGGCTTATAACAGTGGTTGGCAAATGACAACCTATATGTAGGTTGGACACCTGTCTTACTGGAACACATTCATGGCCATTCATATCTGTATTGTGTAGGGATGCTTTAGAGCTACAATGGCAAAGTGGATTAGTTGCAACAAAGACCTCATAGCCTGCAAATCTTAAAGTATTTACTATCTGGCCCTTTAAGAAAAAGGTTGGTGACCCATGGCTTCTATAATAAGTCATTTATTATCTAATATAATTGATTCAGTCCAAGTTGGGCTCAAAAACTCCATCAAAGTCTCCAGCTTTTTAGAATTCTTTTTACAGTCATCTTCAATATTGCCCTCATCCCAGGATGGTCACACTCATGGTGGCAAGAGAGCTGACAATATAATTGGGACTATGTACTTCCTTGTTCCTCTCAGCAGGATAAAGAGTAACTTCCCCCTCGATATGGAATATAAATTTTTAATCAGATTGGGCCAATTCAGGATGCATGCCCATCACCGGATCAATACAAGTGCCAGGGGATTGCCATGCACATCTTATTTTAGACTAGTTTCTATCCCCCTCTAAGAAGGGATGAATCCAGAACAAGATCAGCATTGCTTAGAAAAGAAAATGGAGAGTGGATATTAGGTAAGAAAGCAACAGTGCTGAAACCACGAAGCATTGACCAACTATGGGAAGCCTAGGAATCCTCTTTCCTCTCCATCTCTAAATCTCTGCTTCCCTCTTTGACTCTGATTCATTGTTCTTTCTCATTAAGCCTGTTTTGTCTACTTCCCCCAACACATGATGGAAAGTCAAGCTGTTAACAGCTCAGATATTTATTATTATGGTCTTACAACTAACTGAAAGAGACTAATCTGATTTTCTCTACCTTATTTTTTAATTCCTGGAGAAGGATTTTGATTGGCCCAACATGGATCAGGGGAGCATCCTTCAATCAAAGGTGAGGTCATGTTCTAGAATTTGGAAATTCACTACTGCCATGTGGATGGTGGTAGAGAGAAGGTCAGTTCTGGAAAACAGTGTTGCAGTGATGAGTTGTCCACATATTCATTTTTGGGGGTCAGATTAAATAATACAATATTTTGTATTATAGGTGACTATGTACATGAGGATTGTTTTTCATTTTGAGAAAAGCAGACCCAAAAGAGCATTCATTTAAACAAGATAGTTTCTCTTTCTTTCATATCAAGCAAAGTAGGCAAATTGGTATGGCACTTCTGTCTACTCATCTTCTGTGTTGCCCTTGTCTTCAGTGTCCAGGATGGCATTTGGGGCTTCTGTTAGTGTGTCCACTGTTGTAGCAGCAGGATGGAAGAAGGGACAGGGAAGGGGCAAGAGGTACACAACTATCATTTAAGGAAAGTTCCAGAAGTTGCTATATAATACTTTCACCTAGTCCTTTGCAACAGAAACTGGGAAACAGCACCCCCCTCCCCCCCATTTGCCTTTTTGTCTGGACAGCTAAACGCCCAGCCTAAAAATCAGGGGTTCTGTTACAACAGAAGAAAGGAGAACAGTGTCTGCAAAACAATCATTCATTTTTAGAATACACAGGTCTTTTAAGCTAAAGCGTTTACTTTTAACTCAGAAAGAAAAAAAAAAAGTCATCATTAAGGAACATAAAGGAGAGCCTAATAATACAACTCATGTCTTGTATTCCCATAATTGAAATTTAAATGCATTAAAGTAACACAGAAACACACAAAACACAGCCATTGTTTGCTTATGCCATGTTGGGCCTTCGAATAAAGATAGTGCTGTGTCCTAGTGAAGAACTATCTCCCAGACTATGACAACCTGTTCATGTCATTTTAGACAAAATTCTGTGGAATTCTATAGCTGCTGTGGTATAAAATGAGACAGACTAGCATTCCTTAAATTCAGATTCAGACTTAGAAACATGAAATGTTGAAAAGTTATTATTTAAGCCCAAGAACTTCTCCTACTGGCTATCAAAATGGAAATGTGCAAAATGACCAGGTGTATTTACTCAACTAAAAAAAAACCTGATCCCTGTTCTACTTGCTGCAGTGATGGCTTGGAAAGTTCCATCAAAGGATTTGTAACTTGCCTTTCAAATTATGATTGATGGGCTTAGCCTTTTCATAGCCA
The DNA here is from genome assembly GCF_016509475.1 of Prionailurus bengalensis. NCBI lineage: Eukaryota > Metazoa > Chordata > Mammalia > Carnivora > Felidae > Prionailurus > Prionailurus bengalensis. Next base: position 82,055,461 of record NC_057354.1, on the reverse strand, counting down.
GTTCCCTATGGAAAGAAGATTCAAACAATATTCCCCATGCTACTGTGGTCAGTCCTTACTGGTGACTGCACGAGCTTGACTCCATCCATTTAGATTTAGAAAAAAATAGTAAATCTCAGGCCTCCTGCCTGTGAATGAATGGAAAGTAGAGAAAAGGATTTTTTAGCATCTGAAATGTTCCAACAAAACCGAGCTCTGCTACAGAGGGTGGGACAGTGTTTAGGGCAACACCCTTCCTGCCGTCATGGAGTACAAGGGCATGTATTCAAGTATTACTTGGTGACAAGAATAGAACATTATTCCGAGCAATAAAGTGTTATTCAAATTCTACCCAAGTACACAGATGCTGGAACACGGTAATTATTGTAAGAAAAAGTGTTTAATTTAGAAACTACCTAACCTTTTTGGTTTCTATTTTTTATGACATCTGTAATCTAAAGTAGCAACAAACCTGTGTCTCTCAAGCTTTTACATCAAATTCTAAACCTGATTTGCAATTTTATTTTCGGACCAGCGATCCATTTATTAGCGCTCAGTCTGTTTCAGAGATTTAAAACCAGTCTGGGCCCAGGTAATCTGCAAAGGGTAGAGAAGGAAAACGAATGAGTGCTATTGTTTCCCAACAAGGCAGAAGAGTAACCATACCCCCATTGGGCTGTCGCATTCCCCCTGCGCTGCTCCTAGAGATCTGGACAGAAGAGAGAGTCGTAGAATAGCTGATGCTTGCCAAGTGTTGGAATTTTGGCCTCTCAATGTGAATCAACAAAATAATCCAGCCAGTGTTGGTTATATTTAATTAAGTCTTAGATCCTCTGCAAATCCACTCATTAATAAATTCATTGTTTTGGCAATAGTTTTTCAAGCAGCTGTCTATACCCAACCCTGTGCTACACTATGGGTATACATGCAATGGTCAGAAAAGGTCTTCATCTCAGAGGGCTCCCATCACCATCCAGTGACAGTGATATTCATTTCAGTTATAGGAATAATCAGCATGTTTATGGGAAATGATTACAGAAAAAAATTACAAATGATTATAGCAATTAGATGGAATTACAAAGACATTTTAAATTGTCCAAACTTCCTATAATGTTATCCTAATCCTATAATTGTATTGTACTCTTCTAATGCTTTTAATAAAAAATACAACAGAAATTTCAAATGCTAGTGTTAAAAATTGAGTGATGCATTTTGATCTATGCAAACAAAGTTACCTTAAGTAATAGAACTGCCACTGTAAACCAGTTGCTTTTTTAAAACAAAAGTCAATTATGTAATCATCATAATAGATTCTATCTATCATATGCATAACACAGTTATTACAGCAAATCCACTTAAGGCTTCCCTGGAGTAGGGAAAAAGGAATGAGTGAAAACCAGAGAATAAAATAGCTTATACTATTTTTGGCCCTCTGATGAAAAGGACAGTGAGATGAATGACCCTTTTTAACCTTTTTACCGAGCATGTTGCCATTTATTAAGCACCCATGATGTCATGGTTAGGCTTACCAGAAAACATTCTTGAGCAGCTTCATAAATTTTGTCATTAGCACATGCAGTCCACCCTATATTACCGAGAAAAGTACTTCTTGAAATACCTCAAAGAGGGAAGTATTCACATAAATACGTAACAGATATGGTGGTCATCAGACCTGGACCAATGGTGTCGATGGTTTACCTACAAACCAACTTGCTGCCAGGATCCTACCCACTTTCAGCTGAGGATACAGGTTCTGTGAATTTGAGGGTCCTAACAGCGCTACAAATACCATGAGGACTACCCAGACAGGACTATGAGTATTTCCCTCAAAGATAATACAAAATAAATATTGAGGAGTTGTTTTGACCAGGAAGCCTGACAAATTCCACCCTTCAACTAAATGCCCTTCTGATGTCTTCAGAGCAGAAAGACCCAGGTTACCTGAGTATTTAAAAGGAGGCTTTACCACAAAAGAAGGGATGGAAGGACAAATGCTTATCAAGTTCTTCAAAAGCAACAGTTGAAGTGAACAAACTGCTGCGGATGCTTTTAATATGTGAGTTTACAAAGTCGTGTGCTCATTTCTGTCACCAGGAAGTAAGAGATAAAAGTCCCTTTCAAAATCATTAAATCAACACAGATGTGATCTTTATAGACTTTTCTCATTTCTGTCATTCCTGTTTCTGAAGATTTGAACTTTTATCCATTCAAAAATATTTATTGATTTCCTACCACGTGGCAGACAATGATCTGGTGCTTAGAAGAAATACATCAGAGAATGGGACAAACAGGGATCCCTGTCCTTATGAGGATTACATTCTAAGTAGGAAGCTGAAAATAAACCACAAACATGATAAGTAATTTCCAGAGACATTAGAAAGGATAAATGTTATGGACAAAAGGAAATATTAGACTAGGGTAAGAGGCTCAGGAGTGCTAGAGATGGAGAAGAAAGCCAAGTCCAATTTAAATAGGTGGCACAGTAGGTCCCACTGAGAACAGGACAACTGAGAAAACATGTGAAGGTGAGGAGTGGGCCATGTAGCTGTCTGGGGAAACCATTTCAGGCTGAGGGAACAAACATGTCTGGGGGCTTGAGTAAGAGCAAGGAGATAAGTATGACTGGAGTAGAATGAGTGAAGGTGACATTAGCAGGAGTTGAGGTGGGAGCGGTGATGGGACAGCAGGCCATTGGGGGCACGTAGGCCTTTGTAAGGACTTCTGACTCCTCTGAATGAAACAGGACATCATCATGAAGGCTTGAGCAGAGGAGGGACATGATCTGACTTGCATTTTTTAATATCTCTCTGACTTAATTCTTGCAGTGAGACTGTCATCTAGGGTCAAGGGTAAAAGGAGGGAGGCTGCTTAGGAAGTGATTGCAATCATCCAAGAGAGAGGCGACAGTGGCTCAGACCAGGCAAGTAGCAGGGGAGGTGGTGAAAAGTGATTGGGTTCCAGATATATTGTGAAGTAGGAGCCAACATGATTTGTAGTAGTCAAGGATGACTCTGAAGTTTTTGGGTTGAACTAGTTGGGGATAGGGTCGCCATCATCTGAGGGGGTGGGGCAGGCTTTAAAAGCAAGAACGAGTGTTCGAGTTTGGACTTATTAAGTTTTATACATCGAGGAAGCAATTGGATAAAGGTCTGGAGTTTAGGAGAGAAGTCAGAGCTGGGAATACACATTTGGCTGCTTTTGGATAATATTTAAGGCAATGAAACTGGGTGAGATCACCAAGCGAGAGAGCAAGGAAGAGAAGAGCCCAAGGAGAAAGCCCTGGGACCCTCCAAGATTATGAAGTTAGAAGAGGGACTAGCCAAGGAGACTGAGAAGAATGCCCAGTGAGGATGAGGAAAACCAAGAAAGGGTGTGTGCGGGAAGCCAAGGAAGACACTGTTTCAGAGAAGAGGGAGTAGTCAGCTCTGTCAAATGCTCCTGACACACACCCAAGCTGTGGACAAGAACTAACCTATGGGAAATATAGGTCACTGGTATATTTGGAGAGAGCAGTTTCAATGGAGTATTCGTGGGAGAAACTCCTGTTTGGAGCGATTTAAGAGGTGATCAGAAGAGAAAAATTAGAGGCAGCAAATATAAATAACCCTTTAGAAAAATTGTGCTTAGAAGAGAACAAAGAAATGGGGCTATAGCCCCAGGTTTTCTTAATGTTTTCTTTGTGTGCTAATATGAAAAACTACACAAAAAACAAAAAGTGTTGGCAAGGATGTGGAGAAAAAGGAACTCTTGTGCACTGTTAGTAGGAATGCAAATTGGTGCAGCCACTGTGGAAAACAGTATGGAGGTTCCTCAAAAAATTAAAAATAGGATTACCATATGATCCAGAAATTTACTACTGGGTATTTACCCAAAGAATGCGAAAACACTAATTCAAAATATGCACCCCTATGTTTATTATGGCATTATTTACAATAGCCAAGTTATGGAAGCAGCCCAAGTGTCCATCAATAGATGAATGGATAAAAAAAGAGGTGATATATGTGTGTGTGTGTATATATATATATATATATATATATATATATAATGGACTATTGCTTACCATAAAAAAGAATGAAATCTTGCCATTTGTAACACCATAGATGGATCTAGAGAGTATAATGCATATGTGGAATATAAGAAATTAAAAAAAACCATGCAAAATAAAAAAAAGACAAACCAGAAGAACACTCTTTACTACAGAAAACAAACTGATGGTTACCAGCGGGAGTGGGTAAAATAGGTGAAGGGGATTACGAGCATACTTATTGTGAGCACCGAGTAATGCATAGAATTGTTGAATTGTTATATTGTACATCTGAAACTACTATAACACCATACATTAACACTGGAATTGTCATTTTAAACACAAATAAATAACAATTAAAAGCATGAAAAACTAATCATTGCCAAATGAAAGTCCTGATTTTTTTTTTTTTAAGCAGACAAATTGTGTCCTAAACACAATTATTTACTATGGAGTTATTTAACAAACTGTTAATACTGTGTTCTGTACAAGGTCATTTCAGAGATGAGAAAATCACCTCCACTATAAAAGATTCTTTATGCTAACTGATACATGTTTTGGTGTTTCTCACTCCCATCCTTCTCAAAATGCTACCATTCATCTCAGATGGAATACTGCAGTGAGGCGGGAGGACAGTTTCCTTTGCTACTTATACTTAGGACCCTGGGAAGGTCTCCTTACAATGTGCCTTATTTCCAATAGTACAAGGGAAGGGGGAGTGAGTTGGTGTGAGGGCACCGTGGGTGTTGGGAAGATGGGGGGGAGGGGAGAAATAGTATCTCTGAAGTCAGCTCTAACTCTGGTAACCAATTTTCACTGTAATATTGGTGTTTTGTTTTAATAACAAAGGCTAACTTCAAACCCAAAAAGCTCTGTATGTGTACACACGTGTGCATGCGTGTGTGTGTGTGTGTGTGTGTGTGTGTGTTAAAGGTTTCCTTTCCTTTGAAGGGATGGAAACAGCAGGAATTCCTTGCTGTTCCGGTCTTTACCACATTCCAACGTTTGTCGTTGTCTAAACCATATCATGATACCTAAGACACAGCCAATATTCTGAAACTCATTTTTATTATTCTTTTAAGATTAAAAAAAAAGTTTTAAGCTTATGTATTTATTTTAAGAGAGAGAGAGAGAAAGAGTACAAGTGGGGTAGGGGCAAAGAGAGAAGGAGAGAGAATTCCAAGCAGGCTCCGTGCTGTCAGCACAGAGCCTGACATGGGGCTTGAACTCCGAAACTGTGAGATCATGACCTGAGCCAAGTCCAAGAGTCAGACACTTAACCAACTGAGCCACCCAGGCACTCCTGAAACTCATTTTTAAAAGCCTGATTTAATGTAAGGAGCTTTAAAAACATCTTCAAAAAGAGAAGATAATAGTGAATATTGCATCCATGATCATAGGTAAAGATCATCTCTGAGTAAAAGGAATATTTTTATCTTCTATCTTTTCACTAATGTGAATCATTTCAACTGAACTAACTACATAAGTAGTTTCATTTTATAAGAATAAATGTTGGCTCTTCCCGTAAGCAGCCTGAGGTGATCTCTGAAAATGGTTTGCTATTCACTTGACCCGGAAACCCAACAAAATCATGCAAATCAAGAGGTTCAAACCCTCGTGTTCACTTTAAGAACACACGTGAAACTGCCCAGAGCATCAAAGGTATGCATATCTGAAAAGCCACCAAGTATCTGAAAGATGTCACTTTGCAGAAGCAGTGTGTGCCATTCCATTGCTACAATGGTGGGTTGGTAGATGTGCCCAGGCCAAACAGTGGCACTGGACACAGGGTCGGTGGCCCAAAAGAGTGCTGAATTTTTACTGCACATGCTTAAGAATGCAGAGAGTAATGCTGAACTTAAGGGTTTAGGTGTAGCTTCTCTGGTCATTGAGCACATCCAGGTGAACAAAACCCCCAAGATGTGGCATAGAACATACGGGGCTCATGGTGAGATTAACCCATACGTGAGCTCTCCCTGCCACATTGAGATGATCCTTACTGAAAAAGAGCAGATTGTTCCTAAACTGGAAGAGGAAGTTGCACAGAAGAAAAAGATGTTCCAGAAGAAACTGAAGCAACAAAAAGTATGGCCTGGGAGTAAATTCTGCATAAAATAAATGCAAATGAAAGTAAAAACAGACAAAAAAAAAGAATAGATGTTGGAATAATATTTACTATATTAAGAGAAGACTTTCTAACGAATGGCAATTTTTCAAACTACCAATAACTACTAAGTTTCAGAATTACAGGTATCCTAAAATACTATGAGGATAGTGTTGCTATCATTGCTGTGCTAGCAACTCTCCAGTTGCACTACTGAGGGTGATGGAGAGCTCTAGCACCAGGGCCCACAGTGACTTTGATGACCTGTGAAGGGGCGACAAAGGAGTGGGCTCACCCTCATGAGACCACCAGTGCACTGCAGAGGCAGGCACAGCACAGGGTTTTATCTAGGAGACAGTGGCTCCCATGGTGCAGGGTTTGGAAGACAGAACAACGCAGCTGCTGTAAGGCAAGTAGGGCTCCATGCAGCAGAAGCTCCATCCATAAAGTGCTGCTGTGCTCAGGCTATGGTGACCTGTAACCTGGAGAAGTTCCAGGACCAGCCAGCCTGGTGAACCCCATTACAACAACTAAGCCAGAGACTCGTTGGATGTAGGGAGCAAGTATATGGACAGGCACATAAACCACATTACTTCCATGATCAAAAATGTAAAGGGATTTCCCCCTCTCATTCACTGAGGAATGAGAAATTTCGCCTACAGGGCCACCAGAGATGGGAGCAGGAATCTATTGAAAAGAATGGAATGTTTTCTCTTTTAAGCAAAACTAAGAAATGATGAAATCAAGAATTGCACCAAGTTTGAATCATATGTTATTTGCTACTGGATGCTTTGCTCCATTATGCATTTTAATCCATAGAATTGGAAACAGAAGAAAGTGGTGCTAAATTTTAGGGGAGGGCTAACACAAGATTTTTCCAGAGCCCAGATTTCATGCAATGAGAGCTTGTTTTGACACTATGGATCTCTCTTGTCACAGCGAGCCAGAGCCCTCTAGGTACCAGATTGCTCTTGATAGACAGGTAGCAATAGACTGGCAGTATCCTCTATCCTGCCTGTGGAATGGTGCAGTTTGAAGAGGGGTAATTGTGTTTGTTGCCAACCTCTCATACACCAGCAGTACTATCGCCTCATTTCCCACTGGCCATGAAGCAACAGCCATGCGGTTATATCCAATATGAAGAGAAAAAATACTTGGGTGGTATTTTTCTTTTGTTTCGTTTTGTATTAATGTTCAAGGGCCTGGAATTGATTAAGATGTGGAAATAAGAGAGGACTGGTCAAGAGGAGAGTTTGAGAGGCTCCTGATGGATGTGCCTTTCTTGCTACCAATGCACGGCTGTGCTTTTCTTGAGGTTCCTGCACATCGCATCTTCCAGCCTTGACCCCACATGATACCTGAGAGGTACGTGTCACACTGGTTTGAGAAGCAGAACTTCCCTCTCACCAGCTGCCATGATGGCCCCCTGAGCCTGTCTTCCTCCGCTATTTCGCAGGAGAATGGTGGGAAGAACAGTGACACTTTGCCTTTGAAAGAAAAGGGGGATTTGAATTATAATATGTACCAGTGTCCGGGAATGTACAATGAAAGATGGATTCTTGGCTGCTTAATTAGGAAGAGTTGTAAAGTACTGGGTTTGGGAAGACCTGTTTTTTTTTTTTTTTCTCAAGCAAATAGAATTAAGGTCTAAACCTAAGTAAGCAGACATTGCTTACTTAGCCCCCTGAAATTGCAGAGCCCCTGAAAAGGTGCTCTGGCAACAATAACGATAAGGAAGCTATGGATCCCTCAGTTCAAGGGAGGGGTAGCATCCCCTTTACCAAATACCACTTCCTGTCAGGCCAGGGGCCTCTGGGCCATGCCATCTTCCTTCTTCAGCACTGGCATCATGCTGATTAGGATCTTGTTCCCTTTCTACTACTTATTACTTACAGTAATAACATAGCCTGTATGTTTGACGTTTCAAGGCTATGCTATATTTGCCTAGTGATTACAAAATAAATAAGGTTTACTACCTCCTCCCCTAATAAAGCCCCAACTAGGAATCAGTCCAGTATTTGAATCCCAGCCCCTCAGTTTACTAGCTAGGTGGTTTGGGCCATTTATTAACCAGCCAGGGCCATGGTTTTCTCACTGGTAAAATACATGGGAATCATTTTGCCTAACTTCATGGGTAAGGATCAAATCATTTAATGTAGATAAATCGCTCAGTAACTAGTAAACCCTCAACTGTTGGGGACTGTGAGAGTTCACTATTTGGATGAAGAGGATATGATTAGGAATCCTCCTCGAAAGATCTAGGAGAGGAGGGTCTGCAGCAAAGTGTGCAGTGGGTAAGGGGAGTCAATGCAGCAGGTGCATCTCCCGTCCTTGGGAACTCCTAGGAACGGCCACATCGGTCCCCATACTGCTCCCAACACCCTCACCTGTGCTAATAATTGCTCTGGTGGAACTGAAAGTACATGGGGAACTTTGCAAAGGTCAACTGTGGCTAACTGTGGCTAATTATCCATTCCTCTGAGAATCCCATACCACAAAAAGACACACACACACACACACACACACACACACATGTACCCATGCACGCATAGACACTGCTCTGGCTTCAGAGCAACAAAAATCAAGAAGGTAGGGCAACTCTAGAACATTATTTCCCCTGGGCTACAGCAAGGTCAGAGATACTCTGGGACCTATCTTCAGGGCAATTATTTCTAAGAACCTTGATAAAATGTACAAAGCTAGACTAGAAAGTAGCAACGTGAAAGCAGTGGTTAGAGAGAAGGGTTCTCTAAGAGAAAGAACTAATTAATTGGTTTGAGTGGAGCTTCTTTTATATATTGATTCCTACTACCTCCCTGATCAGCACCTCTTTCCAGATGATGAAAAAATGGTGAACATACAGCAAGAGGGCCTGGCAGATGCACAGAGCTAAGCTGACAACCATCAATACTGCCCCCTAAAATATGTGCACCCCTCGTTTTAGGGGAATTGCTTCTTCTTAGGGTCCTTCCCACTACTTTCCTGGTAATAGCACCTAAAAGGCTATGAAACAAATCCCAAATTTGGGTCAAATTTATAGCTGCAAGAATACAGCACGGGCTTTGGAGTCATACAAAACTGGAGATCTCTTAATAACAGCCCGAAAACTTGGCTAACTTACTTAACCTCGTAGAGCCTTGGTTTGCTCATCTGTTAAATGAGTTTTTTTTTTAATTTTTTAATGTTCATTTTAATTTTGAGAGACAGAGCATGAGCAGGGGAGGGGCAGAGACAGAGGGAGACACAAACTCTGAAACAGGCTCCAGGCTCTGAGATGTTGGCACAGAGCCCAACACAGGGCTTGAACTCATGAACTGTGAGATCCTGACCTGAGCCGAAGTCAGACGCTTAACCAACTGAGCCATCCAGGCGCCCCTAGATGAGTCTTAATAAGGTCTACTTCTCTGGGTTGTTGCCAGGATCAAATGAGAAGTGTATGTAAAGCCCCTAATAGGGTACATAATACACAGAAAGCACTGGAAAATGGTAGAGCATCATCATTAAGTAAAAGGTGTATTGATTCTTTAATGGTTTCTTTTAACATGGGGGTTTCTATCCATCCCAAATACAGGAGAGCTATTCTAATATTGTATTCTAACCAGTCATTAATGGAGTTTGTGATTATGCGGTCCAACCCCAGTGTTCCTGGTATGTTGAATGTGATCAGTCTGAAGCCCCCAGCAAGTTCCCTGGGCCTGGATCTTTAAATCCAATGTCACTGTGGCAAAGAGCTGGAGGAGGGGAGAACAGCACCACTGTATCAGATACACGCTCCTTCCCTTTTTCCTAAAGCCTGTTTGTCCCTGTCTCTTGGTAACTCTTCAGTTCCCAGAGAGCAGAGACTCTTGGGAAACAGGAAGTAGCAAAAAGCCTGTGAGAAAATCCCCAGATGAAGATCAGCAATAACCTCTCCAGACAACAGTTTGGTCAGATGAGGGAAATTCCCCACCAGCCCTCAAAAACAGTCCCTCAAGAAAGCTTAGAGAAGGTTAATTTGGGAAATCCCCTCAGAGGCAACAGAACAGCAATGGAAATATACTTCTTCAGAGGAATCTAAACAGAGTAAGACAATTAGTTGGTGCCTGGGGAGCTCTCTGTGTAAAGCCACTCCGCTGCTCCTGCCCACCTTCCTCCTTTTCATCCTGATCCTGAGGGTAGCCCCGAAGGTTTCCAGTTGCCAGGGCCACTTGACGCCCACTCTTCCCCACCCTGCCAAGCCAGGGGAACTAATACCACAATTCTTAGCCTCTTGACTTGAGCTGCTGCTAAGCCAGATTGACTTCCAGTTAGGACCTCCTGTACACCCTTTTTCTCTCTTTCCTCCTCCCCATGGTAGACTATCAAGCCACAGTTGTTATACTGCAAGTTTCCCATCAGGTTTTACTGACTTCTAATCTGAATGTGACCTTGAGGGTCACATTTTTTAGCTGCTGCTAAGCTCCAGGAGGCAGGGAAAAATCCTTCCCATAGGGAAAGGGGGAGAAAATCACATAAACCTTGTTCTATGAAGAGCCTAGAATGGACTATCCACTGATGAACTGTAGCACAGAAAGTGTATAAAGACTGTAGGAAAGGGGCCTGGGAGCGGAGGTGGGGGAGACTGTTGGCTCTGTGGTTCTCTGATCTCCACATGCAACTGAGGCTCAAGTCAACCAGCTCTCCACAAATCATTCCCTTCTGATAGGGCTTCTATGTGGGGTTTTTTTTTTTGGGGGGGGGGGATGGGTGACTTAAAATGACCATTTTAGGAAGATGACAAAAATGAGATTTTAGTAAAAGAGAGAGGAAAGTAGTCTCCTTCGTGAAAGCTAAAATTTCCTTTACTGTATACTTACCCAAAATAGGTATCAAATTTTGGTAAAGAGGAGTTTTTAAAGGCAAAGTACTCTGGGTTTAACATCCTGTAACATATTGTGCTCTAACAGGATGTGTGCCCTTTTACAGAGTCAGGACCTATCACTGTGTGATTCACAATTACAGATTCCACTTTCAAATATTTTCTGACTCCTAGAAAACAACAAATCATTTTCCTGGTACCTTCGAGCAAACGTGGTTCTTACTCACTTCAATTCATGGGGCTTTGTTAAGATTCTCTTTCCAAAAGTTGTAAACATTCTCAGCCACCTACTTTTCCCCATGCTTGGAATAAGCCAGAAAACTCCTGGCTTTGGGTTTGCATGTTTCTATGCAATTTGAATAGTCTTTAAATTCATCCGGTATACACAAATAATTACAATAGTTACATTTAAATCACTATCAAAGTCTCCTACACTGGCAAATTCTAGATAGATCATCCACAAACCCTCAATAGGTATTGTTCCATTTTTTTCATTTGGGAGCCTAGGAGATAGTCAACCCACAGTTCCTAACAAGACCAAGGAATATTTCTGATTTCAGGGGAAATTTTTCATCTGCTCTCAGCTCTACTGTAGTTATGAATGTGAAATCAATTAAATGATAATGCACATCAGCAAAAAAACAGTCCTTTCATGCAGGCACAGATGAAACAGAGTCCAACATGGGTCTGAGAGTAATAAATAAACTAATAAAAAAAAGGAAAGCAGGGAGAAACTTTGATGGAAATAAGCTGTTTGCCTTTGCCCTGGAAAGTTTATAGTGTTTTAAACAATTGTAAACATGTCAGTATACATGGATACCGTTTCCATAGCAGCATAGCAACAGTTAAGAGTTTCTCCAAACATACCCAAAAGGAAACTAAAAATAGCTTGTCTTCAATATCAAAATACATACATATACATATTCAGACAAAAGTACACAAAATGATATGTAATTAGATGTTCTGCAGACACCGACCTTTCACAAAAGCACATTGCAGGTAGCTTTGAAAAACAATGAGTTTAGTACCTTTAGAAGTGGGGTAGAGACCAAAGTGTCCAATGGAGGGAAAGGCAGATGCCAACTTGAATGCTAAGATCAGAAGCTCTTGACCCTAAATGCCTCCAACCATGGCTTTGCCTGCTCCACCTGACACATTCCTGGCTGCCAAGGGCCCTCGCATCCTATTCACCTCCAGTTCCTACCAAAGTTGGAGTTGAGTGTACGATACATAGTATTACCTCCGTTTACCTCAGTGTTCTCTCTCTTCTTGAGTTTTCTAACTGGTTTTCTGTCCTCCTGCTGGAGATTGAACAGTACTTGCATTTTTAAAAAATAACGTAAAACCGAATGCCACACTTTCCCAATGAACTTACTTCACCTGACACATGGTGACAGAAATAGTGATTCCGAAATGAAGACAGAGTGTCAGTACATTTTGGGGGCCTTCACTGTTTGTGTTTTTATTTATATACAAAAATTACAAGTATTTCAAAAACATCATGGGAAATAGTGGGAAATATTATTATAGGGTATATGTAATCTATCACCCAAACTTGGACACTTTTTAGAGCGAAAGGGGGTGCTATTTATAATTATTGGGGAAATAGGTGTAAACCAGGACTGACCAGGCCAGTCAAGATGAACAGTCACAGAAGCGTCTTTAGGGCAGGGATGATGTTTTGTTTACTTTTATATCTTCAGCACCTAATACAGTGCTTTATACCTAGAAAGAATTCAATAAATGCTTGTTAAATTAAGAAATTTTATGGGGTGCCTGGGTGGCTCAGTTGGTTAAGCATCTGACTTCAGTTCGGGTCGTGATCTCACAGTGGGTTCGAGCCCACGTCTGGCTCAGCAATAACAGCTTGGAGCCTGGATCCTGCTTCAGATTCTGTCTCCCTCTGTCTCTGCCCCTCCCCCGCTTATGTGTTTTCTCTCTCTCTCTCTTAAAATATATAAAGATACTTAAAAATGAAATTTTATAATTAGGTTATGTTTTTGTAAAACTTTTGGAAGTATTTACATGTAATACTGTAAAATATGAGCATATTTCTTTTTTTCAGTCCACAGTCCATGTGTTGGGGTTAAATAAAATCCCACAGAGCTCTACAGGGTGAATCTTACTTCATCATCTAATCTTCTCCTTGAAAGTAAAATGGATAAAAATGGAGAAGCAAAATATATCTATGAGTCATAAAGAAAATAATTCTATCAGTCTGGGGTGGTTTATGAAAGCACTAAAAATGGGTTGGAGTATGAATTCAGATAAGAAGCAATTTCATAATCTCTACAATGGTTATTATCCTGGTTTCATTTTCTCTGCCAGGAATGTTGGTCCCTGGGGAGAAATGCAGATATTGGATGAGTGCACTCCAGCTGGGAAGAACGCTATTTATCTTTCATGATGAGGAGCTGAGAAGGGTACTAGCCATTGGCGAACTCCCAGGAGCGAAGGTGAGAGCCTCTTTACTTTCTGCCCAGATCTCCCAGGAGCACAGGGAATGTCTTACGCAAGTCACTTTCCCATTTGATGGACCGCCAGTTCTTGGTTTATAAGCTGCATCAAAGGATTACATTCAAGAGAAGTGCTTAGCAGTCCTCCTATGAAAAGCACTATAAATCTCCCTACCCCTCCGTGGAGAGGCAGCAGAGTTTGGGAGGTGGTGTGGCCTGTCTTTGGGATCTCAGGATCTAACTCTGCAGTCATACTGTTTGTTTGGGTTTACAAGACAGATCACCCTACAGCATTTTGGGTAAACTTTCCAGGCCCCCATTTCTTCATCTCTTAAAGAAGGAAATAATAATTGTACCTACTTAAAGGGTTGTTTGTGAGAGTTAAATGATACTCATGTGAAACACCTAGAACATGAATATGAGTTATTACTCTTATCCAGCTCCATATTTCTTTGGGTGTCAGGCAAGAAAACTATTGGAAATAAATTTTTAATTAAAGGAAAAAATTATGCTTTCATGTTTCCAATCCAAATCAACCCAAATGTGTATACCTAATGCCAGGAGGAAGCTGTTAGGCCGAGGCCACTGTAAACTAGGTCCACACCTTTCTCTCATCAACCTCCTCAAAATTTAATTGCTTGTCACTCTAACATCAAGGGAGCGTTGCACTTATTATTATTACTCATTAAATTTCATTAAATCTGAGCCAGTTTGTACACTGGACTGTAACTAGCCCCTCCATTTCAGGGAGAACTGAAAGCCTAAACCAAAAGAATAATATCTCTTTTTAAATATCTAACTTAGAGGCTAGGAAAGCTCTAGAGAAGTAAGGGGTTTTTTCGCAGAATTATGTAAGTCTTTATATTTAATGAATTTCTGGTGTCTGAACTGGGGGGGAGGGGGTGGGAAATGGGCCCTTTATAAATATCAAATCATGTTGTTATCTACAGAAAGTGTGCCAGTTGGTTACATAGAGCCAAATTCTGTTCAGTTTGATAATTACTGAATTTGACATTCATAGAGGTTCTTGTTTAATTCTGGGAATAAGAAATCTAAAAACTCATTAAATTATGAAATGTTCCAACCCCATTATCCTAATTACCCCATGGACTACACTGCCACAGGAAGTCATTGGGACCACTCCTGGAGTTTAGGAAGACTCAACAACAGGGATTCAATTCATATAAAAGTCACCACAGTGTGGTTTTAAAAAATGAAACACCTGATTTAAGGTTATAGTTAATAATCTTAAGGAAAGGGCTGCCTGGGTGGCTCAGTCGGTTAAGCGTCCGACGTTGGCTCAGGTCATGATCTTGCAGTTTGTGAGTTCGAGCCCCGCGTTGGGCTCTGTGCTGACAGCTCAGAGCCTGGAGCTTGCTTCAGATTCTGTGTCTCCCTGTCTCTCAGCCCCTCCCCTGCTCATGCTCTGTCTCTCTGTCTCTCAATAATAAATAAACATTAAAAATTTTTAAAAAATAATAATCCTAAGGAAAGATAATGTCACTCACACCCAACACAGAGTCTTCTGTCCAACAAATTCACAATGACATTCAAAGAGAAGAAAGGCAAAAGAAACCTGTTTAAGAATATTTGGGGGAAGGAGAATAGGCCACAACATCTGTCTGTTTCTTTTGAGTAGTAATAGTAATAATTCATTTATCTAGTTATATTGCCATTTCTTCCTCAGTTCCATCAAGGGAAATCTAATTATTTCTCCCAAAACGGGAGTTTCTAATGAAACTTTTATTATTCAACACACTTAATAAACAATGAAGGTCTAAGTGGCACCTAGCTTTTCTGAGTCTTTAGAAATCCTGTCTTCTATCCTGCCTGAAATATTCCTGGGCTAATGAATGGAACAAGCATAGTGGAGGGAAAGTCCTTGGGACTGGGAGTCAGAGTTCTGTGACTTGTGGCTACAAACTTGGGCAAGTCATTTAGCAGTGAAATGTTGTTGGAGAACAGGACATTCACATGGTCTCAAAATATCACCCCACAGAGTAGTTCCTAATTACAAAGGGGGAAGATACCTACATAATAGAGAAATCTTTTAGACAACTCCTTAACCTAATGATCCAACGTCATCATCCGTAATGGACAAACTGATGTTATGTGACCTCATTCCATGCCCATAGCAGACATCATGAATGGTTCTCAGCGCAGTTTCCCATGAAGCCAGGGCACAGCCTCACAATCTTTCTCAAGATGGATGGCATCCTCCTAGAGAAGGAGTTTGACAATCTAACATGGTGCTGATGTCATCCCACTTTGGCCTGCAAGTAGCAAACACAGCAGAAAGTGGTGCCACTTCTACAGTAATGAGGGCCCCCAGGATATCTCCCTGGTGGCTCTGAGGTCCTCAGTAGAGGAAGGATTGAAGATCCTATAGGGCCTTGCAGGTAGTACAGTCAAGATGGCTTTACTGATTGAAGAGAAGAGAAACTCTGTGTGTGTGTGCGTGTGTGTGTGTGTGTGTTTAAGCCAAAAGCAAAAAAACCAAAAAGTGAGATACAATCTATTTGATATTATAGATTATTTGTGGCAACTAAATTTGCTGTGGGAAAAGTGGGCTCTGCCCAGTCCATTCAGGTTTCAAAACTGTCCTCCAAAATTAAAGCTTACTCATTTGAATATTTGTGATGGTGACCAAGTGGACACCCTTTAATGCCGAATTCGTACTTAGATGTCACTTTTCCCATCTAACAAGCTGGTTTCTTCTCCAGCTCAGCTTCTTATCTATTTCCTTTACACCATTTATCCCAACTGGCACTTATTTTTTTTTTAATTTGTTTGTTAGCATGTTGTTATGGGGGTGGTTTTGGTTTATCTTTCCAATTCCGTCAGCTCCAACAGAGCAGGGACCATTTCTGTCTTGCACATCACTGAATCCTCAGCTTCTAACACAGCCTGGCACACAAAACAGTCACTGGATGTTTACTGAATAAATGAATCAACAGATGAATGAATAAATGAGTAGTTCTGATTTCTTTAATATTCCAAGTTATTTGGAGTTAAGTCTATAGAGGAGAAAAATAAGTCATCAGCCTTCTGTGACAGGGCTAAAAACTGAGGTGAAACCCTATACAGTCCTCTATGGTTCACAGACTAACCCTGGTTCTATAGGCAACTCTAAAATAAAAAGTTCCAAAATGCTTTGGAGCAATAGTGTCTTTGCTAGAATAAGTATATGTCTCCCAATGTGACTCCTTGAAGGATAATACTAATTTGAATGTATAAATTGTGTCATTTTTTTTTAGTTATGTCTGTTTTTAAAGCAAGTTTTATTCATTGCCTCAGAGTCCTGCATGCCCCAAATATCTTACATAACACATGGAGAGGAATGTTCTCACTATAACCCTTACTTTAGAAAACTCTCTGGTTGTCAGCTGAAGCCCATGAACAAAGTGTTCTTTCAGTGCTGAGCAGGACCACAGCTGAATAGCAGATCAGATTAACCAATGCCACCATAGCTGTAATGACATCCTTAGAAACACGAGAGTCCTCACTGAAAGAACAAAGATCAATATTTAGTTTCTTATATTCCTTCTGGCCACTTTTATGGCCTCCTGTTCTGCCACCTCCCTCACCTCTAACTCCAGTTTGCTCTTCTCAGAAAATAAAAAGGTCGGACTAGAAATAATAGTAATACAAATGTAAAAGCACTTTCAACAAAACGTGAAGTTTGGATCACAATATTTGTGATTTGTTAACACCAGAGTTTGCCCTTTTTTTTCCTTAAATGAATTTTTTGCTGATCTATTTGCAAACCTTTAAGTATATTTTTAGTACAAACCAGATGGACTTTACTCTTTATTAACGATCAGAGGAAAGGAAGAAGCAAAAGTTATTACCTAATTATTTTATATCCACTTTATTCACTGAATCCTGCAATCCCAAGCTTTGCAATTAAACTCTTGGCCTCAACCATTCCCAGATATAGACTTTACACACTGCTGCCAAAGTTCCAACTCACGCTAAATACACCAACCTCCTAACTTTCACACATTTAATTTAATTTTTTTTTACATGGGCTGAAAACATTCTTTTATTGAAAAACTATATCCAGACATATAAAAACTGTATAATTATTATAAACACTTTTATTTATGTGACTTTACATAGTGTAATCCATGCAACAGTGCTTCAAACACATCTTTAAAAGAAGTAACACTGCACTTATTCATATCCAATACTACCATCCTTATAAACATCTGGCATGAGCTCTTAGATAGTGTTAATGTAATTTTTTAATCAAACGAAAAAGTTAAGACTAGTTTTGGAATAATAAAGTTAAGCTGTCCACCAAAATATTTGGGTTTGGAGCTGATGGTGTGGTTGGGAGTGTTGCTGGTGGCCAGTGTAATGTGATGTAATATCAGGTTCAGGGAGGAGCTAAGCCTGGTCCTGGTCACCATCCGTCCTTCCCATTTAGAGTGTATGAAATGGTCCTGAGAGTCAATTTCCAATGTGGGGAAGGAGTTTTCCCCCAACACCAGCAAACAATTCTCATATACCTGCTGGTATCTGAGAAATCCAATTCAATCCTGACATTATCTACCCAGAAATGGCATCAGACTTCACAGGTTAAGGGTTCAGTCCCACAAGACTACTCCTCCCCCCACCTCAGATTCTAGGTACAAGTCCAAGTTGTTACCTGTGCTTCTGACCAACTGCTATAAATCAGATGTTCCCATGACCCTCTCCTTGGACTCAATTAGTTTGGTGGAGTAGCTCCCAAAATTCATAGAAACATTTCACTTACTAGATCACTGGCTTATTATAAAAGGACATAATTCAGGAACAGCCAAATGGAAGACATGTATAAGGCAAAGTATGGGAAAAGGGGGCGGGGCGTCCATGCCCTCTCCCCCTCTCCAGGAGCACTGTCCCAGCACCTCCATGTGTTCACCAGCCCGGAAGCTCTCTAAACCTGGTTCTTCTAGGTTTTTATGGAGGCTTCATTACATAAGCATTGATTAAATCACCAGCCATGGCGATTGATTTAACCTGCAGCCCCTTTTCCATCCCAGGAAGTCAGAGGGGACTGAAAGTTCTAACTCTCTAATCACATGGTTGGCTCCACTGGTAACCAACCTCCATCCTTAGGTAGGGTCCAGTGGTCACATCATTAACATAACAAAAGACACCTTCGTTCTCATCACTGAGGAAATTCTACAGGTTTGGGGAACTGTGAGCTAGAAACCATGGACAAAGACCAGATATATATAAGAAATATATATTTTGTCACTCATATGACCAAATATATATTTCTCATAAATCACAATATTACATAACATCTATTAACATTGCCAAGGGGCTCCCAAGTTAAGAAATAGCAAGACTATTGCCAGGGTAAAAAATGGAAGTCATCTCCCAAATGGAATGAATGACCAATATCACACAAACAATACCACAGTCAGAGGATGATGAGACAGGGCCAATCAGATTTTCAAAAGAGTTGGGTGGCATGTAGCACCAAGTGTGACAAGGCTTCCCATCCCGTATTCCTACAGCAGATGCGGTGGAGAGCATGGAGAATGGCACAGCTAATTATTACAACCTACTGCCTTCTGCAACTCCGTCAGACATCACCATGGACCTTTTTATTCCCTACGTTGTTAATAACCATTTTTATGCCTTCACTATTTTCCATTAACTTATTGTTTGTGGAAATAAATTCCCTGGTCATAATAACAAGATAAACAAATAAAAATGGCAGACATTTTTCTACTGACTGGAGCATAATTCATTTTTTTTTCCTATGACAGAATTCACTTTTATGTTTTTAAATTACTCACTTCTGAGGACCCTAACCATCCTGTCAAGCAAGAGAGAGATGGGGAACCTTGCCTGAGGTGCCCAGGTATTAGCTGGTTGGACCTCTGGGTAGTGCTACCATTGTGGTTCTGTCACAAGTTTCCTCTCTACCTCTTCCCACAATGCCCTGTCCCCACACACCCACCCAGCATGCCTGTCTCTGAGGGCCTTGGATCCTCAAAGTGAGCCTCATATTTTTGTAGCCTTATATGAAGAGACCAGCCATGTGAAGGGTCCAGCCTCATGCAAAAATGAGAAGTTGAAATGTTCCTTTGTTTCCACCGTGTCTGCACTCTCTGGTATCCCTCTCCTCTGACATTCCATAAAGGAGGAGGAAAAGATAGAGGGGTTGTAGGAACATAGAAATCTTTGTGGGATCATCTCTTTCTTTGGGCTTCAACCTACATCTTCTGATATGCCAAGAACTTTCCATTGTCAGGAGGAGTCAGATAGTTCAGTGGAGTCAGAAGGTGGTCGGTCCACTGGCTTAATGATTTGTTACCCAATTTGTGTTTGAAAATTACTTTATTGGTTTGCTGTTTCACCTGGTTGTGAATTGTCAATTAATATTTAATAAAACTTTTAATTCCATTAGAGTATTTTGTGTTTAACCATTCTTTAAAATGATGATTTATGATATCTTGTTCACTGTTCCCCACTCTACAGTTTTCCACACACTCAGTTCTTCTAATTTCAGAGTATACTAGTTAGGGTAACACTAGTGCTATACTAGATAACTATCAAAATGTTAATGGGTTAGCACAATATATCTGGCAGCCTTTCCTAGGTTATTCTTCCATGACAAACAATCCCCATTATCAACAGCAAAGGCTTATTTTTTGCTCATGGTATATGTTGACTATGTGTTAGTTGCAGCTCTGCCCCATATGTATTCTTCATCTGGAACCCAGACTGAAAGCTTCTACGTGAAGCTTGCTGTTTTCAGGGCGGGACAAAGAATAATGGTGGAGTCATGCCACAACTCTTGCGGTTTCTGCTCACATGTGGTCTATACCAATTCTGCTGACATTTCACTAGCCCGAGCAAGTCGTACGGCCAAGTCCAGTATCAGTGAGCAGGAAGTACAATCTTCCTTCGGGGAGGCTCACCACCAAAGACCCCTGCTGTAGCTGTGCAGCAGCAGAATGATGGGAGCAATAGCACAATCTGTCAAACAATAGAATTTTGTTTCTCACTCACATAGCAGTTCAGTACAAGTGTTGCTGGTTTCCAGGCAGCTTTCCTCCTTGTGATCATTCAGACCCAGGCTATTTCCATCTTGTGGTTCCACCATCTGCAAGCAGCCAGCAGATGGGGAAGAAGGAATGGAAAGAAGCTCCCTCACTTTTTATTTTTTTTTTAATGTTTATTTATTTTTGAGAGAGAGTGAGCACAAGCAGGGGAGGGACAGAGAGAGACACACACACACAGAATCTGAAGCAGGCTCCAGGCTCTGAGCTGTCAGCACAGAGCCCGACACGGGGCTTGAACTCACAGACCATGAGATCATGACCTGAGCCAAAGTCAGACACAACCAACTGAGCCATCTAGGCACCCCTCCACTCACTTTTAAAAAGCCTGGCCCTAGAAGAGACACATATCCCTTCTGTCACATTTATTGATGACCACCTGAATGCAGGAGTCAGAGAAATGGGTCGTGGTGAAAAATGTAGCCTCTGCCTGAATGGCCACAACAACTCCACTAGGGAAGGGAGAGGATGAATTTTTGGTGATCTCCTAACCATTTCTGCCACACAAAATTTCAGACTCCCTATCCTGGACGTGTTTAGGCTTTATTTCGAGACCCACTCATGCTGAAATTGGAATGGCCAAAAAATATTCAGGACCTCATGGTTTGGTTTTATTTTCGTTGTTGTTGTTGTTATTAATATAGATCTTACTCAAATAACAAGGCATCCGCTACTTAGAAAATTACTGTTCCTTGTCTAAGATAGATGTTTACTCTATCATGTTCCAAAGACCAAGTATAGAACTTTATGTTTTGATAGTTTAGAAGGAAACCATTAGTAACGATTTTCACAGGTTGCCTATTGTTCATTGACAGTTTGGGGTAACACAACCCCCAACATAGTTGTGTTTGTCTCCAAACCCCTGAATTTGCACGTGCAATAACTTGCCTACCCAAGTGAAAAAAAAATGGTTGGCCATTTAAAAGCACAGACTTGTGAGTAGGAAGAAGGACCTCACAAAATTGGGGATGCAAATATATAGACTAAAATTGAAAATTGGCCTCAATGACCACAAATAGCAAAAGTGGTTGCTTCTGCAGTCATCTGATAACCTCTTGATCACTAAATACCCCAACTAACTGCCATCCAATCCTTCTACTTCTGCCTTCTCTAAACCTAATGGTAGCCTAGACGCATAAGATATTGGCCCAGAGTTCTGTGCCACCATAGCCCAGGGCTCCCAGACAACCTTGTTTTTACCTCTTTCTTAGCACAGTCACATTCTATCTTGTACCTTAGTGATTTATATACAGCCCTTCTCTTTCCTTCTAGATAATAAGCTCCTTGAAAGCAGGATCCATGTCATGTTCATCTTCCTATTTCCCACAACACATAATCAGTACTTACTATGTATTTGTTAATGTGAATTAGGTCAAGTTACAGATGAATCTAGGCCCAAATCTGAAACTAAGGCCACATTCAGATGGTGCTTCCACTAATTTAGCTGCTGGACGCCCACATTGCATTTGCTAGGTTGGGTGCCTTCAGGCTGCTAATTCCCTTCTCACATACCCTCCAATTCTATCTTTTCAACAAAAATGCTGATGTCACTGAATCTTGTTTCTTACAGCTTCACATGCTAGAAGAGGAACTTGAGAAAGCAAGGGAAATCTTTGTCCAGACTTCACCCTTAGGTTCCTTTTTTCCTTTCTTGGTTTCCATTTTGGTCATGTGACAAACACAGGCAAATGTTTTGGAGTTCTCACTATGAGGCTCCTGAAAATGTAGAGAAGCCTCCTAAAACTCTGAAGGCTTCTTTTGTGGTCTCTCCTTACCCTTACATTCAGAAGCCAGAAAGGTCATCCTGTTTCCTTTGACTATTTAGAAAATTAGAATCTAAACCCAGACAGACCTTTCAGACTTCTCTACTGTGAGACTTTACACATCTCACTAGTATCTGTGAAGAAACCAGAATCCTACCTTACAACAAAGGAAGAGGAAGGAACCATAGGAAGTAGATATGACGTGATGGAAAGAACGACCTAAGCAGGAACGAGATGACTTTGGGTTTGATCTTTGGCTCTTTTCCTTTTCACCTTGCTGACCCTGGACAAACCAGGTCACCCCTCTGGATCTCACTCCTCAATATATAATGAGAAAGCTCATTAGGGCACCTCAACAGTCCTTTCTGGGCTAGGAAGTTGGAGTCACTCATTAGTCAGGCGATGGCCATTGTACTGGACCCAGCATCTTAGGCCACCAGGGGTGTGGTTTTCAATCCAAGCATCTGCCCTCTGCTTTTTTGCATGTTAGCTGCCAACCCATCACCTGGGCCAGATATAAAATCTTATCTAACGAATTAAATGACATTTCTCCCATTTCCCATTTAGAAGAAGTACAGAAATCCACATCCCAACCCAATAAAAACAGATTTCTATTTTTTTTTAAAATGTGACTAGAAGAACAATACTTTCCCAGCACCACCACCTGATAATATATCTCCAGGTGTTTATTCTAGATGGGACGATAACAAGGCCTGAACTTCCTCTCTTCCGTGTAGAGCCCAGTAAAGTAGATAATGTTCCTAAGTAAAGAAAAAGTTTGAAAGCTGTGATTTCTGAGCTCTAGTGGGAGCAGGGGGTTCTGTTGTTTGGCAAGATGTTCTAGTGAGCTTCTCATGGTAGGAGTTAGGGCATTATCTGGTGACAGGAAAAAGGAACTGAAAGTGTGTTCTGCATGAAAAATGTAAAATTCTATCTCCCTTGTGGGCACAGGGATTTGGGCATTTATGTTGTATTTAGAAGGGAAAAAAGTTGGGCGGGGGAGGGGGAGTCTTGCTCTTAATTTGAATTTAGTCTACTTAGTCTCAGAATTGTTGCTTCTTCTTCATGGGCACCTGCACACGTGTATGTGTTTGTGGTGTGTGTGTGTGTTGTGGGAAGGAGAGTAAAGAAAGGAGAGATGTTCTCCTACTCACCCACCCAGAACAGAGCCTGCAGGAAGAATAGGACACTTTTGCACATCCCAGCAGTGAAGAAACTGTAGAGAGGACCTTTCCTGGAGGGCTAGAGCCTGCTATTAATTGTCCTACTGAAGTTCCCACGGGGCTGTTCTTAACTAAATAACTCAGACCTTGGGAAATGGTGTTGTGGCACCGTTAGACTACCTCCTCAGACAAACAGAAGCATCTGGTACTCAGTTTAAATAGAATTTCCCCGGCGTGCCTGGGTGGCTCGGCTCAGGTCACGATCTCACAGTTTGTGGGTTTAAGCCCCGCATCAGGCTCTGTGCTGACCCCTTGCTCAGAGCCTGGAGCCTGCTTCGGATTCTGTGTTTCCTTCTCTCTCTGCCCCTCCCCTGCTCACGCTTTGTCTCACTCTGTTTCTCAAAAATAAATAAATGCAAAAAAAATCTTTTAAATAAATAAATAGAATTTCCCCCTTTGGCAGTTAGTTTCATCCCTGAGTCCAGTTGGCAGAGAACTAAGAAGGAAAACATAGGGTTCTAGATTTCTTAGGTGGCTTTACCATTCCTCTTTCCTGCTCACACTTTTTAGACCTGAGGGGTAGAAATGGGAAGGGGTTTTCTTAAAAAGAGAGTCAGGGAAAAGCTGGACTGGACATACGCACTAGAAAAATTGAAGAATGGGCCCCTCTCAGAAAGAAGAGACAAGAAGAGTCTTTGAAACACTAGAGCAAGGTTAAGAACTGAAGTGTGCCTACAAAGAAAATTTATGGACAGTTTAAATTGCTTTAATGATTTTACTTTGCTCCGCCAGAAGATGCATTTTCAGCAGGGATGGTAACACCCCAAGGGGGTAAAATTGGTCTTTGGAGGATGAAAAAATTTTTAGATATTACAGTGGTTTGTAGCTCTCCAAAAGGCTGTGGTGAATAAACAGGTATATAGTGTATCACGGTGTTTAAATATTATAGGCAGGAATGAGGGATGGGGTGGGGTGTGAGTTGGAGAAAAAAAGGTCCAGAAGGTCTCCTTGGTGGAGGGTGCCTGGGTGGCTCAGTTGTTTAAGCATCCAACTTTGGCTCAAGTCATGATCTCGCAGTTTATGGGTTTGAGCCCTGCATGGGGCTTGCTGCTGTTAGCACAGAGCCTGGAGCCTGCTTCGGATCTTCTGTCCCCCTCTCTCTCTGAGAGAGGGACATTAAAAAAAATTTTTTTAAGTCTTCTTAAGGGGGTGATAATAAAAAAAATGCTAAGGAACAGAGTACTAGAACTCAGCTTCAGTTTCACATTACCCACTTCTGTTCATAATTCCCTCTAGTTACAGTAAAACCTTGGATTGTGAGTAACTTGTTCTATAAGTGTTCCACCAGACGAGCAAACATTTCTAATAAATTTTAACTTGATGAACAAGCGATGTCTTGCAATACGAGTAGTACGCGATGCCCAACGTCACACTGAGCCAATGGTTCTTGAAATTTGCTTTGATATACAAGTGCTTTGGATTACTAGCATGTTTCCAGAATGAATTATGCTTGCAAACCAAGGTTTTACTGTATTTCTATCTTTCCATTAAACATGCAAACCTCAGGGCACCTGGGTGGCTCAGTCAGTTAAGCATCCAACTTCGGCTCAGGTCATGATCTCATGGTTCATGGGATCGAGCCCCACGTTGGGCTCTGTGCTGACAGCTCAGAGCCTGGAGCCTGCTTCCGATTCTGTGTCTCCCTCTCTCTCTGCCCCTCCCCCACTCATGCTCCGTTTCTGTCTCAAAAATAAATAAATATTAAAAAAAATAAAAAACAAACACACAAACCTTGTATTAAAGGGGATGTGGGGAAGTTAAACCTTCTTCCCATGGGCTCCCAGCAGTGGCCACGAAGAGGAAGCAGCTAGAGGCCAGGGATCCCACTGGGGATATGCAGTGATGGAAGCAATGGCCCAAAGCAGAGATAAAGGCTGGGGGTGGGGAGGAGAGAATGCTAGGGCAAAATTCAGGAGCTGACAGAAGGCCAATTTCCTCTGTGGTTCTCAAAGTATGGTCCCAGGATGGGCAACATCAACAATCACTGGCAACTTGTTAGAAATGCAAATTCTCAGTCCCATTCTACACCCACTAATCAGAAACTCTGGGGGTGGAGCCCAGCCACCTGTTTTAACAAGCCCTCCAGGTGAGTCTAAAGTGAGTCAAATTTAAGAGGCACTGAGCTAGAAGCTGGTGACCCAAGGGAGTGGGGAGTCATCCTTTGGTGATAGAAGGAGATAGAAAGTGGGAGTTCAGTAAAGGAAGATGTTCTACTTTCTAGTTTTTAGTCATCTTTTAAAAATTTCCTTTAGATCTGACTAATATAAACATTGCTCATTTTCACTGGCAAGGGAAACAACCCTGTAGTCGTATTTGCTGAGTATAAAATGAAGGGAAGTCCACACCAAGCTGGCTGATTAAGGCCACGTAAGTAATCGAGGCAGGCAAGTCAAGCACAATAAACCTCAGACTCTGCTGGTTTTTTCTGTCACTTCACTGATCACCTAAACCAAATAATCCACAATCATTTCTTTGGTTTTTGCTCTGTAGACATTGACAAAATGCTCATAAAGTGTTCCTAATTTATAGCAGAAAGATTAAGTGATTTGCTCAAATCCTTACATGGGGAAGCTAAGTTGCCTATTCAGGATCACACCATCACTGATAGGCAAGATCCGGCCTCCAAGATTCTGATTCTAAACTTGCAAGTTCAAGTTTTTTTCTTTCCCTTTTAATTCTTTCCTTCTTTATTAACTATAGCAATTTAATGTATAACTTTAATTTGTTCCATTTATGAAGCATTCACATTATTTGTCCAGAAAACAAATTGCCTATTTAATAAGAGGTAAACTAAGGTTGAACTCAAACGGTTTGGTAACAACTCCACTTCAATTTAGCCAGTTCCGTTCCTTAGGCCACTGCCCATTGTATGAGCTTACAAAACTCTGCATTAAAACCCAGATTCCCAAGGATGCTTTTTTTCAGAGTTAATTTCTACCAGGGACCTACTAATCATAGACTGATTATAGAAGAAACCCTATAGAATAATGACCTTCCAGTCATTCAAGTATTAGTCCCTCCCTCAGGTTACACTATGGATTTTTTCTTCTTGACCCAAACTAGTTGAGTCTATAAAAATTTGTTTGGTGTGATTAATGTTGAAGATATAATAATTATGCCTCTGCGTTATTCATGGTTTTCATTTAAAATGACCTTGTATCAAGCGTTTTGATTCCTGTGGTAAGAGATAGTGAAAAGTAACCTAAAAGGTTATTGGGTACCCCCTCGCTGTAGGATTTAAATTGACATTTACACCCCAGGATTTTTTTACATTTTTTTCCCCCTTTCTCCTACTGGGCCAGGTGACGTGACACTTATACACTTATATTTCACAATAACTTATCCCCTGTGTTTCTCAAAGGCATGTCCTGGCCTAGATCACACATTGATTTTCAGATCTGTGTAGTTATTTGAAAGCTCACAGCATCTTTCTTCTTCCCATGAGCTTTTTAATCAGATCCTCTTGTACACTGGTACAGAGTTCTGCCTCAAGCCAGCACTCGCTCCCAAATCCCAGATGCAGACTGACCCAGGACCTAATGAGAATGTATTCCTGCAGGAGAAAAGGACTCTCTCAAGATGTGTACTGTCTCCTTTGTCAAGTTCTTCAATTGCCTTTTTTTTTGAGCAAGTGAGACCGTGAGCCACTAAATGTCCTATTATGTTATCAAATTGGTGTAGACGTAAGGAAAGCCTATTGTTTCATTCTTTTTGTTATTTGTAACATTGAATTAGCCAAATAATTCAGGCTTAATGGCAGGTGTAATCCTTCTTAAGGACATTTCTTAAGGATCACCTCCCTTAAAGTTTACCTGATTTTATTTGAACTACGAAGGGATACCCAGGGGAACTTCTATATTCCCAGGGCACGAACTGTAGATAAACGAATGAAACCACATCATAAAAGCAAGCCTGAGCTGCAGATAACAAGACCTAATGTTTTTTGACCGTTTTGGGTTTTGGCCAGGTGCAAACCTATATGTTTTCCATGTATTAATTTGCACTTCTTAACAACCTGATGACATAGGTACTCTCATTATCCCCACTTTACAAATGAGGATAGTGAAGCCCAGAAAGGTTAACTTACAACACGTCACACTCTGGCGAGTGGCCAAGCCGGTTCACAAGAGCTCCCCTTCCCTCGCTGTTACTGCACTGCCTCCCACTAGCCCTCCTTCCTACCCCCACCCCATGCATTTTATACTGTGGGGTTAGCCTGGAGCCCTGGTTGCCTTCAAGCTCCTTTGTCTCCCCAGATCCTGTGTTCCTGGTAGCCACATCCCTTGCCCCTGGCTGGAGTCACACAGAAAGCCTCAACATCTGACACGCATTGGTCATGCCTCCTCCCTTTGGGGACTAATTTCATGCTGTGCTTAGTGATGCATACAAGAGCATTATCTCCCGCTGCAAGCAGCAGCCCCTAGGGTATAATGTACTCTGCCCTTGGCTAAACTTGGGGAAACCAAGGCACACTAACAGTGCAGGAGTAACTTAATTCCTCAAATGTTTTTCAGATGAGACAAGGACAAGATGGATATATTTGGACTTGTGTTCCAGTCTGGTGGCTCGTCTATCACACTGCCCCTCCCCTCAAGCCTTCCTCCCTCAAGGACCTCTTGGTGGGGTGTTGCCCAGCCCACACCCAAGCCAAAGCACACTGACAGAGCACTGCCAGGACACCGAGCACCATTTCTAGTAAACACAAGTGACCACTGCGACTTCCTCTTTCCCCTTATGTGAATACCCACGGATATAGGATATCTGACCTGTGTGTCCTACCTTGAGGACCCCGCAGTATCAATTGTCATTAGCTTCCAAAGCCTACAGGATTAGAGAGAAAAGAGCCTGTCCACGAACAGTAAACATACTGTCCTCCTCTGCTCCACACCCCACCAAATACTTGTGTCAAAAGCAACAGGAGGCAGCAATTGTTCTATTCAGCATGTGTCCACTTGAGACCATCTTGGGGTCTGCCTTATCTCTGCCAAAGCCAAATCCATGGAGAGTTTTAAGATGAGTCAATGCTAGAGCAGGTTTATATTGGACCATATTGAGGCTATTATCCCAAACTTATTTGAGGATGTTTACTGTAATATTCAGGAGTTTGGGAGCCTGCTTAGGGGAAGCTTTAACTGTAAGAGGAAGCACAAAGCCAGGCTCCTGGTAGAGCTGAACTGTGGCATAAATAATTTCTTTTCATTCCACAGTCAACACAGATTGATGGTGTCTGCCAGGTGCCAGGCCCTGAGCATGCAGTGGTAAGTGCCACAGACAAAGGTGCCTGTCCTGGTGAGACTTTACAATGGCTTCTTCTGGGAGATTCTTGGACACCAACTATTTACTTTCAAAAGACTCAGTGGGAATTATTTTAATTTAAGAAATACTCATGACAGCCGGTTCGGGGGCAACTTTTCCAAACATGCTGTAACAAAATTGGCAATTTTAGCTAAATCACACCCTGTTCTTCAGACACTTGACTCAGATTTTTCTTTACTATGGTAAATCTGTGTTCAGCATGTGGAAATTTGTAGGGACCAGCCACTCCAGCTCAACCTTAAAGACAGGTTTTCAGGCTAGACTGCACTTTCTAGAAGAACAAACCCTTTAAATATTTTTATTCAAAGAGGATAGTGACAACAACTTGCAATAGACAACCTGAATATTTTAATGGAAGCCCTAGGCTTTTGTACTGGGAAAACCAATGGAACTAAAAAATTTAAGAAATGCCAGAACTTCTAATAAGAAGGAGAAGAAAACATATACCCTCTTAGAGATGTGCTAGTGTTTTCCCAAGACTTAATTAGCACTGGACACTGCCTCAGATTCTGAGTGACTTACTATATTAGGTTTTTTACACCTCATCCTTCATGTTATCCAACAAATGCCTAATCCACGTTCATTATGTATCAAGCACTGTTCTAAACACTTTACTAATATTAACTTTTTAACTTAAGATCTTCCAAATTTTGTAAATTTTATATGTGTTTGATGCTGCTATTTCTTTTTCTTTTTTCTTTTTTTTTCCCTGAGGGTGGGGGGGGCGGGGCAAAGAGAGAGATAAAATCTTAAACAGCCTCTACACCCAGCAGGAATCCTGATGCGAGGCTCGATCTCATGACCATGAGATCATGACCTGAGCCAAAATCAAGAGTGGGACATTTAACTGACTGAGCCACCCAGGCGCCCCTGATGCTACTATTTTTGTTGGTGTCTTCTGAAAGTTATGCTTTTAGGTGTATTTTCCTCCCACATCACTAAAATTAGTGTTATCGAAAAGCCTCTCTACATGCCTTAAGTAAATGTATTAATTTTCTATAAGATCACTATTCTTATAAGCATTAAAATAAAAATGAATATGGTCTTATGTTCATTCTTCCATTATTTTTTTATTTTTATTTTTTTAACGTTTATTTATTTTTGAGACAGAGAGAGACAGAGCATGAACGGGGGAGGGGCAGAGAGAGAGGGAGACACAGAATCAGAAACAGGCTCCAGGCTCTGAGCCATCAGCCCAGAGCCCCATGTGGGGCTCGAACTCACGGACCGCGAGATCGTGACCTGGCTGAAGTCGGACGCTTAACCGACTGCGCCACCCAGGCGCCCCTCATTCTTCCATTATTAATGGAATGTTCCATCTTCTGCTTTCAAAAATTCCCAATTTTTCAAAGCTGCACATTTCTCCTGTTCTGTTATATATGATTACAGCGTTAATAAGTAATTGAAAGAAGATACATTTCCCTTAAAGTTTTAAGAAAAGCCCCATCCCATGCAAAATTTCCAAACAAAAATTAATGAAAGAAAGTTAGGTGGCACAATAATTACAAAGAATTCCTCTTTAGAGTCAAAAAGACCCAGGTTCAAGTCTCCAAACCCCAACTCCCCCTCTTAATAGTTAGTGTGACCTTAAGCAAGTTACTTAATATTTTAGACCTCAGTTTCCTTATCCACAAAATGAAAATATCAACACTGTCCTCAATGTTACTCTGAGGATTAATTGGAACAATACTTGTATCCTGCTTAATCCAGTGCCATCATACAACAAGCTCTCAATAAGTGATTGCTAGTATTATTACCAACACCTAAGAGTGCCAGCTATATGACAGGCAGTGCTGGGAGGTTTCACATATCCTATCTCATTTAATCCTTCACAATCCTGTGAAGCAAGAACAAATTCTTCCAGTTTTATAGATTAGGAAGGTAAGGGTCAGAGAGGTTAAGTAATTTGTTCAAGGCAGGGCTGGGATTTGCAGTCAGGTCTACCTGACTCCAAAGTCCATTTTCTTCCACCACGGAAGATAATTGTCCTTTCCAAATTTCTTTTGCTATTTCCTGAAAAATGTGGATTGCCATTTTCAGTTTTACATTAATGCATAGCTATGTGAAACCACTTATTTTATCTACATTATCACAAATAACCAATACGTCTTCTACCCCATTCAGCTCCTTTATCATTCCACTCAAGATAAATATTTTGCCTAAAAGTTGTATTGGCATTTGGAAGACACTCAAGGTCTGTACTTAAGATCTATAAACAAAAGCCAGATGAAATCACAAAGTAAAGTGATGTCTGTTTCTCCAATTCCCGGTGCTGGATGTGGCTCCATCTTGATCTGAATTTGAATTAGAGTCATTGCAGCCCATCTTTTTACATTTCTTCTTTTTGAAGAAGAATGTTGAATGTTAGATGAATTAATCCCAAGTCTTTCCTTCAAGGGACTTTAAGTTCAATAAGAAAGGTAAGATGTACCAAAAGATCAGTAATTCCGGACGAGAAGTAAGAAGTCCTAAAAAAAATAGAGATAAAAAGCTAGGGAGTCTCAAGGATGGCAGTTGCTTCCTCCTGGAAAGAGAAGGATCAAAGTTGGCTGTAGGGGGAAAGTGCCCTCCTCGATTAACAGCCTCATCCAGGTGCGAACTATTCATGAATTTGCTTCAAAATAATACAGAAAGGAGTGAGGAGATAGGCAAGCAGATGAAATAAGACCTGTGAGTTAATCTGTGGAAGCTCAGTGATGGGATACACAGAACTTCACCACCACTTCTGCATGTGTTTGAAATTCCACATTAGAAAAGGTTAAAAGTGGGGTGCCTGGGTGGCTCAGTAGGTTAAGCGTCTGACTTTGGCTCAGGTCATGATCTCACAGTTCGTGGGTTCGAGCCCCACATTTGGCTCTGTGCTGACAGCTCCGAGCCTGGAGACTGCTTCGGATTCTGTGCCTCCCTCTCACTCTGACCCTCCCCTGCTCACACTCTGTCTCTCTCTATCCCTCAAAATAAATAAACTTTAAAAAAGTTTTTTTAAAAAAAGGTTAAAAGTATTCACCATATCATTTTCTTAGGTAATAAACTACATGTAAATGCCTACAAATGTATAATATAATGATTTGGGCCTGGAGGACTGACTGGACAGATAGGCCATTGATGATCAATGGTGAAAGAAGCAGAATTCTCCTCCCTAACCACTACTATTCCCCGCCTCTCCTTTCACACACAGAAGACTGTGCAACAAGAATTTCTTCATGTAAAACTCTAGGTCAGAAAGAGTAAGCGTAGGGTAATAACTCAGGAAATGCCCTGGTACCAATGCCTACCTCTGGAGAGAGAATGAATACATGTCCTGATGAAAATAGTCAGTGTGGGTTTTATAGAAAATCGAAAATCCAATCAGTGAAGCTCAGGGGCTCCACAATATCTGCAGACTTGAATTTTGAGGCAGTATTCCATCCCTCTGATCACTCATGAAGATCTTACATGTAGGTTCAGGGAGGGATATGTATCAATATTTGTAGGCGAGATAAAAACATTCAATACTGCATTGACCCAAGAGTTCTTCATGGCTCTATATAGCACATGTCCCCAGAATGTTCCATAGGTGTGTTATGCAGGGATTTCTGTTAATTAAGTGCAATATAATTTTGATAGAGTCATGCCCCTAGCCTAATTCAGCTGCAGGCACATCAGGTAAACAGTGGGGGGTGGGGGGGGGTGGGGGGAGGATAGAGCTCAGCCACCTGGTAGCATTCCGTAAAATTGGACAGATTTATTATAAAACATGGCACTGGGGGAAGTGGTAGATACAATCTTATACTCTTCTGAGGATGACAGAATGTATTTTTCTTGGCTATTCTGCCTGGATATTTTACCAGAATCAGGATGTTTTGAAGAGGCTTTGCCACCCTGACTCCAAACCCCAAATTAAAATTACAGCAAGTAAAATTAGAGAGTGTCACATGCTACTTTAATTCTGTGCTGCCACACTTTAGTGGCTTCTCATTTAAGAGTACATAATTATTTTCAAATTATCATTTATCATTTCATGGTTAAATTAGATTATCAACTAGAACTTTTAGGGAGATTGGAATTCTACATGCAAACTAGATTCTTCTGATCACTATTTATGCTCCTTTTGGTTAACTTTATTTCCTGAACCCTCAGATCATGTATTTCACAGATAACCATCCTAGGGCACTGGGAAGTATTTTAATGGGAGAGATCAGTACTGTTTCATATGGCATATTTGCAAAAGACATAGTTTGTCTATATGAGAAACGTAGTATTCAGTAGCGGTTTAGGTTTCCAAGGATATTAAAATATTTCTTTAAGGAAATGTAATTCACGTGACTTCTTTATTATACCCAGGGTGTGCATGAGTGTTTTTGTGTGTGTTTTCTACACCTTATGTTAAGAGAAAAGTTCTTCAAAGTGTCTCTGACTTTATGCAAGGAGACAAAATGACTTGGAAACTCCCTGGATATCCTCTGACCAACGGTCGTACTTGCAGTTTTGACGGCTTTAATTCTTCTGTAACACCAAGTTCCTGATATTCTTCTTCTTCTTCTTTCTAAAGAGAAACCGTGATTTTATTTACACATGTTGATATGATAATTTTCTAAAAATGTTTCTGCCAACCCCGCTTGATCTCTGTAGTGTCAACTGATAAAATCTATCCCTTTCATAGGGCCAAGCAGCTTTCAGGTCCCAGGTCAGCGGTCACTTCCTTGGGGAAAATCAGAAGACTTTAAAGAGGTTGAAAAGCCTGGATTTCCTCAGAGAAATTGCCCACGTGGGATAATCTTACAACCTTCATGTTTTCCTAATTCCCACCAGCCGTGTGATTATTTGCTTGGTGTTCATCTATTCCATAAGACACTATAAACTCCATGAGGGTAGGGTTTGGGTTAGTTTTGCTCACCATTATGCTCCTAATGCCTGAAACAAATAAGGTGCTCAAACAATATTCATTGAATTAATGAATGTAAATAGATAGATAGATAGATGAATGAATGAAGTAAAGAAATTGCTCAAAAAGACTTTATCCGTAACACTTTAGAATAGCACTGTCCATTAAATAGCCATTAGCTACACATACATTATTTAAATTTAACCTTAAATTAATTAAAGTTAATAAAGTTAAGAATCTTGTTCCTCAGTTGCACTAGCCACATTTCCAACACTCAATAGTCACACACATCTAGTGGCTATTGGATAGCACAGATTATATTTGACAGTGCAGATTACAGAGCACTTCCATCACTGTAGAAAGTTCTATTGGACAGCACAGCTTAAGAAATTCTGAAATCCCAGTCAAAGGAGAGTATTATTCTTCCAGGCTCGATCAGCTCATTATTGTCACTGCTATTGTTAATACTAACTGGGTGACTTAAACCCCTTTCCTATAAAAATGTTCTCCATTTGATGATTGAGCAGAATCTTCATCTCTTTTTCTTCCAAATCATCAATAAATCATTTGGCTTCTTTGATTTATAAGAGTCCAAGCACCTGTAGTTCTATCTACGTTCCCGAGTATTCGAAAGAGTCCTTGAAATTGAGAAAACCTACTGTTCTAAAAGTGCATTTATGACACAGGCTGGGCCTCTGTGTGCTATACTGGGAATAAAAATGGGAAAGATATAATGTGTTCTAGAAGTCATCATTAGTGTACGAGGGATTTGGATTTGTATTAATTTATTTAATTATGTTAAGTGCATGATTGCACACATTCTAAAATTGTAATTATGCATTAAATTTGTATAGCCTTCCAAATGAATAGCATTCAATATGTTTACTGAGTTTTTTTTATTTCAACAATTAAGCATTTTTAAAAATATAAGACCATAGTTATAGTCATCTTATTCCATTCATACAAGCAAGTATTTTATCTCCGAGAGCAGAGACTAGAAAGCTGCCAGGGGGTAGGAGAACAAAACTGTGACATTGATACTTAATTAAAAGTAATAATTTGATTTAAATACTCATATAAGCAAAAGCATCTTTAGTGGTGATACAACTGCTAGAAAAAGGTAAGAGAGTGGTGAAGATGATATGATGCTCAGATTCAGGCACACAAACAGGAGACAGAACACACCAGGAGAAATATTCAGATTTCTAGGAAGCTTTTCGTCTCTTGTAATAAAAAAACAGGTTCTGGAGCACCTGGGTGGCTCAGTCGGTTTAGCAGCCGACTTCAGCTCAGATCACGATCTTGGGGTTCATGAGTTCAAGCCCCGGGTCGGGCTCTGTGCTGACAGCTTGGAGCCTGGAACCTGCTTCAGATTCTGTGTCTCCCTCTCCCCCGACCCCTCCCCTACTCAAGCTCTGTCTCTCTCTCCCTTTCTCTGTCTCTCTCAAAAATAGATAAAAAAACATTTAAAATTTTTGAAAAAAAACCAGGTTTGGTCTCCTTTTAGCAAGCTGGACTATATATAGTCCCATTTTTCTTCATATCTCTATAAAAAAGGTGTCCTCTAGTAAATACTATGGTTACCATAACTGCATCCATATTTTACATTATATATCAGAAACCTGTCCATCTATATCAGAAAATACCCAAACCAGCTTTGGAACCAGATACTTTTTACTGCACCATCATTATCACATCCCAGGTTTCAGGGACAGTTAATAAATGCAATGAATACTAGCACTATTTTTGACAGGCAACAACCCCAATGCCAAACATGCTTGTCAACATATCTAAAACACTATCATTTACCATATTCTGATAGCTTCAAATTTTCATTCCACAGGTGTTCCAAACCATAGGAAATCAAATATCACCCTGAGAGTACACTTTAAAACTTCAAGCCCTGCAAACTGAAAAGTACACAAATAACTTTTGTTTTTCCAAGTGCCTTTGCAGGGATTGCACCTACCAAGTGCCTACCTACAAACAGCCTTGGATTTTCTACTTCGCTCTTAGCCTTTATGTCTCCGGATTTTTTGTTTACCAAATGCACATCACACTTGGCAAAGGCGAAATTGTATGGTTCCACCACTGGGCTTTTAAGCAACTGAGATGTTATTTCTTAGAAGGTAAACCTAGGGGTTGTCAGAATGCCACACAGCAAGTTTATCGATAAGGAACTTTAAAGAAAAAGTTCGAAGGTGAGAGGCCAGATGAGTAGAAAAAAGAATTGAGAGGATTCATGTCCCTCATCTCTGCTAATTTCCCTGTGGAAATCCAAGGCCAGCTAACCCCTTTGAAATCTGTCCTCTGAGAGACTGTTACTTTCCAGGAGTTAGACTCTCCATGCCTTCTACGTGGACTCTCCATGCCTTCTCCATGC
The DNA here is from genome assembly GCF_016509475.1 of Prionailurus bengalensis. Taxonomy (NCBI): domain Eukaryota; kingdom Metazoa; phylum Chordata; class Mammalia; order Carnivora; family Felidae; genus Prionailurus; species Prionailurus bengalensis. The sequence goes on along the minus strand of NC_057354.1, from coordinate 82,019,445 downwards.
CTTCTTCTGTAAGGGATATAATAATTGATGAGTGACATAAGGCTAGGTGACAGATAAGGAGGGATGAGTGGGAACTGTGATAAACCCCATCTGAAAACATTTAAAAATTTTAAAAAGTATTTAAAAGATAGCCCAAGCCCATTGAGTACAATCTGTGGAGTTGCAAATTTGAAGTTTCTGCTCCAGCTTAGGGTAGAAGCCAGAGTTACTGGCTGGTGTAATTTAAGGGACTTTGCATGCCAATAAAAGTCACAAGGCCATGCTTTTAAAAGGGCCAGAGAGTCCACTGAGAACAAGTTTTTCAAGTTTTAGGTTGTAAAATTATATCTAATTATCAACTAACTTTAACCTTTCTTCAACTTTTCTCTATCTCCCAAATCCCTCAGCCTTCTGTTGGCTTGATCACAAAGCTGCTTTGCCCAACACTGCCACATACTAACCAATCCTTTCTGGTGTTGTCCGCATCACGGAGAGATTTAGAATTTGCTCCAGTTTTGTGTGAGATGATAACAACAAAAACGGACTTCTGAGATCCTTTGCAGGTTTTGAAGGTGCTGTATGCCTGAAGATGATCCTCCTACAGGTGGTACTCCCACTTTTAATGGGAACAGAGTATTTAAAATGGTTGGGCTTACATTATACCGCTGCAAATAAACAGGTACCGTGTTCAAATCCTGCATGGTGTGGGCCAAGTAAATTATCTTTCTACTTCAATTTCCTCAACTTTTAATGTGAATGATGATGGTATCTAGCTCATAGGGTTGTCGTAAGCATCATATGTGTTGACGCATATAAAGGTACAGTGCATGTTACCTAGTGAGTACTCAGTAAATAATATCTATTTTATCATAACACTTCTCACGTCATTTACTAATGATCCTGATGATGATACAACGCCAATGACAGTGAGAAATTTGGTAATAGTGCTTAGGTACAACTTGGATTCAACATAAGAGGAAATGGTTTGAAAACAAAGGAGAATTTATTGGGGGCTCACTAAGTGTCAGACACTGTGACAAGTGCTTTCTTTACATGTATTAGGTCTCATCTACTTTTTACAACATCTCCACAAGTTACGAACTGTTAATAACTGCATTTTGAAAATGACTCATAGGGTGATTTGTACTGCAAAAACCTAGTTAAATTAGACCTAGGTTCCCCAGAAGCTGCTTCCCTGTACGGTTCTCAGTTTGATTTGGCCAAAAGTGAAATTCACATTAGATTTGGAATGCAGAAATAAAGCAGCAGCCATTGCTTAAGGTCATCATGGTTAGATGCAGCAGGGTCGGATGTAGAGCCGGTAGGTTCTCCTCCACTCCACATCCTGCTCTTCTGAGGACCTCTGGCCTTGTTGATGAAACACAGATACCTGCATGCAAAGCTTCTGAGGCAACAGCTCCCCATGGATTTCTTCACAGCTCCGTATTCACAGGCCCATTCTGGCAGTTGGTCACGCCTGTCATCTCAGAGGGACTGGTGGGTGACCCCTCTGATCTTCCACCTCCCCCTTCAGACCTTCACTTCTGCAGTGCCTCTCACACTAGTGGTTCTGTTTCCCTAATCAAACCTTGACTGATATACAAGGTAACTCACCCAGGGTCACTCAGTGCATGATGGAGCTAGAACTGGAAGACTTAATTTGTTTCTAAAGCCCATGTTCTTAATAACCACTATGCATCATTGCCTTGAAGGAAGGAAAAGGAAGAGAAGAAAGAGGCTAGACTTGAAGATTATAAATGAGGAGGGAAAGAACAGAGGTAACATGGCTAGAAGGAAGCAGGGAGGAAATGATAAGAACTATGGTAAGCAATGGGGTGAGGGGAGGAAAGTGCAGAGGAAAAACAGATAAAAGGGGACAGGATAGTGGCATTCCCAGCTCTACTTGGTCTGCCAATACGTCCCCTTCAGCACAAAGGGGGAATTTTAAGCATAGCTAATATATGCTGGAGGATTGCAGAATGCTGGTGCTCAGCTGTGAAGGAAGCAAACGTCCTTGTGGTTTTATTCTTCTATTAGGAACTGAATCTAAAATTTCATAAAGGTTTTATTTTTAACAGAGGACCTAATAATTTCTCACGTTATTCACCCTTTTCTGTAGCCATTGCTAATTAATTTTTTACAACCTCACAAGAGTCATTGGTAAATATCAACTTGTAAGCCAGCAACCTTTGTTACAGACTCTGTCCCTGAGTTGAGAAATCAACTATTTTTATGCAACAGAACAATGATGAATAATTTAATTACAGATCATCATGTTCAACTGGGGTGATAATTTAACTATGTGATATTCAACATGAGGGATGTGGCAAACTCTGCACAGAATTCGAAAATAGAGGTGTGAAATATCATTTTCCCTTGTGACTACTTGGTTTACCCCAGATATTTACTATGTTTAATATTACAGCTGCCAAGGAGGCACAGAAATTAATTTAAAATCTTGTTGGGCTTTATTTTCTACTTTGAAGCAGCTAAGCCTTTAAAAATATCCTGTTCAGGGTACAGAAAGTGCTCTTCGAGTGTCCTGGTGTGCATAGAGGCGAGAGGACATTATGCCTGACTTTGAGGACAAATCGTCTCATCCCCACCATCATCCCGCATGATTGCCCATGCGTTGCTCCTGACTTGCATTTTAAGCATCGGTCAGCATGCTTTTGGCAAGATGGTGCCAGGAGAACAGGTTTTATGAGAGCACAGTGATAGAAGATGTGACAACCTTGCCCTAAAACCATCCCTTCTCTCCTTTGGACCTTGATATCATAGTCTCCAGTCAAAGGAACAGGCTATACAGGAACAAGGGGACGTCAAGCATGCTTTTACAACCAGTTGCTCTCTTCCTGCCCCAAAGTCAACTTTAGAAGGGCAGGCTTGACTCAACATATTTTTTTAAATCCGGTTATTTAACAAAATTTTTTTAATGTTTTATTTTTTATTTTTGAAAAAAAGACAGACTGTGAGCGGGGGAGGGGCAGAGAGAGAGACACAGAATGCAAAGCAGTTCAGGCTCCGAGCTGAAGGCACAGAGCCTGAAGCTGGGCTCAAACTCCCAAGCTGTGAGATCATGACCTGAGCTGAAGTCGGACGCTTAACCGACTGAGCCACGCAGGCGCCCCTAAATCCAGTTATTTTAAAAGACTAATTCTCTCCTGAATTCATTTCACTGAATTTTGGTGAATTCTGCCTCTTAAGAGATTACCACAACCTCAGAATGGCATCAGAAGTCAAATTTCCATATGTTATTTATATAGTATGTATCATTATAAAAATTAATATAGTTAGTAATTATCTTTTAATTATCATTACACTAAATAATTGTTCGTTATTTGCTATCACTGTGAAAAGAATGGGCAATGTTAGTCCACTGGAGCTTCTGAGGCAGGGCCTGGAAAACCACCTTAACCCTTTAAGCCCATCCCTTCAGCAGCCATCCCCACATATAACTGGGCACATGGAGTCCTATCACCTTCAGCCTTTGTCCTGTACCTTTTCGTATACCCCTCTCACACCTCTTTTCTCTACTAGTTTTCAGCCTTCCCAGATTTTAGCATCCTGGGTTACTCTCTTCTCTACAGCCTCAGGCATGATGCTGTTCACCACTTCCCTTGTGGTAACCTCTGCTTCTCCCTCTGTTCACAATTTGGATACCCAGTGATACATGGGTTCCAACTCCTCCCCACAGATTCTCCCAGGTAGCAAGTTCCTGGTTGACCCAGCACCAAGGGGACCTGAACACAAAGGTAGAAAGCAGAGAGACATGGTATTCCCTTAACTCTGGGGCAACTATTAACAGCTCACTCCAGTCCCCGCGTTATGACTCTGGGGGATAGTGTGGCCATTGTAGTGTCAACATTATACTTGCACTAAGGTTTCCTCTACCTGAACCCTGTAACACTGGCAGGGCAGTGGGGAGTGGTGGACAGAAAATATGGAGGGATTGCAAAGCAGGGAGGTGGACATTCAACAAACAAGTGTGTTTGCATTGCCTGGGCTTATGAGCAGTAAGGTGTTCTCATACCATGGAGGCAGCACCCAAAAAAGAGCTCCACTACTCATTCATAGCCGTCAATTGGACGGTTTTTGTTTGTTTGTTTGTTTGTTTGTTTTTTGCCTAAATCAAGTTGTCTTCTGCTTCCACAGTTGGTTTTGGTCAACTGACATTCTGAGCTTTGGCCTCATGTCCCTGGCAATAGTTTGAGCTGTACCTCTTGAGTTAGGGTTAGATGGTGATCCTCTATTACAAATACTGATTTGCCTTCTCAGGAACACTTCAAACATGCTTTGTAGAATACATGTATTTTGTAGCCCAGCAATAGCAATAATCTCTACACGCACCCCTGTATGGGACTCTAGCCCTCAGCATAGCCCAGTTTGCTCCAGTCCCCAAGAAAGGAGTTTGAACAACTTTAGAGAAAGCATAGTAAGGGAGAGAGGGAAGGAGTTACTAACATTAAGCCCTGTTACAAGCCAAGTATTCTCCTAGACATTTTGTTCATAGTATCATGGACATAGTATCATTTTTTTCATAGTATTTCATGATCCATTAAAAAGTAAATTCCATAAGATCAGAAAACTTTGCTGTTGTACCTCCAGTGCCCAGAACAATACCAGGCTGATAGAAAATGTTCAGGAAATATTTGTTGAGCATACGTAGCTCTCAGATTTTGGCTTCTAAATGCCATTCCCTAATAAAAGGAACCAGGACTCTTTGGAGAGATGGTTGATTTTAGAACTGGAGCAGGGAAAATACAAGATAAGCCCAGAGCAACTTACAGTCCCAGAAAACAAAGAAGTGCTAAGAAAAAAAAAAAAGAATAAAACAAATAACAAATAACAAAAACAAAAGGATCAGAGTATGTCAAAGGGGGCACAGGAACCAACCTGAAAGTTTGGACAAAGCTGGAGCATTTTGAACAACAAAATAAATAACATGGCATTAGATTATTACCTAAAATATAAAATATACATTAGTCCATACTAATATAAATGAATGAATAAAATTAAGTAATTAATTAAGAAGAAGAAACAATTCTTCCTTACAAAAGAACTCCAAATATTATGTATGGATATTGCCCTCCAGGAGGCAGAGCTTAATCCCCTACTCCACACTCCCATCTTGACTGGCTCCAACCTATGGCCAGCCTTGTTCCCAGAGTTCACCACTCTAGCTAGGCATTTACAGCTTATAATGACTTGTCATAGTAGGTGTCCCAAGTCAAGATTATCTTAATAACTATTTGCCTGTTTAATATAACCAAGTCAAATTTTGCCTCTAATATATGCAATTTATATTAAAGCATTTGAGTATTTTGTACAGTTATCCAAGGGCTCAGAAAATATTTTCTTTTGTGTCTTAGGGTTTGAATAATAACTTATATTTATTGAAGTCATATGTGTGGGCATATATGTTCATTACTATAAGCCTGTAATTTATATTTTCACAAATAAGGAAATTGAGAGTCAGTGAGGTTAAATGACTTTCCCACACAACTAGTGAGTGGTAAAGCCAAAATTTAAATTTATTCTGATTCCTATGCCTACATTTTTCCCACTGTGCCATGCTGCCTAACCAAAAAAACTCTAAAAGTTCTATAGATACAGTATTCCATATGCAAAGCACTATGAAAACAGGTACAGCTAAAATTATGTCTCCCAATTTTGTTTCAGATTCTACATGTGTGCTGAGCTTATTGTTTCTTGCCTGACAATTTACTTTCTATACTTGCCTGACAGAGAAGGTAACAGATGTAGTGTGAGAGCAAAAGAAAAACAAAATGTGTCCTGATGCCAAAGTCAAAATTAACTCTAACAAGAGGGAAAAGTTGAAGGAAGAAATTTTCTTTCTCTCTCTCTCTCTTTTTTTTTTTTTTTTTTTTTTTTAGAGAAAGAAAGCATGAGCAGGGGAGGGGCAGAGAGAGAGGGAGAGAGAGAGAATCCCAAGTGTCTCCATGCCCAGTGCCTCCCAGCTCCACGCCCGTCACAGGGCTTCATCTCATGACCATGAGGTCCTGATCTGAGCCAAAATCAAGAGTCAATATGCTTAACCAACTGACCCATCCAACTGAGCTTCCCGGAAATTTTCTTTTTGATAGAGTTTAGTTTGGATCATCCATGCTTTGTAACATTTTACAAATCATGGGGGATTTTGGGACTCTACCTTATTTTTGTTTTTCATTGTTTCTTTAAAGGAAAGGGTTGCAAAATGTTAAAGAATATATAGTTTAATGCTTCTCAATTATTTGCTTACAGTGACTTTCTTTCCCTACCAGGTTCTATGATCCGTGGAGACCACCATGTCTTAATCATCTTTTTAATCCCCACTGCCTAACAAAAAGTAGGGACTCTCAAAATAACGATTGAGTGAATGAGTGAATGAATAAATGAATAAAAGAACAGCAAACAAATTATTATCAAGTCAAAAACAGTCCAAAGGAGGATGGAGCATTTATGGATGAAACCTTTTCTCTCTCAACCAGAGAGTTCTTTCCAGTCCCCTATCAATCCTTTTGATAGGACAGATTTTCTTTCCTGAAAGCTACAGGGAACTTAAAAATATTCAAATTCAGTTAACACCCACAGAGAACCTGCTATGTGTCAAGACAGTTCATGTCCAATAGTCTATGTAAAACATCTAATAAGCCTGTAGCTATTATTATCCCCATTTTTCAGATGAGGATGCTTAGGCTCAAAAAAGTTAAATGCTTTTCCCAGGGTCTCACAACTAATCAGGGGCAGGATTGGAAGCTGAACCCGGTCCCAATTAAATTTCAGCACTCACTCCATTCCCCTGCCGTTTCTCCACAGTGAACCAACCCAATGCCACATTTTGGTAGAATTTATGGCACACCTTTTTCATAGCTTAACATCCCTGAAATAGAAATGCATTTTATAAATGATAGCCTTTTAAATTACTTGAAATGTGGTCATGGTTTCTCAAAAAATATTAAATTCACCATCCTTATCCTGTATCATTACCTCTGACTAAAAGTTAGTATTGGAGACTTCTGCTTGTAGTGTCAAAAGAAAGCTGAAAGAACCTAACTGCAATAATTTAGAGAGCTGTAGGAAGACAGATCTGATCAAAAAACTTTTCTGCATTGTTTTTATTTTGTCACTTAACTATCAGAAATTCTTAGCTGACTTAATAGCAGTTTAATTGGCTAACGTCCTCTTAACCTCAACTGAGATCCCCTCAGAGGCCATGAGGGTTTTGATTGGGAGTGGAGTGGAGGCCAGTGAGGGAGTTAACACCATTTGAGAGGGTAGTGGAATGCTGTGGGAAGATAAGAAGGTTCCTCCAGGGAACATGAAACAAAAGGGTCAGGTTAAGGAGTGAAGTTTAAAATGAAACCTTTTCAGAAGGTGAACACACTCCAAATAGAGACAACCATACATTAATAAGAATATTTGTAAGAGACTGGTAGGTGGGGTGCCTGGGCAGCTCAGTACTTAAGGATCTGACTCTTGGTTTTGACTCAGGTCATCATCTCACGGTTCGTGAGTTGGATCCCCACACTGGGCTCCACGCTGCTGGTGCAGAGCCTGCTTGGGACTCTCTCTCTCTCCCTCTCTCTCTGTCCCTTCCCCTGCTCTCTTTCTCTCTCAAAATAAATAAATGAACTTAAAAAAAGAAAAAAAAAGAAACTATGGCAGGTAAGATGGTGGTGTTAAGAGCAAAGGGAAACTCTTATTTCACATTTTTTAATAAGTTAACCAAATGCTCAAGGTGAAGTGAAATAGTTCCTAATTTTTATTTTGACGTCAAAACCGATTTTAAATCACTGATTGTTACACTGCTCTAAAACAACTGTTGCCTTTTGTGCCTATTATCAACCAAAAAAACACTCTCAAAATTGAACATGTAGTTCTTGATCAAAGATATCTAAGAAGGCAGAAATTTCCTGCATTTGACCTAGGGTCATTGGGTCTACTTTTTCTGTCTCATCTAGAAAGACTTGTCAGCTCAACAAAAATTTTGTCCTGACCCAGAAGTCACAGGTCAAATTTTCAGGTCAAGATCAAGGCATTTGTGCAACCAGTTCAATGCCCTGTGGGCACAGCAATGGAGTAACATCCTTTCACTGGCCTGAAGGGTCTGTATCCTAGTTTACTGGGCAAGATAAAATGGTGCCTACCATGTCTACAGCACCTATCTAACAGGACTCCAACCCACAGTTCCTGCTGGTGGGTAGGGAGGAGAAGAGACCTCAAGCTTTTCTTTAAGCATGGGTGGCCATGTTTTGTATCTCATGACCCAACCTCGTGGTTGTTGCTAACTGGACCAGGGGAGGCATTTCTAATTCAAGGAAAGCCTATTTGTAGACTACCTAGCAGCCTATGTAGTCTGGATTGAGAGCGCTTTCTGATGGCGGTCTAACTTGGGACAATCGAGTTCTATCTCTTTGAAAGATAAATGATTCGGGGATGCAGAGATGCAATGATACAGAGAAAGACAACTGGCAGTTGGAAGTGGGAGAAGACAGACACAGAAAAGAGCATATTGAAAGGGAAAATCTAAGTTACTTTAGTGGTAGAATAGTAGAGTAGATGTAGGCAAAAAGCATCATGAACAACCTTCCAGTTCTATTTTCTGAGACAGCTGGCTGTAGTTCTTTTTTCTGAGATGTGTTGTTTATTCATATTTATCCTGAGTTCTCCTGAACCCCAGTGCATTGGTCAGAAATGGTTAAGTTTTAACTAAATGGTTAAGGTAACACGTAACATGAATACCTCAGCAGTTTAACACAGTGAAAGGTTATTTCACTTTTTGCAGAACTTGCTCCGGATGTAAAAGACTGTTCAGGGCACACGTTCTTCAGAATTCCAGATTTCTAGCTGAGACCTGACCACTGACTCAAATACTTCTCCCTACATGTGATGTAGCACTTCTATTCCCAGTAATTGGCTGGAGCTTATCACATCGTCCAGTTAATGACAAGGAAACTGTGAAATATGATTTTCCAAGTACTGGGAAAAAGAAAACTGGAAATACGAGTGAATCAGGTACCTAAATATGGGATACCTTGCTACCATACCTTTAACCTTTACTTGGCACTTTATGTTAATCATTTTAGCCCTTCCTATGCTTCACTGAAACCCATCAGGTAGTGTTACATTCATGTCATTTAACTCACCTTTGACTCACTGTCAGACACACCTAGCCATAGCTCTCTTGTCACTAGCACATTTGATGTCTCACAATAAATGTAACAAAACTTGTAGCAAGCAGGCACTTGCATCCTCGAGTAGATGCTTTTAGATGCTTTCAGTAGATGCTTTTTTCCCTTCTAAAATAAGAACAGTAGCAGACTGATGGATTTTTGCCATGTGCCAGAGAAGGCAGGGGAGTCAGGTGAGAAGATAATGAGAGCTACTGAGATCATCTACTACTGTAGATGACCAAACTACTGTAACTTATTTCTTTGTAAATTATTATAGAAAGAATAAGTTCAACCTAAAAAGTAGAAAAAGGAGGGGTGGCTAAAATTTACTGAGTATCTACTACATGCCATCACTTCATACAGACATTACCTAAGTTATTTACCACCAAGCATCTATGGGCTAGATATTACTATTGTCCAGTTGATAAAATTGAGACATGAAGAGGTTATACAATTTGCTCAAAGTCACACAGCTATGATGACTGAGAATTCAATCCAGACTTCTAAATCCAGATCTCCAAATCCATGCTTCTCACTATTTTATGAAGCACAGGCAGCAGCAAACCTCAAATACATCTTGGAAGAGAAAATCCAGATTTTCTGGGGCTTTTCCTAAAGGAAATAAATTTCAGGAAGGATTGAGTTGATTTTAGAAAAGCCCTCAAAGCGTTTGAAGATGGTGATCTCAGGCATTCATTTATTCATTTAATAAATGAGGATAAAAAGGAAGTGAGGATAAAAAGACAAGATCTACAATCGCTGTTCTCAAGTTGCTCACTATACTTAGGCATAGCCCCACAAGTAAACAGACAGTTATGATGATAGAGTGGAATAAGAGTTATGATAGAAATAAGCAAGTGATATTGAGGGTCCTACTCAGTGTTGCTTCTTAGTTCCCTGTGAAACAGACTCTAAGATGGAAATTTGTGCACAGAAGGCTTGATTTCTGGATCAAGACCTATAAGGGAAATGAAAGAAACTGAAGTGGACAGAAGAAGTTGGACTGTGGTGCAGTCACAACAAAGTCCTCGGCCTTTTCATGGGATGATTATAGGGCTAGGGTGGCCTGCAGTGCTGTCCCAATTGGAGCAGTGGGACCAAGGCTTTATACTTCTGTTTCAACTAGTCATTGCATATGGGCTGCCCTTAGGAAGGAGGGCCTGACCTTAAGCAAGTGCCTCTCTTCAACCAAGGTCAATCTTCAAAATGAAACTTAGCTGAGATCTGTTACCAACAGATCTCAACAGGGGAGTGAATGTTCCAGTCTTAAGGCGGTAGAGGAATCCAAGCAGCACACCCCTCGATCCACCACACCCGCTTTCAGGGAAGGTTTTCTGGAGAAGATGGCCCTGGAGCTGAGTCCTAAAGGACAAGTAAAAGTTAGCCAGGAGTGCAGCATGTATGAAGATTGGGCAGCCTGAGGAGAATACATTCGGGACAGTTTATCATGCCTAAACAAGTAATGCATAAGGGAAAGTAGTGAGTGCTGAGGTTTAGATGTAGAGGCCAGATCCTGCAGAGCACAGTGTGCGATGTAAAGAGTTTGAACTTCTCCCTAAAGGCAGTGGGAAGGCATTCAAAACTTTTATTCAGGGGGTGATATAATCAGATTGGTTTTGTGGGAAAATCATTCTGACAACAGGTGGAGAATATATTATATGGGGATGAAACTGAAGCAAGGGAAGCAGATTCATTAGGAAGCTACGACAGTGGTCCCAGAGAGAATAATAATACTTGAATTGACCAGTAACAGTAGCAGTGAGAAGAGATAAAAGTGGATATTAAGGGTATTGAGGAGATATTAAGTGGGCAAAACTGAGAAAATGTTAAGAAGTCAGTTAAATGTTGCAGATAGGGAAAATTTTTAAGTCAAGCCTGGTTCTATTTACTGTTGATGTTAAACTAGAGGGAAATACAGTAAGTTCAGTTTTAAACATTTTTCCTGTGGAGCATTCACATATTCCTACATACATTTGCCCTCCTCTGGAGCTCAGGAGAGAAATGTAGGTTGATTATAAAGGGTCACAGTCCACTGGATGGTAATAGAGATCGTGGGAATGGATGAGATCACCCAAAACACATGTTCTAAGATGTACGTAGACACAGAAGAAAAACAGTATTTAAGGTAAAGAGGAGCAACCAAAGAAGTGCTGGGAATGTAGGAAGAAAACCAGGATAGAGGGATGTCCTGGAAGTGAAAAGAGGGGAGAATACTAAGAAGTTCCAAGTGCAGGAATACTTGGGTGGCTCAGTGGGTTGAGTGTCTCTCTCTTGATCTCAGCTCAGGTCTTTTGTTTTTAATTTTATTTCTTTATTTGGGGGGGTGGGGCAGTGAGAAAGAAAGAATCCCAAGCAGGCTCTGTGCTGTCAGCACAGAGCCCAATGCCAGGTTCGATCATTACCAACTGTGAGATCACGACCTGAGCCAAAATCAAGAGTCAGACTTAACCAACTGAGCCACCCAGGAGTTCCTCTCAGTTCAGGTCTTGATCTCAGTGTCATGGGTTCAAGCTCCATGGTGGGCTCCACTGCTGGGTATGAAGCCTACTTAACTGAAATTAAAATAAATAAAATAAAATAAAATAAAATAAAATAAAATAAAATAAAATAAAAATAGTAAGTCCAAGTGCAGTGAAATGCCACTGAAAGATTTAAAAAAGATAATTTTCCACAATATTGACTAAGTTGGGGGTCACTGGTAACCTTGGCAAGGAACACTTCAATGACATGGAAAAGACAGGGTCAGAATGAAGATAATAAAGGAAACATGAATGACCTTGAGGACATTATGCTAAATGAAATGTCAGCCACCAAAGCATGAACATTGTATGATTGCTCTTATATGAGGTATACAGAGTTGTCAAACTCATAGAGACAGAAAGTAGAATGGTTGTTACCAGGGGCTGGGATTGGGGAGGAGAGGAGGAAAAGAGAATTAGTGTTTAACAGGTATGGTTTCAGTTTGAGAAGATGATAAAAGTTCTGGAGATGGACAGTGGTGATGGCTGCATAACAATGTGAACTTAATGTTGAGGAGCTGTGCACTTGAAAGTTAAGATGTCAAGTTTTATGTATATTTTACTAAAAGAAAAAGAAAAAAGAGACAATCAAGGATTGAATGAGAGATGAGAAAATGTAGGGACGACTGAAGGTAGCCCTTTCTCAAGAAGGCTGGATGGGAAGAGAAGGGGAGAGAGACGGTAATAGATAAAGGAGGGCATATGGTCCTGGGGGCATTTTTGGGAGAGAGCCAGTAGAGGGGCTCTCTGGAGACACGAGAGGTGTCCTCAGAGAGAAGTACTGCTGCAAGCTGAGATGGAGTGATGGTAAAATAGGGGCCGTGAGAGCAGTACCTGAATATCATTCTGGTGAACACTGAGAAAGGTAGAATAACATAACAGAAGAATCAATTTGACCATGAAGGATGAAAAAAGGTTTTCCTCTGCCCAGGTGATGAACTTAAATTGAACCATCAGTGCTCTCTTCAAGTTTAAAAGTCAACATCTATTTCATTTGGCTGTTTTGAGCTGCTAATAGTGGCCACATACATCATTTATAGATTAAATTGGTAAATCACATAATACAGTGAACTGTATACAATGAACAGACACAATGATAATACTGATATATGTGAGTTTTTATTTTCCAATTATATATTGAGTGTTTTATTCAGTAAAGGGCAAAAACACTTATGAATGGAGCTCACTAAAATATCAAAAAAGAGTATTGTCTAAATTTTAAGGAAGAGTATTATTGTCTGAAAGTTACAATCTTAAATATTTCCCTATTTAATTAAATTTGAAAATACTGTATGTTTTCATAGTATGTTATTTTAAATACCTATAAGAAAAATATAGTCAAGTCACGGGTTCCCTTGAGTCATAAGGAAAAAAATAGTAAAGTAAAAGCAACTTATTTTCTCCAGACTAAAAAAAAAAAAAAAAAAAGAGGGGTCTCTTTAGAAGCACCACATTTAATGCATATATTTTTAGTCTGTCTAAATGGTCTATGCAAATTATTATCATACACATCAGAAATAATTCTCAAACATTGCACTGTATTTGTTTCTGTCTAGACATAAATGTTTATAAATTACAAAGATAAGAATCTTTGATATATCTATTCATGAACATACACATACACTCACAAATGCTTGTGGAAGATCTGGCTATTGGCCATGATCAAGTGAATTTGCGTCATTTCTTAGTATTATAAAGACACAGCACCAGGAAATAAAATACAAACAGAAATCCTCTCTCATTTCCAGTCCTCTGACATGAATTGAGTTTTGGGCTTTCTGTGGCAGCTTTTAGATCTAATCTACATGAATATGTAGATGATTATAAGAGATCTCCTACTTGGTACATGTGTATGAACTTGTCATTAAAAAATACTTCTGGGGTCATCAGATGAATCAGTAATAATGACACTAATATACAGTTTTCTGGGAGACTATATGCATTAATCTCAGAAAAAGCAAATTTTAAATCTTTATTTGATAAGTAAGAAGTATGTCACAACTATCACAAAAGGTATGTAACATAAGTATGACGCAAAAACAAGTATGTCTCAGAAGCCACCGGTATCACGCCCGTTGTGTGTGCCTGGGCATTAGAATATTGAGGATACAACACATTAAAAGTGAGAGATCATATTGTCCCCTGAGGTCTGGAACATGTGAACCAATTAAAAGTTGTAAACAGAAAAAGGAAAGGAAATTAAAAGATTGGTCTTTTCTGAGATGTCACGCAGTTGGAGATAAGGTTCCCTGTCAACATTTTCTTTTAATAAGCAAGGGATAAGTACATCCTGTCTTTACACTGCTGGTGCTAGAATGCTTCCTTTCCTTTAAAGGGGAAGAAAACAGGACATTGTGTTCTTTCAGTGAGTCTACTATCCGAGCCTCCTCTAGGTGTGCAAAGTACTATTCTAGGCCAATTGCTCAGTTGTTGCTTCGACAAGGCCTGTCATACTGATTCAATATTTAAATGACTTCTTAGGAAATAAAATAAGAATAAGTGTTTTTAAAAGGAGAAATATATTCTCCTACATGGTTGAAATGCTGTCCTAATAATAAACGGACTCTTTCCAACTTACAGACTAATCAGTATATACGTGCTCTTTGCAACCTTAAACTGGAAGAAAGAATTTTCAGAGTGTCTCTGGAATAAGTAAGCTTCATAAATAGATGTCTCCGTGTTGTTATAAACTTATATCAAATTTCACAAAATTTCTGAAGCCCATTAGAAGACCTAGTCACAATTAGTTACACTTTATTAATTAAATGCTCTAAGTCTTTAATGAGTGTGGGACCCACTTGTAGAACATCTCTGAAGTTCCTAAGTATCCTTTAGAAACAAAGTCAAAGTAAGATTTTCCTTAAAATATTAGACCATTACTCTCCAGGGTGTCCAAACACTTTGAAACAAAAATCAAAATGAATGGTCTAATGTGGTTTTTAAATGGATTATTAAAATTGGATCTGTCTTAGAAAATCTTAAAAAAAGCAGTTATAGTACACATACTCCATCCACCACGTATTTGCCCAGGAAGAAAATATTTTCCTTCCTCTTATACTTTAAATTACATCCATTTCTTTGATTTTTCTAATTCCCCACGATTAACAAAAGGGCTTAAAACTAACTTTATGCATAATTATGTTTTTGTCATTGATGTAAAGCACCACTTCTGAGTGAATACATATATAGGTCTAAATTAAGTAATTATCTCCCACACAAAGTTTTCTTGTAACCCAAGTAAAATGTTAAAGCTATTCAGTAACAAATGGTATTTTTTGTTTGTTTGCATGTTGTCTACGATCATTAACCGATTGAAAGTTTCTTAATACCTATTTTTAAAGTATTAAAAATTTTCATTAAGAACACATCAAACACCTAAACAGAACGTGGAGCTTTGAAACAACATGCAAGTCAACAAAAGTAATGTGCAGTAGATGAAAACATTATTTTCTTATATTTCTGGGAATCCTCTTCATAATTTTTTTTTCCAAATGTTCCCATGAATAGGTTGGAGAGGGAAATTTTTTAATTAGTATTTGAATTATCTTAAAGATGCTAGATAAGGGGCGCCTGGGTGGCGCAGTCGGTTAAGCGTCCGACTTCAGCCAGGTCACGATCTCGCGGTCCGTGAGTTCGAGCCCCGCATCAGGCTCTGGGCTGATGGCTCGGAGCCTGGAGCCTGTTTCCGATTCTGTGTCTCCCTCTCTCTCTACCCCTCCCCCGTTCATGCTCTGTCTCTCTCTGTCCCAAAAGTAAATAAACATTGAAAGATGCTAGATAAGCAGTGTTGGCTCATTTTTTAAAAGGTAGCAATCAAATGTATTACTTTCAAATTACATTTAATGTAGTAGCTCTTCTGCCTTTTTGTAGCACAGAGGGCACACTATGGATTGTGATTATCATCATGAGACCAATCATCGATATAGCACTACAGATGGGGAAAGTATAGGAAATAGAGTTCAACACTACATGTAAGACAGACCATAAATAGTGTTCTTTAAAGTAAACCCTTGGTTTACGTGGTGCTGACTACCTGAATTTTAAGTTCAGAGGTCTTTGGAGAACGTGTGGTATCCTTTTTGTCTCACAGAAGTATAGAATGCGGAGAAATCTAATTATTTTACTTTTCTAATAGCTTGAATTTCTAATAAATTATAATTTCTTATTACTTGTAGAAACATATTTTAGATACTGTATGATTCAGTATTAACACATAATCTAAGTTGGTATGAAAGTGTTGGCACTGTTTTTATTGGGCCCTATGATACAAAATTTTCTTAACCTTTATTTTAATATGTCTGTTTGTACTGTTTCCCAAAATAGGAAACTTGGTTTGTCTGTTATCATTAGAAAAAAGGTATTCCGGGGCGCCTGGGTGGCGCAGTCGGTTAAGTGTCCGACTTCAGCCAGGTCACAATCTCGCGGTCCGGGAGTTCGAGCCCCGCGTCGGGCTCTGGGCTGATGGCTCGGAGCCTGGAGCCTGTTTCCGATTCTGTGTCTCCCTCTCTCTCTGCCCCTCCCCCGTTCATGCTCTGTCTCTCTCTGTCCCAAAAATAAATAAACGTTGAAAAAAAAAATTAAAAAAAAAAAAAAAGAAAAAAGGTATTCCACATAGGAGAATTTTCCAGATACTTGAAGCTCATCCCTTTAAATGCACAAGTTTTACTTTAACCGTATCTATTTTTAGACTTTTTAAAATATGCTATACTTTCCCCTGTGTTCTTTAACAGAGAGTAATCAACATAATGCCACTGGTTCTTGATTATTAAGGTCTTAATTATACATATTTTATTGTACCATTTTTATATTCAACTACTTTATGTATTCAACAAAGCCCTCACAGGCTGGTATAGCATTCAGGGCTCTTCCCTTTTATACAGGACGGTAGACTAAATGTTTCTGTAGGTTCCTGTTTCTGGGGGTTTGTTATAGCGGTGAGGTATGGGAGAAAGAAATTAACCTTTCATGTCAGACAACAGACCTGTTTTACTATTTACTAATTATGTAATTTGGGGAAAATTTATTTAACGATTCACAACCTCAATTCTTCATCTAAAAAGTGCTGCTTCCAAGTTGCAGAATGGTTGCAAAGAGGGAATTAAATAGTAACTGTACAGAGTCTGCTGCTCCCACCCCTCCCCCCGCTGCCTTGTTGTGCTGTTCCCAACAGTTCTTGCTCCTGCCAGCTCATTCCTCTAACCCTTCCCCATCCCTTGTAGATCTTGACATCAGGAGCTTCCCCGGACCTGTTCATCACTGTATTCATAGTCCCGGATGTCTGCCATCAATACCTGAAAGTGTGGTTTCTGGTAAAACACTTGTACTGTATTTGAATCCTAACCCTCCTGGTTTCTACTTGTGATCTTGGGCAACTTTGTCACCTGTCTCCATCTCAGTTTCCTTGTCTGTGAAATAAGGGGAATCATAATATATACCTCATAGGATTAAATTAGCTATTTATGTAACCATCCCTCACACAGTCAACACACAATAAATGTTAGAGTCTATAATAACTGGAGTTTAAAAAAAACAGTATGTTGCTTCTAATTTTCTGCGGCTGGGGGAATGAAATATCAAGTGTATTATTAGAAATTTTCTACTAATAAAGTTTGTGAGCTTTAGTATACAACTTTTTAAACATTTTTTTCCTTCTTTTCCTTTTTTTCTTTCTTTCCTCTTCCTCCTCCTCCTTCTTTTTTTTTTTCTTCTTCTTTTTAGCAGCTCAGAAGCTTTACGTTTGGGTTAATAGGTCCTATTTTGATTGCTGGATAAATGATCTCAAGGTAATTGAGATTTTCACCATATAGGACTATGATATAACCTATCTTTTTATTTCTCTTTTTCCTGCTGTGTCATTTGATTCCATTTTCTCTCTTCCATTTATAAAGATAGATTTAAAGTTTCTTCTAAGCTAACCAGTTTGTCCATGTTCTCATGTAGAAATGTTTGCCTTTTATTCATGTGTGACCAGCCGTGTTAATAGCCAAGGCCATAACTCAGCATGTCATCAATAAAAATTCACAGCAATTATAGTTCCAAATCTTAACATCTAACTTATTTCGAAATGGAACGTTTACATTATGTATGCCATTTCTTTGTGTTAAGTATCACACTCTTAGCTCAGTCTACTCCTCCAGTTGAATAATCTGTTGGAATTTGGAATTGAAGAGAAAAAGATGAAGGTAGAGAGCTATAGTTGAGGAGTGAATAGTGACAAATTGCTTTGGATAGCAAAATAATCTCTTGAGTGTTATCATATGGTTCTAATTCAATGAAATTTAGAAACTGAATAAACAAAAGCTCAAACTGAACCTGCAATTATGAAATTTACTTTTTTGTTTCATATCAACCCTACTACTTTATATGTATAGGATAGAGTTCTTACTAGATTCCTTTTTATTCTTTTCAATAATTCAAGTCACTTCTGAGTGGCAGAGCTTTCATGAATTCTAGTTTTCTAGAAGATAAGAATTACTTCTCACTATTTCCCTAAGTATCATTAAGTCTGGTCAGCCAGAAACTAAAATGTAGGTGTCTGTCATAGTAATGATAAACTTTATATGATCCAAGTTGCTTTCTTTAAAAGTATATAATACTAATGGGCTTTTACAGTACCATTTCCCCCTCTACATCAAGGATTCCCACCCCCTCCCCCCGCCCCGCCCTGCCACTTCCTAGAGATGGTCTTTGAAGTTCTTAAAGCCGGAGAGTAACTAGTGAGAGCGGGCAAAATGTCCAATAAGCAAAGGGAGACCCAGGCTAGTGACCCATGATTTAGGGCATGCCATTTATGAGAGCATCATAGGAGAGAAAATTACAGGAGAGTTTTATGGGAATCCTGGTTGGGGTTAAGAAGGAGGCTAGAGTCTCTCACCATAGGGATATAAGTGTTGTGGTCAAGCACTAGAATGTCTCTGTGATTTGACTCCAAGAAGTATCTTCGGCCTGATATCTGACCTAGAAAGAAATTTTAAGGGTGAGTCTGAAGCAAAAATCTAGTGGTATATTTTCTGTTGTCACCTCTCAAGAGAATAGCACTAGGGATAACAGGTGGGAAAATAATTGTTTTGGTATATTTGGAGAATTTGGCCTTTATCCTATGTGTCACCTGTAGTACCTCCAATAATGTTCTTTACATCAGCATTTGCTTAATGTGCAGAGAGTCAAATGTATGACTATGATTTACAGAGGTCTTTCAGAGCAGAAAATCTTTCTCAATATGTAAATCATCAGGCATTCAGTTTTATTATTCTGACTTGATGTCACTCAGTTCATTAATCAGACTCTACAAATTTTTCTCTAAGATTCAAAATAGAATGAGACATTTTCTTTATCCATATTCTGGAGTCACTTGGTCTATTGTTGCTATGGTTTACTGTACACATACCCTCAAGTCCAAGTCAGAACTATTTTCCTTTTCATTAGTGAGGCAGACTTCTGTTTCTATTACTTCTCATCTCCCAGGTCTATTGATTCTTCTCATCACCAGACATCCTCCTTAGGTAGTATGTCTGTCACTCCCCATTCACTGAAACATCTTAGAACTATATTTTTTGCATTTATTATGTAGTAAGTCCTTAGTCTTTTCCTTCTTTCAAGTCAGATTTTAAGATAGTTTTTTTAGACACTTTTGTATTTATCTTTCTAGACCTCGTGCCATTTCTGCCTCTCCATATGATATTATTTTCCTCCCCTAAGCAAGAGTAAAAATGTCAGCAAACCCAATTTTACCTACATCTTCACTCACAATGAGTTATGGTTACTCTTAAATCTACACATATTTTGAGGAAGGATACCTCCAGCAAACCCAGCTCTCATGGAATATAGTCCCGCTGAGCTTGGTAAAAAGAGGGAGTTCATTCTTCTTTTTAGTTGCCCAATTTCTGGGGATTGAAAAGAGATGAGAACCTGTTTTATGTATAGAGTTGAACTTCCTTATTCATGGAGTACGTATTTGTGAATTTGCCTACTCACTAAAATTAAAATCAATGCTCATAGTGCTCTTGCAGGTCATTTATGCACATGTAAAGCAGCCAAAAATTTGAGCCACCTGACACCCGCATACCTAGCAGAGGCTGAACCAGGCAGTGCTCTGCCCTCTTGTTTCAACTCTCACACTTTAAACAAGTGTGCTTTTTGTGGTCCATTTAGCACTACGTTTTTCAAATTTTTGTGTGTTTTTGGTGGGGGGGGGGGTGTTGGTGATTTCATTGTTCAAAATGGCTCACAAACAGTGCTGAGGTGCTGTCCAGTGTTTTTAAGTACAGAAGGGCGGTGACATTGCCCTCAGAGAAAATATGTGTTAGATAAGCTTCATTCAGGCATGAGTTATAGTATTGTTAACTGTGAGTGCAATATTAATGAATCAACAACATATATTAAATAAGGTGTCTTTAAACAGAAGTACACATAAAATAAGGTTATCTATTGTTCAATTGACTAAAATACCGTGACCAGATACCCACAGGAATACAAATACACCCCATATTAATCCCATATTTCCTCTAGGAGGCATGGTTCAGTATTCACTAATTTGGTATTTGCAGCAACTTTAAAGATCGTAACGAGAACAAATAATGAAATTCAACTGTGCGTGTGTGTATGTATATTTCTATGTAGCAAAATTATTGACACCAGCTAAAACCTCATTAAATGGCATATTATAGTTTAGAATAAGTCCCTGACTTATTATTATTATTATTATGCTTCTAGATCTATCAATTTACAGAAGATTCAAGGACAGAGGAATATGTAAAACATATGTGGATGCAATGACAGAATCCAGACTAAATATTCTACTGGACAAATTGACCTGGATTCTTCAACAACAACCAACCCCCTATACACACACACACACACACACACACACACACACACACACAAACTTAGACCTTAAAAGAGATTTAAGCACAGTTTTATGAAAGAATGTTCATAGCAGCGTTATTCTCAATAAGAAAAACTTTCATTAACCAAATGCCCATTAACAGAAGAAAGGATAAACCTATTACAGTAGTGATAGCAATTATAAGAAGCAGACTGAATGAATCTCACAGACATTATACTGAGAAGAAGCTGGATATAAAACAGGATAAAGTCTAGAACAGACACAAATCTAAGGTTAAAAAAAAATCAACATAGAAGTTGCCTGTGAAGGGGTAAGAGGCACAAGGGGACCATCTAGGGAGATGTAAATGACTACATGATGATAGGGATGTGGGTTACATTTGGTATATCCATTTGTCAAAACTGTACGGCTAAGATTTGTATATTGAAATATATGTACATTTTAGCTCAAAAACTTAAAAAATAATGGAATGGAAATTGGAGACTGGGTGGAGGTATAGATGATACAAGAATGACAAACTGCTGATCACAGTCAAAGCTGGGTGTTGAGTACATATATTATACTGCTTACTTTGAGTATGTTTGAAAATTTCTATAATACAAAGCTTTTTTAAAAAGAGAGACTTAAGGGGTGTCTGGGTGGCTCAGTCAGTTGAGTGTCTGACTTTGGCTCAGGTCATGATCTCATGGTTTGGGGCTTTGGGCCCTCTTCGGGCTTTCTCCTGACAGCTCAGAGCCTGGAGCCTGCTTCAGATTCTGTGTCTCCCCCTCTCTCTCTGCCCCTCCCCTTCTTGTGCTCTCTCTCTCTCTCTCTCTCTCTCTCTCTCTCTCTTTCCCCTCTCAAAAATAAATAAACATTTTTTAAAAGTTTTTTAAAACAAATAAATAAAGGAGAGACTTAAGAGATAATAACAACCAATGGCATTTTTGGATCTCAAGTCTTAAAAACTGGATATTTGAGGTTATTAAAGAAATATTCAGAGGGATACTTTTAGGTGTGATGATTGTGCTATAGTTTTGTTTTGTTTTTTTTTTTTTTCAACGTTTATTTTTATTTTTTTTGGGGACAGAGAGAGACAGAGCATGAACAGGGGAGGGGCAGAGAGAGAGGGAGACACAGAATCGGAAACAGGCTCCAGGCTCTGAGCCATCAGCCCAGAGCCCGACGCGGGGCTCGAACTCACGGGCCGCGAGATCGTGACCTGGCTGAAGTCGGACGCTTAACCGACTGCGCCACCCAGGCGCCCCTAGTTTTGTTTTTAAAATAAAGATACCCAGTTTTTATTTTTAAAAAAACTTAAAAAAAATTTTTTTTGACAGAGAGAGAGAGACAGAGAGACAGAGACAGAGTGCAAACGGGGTAGGTGCAGAGAGGGAGAGAGAATCCAAAGCAGGCTCCAGGCTCCGAGCTGTCAGCACAGAGCCTGACATGGGGCTCGAACTCACAGACTGTGAGATCATGACCTGAGCCAAAGTCGGATGCTTAACTGACTGAGCCACCCAACTGCCCCAAAGATACCTGGTTTTTAAGAGAAACGTATGGATATACAGATAAAATTATATGGCACCTGGGATTTGTTTTGAAATAAATCAGTGGGTGTGGTGGAGGTAGAGACAAAACAAGGTTGTCCAGGGGTTGAAAATTCTTGAAGCTGGATGATGGGTACATGGGGTTTGTTAGACTATTCTCTGTTCTGTATATTTTGAAATCTTCTATAATAAAAAGTTTTTAAATAATGCATTAAAAAATACTCCCATAAATTGAAAAACTCCAGGCTGCTAAGTCTAGTCAAATGGATGAAACTGCGCTTTGCTAACATGCAGTGCTGATTTTATCTGAGAAGAGACAGGCTGGG
Organism: Prionailurus bengalensis; assembly: GCF_016509475.1. Classification (NCBI taxonomy): domain Eukaryota; kingdom Metazoa; phylum Chordata; class Mammalia; order Carnivora; family Felidae; genus Prionailurus; species Prionailurus bengalensis. The sequence continues at coordinate 81,997,071 of NC_057354.1, read as the reverse complement.
GGCAGGAGACCAGGCTGGTAACACTAGAAGGGGGCGTGTGGTGACTCAGGTTGGGAGGCTGGGAGTTTTGTACAGTGACACAGTGGGGTGGGGTTGTGAAGAAACTGATCTCTGAGAGGTTACTGTGGAGGCAGGACAAGCAGGAGACACAGATGCTTAAGGCAGGTTGTGAAACTGAATAGGGAAATTATTTGAGAAAATATTGAAGCAGTACCAGTTCAGGAGACCTAGTCGTGAGGACTCAATCCTGAAAAAGGCAGAACCAGGAAAATTCTATTGGCAGAGTCCAGGAGTCCTACATTCAGGTCATGAACTTGCCAACTTTAAATATGTTTGTTTACCCTAAGCCCCCTCCACGACCTACCGTGGCTCCCCAGTATTCCCTAACCTTGCAACCAGACTGTCTATACTACCACTCCAGAGATGGTAATGCTGAACAGTCAGTATATTTTTTTTTTTAACTTAGACACTAGTGAAATAGTATTTTAGAAAGTCAGATATGTTTTTAAAGGTATTGGTAAAAGATTTTAGAAACCATTCTCAATTAAAAAAATAAATTAAAAAAAGAAACCATTCTCAAAGACAAATGAAAAATAGGCTCCTACAACATGGCAGGCTGAGCTAATTGGAGCCACATTTTTCTGATACAAATAAATAGGCATCCTGGGTAAATACAACAACATAGCTGAGCTTGAGACAAATCAAGAGAAATCCTTACTGCCAGAGTGGGGGAAAATGTTGTGTCAAGGGAAGGGGACTCAAAGTCAGAGACTTAAATATAGGCCTTAAGGGCCTGGGGCCAGGGCTTTAATGCCCATGTAGGGACAGGAGATGTGCACTTACACTGCAGTGCAGAGGTTAGAACTGGGGCCCCTGCTAACACCAGGACGTTCAAATAGCTGAAAGCCAGTGTCCAAGCTTAAGGCAGTCAGGCAGGCAGGAGGAAATTCCTCCTTATTTGTGGAAGGGCCAGCCTTTTTATTCTATTCGGTTTTTCAACTGATTGGATGAGGCCCACTCGCGTTAGGGAACAAGGTCTGCTTTACTCAGTCTAGTGATTCAAATGTTAGTATCATCCAGAAACATCCTCACAGACACACCCAGAAAAATGTTTAACCAAATATCTGGCCCAGTCAAGTTGACACATAAAATTACCAGTCACGAGTACTTATCTCACAGTTGTGTCAAAGATTAAATGAGATAACATATAGCAGGATGCTTGGTACAACCAAGATCTTAATAATGCGATAAATGTTAACCATTGGTATCATTATTACTCTACTCACTCCCCCTGGGGAATCTTATCCCCTCTCGGGTTCAGTGATGGGATGGATGAATCCTCAATATTTAACTCATGCCTACTGGATATCATCACATTCACTTCAAGCTCAGTTGTCCAAAATGAAATCCATTGTTCTCCACAAAGTTGCTTCTTCTCTTGTGTTCACTGTATTAATGATTAACCCCAAAGTATAATGTCCAGTTACACACCCAGAAACCTCAAAATTATCTTCCTCTCCTCTTTCTCTCATGTCCCACATCCGATCAGCAGTTAAGTCCTGTTCATTCGACCTCCTGAATGTCCTTGGCCTCTGCTCTTTTTCCGTTTCCCACAGCTACTTAGTTTGTCCATCACCTCTCACCTGAATTATTACATATTCTTTTAACTGGTCACCCTGCTCAAACACAAGTGTGGTTTCTATCACTCCTCTGTTAAAATTCTTTCAGCAGTTTCTCATTCCCAAACTCCTTGGCATGGCATTCAAGGGCTTCTCTGATCTGATCCCAGAAAATTTACCCAACCTCATGATTCAGGGCGCCCACATCACATTCTATGATCTGGCCTGAATTCCTTGTAGTTCTCCAAGTGGGCTTGGAGAGCCCATGTTATTTCATGTTCCAATCTTTTCTTATAGTGCGAGCTCTACTAAAATGTCTTTGGTCACCTGGTGAGTACCTACTCATTTTTCAGGACTCAGCTCAACCACTATCTCCTCTTTGAGGTGTTTTCTGATTGTATTCTCGTGTAAAATTGATTATTCTCTTGTCTATATACCTACTGTTCCCTAAACATACCTCTAGAAAAGTGATTATAAAATTTTGTTGTACTTATCTATTCACTTGCCTATAAGCTTTTTGAGGGTTGCAAACATGACTAATCTTTACATACATAGCTTGCCACTATATGAATATTCAGAGAAAGAATTAATGCATGAAATTTGAGGTATAAAAATACAATTATTCCACAAGCAGATAAATCAATAGGGGTGGAGACACAATCTGAATCTTCTCTCCATGAGTTTTCCACTTCTCGCATTATTTAGTAATTTTTTTAAGTTCCAAAATAACTGCTTGCATACATGTTGGTTAGCCTAATACTGAGAGTGTACAGACTGCATTCTTCGGTATGTAAGCATACTGCTTTAAAACATTAAAATTTTAACTAGCTTGTCTTTGACATTTTCCAAATATATCTAAAATGTCAGAGCCAGCATTTGGGGCCTACAAATCTTTTGAGTGAAAGCCCAGGACTTCGAATTGTGTGCCATTCACAGGTTTAAAATAGGAACATGTTCCATGTTGACTGTGAGCTATTTGGGGACTTTGAGGACATTAAAAAGAGAATAATTTTATTTTAGGGAGGGTTATTGAAAGATAGCAGTTCTAAGAGATAAACTACATAATATATGAATATTGAAATGCAAACTCCTCTGCCCCCCCCCCCAACATTATTACTTTCAAATCCGAGAGTTTCAACAAGACTTGAGTTTGCAGTTTGGGTCTTCCTGATTCCAAAGGGAAGTCTGCCTGCATTTTTAGTAAAAAAACAACTTTCAACACACATGGACTAATAGGATATAATTACTTGTCAGTACAAAATGTGAGAAATTGGGAGAAAATATGAAAAGATATGTTCAATTGCTACAGATGAAACATTTGCAATAAAAGGAGAAAAATACGCTTGCAACAGTTTCTTCAAGTCATAAGAAAAGATTGGTGTATCCAATTCCCTCTGCATCATTTACTAGCAAATTAGATAAATTGCATGGTATTTTGGAGAAAGGTATCAATGTTGTGATTTTTTCCTTATATTCATATTCTAAGTGCCATTTTTATGTGTGTTTGGAAGGAGAGTAGAAACATAGTTTTAGTTGATTCTTACATAGTCAGATGGTGGATGAAAACGTTGGAATTTACTCAGCAAATTCCTAAGATCAAATTTTTTTTTAGCATTGAAGGGATCTAACAAAACCTAAGTTACTAGTCCCCCAGCATTCACTTTCTTACTGAAACGACTAGGTATTTGAACATACCAAATTTGAAAGTGCAGGTAAGCAACAAAAGGAGAGTTGCTTTGGTCAAAGAAATGTAGGTATTAGATATGTAGACTGAGGAGATGGTAATTGAAGGTGTGCTTGTTTTCTGTGACCAAAGTTTCACGAATTCAAAGGACTGCAGATTTTGAAGCACTATAAAAGAATATACGGTGAACACAATTTCAAAAAGAGATTCATGGATTTTCATGTATAAATGAATGCCACTTTGATTTGTACAAACCCCACAGTATGCCTAAATTGTAGTATCTTAACCTTATTATGGTGGGTGTTTCAAAGTAATATATATTGACTGAGCCTTTATTATATTCCAAGGACTTTACATGTATTTTCTCTTTCAAGAAAAACTGATTGAACTAACAGCAAGTGATGATCCTACAATAGATAAACTCTTCCTGGAATTTTAGTGACAAGTACATAAAATCCAGAATTATGTTGATGTTGCTGGCAATAAAACCAAATTTTGAGCAGTATGTGGGTCTGCCTGATTCTGGGGAATATACTTTATTTCATGAAACTACTATAAGCATGTACATGACATAGAATACAAAATAACAACGCCTATAGGGTACCTGGGTGGCTCAGTCATCCAACTCTTGATTTCAGCCCAGGTCATGATCTCATGGTTTCATCAGTTCAAGCCCCGCATTGGGCTCTGCACACTGACTGTACCCAGCCTGCTTGGGATTCCCCCTCTCTCCTTTCTTTGCTCCTCCCCTGCTCAGCCTCTCTGTCTCTCTAAATAAACTTTAAAAACACCTATAAATAAGATAGAAGTTTATTTCTCTCTCACTTAAAAGAGGTCAAGAAAGGGGCACCTCTCAATCGGTTCTTACTCTTGACTTCGGCTCAGGTCATGATCTCACCAGTTCGTGAGATTGAGCCCCGTGTCAGGCTCTGTGCTGAAAGCAGGGAGCCTGCTTAGGATTCTCTCTCTCCCTCTCTCTCTCTGTCCCTCCTCCGCACTCTCTCTCTCTCTCTCAAAATAAATAAAAGAAAAAAAAACGAGGTCAAGAGATAGTCCAGTGTGTCAACTCCATGGTCATTGAGGACACAGATTTCATCTTTCTGTTTCTCCATTCAAGCATATTTTTTAGGATTTCATTTATCTCCATTGTTGACTTATTAGCTATACATGTTTGTTTTCTTTCTGATGGGTGCTCTAAGATTTAAAATGTACATTTTTTAATTACAATGTACCTTCAAATAATAGTACATTTCACATATAATGTAAATTCTAACAATATAATTCTATTTTCCCCTTCCATCCTTTGAACTACTATTGTCAAGCATTTTACTTCTACATATGCTATGAACCCTATAAAACACTGTTATATATTTTAAGTAGTCAATTATCATTTTTAAAAATTTTTTAAAGGGGGGTAAAGCCTTTTATGTTTACTCGTATATTTACCATTTCCAGAACTCTTCATTCTTTAGTATAAAATCCAAGCTTCCGTATGTGTTTTGTTTTTTTGTTTTAATGCTGAAGAAGTTGCTTTAGCATTTTTTGTAGTGCAGTTCTGCTGGCAACATTCTCTCAGGTTTTGTGTTCTTTAGCTTTCATTGAAAAACATTTTTTTTTAATGTTTATTTACTTTTGAGAGAGAGAGAGCAGGGAAGGGGTAGAAAGAGAGGGAGACACAGAATCTGAAGCAGGTTCCAGGCTCTGAGCTGTCAGCACAGAGCCCAACGTGGGGCTCGAACCCATGGACCACGAGATCATGAGCTGAGCTGAAGTCGGACGCTTACCCTACTGAGCCACCCAGGCACCCCTTAGCTTTCATTTTTGAAAGATTTTTTCTCTAAATATAGGATTCTATATGACAGACTTTCTTTCAGCACTTTTTAAAATGCCTTTCATTGTCTTCTGACTTGCATAGTCTCTGATTAGAAGTTTATTGATTTTTGTCTTTGTTTCTCTATATATAATGTACCTTTCTTCCCAATGGCTGCTTTTAATATTTTCTTCTTATCACTAGTCTTCAACGATGTGATGATGATGTCTTTTGCAGTGGTTTTGTGAGTGTGTATAAATGTGTGTGTTTACCCTGCTTAGGGCTCATTGAACTTTTTGAGTCTCTGGGTTTGTAATTTTTATCAAAATTTTAGCTATATTACTTCAAATAATTTTTCTGTCACCCCTTCTCACCCTTCTCTCATCTGGAACTCTAGTTGCACAAAAATTAGAATTGTTGGTATTATCCTGCAGATCACTGAGAATCTTTTTTTCTTGTTTTTGTTCTTGTTTTTTTCTTGGTTTGCTTTTTACCTTGGCTGGATTCTACTGCTATGTCTTCAAGTTTACTAATCCTTTCATCTGAGTGTCTAATCGTTTGAGTGTTAATCCTATCCAGTGAAATTTTTATGCCCATAGAAATCCCATTTTTTAAAATATCTTTAATTTCTCTCTTTCAGCACATGGAGCATATTTATAATAACTTTTAATGTTGTTGATGGCTAATTCTACCAACTGTGTAATATCTGGCTTTGTTTGTGTCGATTGACTTTTATCCTGGTTACAGATTACATTTTTTTACTTCTTTGTATGTCCTAGTTCTCTTGCTAGCTCCCAGGCATTTTCAAGATCTTCCTTTTTACTCCTTAAGTGTTGATGCTCCCCAGGGCGCTATTACTGATTCCTTCTTTTCTGCTGTATATACTCCCTGTGGGCAATTTCATCTATTCTCATAATTTCAACTACCATCTATATGATGGTATATTCCAGTTATATCTTCTACTGTCCAGATCTCTCTTTAGAGCACTAGAGTCATACATATATAACTGCCTACTCCACTTCTCCACAGAGATGTCCAGAGTTGTCTCAAACTCAACATATCCAGAGTGAATTAATCAAATTCCCCCTCAAAAGCTGTTCAATCTCCTGCATTCCCTAACTCAGTGAATGGCATCACTAGCTCAGAAATCTGAGTCATCTTTCTCCTTCCTTGTCATACATATTGTTGTGCTCCCCCCCTCCCCGTCAGCCTCCGTTCTACTTTTTCTGGGCAATCACTTTAGTTTTCTTTGGGAGAGCCATACCTCCTCATCACAACTTTGGGGGAAACTGACTCCTTTGGATCTAGGGGCAGAGCATTTGTCTTTATCCTAAGATGATTAGCTTTATGCCATCCCCTGGCCATACATAGAGACATGAACCAATTCTTGAGGCTTTTGAGAAAGGTGTAAGATGTTTTCTCTCCTTTCTAAAAGAGTTTTCAAAAATTACTCCTTTTTCTTCTTTTCATATACCTGGATGGTGAAACTTAAAACCACAGGAATTTCTGGTCACTATCTTATATGGTCAAAATAAAGCTAATACTGGGGCACCTGCATGGCTCCGTCAGTTAAGTGCCCAACTTCATCTCAGGTCATGATCTCAACAGTTTGTGAGTTTGAGTCGTGCATCGGGCACTGTGCTGACAGCTCAGAGCCTGGAGCCTGCTTTGGATTCTGTGTCTCCCTCTCTCTCTGCCCCTTCCCCACTCCTGCTTTGATAAAAAATATAAATAAAGCTAATATTAAGGATGGAAAAGCAACAAAACAAGAGAGAAACATGTCCTTAATGGCATCATTTAACTGCTGAATCATTCAGCTCCATAGCCCACCTTTTCACTGGGCTTTCTATCTAGACAGGTAATATTGGTTTATTGGTTAACCCAGTTAGAGTGAGTTTTTGCTGCTTGCAACCAAAAGCATCATAATTGATAACTCTCCTTCACCCTTCACCCCCAAACACAGGCAATTGCTCACTAGGTTCTATTAATTCTATCTCTTAAATAGTGTCTGATTACCCTTGAGTTCTGTCTCTTGAGACTGAAAATGTCTTAGTTCAGGCTCTCATCTTTTTTTAAATGCATAAAATTCATTTCTAAAATACATAGCTTAATCAACATTTCATCTGCTTACAATCCTGGCATGAGTTTCCATTGCTTCCAGAAAAGAGTTCACATTCCTTAGCATATTGTATAAGATTCTTCATGATCTAAGCTGTCTCCCTTACCTTTTCTGTCTCTCCTCTCACCACTCCCTCAACCCTATTCTACCAGCAATGCCGAACTCTTTACTGAACCAAAACACTGTTTGGTCTCGTGCCTCTAGTGCTTTGCTCTTGTTGCCCTCCACCTCCACTCCTAAATGCTCCCGCCCATTTCTCTCTTCCCCTTCCTCTACCAAAACACACAAACATACTAACTGGTAGTCATCTTCAAGTTCAAATGTTCTTGGAAGCATCTCCCGACATTGCTTGAGTCTGGGGCAGCTGTGTATCAAAGCACCTGATGTGCTTTCCTGTTATGGTATTTGTCACAATGAGTCCATTTATTTACCTGTCTCCTCTCTGCACAGCAAGCACTTTGAAAACAAGGAATGTTTCCTTCACATTCTTGTATCTCCATTTCTGAGAATAAAGTGCCTGGGATGGAGTATACTCAGTAAATGTTTTTTGTTGCTGTTGTTTTTAAATTTTTTTTTAACGTTTATTTATCACTGAGAGACAGAGAGACACAAAGCATGAGCAGGGGAAGGGCCAAGAGAGGGAGAGACACAGAATCCAAAGCAGGCTCCAGGCTCTGAGCTGTCAGCACAGAGCCCGACACGGCGCTCGAACCCACAAACCGTGAGATCATGACCTGAGCTGAAGTCGGACGCTTAACCGACTGAGCCACCAGGCGCCCCAACTCAGTAAATGTTTTTTAAATGAGTACTTATGTGGTCTACAAACACAAGGATTTCTGATCTTTCGATTCTATTTGAAAACCTCAATTTTTCTTCCTTTACATGTGTTTCTGATTTATAAACATTAATTTGTCTCTTCCAGGGTATGGGTTTCTAGACAGGCAGAGAAGGAAACCAAAAGAGTTTGGGACAGGTTGCCTGTAGTTCTTCTGAGATCCAGTAACTGTGTACTGCCTTTCATCACCCTCCTCCACCACCTATTCACACCTGGGTGCCCTGTATGGGTGTAGACTTAGCTGACCAGCCCAACAGCATACTCAGACCTTGGTTCAGACTTTTGTTACTGCCAAATGAAAGTTTGCCAATATATGTAAAAAGTGAACCATTTTCAACTTCCCATATCTTTTGAATTTATGAATATTTCTTAAAAGTCATAGGCCTCAAAATAATCCAGTCTGGATTATTTTACACCAAGCAAGTGAAATATCCTTAATATCCTGAACTTTTACCTTTGCTGGCCTTAAAGTTTGATGTGACTAATTAGGTGAAAACATTATGGGATTCTGACAGTGGATGTTCTTAACAGTTATCACTTAATTGTTCAGTTACTGGAAGCAACTACATCTCTACAAGTCTTAGGTAAAAAACAAACTTGAATTTAAGGCAGAGAGGACTCGTTTGAGGGAAGGGAGGGAAATGGGTATTTGTGACAGAAAATCAGGCAGGAGGGAAGACCGAAATACCGACAGGAAGTCAGACTTCAGTAGGCACTTGTGACTGGTGAGGTTAGAAGTTGGGGGTGGAGCGAAGTAGGAAGGACTAGCTGAGGGCGGGGTTCCTAACAGCACCTTAAGACAAGAAGGCCCTTGTTCAGCCAGCAGCAGCAAAGAACACGTTCTCTTCCTCAGTGTGTCGGTGACCATAGTAACAGCAGGGGGCTGAGCCTCTCCCCGAGCATGCGCAGTGCAGTGAGAGCCGGGACGCTTCCTCAACCACGATGTATCCCTTTTTTCTTCAGTCGGAGAACTACAACTCCCAAGAGACCACTCGGTGCCGCGTCACCGCCTCCCGCTGTGGCCCTGCCTTGTCTCCTCCCCCCCGCCCCGCCCTCCTGCTAGTCCCCTCCCCTCCCTCCGAGTGTGTGTCAGTGACCCAGAGCGGTGTGAGGCGGAGGGACCGTCGGGGGGCGCCGCCGCGGCCGCCGCCTCCACCAGCAGCACCAGCGGCGCCGCGCGTTCGGTTTTGCCTCGAGCCCTTCGGAAGCGCACCACAAAGCGGGCTCCGTGCCTCTCCCTCCGCCCGCGGCTCCTCAGCGCTCGGCTCCGCGGCCAACTTCCCTCGCGGGGCTTGGCCGGCTCGTGTAGAAGGCGGCGGCAGAACGCTGGGCTGTCTGCTCGCGCTCCTCGCGTACGCACACCTCTCACCCCCTCGCTCCGGGTCTCGGGGCCGTGCTGGATTGCGGCCACCAGCAATTGTCCGGTGAGTGCGGCCGCGGCGGGCCACGGAAGGGATGGTGGCGAGGCCAACGAGGGGTGCGGGCAAGGCGGGCGCGCAACTTCCTCGGCGGTTGCCGGGGGCGGCCGGCAGGCTCTCCCCGCCCGCCTGCGCGCCCCCGCGCTCGAGGCGGCCGGGAACGGAGTTTGCGGCTCCCGCATCCCGCGCCCTCGCAGGAGGAAGCGCCTTTGTCAGGAGCCGGCCCAGCGCGCCCTCCCCCTCCACCTCGGAGCCCCGCGCGCGGCGGCCAAGTCCGAGCCCCGCGCCCCGCGCGGGGCCGCCTGCTGCGGGAGGGGAGCTCCGCGGGGGCGGGAAGGAAAAGGGAAATGAAAGAGAAACAAAGGGGGCGGTGGGCTTTTCTTTTGTTTGTGCGAATCTGCTAACTTCTTTCTCCTTCCTTACATAACACAGACTTCCAAGTTAGTCATTCTTTTTATTGTTGTGATTATTGTCATCTTCTCTGCGTGTCTCTCGAATTTCCTTTCATCTCTGGATCTCAGAGCGTTTAGAAACACTAATTAATTACACCTTCGTGGTCCCCACGAAACAAGTTAATACGCCCGTATTCCTAAGTGGGTAAACTGAGGTCCGGAAGAGCTCTCTAATTGATGGATACTCTTCATCTTCCACCGCGCCTGGTGTCTGAGGACCTGAAAGCATTTATGAGTAAGAACTCGTTCTCCGATGCCCCGTGGAAAAGTTATAGATGCTCATTTTAGTTAAAGGTTAACTGAAGTCTAAAAGAAGTCTGGGTAATTGTTAGGTAGTTCAAACAATAATTCTTGCATAGTGTTTGAATCTTAAAACCTCAAAGGACTCTTGAAAAATGCTTTGAGTGTGGAAAATACTGTAAATCATAAACCCACCCCACCATCTACTTTTATTTTTGTACATGCAGGTCTTTTATGAGGCAAGAGTGCAGTGGTGGGGGAGCAGGAGGACAGAGGGTTTTTCTTTTTTTTTTTTTTTTTATGTGAATTTGACAGATTTTAATCACTACACACGAGGAGATGTATCTTGGTTTTAACAGCATCAACAGCCTTCCCATCGTTTAATCATCAAACAGTATGTTAACAAATAATTGAGTGAGCATTTTACCCATAAGGTACTCGATGTGCAAAGAACTGAAGCTTTAAGTGTATGAAAAGGTCATCTGTTTGTTTTGGTTCATAGCTGTGTACTTTTCCTTCTCTGCAAAAATGTTATTTTGTTTTCATAGCAGCTGATCTTTTGTTTCAGAACTGGCTTTGTCTTTTTCTACTTTGAATATGTATTATAACTGAGGAGAGATGTAAGGTGTTTGTTTGTTTTTAAATTTGAATTGTAGTGTGAATTTAAATTTTTGAATTGTGGAGAAGGTTTAGTTTCTTTGGTTCTTCTGCTTGAGCTTATGATGTTTTCTTTAAAACAGGAAATGTTTTCTCAAAGTGATCAAATTTACGTCGCAAAACATTGTCTTTATTGTACAAATAGATCATATGAATTCCTTTTGTTTTTTTTTTTATTCACACCAACAGCCTCTTCTGGAAGAGAATGCTTAATTCTGAGGACAAGTTTATTTTTGGTAGTTGAACCAAACTGGATGGTACCAAAAATTTAAGTGAAGCATCATTTCTACTATTTATTTCTTGAGATGAATAATGATCAGAACTGTAGTGAATACTTTTACCTATTACTGTTGAATTTAATTTTTTGTGATACAGTTGCCCCCAGATTTTAGATCCTGGGGGTTCCATCAGAAAAAGAAAGTGAGACGTTTGTTTTTTTGATTTTTCTCCCAAATCCTCTAACCTGTCCCCATCCTGTGGGATGTTTAAAGAGATCTTCAGTTGAAAGCAAACGATTGGAAGTAGAACAGTTAAATGTACGGAAAGTTGCATGTAGTGGAGTGGTTTTAATGCCTCATCTAATAAATTGACACTTTAAAGAGAAAACGTTCACTCGGGTTTTCATTAATGTTTTAGAGGTGCTGTAATGCAATAATAGTAGTACTTATTGACTTGAAAAAAAGCTAGAAATTGTGCCTTAGTGACAGATTTGGGGGGAAGGGGAAGAATCTGTGCTCTCTTTAAAATTGTCATTTCAGTGACCTTGCAGTTGGTTACGATGAACTTTTTTCTGTAGCTTTTACAAACCAAATTTACCAGAGGCGTTTGTACTTTAAAGGAAGCTACTAACAGGACCTCTTGGCTCAATCAGTGGAGTCCAAAGGCAGAAGTTAGTGTCGACTGGCCAAGGCTGGCACTGTGGGTTTCCTGATATCTTTGGGACCCCTTAAAGTAATGGCAGAAAAGTACAGGGTAGGGAACTGAGTCTGGTACTGCCAAATGCTACACAGGCACGTTTCAAGGGGAAGCCTCCGTACATTGCTCTTTGACGTCGTTTCAGCTTCTTTTCAGGTTGTCGTAATGTCACTTGTATGTTCAGAGTCTTGTCATTTAGAATGTGCCACATTAATACTGTCCGGTGGGTCAGATGATAAGGACTTTCTATGCCAATTCTGCTTTGTGAACAACTGGTTGCACACAGAAACTTCTGGAGCTAATAAAGATTTTAAGCCCAAACTCAGAATTGAAAACTATCTTTTTTTTTTTCTTTTTAATGTCTATTTATTTATTTTTGAGAGAGAGAGAGAGCACATGCAGGGGAGAGGCAGAGAGAGAATCCCAAGCAGGCTCTGAGCCCCAGCACAGAGCCCAAAGCTGGGCTCAAACCCATGAACCGAGAGATCATGACCTGACCCAAAATCAGGAGTCAGATGGTTAACTTACTGAGCCACCCAGGTGCCCTGAAAACTATCTTTCTAACATTCTCACACACATACATCTTGCCATTGCACATCAGTATAAAGCTATCCTAGTATTTATGAAATCAGAAAGGCTTGTATGGATTATTTTATTACATATATTTTAGCTATGCAGTGTATATTAAAATTTCAAAACGTCAGGTATATGATGGCATTAAGATGGTTGGTTCCAGGACTTTCTTTGGAGAAAATCATGTTATTCCAAAAGTTACGTTTATGTCTTTTCATTGAAGAGAATAAAACAAATTTAAAAGCCAGTTGAAAGAAGGAAGAAGAAAATCAACAGAAAGAAACCTGATGAAGATGTTTTTAAAAAGTACAATATAAAAGATTCCTGGCATTATATAAGGGACAAAATTCTAGCTAAAGTCTATAAACAGTGAATTCCACTTAGCAGTTTCTGTTTATAGATTTCTAGCCATCTTTTCCAGATTTCCTCTAAATATGTTACACAAGGAAAGTAAATAGAAATCATTCTTTCAAGGGATTTGGGTTGTTGGAGATTTTTTTTTACACATGTGGTAGTGGGGGAGGAGGCGGTCATTGTTTTTCTTTAAGTTTAGCCTCTGCCAGAGAAGATTTTCCCCACGCTAATGTATGGAAATCTCAGAACAAGAAATATTGGTCACTGAAAGAACTAGATATAATTTCAAGTTATGCCACTAGCTTTTTCTTACATTATCTTGAAAGACCACTTCTTTTTCTTTCCAGAGGTTGAAAATAATTGTTTAACATGTTACCCTTAGTAGACCCTACATAATTTTTGTTGTTATTGCTGCATTACTTTGCAAGTAATAAAGAGAAAGTACAAGATTTCTTGAGTGAGGGGTGCCTGAGTGGCTCAGTCGGTTAAGCATCCGACTTCAGCTCGTGATCTCATAGTTCCTGAGTTTGAACCCCATGTTGGGTTCTGTGCTGACAGCTCAGAGCCTGGAACCTGCTTTGGATTCTGTGTCTCCCTCTCTCTACCCCTCTCTACAAAGCTCACGCTTTGTCTCTTGTCTCTGCAAAATAAATAAACATTGGGAAAAAAAAAAAAGATTTCTTGAGTGAACATCGGGGAATTTCTGATTTTTTTTTCTTTTTAAATAGAAATAAGTAATCGAAACATGAACATCTGATTGGAGCCTTTCAATTACCATAGCTTCCTTCAGAAATAAAGTTGAGGAAAAGAGATTTGTTAGGTAATTTAAGAGAAATGAATTGTAAATAAGTCTAAGAAGATGTGATTATTTTTTCAGAACGTATACATGATGTTTTAGAATTTTTTTTGCCACAATAAACTGTTTCAGAGAAGTAGAATTTTATATAGTACTATTTGCATTACCTCTGTAAGACTTTTATACACCTCAAAATACCGTTTACAGAAAAATAGAATATGTTGTTGTTGCCTGTAAATGAGAAAATTATGACATTTGTTATTCTTGACCATTCCTGTAGTTTAAAAAAAAAGTTCCAAATTCAATACACATGTAATCTACTTCCTTTTCAAAGAATTTATTACTGATTTTTCTTCTATAATGAACCTCTTGGGATGTTGCTAATTCTAAAAATATGTATTACCCCTAGTTTCCCACCATCTTCTGCGGTTTCTTTTTGTATCATTTTTTGGCTACAATATGCTCTCTCCCCTAAATTGTCTAAAATAAGCTAAGAAATGTTTACACATTCTTGACAAGAAATACAGTCATTTATTATGCTAAACTTTAGCTAAATTTCAACATACAGGGGCCATTGAATCTGTTTTGGAGATGGAAGTACACTTATTTTGAAAGGAGGGAGGTAAAGCAGGGACAGCAAATAGATTTCACTTTGGGTACCAAATCTGATTGCTTGGTGGTGGCTCCCTGGACTATATTTAGAAAACTGGGAGTCCTAGTTCAGACTCAACAGGAAAGAGTGCTGTGATTAGCAGTTTCTGCTGTTGGGTGGGCAGTGGACTTTTGGCATGAACGCCAAATATTCATTCAGTAAGTATTTATTGGTTGTCTTTTATGGGTCAGGCACTGGTCTAGATGCTGATACCATTCACGCAAATTAAAATTAAAAGCTCTGAGACACAGGCAATAAAATAAATTAAAAATTTCATGTTTTAAGGATAAATGAACTCATTTCCTCAAGAAATAAATGAGAAATAAGAAAGGGAGAGGAAGCTCTAAGATTAAAAGAGACTTCAGAGACATATCCACTAAATGCAGTATATGGACCTTAGTTAGATCCTGCTTTGAGCAAGCGAACTGTAAAAAGGTATTTATGAAAAATAGGGGAAGTGTGGACATTGAATATTTGATTAAAAGGAATTGTTAATTTTTGTAGGTGTGATAATGTATTCTGGGTTTTAAACAAGCGGCCTTAACTTTTAGGGATCTAGTGTCTTTATTAATTAAAATATCATGTCTGGATTTTTGCTCCAAAATAATTTGGAGGGGAGAGGAGCATTGATGAAACAAGATTGGCCATGTGTTGAGAGTTGTTGAAGGTGATGATGGATACCTGAGATTTCTCATATTCTCTCTACTTTTGTGTATGTTTGAAAATTTCTGTAATGAACAGTGTCTCACACACACACACACACACACACACACACACACACGGGAGAAGATAGAGAAGGGGAAAAGGGACCAGGTGGGATGTGAGTATGGGATGGGAGGAGCATGGCAGAACACACCTCATTGAGAAAGACCTGAGGTAGGTGAGGGGGAGTAAGCCTCGCAGATAATCCTGGAGCAGGGCGGAGGCACAGAGAAGGGCATGTACCTTGGCCCTGAGGTAGAGGATCTTGACTGTGCAAGAAACTACAGGACGACCAGTGTGGCTGGGTTAGAATGAGAGAGTAGCCGGAGATAGGGTCAGAAAGGTAAAGGGAGGGGCCAGGAGACCAGATTGTGTGGGGCCTGGTTAATTATCTATCCTTGCTTTAAAGTAAGGACATTTAGTTTATACTTACCTAAAATATGTCTACTTTAGTCACCCTGGGAGCTATCTATACACTTACTTCAATGATACTAGCATTACTCAAAATATTTTTGGAACTACTTTTTTTTTATTTTGGTAATTGCCTTTTAAGCCAATTTAAGAGCCACACATGAAAATAGCTCAGTACTATATATTTGCCCCGTGTTTTTAGGGGAAAAGGAGGTATAAGGACATGATACTTCATTTATCAGATATGACTCAGAGAGGACAGAAAGAAAGAAAGACGGAAAGAAAATAAGAAATAACTTCAGGCTATTTCTAAAATTCAGATCCTCTTTAAGAAGGCAATTATGGTTTCTTAAAAATCAGGTCTACCCATAGACTGAAAAGGAGTTTCAATAATGTTGTGGACAATTGTAGCATCATTTGGAATAAGGATCTAACCTCTGAGAGTGACTGATATGGAAGAGACTATTACACTCATTTAGATATTTGTGTTTTGTCTGGTGCATTGAAACACATACATATACATACACACAAGACTATACATACTTCTTAATAATTAACCACTCAAAACAGTCACTGCAGATAAGTTTCTGTGTCAGGCATCTAAGACTGAAGAGATGGCATTTATAATGTAATGAAGTTGTATAACTTTCTTGTTGCTATGGCATACACTAGGAGAATTGAAAGACCAGCACACATTTAGTGTTAGAGACTAATCTGGCTCTCAAGTCTTATATTCATGCTTCATTTCTCAGATTAATAGTTGCTTCCAGAACATAATGATTTCCCATAAAGAACTGTATTTAAATCTTGATTGTTACAGAAAAATTGAACCCATCCTTCAAACGTTTGAAAGACTCCCTCAAAAAAACCCTGCATGAATATGGACTTTAAAAATCTTCTACTGATAGGACAGTATACATGTAGGGATTTCTAGTTTTGAATGATTTGACACTAAATGATTTAAAATGATAAGTGATTTTCATTTTTTCTAGGAATAAGTTTTCCAAACTAAGAAACTAAACTTATTTCAATGATTTTTACTTTATGGATAACATTGAATAATAAAGAAAACCATTTTTTTTTTTTAGTTAACTATGCATAACAGGAGGGTACAATATTTTCTTCTGTATCTTTAACCAATAATATATAGGATTTAATGGGATTAGGTAGAATTTGAGAATTTTTTAATATATAATAAATTCCAGGGGTGACTGGCTGGCTCAGTCAGTAGAGCATGCAGCTCTCGATCTCAAGGCTGTGAGTTTGAGCCCCACATTGGTGTAGAGATTACTTGAAAAAAAAATGTTTTCATAAAATAAAATAAACTGCATAAAGTGACCACTAAGAATATAAGTACATAACAGTATAAGGAATACTTTAACAAAACTCCCTGTTTTGAACATTTTTCAGAAAATTCTTTAATTTCTATTTATTTGGTTTTTTTTTTTTAACTTTTTTTTTAACATTTATTTATTTTTGAGATGGAGCATGAACAGGGGAGGGTCACAGAGAGGGAGACACAGAATCTGAAACAGGCTCCAGGCTCTGAGATGTCAGCACAGAGCCCGACGCGGGGCTTGAACTCACAGACCGTGAAATCATGACCTGAGCCGAAGTCGGCCGCTTAACTGACTGAGCCGCCCAGGCACCCCAGAAAATTCTTTAATTTCTTTAACTCACTCATTGGTCCTCTTGGTGTATATATATGTGTATATGTACATATAAGTAGATAGCCAGAACGTTTCTTCATATACTGTATATTACTACTAAGATTGAGATGGTAGGCTAGATTATTTAATGTATTTTTTTTTTTGGTTTGTTTACTTATTTATTTTGAGAGAGCAAGCATGAGTTGGGCAGGGGCGGAGAGAAAGAACCCCAAGGAGGCTCCACGCCATCAGCACAGAGTCGGATGCGGGGCTTGATCTCACAAATGGTGAGATCATGATCTGAGCTGAAATCAAGATTTGATCGCTTAACTGATGGAGCCACCCAGGCACCCCTGTTTAATATAGTTTAAACACTAGCCTGTTAGCATGAACACAGAGCCCATGTTTAATTCTTGGGCTTTCCATTAATTCTGAAGGTATTTCCAAGCTATCTTTGATTCATCTGTAAAATATAATAAAATAATAATAGTTTTTTCATGAAGGACTTTGAAATTCTGTGATGGGACCATACTGATGTGTGGCTCATTTTAGAAATAGCTTTCAGTCTGTTGATTTGTTGGTAGGATTATGAGTCAGTGTTTCATTTCCATTTTTGTGAAATAAATAACTTATGATGGACAAGGAAGAGAAAGGGGGAGGGGAAGGGAAGGAAGGAAAGAAAAAAATCGTCTCTCACAAAATAGTAAACGTGACCATGGATAATTCTTGTAACTTGGATCTACTTAATAGATAAAATGTATAAATTAAGTAGAGTATAAAAATGTATAAATTAAGTATAAATAGATAAAATGTATAAATTAATGTATAGCTTCCATTTCAAGAAAAAAAGTTGCTTTGTAAAAGGTACGTCTTAAATTTCATGGTGGCTTAAACTTTGTGACCATGATAAAGCCTGTACTTATTTTGGGAAATAATAATAATGATGAATTGATAATATTAATAATGATGATGATGCTAATTAACAGTAAGGAAGAATTATTTGAAAATTCAGTCTATTACTTAAGCTCTGTAGATTTTTGCAGCATCAGCTTCCAGGGTTTTTTCAACTTGTGCTTTGCAAGATACGTGTATTCCATATTTCTGCCTCTCTCACTTCACCTCTCTCTTACTTTCATCTCTTCCTCACTTTGTCACTGGCTTTGTTTATCT
Source organism: Prionailurus bengalensis (assembly GCF_016509475.1). NCBI lineage: Eukaryota > Metazoa > Chordata > Mammalia > Carnivora > Felidae > Prionailurus > Prionailurus bengalensis. Next base: position 81,979,015 of record NC_057354.1, on the reverse strand, counting down.
TTCTTTACTTGCTTTAGTGCCCATTGTTCTTCTGTCATGTTTTCTACACGTCTGCCATTTTTATACTTAAAAGTGGGCTTGGAATGAATTCAGGGTCTTCACAAATATAAAAGGAGTACTTTTATATACTTCAAAAGGAGTAACAAATATAACATTCATGACAAATATAACACTCATCCTCTTTTTGTCTTGCCTATTTAGCTTCTTTTTAACTTTCCTTTCTCCCTTTTTGTGTGTGGGTGTGTTACAGTGGAGAGATGGTATATTCCATCAGCGAGGCACTAATAGATAACTGTGTGACACAGAGGATATAGCACTTTTTGAAATGAATAATGTAGGAAACAGTAGTAAAGTCATTGGTTTGAGAGCTTCATGAGTTAATTCTGCATCCATCCAGAACCTATACCTAAACTAGCAAAATTTGATAGAATTATTAGCCTAGTGGAATTTCAAGTGCTGTTTTCAGCTCTTGGTATATGTTGTCTTTTCCAAAAACCTCAATCAGGGATTTCATCATCATTGTAATAATAGTTAATCATAAATGGCTTTGGAGAAACTGTCTGAACTTAAGTTAAGATGCTTTTTGACAGTTAAGAGGAAAAGATAGAAAAATCAGTAATGTGGTAAACAAGTTAATAACTTCCCTGTCCTTTTGTGGAATGAATTATAAGGTGATTGGCCCTGATTTGTTGCCAGTTTTTAAATGCTCATTGTAGTTTCAGCATATCAGTTGGCTTAATCTTTAGAAGGCACCATTAACTTTATTTTTTTAACAATAAGTGAAAACAATTGGAGGTGCTTTGCTGGTTCCTCAAAACCTTAGTGTTGGATTCCTGGTTCTTGGCAGGTAATATCCACAGTACCTCATGTTCTTCTGGGTTATGCCAAGTTTAATGAGCTACATGTACTGGAAGCACTAAAAGCTGATTTTCTTTAATTTTAGATTACAGTTAACATAATGGATTTTCCTTTGAATTGTTTCTCACTACTATTCTTTAAATTTACCAAAGGACCAAAACTTCCAAATTACAAAACTAGTTACGTTTATCATTCATGAGAAAATGTGTGTTGATGTGGGTTTCTTTTATAAAGTAGTGGTTGCTTCTGATTAGAAACCACAGTCATATAGACAAGCTTCATGTATCTGAAAGCTTTTTAAATTTACTTAACTGCTTTACTGTAATTTTCATTAAAGTGGGATGATTCAAGCCTTGAACTAAGTTTTTCCAGTTCACCAAAGGAGCAGTGAATTTTGAGTTAGTGTCTTAAACTCTTCATCCTAGAGCGTATCTGTTACTTCAGTGACACCAAACCTTTTTTTATAATTCATCACTGATACTTAGTAAACAAAAAGAAAATCACATTTTGCTAAAGCTTCTTGGTTATGCCTCTTTTAGAAATTGTATGCCAGTTAATTTGCATGTAGTTCAGCACTTAAAGACCAGTCTTTAAAGTCTTCAGCCAGGATTTGCCTCCTGAAGCTCTTTAAAATGGCTTCCAAAAAAGGATTTGCTAGATGTCAGAACTGAGTAGGATGTTAATGATTCAATATGCCCCCTCATTCTCCTCCTACTTCTTAAATTGAAAGCTCCTTCATAGCATCTAGGTGCCCTGAGTCATCATGGCTAAACTCTAAAGAAAAAGTGTCACATGGAAAAACTCACCATGAAGTAAAATTGTCAGAAAACAATCTGAGTCAGAGATCCTTCATTGATCACAGTGATACAACCTAGAGCTTGTGGACTTCATTTAAATCTCTGAATGTACTTGCATGTAAGTCTTTGTTACAGGACTTGAAATTATGAGGACTTGTTTGTTCTCAGTTAATTTTTAGTTGGTTTTATTTTTCCTATTATATTTAAAGGATTTTATATTGAATAAATGTATCAGAGAGGAACAGCAGGAGGATTCAGGATAAAAACCACTATATCAGAAGCTAAGAGACTTAGAGTTCTGGTCCGTTTATTTAGTATGCATCTCATATATTTAATTTAACCTCTCTGGGCTTTAGTTTCCTCATCTTTACAAGGTCAGCAGCTTGCCCTATGATTGCCCTCTTTGGAGCCAGTCCCTGGTAGATATAGCTAATAGCTGACCCCATCCCAGCTTCATACTCCCTTTTTGGTGCTGCACTGTCAGCAGCTGTATAGTTGGCATTCTAGATGAAGTCTGTCACCTCAACCTTATAAAGTCCCTTCCATTTCCATGATTCCATGAGCTTAAATGACTTGCCAACAGACAGTCTGTCTCTTTCTGAGTCTTTACTGTTTTTTCACATTGGACATTCAGAATTGAAACTTACTCTGTGAATTAAGAATTCTATGTAGTCAGAGATGGCATGTTAATGTTTTGTGTAATTCCATAGACTGAATGTTTGCGTCCCCCCAAAATTCACGTGTTGAAACCTAATCCCTAATATGATGGTATTTGGAGGTAGGACCTTCGGGGAAGGGATAGGTCATGAGGACAGAGCCCTCATGAATGAGATTAGTGACCATAAGACTCCAGTGAGATCCCTCACTCCTTCTGTAAGTGTGAGGACACAGTGAAAAGATGACCATCTAGGAAGCAAGCCCTCACCTGACACCGAATCTGCCAGTGTTGATCTGGGACTTCTCAGTCTCCAGGACTGTGAGGAATAAATCTCTGTTGTTTATAAACCATCCAGTCTGTAGTATCCTGTTCAAACAGCCCCAGTGGGCTAAGACATTGTGATGTTAAAAACAAATACTGGAGAAAATTCATGGGAACACTTAAAATCCCTAGTGGAGTGGAAACATTCAGAGTGGTTAGTGATGGCTTGATTTAAACTCCTTTCAACTCCTAAATGTTTCTATGGCAAAGCTTCAGGTTAGTGAGGTTCAAAGTGATGTGTCTGTTTGAAGGGCACATAACGAAGCAGGATGAATGCTAGACTGAGAGGGAAGTGTTCTAGCTCTGCAAACTTAGAAGTTTGACACTAACCTGGTTAGTGTCTTCGTGTAATGGTTTCAGACCATTCCTTCTCAAACATTAATGCATTACGCAGATTATCTGGGGGTCATATTGAGATACATATTCTGATTCTCTAAGTCTGGATGAGCCTTTGAAATTCTATGTTTTTAACAGGCTCCCAAGTGTGTTAACTGCTGTGTACCGTGGAACATGTTTTATAAACGAGTTATGATGGTTTGAGGTTCTTCTGCCCGGGTCTTCAAATCTTAACTCCACTTCTTTTTCTCTGACTCTTTCACATGAAATTTCATTAAACCTATTTTTGAAGCCTCATTTTTCTAGGCTTATTCCCTATTTTCTTAGTTTGATAGTTCGTTTAGGTTTGCTTTTTCTCTCTTCCCAGAACCAACTTCATAGGTGGTCATTCAAGTTAGAGGGAAGGTAGTATATTGAAAGAGGCTTTGATTTAAAGAAAACTGGATTTAAGTCCTACCACTGATTAGCAGCTTTGCTGCCTTGGACAGTTGACTTAGTTCACTTAACCTCTCAAAGCTTTGAATGCCTTCTTACAGAGTTGTTGAAAGGAATAGAAATAATATATAAAGCCCTCAGCACAATGTCAAGTGTGATGTAGGTGATCAAAAATTGGAAGCTGTTTTTATTCTTACTAGCATCTTGATTTGTAGAAGTGGAAAAACAGAAGAAAAGATCTGTCCCCAACCCAGGACCTCCCTGCTGTGTGCCACATTTAAATTTTCAACTGCCTGCTAGACATATTAATCCAAATTCTTCAAACTTGCCATTGTCAAAAAGATCTCTTTATTATTTTTTCTCTATCTGTTCTGCCTCCTTCAGTCCGGATGGAACTTAATGTTTCACTCTCCACATGCCCAAGCCAGGAACTTGTCAGTTCCACCTTGGTGTCTCAGGTACTGCTTTTCTCTATCCTCGTTTCCACATTCCCTTTGCCTGGTTCTTTATCCTCTTTCACCTGGGCTCTTTGTATCTGATCTTGTTGATTCTAGACTCCTCGTGTTTTTCACATCCTCCATAGTGCTTTCAAAGTTACTTCCCTAAAAATTCTTTTTTTTTTTAATTTTTACAACCAGTATTTCTTAAATCCTTACTATGTAGAAGGCTGTTGCAGGCATTGAGTGTATGGTGAGAGAACAGAATGAGACAGCTCCTGATGAAAGTCACAGACTAGGAAGAGCAATAGATATTAAAAACAAGTAAATATATAAGTAAACACAGAACAGAGTGCTAAGAGACAATGACAGAAGGGGACCTGTGTTATATTGTATATTGGGTGGTCAGAGAATGCTTTCTAAGGAATTAACATTTAAGCTTTTATCTCCAGAATGAGGAGTCAGCTAGGTAAAGAGCAGGACAGTGCTGTTCCAGGCTGAGGGTACAGCATGTGTAAAGACCTCGAGTAGGTTTTTAAAAGTGAAATGATAGGACATGGTGATAGACAGTATATGGAAGATGAGGGAGAAGGAGTTATTAAGGACTTCCAGGTTTCTGGTAAGAGCAATTACTGGGTTAATAGTGGTGCCATTTACTGAAATAAATTAGGGATAGGATAGGTGAGAGCAGGGGGTAGAATCATGAGTCTAGTTTGTCAAGTTTGAGAGTCAGAAAAAAACAAATATGATTATGTCAGTCTATTCTGGTTCTCCATTTCCTAAAAATCTAGTCCAAATTCTATCTTATAAAGTCCTTAAATAGTTGACCCTTATCTACCTCTGGCTTCTCCCTCACTTCCCTTTATTACTGTGCATAAGCCATAATGAAATTCTCATTGTTCTCAAAACAGTTTTGAACCTTTACATATGTTACTGCCTGAAATAAACCTCTCTGGCTGAGGCCTTTTTGCCCTTCAAATCCTATCTTGAATATTACTGTTCTATAGAATTTTCTCCAACTTTTCCATGTTTAGGTTAGGGTCTTGGGCCTTTTTACTGCCATTTGGTTAACATTTGGTAATATGTTTTTTATAGCATTGATCATATTGTATTAGAATTTCTCTTTTGACATACCTGGACACATTTCATTAAACCATGAGTTATGTGGATCCAGAGATCTAAGCTTGTTGTTTTTGTGTTCCTGGGATCTAGTGCATAGCAGCTGCTCAGAAAGTGAATGACTGGATATTGTTCTTATATAAAGCAGTCTAATCCTACCCCTAAACTAGGATGAGTATTCTTTGTTTCCATGAGGCCCTGAGACTACTTTTACCATATTACATTGATGTTAAATTGTTTTACATCATTTCTTAAGGACAAAAAACGAGTCTCGGTTTTCCTTGTTTACATGGTGCCCATTACTGTGCTTAACATGCAGGAAAATTCCAGTAGACTATAGTTTCATATTGTGGAATATTTCATCAATACAGCCTTCCTTGGATGGGCATTATGGGAGCTGGAGGTAGGAAGAAGGGAGACTCAATGTAATGATCAACATACATCAAATGTTAGTTTGCTGTTCCTGATAAAAAGATATATAACTGTATTTAATAAAATCCTGTTATTCTTTTGAAATACCTCTGGAGGTCACTTACTGTCTCCATATTGCTAAATTTAGTGATACTTTCTTCAGTATTTAGTTACTTGACCTCTCAGCAACATTTGACATTGTTGATTGCTTCCTACTTTTTGAAGCATTCTTCTTCACTTCCAGGACATCATACACCATACACCAGCACCTTGATGCTGTTGCTTTTTAAAATCGCTTTCAGGAACTGCTGCTATTCTTTCAGATTCCTAAATTTTTGAACTCCTCAGTGCTTCTCTAGACTTTCTTCTCCAACTCTGTACTCATTCCCTAGGTAATTTCATCTGTATGTTGAAGATTTCCAGGTTTATATTTCCAGCCCAAGCTCCAGACTTGTATATATAATTGCTTCTTACTCTCCATGGATATCTGAAAGTTACCTCAGATTGCCATGCTCAAAGTCAAACTTACAGAAGCCTCAAGAGTACCTGGTTACAAAAGTTCTTGAAGAGTTATTTACTACCCTTCATAGAAATTAATTTCCACTGTTGTCTGCCTCACCCCAGTTTTCTTTTGCAGAAGGTAGTTTCTATACTAAAGTAAATATTTTAAACTAATTGACAATATAAATATTCAAGTAAATAGAAATTAACTGTCAAAAAACTATAACAATAAATCTTTATTGAGCTGTTGCTATGTGCTAGACACTTTTGAAAACAACCCTTTGGGGTGGGTGATGGTATGTTATTGAAAGGTAATAGACTATAATGCTTATTTGTAAGTATCGACTCTTAACCAAGACTTCTCAGGTTCCCATTCCAGATGCCAGCCTTACCACTTAATTAGCTGTATGACCTCTGGTAACTTACTGATCTGGGCCTCAGTTTCCTCATCTATAAAACAGAGATGATATTATTCATCTCCCAAGAACGTTATTAGGAGTTAAAGAATAAATATATAAAGCTCTTTCAAAAATGCCTGGCACCTATTACGATAAGCACTGTGTACATGTTAATGTATTACTTATTATCTTAGGTTTACAGGTGAGGAAATTGAGCCTCAGTAGGGTTGGCCCAAGACTTACAGCTATTAAATGACAGTACCAGGAGTCAGCATAGACAGTCTGACTCCAGAACTCCATTAACCACTCTGTTGTACTTCATCTCAACTAATAATAATCTGTCTCATCCTCTTGCACACAGACTTCATATTAATGGTCTCATTGTGACCATGAGAGTATTGTAATTCATTCTAGCACTCATACCTGGTGTTTAAAATGTAAAAGATGTAAAATATGCAGGTAAAAGCTCACTTTAATATGATATGAGAAACACAAGGATATGCATTTTAATTCCATTTTATTCCACATGCATTGTTTCTTTTTCTCTTGTTAGCAGTTAAGTCACAAATCCCTAGGAAGTAGGAGTACTAATTTTATATTACTCTTAAGTGTCTTTAGTTGTTGTGAATTACTCTGTTAAATCTTGTTCTGCTAAATATTTTCAGGATAACTTGGGAGCTCAAAAACATGTCATATTTCATAGTATGCTTAAAATCAGTAATTTTTGTGATTATGATCACCTCTTTTGAAATTATGTAGTTATTTGCCTATTTTTAAAAGACATTTCAATTTCCCAAGGAAGTTTTCCTTTTAATTTTATCAGCTGCTTTTTGAATAGGAACTTCAATTTTAGTATTTTGAGGTCTTTGTATTAGGTTCTGTATGTAGTTGAATCTGCTTAATTTTGTAAGGTTTAGTCCCTGACTCTCATTTAGGCCTTTAGTAAAAAGTGCATCTGGTTATTATTTACAGTTTCTATAGATGCTTTACTCCCCCACTTCTCCATTGCTTATAATTTTTCCATTGTTGGTTTTTTATTATTTCTTTGTGGCAAAAAAAAAAAATTCCTTTGTGTTAAGACAATATGAAGGCAGAAGATAAAAAGTCTTTTGTAGCCTTTGAACTTAGCAAGGAGAGGGGGTTTTGAGAAGGAGAGTAGACTGAACCAGAATCATTTATGAGGAAGAGTCTGTTTTACCTTGTTTTTGGAACTGAATTCTATGACCTACTGTATTTACTCTTGAGGGAAACAAACACACTTAAAATAGTTGTTATATCAGTTAAGACTCTATTGAGACAGAAAACTCCACTCAAACTGGCTTAAGAGGGGAAAAGGTTTACTGGTTTGTGTAAACTGGACCAGGATAGGTATGGCTTCAAGAATGACTCCACCCAAGGATTTAATAATGTCAACACTCAAGTTCTGTGCTTTTCTTGGCACTGCTTCCTCCCTGTTGGCTTTATTCTGGAGCCCTACCTGAGCAAAAGATAACTTTAATCCCTTCAGCCCCTAAATCCTTAAGGTGCCCTCTGTATCTGGAAAGAGGGACCATCTTTTTCCCAGAAGCCCCAGCAAAAGTCTCATTGCATTTTACTGGCTCAGACTGGCTGGCCCACTCCCCTTGTGGCCATGGGAATGTGAAGCTTGGCTTGTCTGGGAATAAGCCATATGCCCAGCCATCGAGTTTGAGGGCACAATCAACACCACCAGATACACATAAACTGTAGTTTCCAGAAAGGAAATGAAGATACCGTTATATTATAGGAAGCATGAATGTATGCTGAGCAGCAGAACATAGATGTCCTTAACTCTGGTTTGTATCTTTTCCATTTTAAGAGTTAGGGCTCATCTAAGGAAGACCAATTTGATTTTTTTTTTAATTTAATATTTAGTGCTAATTTGGAATTTATATGATTTCACTTCCAAATTACTGTTTTAAAGCAATATATAAATGGTAATTGCTAAGACTTTTCACCTTTGAAGAACTTTGAGAATATCAAGTTTTTTTAATGTGGTCCTACTTTAACAAATACCATGCTATTAATTTTCCTATTAGCTGTAATAATCAAATTTGCTGATAACTAGTTCTTGTGATATACAACAGTGTCTTTATAGATTCTGTGTTTTTCTAGGTTAATACTTTAATGCCTTGAGCACACTGGGTTTTGAGAACAAGAAGTTCATAAAGAACCTCCCCTAGATACTCAGGGCCTTGGGGGAGAGGAGAAGCAGTAAGGGGTGATGAGGGACACTAACAAAGGCTTTATGTATTCATTACTGGAACTGATTTTAGTCTGAAAATGGAAACTCAGTTATTACTGAAAAGGAAAATTAAATAACTATTGTACTTTTACTCTTTTTAACACCAAAAATATGAAATGAAGTGGAAAATTATATTTAGATTTCAGTCTCTAATCATTTAGAGAGCTCCTTAGCTCCTTCCTTTTTTTTTTCCTCCTTCCATGTCTTTCTTATGTCACATTAATATGTGTGAATAAGTACAAACATCCCCATAAGGCCTTACCATTCTATAGTATTTAGGAAATTTTAGGGTTTTTTCTTTTAGATTTCTTTTTTTTTTTTTTTCAACTTTTTTTTTTTTTTTTTGGACAGAGAGAGACAGAGCATGAATGGGGGAGGGGCAGTGAGAGAGGGAGACACAGAATCGGAAACAGGCTCCAGGCTCTGAGCCATCAGCCCAGAGCCCGACGCGGGGCTCGCACTCACGGACCGCGAGATCGTGACCTGGCTGAAGTCGGACGCTTAACCGACTGCGCCACCCAGGCGCCCCTCTTTTAGATTTCTTAACACTATAGAAATATTTATTCTTTACTCACCAAATTAAAATGAAGAGTTCACAATATCTAACTTAAACATATATTTAAATTTTCTTTTCCTTTATTATTAAGTTCTACAAAATGAGCAAAACAGTTTTTCCCTTAGAGGAATTTTCAGCTCAAATAGGAGATAGCACAAGATCGTACCTACTATAATCTAAAGCTGGATATGAGGATAAGTGTTTAGAGGGTAAGGAAGGACCTCCTGATTGGAAAAGGCATACCGAATGGATCTTGAAACATCGGAATTTTTTACAAGTAAATAGTGATAAACATTAAAACAACTATTGTTTACTGAGCATTGTTTCTTTTTTTTTTTTTGTCAAAAAAGTTATATATCTTAAATCTAGAGAAAAGCTGGAAGAATTTGAATTATAGTGGATCCTAAAGATAATGGTTTAAAACTTAAAAATCAAAAGTAATGGAACTTATTGGGACATATCAAATGGGAAGTTTTCTGTTTCAGCCACCACAATAACACTTTGTAGTATAAATAAAAGTTGATAATTTCTAACATAAATTACATTGTTTCCCAAGAGGTAATCAATGACAAGAATAAAAACTTAGTAGTATATACATTACCTTAGAAGGTGCTAGATTAATCTTCTAATATTAGTCATTAAAGAAATTCCTGTGATTGTGTATGGATCAGCAATATTAGCGATTCTAGTCTGTACTCTACATCTGCTAGAATCAGCAATGTATTTATTTGCTTAGTTCTTATGTATATATTAATGTGTTTTACAAATATAAGATTGTTCATTTAAAGTGGACTTTCCAAAATACAGTGTGACTTTAAATGAGTGGTCTTGGGAAATTTATAAATACTCTGAGTATTTACTGCAGAACACTTTCACAATCACAAAAAAGAGTAATATATTTCGTTATTAAGAAGTTATGTCCTTTTTTGAAGTACTAAAGAAGAGATTAGACAGAACCTATTTGAATATGATTTTAATTGCAGTTTATTGAGTTACATGTCAAAGAGCTCAAATTAGTTTGAGTAAATAAGATTTAAATTTATGGTATTCTGAGCCTAGTACTTTTTCATTGAATGTCAAAGGTATGCTGAAGTTTCTACATTTATGTTTCTCTGAAAAAGATTGTTCTGACAGTAGTTTTAAGCCATTTTCACAATTTATTGCTGTCTAAAAATTTCCCTTGAGTTCACATTTTGTTCTGAATGTCTTGGTTTCTTTCCTCCACCTACACACAGTGTAGAAGGCAAGTGAAGCAGGAGTTGCAAAGTAACAGTGAATTTAAGAACCTTGGCTTTTTTTCAAAACAAAATAAACCTTTATCATAAGATTGCTTTTTATTGATACCACAAAAGAGGTAGGGGGGCTTTTGGCAAGTGTTCAGTAAATGTGTGAATGACCTAATTGATTTAGCTGGAATGAATAGGAAGCTTTACCATTTGTCCTTATAAATATTTGGGCTCAGTAAACACAGTGATAAACCAAATACTTTATGGTCAAAAGTTAAGGAAAAAAACAGTCCACCAAACTTACCGATCCAAATATCAGCAATTTTATGTCCGAGTCAGGGCCTTCAAAGAGAAAGAACAATAGGTTAATTACAATCTTGTTTATTTCTAATATGAGAAATAATTATGTTAACTTATGTAAAGTTCCATTGTTTGACAAATGTTGATATGTGAAAATATTAATGGAGATCCTTGCTGAGAATTGTAAGCTATATGAAATTCAAAGATATGTGTAGAATTTAAACATACTATCATATATTCTACAATAAATCTCCAATAAAAGCAGGAGTCATTATTAGCACCAATAATTAGAGATGGCAATGGAAGCAAATTATGAATTTTTAAAAAATTCATTATGGTTTGTCACATTAGTTCAATTCAGTCTGTAACTGTTTTAAAAATGTAAAATTTTAGGAAATTTTTGAGGTCTTATAAAAATGTTTTCCCTTCATTGAGAGGAAAAGAAGAAAGAAATGTTGATAGCAATTAAAATGTATGCAGTACTTTTAAAAAGTACCTTTGCAAATCTGATCTTTTAGTTTTAAAAGCATAGAAGTGTATCATGTATAATTTTATTTGCCTCTTGGCTTATATTTGCTTATCTAAAGCTTGTATTTGTTTACATGATTTTAAAAAAGGATATCAGAAAAATTCTAAAGGGGAAAAAAGTGTTTCTCCTCATTTTAATGCCTCCTTTAAGAAAGAAATATTTCTCATTTAATCTTTGTATCTGCAACTCCTAGCACTGTACCTGATACTTGTAGGCATCCTGTAAATGTTTACTGAACTAACCTCAATTTTAGGAATTTCATAATAGGACAGTATTATCTTTCTGGGCTGTAAAACTGTACTTCTCCCCTCCCCACGCACCCACTTTTGTATCTCAATTTTGGTACAAATAGGTCCTCAGTTTTGAGCGTGAAGAAAACTGGTTGATAGTTTCATCTCCCCAATCTTAGCCTGAGCTGAAATTACCCAAAAGGGAACTTGACTTAACAGCATACCATCTTTTCAGGTATCTAGAGTCTAGAATATAGTTTCTAAATGATATGAATGGGAAGAGTCTGTTTTTATCTGAGATGATTGATGGGAAATTTTCCTATCTAGTGGTCAGTCCTAACAAATGTTGTTAGAGGGTAGCTAAATTCTAACTTTGAAATGTTAACTGAAGCAAAAGCCTAGATTTTACTTTCCAGGTACAGGTATTTTCCAATTTCAGGTACAGCAATCCTTTGACAACAAGGAGTAAAACTAGGATTAGCAAAATTGCAGTTGTTGGAGGGGCTCATTGGAAATACAGTTTGAGAAAAAGTTAAAACAGCATTAAATGAATATTTGGCACAGCATTGTTCCAGATGACATCCACTTCCAATTCAAGCCATGTTAACCAATGTTAAAAACCTGACTCACTTAACATTGTTAGGGAAACATTGCTGTGATGTCATAATCTACAAAATCATAGTCTTGCAACAAGTATATAATGAAACATGCCTCTGAAAAGTTTTCAGGTCGACTCTTAATGGCATGGAATTTAATAGGTTTTATGCTTTCATTCTCCCTTGGGTTGTTTTTTTAATAAGCATCAGCAAATGGGATATTAACAACCTGGGCTTTTGCAAATTAATATGTTTTAAGGGAATGTTTTTTTCTGGTCTTGGTAGTCTGTCCATTGTTGAAAAAATATAAGGTAAAGAGATTTTCTCTATTGTGAGGTAATAAAGGGGAATCGATAAGCGCTGACATGCTTTTTGTTTGCCCTGAACTGAGTTTTTGTAAGTGAAGTTTCATATTTTGGTGTACAAATATTGAAAGTCCTATTGGTGAGGAATTTATTTGGTTTTCTTCCAGCCTGCCTCAACCCAGCTTCTCATTCCTATAGGTAAACTCAGACTTAGTCAAGATTGTCCTGGTTCTCAGTACCCAAAAGTATAGAGACCATGTCCAACATCAGAGATTTCTTTTGATCAATTTTGACCTGGCTGGTTTCAAATGGTTTGATAAACATCTTCCAGCTGCATATACAGTTTCTTATTCCTTTTACAAACTTGCATTGCAGAAACATCTATGTAACTCATCTCACTCTAAGAGCCCACATTACTGGCCTGTTCTTGATCCATTCTCTCTGAGAAACAATAAAGATATAAACCCATCCCTCTCAGTGACCTGAATGGTCTCCTACCTTCCTTAGGAAAAGAGCCTTCCCTCTGGGAGAAGTTGAACAATAACGTGCACAAATGCTGAGGGAGCCCACACCAGCCTCCTATATTCATCAGTATATATTTTACAATTTCCTAAATAGTAAACAATTGCCAAGACATGTGAGCAGAATCAGTAACTAGAAAAAAAAAAGTCCAGGCTGCCTGTACCTTTACATACATTACTTCATCCATTTTGTCTTCATGCCTATGCATCTTCAGATTCACTTCTTTTGTATCAGTTTAATCTGTTCTGAAGGATGACTGTTTCTTTGAGATGACTTTCCAAGAATCCCCAAAGTGAATTTTATGTGTGATACTACAGCCTAAATTTTGGTCACTCTGTCCCAAAATTCCACCCAAATTTGACATAATTTGACATAACACAGTGTTTTTATCGTAAACATTTTTGGCAATTTCTGGCCCTGGTTTGATTGATTGATTGACCTTTGCTGTGTAGAATGGTGGAAAGGACAAGGGTTTAAATTCAGATCATAACTTTTGCTACACAGTTTCAAAATGACCTTGAGTAAATTATTTAGCCTGATTTCCTCATCTGTTAGAAGACAGTTGTAAAGATTGAGTTTAACACTTAACAAAATTCTTAATACCTGCTACCCAGTAGATGACACACTTGTTTTCTTCCCCTCTCTGAAACCTTGTGTAAAGACTTTTGATTAACTCCAGGTCCTTAAGGTCCACTTTATCAGGCACTTCTTTGCCTTTCAGCTGCATCCCATTCAGTTATTAGATAGACATTTATTCAGTGTTTGCTGATAGTGCCTGAGCTTACAGAGACATGCTCCTTGATTTCCACAGACTTACTGTTTATCTGTCTCCTAACCAATCACTTCCCTCCAGGGAACCTTTTTACTTACCCTTTCTTGAGCACACAATCCAGTTTTTACTCCCTGCCTTTTTTGTCTTGATGCATGTGTTTGTTCCACCTGAACTGCTATTTCTCTGCTTATCAAAAACCCCCTTCTGTGAAGATTTTCCTGGATCCTCTTCCACCAAAGTGGTAATACTTTTCTTTGCAGTCTTTCAGTACCTCTGGTCTTTTGCTTTAATATAGTATCTGTCCTGTTCTGATTTAGGTTGGGCTGACTATAAATAAACAAGTGGTGGTGTAGGGAATTACACCTTTTGCATTCATTTGAATACTCCCAGACCTTCTGGCATTATAGTGAATGTTCACTGATAATTTGTTGAATTAGTAATTGCATTACTAGTTACTCTAGATGCACAAAATTAAAGGTAAGGAGATCACAGCCCTCAGTTTGAAAACTACTCAAACATCCAAGTTAATTAAACCACAAGGGACACCTACAGTTGCTATTTTTAGTAGAAAAAAAATCATTAATAAGCATTTAATGGAAAATACCAACCTAGAATATTGGAAGAGGGATAGCTCTTGAAATCTTGTCTTGTAGAGATTGCATCATCTGATAACCTAGAAATAATAGTTTTTAAACTATTTTTAGCTATTTAACCAAACAGGATTGTAAGGTATTATATGTAGCTAATATTTCCTTTTATAATAAAGTAAATGTAAGTAAAGTGTATTCCCGAGTTGTGTGAGCCATACTAGGAAATTATGGAACATGAGGAGTGGGGAATGGGAGCCCCGGATGGATAGCCTGTTAGTCAAAAGTAAAGAGCCTGGGATTTGTGACTGGCATTGGAAGTGGGATGGTCTTTTGGGATTGAGCCCTTTAGCATGTGGGATCTGAGTTAACTCCAGGTAGATGTTGTCAGTTGAATTGAATTGTTGGACACCCACTTGGTGCCAGAGAATTGATGAATTGATTGGTGTTAGAGGAAACACTGTGCTCAGTTGCATTCACTGAACGTGATGTAAAATATCAGCAAAACGTGAACCAAAAAAACTTGTGTCTACAATTAAAGCTAGATTAAAATAATATGAGGGTAGAAATTCCAAGCCTAATTGTGAATTTTGTGATCTCTGGCACAAAAAGCATTTGGTTTGGAAAAGTCTTAATTAAGCTCTGTTTGTGAAAACTTGTAGAATGTTCAAATGATTACTTTCCTCAGTTTCTCTGGTTCAACAAGTAGTAGGAGTTAAAATATTTAGAATTTTTTAACTTATGCAAGTTCTAAAGTTGCATAAGTTCTTCTGATCTTTTATTCTTTAAAAGATCAGTATTTGAATTCCAGATGAATGCCAGCATTCAGTGATTTCAAGTCTGTCAGAGTTGGGTTTTTTTAATGTGGTAATATTTTATTTATTTGTTATTTATTAATGACAGCCTTATTTGAGATGTATCATCATGCAGTTTACCCACATCATCATGATCAATTTTAGAACATTTTCATCACCTGAAAAAGACACCCCTTAGCCTTTAGCCATCACTCCCCAAACCCCAATTCCCTGCCCTTACCCTATTCAGCCACTAATTTTACTTTCTTTCTGTGGATTTGCCTATTCTGGTCATTTCACGTAAATGGAATCAAACAATGCGTAGTCCTTTGTGAGTGGCTTCTTTCATTTAACGTGTTTTCTTTAAAAAAAAAAAAATTTTTTTTTACATTTATTTATTTTTGAGAGACACAGAGAGACAGAGAACAAGTGGGGGAGGGGCAGAGAGAGAAGGAGACACAGAATCCGAAGCAGGCTCCAGGCTGAGTTGTCAGCACAGAGCCCGATGAGGGACTCAAACTCAAGCTCAAAACTCAAAAACCGTGAGATCATGATCTGAGCCAAAGTCTGATGCTTAACCGACTGAGCCACCCAGGTGCCCAGTCATTTAACATGTTTTCAAAGTTCGTTCATGTTGTAGCATTTATCAGTACTGTCAAAAGTTCATTAAAAAAACAAGTAAAATCAATGAATCACTTAAGTAGAAATTAGTAAGAGTTTATTGCGCATACACCAAAAAGACAGTTTGTAAACTGGGAGCATTCAAACCAAAACATGAAATGAGGCTCAGATACTTGCAATATTGGAATTTTCTTCAAAAGAATTGGTAACTGGTCACCCCTTATCAATTTGGGGGAACTATTTTGTTTATGATTTTTAGAAGTGACACAGGTCAAGTTAACTTCACCTGTCTTGCATAATAAGCTAAATTAAACTTTGCTTGTATGACTGCTGAGGGAGTTTTCAATACTGGTCACCATTTGTGTTTTATTTTAATAGCTCTTTATTCATTTTTATTGCCAGATATTCTGTTGTATGAACATACCACATTTTGTTTATTCATTTATCAGTTGATGGACATTGGGTTCCACTTTTTGACCATATGTATAATGCTGTTGTGAAGATTCGTGCACAAGTCTGTGTGTGGACATATGTTTTCATTTCTCTTGGATATACACCTAGGAGTAGAATTCCTGGGTCATATGATAACTTAATGTGTAATCTTTTAAGGAACTGCCAGACTGTTTCCCAAAGTGACTGCACCATTTAACTTTCCTACCAGCAGTGATTGAGAGTTCCAACTCTTCCACATCCAGTACTTACTATTGGTCTTTTACTGTGTCATCCTTGTGGCTGTGAAGTGGTATCTCATTGTGGTTTTGATTTACATTTCCCTAATGGCTCGTGAGTTGAGCATTTTTTCATGTACTTACTGCTCATTTGTTCATCGTTTTTAGAGAAATGTCTATTCAGATCCTTTACCAGTTTTTAATTGGCTTTATATTTTTATCATTTAATTGCAAGAGTTCTTTATATATCTGTATCTAGATATAGATATATCTGTGTGAGAAAGTGATTTGCAAGGATTTTTTTCCCATTCTGTGGGTTATCTATGGCAGTACTTTTGACATCTAAGTTTCTTTGGTTTAAGGAGACTTCCAGGTTAGCAAAAGCCTACAAAGTGGGAGAGTGAGCAGACAATTCAGGGAGGCATAGCATCTCTGTGAGCAAAGAGAAATCTCCATCATCAAATTTTATTTATGTATTTTTCAGGTTTCTTTTTATGATATAAATTATAACAACCAATACAGCAAATAGAGCTAAAGGTGAATCTTTAGCTATCTCATGTGATAATATTTGCACAGTACAAAGTATGAGTTACTTGTTGGCTGACTGCTCTTTATTTAGTACTTGCAGTATTGCCTCTAAAACTAATGAACCAGACTAACATAGAAGTCAAAATATCTGTTAGCTAGCTCCACTCCTTAGCCCTCCAACCTCATCAAATAACCTACCCTCTATAACCTATAGATTTTTCTCATCTGTAAAATGAGGAAATTGAACAGAAAAATGGGCAAGTTGAACAGAATATTCTTTAAGGTTCTTTCCAGCTTTAGAATGTGACTATATGGTGCAGTAATACCTGTGACTTTCTTCTTCTTCCTTCCCTCCCTTGTTGAAAAATCTTAGGCCCCAGTATATCTTTTCCTGGAAAGGAATGGAGTTAGATGGATTTGGCAAGTAAAAAAACAGGCACAGGTAGATACTCGGTATAGACGTGATAGAATAGCCAGTGCCATCTGTGTGGGTTTGCTTATGGATTAGAAGAACATGGCCTGTGCATCATCAGTGAGGCAGAACTAAAGGATGAAATAATTTACACACCTGTGGGTGTGGCTAGAGGTGAAGGGACCATGAGGAATGAGTCCTTGATTGTATCCGTGGAAGTTTTCAGAGATCACATTAGAGAAGAAGCAAGCTTTCAGAGGTTAGTTGTGTCCAAAGGTGAAATCAAAAGCTAGACTATAACTAATAAGAAGAAAAATAGGACCATAAGAAAAGAAACATCTGGAAGGGCCTATAAATCATGAGGTAAGTGTACTTTTGTTTAGTCTTTTTCTGGAATGATATTTATTTATTTATTTGAGAGAGAAAGAGTGTGTGTGTGTGTAAGCAGAGGAGAGAAAGAGAGAGTAGACACAAAATCTGAAGCAGGCTCCAGGCTCTGAACTGTCAGCACAGAGCCTGACATGGGGCTCAAACCCATGAACGGTGAGATCACAACCTGAGCCAAAGTTGGACACCCAACTGACTGAGCCACCCAGGTGCCCCTCTGGAATGATTTTTATAAGTTTATCATTGGTCTCCAAGCTCAACTGAGATATTGGCCAAAAGTTCAGACATTGGAGATGGAGACAAGGAAATTTAAGACAGCTGTAAGCCAAGCTAGATATGGAAGAAGAGTAGGAGAAAGATCACCAAGATTCAAGTCCATTTGCCAGTGTTTGGGAACTTTGAGTCCCACCAGCCAAGAAGAGTACTTAAAGTTTTCTTGTATTTGACTGGTCTACATGATATTATTAATCAGACATTATTGTAAATAAAGCACATGTGAAAAGCAAAAAGTAGAATTCAGATTGGGAAAGAAAAACTTGGAGATTTAATTTTTGCCCTTCTCTCCTTTATGAATATGGGTCTTTGTTTCATTATAAAAATAATTCACCATACTCACTTAGAAAATATGGATGTTTGCCTTTAATGTCTTCTTAGAGTTCTTTAAGAAAACTATATTCCCTCAGGAAACTATTTGGTATAAACACAGAGTTTGAAATATATAAGGAACTTTCATAGTCTTAATGCTTTAATTTTAATCATTAAGGTAGTTCATGATGATAGCATATGAGCTATTGATACCTCAGTTACCTTAGTTGTTGAGCAAGAAACACTCCCAAAATTAAGAGAGTTGATATGTTGGTCTAAAGACTGGCAATTCCTCAGGTTTTGTTGTAGAATCCAGTTTAAGGCATAGTCTGTCACAACCGCATTCTATTTAGTATGACTATTGGACCTGTAATGTCCGGCTTCTTGAGCAGTTTCATCAGCCTAGAGTCACATGACAAGGCAGGATCAACAAATAGCAAAATCTTAGAATGTGTCCAGATCATTTTTACAGATATGCTTCCTGGACTGGACATGCATCTACACTGGTTAAACAAAAGCACGATACTAGAGCAGATTTACTTCACAGTAACCTTAAAGGCCTACTGCCAGCAGAATGGGCAAAAGAAACATGATGTAGACTTACTGAAGAACAGCTTCAGGGCATGTGACACAGGGAATGCTGGGAAGCAACAGAAGTAAACTTGCAGCTATAAGATAGAGGGAGGTTTAGTTTGTGCCAAGGCATTAGGTGACAAGGTATTATTAGACATAGGCCAGCCAAAAGCATTTATTTTTGTGTAACAGAATATCAACCCCTAGACTCGATTTGGACAACAGTTTAATGAGTGGAGAGTATAGATCGCATAGGCAGCCTATTGAACAGGTATAAACGAGCATTTATTCTTATGACTTAATTAGCGTGCTTTAAAAAAATCTTAAATGTAATTAAGCACAAAGCACGTTCACCTTTGTGTTGAGGAATAGACGAGTTCCATGTACAACCCTTCATAAGAGAACACATTTCTTTTCCTAAGAGGAATGGGGGAATTTGGAGTAACAAGAAGTTAACTCTTCAAATGAAGTTTACAAGTAGGATGGTAAAAGAGCATCTGAAGTCTGTACTGAACGGTGTGTCCAGTAGCTATTTGATGAAGCTTAAACAGTCCCAGCTCACTTCTGGATATTGCTATTGATTCTCCATGTTCATGAGCACCAAATGAATATAATTTATTTTAAAATACAAAATTAGATATAAAAAAACATGATCAGTTGAAAATGTGATCAGATGTTCACCTGTTCTTATGCCTGGGATAATGTAGTCTTTTGTAACAAGACAAAAAGAGTCTGATTCATTAGAGAGTGCTAAACAGACACTGTTTCTTTATATATGAATTCTGTCGATTCTTCTGTTTTTTAATGGAATGTTTCTTAACAGATTGAGTATTATACCAAATCTGGTAAAAATAGACTATTACACTATTGTGAAAGGGTAGTTTGGTATCTTAGTTATACTTCTGACATTTTTAGAGCATTTATGTAGTTAATGCAGTCAGCCTTTTAAGAAATAGAATATTTCCTTTTCAGGTACCTTATTCCATAACTTGAAATTAAGCCTGTGTTAAAAACTGTTCTATGCTTCCCTCTTACTTCCGTTTCTTCCCATTTGGGCCACAGACTTCCTTAGGGAGGAGGTGAGGGAGAAGTGAGTTCTCACTTGAGCCAATAGAATTTAGAGTTATATAGTGTTTACCTATTTTGCGTAACACAGGCCCACCCACACACATTATGAAGTGCTTAAGTGAAAGAACACTGAGCAGGCTGCTATTCAATGTGTGATTCCAAGTGTAATTGGGAGATGCTTTAATACTATCTGGATTTTATCTTCTGCTGAGTGGGTTTTTATCTAGCTTGTGGTGATAGCGATGGAATGAAGAGGTAGGTATTCTGTAGCTTAATATTAAGTGTCACGTCAGTGCTTCAGGTTTTAGGTAAGGTTGTAGTTGTAAGGAATGATTTGAATCATAATCAGATTGCTTATGTTTGATTTTTTTCACATTCAGCTTTAGAAGTATGTTATGTATGAATTACATTTCCTTCTGTCTTAGGGAAAAGGTTGAATAAATCTCAAGCTCCAAGGCTTTTGTGTCATTAGAGAGGCTTTACAAATGTTAATCTCACCTCCCATCAGTCCTACAGAAAAATAACTGCAGGTGTTTATTGCCCATTGACTGTTGGTCAACAGAAACCTGAAAACTCTTCATTTGTAATATTTTTCCAATCCAAGTATATAGTTTTTTACATGCTTTAGAACTTAATGTTGTCCATTGTTTTCTTTTGAATTATTAAATTTGAGAATTATGTTGCTCTCTGAAGGAAATTAGTTGGAAACCAGAATGATGGTGCTGTTATTGTACTTTAGTTAGCTATTGACAGCTTATTCAGAATCTTGTCTTTTGACCATAAATCTCCTCTTGAGATCCTCTCAAAGAGATGTAGGCCTTTGAGATAACTACAATTTACTATTTAGACATTCTTACAAGATAAGGAAAAATTGTAAAGATTTTTTAATATTGAGAGTCTTGCTTTTAAGGATTTTAAGTAATGTTTCTACCTTGAATGTTTTGTTGTTCCTCTGATATGATAGGAAGAGATTTAATAATTTTTGATCTGATGATTGATGAGAGGGGGTGCTTTCTGCTATAAAATGAACACTCATAAGTTCCCCAGTATTCTTTTCTGAAGCATTGTGTTTTCATTTAAAAAAAATGGTTATAATTGAGATTTTGTTTCTTTTTATAGGAAATTTATTAAAAATGGAATCTGTTTGCTAGAATACTGACATGCTGCCCAGTAATATGTGTTCATTTTTTATCAAATTTTCTAATTTGTTAGAGTGAGGTACTCACTCTCTTGTACATGTATAAAATCGAAGTCAGTAACAAGAGAAAACTTGAAAATGAGGAAAAATTGATCATGATAATTTTACATAATTGGGGTATTTGTAATGTGATAATATAACATTAATCAGAGTGGAGAGAGGAAATTTGTAGAAATACCTCAGCTATATGTATGTATCATTTTCCTAATGAAAAGAGTTAAATAGGAATGCCACACTTAGTGATTTAAAGTATTCACTCTGCTAAAAAATAGATGTTCTTAGCCTCCCACACACAATGTCTCTAAATTACTGCTATAAAAATTTATGGAGAAAACATGATTTGGTCAGAGAAAGATCAGCTGCTAGTTCTGAGAACTTTTCATGAGCCAGAAAGAAAACTAAAACTTACAAAATGCAACTTTTTTTGTTAGTGAGATTAATAATAGTTGTCATCCTTTAATAAAGATCTTTTTCTGACTCTTAAATACTGAGAACAAACGGAGGGTTGATGGGGGGGTGGGGGAAAGGGGAAAGTGGGTGATGGGCATTGAGGAGGGCACCTGTTGAGATGAACACTGGGTGTTGTATGGAAACCAATTTGACAATAAATTATATTTAATATAAAAAAATTAAAAAATAATGATCTCTTTCTATAGGTAGTTGACCTTAATGTTAAAACAATATTGGATTTGAATTTGAATTTTCAACTACACTTTTCTTTTTCCAGTCCTTTTGAGTAGAACTTATAATGGAATTAGGAAACTATTAAAAGTTGAAATTAACTTCCCTATACGAGCAGGTAATATGTATACAAAATCCAACTGGACTTAGATGTACTATTTTTACCCTATTAAAAACCAAACATTTATACAACATTCAACCTTGAAACTAATTGCGATGATTTTTGAGGACTTCGTTTGTATTTCAGGGCCTGTTAACTATATTATAAGTAGTAGAAAACTAGAACTTTCATAATGTCAAATTTACTTACAAAGAATAGATTGTAAACATTTGTTTAGATACTAAGAAATAAAGATAAATCTCTGAGAAAAGTCTAAAGTGATGAAGCAGTATCACCATAAATTAACGAAGTATTAATAAGACCTACTTTGTATGCCTAACTAAATACATACTAGGTATTTTAGCAAGTACTTAAATTTTTTTTTGCTCTCACAGTTTAAATAATTTTAAGAGACCCAAAAGTCTATGACTTAAGTATACAGTGAGTGAACTGAGCAGATGGCCCAACATCCAAATCTCAAAACAGCTTTGTTGTTCTTACTCAGTCCTAGTGACAAATTCTATGAAGTATGGAGAATATTGTCACCATTTTATTGGTAGAGAAAATCACATGCTACAGAATAGCAGAATCATGTGCTACAGAATAGTAGATTTGAGAATTCATGAAGGACCTGGATCTAGCCCTCATGACTGTCCAGGGCCAGACAGAGTTCTCAGGGTTCACCCTAGGCAGTCACAGCTTAGACCTTCACAAGTATCTCCGCTAGTTTGAAGAAAACACTATCATAATGAAGTAATTAGTGAATAAGTCAGGAAAGTCCTTGACTTTGTAGCTTTTCAAGATTTTGTTTTAATGAAATATATCAGAATTATAGGTTGATGCTGCTTCTTCCTAACTCTTGCTCCCTTCTATTCCTTTTCATAAATTCTTTAAGACCAGGATTCATGTGTATAGGTGGACAGAACTCAAATTCAAATACTGTTAAAAGATGTCAGTTACATGTAAATGTCCATACATTAACTGAATTTACATGTATAACTGATTTAATCCCCGGAACAACCTTATGAGGAAGGAACTATTATAAACCTTCACTTTATAGATAAGAAAATTAAACGTAAATGCATGAGTTCAGGAACTATGGTATTATTGCATATACAAAGTGTTTTCTTTAAAGCATATAAAAAAGATTTTTTTTAATGTTTATTTATTATTGAGAGAGAGACAGAGTGAGAGCAGGGGAGGGACAGAGAGGGAGGGAGGGAGATACAGAATCCAAAGCAGGCTCCAGGCTCTGAGCTGTCAGCACAGAGCCTGATGCAGGGCTTGAACTCATGAACTATGAGATCATGACCTGAGCCAAAGTTGGATGCTTAACCGACTGAGCCACCCAGGCACCCCTCTTTAAAGCATTTTTTTAAGTGTTTATTTTTGAGAGAGAGAGTGCAAGTGAGAGAGCGCCAGTGGGGGAAGGGCAAAGAGAAAAAGAGACAGGATCTGAAGTGGGCTCTGTGCTGTCAGCACAAAGCCCGACATGGGACTTGAACTCACAAACCGTGAGATTGTGACCTGAGCTGAAGTCGGATGCTAAGCTGACCAAGCCACCAAGGGCCCCCAAAATGTTTTCTAATAAAGCCACCTACAACATTAATAGTAAAGTTGCCCTTATGTGCATAGCTTTTTTTTTTTTTTTTTTTTTTAAAGAAAAATCCATGAAATATCGTCCTGCAAAATTCTGATCAGTGTGGGGATGGGTCATTTTGGTTCTGGTATCAGTCCGTCAAGTGGCCACACTTGTATAGTAACAACTTTCTTGAGCAAGGGGGCTGTGGATGGGCAGTTTCATATCAGAGAAAGAACTTGAGACCTGGGAGGCGCTATGACTTGATAGGACCAGCACACAGCTTAGATACATTGCACCTTTAGGTTGGGAGAAGGCTGAAAGGAGGCAAAGTTTGAATCTTGAATTCGTCTTTTAATGCCTTTTACTAAATTAAAGGGCTATTTTGTGCGTTCTATTTTTGTGTCTTTTTTACTTTTTATTTTGAAGTAACTTTACCCTTACTGAAAAATTGGAAAAATACTTCAGCAAGTTTACATACACCCTTTACTCAGCTTCCTCCAATGTAAACAGTGTATGTAACCAGATTGTATTTATCAAAACCAGGAAATTTACACTGATATAATACTATTAACTAAACTATAGCCCATATTCAAATTTAACCAGTTTTCCACTAATGTCCTTTTTCTGTTCCCGGATCCAGTTCATGATCCCATGTCCGAGATAGTTATTGCATCTCCTTAACCTTTTCCAGCCTGGGAGTTTCTCAGTCTTTGTCTTTTATGACTTTGGCACTTTGAGTGAGTACTGATAGTTATTTTGTGGAAATATTGTCTGTCAATTTGGGTTGGTCTGATGTTTTCTGGTAATTAGATTAAGGTTATACATTTTTTTGGCAACATACCATGGAAAGAAGTGATGTGTCCTTGGTGCATCATAATCAAGGGATACATGATCTCAAAATGTCTTATTATGGATAATGTTATCCTTGATCACTTGGTTAAAATGGAGTCTGTCAGGTTTTCCCCACTATGAAGTTTCTGTTTTCTCCTGTATAAGTAATAAATGTCTTAGGGGAGATATTTTGAGACCATTGTTGTTGCTTTTTTTAAAATGGATACAACTTGGTCAGCGTTTCAAGAAAAATAAAGACTAGAGGAACCCAGAAATATCTAGGAGTAGTTTAACTGTCCAAAATAATTATTACTTAATACTCTTTTTGGAAGAGCCCACAACCTACAGAAGATTAATATGGTTTACTCCTAAAGATTAAAAAGATGACCGTGGAGGGGCACCTGGGTGGCTCAGTCAGTTAAGTGTCCAACTTCAGCTCAGGTCATGATCTCGCCATCCGTGAGTTTGGGCCCCGCGTCAGGCTCTGTGCTGACAGCTCAGAGCCTGGAACCTGTTTCAGATTCTGTGTCTCCCTCTCTCTCTGCCCCTCCCCCACTCAGGCTCCGTCTCTGAAAAATGAATAAACCTTAAAAAAAAAAAAAAGATGACCATGGACTCATTGTTGCATTTTTTAATGGTTGGGAAAGTGGTTGGGAAAAATCCATCTTACTCATTTTTTTGCCATGTTTAAATTTTACCCAAGGGACTTCTAAATACATCTCTAAACAATTGATTGAATTACTGAGAAAATTAAAATGGCTAGTCAGTATTGTAGTTTATTTCCATGTTAGGACAGTAGAATTTATGTAAGCTCTGTTTAATATTTTATAGTAGGAAGAGTTGGGGGGTTTTCTTGTGTGTTGTTTGGTTTCCCATTGCAGTTCTCTCCCGTGTACCCACCACCCACGTATAGTTTTAAACTCAATTATTTCAGCAGTTCCAGAGAACTAGCTAGAGTTTGAGTTGTAACAACCTTAGTTTTCTTATCTATAAAATAAGGGTTGTAATAGTTCCTACCTCATAAGTTTGTTCTGAGGATTAAATCAGTTAATACATGTAAAGTGCTTAGGACAGTGCTTGGCACAGGGACAGAACCCAGTAAGTGTTAGCCACTATGAAAAAAAAAAAAAAAAGTAGCATAAGCATGAGTTGACTGCCAGTGTTGGGTGCTGACTTTAGAAAATGATTGAATTTTCCATGAGTATACTTTTATCCGATGTTTTTGTTCCAAATAGCTATCAAATCCCACTGAATTTGCTGCTTTCTGCAGACTTTTGTTCAGGACTTTAGTGGTTAAACCTAGGGGAATTTCTAGTCTTGCTTTCTGAGAAGCATATTATCATTTTTGGAACTTTGGTAATCTGAAAGGGTCGCATACAGGCCAAGTATGGGCAGGAACAGTACAAATGTTTGAGACCTTAGTTGTGTCTTTTTAAAATACGTTTCTACGTATAGGAGATTAAGTGATCATCGAGGTCAGCCAGTCAGGAATACTGCCTTGCAGTTTTTTCTTGCTTGTCCCTTTTTAGGGAGTACATGAAGGCGCTTGCCTATAAGCTATCTTGACACTTCTAATACATGTTTTTCTTCCTGGTGGTACCAGGGATTTGCTCTGGTGTAATACCCTGCTTTTCACCTGAGGTTACTTTCTCCCTTTTCCTTTTTTAAACAACCATACAAAGTCCATTTCATTTACTGAAGTTTTTATTGTTCATTGCTACCAGGAAACAGGATTGACAAATTAAGTGAGCAGTAAGGAAGTGACAAAGTTATTCAACAGTCTCAAAAAACACTAGTCATAGTTGCATAGTTGTTACTAGTCTATACTGGAGAGTAAATTGTTTAGTTTATCTTACCCAGCTATACTTTCTAGTCTCTCTCCTAAATGGTCCCATAATAGCGCCTTTTATTCTTATGTAGGAATTAGCCCCCACCTCCCAATCTTGGGTGGGATTTGATTGGTGGTGTCAGAAAACCCAGATAACTTATAGGAGCCACAGTCTCTCCATTTATAAAATGGGGACAAATGATTATACTTGACATAGTTGTGATAGAAATTAAATGAGTTAATGTGTGTTGTATTAATATATGGGTTTCAGTTCTAGCTTTGCCAGATATTACCTGTTTGACCTTGAACCCAGTCATTGGCCTTTCTGACTGACACACTCAGTTCCCTTATCTGGCAAATGGAGTTAATAAGACTTTGCTACCTAATTCACAGGGCTATTGTGAGGGTCAAGTAAAATAATCTTATGTGAAAGCACTTTGCTAATTAACATTCTGTGCCAGTGCAAGATAGACTTTAATCCAAGGTTGATTCACATTGACACCCCTTTTGATTTAAAAAGATTTCCCCATGCTTTCCAAAGCTTGCTTTTAATTTCTCTAGATATGGGTCCCCTAGGTCAGAAAGATAATTGCTTATCTGGCCTTCACAGATTAGCCTTTCTCTAAATGTCAGACTACCCAGCACTGGCCTCTAAAACTACTTCTGTGGCCACCCCAACTTCAGTCCCTTTCCTTCAACTACTTGAGAGAGGTTGCTACAATATTAAAATATTTTAAATACACAGAAATATTAATAATTAATCATCAAGGTAAGATGATAGTTCTTTAGTTTTCACTTCCAGCCACTCTTATCGACCCTAATAAAATACTGAAACTGCCGCTACCTTCTAAGCCATTGCCTTCACTAACACAAGGCTTGGTAATAATCCTTTAAGACATCAGTATGATGATGTAAGAAAGCAAATATTTATTAAATATCTTACTTTGTGCCAAGCACTATGCCAAAATAGGGGAAATCCCCCTCCTAAAATAAATTGTCCTCCTCAATTTGAGATTCGAACAGTGGTTCTCATAGGGTGAGGGGTGGGAAGGAGAGTAAGAGATGGGGGGAGGGTAGGAAGGTGGGACATTTTTGATCATTGCAACTAGGAATGCTACTGGCATGTAGAGGGTGTAAAGGCCAGGTATTACAGAACCTCCTGTGGTGAACAGGCCAGCCACCCACAATGTCAAAATATCAGTAGTGCCAAGGTTGGGAAACCCTAGTTTAGAGGAGCAAATACTGTCTGTGGGAAAGATGTTAACTGCTTTCCCATCAGGATGAAAATAATGTTATCCCTGTAGGTGGTAGAATATCAGCATGTCATTTGGCTGTCCTAACAGGGAAGACTTGGGTGTTTGCACGTGGGGTTCCCTGTATCTTGGGAAGCAGAACATGGACTTTACTTCCTCCATTGCTGTATTAAAAGTTAAAAGTCACTGACAGGCAGTAGTAACCTCATACTCCATTGTTTCTTTTTTCTTTCCTTTTATGGATGAATGCTGTTTATTAATCCTGCCGATTGTAAAAGAAGGAAGAACATGGTTAGATTTTCACTCATCAAGAAACTGCTATAAATTCACCTCCCTTCAATCATCAGCTTAATTGGTTTCATAAAATGGCTCCATCACAAATACACCAAAACAGTTCTGTTTGAGTCATCCTTTTGAAATCAACCAAAGGGGAACTCTAGTGTAGCTGAGAATCTGTTTCATTAGAGACAATATACGCAATCCACATTTTGTTTTTCACCATAAAGAAGCATTTCATGTTTTAAAACATTTTCCTTTTTCTTTTTTTTTTTCCTCAGCAGTCTTTATGCCTACTCATTTCCCCTTCAAAATAGAAGTGTTCAGAAGATTATGTAAACATCTACCTAAGATTGGTTTTGTTTTTTGCTTAGTGTTTGTTTTGCTTTGTATTTTTTCAGGGCAGGAATTTTGTACTTGTGTTTAGTAGGTAGTAAGCAAAAGTCTGTGTGCAATGTAGATAATAAAAGAAAAAATGTGTAATGTTGAGAGGGCAACCTGAACAAAAAAGATTGATTTCCCAGTTTTCCTTCTTTAAGTGAAACTGACAATTATATATTATAGAAAGTGATTCCTTTGGGAAGAGTTGATATTAAAACAATTGTAGTTCACTGGCTTGTAAACAACAAATGATTAGAATGTTTTATTAGTCAAAGTAATGAGACTATTTCTAAGAAATGTATATTTTATTGCTCATTTTTTTTAATGTTTTCTCAGCCTATACAGAAAATAACACTGGGGCCCCTGGGTGGCTCAGTTGGTTAAGCATCTGACTCTTGGTTTCGCCCTAGGTCATGATCTCATGGTTCATGAGTTCAAGCCCCATGTCAGGCTCTGTGCTGCCAGCGCAGAGCCTGCTTGGGATTCTCTCCCTCCCTCCCTCCCTCCCTCTTTCTGGCCTTCCCCTACTTGTGCTTTCTCTCAGAAAGAAAGAAAGAAAGAAAGAAAGAAAGAAAGAAAGAAAGAAAGAAAGAAAGAAAGAAAAGAAAGAAAGAAAGGGAAAGGGAGGGAGGAAGGAAGAAAAGAAAGAAGAGGAGTTGAAAAAAGAGGGAAGGAAGAAAGGAAGGAAGGGAGGAAGAAAAGAAAGGAGATGAAAAAAGAGGGAAGGAAGAAAGGGAGAAAGGATGAAAAGAAAGAAGAGGAGGGGGAAAAAGAAAAGGAGGGAAGGAAGAAAGAATACTATTCTAGAATAGGTTTCTTTAAAAAAATTTGTTGAACTTGGGAAGGTCCCTGCTGATGAGAACATGCTCTCTTTTTAAGGATCAAGCAGAGGTTTAAAATAATAGGTATTATAGAAAACAGTTTTACTATTTTAGCAAGATTTTTTTCTGTCATTTTTTTCCAGTCTCAGAATTAAGGGCATTATTTAGTATTATTTTTGTTAGATCATCACATTAGGATAGAACTGAATATATGTGGTCAGACCAACTAACTTAATTGAATATCAACAGGTGGAGCCAGTAATTGAGTCATTAGAATTTATACATTTACTCATTTCATGTTCTCAAGTGATTGAATTTAGGAATTAATTTTGAAGAATTCCATATCTTATTTAGATTTTGAATACAGAGAATATACAAAGAGAATGAGTGCAATATCACTGTCTAGCAACTGGGTTTTGTTAAAGATTCTGAACTATTGTGAAAATCATGACTCTTCAGAACCTAATATAAAGATTCTAACAACTTCTTTCCAACAGTCACCTATCAACATGTTTTCGAATTGTAATTGAAGGTTCCTGGAGAAGTAGCTATCATGGCATATGTTATTCAGAGTTTAAGAATGCCAGTTTATATAGTATTGACCATTTAAATTTAAGAAAACTGTTTTATCTTGGGTCATTTAAGTGTATGAACAATACTACTAAAGTGTTTTATTATAGGTTTCAGATTATTAGATACAGAAATAGAAGCCACGTTTGAGTGTGTTCCTGTGATTGAAACTTTGATATCACTGATAAAATATCCCCAAATCAGGCCTTCTAATGTATCTAAGCAGACTAAGAATAAGTATAATTGGAAATCTATTGTTTTTCTTGGCTAATTAGGCCAAGGGCTCCAGGAAGTATAGAATGGTGGATGTATGCTAGCCCTACTCTAGTTATTTGTCAAAACTAAAACTTGTTCCTTTTGCTGTAGAGGCAATGGGGCCAAATCTATGTAGTCCTATATGTACATTACTTATAAATTCTTATGTTAGAAGGTAGTCTCATATTTTTTTACAGCTCCAAAATTCTCTTCATTCTCCTTTAGTCCCATCATTTTTAGAGATGAGGAAACATTGCTTTGTTCAAAGAGAGCTAGAACTAGAACATAGGCTAATATTTGCTAACCACGCTACGTGCTAGTGTCAGCCAAATACGGGCATTCATTTCTATCACTTCCAGATTTCAGATCACTGTACTTACTATATAATACCATTTAAATTGCTTACCTCTTTAAAGTTTATTTTAAAAGGAACATTTTACTACTATAAATAGAAAATTATCACTTCCTAAAAATACAAAGTAACTCTAAAAAGGAGTCCAAATCAAGACGAAGCTATGCTATTAAAATTTAATTTAAACTTTAAATTTAATTCTTATTATTACATTTTTTTTTTTAATTTTTTCAACGTTTATTTATTTTTGGGACAGAGAGAGACAGAGCTTGAACGGGGGAGGGGCAGAGAGAGAGGGAGACACAGAATCGGAAACAGGCTCCAGGCTACGAGCCATCAGCCCAGAGCCTGATGCGGGGCTCGAACTCCCTGACCGCGAGATGGTGACCTGGCTGAAGTCGGACGCTTAACCGACTGCGCCACCCAGGCGCCCCGTCTTATTACTACATTTTTAATTCTTGCTGTTCTTGGTCAGAAATGTGTCAAAGCGGTGTTTTCCTATTTGATGGCAGTACCTTAATTGTCTAATAAGAAAGGCACAGTTAAAGCTTCTAATTAAGCTTTGCTTACCATTTTGTTATAATAGGATGCTTCTTTATGGGGGAAATAAGAAGGTATGAATTCTTGTTCATATTAAAGTATGATTTAACAATAGATCAGAAGGTCTTGTTAGATGGAACCAAAATTGTTCTTTAGTTAATTTGAATTAATTCGTTTTAAAACTCTTAAATTTTTACACTGAAGATTTTAGTTAGCTTTATATTGTTTCTTTTTCCAAATGAGGGATATGATCAGAATAGTTTATTTTACTGAAATAAAACATTTCTCTGGGGAGAAATTCATCTGGGGAGATGCAAGGAGTTTATCGTGTATCTGAATGGAGGAGATGTATGTTTTATTTAAATAGTTCTTAAGCATGGGGGTACCTGGTTGGGTCAGTTTGTTGCACATCCACCTCGGCTCAGGCCATGATCTCACGTTTCGTGGGTTCAAGCCCTGAGTCAGGTTCTGCACTAACTGCTCAAAGCCTGGAGCCTGCTTCAGATTCTATGTCTCCCTCTCTCTCTGCCCCTCCCCACTTTGTCTCTCAAAAATAAATAAACATTTTAAAAAAGTAATAAATAGTTCTTAAGCATGTTTTATTTCTTTAAAATAATTTAGTGTTTTTTAAATTTACTAATAAAAATTAGTGTGTTTATCTGAATTGTTGGTCTAAATGTGTATTTCAGTTACAAGAGATAAAAGAGGGTGAAAATGGCTAAGCCTTTTCCTTTTGCTTGTTCTCATTCATTGAGCTACAAATGTTGTTGTCTGTGTTGTCTTCTCTCTGAAAGTGCTGCTGTAGAAGCTGTATTTCACTGTACTGTAGAAAGTCATTTTTTTTTCATGAGTTTCCTATCAAAGCTGTTGGTGGATGTAAAAAACCAGGAGACTTTCATGGGTTAGCTAGTAAGAGTTTTGTTGTAAAACCTTTGTAACAGGTCTAACAAGAAGACCATAAAGAGAATAGATGTAGGAATACCTGATCCCATTAAACTGCTGATAAAGTAGACAGGCTAGTATTATGAGGATTGTTTATAGTAGCAGTTTTTGTGGCTTATCAGAAGTGTTATTCTTGTTTTCCATATGTGTGTCAAATTTATATTTTTTAATAAGGCTTTTTTTCTCTTTCTTTTCTTTTCTTTTCTTTTCTTTTCTTTTCTTTTCTTTTCTTTTTTTTTTTTTTTTAAAGAGTGAGAGTACTTGTGAGCCAGGGAGAGGGGTGGGAGGTGAGGGGAGAGAATCTTAAGGAGGTTCCATGCTTAGCACAGAGCCTGATGTAGGGTCTCAATCCCATGACCCTGAGCTGAAATCAGGAGTCAGATGATCAACTGATTGACTCTCCCAGATGCCCCTTAAATTAAGCGTTTTAATTTGAGGTCATTGTAGATTCCTATGCAGCCAGAAGAAATAATACAGAGATTTTGTATACCCTTTACACAATTTTCCTCAATGGTGATATCTTGCAAAACTATAGTAAAATATCACAACCAGAATATTGACACTGGTAAAGATACAGAACATGTCCATTCACCACAGGGGTCCTTCCTATTGTCCTTTTGTAGCCACACCTACTTCCCTTTTACTCCCACCCCCTCCTTAACTCCTAGCAAGAATTTATCTGTTAACCATTTCTGTAGTTCTGTCATGTCAAGAATGGTACATAAATAAAATCATTTGTGTAACCCATTGAGGTTGGCTTTTTTTACTCAGTATCATTCTCTAGAGATTCATCCATGTTATTTCATATACCAGTAGTTTGTTCCTTTTTATTGCTGGGTACTATTTCACAGCATAGATGTATGACAGTTTAATCATTCACTCAGTAAAGAATATCTGGATTGTTCCCAGGTTTGGGCTATTATGAATAAGGTTGCTATAAAGATTCATGTACAGGTTTTGTAACATAAGTCTTCATTTCTCTAGGATAAGTGTCCAGGTGTGCCATATATAATTGTCTTAAATATTTCCTTTACATACATTTAGAACCACATCAGATGGTGTTAATTTTTGCTATAACTTTCAGACATAATGTAGAAATTCAAGGAAAGGAAAGCGTATTGTATTTACCCATACTTTTACTTACCATGTTGTTTCTTCTTTTCTGATGTTCTAAGGTTCTTCTCTTTTATCATTTCTCTTCTTAGAGAATTTACTCTAGCCATTCTATTCGAGTAGATCTGTTGGTGACAAATTTTCCCTCACCTGAGACTGTCTTGATTTCTCCTCCATTTTTGCTGGGTATAAGATTCTGAGTTGACAGTTGTTTTAGCACCTGAAAAAAATAAGCTACTTTCTTATGGCTTCCATAGTTTCTGGTAAGAAATCCACTGTCATTCTAATTGCTCTTTCCCCCTCCCCCTTGCCCCCTAAGTAAGATGTAATTTCTCTTTCTTTCTGATTGCTTTCAAGATTTTCTTTGCCTTTAGTTTCAGAAGTTTAATTATGATGTATCTTGGAGTGGATTTTTTCAGGTTTATGCTGTGTGAGGTTTGTTTAGCTTCTTGAATATGTGTTCCTCTTTCCAAATTTGTTAAGTTTTTGGCCATTATATTTTTGAATACTTTTTTTTAGCTCCATTCTTTCTCCTCTCTTTCTGGGTTCCAGTGATACAGACATTAGATCTTTTGCTGTGGTCCCACAAGTCCATGAGGCTCTGCTCTTCCTTTTTCTTTCTTTCTTTCTTTCTCTTTCTTTCTTTGTTTCTTTCTTTCTCTCTTTTCTTCTCCTTTCTTCTTTCTTCTTTCTTATTCTTCGCCTATTTTCTCTCTTGTTAAGATTAGGTAATTTCTATCTTCTGGTTCACTGATTCTTTATTATGTCCCTTCTATTCTGCTGGTGAGCCCATACTAAAAAGTGAGCTTTTGAATCTTGTTTGTTTTTTTTTTTTTTTTGTCAAGACTTTCTATTTTTTGTTTGTCCCATGTATGTTTGTGATTGCTTACTAAAACATTTTTATCATAGTTGGTTTAAAATCTTTGTCAGGTAATTCTGACATCTCTGTCATCTCAGCTTTCATATTTATTGATTATTCTTTTTGCATTGTCTTAAAAATCTTTCTAGTTCTTACTATGATGAATGGTTTTCTGTTGAAACCTAGACGTTTTGTCATTATGTTCTGAGACTCTGGATGTTATTTAAATCTGCTTCCACTGTCTTTTTCTGACACTGCTTTGGCAGGGGAATAGGGACTGCCTCCTTATAACTTCCAGGTAGACCTAGAACTCCAGGTCCCATACTCAGCCTTCATTGACACCCAAGGGTAGGAGATCCTTGTTACTGTCAGATGAGGGTGGAAGTCCAGGCTCCCCATATGGTCTCCACTGACATAGCTAGAGTAGGGATGAGGACATGTTACCAACCAGGAGGGTGGAAGTCCTGGCTCCCTACTTGGCTGCCCTTACAAATACCTTGGTTGTCAGGGGCAAGGGACTCTTCATTATGGCCTTCTGAGGTGGAAGTCAAGGCTCCCCATTTGGCTCTTGCTTGTGTGGGCAGTGGTAGGGCCAGTGACTTCTGTGGTGGTTGGCTGCAGTAGACTAGCTATTGTCAAAAGTTACCTGTCTTGCTAAGGCTGCCCCTTTCTCCTTCCTTTAACTAGAGTGTACAAGCTTTGGAGGTGGCTTTTTTTTGTCTCTGCCAATTGACATTTCCAGATTGCTGGATTCTCTTCAGCTCTAAACCGGGGTATATTAAGCAAAAAGAAAACCCAGAGAACTCAGCACTTTGTCGTTCCTTGTGCTCCAAGGTCCCTAGCTGGTCACCTTCTCTACTTTTCAGAGTCTTCCTATATTTTATATATAATACCCAGAGTTTTTAGTTGTAGTTAGTGCAAATAATAGGGAAAAACACTCCTACTCTATCTTCCTAGAAGTGGAAATTTCCAAATTTACATTTTTAAACTATTTAAACAGTTGGACCAAATATATAACCACTCTTCGGAAAAATGTCACACACCTTCTATATAATGTGATATATTTTACATAATATTGTACTCACAAGGACTGCTAGAAAATAACATCTTTATTTTAATTTTTTTTAATGTTTACTTATTTTTGAAAGAGAGGCAGAGTGTGAGCAGAGGAGGGACAGAGAGAGAGACAGACAGACAGAATCTGAAGCAGGCTTCAAGCTCTGAGCTGTCAGCATAGAGTCCCATAAGGGACTTGAACCCATGAACCGTGAGATCATGATCTGAGCCAAAGTTGGATGCTTACCCAGCTGAGCCACCCAGGTGCCCCAACATCTTTATTTTAACTGAAATTCATTGTTCATATTATTAATGAAAACTTTTCCCTCTAGGAGATAATGCTAAAGGTGTCCAAGGCTCCTGACCAGTGAACAAAGATTTGAGAAAGACAGCCAAGCTCATGTTTTCTCCTGATCAAGAAAATCATCCATCCAAAGCACCAGTAAAATATGGTGAACTCATTGTCTTAGGGTAAGTTTTCCCCATCTGATGACACATAAAACTGAATAATAGGTAGTAATTTTGGCATCTAAATCAAACCTTTTTAGAATATATTTCCTACCTATTTCCAAAAACAATTTAGAGCTACAAGGTAATATGTTCTCAAAATAATGTTGATAATATTAAATCAAGAAACTCTTTCAATTCTCATTTTTATGCCATCTCTTATAAGTGCTCTAATATGCATAAATTTTGCCTCACCCTCACCCCCAGAAAGCACAAATCCTCTTAAAAAAAAAATTTTTTTTTTTCAACGTTTATTTATTTTTGGGACAGAGAGAGACAGAGCATGAACGGGGGAGGGGCAGAGAGAGAGGGAGACACAGTATCGGAAACAGGCTCCAGGCTCTGAGCCATCAGCCCAGAGCCTGACGCGGGGCTCGAACTCACGGACTGCGAGATCGTGACCTGGCTGAAGTCGGACGCTTAACCGACTGCGCCACCCAGGCGCCCCAACACAAATCCTCTTAAGATAAAATAATGTATTTATCTAAAGTCATATAGTCATTACATTTGTCTTCCCTATCCTATCTTTTAGAAAAGTTTGCCTCAGCTGTCTTTACCAAAATCCCTTCCCCCCTTGAGGTCATTTCACATAGGTTAGCATTTATTTGTTACTTTATACCTCTGAGGAAGTTGTTGCTTTGGGCTTATGGCCCTGTGCTGCTTATGATAGGGTTGTATAGACATAATGATACGATGACTTTGAAGGCCAGGATCTCACTACTTATTTGCTTCCTAAGTATTCTCATCCATTTACATAAACACAATCTAAAGATTGAGGAACAAATGATTCCATTATTTCAATTTATTCAGTCTAAACTTGCATTAATCAAAACAGAGACACAATATTAGTCTACTAGCTAGAAATCTCAGAAACTAGAAATTGCAAAATTTACTTTCCCTTTCTCTTCTGTCTAGAAAACAGCTCTCTGTACATCACAACATGCTTTAGAATCAGGTTGGTACAAGTTCTTGTTTAAGTGAGAATGTGTCCATTGTTTCAGATGAGAGAGTAAAAGAAACTAGACAGATCATATGGAGTTAATGACCTTGACTGGAAGTCAGGAATGCTACATTCCAGTACCTATTCCAACATTGCTATTATATATGACCTTGGGCAAGTTACCTAACCATTCTAGGCGTTCGGTTGCTCTTCGGTAAAATGACAGACAAGATCATCTAAGACCCTTTGAGACCTAAAAATAAAAACAACTTAAAAGATTAGAAACTTATGTAGTAACTACAATGTTATAATTTCAAATCACATAGATCTTAATGTATTAATAACAAACAGCTTTTAAGTACCAAAAAATATTCCAAATTAAATTCTTCTGCCAGGAAATTTGAGTCCTTTGAAGACTAGAATTTATTTTTTTTTTTTTAATGTGCATAAACACAAGCAGTAGAGGGGCAGAGTGAGAGGGAGAGAGAAAATCCCAGGCAACGATTCAACTCCCAGGAGTTGGATACTCAACTGACTGAGCCACCCAGGCATCCCTGAAGACTAGAATTTAAAATTGAGTATATGGTTTAAACTGCCTTTCTTAGCCCAGCAGTTTCTCATTTAACCCTCAGTTAGTGGTTGTCTCTGCATTGGCACTCTTGGTATCTTAAAATACAAATAATACTTTTCAGCCTCCTAGGAGAAATAAAGCTGGATATGGTTGTCAGTTTGGTGTTGTCATTACTTAGAAAAGAGCTTTGATCGATGGTAACTCAATGAGGGAGGGGAGCATATTCCCAGAAGAGAAACAAGTCATGCAACTTGGCAGACAGAAGGGTCAGGTACCCACAGTGGGTCTGGTGGCAACACACATCCTGGAATGAGTAGTGTATTAACTAAGGGGCACTGCTCTGAACTCTGATTAGCAAGGACTTTCTCCAATAGAAATCAGTGTGTTTAGTTTTGTGTAAAGAGTTAGTATGATTTCTGTATGTGGCAGTGTAAGTTTCTTCCTCTTCCTTCTCAGCCACTAATGTAGGCCATTTTGCAATTATATTCTCCTTCAACCTCAAAACTGGCCCTAGTCCCTGCCTCATTTTCCCTCAGATTGACCAACTATATATGAGAGACTAGCAAACCAAAGATTTTGTCAGAGGGCATGGGACAGTGAATGAGGAGATTATTATTAAGGCACTGTTCGTGCCATAATGAAGCAATAAAGAATGAAAAAAGCATGACAAACACCTGGATTCAAATCCTAGTTTTTCCATTATCACTTGTGTGACCTTCAGAAAATGGCTTAATTTCTCTGAGCCTCTAAGGAATCTTACTCCTCTGAGGAATAACTTAATTCCTAACCTGTAAAGGTTGAGTGATGCCAATCTCAAGAGTTTCTATGAGGATAGATTAAATGAGATGTTATGTGGTAAAGAACACAACAGTGCCTAATACATAGTAAACACCCAGTGTTTTGGTGTGAACTTCTTTCCTATTCAGTTCTTACTTACTTGCTTATTTTCAAGACATATATATGTTATCATAGAGAAATGATTATGAGATCTGAACAACAAAAGTATATTTAATCACTACTTATCAGGCATCTCCTTTGGACAGGTTTTGCCAATATGTATGTGAATGTGTATGTGTGCATTCAAGTCACTGAGACTTATCAAACAAATCTAAAAACTCTCAAAAGTTAAGCTATTTAAATGACAATTAAAGGAGATTCTGTTTTAGACAATTCATACTGGACTTTTTTAAAGGTTGTATTAGCACATGCAAACATTTACCTTTAAAAGATACAGAATGAGTCCTAAGGAATCAGATATGCCATTAATCAGCTCTTGATTATCTTGAATAAAAGAGGGAAGAAAAATACATATAACTTAAGACTATTTATAATCCAAAAAATACTTCTTTGTGACTTGGAATGTAACCAAAATCTCATTTTGTTTCATACTCGTAGACAGCTGGTCTGGGGATCAGCAGTGACTAAATGGAATTTGAGATACTTACAATGTGCTAATAAATGATTAATTGGGGATTGATTCTTATTGTAAGGCAAAAGTAAAGCATTTCATTTAAAATTGTGTGGTTCTTAAAAGAGATCACCTAGACTTTTTCCCTCCACCAGGTATAATGGATCTCTCCCAAACGGCGATAGAGGAAGAAGGAAAAGTAGGTTTGCTTTGTTTAAAAGACCTAAGGCAAATGGGGTGAAGCCCAGCACTGTGCATATTGCTTGTACTCCTCAGGCTGCAAAGGTAAAAAACAAACAAACACAGATTAAAATAAATCTGTTAACTTGGAGAAATTGAAAGACATGTACATGTTGTTTATATTCTCTAGCATTCAC
Source organism: Prionailurus bengalensis (assembly GCF_016509475.1). Lineage (NCBI taxonomy): Eukaryota > Metazoa > Chordata > Mammalia > Carnivora > Felidae > Prionailurus > Prionailurus bengalensis. Next base: position 81,940,781 of record NC_057354.1, on the reverse strand, counting down.
TTCACATTCTGTACCAGAAGTTTCCTTTTGTTTGGATGGGAGAAGACTCTTTGGAGACATAATACTTGAAGGGCCGCCATATGGAAGGGCATCAGACTTTTTATTTTAAGTGACACACCAGGATCAGTGGGTGGAAATTAGAAGGAAACATTCCCTTTTCTTATTTAAAAAAAAAAAAAAAAAAAAAAAAGGTAGGTTTGGGCCAGGGCTTCCACTATTACCAAAGGAGGTCTTGCCTGGGCTGGGCAAGGAATGTAGTATATAATAAGCATACTCAGGTTCTAGAAGCATAGTTTGGATGAGGAGATTTTTCTAAAGTAAGGGTCTTTATCAGAGATTTTGTGTACGCTCATATGTTTTGTTTGCTCATTTTATGACCCTCATAGCTTTTTTTTGCTTTTTTTTTTTTTTTTTTTTTTAGCACTAGCAGGACAAAGGGGCAGAGGTCAGGGGTGGGAGGGAGAGAGAGAGAGAGAGAGAGAGAGAAAATCTTAAGCAAGCTCCATGTTCAGAGTGGAGCCTGATGTAGGGCTTGATCCCATGACCCTGGTGACCATGGTGACCATGATTTCATGACCTCAGCCAAAATCAAGAGTCTCCTGACACACCCAGGTGCCTCTGACCATCATAGCTTTTAATATAGTGCCTTGGACAAAGTAGACCTCAGTAATTATTAAAATGAATCAAAGCTGTAAAAGCAAATACCCAACTGTATCTACAGTTTAACTTCTCAGTCTCCTCACATATTTAATGCTCTTAGCTCCTTTTTCTTTCTTTATCCAAATCTCCAGAACTGGACCCTCATTTCAGAACACTGCGGCTTTTCCTGGAGTGATAGACAATTAGGGGGAATTTCAAATCTTTACATTTCTATGAATTCTTCTACTTCCAATTTTGTAACACAAACTGTATTTGATATCGTGTTGAATGAATAAAAATTACAAAGTGTTTCTGAGCTTCTGGAAATACCTGTGTTTTTAGCTAAGCAGCCCCAGGATGTGCATCAATATTATACCATCTGAGGCATATCTTTGTCAGCTAAATAAATGAGAGAGAAATTGACATGTGATGGCTTGTTTTAGGTCATAACTCCAGTCCTGAAGTTAATTGGATTTGTTTGTGTCCAGTGTAGTGTCTAGAACAGTCCTCTTGCCTTGATGAGGCCTTCTCTATTACTGTTTGAGACCCAGTAAATGTAGAAAAGGGACAATTTCTTTTAAGTGTCTCTTTTTGCAGAGAAGGGATGTGCTAAGCAGGTTGAAAGTGAACGGCTAATTGATCCAACCTGAGGAACTTTATTCCAGAATTGCCTCTGCAGGAGTGCTATTGCATTTTGGGTGTGCCATTTCTATGCAGGATTGTCCTGTATATTGCAGGACATTTAACATTCTTGTCCCAACCACTAATGCCATTTAAGCCTTCAAATCATTGTGACAGCCAAAATATGTACCTACATATTTCCAAGTGCCCCTTACACAGCTAATACTACCTGTGGTTGAGAACCACTATCATAGGGAAAATATTTCTGATCCCACTTTTAAAATACCCTATTCTGGCAGTCATCTAGGATATGATTAAACCCTGCTTTTCAGTCAAGTGAGAACTTAACTTGACATAGTTCTTATTCTTAATCTAAGAGTAGGTTTAATAGCTAAAAAAAAGCCAGGGATTACAGTCTCAATGTACACAAAACCCTGTGTTTTCAAATCTCTTTAGCCATTGAGAATTAACTTCTAAGGTTCTGGGCAACTATTTGATTGAAAAATCATTGGTTTGTGCTGAATTAAAGTAATTCTAGGTTTTAAAGCCTGTAAAACGATTATATAATGTTTATTTTTAAAATGTTAACAACGTGCATGGGAATGGATCTGCAGTGCATTTAATGAGGTTAGATACCTCTGTGAAGAGAGGAGAGTAAGAAGAACATGTAAGCAGCATTGATATTACCTGTTGAATTTAATTTCTTTTAAGAAATCAGAAGTAAAAGTGACATTATTATGCTTTGATCGAGCTGGGTAGTTGGTACCCAGGTGTTTTGTTTATTCTCTTTAAATATTTGAAAATTTCACAATCTTAATTAATTTTAAAGCTACTGTTTTAGGGCTTTATCTATTACAGATTACCTACAAATTGAAACCAAGTTAAGATTTATGATACCAAAGTTCTAGTTAAGAAACATTTTTAAATTTAGCTTCTTTGCTGTGTATAATCATTCTTTTCTGTTTTCCTTTTATGCAGTCTGTTTCCACTTCCTTTGTGTAGGTTTTCCCCCTTTCTGATATTATCTTCAACTCATATACATAGAAAATGCCTGAAAACAAAACCAAAAAGTTCTTTTTAGCAATGTTTTTAGTTTGGGATAAGTCAGAAGTACAGTCGTAAGCATTATGTCCATTTCCTTTGGTAATGTTTAATCATTCTATGAATTTTTCCATATTTGGCCCAGCGTATGGCAAATATTTATCATCTATAGAGCCACGGAATGGTTAAAAACAGTTAACTCTGCTTGTGGTAACTTAATATAACTCTTTGAGTTACTTTAAAAATAATTTTCTTCATTATCTTGAAAAATACTGTATTTTCTCCTTATTAGAACAGTATTCAGTACTGTTTTCAGTTTCTACATGGGACTCGATTTTGATTATTTTATCATTTAAAATATTTGTAAGGGAGATCCATATTTTATAGTGTTTTTATACAATGAAATTATGTTCTTACTCTATAACATCTTCAGATTATTTTTACACCCCACTCGACCCAAGAAGCTACTGTCACAGCTGAGGTTATGGAAGAGTTATTTTCTCCCTTAAATTTTAGGAGAAAATATGTCAAGTATGTAATACATTACTTTTCTTTTTTAAATTTGATTTGATTACCCTACCAGCTAATTTTTGCTATTAATCTTTTCTTTCTTAGGCAATAAGCAACAAGGACCAGCACAGCATATCGTATACCTTATCTCGGGCCCAGACAGTAGTGGTTGAATATACTCATGACAGCAACACTGATATGTTTCAGGTATTATGACATCTGAATTTTTTTTTTTCCTTAAAACAAAAAAGTTAAAAACCTATTGTCAGTGACTTTTCCTGTGTTCAGATTAATGATTAGTATATTTTAACCACGTAGTTCATTAAAATATATTTTGATTTCTAAATCTCATATATAGAAGTCAGCATAGCATGGTTAAGAAATGAGCTCTGAAGTCAGAATTCCTAGTAAACATTACTTAGCCACTCTATGCCTCAGTTTCCTACTATGAAGTGCAGATAATAGAGCTTCCCTCATAATGACATTTAGGAGGCTTAAATGTGTTAGTACATGTGAAGTGCTCAAAGCTCTGCCAGGTGGCTGGTAAACACTTAGCTATTAATAATAGTAGTTATAATAATAGTTCAGTTAGCTATTATCCCAAAAAAGGAACCAAGAAATATTCTGCACATATTTATGACCTTTTTTGCCACTATTTCCCACTTTTCCTCTCAAGGCAACAAAATGTATGGGCAGTCTGTAACTGTCCATATCATGTATGTGTCAGGCTTGTTTTCTAGCACATATTTGCTCCAAGCTACTACTGATGCAGTAAAAGGTTTTTTTCTCTCATTTTTGTACCAGTCCAGTGCTGATTGGTACATTGGTAAACTTGATATATGATAGAACAGTCAAACCGAAAGATGAAAACTAAAATCATGGTCTTCTCCTTTATTTGGTTTTGTAAAGCCCTGGGTTGTTTGGAAACAAATAGGACATTACTAGTACCTGATAATGTTGCTCTTATAATTACTGTCCCAGTGACTTTGCAGTTTTTCTTTATTTACAAGATTGAATGTGGAAAGGCCTGGGATGTCTTTAATTATAACCAGTAACAAAATATTTCTCTGAAGTCACTCACTGCCCTTCTAATAGAATACTGAATTTTCTAGAATAGTGTCTCTGTAGTTAATATTAGAATATGGTTGTATGTTTATGTCTTTCTTGCTTTTCCCAAAAAAATTTAAAATAAATAACACCCTTAATGAAGATGAAGGTTGGGATCTTAATGAGAACCTAACAGAAGCTTTAGGATGATTTCCACATTTTTTTTCACTGATAGCCAGTTAAAATGAATGTGCCTAATTAACTTTTTTAAGAATCAAGATGCTATCTAGATGTTTGACCCCAGAATTTTAGTTTTAGATAATATCTTAAATTTATTTGTTTATCCCTTACTTTTTGTCAATAAAGTTACTGAAATCTTGTGAATTCAATGTTACAAAGTTAGGTGGGGGCAAAATTGGGATTAAACCAGGCATTCTGAATTATGGAACAGTGTCTTTACCATCTTATGAAGGTCCTTAAATAAGTTGCGCCATTTTTTGTTTTCTCCTTTTCAAAAAGGAATGGAGAGTTTTTCCCAATATAATAGACATGATGCTCCTTCTACAAGCATTATTTGTATGGAAAATCCAAACATTTCTATATCAAAAAAATGGAGATACATCAGAAACCACCCTGATAAATTAGCCAGTCTTTGAGAAACTGGTTGTATACACATTCTAGGATTGCTTCCAAACTGAACAAGATAATTTATTGTTCAATTCATTAGCTATACAAACTCCAACTCTGCATTGGTGGACACTGAAGTTAAATAAAGGAGACATTACAAGTTGATTGTATTCACAGCCTACACTGGTAGTCTAAATGTGAAGCTTCTGATTGGATTGAAGAAGGGTGAGGGAAAGACTTTAATAGTAGTGCCTTTTTATCCCGGCCTTTTTTTTTTTCATTGTTTGTTTATTTTCAAGAGAGAGACAGAGAGACAGCACGAGCAAGGGAGGGGCAGAGGGAGAGAGGGAGACACAGAATCCAAAGCAGGCTTCAGGCTCTGAACTGTCAGCACAGAGCTCGATGTGGGGCTTGAACCCACAAACCGTGAGATCATGACCTAGGCTGAAGTCGGACACTTAACCAACTGAGCCACCCAGGTGCCCCCTTCATTTTTTTTTTTTAGTCAAGTTGAGCAGGATTTTGCCAGTCCAGCCAGTAGAAAGGCATTCTGACAAAAGAGATGGCAAAGTACACAGTGTGGTAGATTGACAAGTAAGCTGCTTGTAGCTAGAATATACTTTTCGTGTGAATAGCAATGATATGAAATTAAACTGGATTGGTGGGAAGCAAATTGTGAGGTCAGTTTCTAATTATTATAGAAATAAGAAACTAAGAAGTTTGGATAGCCTGTAAGAGACCTTTGGGGTTTTTAATGAGAGTGGGAGATAATAACATGATAGGGATCTATGTTTTTAAAGCTCATAGTAGCAGTTCAAAAGAGAAAGAATTACAAAATTTATCTTAACACACAAAAATTATATTTTGGAATCTGATCACGATCACAGAGGTTTCTTCTCTTTATAAATTCGTGAGATTTCTTCCTTCTTACCTGTCTTTACCAATATTGCTTTGTTGTCTTAAATATCCTCCAAGTCCCAGATCAAATATCAACTCTTCTGGAATAATCTCTCCTCCCAAATAAGTGCCATTTCTGAATTTCTTGATTCTAACTATCAATCCTCAATCTATTTCCTGGCCTACATCTTTTGGATCTAAAAGAGCCTTGGGACGCCTGGGTGGCTCAGTTGGTTGAGCATCAGACTTTGGCTCAGGTCATGATCTTGTGGTTCGTGAGTTCGAGCCCCGCGTAGGGCTGTGTGCTGACAGCTCAGAGCCTGGAGCCTACTCCGCATTCTGTGTCTCCCTCTCTCTCTGCCCCTCCCCCATTCATGCTCTGTCTCTCTCTGTCTCAAAAATAAGTAAAACATTAAAAAAAACTTTTTTAATAAAAAACATAAAAGAGCCTTTATTTTTGGAAATATTTTTAGTTTCAAAAGTCAGAGACCATTTTCTTTGGCTATTATTATCTTAAAAAGCAGGAAAAGGGACGGACATCCAGTCTTACATTTGTTAACCAACCAATTTCTTTCAAAAACTATCCAAACTAATGACTTACAATTGATGATAGGACAAAAACACTAAAAGTATTTTATCCAAAGGTGTGTAGGTATGAGGAATTCTTGAGGCTCAACTATACAAAGAATGACTGAAGTGTCATCTTTGTGGAGGGTCAGTGTTTTTTCTCAGTATCCAGTTTCCTCAATTTTAGATACTACTTTGTAACAAACCCGTGAATGAACTGATCATTTTTAAATGTTTACTTTAAAACCCTGTGACACTTGTCAGTTCTGTCATCTGTTCCACTGATTTCCTTTACAACTTTCATCTTTCAAAATGAAAATTAATTTCTTTACTAGCTGGTACTTCTGAAGATGTTTTAATTTGCTGACCCACCCACCAGAACTCTCCTTAGCTGGGAACCTTATCTTTGAGAAATATGGCCAAGAACCAGGAAGAAAATAAAAAAGGACATCTGGCATATAAAATAAAGGCCACACAGGCCATGGGCTGAAATTCCTTTTCTTTGCTCTGTGGAGACTCTTTTAAGATCTTACCAAGAACCTTTTGAAATACTGTTCTTTGAGGTTTAGTTTTTTTGATTTCTCAACCAATAGCAGAAAAATAGTTAACTGGTTAGAGGAGAGCATGCTGCTAGAGATGAGTGTGCCCAACAGTAAGAAATGATAGCTGACAAGCTGACAAAAAACACAAGAATATCTGTAAAGTATACATAAGACCTCAAAGCAAACCTGTGTAAGCTCTTAACGTTAACATAAGGATCAGCATTCTTGTACACCTTTATAGTGCCTGAAGACATCACTGCATTTCAGTTTAATTTAAATGGTATTTATGCTTTAATGTCCTTGAGTCATCGTAGAAGATTTACTTGTATGTTCACTACATTCTGGTAAAGAAGGTAGAGTAATACATGGTAGGCATATTTCCATCCAAAGGGGTTAAAATTAAAATTTGCAGCCATCTAAAATCTCAGCCATCCGAAGCTCTGCATTCCCTGAGGGTTTCATATATTCTGGGTGGTAAGTTCCCACTTAATTCTTTCTGTGCTCTAAATGATTATTACATCAGAACAAGTTTGACAGATTAGTTTTTTACGGTGTAGATGCTCTCAGAGTTCAGTATAAGTTTATTAAGCTTTAGAAATTCTAGAAGTTTAATGATTTCATCTTACTGTACCTTTCTTGAATGGATTTTCCACTGTATTCCTTTCAATAGGTTTATAGATATTTCTTTTTCCCTTAGATTGGTCGGTCAACTGAAAGTCCAATTGATTTTGTAGTAACTGACACAGTTCCCGGAAGCCAAAGTAATTCTGATACACAGTCCGTGCAAAGCACTATATCAAGGTTTGCCTGTAGAATCATATGTGAACGGAATCCCCCCTTTACAGCACGGATTTATGCTGCAGGATTTGACTCATCAAAAAACATCTTCCTTGGGGTAAAAAGCTATTTTCCTAAATGATGTGTTATTTTATAACCACTTCTGTTTCCAATTTACAAATAAATGAAAGTTCACTATTCTTACTGCTACTAGGAGAAGGCTGCCAAATGGAAGACATCAGATGGGCAGATGGATGGTTTGACCACTAATGGCGTTCTTGTTATGCATCCACGCAATGGGTTCACAGAAGACTCCAAGCCTGGAATATGGAGAGAAATATCAGTGTGCGGAAATGTGTTCAGCCTGCGGGAAACCAGATCAGCTCAGCAGAGAGGAAAAATGGTAAGTATTAAGATGTAGTTTCTTACCTAGGTACAGTAAACTGTACCTAAGGTGAGTTAGACTGAATGTATTACGTATTTACAAAAACTCTTTTTTCTTTTTTTAAGTTTATTTTGAGAGAGAGAGAGCATGAGCAGAGGAGGGGCAGAGAGAAGGAGAGAGAGAATCCTAAGCAGGCTCCATGTTGTCAGTGCAGAGCCCGACACAGGCCTTGACTCTACAAATTTTGAGATCATGACCTAAGCCGAAATCAAGAGTCAGATGCTTAACCAACTAAGCCACCCAAGGGCCCCTCCAAAAACTCTTAAATCTCTTGCTGACACAAGTCTGACTATAAAACACGGACTACTAGGGGCGCCTGGGTGGCGCAGTCGGTTGAGCGTCCGACTTCAGCTCAGGTCACGATCTCCCGGTCCGGGAGTTCGAGCCCCACGTCAGGCTCTGGGCTGATGGCTCAGAGCCTGGAGCCTGTTTCCGATTCTGTGTCTCCTTCTCTCTCTGCCCCTCCCCCGTTCATGCTCTGTCTCTCTCTGTCCCAAAAATAAATAAAAACGTTGAAAAAAAAAATTTAAAAAAAAAAAAAAAACACGGACTACTAAATATTATACTAGAGGATAATATCTGAATGTTTTAATCAAGACACTTGAAAAATTTATTCTTTCATATCATGTTAATATGTTTTAAAACCTAAGCTTTCCTAAGTTAAATAGAACTGTGATTTTCTATTTGTATCTATATCTCTTCGATCATGACATATATTGGAAATATTAGACTTACTGATGAGCCACATGTTTTAATCATCTATCGTCTTTACCATAAGGCTGAAAAGAAATCTGTTCCTGCTCGATATTTTACCTTTGGTTTTCAAACTTACATTTTTCATGACTACCATTAGAGTTTCTTCTATTTAGTAACAGTCATAGGAAATCTCAATTCTTGAGTAAGGAGCATGTAAGACCAAAACTTTCACGTGAAAATTGAAAACACAGTGGTGAATGTGTTTTTTGATTCTTGTTTCCTCTAGGTGGAAATTGAAACCAATCAATTACAAGATGGCTCGTTAATTGACCTCTGCGGTGCAACATTGCTGTGGCGTACTGCAGAAGGCCTTTCCCACACTCCTACAGTGAAGCATTTAGAAGCTTTAAGACAGGAAATCAATGCAGCACGACCTCAATGCCCTGTCGGGTTCAACACACTAGCGTTTCCTAGTATGAAGAGGAAAGATGTTGTTGATGAAAAACAACCATGGGTATATCTAAACTGCGGCCATGTGCATGGCTATCATAACTGGGGAAACAAAGAAGAACGTGATGGAAAAGATCGTGAATGTCCCATGTGTAGGTCTGTTGGTCCCTATGTCCCTCTGTGGCTTGGATGTGAAGCTGGATTTTATGTGGACGCCGGCCCTCCAACCCATGCGTTCAGCCCATGCGGGCATGTGTGTTCAGAAAAGACAACTGCCTATTGGTCCCAGATCCCACTTCCTCATGGTACTCATACTTTTCACGCAGCCTGCCCCTTTTGTGCACATCAGTTGGCTGGTGAACAAGGCTACATCAGACTTATTTTCCAAGGACCTCTAGACTAACAGACAGTTGTCCTCCAGGACTACATTATAAATTTATAAGCTAAGTGAGTTGGGTTTTCCAACCTGTTGTCCATGTCACAGTTTCTCTGCTCTGGTCATTTGCATTAAGATGAAGAATTTTTTTAAACATTTATAATAAATAGCAACAATTTCTGATCAAAAAATCTGGGAAACTCAAGAAAAGAATTTCTGAAAGTACCAGACTTCTGAATTCTGAGTTTTGAAAATCTATTTTGAGGATAAAAAGACATAGTCTAATTTGTTGCCTTCCTTTTAGTGTTTTTGAATCACCCATCCTCAGTGTTGAAAAATTGTTTTATATAACTGAGGGTACTGTTGGTTCAAACTATGTTAGTTTACAGTTTGTTGCAAACATTGTAAAATACAGCAACGTGTATATTAACTTTTTTCTATTTATCTTTATTATAGAAAATATCTTAGAATGTTCTTGATAGAGTAGCATGGTAACGATGGTGTCACACTCTTGGTGTGAATGGTAGTTTAGCGAGTATAGCTCAAGGATTTGCAAGCTTAGAAAGGACAAGAGAGCCTCTCCCCACCCCCCTTCTAAATATGGAATTTGGTAAATTAGAATACTTTGTAAAACCAAATTCATATTAATTACTATTGTGTAAGAGCTGTTTGTTTTTAACCACGTTGAATATAATCAGGAAAGTTCTTTTTCTTAATGTTTCTCTCAAGTGTAGTATATAACGAAAACTTAATGCTAAGAAACATTTTATATGCTCCGTTGAATATGCAATTTAATCTAGATTATCTATTTTTCTCCCATGATAACTAATCTGTTTTTAGTACCAGCAACATTTGGCAAGTTTATTTTTTAGATATAAACTGTGGTTCATCTGTTCACTGTTTCTAGAAAAAAATCATTCTCATGAGAAAAAGCATAAATTAACAAGGAAGAGAGTGACTTGATTTGCTTTTAGAAAAAGAAATGCTTAACTAATTGATTATTCTGTATGTGGTCTTACCCAGGCATTAAGAAATCTAGAAAGAGATAAAGGGTTGAATGACAACAGTGCCCCCTTTTTTTTAACCTAGCAGACCAGCCTTAACTGTGTGGGCTTTGAATTCTAAGGAGAGTTGCCACCGTGTGACTCGAGGAAATGTTTGGTTGGCAGATGAGCGCCAGTGACAGCCGAGTAGAGGAACATACTTGCACGGTATGTTTATTCTCTAATTCCAATGAGTTCTTTGCTTCAAGAAGCAAGAAAATGTTTCTTCACTCCCTCCCCTCCCCTTTTCATAATGTACCACAAGGGACGCATAGACAGTTGCACTACATCAAACCCTTGTGACCTTGTAGAAATCAATACACTTTTAGATTAGACAGGATCTTTTTTTTTTTTTTAATCTTCTGATTTGTGTTCCTTTAGTTTGAAAGTTGTGTAATACTTAATTGACTCTAGCAAATTTTTGTATGTGGTAGTATAGCTTTAATTTATCATAACTATTACTATGCTGTTCTGAATTTTCTTTTAGTTTAAAAAAAAAAAAAACCTTTTGCTTAGAAGCCATGAACTATTTTTACTTTAATTGAACTTGTCAGAATTTCCTTGTTTTTAAAAATGATCATTTGGGTTCACTCAGGAAATGCATGTCAGGAAACTTGTATTATAAGTTTACTAGTTGTGATGTATCAGTAACTGCTGTTATCCCCTTTTCAAAGAAATATAATTGATTTTGAAGTTTTCCACATAGTCACATGCTTTGTGACTAATGCAAGGAAATCAAGTCCTGTGTTGTATTTGTTCTAGTCATTTCTATTCAGGCTATATATTGTAGCTAATTTTTATTTGCAATTAATTTATTCAAACTAAGTAAATACTTTTCAAAATAGATACTTGAATTTGTCTCTGTGAGTTCATTATTGCATAACTGAGAATGGGAAACCAGACACAAAAACTTGTGGACAAATCTACCTCTCCCCCACTTCAAAAATACTCACTTTAAATAGGTGAAGAATTTGCATTTAATGTAACACTTTAAATCGCTGGTCCTCTTGGGAAAGCATCTCTTACTTATTAATAAAGGAACTTTGTGTAGTGGTTGAATAATTGAAGCTTTAGTTAAGTCCTGCTGAGAGTTGGCTCTTTGCAAGTTGAATACTAGACTGTTTACACAGTGCCTCGATGTCCATGAAAGGTCCACATTCTTCTCAAAGTGCCTGAATTTTCTCCTCCCAGCTATGAAAAGTCTGATTCATTTTCTATCAAATTCAAGTTTTGAAAACTCAGGCTATTTAAATCATTAGGTGTTTTTCTGTTCAAGCATTTTGAATATTGGTTCCGTCATTCTGCCTATATCTAATGAAACTCTTTTACTTACTCAGTTGTATTAAGGGAATGTCAGTATTCTGGCCAAGGAGAAAAAGTTGCATTCAGGTCTCCCAAAGGTAATCTTTATGGCTTAACTCTTTTATGAAAGTGATCTAATTATCTAAATACTTCCTTAATTTGTATAGGGAATTTCCCTTCATCTAACATTTTAGGGTCATGAAGCAAGAAAGAGTAAATATCCAGAAGGAGGAGTCTTTTACCAGGCTATCTTCCTGAAGCTGTAATTGCTTACTTCCATCATTTAAAGAACATGCTGACATATGCAAAGTATATGGGTAAATAATCATGTAAATAAATCTATAATTACATCTAACATGAATACTGCTACTCTACTCTTCCCTCAGGATACCTCAAGAACCATGTGTGATGCATGACCTTCTGACATATAGACTGAGCAAGTGAGTGAGGGCACCAATGAAAATCCAACCATTATTTCTTTAAATTTATAAGATAAATATAATTTTAACACTTTGGCCTCTCATTGTGATGGATCATTTTGTGCTATCCCACCTTAGAGACCACTGGCTAAGAGATGGGTGATCCATTCTTTTGTGTTTATGTTCTAAGCATTAACCCTGTAGCAAATGAGATTATCAAAATACTGCTTACTGAACTGCATTATTCTTTCTGTCTCCTACTCCCACTTTCAGAAGTAAGTATGCTTTTAGTCCATGCCCTCAAGTTTTATCCACGAATTCTTGCAACAGATATTTGAATATCTACTATGCACCAAGCCTTGTTCTAAACTTTGGGTGATTTAACAAGAAAAAAATCCCTGCCTTCACGGAGCTCATATTTTAGTGGGGAAGATAGAAATGAGTAAGAAAAATAGAAGATACAGCATGATAGATAGTGAAGAGTGTTGAAGGGACAAATAAAGCAGGGAAGGGAGATACAAAATGTTTTATGTGATGTGTGTGGAATGTTTGCAGTATTAAGTAGGAAGGCAAGGGAAAGCCACATCTAGGAGATTATTTGGGCAGAAGAAGTAGCAATTGCAAAAATCTTGAAGTAAAAGTGTGCTTGGAATATTTCTGTAATAGCAAAACACCAGTGTAGCTATATAGTGTGAAAGGCCAAAAAGGAAAAGTGATAGAGATAAGTGGGGTGTGGGGATGAAACTAGATCATGAAGGGCCTCCTGAGGCTTGGCTTTTATTCTCAGTGAGACGGGGGCAATAGGAGGATTTTGAGCAAGGAAGTGACATGATCTGACTTCTATTTTAATAGATGCAAATAGACCAAAGTGATAGTGGGGAGACCAGTTAGACCATCACAGTAACCCTGGAAAGAAATGATGGTGGCATGGATCAAAGTGGTGGCAGTGGGGCTGGTTTGAAAAGTGGACAGAATCAGTGTATTTTGAAGGCAGAGCTGACCATATTTGCTGGCAGATCAAACATGGGTTGTAAAAGAAGAGGAGTCAATGACTCGGCTCATCTAGCCTGAGCAACTAGAAGAATAGAATTACTGTTTGAAGTGGAGATTATGAAAATAAAAGTTTGGGGGGAGGGTGCATTGCTTGTGGAATCAGGAACTTAGCCTTGGACGGACGTTAGATGGAGACTCCCTGTTAGACAAGTTATTTGCCAAAGGTAAACTGTCTCTGCTTTTTTAAGGTGCTGTCAAAGTTCTTAAACCATCATGATCCATGTTCTCCATATACACTGTGCTACCTTAGAAACAAAAAAGTATTTCTCCTGATTAATGGCAAACTTCCTTTCACTGAAATAGAGAGTCGGGACACCTCTCGTGGTTCTCTTTGTTTCAGCTGCCTTCTGAGGAAATGAAGTTCTGTTTTCAACTACAGTAACTTCCTTTAGCCAATGTATCCTAATACAGTTTTTCTCCCTTCTCATTCATGTACATCTTTTTCCTTAGGTCTTGCCTTAAAAAAAAAAAAAAAAAAAAAAAAAGTCCTATTTTATTGAATCTTAATATGTTGCTGCTTCAAATTCTTTCTGACCGTGGCAAAGCACAAGTTGTGTTTGGTTTTTTAAAATCTTTTTAATATGCAGGTGTTGATGGAAAACAAAGAATTCTTGAACCTCTCTCCAAGTCCAGCTTCCCTTAAAGAAATATGCCTGTATTTGATAATACTGTCAGCAGAAAATGGAGTAAATAAGATAAGAGTTTTCCTAGTAAGTGTTGTAAAGCATCACATCCAAATCCAAACATTCTCTTAAATGATATGATGCGAATGCTGGTGTCTTCAGGCTGACATTAGATTGTAAATTCAGCTATGTATGTTAAACCACAGCATAAAATAAATTCCTCACAGCTAACATTTGAGTATTTGTTATATATCAAGCTCTGTTCTAAATACAGTTTCAAGTATATTAATTAAAGCTCAAAACAGCCCTGTGAGGTAGGAACTCTTGTCTCCTTTTCACAACAAAAACCAGGCACAGCATTATCTAGGAACTTGCCCGAGGTTCATATGGCTCATGAGTGCAAGAGTTGGAATTTGAACCTTGGAAGTCTTGCTCCATACCTGTGTATGCAACTACCATATATGCTCCTTCCCCCTTTTTCACTGAGTGGGATCTGAAGTCTATGTCTTGCACAGTTTTTAAAAAATGATTTAAGGTGGCAAACCAAAATTGTAACTAGGAAGATTAAACATCAGCAAAAATTTTTAAAAGAATAACAACAAAAAAGGTTTGGTATTATAACAAAGTAAGATAGAACCAGAAGTGGCATGAATAGATTTAATGAAGACCTATAAACTTGCTAAATGTGAGCCACAAATCAGTTTAGCACAAAGGTGTTCGCAGGTTAAGCATGATTAGTTATAAGATCCATGCAGCTGCCTGGAAGGTAGCAACAAATTCACTGATGCAGAAACTCATGATCATTTCTAGTCCTGCAACCAGAAAAATTCACATCCAGGATGTAGTAGCATCACTTCATATAGGTGGATTCATGAAGTATTTGTCTTTTTGTGACTGGCTTGTTCCACTTAACATAATGTCCTCAAGGTTCATCCATATTAATGCCTATTGCAAAATTTCCTTTTTTAAGGCTGAATTGTATTCCAGAGTATGTATATACTATTTTTTCTTTATTAATTCACCTGTTGGGCATTTGGATTGTTTCCATGCCTTGGCTCTGGGGGGATCGTGCCACAGTGAACACGAGAGTGCTAATTATTTGTTCAAGACCCTCATTTCAATTCTCTTGGGTAACTACCCAGAAATGAATGGGATGGCTGGATAATATGGTAGTTATATTTTTAATTTCTTGAGGAATTAAAAAATTTTTTTTTTGTTTTCGTGGGGGCTGCACCATTTTGCATTCCCACCAGTACTGCGCAAGGGTTCCAATTGCTCTACATCCTTGCCAACACTTTGTTGTCTTTTGTATTTTGAAAATAGTCAACCTGACATGTGAAATGACATCTCATTGTGGTTTTGATTTGCATTCCCTGATGATTAGTGACATTGAGCATTTTTCATATACATGTTGGCCATTTGTATATCTTCAGAGAACTAGATATTCAAGTCCTTAGCCCATTTTTTAATAGAGTTACTAGGGTTTTTTACTATTGAGTTCTAAGAGTTTCTTATATATTTTGGAAATTAAGTTCTTATCAGATATGGTTTGCAAATAAACTCTCTTATTCCACAGGTTGTCTTTTCATTTTGTTGTTTGCTTTGCTGTGCAAAAGCTTTTGAGTCCCACTTGTTTATTTTTGCTTTTGTTGCCTGTGCTTTTGGTGTCCTGTCTGCTGCTTCCCCACGTTAACACACTGAAGGAATTCTTTCCCAAGCGGATGAGCTATCATGGCCTGTCAGAAACTATTTCTTAGGTAATTGTAGGAAACTGTTAGAACTCTGAACCATTAAGCTACCAAAACACTCTGTAAGTAGGAGCATTAACAAAAGCAGTCAAAAGAATGAAGTTTGCGAAGCTATTTGATCAGAAAATGTGTCGTTATTGGCTGAAAAGATAAAAATGGAAGATATGGAGATATTGCAAAAAGTGACAATAAGTAGGTGACTTGGCAACAAGAAGAAGCCCATAGATGATGCCAGAAGAGAACAAAAAAAGATTCTCCTGGAGAAAAGAGAAGGAATATCGACCATAGCCTCAAAGCATGTCATCCAGACTTGAAAGCCTATCATCGGTCCAAAAGGCACAAAAAGCAATCCAAGATTGAAAAGGAAAACTAAGGTCTGTCTGCCTTGGGATTTCCTGAAGTTCTACTGTATCTTATTACTGTATAGCTGTTATTAAAAATATAGAATATGAAACTAGAAGAGATCTTGGCAATCAAGTTACAGTTGAGAAACCAAAGCCTAATCAGACAAAGTGGCTACCGACTGATAAATCTGTTACTAGAACTTCTGTTTCCTATGTCCATCCTAACACAGGAACTTGAGTCACCAAGATTTGGTTAAATTCCCAAGTTTTGTTTGTTGAAGCAGAGACAACTATGTTGCACTTTAATTGTTTTTATTTTTAAATTAAAGGTGCCAATAGAGTCAAAAACATCAACTCTTGTTGTGATATAAACAGTGATTCCCAATTTTAGAGGATAGTGTTTGAGAAATCTTTCAACTAGAAGGCTGCCTGCTTTGTAAATGAAACACAAGAATAGGAAGTGAAAACCAAAGCTTTGTGCAGTACTTTCACTAATAGCCCCTTAGTACTCTACTTGAATCATTCAGCCAACATGAGTGTTCACTCAAATGACAAGGCTCTTATTTTACTTTTTCTGTTTATTGTGAAGTAAGCACAATTGTTTTGCATACCACACCTCTGCAAGAATGCAACACATCCAGATACTCCTTGCTTTCAATTGGCTTGTCACATGACCTTTGGAAAAGGAGTTATTTGAAATGGTGATTGTAATGTTTCGTTAAAATGTTAAAATTACTATATTGCCAGGCAACTCAAGATCTTTTTTTTATCCATGATATAATCGAATAATAATAGCAACCCAAACCCTAAGTGTCCATAAAGTTGTCCAAAGCCTGACTTCAGGAGGGACCGATCCCTACGTGGAGAGACAGTAGTTGAATTGGGCTAGCTGTACAAGGAATAAAGAAGGAATTTCCCACAAAATGACTATCCAAGGTCTACAGTAGGTAAGAGCTCCCAAAGCTGGGCTGGGCTGGGCTCAGGTGCACGTGCAGAGTATAGCGGGAGGAATTTCCCACTGTGGGTCTTGGTAACATGTTAGGATCCCTAAAGTAATTATTTCCAAAGTTGAGTGTAAACAGGGATTGGGGATAGGTAGGGAATGATAGGAGTGCCCGGGTGCCCAGTCGGTTAAGCATCTGGCTCTTGGTCTCAGCTCAGGTCATGATTTTACAGTTTGTGGGATCAAGCCCCACATAGGGGTCTGTGCTGTCAGCGCAGAGCCCACTTGGGATTCTCTCTCTCTGCCCCTCCCCTACTCACCATCTCTTGAAATGAATTTTTAAAAAAAGGATAGGGGATGACAGAATTTGTTGTGCCCCCCCCCAAACCATAATTATCCATACGTCCAGGTGTGGAAATTATAGGAAGGAATCATAACATCAAAAGATTGGCAGTTTCTTAGAGCTCTCTGTCTCTGTCTCTCTCTGTCTCTGTCTCTCTGTCTCTCTCTCTCTCTCTCTCTCTCTCTCTCTCTCTCTGTCTGTCTCTCTCTCACACACACACACCCCCCAAACAGCCGCTTCCAATTTTAGAATATAGCTTCTCAAGGTGACTTTTTCAAAGAACCAGTGTTCACCTGAGTGTGTAAATTCTAACACATTCGTTAGTGTAATTTCTATATTAGCCACACTGCATGAAGGCACATGTTGATTTTACTCAGAACTCAGCGACAGCAGGAATCCCTGAACGAGGTGTTGGTATCCAGTCACAGAGGTAACTAATAGAACTATGAAATGAAGCCGTGATGTGATGCTATGAAAGTCAAAGATACTGCTCTGGAGATGTGGCCTTTTGCAGAGAAGCACTAAAAGAACGTTTACCACTTTGGCATGTGCTATTGGAGTTTAAAAGTTTGAGAGTTTACAACCCAGAGTTTGTTTAAAAGTGCTTTCATTGTTTCATTATTACTACTGACTTCAAATATGGCCATATTTATTTACCAAAGTGTTTTAATTCCTTTAGAAATACAAAAAGACCATTGAAAATATCTGGGTGGGATTTCACAAACACAAGGAATTCTTCAGACAAGGCTTGAGTCCAAACCTTAATCCAGTCTGGCCTCAGATACTAGTCCTTAGATGTTTTTTATCAGAGCAGGTAACAATGAGCAGTTATTCACTGTAAATAAACTAGAGACTCAGTGAGGGGAGTTCGAAAATACTGAGATAAGAAGTCCCCCTTTGGAGAGGATCCAATTATACTGAATTTCCTGTAATTTTGTAACATGCTTTTATGTTTAACTCCTTTGCTCTATTGCAGTTAGGAATCTCATTACCTGCTAACCCATGGGAATAAGATAATCCAACTCGTTGGCATCAATAAACTAATACTCATTCTACCTCGCCTTAGTCCCATTGGGCTTTGGTGCTGGTCCTTTGTGTGGAATTAGACTTGTCAGAGCAGATGGCCCCAGATTAGTAGGTGTATGGCCTCTTCATTTGGAAAGCTCAGAAGCCTCTTCGGAATGTAACAAAACCAAAGAATCTTAAAGAAGTTATAAAATTATCTTCAGTTTAAGTGTTTTTGTTTTTGTTTTTGTTTTTTTATCAGTGGCTGATGAAAAGGATGTTCTAAGTTATTCATAGCTGAAATGCTTCTGAAAGGGTCTGGTTTGAGGGGCAGAGTTCAGGGCAGTGATGCAACTTGAGAAATCCCCTAACAGGTTCCAAGAAGCCACCCCTATGAGCCTGTATCAGAATTTAGTTCTATGTTGATTTGTGACAACAGTGTGAACATGTTTTTGATCTGCATGGGCTTATTATGCTGGGAATTTGAATAGTGGATCTTAACCTTTTTATGTATTTCTTCATTATGATGGATTAAGCCTGCTTACCCGTGAAATATACTACAAAATGGGAGAGACACGAATGAAGGAATTGATACAACATGTAGTAGTTTGAATTTTTACTCTGAGAATATTACATTAACTTTATGATGATAATATACCATTATCATTGTTCATAACAGCTGACACTTTGATGAGCTACCAGTTAACCTTCTGGATTCCAAAATAAATACCCTTGGTCTGATTCACAAGTATACCCGTAACCACCAGGATCCCCTAGAGATGATTTACATGGCAACAAGTGAGAACACTTCCAGGAAATCTAGTTAGTGACTTTGCTTTTTTTTACAGTTTCTCCTTATGTGGAAAGGTGATAGAAGTCTTTATTTGGAGAACTAGGTATGATGAAACAAACTGGAATCTTATGCACTGACATCAACTTCCCTGCTGGCAAAAACACAGTGACTTTTAAGACCCTCCTTCATTTGCTTCAATTTGCATGGCTTATTTCCAGCTAACACAGCATTTCTAAAATGCCAGCATTTATTTTTTGTTTTGTGGTGTCGTGTCTAAGCCAACTCAACTGATCTGGATGCCAATGAGGTAATGAATGCCATGTTTTCCGGGAATTCCAGGAGATCAGTTCTCTAAATGAATTGGAGATAGTCGATTTGGCTTTTTTTTTTTTTTAATTTTTTTTTCAACGTTTATTTATTTTTGGGACAGAGAGAGACAGAGCATGAACGGGGGAGGGGCAGAGAGAGAGGGAGACACAGAATCGGAAACAGGCTCCAGGCTCTGAGCCATCAGCCCAGAGCCTGACGCGGGGCTCGAACTCACGGACCGTGAGATCGTGACCTGGCTGAAGTCGGACGCTTAACCGACTGCGCCACCCAGGCGCCCCAAATTTGGCTTATTAATAATTCTAAAATTTGATCCCTTTCTGGACCAAATATCTTCTCATGGAGAAAAGCCATTTTATGACCAGCAAACTTGTATCAGGGGCTAATATATACAGATCTTCCTCGACTTACAATGGAGTTGAATTCCAATAAACCCATTTTAAGTTGGAAACGCATTTAATACACCTAGCCTGCTGAACATCATAGCTTAGCCTAGACTACCTTAAATGTGCTCAGAACACCTACATTAGTCTACAGTTGGGCAGAATCATCTAACAAAGCCTATTGTATAATAAAGTATCCAATATCTCACATAATTTATTGAATACTGTACTGAACATGAAAAACAGATGGTTGTATGGGTACAAATGACTGTAAGTGTATCGGCGGTTTACCCTCCTGATCGCATGGCTGATTAGGAACTGTGGCTTGATGCCGCTACCCGGCATCGCGAGAGAGGATCGAACTGCCTATCACTAGCCTGGGAAAAGATCCAAACTTAAAATTTAAAGTACAGTTTCTACTGAATGTGTGTCGCTTTCGACCTATCATAAAATCAAAATGTTAAGTCAGACCATTTTAAGTTAGGGGCCATCGGGAATAACTGAATCAGAGTATAAGTAGTGCAATGCATCATGATCAATATGATTACAAAAGCAGCTCAGGGCGAAATTCTTTTTAGTGTCTTAAGTCTTAATGTGGCTTGGACTTGGATGACCTAGACTGAAACTATTTCTCTGACTTCATTCTGCTTCTTTTTTTTTTTTTAAGTTTATTTATTTTTGACAGAGAGAGAGAGTGACAGAGCATGAGTGGGGGAGGAGCAGAGAAAGGGAGACAGAATCTGAAGCAGGGTCCAGGCTCCGAGCTATCAGCACAGAGCCCATGTGGGGGTCAAACTCACCGACCGCGAGATCATGACCCGAGCCAAAGTCAGACGCCTTCTTAAAGGCTAGGGGGCCTTTGGTAATAGAATAAAGGGCTCCCTCTTGAAAAGAGGTCTATAAGAAAGTAAAATACTCACAGGAGAAAAAAGTTTGATCCCTCATAAAACCTGAGATTGTGACAAATAAGAGGATGCCTTGCATATAGTCAGCATTCAGTTAAATATTCTTTGAGTATTTGAACAGAAGTGGACCCTTCATCCTTCATGAATGATAAAGGGCTATTTTTAATTTTCCAGCAACCTTGAGGTCACAAGATAGGAGAGAGGAACTCCACTCCTGAACAGAGTAGGAAAGTAATAAGGATCTTTGCTGACAGTTCTGATATACCTTTTCTCTCTCCTCGTCCTGTGGGACTCCTGGGGAAGCCTCAGAGAAGGAAGCCTGTTGACAACTTAATTGGAAAGCAAGAGCAGATCTTAATTTGATCTTTTTCTCTGCATAAGCATCACAATTTAAAGAGCTTTGTTAAACTTTAGTGATTAAGGAAAAAAACATTAAATAATGTCTGAAAAGAGAGATTCTTTCTTTTCACTCACCATGAGAATTGTTTCATTGAATATCTCTTAATTGTCTGACTAGTCAGACGTGTTTAGCCACTGGGAAAGGGAAACATGTATTGAATACCAAATGCCTACTTTGGGTTCATGTATTCACTAAAAATATATTGAGCATCTAGTAAGTGAGAAACACTGGGATACAAAGATAAGTGAAAAGACATGGTCCTTACCCTCACAATGTTGAAAATCTAGTAAAAGGAAATGGGTAAATAAGCAATTACAATATGATCTGTAAGTGCTATGACAGAAATAAAGGTGTCAATCTTTGTGATTGGTAGAGAGCAGCACATAGGAGGAGCACTGAACCAAACTTGGGAGGTCAAAGAAGACTCTCTAGATGAAAGTGATATCAATCAGGGACCTGAAAGGAGGGAAGGGTAGTCAAGGATGAGGGAGAGTGGCAGGTTAGGGCAGCAGGAGTAGGATTCCCAGCAGAGGGAACAGCTCTGCTTGTGCAGAGGCTCAGCACCAATACAGAGTAGCAGATATTTTAAGGAACTGAAGTTGAATGTGGCTGAGTGGAAAATAAGAGGAGGGGAACAGCAAGAGAAGAGGCCAAAGACACAGGCTGGAGCCATATCAGACAGCTTTTGTAAGAAAAAACGAGGTGTTGGACTTTATCCTAATGGCCACTGGGAATCAGGGAATGCCAAGATCAGATCTGCACTTTTGAAACATCACTCAGCCGTACCGTGGAGAATGGGTGTGCAAGACTGGAGGCAGAGTGAAAGTTTTAGAATAGCCGATGTGAGAGATGGTGAGGAACTGCATGAGGGAAGTAGCTGTGAGAATGGAGAGAAGTGGATGGATCTGAAACATATTTAAGAGTAAACTTGGCAAGACTTTATGATTGATTAAAGAGGACCCATGACTGTCTTGGGCAACAAGATGGATGGTTGTTCATTTACCATATTGGAATAACAGAAGAGCAGGTTTAGGGATGGGGGATGAATGTAGTTTGAGATCCCTATAAGAGATCCATGATGCTATTCTGTTGGTTGTTGAATGCAGGACTCTGAAGCCCCAAAATGAGATCCACCTTGGAGATAGTAATGAAGATTTGGGGATCACCAGCCTGAGTCCTATAAGTGAATGAAACTTCCTAGGAAGCTATGACCTGGACAGAAAGATTAACCTTTAAGGGGTAGGGTAAAAGTAAGGAAACACATAACAAAGACTGAGAAAGAGATGTCAGAGGAAAAAAAGACAAAGCCAGAAGAAATGAATGATATGGAAGGCAAGAGAATGCATTAAGGAGAAGTGTCCACAGAGTCACATTACTAAGGAGCAAAGTAAGTAGGGGACTGAGGAATAACCATTGGATTTGGCCATAAGGAAGGTGTTGGTGACCTTGAAAACAGCATTTTCATGGAGTGGTGGGAGCAGAAACCATGCCCTGGAGGTTTGAGAAGATCCTGAGGGGTGAAGAAGTGGAGACCTAGTAAAGTCAAGTAGTTTGGCTAAGGAGGGAAGCAGTTGGGAAGGGAGAGAGAAAGGAGAGATGTGAAGGAAGGGAGTAGAGGGGGAAGAGAGAGGGAAGATGAGAAAACTGGATAGGGATGTAAGGTTGAAGGAAAGTTTTTGTATGTTTATTTTGCAGATGAGAACTACTTGAGGTACTTGAAAACTGAAAGGAAGGAGCCAGTGGAATAGGGGAGGAAGATGATGGAGAGAGGGTAGTTCCTGAGTGGGATGGAAGAGATTGGATCCCTAGCACAGGGGAGGAATTAGCCTTCAGAAGCTAATTTCATTGTAACTGGAATGGGCATAGATATGAGTAATCTTGGAGGGGGAGGATTGAGGGGGGAAGTTCCTATATAATGGTTTTTTGTATTTTCTCTCTGAAATAAGCAGAGGTCAACTATTCATTTCAAGCAATTGAAAGGGAAATGGAAGAAGGAAGAGAGAAAAGTTCGAGGAGCATGAAGGAGGTTTGAAGTGGCTACTGGAAAGAATTGGAGACACAGCTAAGCAGCACTGAGGGCCCAGGTGAGGTTGGAGAATGTACTAGATATAGGCGGTGATCTGCTTAGTCATGTAATTTGACCACCAGCATTTAGAGCCCCCAGTATTGGTATGGGGAGGAAGTTAGAATGATCCAACTTTGCTATATTAGTTATATTTGGTTGCAAGAAAAGTCCAAATAACAGTAAATGTGAAAAAGGTTGATTGCTCTCTTACGTAAACTCCAAGTAGAATAGGGCCAAGGTGTCAAGAATCAAGAGTCTTTCTAGCTCCTTGTTTACTGTCCTCAGGATTTGTCTTCCACATCCTGGTCTAGCAGTTTCCCCAACCCCATCATTTTTGTTCACATTCTATTCAGCAGAAGGAAGGAAGGATCAGGAGAAGACCATGTGCTATTAATACTTAAATCCATTGACCATAGAACATGGAACATCTAGTGCAAGGAATGCTGGCAAGTAGTCTTTTTTGTGTTTTTTTAACCTGTTTTTTTAAGTTTATTTATTTATTTTGAGACACAGAGAGAGTGCCAGTGGGAGAGGGTCAAGAAGAGAGAGAGAGAGTTGGGGCGCCTGGGTGGCGCAGTCGGTTAAGCGTCCGACTTCAGCCAGGTCACGATCTCGCGGTCCGGGAGTTCGAGCCCCGCGTCAGGCTCTGGGCTGATGGCTCAGAGCCTGGAGCCTGTTTCCGATTCTGTGTCTCCCTCTCTCTCTGCCCCTCCCCCGTTCATGCTCTGTCTCTCTCTGTCCCAAAAATAAATAAACGTTGAAAAAAAAAATTTTTTAAAAAAAAAAGAAGAGAGAGAGAGAGAGAGAGAGAGAGAGAGAATCCCAAGCAAGCTCTGTACTGTCAGAGCAGAGCCTGACACAGGGCTCAAACTCACAAACTGCAAGATCGTGACCTGAGCCAAAGTTGGATGCTTAACCAACTGAGCCACCCAGGCATCCCAATGGCAAATAGTCTTTATTATGGATGGTCTGTGCCCAGTTTATATTTTAAATTAAAAGCTTGAGCCCAGACCATAGGAGATACTAATAGGGTTTATCAAGGTAGGTACAATAGAATGGGGGTAGGAAGTCAGTGGCACCCCTAGTCGTAACATTTCCAAACATAACATTCCCAATACTGTTCACAGTTGAGAACCACTGGTCTAAATTAATCATGGAGATCCCAGCTCCCTTGCCACTGTGATTGGCTCAGGGGTGGACAGTTTAATATAATCTAGAGCTAACTGAATTGGCACATGACAATTCACACACATTGTCACCACGATTGGCTCATGCTGTTCCAATTAATACAAAGTCAGGATTGTTATTTGATGGTTAGAGACTTACTCCCTTTCAGTCCCCCCACCCTCCCCCAAAGGGACATAATGAGGAGGTATGTGGGCCCAATTGCTGCTAACTTCTGCCTATAACCAGTAGGGGAGCCAGTCCCAGAATGAAGCTGATGCTAAGGGTGGTGGAGGAGAAAGAAGGAAATAGAGTCCTTGGGAACTGAACTGCAACCAACCCCAAGCCCCCTGAATTTTGAGGTACTGATGAATTTTCAGGTACTTGAGCCAATAAACGCCCTTAATGTTTAAACCAGTTAGACTTAAGGTGCCTGTTACTTGCAAATTAAAACATTAATAAGAGAGAGAAGCAGAGGAAGATTGGGTCAAGGGAGTAAAAGTACAGGAAGGATGTAAATGAGAGGAAGGGATATGACAGATGAATGGAGGGGTTTATGTTTTGGGTAAAAACCAAGAAAAATGGGGAGAAGAGGTATGCAGAGTCTAGTTAGATGCAAGATTTTTCAAAAATGAGCCTCTGTTCTCTTGGACTGGGGTTTGGGAGTAATCAGAACAGTTCTAGCATTGTGTTAGGATAGCCCAATGAGGTTTGCATTAACTCCGCTGTATGGAAGAAGAAAATCGAGACTTACCCAAGAAACCAAAGCTGGCAGAGCTAACTCCTGGAGAGTTTGACTGCAGAGCCTAAGTTCTTTGCATCATTTCTCCATTGCTCTTTGATGCCAAAGGGGTAGAAATGTCCAGAATGGGACGAATACCCCTCCTCAACCCTTTCCATGCCTCATTCCAGGATGACAGGCAAGACTGGGTCAGTAGGATTGTGTTCCCCTTTATTAGTGATGGCCTACCTCCAGGATGTATGGTG
This sequence comes from Prionailurus bengalensis, assembly GCF_016509475.1. Classification (NCBI taxonomy): domain Eukaryota; kingdom Metazoa; phylum Chordata; class Mammalia; order Carnivora; family Felidae; genus Prionailurus; species Prionailurus bengalensis. Next base: position 81,915,699 of record NC_057354.1, on the reverse strand, counting down.
TGTGTTTGGGGTACAAAGCAAAGATGGCATAGGCTAGCTGGAGAGGTAAGGTCGACAGCTTACAAAACCAACAGCAGTGCAAGTGAACAGAGAAGATTCCTGGCGAGATAAAAAATATTAAATGTTAATTGTCAAGCATTCACTGTCAGATTCTGTGCATCTGCATTTTTTTTTAAGTTTATATTTAAGTAATCTCAGGGCGCCTGGGTGACTCGGTTGGTTAAGGGTCTAACTCTTGGTTTCAGCTTGGGTCATGGTCTTGGGGTTTGTGTGTTTGAGCCCCATGTCGGGCTCTGTGCTGACAGTGTGGAGCCTGCTGGAGATATCTCTCTCCCTCTCTGCCCCTCCCCGTTCACTCTCTCTGTCTCTCTTGAAATAAATAAATAAACTTTAAAAAAATTTTTTTTTTTAAGTAATCTCTGCACTCAACACAGGGCTCTAACTCACAACCCAGAGATCAAGAGTCGCATGCTCTTCCAACTGAGCCAGTCAGGCTCCCCTGCATTTTTTTTTCATTTCAGAAACTTCTCTTTATCCCACTTTAATTTATTTTTTGAAAGTCAGTGCTTATGCCTTGTAAAAATGCAAAAGGTATAAAAGGTCTACAGTAAAAAATGTGTCTTTCTCCCTTCTCTGTCCCCCAGTTACCTTTCCTGGAGGCAACCGATGTTGACAGTCAACCCCTGCCTTCTTTCCTTTTTCCCCCATCTACCCATTATAGGCTGAGGTATATCAAGCTGAGTTTGCTTCTTCAGTAAAGATACAAACTTTCCTAATGTAGCAATCTTGAAATGTATGCACTAAAAATCAGATACCCCAACAAAACAAAACACTTTATTGTCTATAATGACTTCTTGCTGAAAAGCCCCCATTCCTGGTATAGGTGGAAAGCACTTGCTGTTGCCAGTTAAGGATATCTCAGTTTCTTTACGTTTAAAACAGCCCCCCTTGGAAAACCACTCAGTCTTTCAGGGTTTGTGCTTCATCTGAGGGTTCTCTTTTCCCCTCCCCGGGTAGAATGGAGGCCGCAGGAAAGGTGCAGGGAAAGTCTGTCTGCCAGTATCCAGGCCTTCCTGGCTTCCTTTGGTGAGGAAATTTTTCTCTCCAGGCTTTAAGCCTACATTGATTCTAGCTACTGACAGCCACAGTCCCCGCCACAGCCCTCAGGGGTAAAGACGCTTGCACCTTCTTGGTCCAAAGCCAGGCCTCCTCAAGCCCATTCATCCTGTTAGCCTTTGTCACTCTTTCCTACAGAAAACGCTACAGGCCCCAGGACCTGGAAGCACTATCTCAAGGCCTTTTGTTGCTTAACCATAGCATTTTCGCTTCTGTGCAGTTGGCCACATTCCAAATGGAAAGCAGGGTACATACTCTTCTGCTTGAGGACCCCCACTCGCCTGGGCAATACTGTGCTTCTACCCTCTGAATCATCCAACTTCCTGCCTGCTGCTTAAATTTGATTTTGTTCTCATGGGAAAATATCTCTGACATCATATCCTGTGTTCTTCCTGGAACTATCTATGATCTGTTCAGGGGCACTCCTCCAAGCTCTCATTGGTTATGCAATTATATACTTCTTTCTTTCAACACAGTCTGGCTTTTGCTAATCAAAAGCACTTGATGTTAAACTATTGTCTTACTACAAATTTTTTTAAAAATCCTACTTTGAAACTCAAAGCTAAATGATGAGTTATCCATTCTTGGCTGTTTTTTGTTTGTTTGTTTGTTTTTTCTCCCTGTGACTCAATGCATGCCATTGACTCAGTGGGTGGGGAAGTCATGGGGACAAGGGTTTACTGGGAAGCCAACATACATTGGTTGGATATCTCACAAACGCTATTTCCATTACATCAGCACAAGGTTTCCGGTGCTGGTCGAAGTGAGACCAGTGTCAGTGTGGTCAACGCTACTAAGTTTGCATTTTGTGAAATGAGTACACCCACTTCAGGGTCCTGTGAGTGAACATGACCAAAACTGAACTACTGATTCCACCACTGTCTGCCCAGTTATGCATGGGCAAACCTGAATCATTGGGGCTCCTCTCTTCTCCACACCCCACGTTTCATCCACCTGATATTCAGGGCCAATAAAGGGAAGGGGAGACTTTCTAATTTTCACAAGAACACTGTATGGGCCAGCGTGTCCTCTTTGCTGAAAGCATAGGCCAAGCTGCCAGCATCTGCCATTGTCTCCTCCCTGCCCTTGTCTGCCCACTTCTATGTTTGACCTCCTACACAGTCCATTCTCCACAAAGCAGCAGACTTATCTTTTTAAACTATAAATTAGCTTATACCACTTGCCACCTTCCCTGCTTTAAATCCTCCAGTAGTTTCCCTTCAGTCTTTGACCCGGCTGTGCCTCCCTCTTCAGCCCCATCGCGTCATGCCTTTCCAAGCCGTCCCTCTTACTCTGCTCCAGCCACAATGTCCATCTCTCTGCCCTCAAACACACCAGGTTCATTTCTACCCCAGATCCTTTGCACTCACTATTTATTTGCTAGCAGATCTTCTCCCTAGATGGCCCCACTGCTGCCCCCTTCTCAGCCTTTAGGTCTCAACCTAGATGTCACCAAGTAACTACATCACAGCTCAGGTCCCATCTGTCATATTACCCTATTTTATCTTCTTCACAGCACTTAGTGTGGAAATTGTATGTTTATTACCTATCTCCCCCTCACTTGGAATGCAACCACCATGGACAGGGACTTAGTTTGCCTTCTTTAGCACTGTTATTTTGTTCAATAAATAGTGCCTGGCACATAGTGAACACTCAGTAAATATTTGTGGACTGAAACCAACTAATTTCAATCAGATGGGAAAAGAAGGAAGACAATACTTCAACTCCACAAACACTAGTAGATACCTTTTATTAGTTTACCATTTGGAATAAATCATCCAGGGGCACCTAGGTGGCTCAGTCGGTTAAGCATCTGATTTAGGATCAGGTCATGATCTCGCGATTCGTGGGTTTGAGCCTCGCATCAGGCTCTCCACTGACAGTGCAGAGCCTACTTGGGATTCTCTCTCTCTCTCTCTCTCTGCCCCTGTCCTGCTCTATCTCTTCCTCTCAAAATAAACAAATAAACTTAAAAGAGAAACAAGAAAACTAGAAGAAATCATCCAATTCTATTAGTTTCTTTGCAAGGGAATCATAAGATTAATGTGGCTTTCTAGTGAGAAACTTGGCTGCAAGACAGAACTGGCATCTATATTTATGCCACAGAAACGCAGCTTTTCCAAATAATCAAGTCAGATCAAAGTAAAAATTGGCAGCCTTATTTGCCAGGTACAAAATTTGAATGATTGCATGTGTGTTAGTGTGTGCTTAACCTGCTGTGGGCTGCCTGCTATTTTAGGGTCCCCTGATTGCTAAAAGTTGTTTACTTGATTTCTTTCATTTTAAGTATGGCTGAAGAGGCCGGGCTGATCAGAGGCAAGATGTAGAAAGAGAGACAACATGAATGATTTTTCTGGCACACTATGAAACAATTACCAACAATCTTTAGGTATTCCTTGTACTTGCAAAACTGAAAACTAGGCTCTCCTTGATATATGCTGCAAATTTTGAAAAACTGATATACTGAAATGTCTTGAATAGCTGCAAAGAACCTGAAGCAGGGACTTCAAAATTCTGCTCTAGTTGACATGTGTTAGAACAAAGACGGAAGAAAATTAGGTCTCATCTTGGTCAGAGTAGATGAAGTCAAACATCCTTCTCCCACCCTAATGTTACAGAGTCTGAAATTTCTACCTGTAGGGCCTCTGTTTTTATCCTGGAGTTCTCTTTCAAAATACATATATTCCTGGAAATACAGTAGACTGATTCATGAAGTTATTGACACTAATTAGATCCATGTTCTTTTCCCTGGGAGAGATTACCAGTAAGAGAGTCTAAAAGAAATAGGAAGACAGGCATGGGAGGAGACTGAAGCACCAAGTCTGGCTTTTCTGAACATAGAATGGACCCAATGCAGTATAGTAGTTGTTGAACTACTCTGGATGATAATATTGTGGGGCAAGTTATCTAAGAGTGAGTTTTATGATATGAGTTAATCTGAGAAAATGGGTTTTTTAGACTTTGGGTGTTGCTATGCAATGTGAATTTTGATGGATTTTTTTCCAGTTAGGGTCCCAGCAGGAAACAGATGGCACACTTAAATTAGGATAATTTGACAAGAGTTTCTTTTCAAAGAGACTACTTACAAAGGACTGCTGGGGTATAATGAAAATCAAAGGGATAGTCTAGGAAGTGGAAGTTAGAATCTGCAGAGCGATTGACAGCCTTTGGCCCTAAGAGAGTGATTTTCAGAACTTGGAAAGGGAGAGTTATTTAGAACAGACCACAGTAAGAGGAACAATGACCTTGATGCAGCCAACTAGAGGTAAACCCATTGGGTTGAGCCCTATGGATGAACACTTTGACCTTTCTCTTCTCCCTTCCTCTGGTCTTCTGCCAGGGTTCCCCATTGGCCAAACCCAACTGGAAGCTAAAGGGAAAGGGAATATTCATACGGGCCAGCCTCCCTGGGCAGAGAGGAAGGTAGAGAGTGGGTCTCGGGAGCAAATGGAAGACATCCAGCATGATGATGCTTCCATTCACTTGACAAGAGGTTCTGAAAAAGAGCCATCCAACCTCTCTCCCCTTTCCCACTGCAAACTTTCAGAGTGAAGCTGCCATGGAGAGGAAAGGATGTGTCTTTAAAATCAGTTTTGATTAACATCTTAGATTTATCTAATTTCTGCATGGAGACTGTGTATATAACTGAAGTTGATAGTCCATGACATCAGAGTGACCAGAAATCTAAGAGCCTACCAGAATTTTCATCCTAGAGCAGAGAAAGATGACCTCACTCTACTTTTCAACCACCATCCGACTTTATATACATGTAAAGTAACAGTGGGGACAAAAATAAATAAGGTTGCATTTTGGTTAGGTGAGAGAATTGTGCTTATTCAATGTACCACTCACATAGTCTTTACCAACTTTTTTACTTTATAGGTCTTGAAACTGCATTCCAGAGAGCTTGATTCACATGCCCCAGTTCAGCAAGCCATTTCACACTGAAATCCAAACTAGAGGTATGACTTGAGACATCCAAAGGATATTCAGCTATAGGCTTACACAGGCAGTTAGCACTGGGGCAAATTTCAAACAAGGTCAAAGATGTTGATTAGCTATCTTTGCTATCTTTTGGCTGCAAGTAGCGACGTCTAACTGGCTAGGCCAGGCTTCCTTGTTACAATGATTTGTACCTCTGCTCTGAGGTTTAGACCTTCGTTTTGTGATTCAGAAACTCAATTTCATCTTTTCACTTAAGAATAATCTGGCCCTGATGAATTGATGTATTTGCCAACCTCGCAACAGATTTAAGTCAAAACGTTCATTGAATTACCCTAAGAAATATTATTGTCAAAAAGATAAGACTGGTGTCAGCAGATCAATATTCCATGGCTGAATTATTTGGAGAAAGAAAATAGACACATCAGACATTCATTTTTATTCTGAAGAAAATAAAGTGTAAATCCCACTGATTGTGGGTCAAAAGCACAAATTCACATGTAAACGACAATGTGTAATATTAATAAGTTGCTTTACGGATGATATGCCCTGCATTTTTACAAATTCCTGAGTGGTTTTGATGTGTATATACCTCCACATAGTAAAACCCTGGCATCATAAAACTTTAATTAGCCAGAGCTTAATTAGAACACTTAACCTAAAAGAAATTCTTTTGGGGGCACCTGGCTGGCTTGGTTGGTACAGCATATGACTCTTGACCTTGAGGTCGCGAGTTTGAGCCCAGTTTGGAGGTAGAGATTACTTAATAAGTGAAAGTTTTTTTAAAAAAGAATTTCTTTTGATACATGTTCTAGTTAACTATTTCTTCTCGGCCCCAAATCCATCTTTCACTGCCCTACTTTGTGATGCTGCAGCTGAACCCTGTAAACATTTCTCCTTTGTAGCTGGCATGATGCTATGTCAGTGAAGAGCACTGGAGGGCCACTGCAGGGGGAAAGTGCTTTTCTTCTTTGTTCTGGCATGGTTTTCCTTCTCCTGCAGTGCATGGCAGCCATGGATGCCAGAATTCCAGCTGCGTCCAGCCCCCCAGCAGGTCTCACAGGCACCCTAGTAGGTGATTTCTTGCTTCCCCATCCAACTCCTAACACCTAGGTGAACCTCTCTAACATCGTGTAGGTGAGCGCTATACCCTCTCCAGTGAGGTCAGCATCCCAGTCTTGCGGGAGAAAGGGCTCTTCCCAATGTGTTCCTTCCTTAGGTATGCAGCCTTAGCCCTAAAGCAGGCATCTTCTGTGGGAGTGGCCTGATAAGTGGTGCTGGGGGGTTGGTGTGAAATAATGTCAGGTATTACAATGGTGTGTGTGGCCCTCCTAAGGACCACAGAACATAAAAACATATACAGTGTATCTGCAGTAGTGAAATTTAATGGAGGGGAGGTACAAAGGAAAAAATGGTCTAAAAAAATCTCCTCAGGGGAGGAATAATGAAAAAAAAAATTAACATTGCCCTAGAAGCAGCAGTGGCTCCCATACCCACTATTACTATATTCTTTACTCTTCTTTACTCCCTGGTAGTTAATCCCATTTTTAGTTGATATAATTTATATTAAACTTTCCCTGTTAAGTTATTGTATAATTTCTGTCATCTAACTGGACTGTGATACAGTGCACTTGACTTCAAAAAAAAAAAGGCAAATAATAATGGAAAATATGCTAAAATCAGAGTTAAAAATTTTTTAAGACATTTTCAAGAACCTGTAGAGATTAATCTGCAGCTATTCATATCTTGTACGGTAGGAATATATGTTCAGGATGATGATCTTGGGACCATAATAGATGCTGAATGACCAAAGAGACTGTCAGTCTAAACTTAGTGAAGCAAAAGACTGATAAAAACTAGGGTTGAAGCAATAGCATTTAAGTAGTACAATACATACTATCGTACTGACCACGTTTCTCACTTGTAACTATTTTATTAAGTGTCAAACTCTGTGATGATGATGATGATGATAATGATAGCCAACATTCACTGGGTACTTACTTTGTACCAGCACTGTTCTAAGCTCTGCCACTCTGACAAGAAGTTTGAGAATGGATAGGAAAAATCCCAGAGAAAGGAGGCCAGTTAGGAGACTATTACAGAAGTCCAGGCATGAGGTGATGGTGGCTGGGACAAGGGAGACAGAGGGCATGTGGTTGACTCACTGATGTCCAGAGCAGAAAGGACTGTCTAGCCAGTTCAGCCACCAGTCTGCACCAGAGTAATCATTCAGTTAACCGCCAGAGAAGCAGGACTTGGGATGGAAAAAGAATCTTTTCTTTCTTTGTTAAGCTCCTATCATGTGGCCAGCACTGTGTTACCCAATATAACGGGTACTGTATAATAATAACACATTCTTCAGTACTTTGTGACCTCATAGAAAGCTATAAAATGATAATGCTAATAGAAGAACATGTAGAGTATACTTGAGACTTTGGGATGGGGAAGAACTTTGTAAATCAGACCAAAAGAAACACAAGCCATAACACAAAATTTTGGCACATTTGACCACACCAAAATGAAGGATTTCTGTTCAATGAAGGCTATTATAGGCAAACTTATGCAGACAGAGGACAAATGGAAAGAAAATATTTAGAAGGTATTTCAAACCAATAAAAAATTAAAACCTAGCACATATATGATATCACTCATATGTGGAATTTAAGAAAACAAATGAGCAAAGGGGAAAAAAGAGAGAGAGAGGCAAACTAAGAAACAGACTCTTAACTATGGAGAACAAACTGATGGTTACCAGAGGGGAGGTTGGTGGGGAAATAGGTGATGGGGATTAAGGAGTACAGTTATTGTGGTGAGCACAGGGTGAAGATGCATGGAAGTGTTGAATCACTATATTGTACAACTGAAACTGATATAACACTGTATGTTAACCAACTGGAATTTAAATAAAAACTTTTTAAGAACTAGCATCTATAAGGAGTTCCAGGAAATCAAATAAAGCACCCACTAGAAACTATTAAAGAGGTGCCTGTGTGGCTCAGTTGGTTGAGCGTCAGACTCTTGGTTTCAGCTCAGGTCATGATCCCACGGTTCATGGGTTCATGCCCCATGTCGGGCTCTGTGCGGACAGCGTGGAGCCTGCTTAGGATTCTCTCTCTCTCTCCCTCTCCCTCTGCCCCTTCCCTCCTCTCTCTCTCTCTCTTTCTCTCTCTCTCTCTCAAAATAAATAAACTTTCAAAAAAAAGGAAATTAAAAAAAATACTCAGTGACACTTGTTAAAGACGGTGAGGCAGACTTTATTCAGAACCACTGCTATGGGGTTTTACAGTAGAGGGGATTGGGGTCAACTCAGAATACAACATGGGCAAGTGGGAATTTATAGCAAGGGTCGGGGGTGGGAGGGGTCGGTGAATGGAAAATTACTAGGAGGAAACATCGGGGATAAGAAGGCATCTGGCTAAATCCATCATAGGATTCTTGCTGAAGGCAGGCCAGGGTGACCAGACATCACCTGGGGGCCAAGGAGGATGAGGAGCCTGATCAGATATCAAGGATGATCAGATATCGGGGGGAGGGTGGTGGTGGTTCTTGCTAAAACTAGATTTTACAAGGAAGTGTACATATCCCTCAGAGAAGGTTTAGGAGACTGAGAAGTTTGGTCAAGCAAAGAATTTCGTCAAAACATCAACAGAGCATATGAATAGCCAGTTCTCAGAAGTGGAAAGCCAAATGACTAAGAGGGGTTGAAGAGAAGTTCAGTGTCACATGTAAACAGAGAAATGCATATTAAGACTAATTACTGGGGCCTCCTGAGTGGTTTAGTCGGTTAAGCATCTGACTCATGATTTCCACTCAGGTCATAATCTCACGGGTTCGTGAGATCAGGCCTTGAGTCAGGCTCTGCATTGACAGTACGTAGCCTTCTTGGGATTCTCTCTCTCCCTTTCCCTCTGCCTAGCTCGCATGCTCTTTCTCTCTGAAAAGAAAAGAAAAGAAAAGAAAAGAAAAGAAAAGAAAAGAAAAGAAAAGAAAAGGAAAGAAAAGAAAAGAAAAGAAAAAAGAAAAGAAAAGGAAAAGAAAAGAAAAGGAAAAGAAAAAAGAAAAGAAAAGAAAAGAAAAGGCTAATTACTCACACCTGATAGATTTGTAAAATTAAAAGGTGGCAATGAATTGGCAGTCTTAGCAAAGATGTAGAGAAGCAAGAATCCTCATGTGCTGCTGGCATGACTCATTAGATCCGAGATTCTGTGTGCACATGTACTCTCTCATACACATACACATGCAGTGGATGACTCAGGAATCCTTCTTCACACGGTTCGCAAGGAGACGTGTATGAAGGTGTTTATCACAGGTTGTTTGTGGTACTGGAGGCAGTCTGGGGATCTATCACTAGAAGAATGGATATGGTAAAAATATTGGACACATACTATGGAACCTTATGCAGCAGTTCAAAGAAATTAGCTAGATGTGTATAAAGGAACATGAAGAGACTTGAAAACAGCATTGTGTGAAAAAGCAATAAACAGTAAGAGCCGTCAAACAATACAGATTGAAAGCACACACGTTCATGAAACAACATGATAAAATTCAACTCGGGGATACATGGATATCCAGGCACATGTTAAATACATTAGAGTGGCTGCTGACACTGGAGATGAAGTGGGGAAATGAAAAAATAAAATAAGAAAGGGGCACCTAGGTGGCTCAGTCAGATAAGCTTTCGACTCTTGATTTTGGCTCAGGTCATCATCTCACAGTTTGTGGGTTGAGCCCCGCCTCAGGTTCTGCACTGACAGCGTGGACCTGCTTGGGATTCTCTCTCACCTTCTCTCTCTGCCCCTCCCTCACACACACTCTCTCTCTCTCTCTCTCTCTCAAAATTAATACAAAATCTTAAAAAATAAAATAAAATAATAAAATAAAACAAGAAAAAGCCTCACATGGATGGTTGTGTACCATGAACTGCAGAGGGCGATTAACTGAAAATTTTGCACTTAAAGTCCAAAAGGAAAAAAAAAAGAAGGACCTAAATCCTACATTTCTTGAAGTTTTTTCATTCCACAAATGAGACGTGATGTTTGCTTTTTTAGGTAATACATGTAAACAGCTATGTGAGTAGCTCGTCCATCTATCCAGTCCTTCCAGGTCTCAGGGGACATTTGAGCAAAGCACACATCCATGAAAAGCCAGTGGGTGAGAATGGTGTGGAGGATACACCTGTAAACTGAATTCTATAAACCAAAGCCTAAATGCAGCTTTATTTATGAAGCTAAAAATACAGTGCGAGACCCATAATAAACATGTTGTAGGATCAGATCAGTGACCCTAGCTTGGTTATTTTCATTCAGCAAATAGAAAAATTATTTGAGATATTATTTAACTCTGAAAAACAGAATAGAGGAGACAAGTAGCTTCAAGACATCTGCAAAAGCAATTCAGTTGGCAAAGGTAGATTATTTGGCCCCAGCAAGCACTGTAAAATGCATATACATATATATATGTGTGTGTGTATATATAAACGTTTTAAGTGAATTGATCTCAGGATTCTGTTTTCCTCAAAATCCCTTCAGTCAAACAGGAAACACGAAGGAGCCTGGTTTGATTCCAGGGCTCATCCTTTTTAAGCTGTCAGATCTGTCCTGAAGGGAATGAAAGCCAACAAGCCAAGTATTTCCCTGTTTCTGAGAAGGACTGCATACACCACCTGCGGAATGAATCTATTGACCTTTTTCAGTTTATTCTTTCTCATTTTCAACTGTCTCCCTAGACAGCTGATTGCTGGGAATTCACGTGCCTTTTGGTTTTTGTTAGCTTTAGAACTGTAGCCACCTATCTTAAATTACACTCTAAAGTTAGCAGGGTCTGCTTGCCAATGGATGCCTGAGAGACGGGGAAGTGAGGGAAAGAGGGGTGAATTCTTTATTCTTGGGTGCTACATCATCACTTGATCCTGCCTCTGAGTTATCGTTTGTACTTAAAAATCCCTTTATTTGCCATTAGAGGGAATAATTCTATAAAATGTATTCAATCAGGACACTTAGACACTTGAAAACATTTTTGGCTACCATTTCATTTGGCTATCGTTACACAGTGGACTCACCTGCATGTTTAACTAAGAGCATATCAAGATAGCCTTTAGCACACCAAGTGTAATTAAAGAAAATTAACTTTAAAATGTGTATACATGTGAAAGAATATAACTTTTTTAAAGTATATGAAGATCTACTACTAAAGTAAAATTATCACAGATTCTTAGAACTTTGTAGAAGAAAGGAACCTTAGCAATTAATGACCTCTTCTCAGCCTCTTTATTTATTTATTTAATTTCTGACTCCATTGCAACATACTCAGTAACAATGGTTTGATGTAAGGAGTCTCACCTGGGAAGGACAAACATCTGTACCATAGCTTAAAAAGATTCCCTTTCTCATTCTTTCTTCACACCAAGCTCATTCATTTTTAGAGACCATTTAGTGCTAATGGATGATAAAAGTGATAGTGTGATTTATGGACTTTGTTTTTGCTTTTTTAAATGATTTATTTGTCTTATTTTAGAGAGACTGAGTGAAGGAGAAGAGTAGAGGGAGAGAGAGAATCTTAAGCAGGCTCCACACTCAGTGTGGACCCCAATGCGGGTTGATCCCACAACACTGGGATGGTGACCTGAGCTGAAATCAAGAATCAGACGCTCAGCCAATTGAACCACCCAGATGCCCCAAGACTTCTCTTGTTTTATTGACCAGACTATTGCTTCATCTTGATCTGAATGACAGAAGGCAGCAATCTACAGGGCATGGAATACAAAACGAGTCCCCATCTGCAGAGAAATTGTGAGTACCTGTACATTGTTGAGTATCCTTTTCAATCCTAGAATTAAATCCCACACTTCCTCTGCTATTATTATTTAGCATTCAATTAAAAGGTTTTTATTGCCTATTAGTATTAAAGTATTTGCAATATTATCAAAAGTCTAATGGGGCACCTGGCTAGCTCAGTTGGTAGAGCATGTGACTCTTGATCTCAGGGTTATAAGTTAGAGCCCCACGTTGAGTGGAGAGATTACTTAAAAAAAAAAAAAAAAAGAAAAGCCTAAAATACTGTTAATCAATTAACAATTTTTACAATACGGTATCTGAATTTGATTTTTCAAAAGCTACTATCTGGGCTTTTGGTTTTTTAATTTTTTTAAAATATTTATTCTTGAGAGAGAGAGAGAGAGCAGGGGAGTGACAGAGACACACACAGAATCTGAAGCAGGCTCGAGACTCTGAGCTGTCAGCACAGAGCTCGACATGGGGCTCAGACTGATGAACCGTGAGATCATGACCTCTTAACATACTGAGCCACACAAACTCTTAACATACTGAGCCACACAGGCACCCTGTAATTTTCTTTTTCTTTTTTTTTTAAAATTTTTTTTAACGTTTATTTATTTTTGAGACAGAGAGAGACAGAGCATGAACGGGGGAGGGGCAGAGAGAGAGGGAGACACAGAATCGGAAACAGGCTCCAGGCTCTGAGCCATCAGCCCAGAGCCTGACGCGGGGCTCGAACTCACGGACCGCGAGATCGTGACCTGGCTGAAGTCGGACGCTTAACCGACTGCACCACCCAGGTGCCCCTTCTTTTTCTTTTAAAAAAATGTTTAGTTATTTATTTTGAGAGAGAGATATCGAGCAGGGGAGGGACAGAGAGAGAGGCAGAGAATCCCAAGCAGGCTCCACAGTCAGTGCAGAGCCCAACGAGGGACTCAACAAGGGGCTCAAGCTCACAAATGGTGAGATCATGACCTGAGCCAAAATCAAGAGTTGGATGCTTAACCGACTGAGCCACCCAGGCACCCCTGTTTTTTTAAATTTTATCACACATATTCATGTAGAAAAGTTGCAAAATACAGCTGAACAAAAAGAGACAACAATTTTTCATAATCTCATCACCTATAGAAAATAGCATTTTCCCGTATATACTGCTCGTATTCATTTTTGTCTTAAATAAGAATACTTTATTTTAAAATTTTTACCCAAATAGACTTGTTTCTACAAAGGTGAGCTTCTGAGAAACCAGCTTCCTTTGTGCAGACAGCAGATTCCGCACTAGAGGGAAGGAAGTGGCTCATATCCTGGCTAACAGGGGATCATTGTTTCTCTATCAGAACTGGCATAAAGCCTTCTTCAGCCAGAAAGACAATTATGTGACAGAATCCAAGAGTTGGGCCTGCCTTAGGAGAAAATGGCTTACAGACAAATTTTACTCACATATGGAGTTTGTTTGGTTTTTTCCATGCCTTCTTTCTAATTATTAAAAGCCAGAAAAACTTGAGTTTAAATCCCAGCTATTCCTTACAAGCCAGGTAATGGTAGATAAGTTATGAAGCCCCTTTGCCACAGTTTCTTCATCTGTTAAACAGGGACAGTAATAGTACCAACCTCACTGGGTTCTTGTAAAGACCAATGAGCTTACAGAGGTCTTACTGCCTGGCCTGCTGTGAGGTTTCAACAAGTGTCAACAGCATTATTGTTGTAGTTGTGGATTGCCATGAGGATTATATGAAATACTCTATTTGGAATTCCTGCCACACTTGGGAATTATTATTACAATCCTTAGTATTGCAGGGAGGACTTGTTTTTAACCACCCACATTTCTTTGGGCAGCACCCTGGTTTTTTACTATACTCTGGTGCTATTCAATAGAACTTTCTATGATCACAGAAATGCTCCATAATCTGTGCTGTCCATTATAGCAGCCATTAGCCAAATGTAGCCATTGAGCTCTTGAAATGTGGCTAGTGCAACTGAGGGTTGAAATTTTAGTTTTAATTTTATTTAACTTTAATTTAAATAGCCACCCTAGCCTCCTGTTTCTCTCTGTTCCTACTCCTGTCTAATCACTTCAATTGCCTTTAGGCACAAAGCAAATCCATCTGTAGGGACTCTAGTGAATGTCTCCACAGTCATATTAAATTTTGAATAACGTCATTTTCTACATAGTGTGTTCTTGATAAATGATAAATTATACTCCCACCATTAATAATGTAAAAACAAACTGGATATGTTCCCAATGTCAAGCTTCTCCACTAAGTCTGGCTTTCCACAGCATTTTGTAAACTTGCATGAGAAGAATTTAATAATCTTTTCAAAAAACATTTGGCAGCTTAGTTTAAAAGGCTGCTTTATCAAGCCCCATGTTGAGCATAGAGCTTACTTTAAAATGAATGAATGAATGAGTGAATGAATGAATAGCTGCTTTACAGATCTGGAATGAAAAGGGAGTACTTCTCCCTCACAGTACACAACAGGGTAATTCTTGATCTGCTCTGATTCTGTGTTGTTGTGTCAATTCTGTACTTTCCTGTGGACTTTTGCTCATAGTCACCTCTGAGCCTCAGGCTGACATCCTTCACCCACCACACCTGTTTGGTGTTGAGTCAAAACTTGACTAGGCTCCCTGAGAGCAGCCACTGAGTAACTCAGAGCCAATGGCTCACCCAGAGGTGAGTCCATAACTCATGTTCCAGGTTTCAGGGTCCCTGCTTCTCTTCCCTGTTATAAGGCCAATCTTAACTTCAGGTTCTAGATAAATCACCTGACCCTTATATAAAAAAAAAAGCTATAAAACCAAAACCAGTTTTGGTTAGGTAAGCCTGGCTCTTCCCTCTCCTGGGGAAAGGCTGCCACCTGCTGTAATACATCAGCATTGGGCTTTTCCAAGGTCACTGAACAACTACTTCCTCTATTCAAGTGAATGTATGCACAACCACACCTGCCTTCCCCTCCGGTGTGTCAAGAATGTAAAGAGGAGGGCAAACCATTAGGCATTCCAAAACTGAAGGGCAACAAAGCAAACTCATCCATATGAATGGTGCCCAGAAGGAATTGGCATCTCTCTCTGAATGTGAGAGCGTTCATTCTTCACCACTCAGCAACACTATTTTTTCAAGTTAGCTCATAGCAACCTTCATAAAATCTCTGTTGTTAAGAGGCTTATTATTTCCTCGATCCTTCCAGTTCTATGTATCTTTATCTATTCTTCACAGCCCTAGAAAGTCTTTGGTAGGAGAAAGGATGAGAAGAGAATAAAAATTGATAGTTTATAGGGCAGTATCCCTGAGCCTTGTACTCTGACTTTCTTCAAAAACCCTAAAACTCAGGGCGCCTGGGTGGCGCAGTTAAGCGTCCGACTTCAGCCAGGTCACGATCTGGCGGTCCGTGGGTTCGAGCCCCGCGTTGGGCTCTGGGCTGATGGCTCAGAGCCTGGAGCCTGTTTCCGATTCTGTGTCTCCCTCTCTCTCTGCCCTTCCCCCATTCATGCTCTGTCTCTCTCTGTCCCAAAAATAAATATAAAAAAAAAAAAAACGTTGAAAAAAAAAAAACCCAAAACTCAATGAAATACTCTGTAGTCACGAGAACTGCTGCTGCTATACATGACATGGTTGAATCTTAGAAGCATAGTGTTAAGTGAAGTAAGCCAGACACCAAACAATAGAATAGATATTTATTACTTATTTGTATATAAATATATATATTTGTATGGAAATAAATATATATTATATATATTTATATATATAAAGTTTGCAATGTAATTTTATGTATATAAAGTTCAAAAACAGACAAAATTAAATGAAGCTGATATTGGTTAACTATGGGGGTGGGGTAGTGGTGGGATATAGGACATACTACCCAGAAATGTGGCATCTTGGCGTAATGAATATTTTAAAAGCTGAAAGAATTCGAGAAAAAGAGCAGGAAGGTCACTCTGACCTCCCCCTCATCACTCCCCCTTCTCCACTGAAACAGGTCATAAAACTCATGTGACAAGTGCCCTCCCTATACCCAGAGGAAAGATTCATCCTTATCTAGGAAGACAAGGAGATGCCAAGAAGAATTCTAAGAACTAGGCCTTGCTAAGTTTCTCCCAGTTCACTGTAATTACCTCATACTCCTTAACCTATCATAGTCCTCCATAACTGTCCAGTCTTCAGCAAACCCAGCATAAAAATACATAGCTCTGTTTCCTTGGGTCTTTACTTCCTTATGAAGGCTTCAATAAGTCATGTAAAACTTCTACTAAATAAATTTTTATGTTTTTCTCCTGTTAATCTGTCCTTATAAGTTTATTTTTTTTTAATGTTTATTCATTTTTGAGAGACAGAGTGTGAGTGGGGGAGAGGCAGAAAGAGAGGCAGACACAGAATCAAAGCAGGCTCCAGGCTCTGAGCTGTCAGCACAGAGCCTGACATGGGGCTCTAACTCACAAACCATGAGATCATGCCTTGAGCCCAAGTCAGATGCTTAACAGACTGAGCCACCCAGGCGCCCCTGTCTTTGTAAGTTTAATTTTCAGACCCAGTCAGGTACCCTAAGAGGGTAGAGGAAAACCTTTTCCTCACCTTCAGCAGTAATCTGGAAAGGACATAAAGGGACTCCTGGAGTATTTGTAATGTTCTATTTTTTGACATGAGATATAGTTACATGTTTTCATTTTGTGAAAATTAGTTTAGCAATGAATTTTAAGGCATGTATGATACACATCAATAAAAAAATCCTTACTTGTTAAAGAAACTAAAGTATTCATGAGTAAAATAATATGATACCTGAGTTTTTTTTTCCTTAGAAAACTTCAGAAAAATAACTGGGTATGGGATAGATGAAACAAAAATATAGAATTTAAAAAAAAATTTTTTTTACATTTATTTGTTTTTGAGAAACAGAGTGAGACAAAGCGTGAGTAGGGGAGGGGCAGAGAGAGAAGGAGACACAGAATCTGAAGCAGGCTCCAGGCTCTGAGCTGTCAGCGCAGAGCCTGATGCGGGGCTCAAACCCATGAACTGTGAGATCATAACCTGAGCCGAAGTTGGACTCTCAACCGACTGAGCCACCGGGTGCCCCAAAAATATAGAATTTAATAATTTTTTAAGCTGTAGGATAGATACATGAAAGTACATTATTCTATTTTCTCTCCTTTTGTGTATTTGAATGTTTTTATAATAAAAAGTTTTAAAAATCATGGGTGAAATTTTAATCTTACTGTAGAGAACAACATAAAACCCAAAGTCATAAATGGGAAAAAACGATGAGGCTTCCACATCCATTCCAGCCCCTTCCTTCCATTGTAAAGGCTGTAAAATAAAATGCTGGCTTTGCTAGCCCACTGGCATTGAGCCCCTATGTGACCTAATGCTAGTAACCGAGGTGCAGGCAGAAATCATACATTATAGCTACATAAATAAATAATACAAATCAAAATAACAGTGAGGTATCTTTTTTCACCTGTTGGATTGATAAAGATCAAAGAGATTGTTAATACAAAATGTTGACAGTTTGAGAACACAGTAGTTGTTTTTCACTATTGGTGGAAATCTAAGTTTATATAAAATATTATGAAAGGGTAATTTGGAAATATCTATCAAAATTGTCCTGAAAGCAAAAGCAACATTTAAGTGGTAAGAATGGGCATGGATTTGTCATGATGACCATCGGATGTTATATGGAAGTGTTGAATCACTATTTTGTACACCTGAAACTAATATAACACTGTATGTTAACTAACTGGAATTAAAATAAAAACCGAAACTAAAAAAAAATTTTTTTAAGTGGGCAGAGAGGGATGCCTGCGTGGCTCAGTTGGTTAAGCTTCCGACCTTTGATTTCAGCTCAGGTCATGATCTCAAAGTTCATGAGATCAAGCTCCATGTCGTGATGACAGCATGAAGCCTGCTTGGGATCCTCTTTCTCTCTCTCTCTCTCTCTCTCTCTCTGCCCCTCCCCCTGCTCATATGCACACATGTGTGCATCCTCCCTCTCTCTCTCTCTCTCAAAATAAATAAATAAACTTAAAAAGAGTGGGCATGGAAAGGAGGCAACAGTTATAAGAGTCTATGTAGAATCAAAGTTAGTTAATTATATGACTGACTAACTATGGAGAAAAGGCTCCAAAATTACTAAGGACAGTAACAGAAATAGGGAGTCAGGAGGAGACACTTGTGTGGTGGAGGAGATAAACTTTCTTTTTCTCCTACCTACTGGCAAAGATTTTTTTTTAATTTTTTTATGTTTATTTATTTTTGAAAGAGAGAGAGACAAAGTGCAAGTAGGGTAGGGGCAGAGAGAGAGGGAGGCACAGAATCCGAAGCAGGCTCCAGGCTCTGAGCTGTCAGCACAGATCCTGACATGGGGCTCGAACTCACGAACTGCGAGATCATGACCTGAGCCAAAGTTGGACATGTAACTGACTGAGCCACCCAGGTGCCCCGAAGATTTTCAAAAATAACTTAGTTTGGCAAAGTTGTAGAGAAATGGATACTTGTCATATGGTGTCCATATAAGTGATTACAACTTCTGGAAGACAATTTTACAGTATATAGCAAAAACCTAAAAAATGTTAGGCTTATTAAGCCATCAATTCCAATTCTACCTGAAGAATGTATGTAAACATTTCTTACTTAATTTTTTCCCATCAAAGTCCTATATGGACATGCTACTAAAAAAATTAATTATTTTAAAAGACATATAAGGATGCAGTGGGACCTCTGCTCCATCTCGTATCCATGCTGCTCTTGAGAGGCTACCACTTTCAACCTCTAGCTACTTTATCTATCATTTACCTCTTTGTGTTTAAATAATTTGTTAGTTCAGCTATTTCTTCTTTCCTTCCTTTTCTTTCCTTCCTTATTTTTTTGGGGGGGGGGATACTTGATGCACAATGTTTCTTTAGTTTCAGTTGTATAACATAGTGATCCAACAAGTTTATACATTATGCTGTGCTCACAAGTGTCCCTACTATCTGTCACCATACAACACGATTACAGTATCATTGATATATTCCTTATGCTGTGCCTTTTATTCCTTTTACTTTTTCATTCCATAACTGGGAGCCTGTATCTCCTATTCCCCTTCACCCATTTTGTCTGACCCCCTCCACACTTCCCCTCTGGTAACTATGAGTTTGTTCTCTGTATTTATAGGTCTGATTCTGCTTTTGTTTGTTTATGTATTTGTTGGTTGTTTTAGATTCCACTTGAGTGAAGTCACATGGTATTTGTTTTTCTCATATGACCTATTTCACTTAACATAATACCCTCTAGGTCCACCCATGTTGTCTCAAATGGCACAATCTCATCCTTTCTTAAGTCTACATAATGTTCCATTGTGTGTATGTATGTGTATATATATACCATATCTCCCTTATCTATTCGTCTATTCAATGGACACTTAGGCTCCTCTCATAGTTGGCTATTATAAATACTGCTACAATAAATATAGGGGTGAATATATCTTTTCAAGTTAGTGTTTTTATTTCCTTCAGGTTAAATACCCAATAGTGGAATTATTGGATCATGTAGTATTTCTAGTTTTAATGTTTTGAGGAAAAATTATACACTTTTCCACAGAGGCTGTACCTATTTACATTCCCACCTGTAGTGCCTGAGGATTCCTTTTTATCTATATCTCTATATCTCTATCTCTATATCCTATATCTCTATATCCTCTCTATATCTCTATCTATATATATAGATATATATCTATATCTCTATATTCTGTATATCCTCTCTATATCCTTTTTCTCTATATCCTCACCAACACTTGTTTTTTCTTGTGTTTTTTATTTTAGTCATTCTGATAGGTGTGAGGTGATATCTCATTGTGGTTTTGATTTGTGTTTCCCTAATGACTAGTGATGTTGAACATCTTTTCATGTGTCTGTTGGCCATCTGTATGTCTTCTTTGGAAAAATTTCTGCTCAAGTCCTCTGCCCACTTTTTAATTGTATTGCTTATTGTTGTTGTTGGTGGTGGTGGTGTTTTGGTGTTGAGTTGTATAAGTTCTTTATATATTTTGGATATTAACCCCTTATTGGATATGCCACTTGCAAATATCTTCTCCCATTCAGAAGTTTACCTTTTGTTTTGTTGATGGTTTTCTTTGCTGTGCAAAAGCTTTTTATTTTGATGTAGTCCCAATAGTTTATTTTTGCTTTTGTTTCCCTTGCCTTAGGAGACATGTCTAGTAAAATGTTGCTATGGCTAATGTCAGAGAAGTTACTGCTGTTTTTTCCTAGGATTTTTATGGTTTCAGATCTCTCATTTAGGTCTTTACTGTTCACCTATTTTTTGATTTATCAACTGAAAACATCCTGTTATGATAGTTGAGGATTTAGCTCTTTCCCACCTCCTCCCACTATGGTTTTATCATAATCTTTAAATGTCACACAGCTAAACTTTTTGCAAAATCATCTTAAGGTAAAAATGTGATTAATTCAGTAGTCAATATTTACATAATTATGAATATAAAGACTTCCAAGTGTCAAATGGCTAGCAATATATTTTTTCAAACCTACAAACACAAAACCAGGAAACCATTTATTGGTTCTTTTTTTTTTTTCTCAAAAAAAAAAATCCCTGTCCTCTTTTTTTTATTATTTTATTAAAGTATAGTTAATGCACAATGTTACATCAGGTTACAGCAGAGTGATTTGACAAGTCTATGCTATGCTCACCACAAGTGTGATGATGCTCACCATCTGTCCCTCTGTCCCCTTGATCTATCTAATCAGCACTGGCTGTGCCCTTGGCTTTGAGGCTCCAGGACTTCATCTCTCATCCTCTAGCTCAGCTCTCCCATTTTCTGCACTCTGTCTTCTTTCTCAGCTGACTCTTATATCTCTTAAAGGTCTTTATTCCTTCTTCACTCTGTATTAGTGGTTGGATACAAAATTCTTAGCAAAACACAATTTCACTTCAGAATGTTGAAGATAGTATTCCGTCATGTTTCTAGAATGGAATGATGCTGTTGAGAAGCCTAAAGTTATTGTTTTTCCTTCTTCTTTTTTTTTAATGGTTTGTTTCCCCTTCATTTTGATGCGATCATTTTCCCCCCTTTAGAAGCTTTAATGATCCTTAATCTCAGTGCTCTGATATTTCATCATCATGTCCTTGTAATGGGTCTTTTTCATTCATTGAGCTGGATATTTCAACCTAGAGATTCATGTTCTTCAGATCAGATCAGTTTTCTTGGATTTTGTCTGTAATTTTTTCCTCCTTCATTTTTGTTCTATACTCTCTGGAACTCTGGATGAAAAATGGAATTTCTGCTTGATGTTTGTTAAGTTGCTTACATTTTTCTCTTATTTTCCATCTCTTTGTCTTCTTGTTTGACTTTCTGGGAGGTATCTTCAGTGTTCTCCTAAACTTCTTTTGGATTTTTTTATTTCAGTGGTTATATTTTTAATTTTCTTTTCTTTTTTTCTTTCTTTTTTTCTTTTTTTAGGTAATCTCTATGCCCAATACAGGGCTTGAACTCACAACCCCAAGGTCAAGAGGTGCACTCTCTACCCACTGAGCCAGCCAGGTGTCCTTATATTTTTCATTTTCAAATGCTTTTTTAAAAAGGGTTTTTTTCTTCTACGTCTCACATCATGTCTGTTTCCTCTGAGTTCTTTTTTTGTTTGTTTGTTACCTCTGACATTGTGGAGTTTTCTTAATTTTCTGGTGATTCTTGGGTCTCTGTTCTTTTTGTGCCTGAGAAAAATCAACTAAGAAAGTAAATTGAAAGCCCTTGCCAGGATGAGGAGGCAGGTCGAATGGTGGGCTTCTGTTGGCTGATCATTTGGTACACTAGCCTTTTTTACTGGCTGATTACCAAATGTCAGTATGTGAAAATATTTTTTTCTGAGGGTATTTAGTTTCTCCATTAAAGAATTCTCCATTCTCCTGTCTTAAACATTTTGTGAGCAAAGTATAGAAATGGACTTGAGTAACATTGACGTTAGTACTACATACCGAATTTGTTTGTATATTTAGGTTGGTGCAACCAAGGAAATTCAGGTTACATGTGTGTAACATGTATACCCACATTAAATAAATCATCTGGAAATACATATACCAAAAATTTAAAGTCGTTATCTCTTAGTGTGGGTTCATAAGTGATTTTCATTTTCTTCTTTCTACAAAATTAGTATGTAATTTTTAAGATTATTTAAGTTAAACTAAATCATACGAAACAAGCCAAGTTTTAATGTTTATTTATTTTAAGAGAGAGAGAGACAGAGCACAAACAAAGGAGGGGCAGAGAGAGAGAAGGAGACACAGAATCTGAAGCAGGCTCCAGGCTCTGAGCTGTCTGCACAGAGCCCAATGCAGGGCCCGAACCCACGAACTGTGAGATCATGACCTGAGCTGAAGTCAGATGCTTTACCAACTGAGCCACCAGGCACCCCAAACAAGCCAATTTTTTAAAAGGACACAACATTTCAACAGATATTTTACCAAAGAAGATATATAGATAGCAAATAAGTACATGCAAAGGTACACAATATCTTTGGTCATTAGGGAAATACAAATTAAAACTACAGTGAAATACCACTACGCACTCACTAGAATGGCTTTTGAAAACTAAACTTATAGTAGGGGCATCTGGTTGGTTCAGTCAGTAGAGTATACAACTCTTGATCTCAGGGTCGTGAGTTTGAGCCCCATGTTGGGTATAGAGTTTATTTAAAAATAAATAGATGCTCGTGAGTGGCTCAGTTGGTTAAGCGACCAACTCTTGATTTTGACTCAGGTCATGATTTCACGGTTCATGAGTTCAAGCCCTACGGTGGGCTCTGTGCTGACAGCGTAGAGCCTGCTTGGGATTCTCTCTCTCTCTCTCTCTGCCCCTCCCCCACTCATGCTCTCTTTCTCTCTCACTCTCAAAATAAATAAATAAACATAAATAAAAATAAAAACAAAGCTTACATTACCTAGTGCTGGTTAGGATGCTAGTTAGAGCAGTTCTTTTTTTTTTTTTCTTTTTTTTTTTTAATGTTTATTTTTGAGAGAGAAAGAGACAGAGTGCGAGTGGGGGAGGGGCAGAGAGAGGGAGATACAGAATCTGAAGCAGGTTTCAGGCTCTGAGCTGTCAGCGCAGAGCCTGACACGGGGCTCCAACCCATGAACTATAAGATCATGACCTGAGCCAAAGCCGGATGCTTAACTGACTGAGCCACCTAGGTGCCCCTAGAGCAATTCTTATACATTATAAATGGGGATGCAAATGCAGCAACTTTGGAATGCAGTTTGGCAGTTTTTATGAAGTTACACACTTACCATATGACCACCATAATCCCACTCCTAGCTAGATATTTATCCAAGATAAATAAAAGTATATGTTCACACAAAAATCTGTTCGTGAGTATTTATAACAGGTTTATTCACAATAGCCCAAACCTGGAAACAACACAAATCTCCTTCAACTGTAATACTTCTATACCGTGGAATGAAACTCAGCAATCAAAACAAGTGAACTATTGATACCTCAACAATATGGATGAATCTCAAATGCATTATGCTAAGTGAAAGATGCCAGACTCAAAAGCCTTTATGTTTTCTGATTCCCGTTAGATGACATTCTGGAAAAGGCAAAACTATAGGAACAGAGAACAGATTGGTGGTTACCAAGGATTTGGGGCAAGGGGATGGAATAACAAAGGGACAGCATGAGGGAATTTTCTGAATGATGGCACTGTTCTGTCTCTTGATTATGTGACTCTCTGCTTTTGTCAAAATTTATAATGCTATGCATCAAAAGAGTGACTTTTATTGTGTGTAAATAAATATTTTAAATATATTAAACTATCTCTTTGTGTTGACACCAAAACAAAATAAATAAGGAGGAGTTAAGTATTTCAAAAGGATCCTGTACATGCTTCCACTAAATAGCAAGACTCCTCTGGCATTAAAATATAATTAAATGTATAGGGGCACCTAGGTGGCTCAGTTGATTAAGCATCCAACTTTGTCTCAAGTCATGACCTAGTGGTTTGTGAGTGTAAGCCCCACATCCTGCTTGCTGCTGTCAGCTTCAGATCCTCTGCTCCTCTCTCTCTGCCTCTCTCCTGCTCTAAATACATACATACATATATAACAACATATATACATTAAAAAATAAAATATAATTAAATTTATAAAATTAATTCATATGAAGATTTTAGAACATATCTATAGTATGTTGTCTGAATATTAGCAATTCTTAGCCCATGAAGCCGTAAGAATTGCATCTTTTGCCTTTGAAAAGATAAGACGTTGGTCAAAGAGAATCTGGATAAGACACAGTTACATCAATGCAACTCCATCCCTACTATCTCATTCATTAAATATATGTTTATATGGGGCACCTGGGTGGCTCGATCAGTTAAGTGTTCTACTTCAGCTCAGGTCACGATCTTATGGTTCGTGAGTTCAAGCCCGGCATCATGCTCTGTGCTGACAGCCTCAGAGCCTGGAACCTAGCCTGTTTCAGATTCTGTGTCTCCCTCTCTCTCTGCCCCTCCCCTACTCATGCTCTGTCTCTCTCTCTCTCTCAAAAAATAAATAAACATTAAAAAATTAAAAACACATGTTTATAATTATTTACAAATATTTGTTGGTTGCTTACTAATAAGGAAGAGATGATAATGTAGAAAATACAGAGACAAATCATAAGTCTTATGCTTAAGGTCCAGTAGGGGAAACAAACCACATAATGTATACCTGTATTACAAAGCAGAAAATGACTAGTGTGGCATGAAGTGTGGAAGAGTGATAAAGAGTAGAGGTTTGTTTTTTCTTAGTAGTGAGGTCAGAGATCACTTCTGGAGTTTGTATATATAGAGCTGGGGGTGGGGAGTGTTAGAAAGGGCCCAGGGAAGGTAAATCAAAGAATGGAGAAAAACAAAACAAAATTAAAAAAAAACCAGAGATTTTTTTTTTTTACAAATATGAGAAATAGCTGTGAACACACCAGCTATCATCCTTATCATTGTCATCATCATCTAAACAGATTTGTTATATTGACTGTTTTGCTCACCACACTAATTTGCTGCCAACCTTATTTATTATAATAGCTATTCTTGTATTCTTCCAGTGGAATTTTCAGTGTTAGCTGCAAGTTCCTGTGTTCTAATCACTGGAAACTTGATTTTGTTGAGTTTGTCATTAAATGTTAATAAGTATGATTACTCAGTTTAAAAGAATACATCTTGGGACGCCTGGGTGGCGCAGTCGGTTAAGCATCCGACTTCAACCAGGTTACTATCTCGTGGTCCGTGAGTTCGAGCCCCGCGTCAGGCTCTGGGCTGATGGCTCAGAGCCTGGAGCCTGTTTCCGATTCTGTGTCTCCCTCTCTCTCTGCCCCTCCCGCATTCATGCTCTGTCTCTCTCTGTCCCAAAATAAATAAATAAACGTTGAAAAAAAAATTAAAAAAAATAATACATCTTACTTCAGCCTTTTTCTCCATTCCTGCCTTTGCCATTGCAAATAGTACCCCTTAAAAATGCTGCATGAAATCATTTATTTCTCTGGTATTTCCATTATTATTAAACTTCATTTTAAATTATGTTGTTCCTGTCTCTTTCAACCAGATTAAAAGGATGAACAGATCAATTTTCACATGCCCTCTGTAACTGGAATTTTTAGTACTTCAATCATGTCCCTTTATATTCTTTTCACTTTTGCAGGCTAAGTAATCACATTGTGTCAGTTGCTGCAGCGAAACTTGAAACCTGATCAGTGAAGAAGCTTGTAATTTAACAGAAAACAAGGCATACCAGGATCTTCTGCTCCAGATATACTTTGAGGATTCTAGTCTCTTTTTGAAAATGCCCTGACATTCCTGGTTAGTTTAGTTGTTACAATTCTTGCCCTAAACAAGTTTGTAAAGTTACTGGTTTTTTAAGGAATATTATACTTAACAACTCCTAGGCAACTCACTGTATAGTCTTATAACAGTGCTTAACCATACATAATTTGTGGAAAATGATATGTGCTGGGTAAATGACTTTTCTGGCTAAGCCCTTTTATCTTTCTCTTTGCATGACTCAGAATTTTGAGTTGCTTCATTTCTAGAAATGATGCCGTTATTGAGAGGAAGACACATGCTGCTAGTTGCTGTTTTGAACACACCCTTGACAATGTTTTGGTATTGTTGTCATTTGTCTCTTTTTACTAAGGACAAATAAGGACAAGTTCCCCCCCACCCCCCGCCCCCTGCCCTGTGTGTGTGTGTGTGTGTGTGTGTGTGTGATTGGAGATGGCAGTTAATGCCAGTTTGAGGTTTCACTGTTAGCAGACTAAATTATCTCAGCTCTAGAAACACCCGAAATAAATTCCCTTATTTTTCTTCTCATAGTCACTAGTCCTTCTAAACTAAATATTATTCACAAAGCTATATCTGTCAACTCTTTGTGAAACCATGCCATTAACAGCTATCAAAAGCCTCTTCTATACTTCAGTTTGCCAACTCAATAGCTGGTGGTTCTGAATGCGTAAAGTCCCCTTGAATGTCAAGAGAGAACACAGGCTATGGGATATGAGGAGGATATGGGATATGAGGGCACATTTGATAGTGATTTGCACAGTCATAAGCCCTAGACAGTAAGGAAAATGGGTGGCATACCAAAAAGGCACCAGTATCAGCATTAATTCCTCAAAATTCTTTTAAGTTTACCATGCACAAGCCACGGAGAAGACAAACCGTCATGTAGTAGTCTACTATGGAGACTAAGAGGTCCACTAATAGGGGTGCCTATCTGGCTCAGTCAGAAGAGCTGTGACTCTTGATCTTGGAGTTGTGGGTTCAAGCCCCACATTGGGTGTAGAGATTACCTAAAAAAAAAAATATTAAAAAAAAAAAGAAGAGGTCCACTAATAGCTTGAATGGGAGCTAGTATGTCATAAATACCATGTTCATGGTTCAGGAAATAAATGATTATGACATTTAATAAAAGAGATGACATCTGAGTTGATTTTTGAAGAAGGGATAAGATTTGAATAGGTGAAGGAAAACCAAGTCTGTTCAGGGGTAGTAAGGAAAGATGCATGAGGTGAATAATGACACAAAGGCTTAGACAGGCAGGTAGGATCAAATTAGGGAAAACTTTTGCAAGTCACAGTTTGAACCTCATTCCAAATAAATGAACGTTTTCAACCAAGTCATTGGCCAAGAGCCCAGACTTTGGCATTAGATAGATTGAAGCCCAAATCCTGATTCCACTTACTTTGTGTGATCTTGAGCAAGTCACTTACCCTACCTCTCCAAGCAGGAGGTTAATAATCTCTATCTCACAAGGCTGTTATCAGGATTAAATGCAATTAAAACATGAAACACTCATTCATTCAGAAAATATTTATTGACCCTCCACCATGTATGTCCCAGGCAATGAGCTTTGTACTGGTGATACAGAGATAATGGACAAAACCCTGTCCTCAAGGAACTCATGAGGCAATGGAAAAGACAGGTAAATAAACAGAAAATTACAATACAGTGTAAGTGAGCAAAATTAGAGGAACTAAGTAACTCAGATCAGAGAAGAGGATGGTAAAGAAAGCTTACAGGGGAAGCCGTCCCTTAGGCACCTGAAAGTAGCCTCTTAGAGGTGAACTGAAATATAAGTCATTTTGCAAGGTCTGATTATTTTTATTAATCTTGACATTACATGGTAGTTTCTATCAAAAACAAACAAAACTCTAAATGGATTTTTGTTATTTTCTGTTTAGTTGGTTGTTTTGGGCTTATTTCTTTTCTTCTTTTTGTTATTTAATTTAATTTAATTTAATTTAATTTAATTTAATTTAATTTTAATCCCAGTATAATGAACATATGGTGCTATATTAATTTCAGGTATACAATATGGTGATTCAACGATTCCATACATTACCCAGTCCTCATCACAAGTGAACTCCTTAGTCCCTATCACCTAGTCTATCCATCCCCCCTCCACCTCCCCTCTGGTAACCATCAGTTTGTTCTCTATAGCTAAAGGTCTGTTTCTTGGTTTGTCTCTCTCTTTCTCTTTATTTCCTTTGCTCATTTTGTTTGTTTCTTAAATTCCACCTATGAGTGAAATAATTTGGTATTTGTCTTTCTCTGACTGACTTATTTCACTTAGCATTATACTCTGTGGTTGCATCCCTGTTGTTGCAAATGGCAGGATTTCATTCTCTTTTATGGCTGAATAATATCCCATTGTATATACATACCACATCTCCTTTATCCATTTATCTGTTGGTG
Source organism: Prionailurus bengalensis (assembly GCF_016509475.1). Lineage (NCBI taxonomy): Eukaryota > Metazoa > Chordata > Mammalia > Carnivora > Felidae > Prionailurus > Prionailurus bengalensis. The sequence continues at coordinate 81,887,661 of NC_057354.1, read as the reverse complement.
GATACTTGGGCTGCTTCCATAATTTGGTTTTTATAAATAATATTGCTATAAACATAGGATATTTACCCCAAAAAATACAAAACCAGTGATTTAAAGGGATATTTTTTGGGCTTATTACCACAGCAAAGTGGTAAGGGAGAGTACCCTATTTCTCAGCTAACAAAAGGTAAGAACAGAGTCCATTTGAATCACATTAGCAGTGCAAGAAACAAGCCTGAAGCACGTGTGATAAAATTAAAGAGATTAAGGGGAAGTTGACCTAAAACAAAGTAGCAAATCTGGGCTTTCACTTTTAGGAGACCCATTGTGGAAATTTGCTGGGTTTTCAGCCTATATTTATTTCCTCTTCTGAAATGGTGCCCCAGTTTTGTTTTTGTTTTTTTTTTTTTTTCTGGGGAACCACATCTTTCCTCATTCTTATTTTATGTGTTCTGGTTAAATGGACTCCATTTCATTCTGGCTTCAGGATTGGCTATGATTCAGGTCCAGCCAGTTAGAGCCTCACATTGGTCACGGTGTTTGAATGGATGTATCATCACCCAATCAGATCCAAAGGGAGGCAATCTGGGACTTTTGCTGAGCTAGTAAAACTGTGCCTTGGCTTCTACCGGTTTGAAGGTTGTAGACTGGGAGCTGCTGGCAGTCATCTTCCTATCACTGCCCACCACTCCAAGCCTGAGACTGAAGCCAGATAACATTGAGAGCAGAGATCCTCACAGTAGAGTATAAAGTCCATGAGGGCAAGAAGCTTGGCTTTATTTTTAAATCTTTTTCATTGATACATCACTCACATGGGGAGCAGGGAGGCACAAAACAAATGTTTGAGTAAAAAATTCTTGTAAAGTGAATACACGTATTTACTCCTCCCAATCACTACCCCCTCTCTCCTCTTGACCAATAGCACCATAGATCTGAGTTTTTGGATTTTATATAAATGGAATTATATAGTATACATTCTTGAGTGGCTTCTGTCACTCAACTTTATTGTAAATGTCTTTGCTGAACATACATATACACACCTTTTTTTTTTTTAACACATGCATTTCTATTGGATATACTTCTAAGAGTAGAATTGCTAGGTTACAGAGTGCACATATGTTTCACTCTAGAAGATATTGCCAAACTATATTCCATGGTAATTGCAACAACTTACTCTTCTACCCTTATATGTACCTGTTGCTCCATATCCTAGGCATCATTTGGTATTTTCAGTCTTTTAAATGTGAATGTGTAGTATATCATATTGCGTTTTTCTAACCAATGAGGTTGTATACATTTTCTTATGGCTATTTGGATATCCTTTTTTGTGAAATGTCTGTTTATCTGGCCATTTTTCTATTGAGTTTAGTGTCTTTTCTTTTTTAATTTGTAGGAAGTTAAAAATTTTTTTATATTTAGTTACTACACCTATACCATACCATATTATACTGGAGTCTTATAATAAAACCTGGTAACTGGTAGAGTATGTGCTCCTACCGTGTTCTTTATAAAAGTGTTTGTCTATTTTTGGCCTTTTGCATTTCCACATATATTTAAATTTTTTTAATGTTTATTTATTTTTTGAGAGACAGAGAGACAGAGCATGAGTTGGGGAGGGGCAGAGAGAGGGAGACACAGAATCCAAAGCAGGCTCCAGGCTCTGAGCTATCAGCACAGAGCCCAATGAGGAGCTGGAACTCATAAACTGGGAGATCATAACCTGACCCGAAGTCAGATGCTTAACCAACTGAGCCACCCAGGAGCCCCTCCATGTACATTTTAGAATCAGTTTACTATTTTCTGAAAATGCACCTGTTGGGATATTCACTGGGATTGCATTGAATCTATAAGTTGATTTGGAGAGATTGACATACTTTACAACACTGAAACTTCTAATCCATGAGCAATGTACAAATTTCCATTTATTTATCTTTAATTTCTCTCAATAAATTCTCTACTTTTCTGTGCAGGGGTTGGTCTTGCATACTTTCATTAGATTTATTCCTCGGTATTTGGTACTTTTGGGCAATTGTAAATGGTAATATATTTTTTTAATTTTCTGCTTGTTACTCATATATAGAAAAACTATGGAATTTTTGTATAATGACTATATATATTGGTTTTCTATGGCTGCATAAGAAAGTACCATAACTTTCAAAATATCTTAGAAAACAAATTTATTATCTTACAGTTTCCACGAAGCAGTAGTTGAAATGCTAGTTAGCTAGATCTTCTGCTCAGATTCTCATTAAGCTAAAATCAAGGTGTCTGCAGGGCCTATGATCTCATTGGAGGCTGAGGGTCCTCTTCCAAGCTCCCTGATTATTGTTGTGAGGTTCCTCTTTCATGCTGGCTGTCATCTAGCAGCCACTCTGACTCTGGGAGGCCACTGCAATTTCCTGTCATGTAGCCCTCTCTCTCTGAAAAATGGCATTTTTGTTTCTTTAAAGCAGGAGACCAGTTGTTTTGTATCAAGTATCTCTGATTTATGACATCTTTGACCTCTAAACTCTTTTAAAAGTACTTACCTGACTATGTAGGGCCATTAGGATGATCTCCCTTTTAAGGAATTCAGGTTCAACTGATCTTAATTATATCTGCAAAATTCCTTCACCATTGCCATATACCATAACGTAATCATGCAAGTGAAATCTTATCATATTCACAAGTCCACCCACACTTAAAGGGAGGGGATTACATAGGGAATGTACATCAGGGGGCAGGAATCTTGGGGGATGCCTTAGAATTCTACCTACCACATTTTGTATCCAGCAGACTTACTGGTTAATTAATTCTACTAATATATGTTAGTACACAGTTATATTATCTAAACATTATAACGGTTTTATTTCTTCCCAATTTTTATATTATTAAAATTTCTTCCTCTTAACTTACTGCACTGGCTAGAACCTCCAGTACAACGCTAAAATGAAGGAATGAAAGTGGGCTTGCTCATATTTTACATCATTATATTTCCAGCCACTTAAAATAGAGTATGAGGCATGGTAGCTTTTCAATAAATATTCTTAAATGAATAAATGGATGGCAGCAAAGCTGGTTGTGGGGGCGGGGGAGAAGAATTGGTTCTTGATCATTTGAGCCTTTAAATCTCATCATGTCCTAAGTCATCCTTAACCGCAGACTTTTTAATGACATGATGGCAATAAATGGCAATAAATTACTCCCTCCTCTTTTTATTGTTGCCCAAGCCAGACTTTTTGGTCAAGTTCAACCAAAATTTTAATTTATATCAGATCTCTCAGGGAGCCTGGGTGGCTCAGTCGGTTAAGCGTCTGACTTCAGCTCAGGTCATGATCTCCCGGTTTGTGAGTTTGAGCCCTGCATTCGGCTCTGTGCTGACAGCTCAGAGCCTGGAGCCTGTTTCAGATTCTGTGTCTCCCTCTCTCTCTGCGCCTCCCCCACTCATGCTCTGTCTCTCTTTATATTTAGATCTTTTTTTTTTTTAATTTTTTTTTGAACGTTTATTTATTTTTGGGACAGAGAGAGACAGAGCATGAACGGGGGAGGGGCAGAGAGAGAGGGAGACACAGAATCGGAAACAGGCTCCAGGCTCTGAGCCATCAGCCCAGAGCCCGACGCGGGGCTCGAACTCACGGACCGCGAGATCGTGACCTGGCTGAAGTCGGACACTTAACCGACTGCGCCACCCAGGCGCCCCTGGATCTTTATATTAGATCTTTTGATCCATAGAATAACATGAACAAACAAATATTTGGGAGAAAAACAATGATCATGCTCGGAGAAGTTAATTATTATTATTTTTTTGAAGAGCACTTATGGAAAGTCAAACATGTTCATGTATCTACCATATTAAGAAAGTCCTCCCGGGGTGTCTGGGTGGCTTAGTCAGTTGAGCATCTGACTCTTGATTTTGGCTCAGGTCATGGAATTGAGCCCCAACATTGGGCTCCATGCTGAGCATGGAACCTGCTTGAGAGTCTCTCTCTCCTCTCTCTCAAACAAAATAAAAATTAAAAGAAAATCCTCTCTCACATCCACTTCTACCTACCACTTCATCTACCCCCACCCTTTTTTTTTTTTTTAACAACTAAGCTTCTAGCAACGGTTTATTCATCTTTTATTTTTCTGCATATAACAGTCCTCAACTCATCACAATCTGCTTCCAATTCCACCATCTACCAAATTTATCTTGCTAGGATTAGTAGTGACCTTCATGCTGCTAAATCTAATGGACAGCACACATCTTGTTTGCCATAGTTGACCATTCCTAGCTTTAAAAAAAAAATACTTCTTTTCTTTTCTGTGACTTTATAGTCTCCTGGCTTTCTTCTTATTTCTCTGGCTCCTTTTTCTAGTTTCCCTTGGTTACTTTTCCTTCTCTCAGAATCTAATCTATTAACCAGAGAAATATGATGACCACTTGGAATCAAACCAGCACTCACTGACACACATTAGTGAGCTAGTTTAATTATAAAGACAAAGCCATTTACAGAAACATTTTGTTTCCTCACTGATTTGATATATGCTGGTATATGCTTATTGTACGGATTTGTGGCCAGTTGCAGGCCCCTTTTCTTTCCATTCTCTTCCCTTCCTTTCCTTTCTCTTTTCTTCTTCTGTCTTTATACTTTCAGGAATCTCATATACATCCATCCTTTCAGTTATTAACTACATGTTGACAGCTTCTGAATTTATATCCTCGGGCCTCCCTTCTGAGGTTCCAGACTCATCTATATGTCTCCTTGATATTTCCAGGTAGCTATTACGTAGACATCCCAAGTTGGACATGTCAATTACTGAGCTTATGGTGCCAAATCTTTTTATCTTCCAAGGTCTCCTAACTCATTAAATGGTTCCACCACCCTCCCTGTTGCTAATGTTAAGAACCAAAAATCATCCCTAATATCCACCTATTTGTTAGCCCCTTTGTCCAACCAATCACCAAGTACTTTCAATTCTGTTTGCTGGGATACTGCTCAAATCTGTCTACTGTTCTTTGTCTTCAGCACTACTACCTTCACCTAACACCTGGACCTCTTGGACACTGTCTTAGTCAGCTCGGGCTGCTATAGCACAATCCATAGACTGGGTAGCTCAAAAAACAGACATTTATCTTGCGGTGAGGGAATCTGAGAAGTGCAAGATCAAGCTGTCAGCAGATTCAGTTCCTAATAAGAGCCTTCTTCCTGGCTTACAGACAGCTGCCTTCTTGCTATGTCCTCACATGGTAGAGAGAGAGTGACCTCTTTCTTCCTCTTCTTATAAGAACACTAATCTCGTCATGGGGGGTTCACCCTCATGATCCCTTCCAAACCTAATTACTGCCTAAAGGTTCTACCTCCAAATACCATCACACTTGGGATTAAGGTTTCAATCTACGAATTGGGGGCAGAGGGATACAAATATTCAGTCCATTAGAGATACAGTCCAACTGCTCGTGCCACCTTCTCTTGGTTACCTCCAGAAACTCATTCTCCACCCAGTGATCAAACTGATCTTTTAAATCTATACTTGTGTCATCTCCTTGCTCAAAGCCCTATCATAGCTTGCAATAAAATTCAAACTCCCAAATGACCAATAACTCCCTCTATGATCTGACTTTGTTCTACTTTTGTTTCATTGCATACCAGCCATATTGGCCTTTTCTCTGTTGCCTAGCTCCTTCATGCCTACTTTCTTCTGGCCATTTCCACCACGTGGGACTCTTCATGACCACTATTCCCTTTTGCTGGCCAACTCCTATTCATTTTTCAGTTTAAATCCTGCTTCCTTGGGCAAGGATTCTCTGTTCACCTAATATTAGATTACATTCACCTTTACAAGCTCTCATAAGCTTCATTTACCTTTCCATGACACGTATTCCAACTCTTGTTGAACAATTCCTGTAATTATTTGCTTAATGTCTCTCTTCTGTACTCCCTCTCCACCCCAACCCAGATTGCCAGTGCTATGAGAACATGAACTGAATCAGTCTTACTTAAGGCTAGCATCTAGGACCCAGAAACGTCCTTGATAAAAATTCACTGAGTGTGAATGGTTGTCTACTTGAGAATGAGGATGAGTGCAGGAGTTTAGGTACTATTGGTACAGAAACATTTTTCGTACCTCTTCATTATAATAAAAAATTTAGTTTTTAAAATTTTATTTTAGAGAGAGAGAGAGGGAGAGAGAGAGGGAGTGGGGGTAGGGCAGAAGGAGAGTGAGAATCTCAGGCAGGCTCCATGCTCAGTGTGGGGCTTGATCCCACAATACTAGGATCATGACTTGAGCCTAAATCAAGAGTTGGACGCTTAATCAACTGAGCCACCCAGGTGCCCCCATAATAAGAAACTGAGAATCAGAATCAGAATATTGGGCCTACCATTAAAAATAATTATGATTTGGGGCGCCTGGGTGGCGCAGTCGGTTAAGCATCCGACTTCAGCCAGGTCACGATCTCGCGGTCCGTGAGTTCGAGCCCCGCATCAGACTCTGGGCTGATGGCTCAGAGCCTGGAGCCTGTTTCCAATTCTGTGTCTCCCTCTCTCTCTGCCCCTCCCCTGTTCATGCTCTGTCTCTCTCTGTCCCAAAAATAAATAAACGTTGGAAAAAAAAATTTTTTTTAAATAAAAAATAAAAAAAAAATAAAAGTAATTATGATTTGACAAAAATTAACCTCATTCTGGGCTCAAGTAGTGAGTAACTGAGGTAGCCTTTAACTTACTAGGGCAAAACACAGGCAGCACAGGCAGGCAGTAAGGAATCAACCAGAGAGAAGAGCAATTTCCCTCTGGATGCCATTAACCAGAGAGATATGCTGACCACCTGGAATCAAACCAGCACTCAATGGCATGCATCAGTGAGCAAGTTTAATCATAAAGACAAAGACATTTATACAAGCTTTTCGTTTGCTCACTGGTTTGATATACGCTTGTTGTAGGGCTCTATGGGAAAAAAAAAACCCTATCAGTAGTCTGACTTTCAATTTGTAATAGACACAAAAATACTTATGTTTTGCAAATGTGTCCTTTATGCTCACTTTACCATTTCTTTTGCTGTGTAGACTGAACTGCAAAGTAAAGTTAATATAAACTTAGAAGAATGGAAATAGGCTTTTGCATATTTATAAGGGAGGAAAATACAAAAATAAGCTATACATTGTCTAAAATACTGCATTCTTGCAAGCAAATATGGGAACTGTCTCTTGGGGTTGGGAACTAATAATGAATACTTAAAATAATAAATTAATCTACATTGATTATTTCCTAAGTTATTAAATACTTATCACCAGGCAAAACCTTTTATACAAGATGTTTTTTTTTTTTTTCTTACAAGTAATAAGAACCTTCATATTCCATACATTAGAAAAAGCCTTAACTTTTCTTTGGAGGAGAAAGAGAATCTGATATGTTTTGGATTCAAATAATAAGTAATTTCACTTAATGTAAATTTTCACTTTTATGGTACTTTGTTGCTGTGCCATTCCCATGAAACAGTGTGGGACAAAGAGCATGAGACTAGAAGTCTCTGAACCTGGCTTCTGATTTGAATTTGCTACTATTTGAATTCTATTTTGCTACTACTAAACCATGATTTCTTTCAGCCCTTTGGATCTTCATTTCCTCGTCTGTCAAGTGAGAGTCCTCTTCAATTCCAAAAATCCTTTATTTCAACTATGTTTTCTTTCTTTGAGTGTATTTTTTTTTAAGTTTTATTTATTTTGAGAGAGACAGAGTGGGTGCATGTGTGCATGAGCCTGTGAGTGGAGGAGGAACAGAGAGAGAAAATCCCAAGCAGGCTCCTCACTGTCAGGGCGCAGAGCCCAATGCAGGGCTCAAACTCAGGAACCATGTGATCATGACCTAAGCTGAAGTCAGAGGTTTAACTGACTGAGCCACCCAGGCACCCAAAGTTTGTTTTTGTTTCATATAGAAACTTAAAAGCATGGAAGGGAAAATTACTTTTCTAAACCTAGAGTTAGATTTTTGGAAATAAGGTTTCCAGATTGAAATCAGATTCTGACTGAGAACTTTTTATTAACATTCAGGAATTCATAGAAGAGACTAGGTGAGAAAACATATATATTTTATTTCCTGATAGAATGGGAACCAGAATGACCAGACATGGGAATGCAATGGCTGTTCTAATATATTTTGGTATTCAAGAAACTCCATTATATAATTGCAATCCATTGTTATGTTAATCTTTTACTTTGGATTATATTGTGAAATTGTCCTGGTTTCATAATACTCGTTTTTTTTTTTTTCCTCTGTCTGTTTATTTTGCTTGTAAAATATCTCCTTACTGTTTTTTTTTCCTTTCTATTTAAAAATATCACATAGTGGTGTAATAATGTATATTCCTATTGCTTAAGGGGTTCCTTCTGTGATGGGTGGTGTTGAGACACAAACCCACTTAATGGAGAAAGTGGTTCTTGAGGAAACCTTTGAGAGGCCAAGTATGGCTTCTGTTTCTCTAGAAATGTATGGCTTTTTTTTTTAATGTTTACTTACTTTTGAGAAAGAGGGCGAGTGTGAGCAGGGAAGGGGAGGAGAGAGAGAAAGAGGATCCAAAGCAGGCTCCATGATGACAGTAGACAGCCAGATGTGGGGCTCCAACTCACAGACCGTGAGATCAAGACCTGAGCTCAAGTTAGCTTAACCTCCTGAGCTACCCAGGTGCCCCTGGAAATGTATAGCTTTAAAATGGCCTGTAATATTACCAGAAAGTTTTTAGGTAGAATTTCTCCTTTTCCTAGAGAAATTTTAAATAAATGGTTTTTTTCCCTAATAGATGTTTAACCATCTGTCCTTATAGTTCTACTTCATTATATAATTGCATATTTTAAAAATAATTTCATATAGTTATTACTTAAAGTACTCCAATTATAAAATAAGCTAAGACCATCATCTTTATAAATCTAACAAATTAATGTGGCTTACAAAAATCTTGAGTCCTATAACATATTGGTGGCAAATTGTTTTTAAGACATTAGACTAATTGGTTACTGATTCTGCTTATGTATAGAAAAAGTGGTTTATGTGTATAAGTACTAGTCTGTCTTCATCTTTTATTCATTATGTCAACAAGTGCTTATTGAATTCTCAACTTGCACCAGGTACTGTACCAGGTGTTGGGGGGTAATGTGGTAAAAAAAAAAACAAAAAAAAACCCCAAAAAAACAGACAAAACTCTCTGCCCTCATGGAGCTTACATGCCTGTGGGGGAAAGATAGACAATAAATAAATAAAATGTGTGTGTGGGGGGTGGTGTTAGATGACAATAAAGACTAAGGTGAAGAATAAGGCAGAAAAGTATATTGGGCAGGGTGTTGCAATGAGAAATATGGGTGTCATGGAACGTCTTCTTGAGAAGATAAAATCTGAATAAAGGCCTGAAGGACATGAGAGAGTTAGGTATTTGGACATTTTGGGGGAGAAAAGCATTCCAGGCAGAGGAAAGAGCAAGTGTAAATGCTGTGAGCCAGGAGCATGCCTGCCATGTCCCAGAAGGAGCCCAATACGACTAGAGGAGAATAAGATATGGGGAGAGCAGGAGGAGATAAAGTCAGAGAGGAAAGACTGGGATGACCTTATCTATGACCTTGTAAGGACTTATCTTTTACTATGAATGAGACAGAACCACTGGAGAGTTTCAAGCAGAAGAATGATATGATCTGACTTATGTTTCAGGAGGATCAAGCTCACTATTATGTTGAGAATAGATTGGTAGGGGACAAAGGCTAGGAGACCTTGGGCATGATCCAGGCAGGTGGGATCATTGCATTAAACACTACAGAACTCCAAGAAACATCATTCACACTGCGGTCTCTGAATGGTGCTTCCTATAACGAGCGGTGTATAATGTAGTTAGGGGCCCTATAGGCAAGATGGCTTGGACCAGGGTGGATGCAATGTGAGTGGAAAAAAAATGTTCAGTCAAGATGTATTTTGAAGGTAGAACTAATAAGATTTGCTGACATAGTAGATATGGGATATGAAAGACTCAAGTATGATTTCAAGGTCATCCATTAATTTCATGAATTATTCATATTCATTATGCCAAATACCATTTACTAAGGGGAAGTAATTCACATTTCTTTTTTAATTCAGCAAGCATTTGTTGAAAGCCTACTACATAGTATATCATCCCAGATTCTGCAGGAATATTTTTTAAGGTACAATTGCAGCAACAACAGAAAATCCTGCTCTGGAAATATTGTAACTTAGTTTGTTAGACAAGGCCTCTATAGTTAAAAGAACCAAATAAAACAATAGAGGAACCAATACTGTATACAGCAACATAAGAAAAAATATGGCCATGGGATTAATAAAATGGTATGTGTATATGTGTGTGTGTCTACGTGTGTGTGTATGTGTGTGTATGTGTGTGTGTATGTGTGTGTATGTGTGTAGTTATATACATATAACTACACATAACTATATGTAACTACATATAACCGTAACTATGACTATAGCTGTATACACACACACACACACACACACACACACACACACATACACACATATATAATTCGCCTCTAGGGAAATGTCCCAATTTGAAAATAATTTTACATTTGTCAGGATATGCCCATTTCTGATTGCTATACTCCTCTAATCTATTCAACAATGCTCACTATTTTCTGATAGTAACATGGCTCATGTGTTTCCTATTCAAAATGCTGGACTAGATATGCTGTGTAGTTGACTCCTGTTGCAGGAGGAAGTATATAAATGGCTTCATGTGTAAGATAGGAATTTCATGTGCAACATGAACAGATAGCACTGTTTGATGTGCTCTTCTCTTGCTGATGTCTCTTGCTGTTGCATTGCTCATAGTTTGATTGAAAATTCACAATCTTACCTTGGCCCCTAGTTCCTATTTGTCCAATTTCTGACTTGCACATTTTCTTACCTTCTCACCACTAATCTTATTTGTGGCCCTTTGGCTTATGAGGATTTTTTAGATCTTGTGGTTTCTTGTGCCTCACCTCCTCCACCTCATTCAAAGCCATGTCTGGCCATGTTTCCTGTTCTGTGGTTTTCCTAAAAATAATGAGATAGTGAAAATTATAATAATGAGTATGATAGTTAACATTTTTAATATTGATTATGAGCTACACACTAAGCTATACTATTCAAGTACACTTAAATGTAATCCTCACAACACATCTATAATGTGGGTACTATCATTATCCCCGTAAGGAACTGAGCTTTAGAGAACTTAACATGCCTGACGTTACTCATCTGGAAGTGGCAGAGCTAGGTGGCAAACCCAGAACCTATGAATACTATTATGCTACAGTATGTCCTTTTGTACCATATGCATATTAAACATACAGAAGGAGAGAAAAGCCAATCCCAACAAAGTTCTCTATGTCTAATAATTATCTTTCTAATGTTATGGATTTATCATTTAAAAACTTTGCCCCGTTCAAGTTGGAGATAACATTTGTAATATAGTCCTATTTTAAAAGGCATTGATACTAGAGTTGGTTTTACATGGCCTTAGACCCAGGTATACACACACACACACACACACACACACACACACACACTGGACACAAGCCAAAAAATTAGTCGTTGAAAGTAGAAATGCCAATGGGACTCAAAATAAAAAAGAGGGAAAAGGAAGAAAAGTAACAGTGCTTATTGAGCATTTCATGTTTTCAGTTATTGCATTAAAATGCTTATTTAATTCTTACAACAACTCTGCTATTACCCTCATTTTACATGGGAGAAAAAAGGTGAAGAGGTTATTACTCCTATTTGGCAGATGAAGAAATAAAGGACTAGAAACTGAGATCAAAATCATAGCTGAAGTGTCAAAGCTGAGTTTAAAACCCAGAGTTAGCTGAATTCCAAAGCCTATGGAAATAATTACTACAGGTGGAAGATAGATTCTAGGGTAACCATCATGATTTCTACCTCCTGGTACTTACATCTTTGTGTAATGCCCTCTCCCTGAGTGTGGGTAAGCCTTGTGACTTGCTTCTAAACAACAGAATGTGGCAAAGATGATAGAATATCACTTTCTTGCTAGCAAACTCATTTTAAAGAGTATAGAGACACTCTTCACTGCTTTGATGAAGTAAGCAGCCATATTGTGAAAATATACATGACAATGAACTGCAGGTGGAGCTGAAGGCAGCCTCCAGCCAGCAAGAAACTAGGGCTCTCAGTCCTACAACTGCAAGAAAAGGAATTCTGCTAACAATCTGAATGACCTTGAAAGCAGACTGTTCCCCAGTCAAGCTTCCAGATGAGAACATAGCCTGGCTCATGCTTTAATTGAAGACTTATGAAGCAGAAGACCAAGCTAAGCTGTACTCAAACTACTGACTCACAGAAAATGTAACATAAAAAATATGTGTTATTTTAAACTGCTAAGTTTTGCTAATTTTTACACAGTAATAGAAAACTAATACACCACACTACCTTGGTTTTCCCTGTGCTTGCAGCACAGTAAATTCTTAGTAAATGGTAGTTGCTATTATTATGATAATCAAAATCGAAATTTGGAGTATCAGAGTCAAAGAAAAATGTAACAGGAAAATATAACAAAGTTAATTGTTTCCAATGTAATTATGCAACTGATTTAGGAGATACAAATGATGGTATGTCAAAAACTTGTATATTACTCCCAACAATTATTGAATGTATTCTTATCACATGAAATATAAAATTTCTAGTGGTGCTTATATCCACGCATAGTTTTAATGTCTTACACCATACTCAAAGTAAATTGGGAAGTTTCCTACATTAAGATAGTCCTACTAGATATGAAGACATAGTAAAACCTAGTTTAAGATTCCAGTAATATTGTTATAAATCGTGATTTTTAAACATCTAACATTTAAAAAATGTTTATTTATTTTGGGAGAGAGAGAGAGAGCACATAAGTGAGGAAGGGGCAGAGAGGGAATCTGAAGCAGGCTCCAGTCTCTGAGCTGTCAGCACAGAACCCAACACAGGGCTCAAACCCACACACAAACTGTGAGATCATGTTGGACTCAAACCCACGAACTGTGAGATCATGACCTGAGCTGAAGTCGGTTGCTCAACCAACTGAGCCACCCAGGTGCCCCTAAACATTATAACATTTTTAAATAATTTAAATATGATAGAGAAAATAATTCAGGGCATTCGATCAAAAACCTAAACCATAATGAAACAAACTACTATCAGCATAATACTTTCAGTTCATGAGTGCATGTGGATTTTGCTTACCAAGGATAAAATATACTAAACATATGATGTAATTATACATATTTAACTATAGAGTAGGTTAGAGGACTTGAATGGATTTCTATTTGATAGATTTAAGGTTTGCCATTGTGGGGAATAAAGAGAGGCTAGTGCTCATATCTAACTAAAATGCAAAATTATTTTTCTGATTGTTCCTTCTACCAATGCCCTCTTTCCCTTCTGTATTTATTTTGGCATGTGAATGTATAGTTTCTGTCAAACATGTCATTAAAAATGGTGTTCACTGATTGAATAGACATGTTAACCTCACTACTGCTACACACACAAATATGCACTGAACATATAGTTAACATAAACATAAGCCTTTTATAGGTGTTACAGCAATAGAAAATTTTCTCACTCTCCCTTTAATGAGAATATATGACCCTAATGAACATAATAACTATTCATAAACCTTTTTAAGAAAATTTTTTAAAATTTAAAATTTTATTTTAGAAAGAGAAAGAGAAAAATCTTGCAAGTGGGGGAGGGGGCAGAGGGAAAGAGGCAAAGGGAGAGAGAGAGAATCTTAAGCAGACTTCACACTCAGTGTAGAGCCAAACACGGGGCTCGATCCCACAACCCTGGGATCATGACCTGAGCCGAAATCAAGAGTCTGCTGCTCAACTGACTGAGCTACCCAGGAGCCTCCATAATTCTTAATGGGTTTAATAAATACTGTGCTAAATATAGTGTTAGTAATACAGCAGCTAAATCTTTCTTCATCTTTTGAGGGCAATCATGATTTCTATCAGTTTTTCTTAACTTTCTGTCATCTGTGTTTTCTGGAAATGAACACTAATAATGTGTCTATACACATTTATTATTTTTTTTTTGTTTATTTTTTTAGCATTTATTTATTCTTGAGAGAGAGAGAGAGAGAGAGAGAGAGAGAGACAGAGCATGTGCAGGGAGGGGCAGAGAGAGAGGGAGACACAGACTCCAAAGCAGGCTCCAGGCTTGGAGCGGTCAGCACAGAGCCAGACATGGGGCTCAGACTCAGAGACCTTGAGATCATGACCTGAGCTGAAGTTGGATGCTTAACCGACTGAGCCACCCAGGCGCCCCTATACACATTTATGTGATTTGGCTTTTCTAATAATTGATTCAATGAAATCAATCATTTATAATGAATTGATTCAGTGAAATCATTTATTATGAATTGATTCAAGAGACAAGTGAATATATTAATTTGAAATTTATCTAACTTTAAATTACTGGTCCAGTTAACAGGTTATTTTCTTTTTGTTTTCGTTTTTGGCAAAGTTTATCATCAGCATTTACTTTTCTGTTTAGATTCATGATTATGAATTGTTCTGTGGCAAGGTAAAAGTCTTGTTAGATCCCTAAAAGAACTTAAGGACAATACTCAATGTGTATTTTCTTCCTATGGCATGTTATCTACAGATGGATAATGAGGAAAGCAAACCAGTTTGTCTTGTTCCAGTGTCTGGGAGACAACTCACGATTATTATTTAATCCAAGTGCCATCATGAGCAGTTGGGAATCTTTTTTGGAACAAGGTGGAGTATAATCGCAAATATTTTTTAAAAGGCCAAACTGCCAGGTTTAAGGCAGCTTTTGAACTGTTGTTGACTTCCTGAAACAGGTTCAAAATATGGGAAATTGCTAAATCTATTTCTTAGTGTAATCTATGAATCGACTCTAGATTTAAACTGAAATTATTTTCCTCTCTGGCATTGGATGAAATTTGGTGAAGCTTTCCTTAATATTTAATAATAAAAACTCATCTGGTTTTATAGGAGATTGGGGATTTAGAAGGATTTATTACTTTCTAGTTAAACTTATTTCACATTGGGGATTGATTTCTTACTCTCTTTACAAAATTGTAGAGAACTGAATTTAGAAAAACATAAGGTAAGAATTTCCTCTTAACTATTTTTGTTGCATCCTTCTCTTTTTTCCTGTCTCCCCCAACTTTATCTATTTAGTGGGTTAAATATTTCACAAAGTTATTTTTGCAGTTTTCAAAGTGACTTCTTGGAAATGAAACTTGCATCGACTTTTTTCAATCCCCAACTGTAAGAGCTACATTTTCACTTTTCATTTGTTAAAACAGACTGTCTTATAAATGCCTGAAACTTTGGTAGATATTTTTTAGGCAAGCAATAGTTTCAAACTGGAAAGAAATCCTCCTAACACTAAGACATAAACACAAATGACTGAGAGCCCTTTTTTCTCTTTTTAAAAATATTCTAAAGCATTTCCTTTCTTGCAGATTTTTTTTTTTTTTTGATTAAAATCGCAAGTCCTCAGATACCAGGTTGAATTGCATTATTGTTAAGAATCCCAGTGAGAAGGTATTAACACACACGCACTTCCAGTATCTCAAAGAGCAGAAATAACCGGTTTAAATGCCAGAATAGTGTGATAGATGTCTGGTAGGAAGGCCAGGAACTAGGGGAAAACTTAAGAGAAGTACGCGGTGGGGGAGGCATCAATGGAAAGACAATGCGCTGTTTTCAGAGCCCAGCGTGTTGTGGCGGAGAGGATGACCTTTAACCTTTAAAGGACATTTATTTGGGAAACTCTGAACAGCGTTCACTTTGAGGGGGCGAAAGGCGAGGTGGAATGTTGTGGCAGTATCTACTTTAGTAGGTCCAGGGCGATTTAGGGATGTTTGGAGTCGGTTGGTCCGGGGGTTGGGCGAGGGCCATGTTGAGGGAACGCGGGCCAGTCCCAGGGAAGGCGGAAGCCGGCACCTGGATGCTCCGGAGAACAACTCGGGTGGGGGAAGGGTCGTGGAGAAAAGTAGAGTTCAGCGTTGGTTTCTGTCTTCGCGTGTAGGACGATCAGAAGAGGCGCAGAGGAGCCGCGCGGGGTGTTTCCCGCTCCGGGGGAACGCCGGCTGCGCCTGCGGCGCCCGCGCCGTGGCCCCTCTCCCGAGGCGGCGAGCGCTCCCCCCGGCCCGGGCCGCGGCCCTCCCGCCCCGGCGGAGGCGCGCGGTGGATTGTGGGCTGGGGGCTGCGGCGGCCTCGCGGCGGCCTCCGGCGCTGTCTCCGGGACCTAGCCCGGCCGAGCCGGGCCGGCGGGGTGAGGGGAAGCAGTGGAGCAGGGAGCAGAAGCGCTAGGGGTAGTGGTCGCGGCGCGGCGGCGGTGGCGGCGGCGGCGGCTCCTCTGGAGGCCGGGGATGTGGGAGAGGCGGTGGCAGCAGCGGCGGAGGCGGCGCTGCGGACCCGGGGGAAACTGCTGGCTGACAGGACACCCGGGAGAGACGTGAGGGAGCCGCCGCTGCCGCCTCTCACCCGCGAGCGGAGCTGGGCTCGGGAGGGCGGCCCTGTGCTCCCCCGGCCGACGGGCCTGCCGGCGTGGGGCGGGGGCGGGAGGCCGGGCTCCGGCCCGGCGGGGCTCCGGGCGGCGGCGGCCGCAGAGCAGCCTCGGCGCGACGTGGAGGGCTGGAGGCGGCGGCGATGCACTAGGCCTCGCTCTGGGGCGGCTGCCCGGGACCCGCAGGTAGGTGTCGGGCCGGCCCCACTTGACCCCCCCCGGCGCTTCGCGGCCCACCCTCACCCCGACCTCCTGGTGGAGAGAGGGCCTGAGACCCCACCCCTTGTGTCACCTCCCCGGCCCGAAGCGGACGGAGTTTCGGTCACAACTGACGGGCGCTGAAGCTTCCATTCTCTTCTCCGCCACCACCTCCTCTTCCTTTTCGCTCCCGCTCTGGGATCGGGGCGGTAGCTGCTCTCCCCACTTCAGTCGGCGGCCGCAAACGCCGCTGTCCCCCCTCTCGCCCCTCTCTGGGATCCGGGCTTTGGAACTTCATCACCCTCCTTAGATGCTGCCCCGAAACTTTCCCTTTCTTTTCCCAGTAGGGCCTTTCAGCCTCCTTTTGAGCCTACTGGAGTAATTTAAATATTAAAAAATTGTTTTTCTTCCTGGGGAAGGCTTCCTGGGGAAGGCTATCCCCCTTCCCCCATTAACTCGGTGTTTTGCAGTTTGGCGATTTAGCTCGCAGTAGTTTGTTCAGTAATTAATTTTCTTCAGTTCTGCTTCTTAACATCTGTGCATTGATACAAAAGCAGGCCTCCCCTGCCCTCCCATCGTTGACAAGGGAACTTTTGGCTGTACATTATAATTAACTACTTGGTCTGTCCATGTGTTGTGAGTTCAGGACGATATTTTTAGAATTTTGACTGACCTGGGGTTGCAAGTTTTGTTTTGTGTTAACTCGCCTTTAACCAGCTTTATTTTTTGTCCTTTATTGAATGAGGCCCTCCTTACTTTCGAATAATTAAATTGTTTGCACTATTTGTTTTTTTGTTTTTAATTGGCTCTATTTCTGATTTGTCAAACCCCAGGGCGATCAATAGTAAATGATTACAAGGCAGATGATACCATGATATAGTATGCTGAGGAATGCGTTATTGTGGTTAACTTAAACTGCAGATTTTGATGGACATTCGAGTTGACTTTTATAAATCTGATAGTTCTAATTGGAAAAGTACTTTGAGAGCCTTGATGATTTCTAAGCAGTTTTGATGGAACAGATGGAATGATTGGGATTTGACTATATTGGTATTGCAGTCAGAGTCTGATTTCCTAGAAATGAGTATTACTTGATGGTTCATAGTGGTCATCATTGCTCATGATAGGTTTTGGTAAGAATGATCGATATGTGCAAATTTTGGGTGGTTGATAGTTGTGGTTTGGGGGATTAAATGTTTGCAGTTTTATTGTGATTTGGCTATTTTAAAATTATAATCTGGTAACTTAAGAATTACTACACTATGAGGATAGACCTTACAGTTGGAGGATCATTTTTAAAAGAAGTGAAAAATGTATTGATTTTCTTTGTAAAGAACGTATCACAGAACTGTAAAGACTTCACATTTTGTTGATGATATTTATATATTTTGTTTTTGTTACTTAGCATTTGGCTTTCTGAAATGTTTTCATTGTTTTTAAATTATCCAAAGTTTACTAGAAAAAGATTAAATTTTCATGTTTTTCTGGAAAAGTTAAAATTTATTTCTGGGTAGGTATTAAGTTTTTATGTCAGAATTAAAATCAAATGTAACTCATGAAATGGCAAACTTCGCAGAATTTGTTCTTAATCACGTTCCTTTTTCTATCCATAAAAGTTGATTAAAATTCCTTTTTCCTGCTTCTAGCCTTTTACATCTTTGAGTAACACTCATTTAAAGGATGAAATTAAATGATTTATAGTATATTTACAGAGTTGTGAAACCATCATCATAATAAATTTTAGAACATTTTCATCACCCCAGAAAGAAACCTGGTCATTAACAATACTCCCCATTCCTCCTACCCCACCCCCAGACCTAGGCAACCACTAATCTTTCCATCTCAATATTTGCCTGTTGTGATTCATTCATATAAGTAGGTTTTTGAAGTTTTTCTCTGAAAATCAACTTACATGTTTAAAATATTTTGAGTCCGAGAATAAGCAGCTGATCACTGGTGTTAATAACTGATGTTCTAAACAACTATTTGGTTGTATTCAGCATGAAGTATGGAGAAAGATTGGGGTGCCTAGGTGGTTCAGACGGTTGAGCATCTGACTCTTGATTTCCACTTGGGTCTTGATCCCAGGATGGTGGAGTCAAGCCTCACTTCCCCTCAGTTGGGGAGTCTCTCCCTCTGCCTCCTTCCTCTGCTGTCTTGCTCACATGTGCTCTCTCTTGCTCTTTCTCAAAAACAAATTAAGATTAACAAGCCTGGTTGGAGGCCTTCTTTTTCAAAGACCTGGGGCCCTAACATCTAAACTAATGGTTCTCAAAAGAGGGTAAATTTACCCTCCAAGGGACATTTGGCAGTGTCTGGAAATGTTTTTCATTGTCACAACTGAAGGTGTGGTGCCATTGGCATATAGCCAGGAATGTTGCTAAATTTATAAATGCACAGGATACATCCTATGTTATCCTGCACACCCCTCTCCCCCAACAAAGAACAAAGAATAGCCACCCAAATGTCAGTAATGTTTTAAACCTGTGGTTTGTATTTTTCTGGCTAGTGTTCTCAACTCCTGCCAGGTGGGAAAATAACTCTCACTGGGTATATTAGATTAGCCCTTTAGGTCCTCAAGCAACTCTCTCTTTGCAGTTGAGGGCATATGAGGGAAAAATAAAAGGACATCTAACTATGACACAGTACAGATATTCTTTAGTAAAAATTAGTAATTAGAAATAATCAGAATTAGATATTCTACAGTAAAAAATTTTTTACTGGAAATGGCAGATTTGTTTTACTGCAGATCTGAACTATTATGTTTTGAATTGTTCGTTACTGGTGCATAAGTTCTTGAGGGGTAGATTGGGCCCAGGTTGTGGAGTTTTTGAACGTGATAAACTTGATATATACCACTATCAAAGAATACATAAGGAGAGTGACCTATCGTATCTGAATTTTAGAAACATGATTCTAAAATTGAGTGAGGTTAGAACCAAAGAAGCTTTTGCTAGGAGATTCTCACAGCAGTCTAATCTGCAAATAAAATCCTGAACTAGATTACTCGCAATTAGAATGGAGAGCAAGGGATGGATGTGTGATGAATTTTGGAGGTAGAATCCATAGGACAGTCCACACTGGTATAGAAATTAAAGAATGTAGAGAGGTCAGGGAGTCAAGTTGGCTGTAGGGTTTCTAGTTTAGGAAACATAGATTATTGTGCCATTAACGGAGCTAGAGAAGGAATAAACTTTTGGCAGGTGGTGGCAGATAAAGATGGCATAAATAATAAATTTAAGTTTTGGCTATATTGAATTTTAGGTATCTTTGAGACTTGTAGGTGAAGATGCCTAGTAGGCAGTTAGAAATGTGGGTGTGGGACACTGAAAAGAGCTTATAACTGGAGAAAGATCTGAAATCTGTCTAGTTTTCTGTATCTCCACTACCATTATCGGAGTTCAGGCTATGGGCATCTCTCAGTGAGATTAAGCAAGTTTCCTATCTGGACTCTTCTAGTCTTAGTCTTCTCCATTGCATTCTCTGTGCTATAATCAGTGATTTTTCTGAAGGGAAAATCTGATTATATCATTTCTCATCATAAATTATTTCTGTGACTTTTATTCTCATGATAAAATCCATATTCCTTATTCTTTTAATAGATTTGTAATTTCATTTAAGTTATTTTCCCAACTTACCTCTCTAGCCTTGTGACTCTCCCCTATTCCCTCCTCCCCCTGAATATATAATTTTCTCAGACATGTTGAATTATTTCCGGTTTCTGGCAGAAGGCTTCTTTTCCTGTCCAAGCCTTTGCAACATACTATTCCCTATTCCTGGAGTATTCTCCTTTTCTCATACTTCCTCCCCTCCGTTTATTTGGTCACTTCTACTTATCTTCACTTCTTTGTAAACTTTCATTGATTCATTATTTTTTATTATTATTGAAAAATTTTAAACCTGCAGAAAAGTCAAGAATACTGAACACCTACACACACATACATAAATGCTCGCTGCCCCCCCCAATTTCTTTTGCCAAGTCTGAAAGTAGGCTGTAGATTTCATTACATTTCACCCCTAAATACTTAAGCATGCATCTCCCAATTACAGGGACATTCCCCTATATGATCACAATGCTGTTATGATACCTAAAAATATCAACACTCAACAAGCTTATTAAACATACAGTCCATACCTAAATTTCTCCATTTGTCCCAAAATTTTTTATAGCTGTTTTTTTCTCTACACTATTACAAGATTCAGTTAAGGTTCATGTATTGCATTTGGCTGGTATGTCTCTTTAGTCTCCTCCAATCCAGACTAGGCCCAGTGCCTCCCTCTTCTTTTTTGGTTTATCCTTTGAAAAATAGAGGCATTTGTGCTCGAGTTTATTCCATATTCTGAATTACTCTGTTTCTTCATGATTAGATTCTGGTCAGATATTTCTGGCAAGAATACCACACAGATGATAGGTATTCCTACCACTTTATCACATCAGGAGGCACATAATGGTAGTCTGTCCCCCTGTTGGTGATTCCAGCTTTGATCATTTGGTAAGGGTAGGAACTGACAGATCTCTCTATTATTTTTTTAATAAATAACTGATAGGGTGATACTTCATGGCTATGTAAATATCCTTTTCCTAACATCCTTTTAAACCAATGGTTTTATCATCCATTAATGATCCTTCCTTGAGTCAATCATTGCATCTGAGGATTACAAATGGTGATTTTTCTATTTCTGTAATTCTGTCTGCATTTATTACTTTTATTGGCTTTTGAGGGCAGTGAGGTCAGATTTGATGAAGACTGAATATAGGCAATTGAATTTAGAAATCAGGTCATTCCTCACCATTTCCAGAGCAGTGAGTGGTAAAGATGGAAGATTGTGCAGGAGGTAGACCCAAGAGAGAATAGAGGTTTGCCAATGAAGGGGAGGCAAGAAGTAGCTCAAGGAGATAGAGCTGAGGGAAAAAACTTTAATTTAGCTCTTGAACTTTTGGTTTTTTTTGATAGGCTGATGAGATAGGAGAGTCAGGGAATAATTAATACAACAGGGCTGGGATGAAGTGGGAAGAGGTGAAATCAAGAACAGTTGGTTGGAGAATTAACTCTGGACAAGAGTACACACCTGTATTGTCTATCAGAAGTTAGGAGTTGTGAGAATTAGGTACATTTGAATGTGGAGGGTAGAAGTCCTATCTGAGGCTTTTTTTTTTTTTTTTTGGTATGAAGTAAAAAAATTACTTTTTAAGCATGAGATACATGCAGGTAGGTAAACTAAGGGATATGAAGAGAGTGATGAAAGTTTTTTATAAATACTGTGGGGATTGGGGAAGATCAGTGTTTCAGTATAAATAAGTGAAAGGACTGCTGAGCAGGGTCATATCTGAGATTGGAGTTTATACATTTATAATCTGCATGTTTTATCTAAATTTTCTCCACTGTTTTGCAGCCAGGAACAAAGCAAAGATAGATTGAAGATGAATGAGGGAGGAGAGAATTAAATCTGCAAGGGACACTGTTGAAGTAATTGACAGGGGATAAATCCAAGTCATTTTTGTTCCTTTTAAGAATATATTAATATATAATTTCTTCTAACAGATATTTTTAAGGTAGGGTAAATTATACAGATTTTATTTTCAATTTACTCTTCTTGTGTAGGCATTTTAATATGTCTTATGGTTTACACATTTAAGATATATGCATTACCCAGTAACTTTAAATTAGTGATTTTAGAATTTATTTGCTAATCTTTGGCTGAGACACCAAGAACAGAATACCAACATTTTAATCTGATTCACTTTGACAAAAATTTCACTAGTAATATAGTCATATCAATGGCCCAAAGGAGTAAAATAAGGCATCTAAGTTCTATTTGGTTCCCACTGAATTTTTTACATGCTAGAGGCAGATTTTATCACAGTACAGTTTTATCATTCAATTCCGGCCTGTGATGCTTAGTTAGTTTCAGTGGCTGCCCTATTAAGTTTTTTGGTGAATGTGCGAGGGAAAAAAGACATTGCTTTCATTTTGAGTAACATCTAGACTTAAAAAATATATATAGTGTTTTGAGGATATTTATGATTTTTATTCCAGATAAGGATGTCATACATGAAATATCACTTATTTTTAAATATTTAAATTTAATATTACAAATAGTTATAGTTTTTATCGTTGTAGCCATGATTATCTCTTATTGTTCCTTCTTGTCACTAGATCGAAAGTAAATGAGGAACATAAGGAAGCACATGTATTCGGTTTCCTCCAAGACACGGCCTTATAAATGTCAAATGGGAATATAAGGAAAAAGCAGATTAGTGCAACTTTGTTCTTATTTTCTGGGTTCACTTTAGCTTCTTCCATGCTCCTTTAATACCCAAAATGAGTAGACAAGTACTTATTTATGAGGGAGCCTTAATTTGTTAATTATTTCTTGAAAGCCCACATCTTTCTGTTTAAATTTTAGCTTTATTGTTGAGATTGTTGTGGTTAAAAAATTTTAAGTACTTTAAAAAACTATGATTAAACTAGATTTGGTCAGGTGACGAATCGTATACTTAAATAGTGTAGAAGTATATTGTCATTTGTGTCTAGGTTGTATGAAAGAAGACTATCTATAACATTTACCAGAAATTGGCTCCTAAAATTCCAAAAGCGTTGTGGAAAATATTTCTTAGAATGTGAGATATTTGGGGGCGCCTGGGTGGCGCAGTCGGTTAAGCGTCCGACTTCAGCCAGGTCACGATCTCACGGTCTGTGAGTTCGAGCCCCGCGTCGGGCTCTGGGCTGATGGCTCAGAGCCTGGAGCCTGTTTCCGATCTTGTCTCCCTCTCTCTCTGCCCCTCCCCTGTTCATGCTCTGTCTCTCTCTGTCCCAAAAATAAATAAACGTTGAAAAAAAAATTAAAAAAAAAAAAAAAGAATGTGAGATATTTGAGATATTTTAGATTACTATGATTTAAAAAATAGTCTGTACTGATTTCTGTCATTGATCTTTGGTAGGACATTACAGTATTTTTTTTTTCCTTGTTTGTGTCAGTACATCTAAATTTAGGGAAATCAAGTTTGCTTTTAGAAAAAATAGGATTGAGTATAGATTTTTTTTTCTTTTTTACTAAACTCAAACCCAAAATTGTATCACAAAATACTACCTCTGTCCAGCTCCAGTGTAAAAAAAACTTCCCACTATATCTTCTCAAATTACAAATAGACATTTTATAAACGTTCATTAATAAGTTCATTTATTACTTAGAATTCACAACACATTTCTTGTTGAAAGTGTTGAACTGATGGCCTATAGTAGATTACGTATCCCAAGTTGCAGCTCCAGAATTATCCCTTTGCTAAGAAAAATATAGTGAATTATATGATGAAAATGTGTCTTTTTCCTTCAGGAATTGTTTTCTAGTAGTGCCAGTTTTATAAAGTTCTTTGAACCTAAAACTGCTGTACAAAGTCAAGCCTTTAAAAAATGTTATCACAAACAGATGTTAACTATTGCTGTCATTTTTAATATAAGATGGATATAAATATTTGTTAGTGTAAGTAATTTTTATTGGATCAATATTGATAGATAAGATAAGGAAAAAAAGAAGAAAGTACTGGGTGCATGAAATAGATGAGAGGCAGTAGTGAAAGAATTTAGGTTTTGTTTGTTTTGTTTTTGGAGAAGCAGTATGGTTTAGAGATAGAGGCATGGAATTTAGAATCAGATCTGAGTGCAAATCCCATATTCACAATTAACTAGCTAAATGGACTGAAACCAATTATTATTGAACCTGTTTCTTCATCCACATAATGGGTATTCATTCATTCACTGATTCATTTCAGACGTGTTTTTCTAGCAAGCAGTTATGGACTATACAGTGTCTAGTCAAATAGTAGTGATAATATAATTCTTACTTTCTTTCCATTGCTTCCCTCTCCCTTCTTTCATTGATAACTAGTGGGGGAGAGAGGCATTCCAGGTTTGCCCAAGTCCCAGCTGATTCTGCTCCTCCCACCTCTGCTTAAGGGCATTAGGTACAGGAGTAGGATGTAGTGCAATTTTTCTGGATCAGCTTGCTCATTTTCTGTTGCCTGACAAAGTCCTGCCTTTCTCAAGGTGGGGCATAGTGTAAAGTGCCTCATAGTCCCTGGGAGTGATTTTTGTCTCTGCCTTCACTGCCACACCCCAAATCCCTGTGTTTATCTAACTCTTCTTTCTCCCTCCATCTTCTTGGCCCTAGTACCTTTTCCTGTTCCTTTTTAATCTCACCCTTCAGTTGGTTTCTTGCTGTTTGCCTACATATATGCTCAGGTCTCTGGGACCTAAAAAAATTCTTGCTCAACATTTAGTTTGTTTTCTTTCACCACCAAAAAGATGTTAATCTTGTTGCCTTTAGTACTTCATTACTTACTTAACCTTTTGTGGTATGGCATCTGCCCCAACCACTGTCCTAATATTATTCTAATTCAGTATCCTTTCTTTCTAAAAATTTTTTAATGTTTATTTACTTTTGAGAGAGAGACAGACAGAGCTTGAGCGGGGGAGGGGCAGAGAGAGAGAGGGAGACAGAATCTGAAGCAGGCTCCAGGCTCTGAGATGTCAGTACAGAGCCCCATGTGGGGCTCAAATCCACGAACTGTGAGAGCATCACCTGAGCCCAAGTCGGTCGCTCAAGCTCAACTGACTGAGCCACCCAGGCACCCCTAATTCAGTATCCTTTCTGAAGTTAGTAACCTTGACCTCTCTCTCTGCATTATGTTGACACTACTGTTCACACTTTGCTATTGGACACTTCTCCCTTGTTTCTGTAAGGATGGTATTTCTGATTGCTTTCTTCCTTTCCTGATAAATGTATTTGGTCTACCCCTTTCTACCCATTTCTCTGAGCTCTCATTAGCCATCTTTTTTTTTTTTTTTTGTACTTTGTGATATTACTTTCCTATGACTAGAAGTATTTTCTCTTACTCCTGTAATGTAATTGAACTGGAGACAGCAATGGAAAATTCATGGAGGCAGGGTTCTGTACACTACATGAAAGAATTTTCTTCCTAAAGCAATCATAATTATTTTACAGTAATAATCTGCTTTTGAAGTAGTCGCTTCTCCACTATTGAAGGTTTTCAAGTGAAGGCAAGACCCCATGTAGAAAAGATTCCTATATTAGGTAAAAGTTGAGCTAGATGGTCTTTCAAAGTCCCCTCCAACTCAGAGATTGTAATTTTTATCTCATCCACTCTACTCCCATAGATTCAACTTTGACCTTTATTCAGATGTCTTCTAAATCATTATTTCTAGCCTCTCTGCCTTCTCTCCCTCATCTTTCCTCTCTTGCACAGTTTTTGTCATCAAACTTGTTGCTTCTGTTCTAGGCCACACCTTTTCTAGTTTCAACATCATTTTCCAATATTATTTTTTCTCTCTTTTTACTAGCATAGCTTTGAGGATCACTGTTCTATTGATTAGTTTAGTTATTGTTTACTTTTCTGATAGTAAATTATATCTGCTTATATTATTTTGCTGCCTCCTCTCCCCCTAAACTAGGGACACTCAAGCAAAGGACACCAATAGAGGAGGCTCAGGGTCCTAAAGTTTAAATTGATTATAAAACTTTGTATGACACAGTCCAAATATTAATACTTAAGATGTTTGTAATAATAAATAGTAGTAAAGTTGTTTATTGAATGTCTACTGTGTGCCAAGTATTGTGCCATGAGCTTACATAGGTTATGTAAGTTATATTCCATTTAAATTTTATAACATTGCTATGTGGAAGATACTGTTGCTGTTCCATTTTAAAAATGAGAAAACTAAGGTCACACAACTAATAAGTGATAGATACCTAACTCACTTTATGGCCAGTTTTCTTAAGTATATTATATATACTATGTTTCAAGAATGTAGAGAATCTAGAATAAAATTTTAGAAAGTCACATAATGTATGCAAAGAAGAGAATGTATTTTTGATTTTGTATGTTTTTAGATTGTTGAAATGAATATGAACTTATATGAGACATTGTTAGCGGCTTATTTGTGCTTATTACTTCTTTATCCATGATATTGTTCATTCATTCATTGAATATTCATGCATTTTACTGATTGCCTAGACTCTGCTGAGTGTGGCATAGGAAGGTGAATGAAACAAGTTTTCAGTATTGTGGGGGAGACAAAATTAACAGGTAAATAATCGGTTGTAATTGGAGCAAGTACTAAAAAGATCACGCTATAATGCTAGTGATCGAGAATAATGGAGTGTGTATGTGTGTGTGTGTGTGTGTGTGTGTGTGTGTGTGTGGATGGGGGAAGAGAAGGGAGAGGATGTGCTTAGATACAGTGGTCAGGAAAGGCTTATTATAATAACCACTGTTAATGTTTTGTTGTATACCTTTTTATACATTATGTGTATGTAGAGAGAGTTATGTAAAGTTTTTATATCAAATGTGATTATATATTCTGTTTTGTAATCTCATAATTAAGTCTCTTGAAACAATAGCCATTGTTTTTTAATTTCCCCTCCTGTTCCACTCCAGCTTCTGCAGTCTGGCTTCTGTGCCCACTGTTGAACTTGACATTGTTTCTGATGTAACTGGTCACTGCCTAATTGCCAAATCTAAATGATGGTTTTTCCCCCCTTATTTATTTGTGAATTCTCAATTGATATTTCTCCCACCTCCTTGGATGTTCCTTCTTTATCACAAGCTTTCCTTTATATCTTTCTTTCTTCGGAAATGTTCAAGTCCTCTTAGGTTCTGTACTTGGCCCTCCTTACTGATATCTTATGGAGTGATGGATTTAACACCAGTGTCTTTAAGTCTGTAATGACTCACTAGTCTTGTGGATCAAGTCCAAAATCCTTTGTAAGGTTTCACCCAGCCTAAGGATTCTTCATTTTTTTAATAGAAGGAAAAAAGAAATGAACCTTTATTAATACTTATTGTAAGAATTGATATTAGCACCTTCAGTCAGTTCATATGTTCATTTATCTTATGATCATCTTTATTTTAACTCAGTGGTTATCACTTGGGGTGATTTTGTTTTCTCCCTTCTTTTCTCCACCTCAGCATATTTGGCTTTGTCTAGACACATTTTTGGTTGTCATAACTGTATATGTGGCAGGGGAGGGTACTATTGACATCAAGTGAATAGAGGCCAAGAATACATCTAAAGATCCTAAAATGCATAGACGGAAAACACCCAATAACAAAGAATTACTCAGCTCAAAATGTCAATAGTGCCATGGTCAAAAGAAACCTGCTTTAACTGGATTTTAAGTGTTTCCTTTAATTATGAATGTAGATAACTCTTCATAGGGATATTAGCACTGCCTGTAACTTTGTCACTAGTAGAAATTTCAAATATTTTCATGTCACATTAATGTGTTGCAGATACCTTGAAATATTTAAGCTCAATTATTGCTTAGAAATTAAGATAGATTTGCATTAAGTGAGAAGCAAAAAATTACTATATTACATTTTAAAAAGTTTATCTCAGTATAGTTGTCCATTGTAATCTAATGTATTTTATGCATTATAAACTAAATTATTCTGGGAAGGTGTCTGTAGACTTCACCAGACTGCCAAGGAATCCATAGGATAGAAAAGCTTAACTCCGGGTGCAGAGGCTTAAATATTTTTGGTGAGAATGCTTCAGAGGTGATGATGTTTATTTTATATTGTCATTTCATG
Organism: Prionailurus bengalensis; assembly: GCF_016509475.1. NCBI lineage: Eukaryota > Metazoa > Chordata > Mammalia > Carnivora > Felidae > Prionailurus > Prionailurus bengalensis. The sequence continues at coordinate 81,859,377 of NC_057354.1, read as the reverse complement.
ACTCATAATATTAAGTTGTCATACTATTGTCAATGATGCCAAGTTTGATGACTTAGTTAAGGTAGTGACAACCAGATTTTAAAGATACATTTTTCTCTTTGCATTGCTTAGTAATCTGTGGGGTAATACTTTGGCACAAGATGAGTGTTCTGAATCTGAACAACCTTTCACCTAGTAGCTTTAGCATACATCGATGATTATTGCCTGAATTGGTTTATACCTTAGGGTTACAACTAATTCAGTTCTTCCTTCTACATTTATTACTGGCTTTGTTCTGTAAAGAAGAGATTTCCTTTCCTCATCCCACTCCACCCACTTTTCCTCATGTCTTTTTCTTCCCCTAAGTATCACTGTATATTCATTAATTTTTATTTAGCCAATATGTTACACTCAAGTAAGTTTCTTTTCCTTTTTTTTTTTTTTTTTTTTTTTTTTTTTTGGAGTGCTCAAATTGTCCCACAAGTGGCATTTGAGCACCCTTTTTACTTGGTCCTTTGTCCTTTTGACAGATCCTTCTGGTCTTTGAGCATTTACTTGCTTTCTGACGCAAGAGTTCTCAGGATCAACTTTTTTTTTTTCCCCCTGTGCTCCAGGTCTGAACTCAGATATTTCTTCAGTGAACCGTGGTTTCTTTGTGAAGATGGTATAGTTTTCACTTATTACTTGAAAGTAGAGCATACCTGTGAAATCTTTTGTAAAACTGAAATAGTGTAAAGCAGAGAAACACTTACCATTAATTTTTATGGGAAAATGTTTGAACGTTCCCAGACCCCAAAAATGACATGTTTTAGGCTTCTCCTATTTCTTAAGACACGTATTACCAATGGTTGCCTAGAATAAATTGAGAAAAAGCACAGATACTAAGATACACGGTTCAAAGCTACGGTAGCTTGTTTGTGAGGTGCTGAGTGTAATTTCAGGGAGGTAGTTTGGCAGTGCTACACTTGCTGCTTTGGGTGTGTCCTGCCTCTGTGATGGCTTGCTGCAAACGCTGAATGCGGTTTTTGCCTCTCACCTTTTTAAAGAAAAGCAAAAATCCTCTTTGGATTTCTTTTGGTTAGTGAAAACAGGTGCTAATTTGGGTCTTTAGTAAAAGCAGACTGGCATAATTCAAACTTTGGAAAAACAGTGTGTACCTACATTTAGAAACCAGTCCGAGCCCTTTGTATGCTGGGTGCTTCTGGAGTGACGTTGTTTTAGGAACTTTTAATAGAAGCTTTTAACCTAACTTGTAACATGAAAAGATACTTTGAGCTATAAAAGAAAGACAATCACGTTTCTTTTTTTTTTTTTTAATATGAAATTTATTGTCAAATTAGTTTCCATACTACACCCAGTGCTCATCGCAACAGGTGCCCTCCTCATGCCCATCACCCACTTTCCCCTCCTTCCACCCCCCCCCCCCCCATCAACCCTCAGTTTATTCTCAGTTTTTAAGAGTCTCTTCTGGTTTGCCTCCTTCCCTCTCTGTAACTTTTTTTTTCCCCTTCCCCTCCCCCATGGTCTTCTGTTAAGTTTCTCAGGATCCACATAAGAGTGAAAATATATGGTATCTGTCTTTCTCTCTATGACTTGTTTCACTTAGCATAACACTCTCCAGTTCCATCCACGTTGCTACAAAAGGCCATATTTTATTCTTTCTCATTGCCACGTAGTATTCCACTGTGTATATAAACCACAACTTCTTTATCCATTCATCACTTGATGGGCATTTAGCCTCTTTCCATAATTTGGGTATTATTGAAAGTGCTGCTGTAAACATTGGGGTACAAGTGGCCCTATGCATCAGCACTCCTGTACACATGTTTCTGATCTTACTCATCCTTACAAATTCTTTTGGAATGAATGAGACTGTTTCTTTCCTTATCAACTCATACCCATGCTCTTATCTATTCACTTAAGGATTATCAGTAGCTGTCTAACTAACATCTCTCTTCTGATCTGTTCTACATATTACCCATTTAATCCATCTCTAAAGTATTTATTATATATCTATCTGTGTGCCAGGAATTGTGTTAGGCACATAGAATACACAGGAAAATGGAAACATCAAGAGGTTCATAGTCTAATAGAGAAGACCTATATAAAGACCAAATTTTCAGTATGGTTGTTGCAAAAATAGAAATACATAAAGGGTGACTTAAGTGTGAGAAACCGAAGAAGGCTTCAAGAGAATATAATAGTTGAGTATGGTATTGATATAATTATGAAAAGATGATTGTGTAAAGAATGGTGGAGTGATTTACAGATTCTCATTGTAGGTGACCGCTGATTAAATGCCAAATTTGTTTCTAGATGTAAAGTGGAAGTATTAGAAATCAGAGGTTACCTGCATTTAGTGCATAGAGCTTTCTTTTTCCCTGTATTCTGTGTTTTTTGTTATTGTTTTTGCTAGGTTTTTTTTTTTTTTTTTTTTTTCTGGATAGACAAACTATTCTTAGGTTACACTGAAACTTTCTTACTAGGATGCCTCATCATTTCTGTTCTTTAGCTTTTCAATGAAAGATTATTTTTTTTGCTGAAGTTGTTTGGTTTAGAGGCCACAGGGATTTGGTGTATTTGTTTATGCATCCATGCCTTATGAATAAATCCACAATATTTTATTACTAGTGATTGCACATACTAAGTATCTGCATCATACTTATGTGGCCATTAATACAACGTTTGGTTCTTACTGTGGGGAAATCTTAATAAACTCAGGATGATTGAAAGAAATGGAGAGACAAATGGTTTGAAATTGGGACTCCCCTATATAGGCAGTACCCTAATTTTACATACTCTCTTTATAGTTAGAGATGTTCCCCCATTTCATAAGAAGAATTAGAAGTGTAGGAAAACAAACAAACAAAACCTACATATGTGTCCCAGTTCAGAATCTTTAAAGAGTAAATAAGGTACCACTCTCCCACCACCTCAGATACTGAAATAACTTATAGGAGTCTAGAAATGTTTTCTAGACTAGTTTAGTCTCCATCTCCTCAACTATTTCTGGCTTCCTGAGATGGCGCTTAGGATTTCTTTTTGCTGTTAAAACAACATGATGGTAAATAGTATAAATTGAAATAGTAGTGTGCTATCAATCAGTATTTGATTTATCTGACACCAAGCAATGGGCAATCAATATAAATACATTTTCCATATATTTGTAGCTTACCTCTACAAATGTCAAAATGTCTTTAATTTAGTCATTTTATTTGATGAAATTAATAAAGTTAAATAGACTTTATGTTAAATTTGGAATTATCCTTACTAAATACTTGATATACAGGATTATGTACTATATACTTTCCTATCCTTTAGATTATCTTTTCTCTCTCAAATATATGATGTTATATATATATACATATATATATACATATGTATATATATGTATATACATATATATACATACATATATATACATATACATATACATATACATATACATATACATATATATGTACTTCCCAAAAAGCGTTTTACTCTAGCCATGTCAGTTTCCACATAGTCTTAATGATTATTCCATGTCCCTTAACCTTTGTTCATGTTATTGTTTGCTTTCTGTTCAGGGACCCTAAGGAAGTTATTTATCTTTGTGCATTTTCTTAACAGTTTGTTTCTTACGGTCTTAGTGGTGTAATTGGATTTGTTTCTTTTGCATTAGGAGGACTGTGACAGATAATCAAAGAAGTCTGGGGAGCGCCTGGGTGGCTCAGTCAGTTGAGCGTCCAACTTTGGCTCAGGTCATGATCTCACGGTTCGTGAGTTCTGGCCCCGCATCGGGCTCTCTCTGTGCTGACAGCTCAGAGCCTGGAGCCTGCTTCCAATTCTGTGTCTCCCTCTCTCTCTGCCCCTCCCCCCCACACGCTTTGTCTCTCTCTGTCTCTCAAAAATAAAGAAAACTAATAAAAAATAAAAAAAACCCAAAGAAGTCTAGGAAATGTCAGTTTTAGCTTTCCACTAAACTAGGGGAGAGTTAGAGTAGATTAATTTTTTTGTCACCATTCTCAGCTTTGCCTCTGCTCTTTATTTCTTACCCTTAGTATATTCACCAGATTTCCTGAGTAGGCTTTTTTTTTTTTTTTTTTTTTGTTAAAATCCATGTGTCTTTGTAAACCCCCTAGTCTTTCTGAGCCTTGCTATACTTATCTCCAGTATGAGGAAACTTAGACTAGATGATCTTTCTAAGTTCCCTTTCAGCTGTAAACTTCTGTTTATGTTCATTTATTTATTCCTTCATTGAAAAATGTTTATTGAATACCTGTTATTTCATATGTATACTCTGCACTATAAGATTATCTGCTCTTCAGTATCCAGGTTATGTACTGCTTCATTTGTAAAGTTTTACCTGAAACTGTAGCCTACGTTATGTTGTCTTGCCCCACAAATTCTTTTAGGACCTAGTGAACAATGTAGACATAGGTTAACCTGTGTTTTTGCTTAGTGTTTTGATTGTTGTCATTACTTAATGTAATTGCAGACACCTTGGAGAGTAATACTTCTTTTATAATTGATAACGGTTGTCACTTAGTCGTAATAATCGTGACGGTAACTAACATTTATAAACACTAACTTTTGAGACGAACGTTGTTTTAAATGCTTTATATATACATCCATTCCTTTTACTCTTACAAAATGTTTGTGAAATGGGAGCTCTTTTCATGTCCATTTTTACAAATGAGGTAAGGTACACAAAGGTTAAGTAAATTTCCTTGAGGTTATACTGCTGGTAAGTGAAGAATTTCTGCAGTCAGACTTCAAAAACCCATTTGCTTATAATGCATAATTACTGTATGCTTGCTGAATGAATGGATGTTTTCATCTTTAATATATAATTGGTTACAGCTTTGGTATCTATTTTGCACTTTGGATAAAAGACTGAAGATATTTCACTTCCGGGAGAATACTTTTCAAACAAGGACAAATAACTTTCTTAGTAACTAATTATGAGTGATACAGTTAATAGTATTCAAATTGTATACTTATACCTTGAGGGATTTTTGGATAATGTATCCTTTTCAGAGAAAGTGTGAGACATGCATAATACTTACAGATGAATTTTGATTTGTGTTAAGTATCTTGATTATTACTTGTTACTTATTTTCAGTTGAGTGGTGATTTTATGCAATGGCTTCAAGCCACAGTTCTTCACCAGTGCCTCAAGGAAGCAGCAGAGATGTTTTCTTTAAAAAAGAGGTAGATCCAACAAAACACATTCGACCTGTGCAGTCACTGCCAGATGTATGTCCCAAGGAGCCCACAGGTAAGGCCTTTTTCTGTTCGTTGGTTTGAAGATTTTTCCTGAGGGTTTGTATTCTCTTTAAATGAGTAGTCAGATTCTGTATACAGTTGACCCTTGAACAACATGGGGTTTGAACTACATGAGTCCACTTATATGTAGCTTTTTTTTTTTTTATAAATACAGTACAGTACTATAACTATATTTTCTCCTTATGGATTTCTTAGTAATATTTTCTTTCCTCTAGCTTACTTTATTTGTAAGGATATAGTATATAATATATATAACATACAGAATATGTTAATTGACTATTTATGTTATCTGTAGGGCTTCCAGTCAACAGTAGGCTATTAGTAAAGTTTGGCAGAGTTGAAGTTAGATGTGGATTTTTGACTACATGGGGAGGGGAGTGGTCTGTACCCCTAATCCTTCCATTGTTCAAAGGTCAGCTATACTTAAAAGAATAGATTTTATAGTGTTAAAACTAAAGAGATAGATAATTTGGAAGTTGATTGGAAAATTGGAATATAGTTCTTTTCATGCATTTCCATAGAAGAAATTACTTGCATAAATGGAAAAAAAAGTTTTGAAAATGGAAGCTGGAGATTTGAAGCTTTTTAGTTAAACATAGTATAGTCAATTCTTGTTATTTGTGGATTCTGTGTTTGTAAGTTTGCCTGATCCCTGAAATTTATTTGTAACCCTAAAATCAATACTTGTGGTACTTTTGTCATTATTTGCAGCCATTTGCAGAGGAATGAAAAATTTGAATTGCCTGATGCACATGTACCTACCTAAGGTTGAACAAGGCAACACTTTGCCTTCTTGTCTTAGCTCTCATGCTATAAACAAGTATCTTTTTTTGTGATCTAAACAGTGCCACATTTTTTGCATTTTTGAGCTTTTTATTGGTGCTTTTGCTGTTTAAAAATGGTTACCAGATGTAGGGCTGAAGTGCTTTCTAGTGTTTCTAAGCACAAAAAGACTGCAATGTATGCACTAATGAAGAAAATTCATTCAGGTATGAATTACAGTGGTGTGAGCCATGAGTTCAGTGTTAATGAATGAACAATATATATTAAATAAGGTGTCTTTAAACAGAAACACAGAAGAAGATTATTTATTGATTGGTTGATGAAAATTTTGTGAACAGAGGCTTGGAGGTACCTATCCCTCTATTTCCCCTAGGAATAGTGGTTCCGTATTTGCTAATTGTTACCATGACTTTATAGAACAAAACTACCATGAATAACAAGAATTGACTATATATTTTTGTTTCCTCTATGATTAATGCCACAGCAGCATTTCTGGCATCTAATCATAAGCCAAACAAAGGATATTAGAACCAGGTGTGTCTGCCATAATACAACAGAAAAGAGGTAAACCTGTGAAAAATACGGAGTATTAAAGGATAGAATATATATAATAAAAAGGTAGAAGAGTTTTGATGTTGAAAAAAGAGAAATTGTACATTAAGGAAAGGAACTAATGAAAGACTTTCTTTATGATCCACCCCGTGATGCAAATACAACTCTCAAATTTTGCGTATTCTTTATCTTTTACATGCTTTTCCTTCCCTTGGCAATTGATGCTGAAAGCTGAAGTTTATTTAATCAGGTTGATTTTCATTAAAACGTTTGTTATAAAAGAGAGATTTTGGTGCCTTGGCATAGAGCAGAAACTAAGCAATTTTTATTTTTCTAGGATGTACTTTCAAATGTAGAACTTAGTTTACAGAGTTTTCTTGTTTACTTTTTGCAGGTGATTCAAATAGTTTATGTGTTACCCCATCTCTAGTTACAGATCAACATAGATGGACTATATATCATTCCAAAGTAAACCTCCCAGCAGCATTAAATGATCCTAGATTAGCAAAAAGAGAATCTGACTTCTTCACAAAAACATGGGGATTGGACTTTGTGGACACTGAAGTCATACCTTCATTCTACCTCCCACAGATCAGCAAGGAACATTTTACAGTGTATCAACAGGAAATCTCTCAGGTAATATCTAATCTTGAAGTCAGGTCAAAAGGGATAGAAAGATCTTTAGTTTGATTTATTATAGATTTTTGACCAATAATCTTTGATGAGCTTACAGTATTCTTTTCTGTCTATATTCATTCTACTGTCCTGGGTTGTATTTAATTCTTTGCTTAGATATATGTAAATATATTTCTCTTACTGGAGTGATTTTTCACATTTATACTTTTCTAATAGTGCTAAGATTCAACATGCAACCCACCCTGCCTCCCAAGGAGAAAATTGTTCTGTTAGGCCAGTAAAACCCAGATGATTTGTGAAGTTTAAGAAATGAGCAGAATAGAACTGTTTCTTTGTTTCTTATTTACCACAAAGAATTTAATAGAGCATGCTAGCTCTGGCAGATAGTCTTGATACCTTTAGACATAATATATTGCTCTACATTCAGTTCTGAGCGAGTGGTCCTAAGTTTGAGATGGCTTGTTATTCATTTTTAGTGAGTATTTTCAATATAATTTTGGTTACCATTTTAGTTTTTTAAGAAACTCACTTTTAAAATGGAACAGGGGATATTAAAACTTCTTTCTTTACTGAAATATAATTGCCATATAACATTATAATAGTTTCAAGTGTACAACATAATGATTTGATATTTATATATATTGCAAAATGGTCACCATAAGTCTAGTTAACCTCTGTCACCATACATAGTTACAAAATTTTTTTTTTTTTTCGTGATGAGGATTTTAAAAATCTTTCCTAGGAACTTTCAAATATGCAATACAGTGTTATTAACTATAGTGATCACGTTTTATATTACATGTAGAAGAGGGGATATTTATATTTTTATAATATCCCTTTTTATACTTTTTTCATTAGCAAGCCTAATTTGCATTTAGCTGACTTCATTTCACTTGATTACTTTGTTCCTTTTATGATTTGGAAATAGGCTAAATATGATTACATTACTGGCATTAGTACTATACAGTATCTGGTTAATTTTTAGTACTACCTACTATTTTTGTACAGCACCTGTAAATATTATTTACTTTTATATAATGTATATTCACATATGCTGTCTAGAGTTTTTGTGTTCCTCTTTTTTTTTTTTTTTAAAGTAGGCTCCATGCCTACCTAGTGTGGAGTGCAACATGGGGCTTGAACTCATGACCCTGAGATCAAGACCTGGGCTGAGACAAGAGTCTGATGCTTAATCAACTGAGCCACCCAGGTGCCCCAAGTTTTTGTGTTGTTTTCAACAATCATAGCTGTCTGGATATTGTTAAGTGGATGAGCTTTAATATGCCTTCTTTTTGATGGTTTGTAATCTCATGCCCCATAACCTACCATTTGGCTTCTCTATTTATCCATTTATTGATCAAATATTTATTGAATGCCTTCCATGTGCCAGGCACTGTTCTAAACACTAGGGATACAACAGAGACCAAAACACACTATTTCTCTCCATTAAAAAGCTTACATTTCTAACAAGGATTATGAACAATAAACCCTTAAGCAACCACTAAAATAACAAAGTATTATAGCTAATAAGCCAACAGAAGAGATAACATGAAATGAAAAAAATTCTCAATGCAAACAAAGGCAGAAAAAGGGTAAAAAGGGAGCAAAGAATGGATGAGAAAAAAGAAAAACTTAAAGATGATAGACCTAAACCTAACCCTGTCAATAATCATATTAAATGTAAATGTTTAAGCACCCTGATTAGAAGTCAGAGGTTGTGAGATTGGATGAAAAAGCGAGACCCAACTGTATGCTGCCGATAAGAAGTGTACTTTAAATACAGAGACACAGAACATTTGAAAAGTAAAACGATGGAAAAAGATATACCATGCTAACACCAGTCAAAAGAAAGCTGGAATGGCTATATTAATACCAACCAAAGCAGATTTCCAAGCAAAGACTATCCTAGGGGTAGCGATTATTTTATAATGATAAAAGTGTTAAGTTAATCAAGAGGATATATTTCTAAACATTTAGTCTGTAAAAACAGAGCTTCAAAATATATGAAACAGAAAGTAGGAATTTTATAGGGGAAATGGATGAATTCACAATTCTGGTTTTTATGGGGGAAATGGATGAATTCACAATTCTGGTTGGGGATTTTAATACTTGTCTCTCAATAACAAGTGCTCAATGACAGCACTGTCAATCAACCTGAATTGACTTTGAAAGAACACATTGAAACAACATTCCACCCAACACAGAAGAATACATTTTCTTCTGAAGTGTTCCTGGAACATTTATCAACATAATCTGAACCATAAAACAAATGTTAATACATTTAAAAGTCTTCAAGTCATACAAAGTATATTCTTTGACCACAATAGAATTAAATTAGAAATTATTGACAGAAAAGTGTGTGGAAAATCCACAAATACTTGGAAACCAAAATTAACACTTCTAAATAAAAATGTGGGTTGAAGAGGAAAAGGAAATTAGAACCATTGATCTTTGAACAACTTGGTTTGAACCATGCAGATCCACTTATATGCAGATTTTTTTGATAAGTACAGTCACAGTACTGTAAATGTATTTTCCTTATGATTTTCTTTTTTTAAAAACAAACTTTTTTTTTTTAATGTTTGTCTTTGAGAGAGAGAGAGAGACAGAGACAGCATGAGCCAGGGGAGGGACAGGGAAAGAGGGAGACAAGAATCCAAAGCAGGCTCTAGGCTCCGAGCTGCCAGCACAGAGCCCGACCCAGGGCTCAAACTCAGGAACCACAAGATCATGACCTGAGCCAAAATTGGATGCCCAACTGACTGAGCCACTCAGGCGCCCCTTCCTTATGATTTTCTTAGTAACATTTTTTTTCTAGATTATTTTAAGAAATAATATGTAATGTGTAATATACAAAATATGTGTTAATTGACTTTTTGTTACTGTTAAGGCTTCTGGTCCACAGTAGTTGGTAGTTAAGTGTTTGGAGAGTTAAAAGTTATACTTGGATTTTTGATTATTGGACATTGGTGTCCCTAGCCCCTACGTTGTTCCAAAGGCAGCTCTTGTTTGAACTGAGTGGAAATAAAAACACAACATATCAGAATTTGTGGCATGCTACTCTGGCGGTACTTAGGGAACAATTTATAGCAGTAGATGCATATATTAGACAAGAAGAATAGTCTCAAATTAGTGACCTCAACTTCCACCTTAAAAAGCTACCACAAGAACAAATTTAAACCAAAATAAGCAGAAGAAAGAAACATCAAAGTCAAAATCAGTGAACTAGAAAGTAGAGAAACAGTAGAGAAAAATCAGTGAAACCCTAAGCTGATTCTTTGAGAAGATCGATAAATTTGGCAGACAGGGGCGCCTGGGTGGCTCAGTCGGTTTAGTGTCCGACTTCAGCTCAGGTCACGATCTCGCAGTTTGTGAGTTCGAGCCCTGTGTCAGGCTCTGGGCTGACAGCACAGACAGAGCCTGGAGCCTGTCTCAAATTCTGTGTCTCCCTCTCTCTGCCCCTCCCCTGCTCACACTCTGTCTCTCTCTGTCTCTCAAAAATGAATAAACGTTAAAAAAAAAACTTAAAAAAAAAATTGGCAGACCTATAAGCAATGCTGATCCAGGAAGAAAAAACATAATCACCAATAACAAGAATGAGAGTGATGACATCACTACAGATTCTACAGTGGTTACAAGACTAATTTGAACAATTTTATGCCAATAAACTTAACAAGTTAGAGTAACTGACATATTTGTTGAATGACACAAATGACCAAATCTCACTCAAGAAGAAATAGATAACATGAATAGCCTTATACTTATTAAGGAAATTGATGTTAAATACCTTTTCAAGAAGCAAACTCAAGCACTCATGGCTTCACTGTTGATTTCTACCAAATATTTAAGGAAAAAAATACCATGTCTACACATATTCTTTCATATTTTGGTGAAGATATGAAGGATAGGGTGAGTATTAGGATGAGGCTGGCAAGGTGCCTGAGATGTAAAATATGAAGGGGCATGAGAATCTAAGAGTAGGTACCTCTTTAAATATTGTACCCTAGGCTCCTTGCTTGCCTCACCCTATTGCCAGCCCTGGTGGAGTAACTCTCACATACTGTTGGTGGGAATTTAGAGTGGTACAAACCCTTTTGGAAAACAGTTTAGCCATTTCTTAAAAAGTTAAAAATACTTGTGGTTCAGCTTAGAAGGAGCTTGGAAGCTTCTACTCCTGTTCTCACAAGAAAAAATCTGAAAAAACTGAAAATCAACAACTTAGAGGCTTTTTGAAGGTAACAGCCCAGGGGCGCAAACTCACTAAAAGACAAAGGCCTAATCACAGAACTCTGGAATGCTTCCCTTCCTCGCACATCTTCCCACCATATCAATAGGGCACCTGTATAATAAGGGAATACAACTAAAAGACTTAATATTGTCTTAATAATGTCTCAGACTTAATATTTAAGAAATCTGTAAAGGCAGCAAGGGAGGGGCACCTGGGTGGCTCAGGTTGTTAAGTGTCCAACTCTCAGGTCATGATCTCATGATTTGTGAGTTCGAGCCCTGTGTCAAGCTCTGTGCTGACAGCACGAACCTGCTTGGGATTCTCTCTCTGCTCCTCCCCCATTTGCTCTCTCTCTGTCTCAAAGTAAATAAATAAACATTAAACAACAACAACAAAAAAGACAGCAAGGGAGACAAAAACAAGGACACCAGAGGAAATTTTAGCCTCTAACATCTGCAGCTACAGCAAACAGTAAATACAGCCTCATTCCTAGCCAGATAAACATAAATCTCACACAAAATGCCTGTTTACCTCAGTTCCTTTTATCCAGTACATCATATCTGGCATTCAACAGAGAATTATAGTATAATTCTTTAAACCCCACAGTTTAAAGAGCAAGTACTAGAATGAGACTCAGATGGCAACAATGTTGGAATTCTCAGACTGGGAATTTAAAACAACTATGGTTAATATACTAAGACCTTAATGGAAAAGGTAGATAACATGTAAGAATAGATGGGTAATGTAAGCAAAGAGATGCAAACAATAAGAATCAAAAGGAAATTCTAGAAATAGAAAACAGCAGAAATGAAGAATGCCTTTGATGGATTCATCACCAGACATGAAATGTCAGAGAAAAGAATCAGTGAGCTTAAGGAAAAGTTGATAGAAATGTATCAAAATGTGTGGGTTAGTGAAAGCATTGCTTAGAGGGAAATTTAATAGTTTTGAATGCGTATATTAGTGAAGAAAAAAATCTAAAATTAATAATCTAAGCTTTTACCACAGGAGACAAAAAGAACAAATGATATTCTAAGTTAGCAGAAGGTGAATCACTGTGTTTGTACCTGAAACTAATGACATCATGTGTCAAGTATCTTACAATAAAACAAAACAAGAAAAGAAATAATAAAAATTAGACCAGAAATCAGTGAAATTGAAAAATGGAAATCAACAGAATCAATAAAACTGAAAGCTGTTTCTTTGAGAAGATCAATAAACTTGATAATTGTCTGGCCAAGTTAATTAAAAAAAAAAAGACATAAATTATTAGTACTAGAAATGAAAGAGGTCATATCACTAATGATCTCATGGACATTAAAAAGATAGTAAAATAATATTATGAACAAACTGTATGCCCACAAATTCTGTCTGAATAAATCTATACTTATTAAAGAAATTGAATCAATAATAGTTTTTCAAAATAGAAAACGCCAGGGCCAGATGAGTTCACTGGTGAATTGTACCAACCATTAAAGCAAGAAGTTATACCAGTTCTTTATGATCTATTCCAGGAAATGGAAGCAAAGGGGATACTTTCTAACTTATTTATGCAGCATTAACCTAATATTGAAATTAGACAAAAACATTATGAAAAAGTTAAACTACAGACCACTGTCTCTCATGAACATAGTTGCAAAAGTCCTTAACAAAATATTGGAAAATCAAACCCAACAATGTATAAAAAGAATTCTATACCATAACTAAGTGGGATTTATTCCAGATATGTAAGGTTGATCCAATATTCAAAAAGCAATTAGTGTAATCCATAAATTAACAGGCTGAAGAAGAAAAGTCGTATGTTCATATCAATAGATACAGAGAAAACATTTGATAAAACTCAGTACCCATTCATGATAAAAATGCAGCAAACTGGGAATATAGGGGAACTTTTTATTTTCATTTTTTAAATTTTTTTAATGTTTATTTTTGAGAGAGAGACAGAGCACGAGCAGGGGAGAGCAGGGAGAGAGGGAGACACGGAATCCAAAGCAGGCTCCAGGCTTTGAGCTGTCAGCACAGAGTCTGATGTGGGGTTCAAACTCATCAACTGTGAGATCATGGCCTGAGCCAGTCAGACGCTTAACTGACTGAGCCACCCAGGTGCCCCAAGGGAAACAAATTCAACTTGATAGTATCTACAAAAACCCTACAACTAATAGTGAGAAACTAGATGCTTTCCTACTTAAGATCAGGAACAAGCTAAGGATGTCTGTTTTTACCACTCCTTTTGACATCATACTGGAAACTCTACACAATGAGACAAGAAAAGGTAGTAAAAGGTATATACACTGGGAATGAAGAAATAAAACTGTCTTTATTCACAGATATCATGATTGTCTATGTAGAAAATCCCAAAGAGTCAGTAAAGAAACTCCTGTAACTAATAAGCGATTATACCAAAGTTGCAGGATACAAGGCTAATACTACAAAAGTAAATTGCTTTCTTATATGCTACTGATGGACAATTAGAATTTGAAATTAGCACAGCACCATTTACATTAGCACCAAAGAAAATGAAATACTTAGGTATAAATCTAACAGAATATGATCTATATGAGGATAATTACAAAACTGATGAAAGGAATCAGTGAAGATCTAAATAGAGATTCCATTTATGTGGATAGGAAGACTCAGTATTGTCAAAATGTTCTTCCCAACTTGGCCTATAGATTCAACGCAAGCTCAGTTAAAATTCCAGCAATTTATTTTGTAGATACCAAGAAACAAATTCCAAAGTTTATAAAGAAAGGGAAAAGAGAATAGCTAACAAAGTATTGAAGAACCAAGTTGGAAGACTGACACTAATTGACTTCACGACTTACCGTGAAGATATAGTAATATAGACAGTGTAGTATTTGTGAAAGAATAGATATACAGACCAAATGAACAGAAGAGAGCTCAGAAATAGACCTACACAAATATCGTCAACTGATTTTTGATAGAGGTGCAAAGGCATTTCCATAGTCTTTTGAATAAATGGTGCTGGAACACCTAGATATCCACATGCAATAAATAAATAAATAAAAAGAATCTAGACACAGACTACCCACACCTTTCACAGAAATTAGCACAAAATGGATCATAGACCTAAATGTAAAATGCAAAACTGTAAAACTAGAAGATTACATAGGAGAAAAATACATGACTTTGAGTTAGGTGATGACTTTTTAGATAATGGCATCAAAAGTACAATCCATGAAAGAAAAAAATTGACAAGTTGGACTTAGTTAAAATTTAAAACTTCCACTCTGTGCAAGACCATTAAAAGAAAGAATACAAGCTAGACACTGGGAGAAAATGTTTTCAAAACACATATATGATAAAGGATCGGTATCCAAAATGTACAAATAACTCTTAAAACTCAACAATAAGAAACAACCCAACTGAAAAATGGGAAAAGGACTTGAATGAACATTTCTCCAAAGAAGATGTACAAATGACCAATAAGCATGTGAAAAGATAGTCAATATCACTAATAATCACGTTTTAAGTGAAAAGTTTTATGTATATTTTGCCACAATAAAAAAAATGGGTGAAAGATCTGAACAGGCATCTCATAAAAGAATACTTATAGATGTCAAATAAGCATATGAAAAGATGCTCATATGTCATTAGGGAATTGCAAATTAAAATAACAATGAGATGCCACTACACATCTATCAGAATTTGAAATTGAAATCTATGAGAACTGAAATCTATCAGAAATTGAAACACTGATAGCACCAAATGCTGGCAAGAATATAGGCTAATAGGAACTCTTATTCGTTGTGGGTAGGACTGCAAAATGTATAACCATGTTTGAAGACAATCCTGTAGTTTCTGCCACAGTTGCTATCAGAGGTCTGAACACTACCAGCTCAGTATTTTTTCCTTATCATACTCCACTTCCCTATGTGTACTATTTATGGTGTCTCTGAAAAGATAGAATTGTTAGTGATCATCTAATCTAAAGTCAGTGAGGTTTCTTTTTCCTTGAGTCACAAAGGGTTAACTGATACCTATCTTTCTATCTTAGGTATATAGGTTTTCACATTTCCTTCCTTGTTTTAAAAAGTTATTCTCAATTGATTTCTGTTATGTAAATAAGGATCTTTCATTTGTACCCCCACTTCATTCCAAATTTATGGAGGTTTTACTATAATTATATAAAATGGGATGGGTATAAATAAGCATATAGGTGTTCAAAGAGTTCATATTTGGTTTATTAAGCATACTTGTTTAAGTTCAAGAGGTTAGTGATTTCATATTAAAATTTGTACAACTAATTTGGTATATTCTTTTGTGAAATATTTTGATGCTTTCATATTGCTACATAGCATTTATTTTGTTATTTGTCTTTTTATAGAAAGAGAAGACTCATGAGAGATGCAAGAATATTTGTCCTCCTAAAGATACTTTTGACAGGACTCTCTTACATACTCATGGTATGAATATGTGCTATTTGTAGAAAATATATAGATGAATATGTGGTATTTGTAGCACAGTGTAAATATCAACAAACAAAATCTTAATTTGGGGATCTTTTATTTCTAGTGAAATTTTTATAGCCTGTGATCATAATCTTTTTCAAAAGTTTTTGAGAAAGAAAAATCATGGGGCTCATAGTGTTATCCTTCACTTCAACAAATATTTATTTAACATCTGGGTGCTTGGTACTTTGCTTGTTGCTTAATAATAGTTGAATAAGAAAGAACACTTGTCCTCAAGAAGCTGAAAGTCTCCTGAGTAAGGTTGCAATACTGTATATCAAGCAGTAAGTTCAGTGTGGTAAGATTGTATAGAGCTCCTGATTTGTTAAGCCTTAGAAAACTTCCTAGAGTTGATGATTGCCTGTGTTTTAAAGTAGCTGTTAAGAAGATTTATGTGGAGAAAAGGCCTTCTAGGAAGAGGGAACAGTAAAAGCAAAGCAGTAGAGTCAAGAGAGAACAGAGCATCTTCAAGAAACTACAAGAGTTGGGTATATTGGCTCTTCTGGGAGCAAGATATGAGGCTGAAGAAGTGGGCAGCGGAGTTGGCCCTAATATGAAGTGCCTTATGTGCCATGTTAAGGAATTTTTCTTTTCTAAAAGCAGTACAGAGCCACAAAATATTTTTAACCAGACATGATCAGATTTATGATTATACATTTCACTGTGAAAATAGTTGTAGAAGATAAATTTAAGGAAGATGGTAAAATTGGAGACAAAGAGATAGTAAAAGGCTATTGAAGTAATACAAGTGAGAAATCATGTGGCCCCAAAAGCAGTTAAAATGAAGATGGAAAAGAATTTAGGCATTTGAGAGATAAGTTAGAGATCAAAGCACAGGTTTTGGTCATCAGTTAGTTGTTGGTAATGATAGATCAGTTTGCACACTGAGAAGTTTCTTTGGATTTCGCAATTTAGGAGATCTTAAAGAGGACATTCAGACTTAAAGTGATAGTTACAGAAAATACAATACTATATGTTAAGGAGTGAGTACAAGAGAAAGAAATGGAGACTACCAATGTGGGTATGACTTTAGGGTTTGAGATACAGGATATTGGCTATCTAGAACAGAGTGGAAGAATGTTTTTGCATGGTCAACACTAGATGAGGCGGGAGAGGCATTTGCATAACCCTGAGAGTGAGTGCTTTCTTAAATTTTGTACTGGAGGTCCTCCCTTGCCTCAGCCTACTCCAGGCCCTGGGTTTTAGCTTTATCTTTGTTTGTTTGTTTTAATGGGAGAAAGCTGAGCATGTTTGTATGCAGACAGGAAGAGCTATTAGAAGGCAACAGGTTGAAGATACAGAAAGAGGCAGGGTAATTGAGGACGAAGCAAGCTCATGAAAGAGGCAGGAAGGCATGGAGTCCAACCCAGAAAGGTTACTTTTGAAAGGGTATGTCCTCTGAGATCTAGTTGGTGAGATGAAGGTAAAGTAGGTTCCTTTGCAGGTTTGTTGTTGATACAAACTAAATGTCTAAGAAGAAAATTAATATGGTGTTAAAATCTTTGATCATAAGTTCTGGATGGGATGGTGGGTATTTTGAACAATAAAAACAGTGTTCCTATATTAGTATTGAATTCATTTTTTAACTGTATGCCAAACTTAATTTCACCAAAACTTAATAAGATATCAACAAGCTTTCTGTGTCCATTTAAAAAAGACTTGAAATATATTTAGTTGTTTTATTGATACCATGCAATTGATTAAAATTATTTGAAACCTAGGATTTATTCAGTGTTTTGTCTACTACTAGGCATACAGGAAGTACCTGATAGATGTTTGTTGAGGGAATTTAAGTGGTTATATAGTGGCATAGTACAGAATCTAGTCAAAATGTATTTTATGGAATAAAGTGAAAACAAGTTTAAAAAATCGTATTTTCCTCTTTTTCATAGATAAATCCAGGACAGATCTGGAGCAAGTACCTAAGGTAACAAAGCTTTAATAAATGAGAATACTGCTTTTTAATATCTTTAACTTTTTATAATCTTAAATATCTTTAATTTTGCCTTATAAGAAGCTTTCATTTGACTTTCTCACACTTTAACCACTTTGCGTCTTCTGGGACTTTGTGCATCATTTTTCTTCTCTCTTGTACTTCATCAGTTTCTTCTTCATTGCTGAAACTTACAAATATAATTAAGTCTCTCCATTCTAAAAAAGAATTTTATTGATCTTACTGCCCCTTCACATTATTAGGAGATCTTTCCTTTGTGTGAAAAATTTTGTAGAGGTATGTAGTAGATGTCCCCCTGTTCCCCCAGGGGAAAGAGGCCATTGCATTAATCAGATTCTCCAAGAGGTCTGTGATAACTGCTCTCTAGGGTGAGAAGACAGAGAAAGACAAGACAGAAGCAAAAAGAAGAGGGCAGTCATTTCTACAGTTCTTTGATTCCTACAAAATAAAATTCAAACTCTTGTCATTTAAGACCCTTAATTATTCATTTCCATCATAATCACTCTCTTAACTTTTGCTTACTAATCTTTACACATTCTTTATTTCAGCCAAACTTTTTTGCTGGCTCTGTGCTTTACTTGTACTGTTCCTTTAACTGGAAGACTTTTCCCTCAACTCTTCATATCTGATCCTTTCTTTACATTCTCTTGCTTAAATGGCAACCTTACATAAATACATATCTTTCCAACTGAAGATAATTGGCCCTTTTGCTGAATTTCCATAGCATTTTATGTAGACCTGTGCCTTCCTTTTTAAGGCATTTGTCACTTTTTATAAGATATTTATGTGTGTATTTTATCACATCTAGTGGACTGAAGATCCTTAAGATTAAGACCTATGTAATAATTTATCTTTGTTTCCCCTTTAGTGCCTAGCATAAGAGTTAGATTATCAGTAAATATTTATTGAATTAATAAGTACTTTAAAATATACTAAAGCGGGACTAGAAAATACACTCATGTCCCTAGTTAGATTTTCCCTATCCCTTTATACTAGTTTTTGGATATAGGTAAAATCAATCAGTAAAAATAAAAAATAGAAATTAATTAGGTAAGTAGTTAAGTTAAACTGTGTTTCAGGCCTTATGCTAGGTAGTAGAGATACAAAGATTAATTAGCTGTAAATCCAGGAGCATATGGTCTCCAGGGGGCAATACACATATTAAATAAATAATTTTTGTAAAGTATGAGATAAATATATGTGGTATATGTACTTGTGTTCAAAGATGGGGTAATTGATGTGTTCAGAGATCGAGTAAGTAATCATACAGAGATAAATTTGTCCTTTTGTTTGGGTTGTATTCTCTAGGAAATAGGAAAGAGCATTCTAGGCTGAAAGTGCATACAAAGATAACAGCATGAGGGTATGGAAGATAGTTGAGCATTACTACAATGTAACTTCTAAGTAGTGGGAGTGGCAAGATACAAATCAGTGAGGGGGTTAAAAAAAAACACAACAAAAGGCTTTTTTTTTTTTTTTTTTTTAAATTTTTTTTTCAACGTTTATTTATTTTTGGGACAGAGAGAGACAGAGCATGAACGGGGGAGGGGCAGAGAGAGAGGGAGACACAGAATAGGAAACAGGCTCCAGGCTCTGAGCCATCAGCCCAGAGCCTGACGCGGGGCTCGAACTCACGGACTGCGAGATCGTGACCTGGCTGAAGTCGGACGCTTAACCGACTGCGCCACCCAGGCGCCCCAACAAAAGGCTTTTGATGCCCTTCTAAAAAGTTTGGTCCTGAGGTCATGGGAATCCATTGAGAGATTAAAACAGAAATTAATTCAGTTATACTTGTATTTTAAAAGTATATCTGATGGGCTGCCTGGGTGGCTCAGTCGGTTAAGCATCCAACCTCTGCTCAGGTCATGGTCTAGTGGTTTGTGAGTTTGAGCCCTGTGTCAGGCTCTATGCTGACAGCGCAGAGCCTGTTTCAGATCCTCTCTCTTTCTTTCCCTCTCTCAAAAATATATAAACATTAAAAAGTATATCTGACATTAGTAGAGGGAATAGATTGAGGAAGCATATCATTAAATAGCCATGTCTGTAATCCAGAGGTAATGAGGGGTTGCACTGATGAAATGCTATAGACTTAGAAGAGAGAGAGGATTCAAGTATTATTTAGAAAATATAGTGGGTAGGACTTAGTGCCCAGATGAATGCAGTATGTAAAGGAAAAAGAGTAGTCTTTTCATAAAATTGAATTTGTTTTGGTTTTAAAATTCAGTATATATCTAATCTACAAAGTAATTTTGAAAACATTTTAAGCAGGAGAAAATAGAAATATAGAGAAATTGACATTTGGGATTTTTTTAAAAACTGCTATCAGTGAGGGAAATAATATAGAAATTTTTGGATAAAGAGGATGTCTCCCTTTGGTATAATCTTAGTGGGACTATATTAGTGAATTTGATCACATAATAATGGAATGATTATCTCCATTGGTAAAGACAAAAAACATTTTTCTGTCTTTTATGAGTATTTTAAACTTGATGAAACTATACATGTTTATACAGATTCTTGTGTAAATCAGCATATCACTTGCTTTTCTGTTTATGCTTGAGATCCAAGTTTATTATTAATGGTCTTATGATGTTTGAAGGGATAATGGATGTAAAAGAAATGTTTATCTAATCGAGGAAAATACATTTTTTAATAGATTTTTATGAAACCAGATTTTGCCTTGGACGATTCCTTAACTTTTAATTCAGTTTTACCATGGTCTCATTTTAATACTGCTGGTGGAAAAGGAAATCGTGATGCAGCTTCCTCAAAGTTGCTACAAGAAAAGGTAATTTCTTTTTTACTTTTCCCAGGTAGAAACTTTATTATAGTTAAGTAGTACCTTTTGTGTGGGTTCAGATTTAGTTATTTAGTAAGGGCTAATTTAATTTCATTTTTATTGTTACTGCCTTCAAATTTTAACTGATAAAAGTAAAAACATTTGATTCAATGGAAAACAAGTTGTACTGGTGAAAAAGGAAAAGCTAATTGTTTGAGTGCTTCTTATCCAAAATAGCAGTTGCTAGAATTTAGGTTGGAAGGATGTATTAGACAACACAATTAATTGCTTTACATTTATCTCCAAAAATACATTGGCAAATTTTATATTCTTTATGATTTAAGGCATGGAAAATCAACTTTTGCAAAGGTGCTATTTTTCCTTATTTATACATAGTAAGGATGATTATTTCGAAACAAAAGTATAGTTAAAAAATATAGTATTTTTAGCTTTGCAAAGCCTGATCTTTTACATGTTAGTAGTCAGCAGTTTTTAAAAGTTCTTATAGTGTTCTCTAAGGGAGAAATCAGCATCTTGAAAGTCATTTAAAATGTAGAATTTTAAACACATCTTAACTCCTATATCAAGAATCTTTTAAAACTTGAATAGGAAGTAAAGGTCTTTGATTCCTATTCTTTCTCAGCATTCAGTTTAGAGCATTTCTAAAACTGGTTCTTAAACTGAGAAGAAAGCATTTTGTTTCAGGTTAGTGACATCTCTTGGCAATCTGGAAACTTGTCTCAGGACTACTATTCAATAAATGAGGTCCAGTAACTGAAGAGGAAACTAGTTTGGGGAGAAGAGGAGAAGACATGTAAGGAAAGAATCATGAGTATTCTTTTTCTTACAGTTGAAAATAAAAATGAAGTAATTTTTCCTTTGGCAACATTTTCACATATAAAGGTTTTCCTTGAGTAGGAACAAATTCATAAATCCGATGAAAATGATGGGTTTATGGACACAGGCTCATTCTCAGACTGCTTTTTTTCACATTCCAATATATGCCCTGCTAGACTAGTCACCTTAAAAGAGAAAACAACAAAAGCCAATGAAAATCTCTTCCTAAATACTAATACTTCCTAAATACTTTTAGGAAGACTAAAAATTGTTCCCTTTATAGAATTTTAATAGGAAATGAATTATGAAAATATTATGCTGTTGAAAAGAATAGATCAATGGAATATTGATAACTTGCAGAAATCTTTGAAATTCAAATGAAAGAATTTTCTCATGGTAAATGTATAAAGTGACTAAAGTAATGGAATTTTATTTTTTGGTAAGTTGCAGAATTAAGATCATTATATTTACATTTGGGCTTCATCTTATTCTACTCTTGTCTTAGAAAAGGAGTGGAAGAAAGGATCCCAAGAGAACACTTTCAAACTCACTTTACGATTGACAAACAGCTGTTTATATCTTGCTATGTTTTAAGAGAGGGAATGCTACAACCAGGGTTAGATAATTTGTATTTTATTGTAATGCTACCCAAAGTGCTGGTTTGTGATGAAACCTAGTGGTTTGCACTAGAATGTAAATCATTGCAGTGCTTCCTTTATTAAGAAAGTCTTTCTATGAAAAAACAGTTCAGTAGACTTAGTGATATAGTTGATTTACTTTCCAGCAAATTTCCTTATTTTATCATGGACCTCTTAAATAGTTCACAGACTGGCAGCAGCATATAAACCGAATTCTGAGTAGCACTCTCCTAAAGGAGTTGCTCATTCTCCATTTACTATTCTGAAAATTGAGTCTACTTTAGCTTGCAATGTACCCAAGTACCTTTGTCCCCATATTGCTTTTTAGGTAAATAAGTGCACAGACGTGTTGAAGATGAAAAGAACAACAGTAAAAGGGTATAAACTGAAGAGATTTAAACTATGGAAAATTTTCTTGTTTGTAACCTAGTATATATTATGATAGATTACTGAAGGAGCTTTGTTGAAGATATGTGTGATCTTGCATGGTTTTAAGGAAACAATCTTGGTGACCAAATAATCTCTTCTAATTTTATGAGTCCTACATGTTGAAAGCCCATTAACCCTTTAGCACTGTGAATTCTCGTGAGATGTTGAGAGAGAATGCCTAGAGCTTGAGCTATAGGTTGAAGAATCTAAAAGTTAAAAAGTGGGAGAGAAGTAGAAGATAATGTAGCCAAAAAAAGCATATGCAATTAGAAAGGAAGAAAAGATAACTCAAGTGTTAGAAGCCCATATTTGAAATTAGAAAGTATTTTTAAATATATGTTACTCTAGGAATTAATCTTGGTTGTGTTACAAATAAAATGTGATTTCATTTAAGGCATATTTTAAAAGGAAAATATATTGGCAATAAACTGAGTTTTACAGATTGATAAAAGAATAATCTTTTAAAATATTTTTAATGTTTATTTATTTCTGAGAGAGGGACAGACAGAGCATGAGCAGGGGAGGAGCAGAGAGGGAGGGAGACATAGAATCCGAAGCAGGCTCCAGGCTCTGAGCTGTCAGCACAGAGCTACATGCAGGGCTTGAACTTGTGAACTGCGAGATTATGACCTGAGCCGAAGTCGGACGCCCGACTGACTGAGCCACCCAAGCGCCCCAAGAATAATTTTTGAAATGTAAGATAAGCAGCCTTGAAAAAAATGTCCCAGTGAATTCTACTACTTTCCATAATTTGTGACTGGATCATGAATTCTTTAGTATTTTGTGGAAGTGTGGTATAATAGAAAGAGCTTCAGTTTTGAGTCAGGCCTGGATTCAAATTTTAGCTTTTCCACTTACTAACCACATGACTTTATTCAAATTATTTAATGTCTCTGAGCCTCAGTTTCCTCATCTGTAAAAATAAGAATACAAATAATACTTGTACTCTAAGATTGTTAGAACTAGAAAATTATGTGTATAAAATACCAGTGCCCGGTATATAGAAGGAGGAGGTCAATAAACAGTAACTATAATAAGCTTTTAGTCAGATAAGTGATGTGTGATGGTGTGACGGTTAAGGAGATCATTCTGTCTCAGATCTTAGAACTTCTAAAACTAGATAATGATCTCTGATGACTCTTACTTTCTAGAAAGTAGTTGGTATTTGGAGGGCAGTAATAGCAGGAGCAGGGGAAGAAGGTAAATCAGCTTCTTCTACTCTTTTGTCTTAAATTTATTAATATTTGGGCTGTTACCTTTTATCTCCCTTCTGTTCTGTTATGCTCAATATCAAGAATTCCATAATCAAATAGTTCACACAATGGGATTTAAAATACATATAGAAATCTTGTATCATTTTCAGAAAGTATGTGGATAGTGAAAGAAGGTATACTTACAATACTCTTATGATTTTTTTTTCTTCCCTCTTAAGCTGAGCCATTATCTGGATATTGTGGAAGTAAACATTGCTCACCAGATCTCTCTACGTTCAGAAGCATTTTTTCATGCTATGACCTCTCAACACGAATTGCAGGACTACCTCAAGAAAACTTCCCAGGCTGTAAAAATGCTTCGAGATAAAATTGCACAGATTGATAAAGTAATGTGTGAAGGATCACTACACATTTTAAGACTGGCACTTACCAGAAATAATTGTGTTAAAGTGTACAATAAACTCAAGCTAATGGCCACTGTACACCAAACTCAGCCTACAGTACAGGTGTTGTTATCCACTTCTGAATTTGTTGGAGCATTGGACTTAATAGCAACAACACAAGAGGTTCTACAGCAGGAACTTCAGGGCATTCACAGCTTCCGGTATGTCCTTTAAATAAGCTATTGGAAATAATGTTAGAAATTTAAAAATTTTAAAGCTGAAGAAGTGTGAATGTATTTAGTTACATGAATAGTTTTTCTTCTAGACTGATCTGTTTAGTAATGTTATCATTGTGCTGTTTTAGTCTTAGCAAATCATAAGGACTAATATTTACAGAAACATTTGGATGGAGAAACAAAATTAAATTTTCTGGTAGAGGATGCCAGTCAATGAAAGGCCAGTCACAGCTTTGAAAATAACATTTTGAAAATGTTAAATTAGTTTTGTGTGAAGGTAGTAGATCAAGGTGAAGAAGGAATACCAGTATATCTCAGAATAAGTTCATTTTATGGCCCCTGGCTGGCTCAGTTGGTGGACCATGTGGCTCTTGATCTGGGGGTTTAGCCCCACATTGGGTGTAGAAATTACTTAAAATCTTTGGTATGGTCCTGGGTGTTTGTGAGTTAAGATGGTGGAGTAGTAGAGGGACCCTATGCTTGCCTTGTCCCTCAAGCACAGCTAGATAAATACTATATCATTCTGAACACTCAAGGAATTGATCTGAAGACTGAGAGAAAAACTGCACATCTGGAGAGAAAAACAGGCACATCGTGGAAGGTAGGAGCTGTGGAGAGTTGACTTGGGGGAGAAAAAAACTGTAGGTGCTGTGGAGGGGAGGGAGCCCTGGTCACAGAGACAGTGAGAGAAAGCAGTGCACAGGGTTGCACAAGAAAGTCTTCCCCAAAACCCCTGACTGGGAGGAGGTGAGGGGGTGATTATTGTAAGTGCATGCAAGCATGAAGCTCAAAATCTGAAGTTTTAGAATTCTGCACCATTGTTCGGGTCATGCCTGGCAGACTTAGGGGTGCTCCTGGGGAAAGGAGGGCAGAGGCCCCGGAGTGGACAGAATGGTCTGAGGATCTCCTGGGTCTCACTAGGAGAAACAGTTCCCCTTCTTGGAGTGTATTTGGGAGAGGTGGTACTGCCTCTCAGGGGACAAAAGAGATGGCAGACACCATTGAGCCACCTCATTAATTAGCATTGCAGTAGAGGCACCTGCTGAAGGCAGCTAGCCAAGAAACCAGCTTTTGGCTGTGTTTTACCATGAATTCCAAGCCCCCTGCGTGGGCATGTGACTGCTTTTCTGGAACAAACTGGCACCAACTATAGCGTGGCGAGACCCTTTTCCAGAGGATCAGCATAGATTTGTGCTGCGCTGGGTCCCTAAAATTTGGAGTTTTTGAAACCCAGCTGCATGCCTGAGATAAAACACAGGAGGTCTGTGCCACCAGACAGGCAGATGGCTTGGGCACCAGATGAAAGCAGAGTTCTGACAGAAGCCTCGGACATAAGAGCGGAGATTGTTTACTCTTCTGTGAAGCCTTCCTGAACAGCAGCAGATGCGAACTCCCCTTTTTGGGGATGAGAGAGTGGGGTGACCCATTTCCCCCCCCTGCCCATCAGCACAGAGAAACTTCAATGAGCAACACACTGCCCCCAGTGGAGGCTGGAGCTGCTTACACCAGGCCCTACCCCACTGTGCCCTGTGGGTGCATTTTTACTATAGCAAGTTGGCCTGAGAACCAGCACAACAGGCTCCTTCCCCCAAAGACCAACACAAATCCTCCACACATATCAATTCTTCTGAACTTGATAGAGTGTGGCAAAGTTTCAGCTCTAGTGGAAATAGGATCAGGCTTATTTTAACAAGCAGACCAAAGCACACCTAGTTAAAATGCCACACACTGGACAAGGTCCCAACACTCCCCAATGCAGGCAGGGAGAAACACTGCAAAGAACTGACCTGAGGGAAAGAGCAGCCACTCTCTGCAGAGTGCACACTCTGAAATACTTTCTGACGTGCCAGGCCCTGAACAGTATAGGACCTCTTCTTAATACAGCCATTACACTCAGCAGGACATATAAGTCTTTCCTAACACATACACAAAAACAGTGGCCTAGTCAAAATGACAAGATGGAGGAATTTGCCCCAAAAGAAACAAGAAGAGGTCATGGCCAGGGATTTACTCAAAACAAATATAAGTAATATGCCTGAATTAGAATTTAAAACAACAATCATAAGGATACTAGCTGAGCTTGAGAAAAGCATAGAAGACATTAGAGAAGCCCTTACTGCAGAGATAAAAGAGCTAAAAACTAGTCAGGCTAAAATAAAAAATGCTATAACAAAGATGCAAAACAGACTGGATGTAATGAAGTAAGGATAGATGAAGCAGAGGAATGAATCTGATATAGAAGCTATGGAAAATAATGAAGCTGAAGAGAAGAAAGAAAAGTATTGGATCATGAATGTAGACTTAGGGAACTCAGCAACTCCATAACGTGTAATAACATTTGTATCATAGGAGTTCCAGAAGAAGAGAGGGGAAAGGGGGTAGAAGGTTTATTTGAGCAAATTATAGCTTCCAACTTCCCTAATCTGGGGAAGGAGCCAGACATCCAAATGCAGGAGGTACAGGTAACTCCCATCAAATATAACAAAAGCCAGCCAACACCAAGACATCATAGTGAAATTTTTTTAAATATAGAGGTAAGGAAAGAATGCTGAAAAGAGCAAGGGAAAAGAAATCCCTAACCTACAAGAGAAGGCAAATCAGGTTTGCAGCAGATGTCTCCACAGAAACCTGCAGGCCAGAATGGAGTGGCAGGATATCATCAGCATGTGCAATGGGAAAAATCTGAAGCCAAGAATACTTTATCCAATAAGATAGAATAGAAGGGGAGATAAAGAGTTTCCCAGATAGAAACTCTGGGAATAGAAGGGGAGAATAGAAGGGGAGATAAAGAGTTTCCCAGATAAACAAAACCTAAAGGAGTTTGTGAACACTAAATCAGCTCTTCAAGAAATGTTACAGGGGACCCTTTGAGTGGGAAAGAAAGATCAAAAGCAACAAAGAATAGAAAGGAATAGAGAAAATCTCCATAATCGGCAACTTTATTGGTAATACAATGGCACCAAATTTTTATCTATCAATAATTACTCTGAATGTAAATGGACTAAGTGCTCCAATCAAAAGATATAGGGTATCAGAATGGATTGAATAAATAAATGAATAAATAAATAAGGCCCATCTATATGCTGCTTAAAAGATTCATTTTGGTCCTAAAGACACGTGCAGATTGAAAGTGAGGGATGGAGAAACATTTATCATGCAAATGGATGTCAAAAGTAAGCTGGAGTAGCAATACTTATATAAGACGAGCTAGATTTTAAACCAAGGACAAGATGAAGAAGATCACTGTATCATAATAAAGGAGTCTGTCCATCAAGAAGATCTAACAATCATAAATATTTATGCCCCCAACTTGGTAGCACCCAAATATATAAATCAATGAATAACGTAAAGAAACTCATTGATAACAATACAACAATAGTAAGGAACTTTAACACTCCACTTATAGCAATGGATAGATCATCTAAGCAGAGAATCAACGAGGAGACAAGGGCTTTGAATGACACACTGAGCCAGAAGGACTTAACAGATGTGTTCAGAACATTTCATCCAACAGCAGCAGAATACACATTCTTTTTGAGTGCCCGTGGAACATTCTCCCAAATAGATCACATACTGCGGTCACACATCAGGCCTCCACAAAGTATGAAAAAACAGATCATACCATGCATATTTTCAGATCACAACACATGAAACTTGAAGTCAACCACAAGAAGAAATTTGGAAAGACCACAAATACATGGTTAAAGAACCTCCTACTAAAGAATGAGTGGGTTAACCAGGAAATTAAACAAGAAATTAAAAAAAAAATGCATGGAAGCAAATGAAAATGAAAACATGACAGTCCAAAACCTTTGGGATGCAGCAAATGGGGTCACAGGAGGGAAGTATATCGTAATACAGGCCTATCTCAAGAAGCAAGAAAAGTCTCAAATATACAACCTGAGCTTACACTTAGAAAAGGAACAGCAGGGGCGCCTGGGTGGCTCAGTCGGTTGCGTGGCCGACTTCGGCTCAGGTCATGATCTCGCGGTCCGTGGGTTTGAGCCCCGCGTCAGGCTCTGTGCTGACAGCTGTGCTGACAGCTCAGAGCCTGGAGCCTGTTTCGGATTCTGTGTCTCCCTCTCTCTGACCCTCCCCCGTTCATGCTCTCTCTCTGTCTCAAAAATAAATAAACGTTTAAAAAAAAAAACAAAAACAAAAACCTGAAGCCTCAAAAGAGAAGGAACAGCAAATAAAGCCTAAACCCAGCAGAAGGGGAATAATAAAGATTAGAGTAGAAATAAATGATATGGAAACAAACAAACCAAAAAGGCACAGTAGAACAGATCAACGAAACTAAGAGCTGGTTCTTTGAAAGAATTAATAAAATTGATGAACCTCTAGCCAGACTTACCAAAAAGAAAAGAGTAAGAACTCAGATAAATAAAATCACGAATGAAAGAGGAGAGATCACAGCCAACACCAAAGAAATACAAACAACTATAAGAGGATATGATGAAAAATTATATGCCAACAAACTGGGCAATCTGGAAGAAATGGATAGATTCCTGGAAATATACAAACTACCAAAAGTGAAACAGGAAGAAGTAGAAAATTTGAACAGACCCATAACCAGCAAAGAAATTGAATCAGTAATCAAAAATTTCCCAACAAACAGAAGTCCAGGGCCATATGGCTTCATAGGGGAATTCTACCAAACATTTAAAAAAGAGTTAATACCTATTCATCTCAAACTGTTCTAAAAACTAGAAATGGAAGGAAAACTTCCAAATTCATTGTATGAGGCCAACATTATCTTGATTCCCAAACCAGATTAAAAAAACCCACTAAAAAGGAGAATTGGAGGCCACTATCCCTGAGGAACATGGATGCGAAATTCTCAACAAGACACTTGCAAATTGAATCCAACAGTACATTAAAAGAATCATTCACCACTATCAACTGGGATTCATTCCTGGGTTCAGTATTCACAAATCAATCAATATGATGCACCACATTAATAAAAGAAAGGATAAGAGCCATATGATCTTCTCAATAGATGGAGAAAAAGCACTTGACAAAATACAGCATCCATTCTTGATAAAAAATCTTCAACAAAGAAGGATAGAAGGAATGTACTTCATCATCATAAAGGCCAAAACGGAAGACACACATCTAATATCATCCTCAATAGGTAAAAATTGAGAGCTTTTCCTCTACAGTCAGGAACAAGACGGGGGCATCCAGGCTCAACATGATTATTTAACAGAGTACTGGAAGTCCTAGCCTCAGCAATCAGGCAACAAAAAGAAATAAAATACATTCAAATTGTCAAGGAAGAAGTCAAACTTTCATTGTTCACAGACAACATGATACTCTATGTAGAAAATCGAAAAGACTCCACCAAAAAATTATTGGAACTGATACATGAATTCAGCTAAGTCATAGGATATAAAATCAACATACAGAAATCTGTTGCATTTTTATACACCAGTAATGAAGCAGCAGAAAGAGAAATCGAGGAATCAATCCCATTTACAATTGCACCAAAAACCGTAAGATACCTAGGAATACAGAGGTAAAAAGATCTGCACTCTGAAAATTATAGAACATTTATGAAAGGAATTGAAGAGAACAATGAACATGTTGTTCACTGCCACTCAAAGGCAGCCTTTGGAATGGGAGAAGATATTTGTAAGTGACATATGTGATAAAAGGTTTGTATCCAAAATGTATAAAGAGTTAATCAAACTCAACATCCCCCAAATAATCCAGTGAAGACATGGGCAGGAGACATGAATAGACACTTTTCAAAAGAAGACATCCAGATGGCTAACAGACAAATGAAAAGATGCTCAATATCGCTCATCATCAGGGGAATACAAATCAAAACCACATTGAGATACCACCTCATACCGGTCAGAGTGGCTAAAATTAACTCAGGAAACAACAGATGTTTGTGAAGATGTGGAGAAAGGGAAACCTCTTGCACTGTTGGTGGGAATGCAGACTGGTACAGCCACTCTGGAAAACAGTATGGAGATTCCTCAAAAAGTTAAACATTGAACTATATTATGATTCAACATCTCATGGGTTACCTATAATGATATTATGATTCTGTACTTCCTTATTCATTTTTTACTCAGAATGTTTCTGTAAAGTGATATTTCTCCATAATTATTTGGTAAATCTGAAGGACAGCTCTTATAAGGAGAGGCAGAATAAATTCTAGATTTCTTTATTTTTTTCATTTAGCTGTTTTAAAAGTAACAAATTGAAAATCTTGTATCTTCCAAAGTTAACTGATGATTTAAAAATATTTTTGTAAGCATGTGGATTTGTATATATTTAAGATTTTTGCTGTTTTTATTTTTGTCAGTGTTCATAATGTTCTGTCTTTTGTAGAAATCTCCTCAGGTTCATTCTTGTGGCCTTTTACATAATTCCATGAGCTTTTGCTTAATAGTTTTCTTACTTTGTGTTATGATTAGATGTTCATATCATACATTTTTTCCCCCAGACTTATAATCCACTATATTTCTAGTGGAAATAAGAAACTAGTTTCTTTCAGTAGGAAATGGTATTGAGAAATTATGCTCTGGATACCAGAGATATTCCTTGCTACTGGATTGGTCATTATCTCTAGACCTTTGTAGTGGACAGAGCTAGAAAATAGATTTTTCTTTTTAAAGAAAAAGTAGGAGTTCATTTTGATAGTCCTAATTTAAATTCAGGACCATAAAGATTTTACTTTTTTAATCTTATATATATAAGTCCTTTAAAACAGGCTGAAGGTGAAAACTGTGGCTCTCGATGACACTAACATAATTACTCATTTATTTTATCCCACAGTCTACATAGAATGCTCTCAGAACTAACAGTATTATTACTACAAACATGGAGGATTTCTTTCTCTTCTTTAAGCTATGTCCTGGTGGGATGAATAGGTACATTACGTTTTAAAGTCACTTGAAATAATTCTTCTTTGTGTACATTTGCTGCTAACTTGATGTGTATTTAAATTCATTTGTTTCATTGCTTTTGATATTTAAGGATTGAATTTATTAAATGTAATCTTGTACTATAACTATGTTAAGTAGTTATGTGGTTCTGAGTCAAATCTCTGAAACAAATGATATTCAGAAAAATTTAATTTCTATCTTGTTCCTTCCTTCCTACCTACCCTATAAGTCACCCTTTTAAAATGTTTTAGTTTGTATTTATCCATCATCCATCCAGCCATCTCTGTCTTTGTTCTTCATCTTAGATAAGCATTAGTAAATTGTATATACTTTTCTCCACCTTGCTGTTTTAACCTTACAGTATACCCTGGAGATCACTCTACAGTGTGTATTCTCAATGGGAGGCTATCACCTTAAAGGGGCAAAAGTTGGTTCTTGAGGGTGAAAGAAAAACTTGGATATTATAATGACTTGTGACCCTCCAGGGGGCCAAGGTATATAAACAGATATACAGTATATATGTGATATTAGTGTGTGGGGGTTGGTGGTGGTGATTAGGAATAAAAAGGTCTAAAAGGACTTCTTGGGGCAATACTGAAAAAAAGAAGACTGAGAAACTGTAGCAGTATATAGTATATTACTTGGTATTCCTCAATTATTTTAAAAGTGTATAGTGTCTATTACGATATAGTCAACTAGCCCTCTGTTTTTCAGCATTTGAGTAGTTTGTATTCCTTTGCAGTTACAGACAGTGCTGCAATGAACGTATATGTTCTTTTGTATTTTTAAGAGTGTATCTTTGAGACAGATACTGAGAAGTGAGATTCCCAGGTCAAAGGTTAACTGCCTATGTAATTTGCTAGACATTGCCAAACTTCCTTATGGCAGTGTTTTAGTTTGTACTAGTGAATATGTTCTAAGTTAGCTTATTGTGAGACACTGGTGTCATTTATGAGAATCTTACTATCTTCTAATTGGCTCTGAGAAATATAATTTTCATATTACAAAATGCAAATATATACATTATTTCACCATTGGATTTTTTTCCAAATTATCACTACACTGCTTACCATATGTTGTTTAGATGAGAAAAATGGATCTATCTAAAAGGTCACATAGTTTATTTTATTTATTTAAAAATTTTTTAATGTTTATTTTTGAGAGAGAGAGAAAGAGCACATATGGGGGAGGGGCAGAGAGAGAGGGAGACACAGAATCCGAAGCAGCCTCCAGGCTCTGAGCTGTCAGCACAGAGCCCTACATGGGCTAGAACTCAGGAACCATGAGATGATGACCTGAGCCATACTTGGATGCTTAACCACCTGAACCACCCAGCCACCCCAAAGGTCACATAGTTTATACTAGTTTTTAAAAAATGTGCTGTATCTGGTCTTAGTAAAGATAGTTGCTGACATTAGTTTTTCAAGTAAATGGTGAGTATATGTATTTTTAAATGTTTTTTATTCAATAACAAATGTCTAAATTTAAGGTAAATTTTAAATTTAGACATTTAAATAAACATATTTTGAAATTATACCAAAAATAGAGCTTAAATTTTTTTATATAATATATAAACAGATTTCTCGTTGGCCCATTTCACTTAATTTTTGAAATACTTTGGCCAACTACATCACCTAGTTTTCTTTAATCCATTGTTTTTATGAAGCTTTTAGTTTGTATAGTAAAGATCTCTTTGTATGTGAAGGTAGTGATCCTTAGTTCCTTGGTGAGCAGACTACATGCATCAATCTTGTCATTTGGTTGCCGCATGCTTTCTTTAGGGAATTGGTTCCAAATCCTGTTTGCAGTATTTGCCTTCACCATCCCCACAACTGCTCATCTGATTAGAGTCCTTCTCACTCTTATCCTATGTAGGATCTATAAATATTAGAGGTAGATTAAAAAGGAACATTATATTTTATGAGAAAAAGTTCCATGGATATACTGTTTCTTAGCAGTTTTGTATTTTCAGTTTTGTGTTCTAATGACTTTCAGTATAATGACCTGGGGGAGATTGCACAGTAACTCAGACTATTCATAACAGAGATTGAATTGAGTCAGTCTGTCCATGTGATCCGTTAGGTATTTATATCTTCCTGACAGGGCTGTAGTAGGCACTTGTATTTGTATTTGTGGAATAAATGAATGGCTGGGGAGCTACTGGCATTGCCATGCAGTAAATGGTTAATTAGGAAAGGACTTAGAATAGCTGAATATTTTGTGAAAAGCGGACAAAAAAAGCAGTCATGAAATTTCTAGAACTATGTGTCCTACAACACATTTAAGTGTTTGGAGGTTAAACATGTAAAAAGAAAAAGAATATGGGAGATGATGTGAAACTGTTGCAGTTATTTTTGTTAAAGGATTCCATTTTACATTACATTGTTGCACAAAATACTGCTGCTAGAAAAGTTTTGCCTCCTAGTTTCCTTGACTGTGGAGCGAATTTGGGTTTTTAAAGAATATACGTCACATTTTCCTCTTCCTTTGTAGGCATTTGGGATCACAACTTTGTGAATTGGAAAAACTGATAGATAAAATGATGATTGCAGAGTTTTCTACTTATTCTCATAGTGACTTAAACAGACCACTGGATGATGACTGTCAAATTTTAGAAGAGGTACGTGTCTTAAACTGTGGATGAAATTGGTGTCATTGCTTAGTGTTAATTCCTAATAGTATTAGTTTAGAACACATTCTTCTCAGATTATAATGAGCAAAAAAAAATTTCAAGCTCAGTCAGACCTCTGTGAAGTCCTTCCCTAACTATGTGATTTTAGCAAGCACTGTAATTGTCATTATCCTATGAAGTTAGAGAATAAAGTAACTTTATAGCTTAATTAGAAATTGGATTTAAAATGAGGTCTTATATATATCTTATAAACCAAGCTTAAAATATAGATATAGGATGAATTAACATATATCCATGTGTATGCATGTACTGGAGTATGTTTGTTATAAAAGTGATCATTATTATATAGTAACTTATCAGTCATTAACAGTCACTGAACCCCTGTTATGAACATGTTTTATGCATATGCTTATACATAAGATCCAGGCTTCACTTATCTGCTGACTTTTCAATGCTGATTACCACCAAGAACTAGGAAAGATCCAGAAGCCCTGATAGCAGCCTAAGTAAAGAGATTTTTGTATGTGTTAGCAGTTAATTCCCCACAAAGAGTCCAGGTCATCAGGATTTGAGAAGGATACTTTCTACCTACTTGTTGAAACTATGCTAAAATGTACTCATATTGTTTTGTCCCCAAGACAGCTTCATTTGATCCACTGTAGTGCATTAGGATTTATCTGTTTTTAAAACTATGACTCCAATAATCTGATGACAAGATAGCTGTAGAAGGGGTTTTTGGGGGCTTCTAGAAAATACCATGTGCAGGGTAGAGATCTGAGGATCAAATAATGAAACGCTTGATGTTGAATATTTCTACTTCTGAGTGACATTATTCTATATTTAAATTGTGAAATTCCATACTTTTATTTTAATAGGAAAGACTTGTATCTCTTGTATTTGGACTTTTAAAACAAAGAAAACTTAATTTTTTAGAAATCTATAGTGAAGAAATGATTATTACAGCAAAGAATATCATTAAACAGGTAAATATACATTTTTATTTGATATATTTTGGTCTAGAATCTTTTTTTAAAAATTTTTTAATGTTTATGTTTCAAGAGTGAGAAAGCATGAGTGGGGGAGGGGCAGAGAGCAAAGGAGACAGAATCCGAAGCAGGCTCCACACTGTCAGTGCAGAGCCCTATGTGGGGTTTGAACTCATGAATTGCAAGACCATGAAGTCAAGAGTCGATGCTTAACTGACTGAGCCACCCAGGGTGCCCCTAGAATCTTTTTATCAAATTTATTTTTACATGATCTAGTAATAATATATATGCAGTATAATAGTAACATTTTCTCATTTATTTAAAAACTTAGAATATAGAAAAATAGAAGAAAAAATAGACCTACTAGCCAAAAGATTATCACTTTAAGAATATTTCTAAGTGTAGGGGGATCTGGGTCACTCAGTCGGTTGAACATCTGACTCTTGATTTTGGCTCATGTCGTGTGATCCCAGGACAATGAGATCAAGCCCCAGGGTCATGGAATCAAGCCCCACATTGGGATCTGTGCTGAGCATGGAACATGCCTAAGATTTTCTCTCTCTCCCTCATGCCCCTCCCCTCAGCTTGTGTGTGTGTGTGTGTGTGTGTGTGTGTGTGTGTGTGTGTTCTCTCTCTCTCTTAAAAAAAAGTATTTTTAAGTGTAATTCTAAGTGTAAATTGTTACTGATGTTTTTCATTGTTGCTATCATACTGTATATATGATTGTGAATTGTACATATATTTCAGAATCATAACATAAGCATTTTCTCTTATAAGCCTTCAGACACATCATTTTTGATGGTTGTATAAAATCCTATCCACATTTTATTAGTTATGCCTTTCCTCTGTGTTGAATATTTACATTTTTTCAGTTCGGTACTGTAGAACACTGTGACACACATATTTGGTGTAAAGTTTTGTTGGGTTTTTCCATAGTTAAGACTATTTTCTTATAGCTGATTTCTAGATGTGGAATTTTTGGTCAGAGAGTGAAAAGTATTTTTAAAGCTATTTGATAGAGTTGAATTGCTTTCTAAAAAGATTTTACCAAATACATTCTCACCTGCAGTAGGTAAATGTTTATTTCCTCTTATCCTTATCTTTAAGAAATTATTATTGTAAACTAAAACCTTTTTCAGTCTCATCTTTGTTTTGCTGTTTTACTCTGATAAATATCATTAAACATTAAACTTCAGTTTTTCTAAATATGAGAAACAATAATTTTAAATACACTTATTAGGCTTAATGATCATCATCAGGTTGAATGTACATTTCTGAGTTTTTAATGTTTAAATAAAACAAGCAAAAAAAGATTAGTAATCATACCACCTTTTTTACTTCTTTTGAATACTAAAACACAATATTTTAAAATTGTTATGACCACTTTCAAAAATTGTTGGCAATAGCTACTAGCACTAAATGTACACATACATTGTAACTCAGCAATTCTACTGCCAGGTATTTATCAGCAGAAATGCATACATAAATTTACCAAAACAGCATAATATTTCATGGCGGCACTATTTGTAATAAAAACTGGAAAAACCCAAATTTTTCTTTTTTTCTCCTTTGAAAAACCCAAATTCTGTCATCAGTAAAAAAAAAAAAAAATGATCGAGTTGTGGTATATTTGTATGAATACTGTACAGCAATGAGAATGAATAAATCACATGGAACAAATGGATGAATATCACATATATAATGTGGAGCCAAATAAACCAGACACAAAGGAGTCACAAAGGAGACACACTTTTGTAATTAATCTATGATATTAGAATTAATCTGTGGTATTAAAAATCAAGATAGTATCTTTTCGGAGAAAGTAGTGACTAGAAGGGAAGCAAGAGAGGTGCTTACTGGCAGTGTTTAATTTCATGATCCGAGTTTTCATTACACAAGTGTACTCCATTTGTAAAAATAGATTTGAACATAATTTGTGTAGTTTTATATATGTATGTGATACTTCTAGACAGATTTTATGAAACTGCTGTGTTGTAATTCCCAGGATTCTCCTGAAGTCTAAGCATTTTTTTAACTTAATCTGTTACATATATTGCAAGAAAACATAACCTCCAAAATGAACTTTTTTTTGGAATTTTAATATGGGGCTTATACCTTATTCCTAAGAATTATGGTTCTGGGTGTTGTTCTGTTTGTTTGGTGTGTGGTTTTAAATAGTAAGGGATTTTAGTTAATATAACAGTTCAAGCATATCCTGGAATAATTATTTAATAGGGTAAGGATATAATGCTACAGTGTTTTATACACCTTGACGTGTGTATAAAAGACACAAGAGACGTCTGGTAAAATGATCGTAGTCATTGAGGTCATTTTTTTTTTCCGTGGAAGCCATTTTTAATATGTAAATGAACCATGAGGTACTTAGAATTCTAAAGATGTTAATTGAATTTTTTTCTTAAAATTTGCAGTGTGTGATTAATAAAGTTTCACAAATAGAAGAAATTGACACAGATGTTATTGTGAAGTAAGTATAAATATTACGTTGGGAGTTATCAGTTAGGGAAAAGATGACACATTAGAATAATCTGAGGAGGATTTAATTAAGGAATTATTTACTAAGGTATGGGCAGAGTGTAGAAAAATCACAAGTGACAGTGCAGTACCTTTAAGGGACAAGAGATGAGAACAGTAGGATTCAGGAGAAGGCCACTTAGTAGTAGGAAAAAAAAAGGCCTGTAGTAGTTGAAGTGATCTGCAGTGCTGGAGGCAGTCTTCCTGAGACAACCTCTCAGGAAGGGAGGTGGAGCTATCAGTACCTTTCTTCCTTCCAGTGTTTTATAAGGGCTCCTCCTTGGCCACGCCCAGCAGGTCAGCCTCCCAGGGCAAGAGGCTACAACATAGGTATGGAGGAGAGAAATTGAAGATGGTCCATTTCAGAGGAATCACAGTGTTATGTTTAAATTATTTAGCTATCTGATTAAAACCCAGCTTCTAATTGACTTTGAGGAATTTGAGTACATGATTTTGAATTGCCTCATGCCTGTAATTTTTTGTTTTCGCCCTTTAAATTCCTATTTTTTTTCATTTTGAGATTGGTGATAAATATTTTATAACTGAATTTCTAGTTCATATAGATATCTAAACTCTATTTATTAAGTGGCCCAAGATATGAATAGCAATATGAATCACTGTGAAATTTTTCCAGGCCAAATTCATAGAATAAGGATTGAGGGGTTTTAATTTCTACACTATTACCTAGTGAAAACTCTGTTTCAGAATTAGTTGAAGCAACCGTAACAATGCAGGAATCACTAGTAGTTGGAAAAATTAAGTTACTGGTATTCTGTTAAAAGCTCTATGGACCTGGAGAGTCAGTTATTTTAAATTTTATTCCCTAGGAAATTTTCTCAAATAGAAAAATTCCTGTATTGCAAATATAGAAGTATCTTTTGAGAATAAACTCCTAAGTGCCCAAAGACAAATATTTTTTTCTTTGAATTTTTTTTTTCTAGGCTTGCAGATCAGATGAGAATGTTGAATTTTCCTCAGTGGTTTGATCTGCTGAAGGACATTTTCTCAAAGTTTACAATTTTCCTACAAAGAGTTAAGGTAAGTTTATGTGATTTTCAGTTTATCCAGAATATCGCTAAAATTAAGTCCACTTTCTAGGTATATACATATAGAATTGGATTAGAAAAACATAATTTCTTTGTTTTTTGTAATTTTTTTACTGTTTATTTTGACAGGGGGTGGGGAAGGGGCAGAGAGAGGGAATCCCAAGCAGGCTCCATGCTGTCAGCACACAGCCCAATGCAGAGCTCAGTCTCATGAACTGTAGTATCATGACCTGAGCCAAAATCAAGAATGAGCCATTGAATTGACCACCCAGGCACCCCTGTTTTTATAATTTCTCTAAAGAGCCTTGGTTTCAAATAAGATTTGAAGTGCTTCAGAGTATTTTGATACTCTATAATTTAGGATAAGTTTTATATTAAAAAATATAGTGCTTACTTGGCATTAAATATTATAAAATAATACTTCCTCTTATGATTTTGTGATTTTTGAATCTCTCTAGATTATCTATAGGCACAATATGTGAAACACTCAAAAATCTGTTCTAAACCACTAATGTTTTCTAGAAATCTTTAATCCTGATATAATGGTATTTAAAAAAAATTTTTTTAATGTTTATTTATTTTTGAGAGAGAGAGAGAGACAGTGTGTGAGCAGGGGAGGGGCAGAGAGAGAGGGAGACACAGAATCTGAAGCAGGCTCCAGGCTCTGAGCTGTCAGCACAGATCCTGACGCAGGGCTTGAACTCACGAACTGTGAGATCATGACCTGAGCCAAAGTCAGGCTTAACCGGCTGAGCCACCCAGCCGCCCCAATGGCATTTTTTAACATATAATTCATATTTAAATTGCTCTACTAATGTCCTTTATTGCAGGCTTTTATTTTACTTTTTAATCTGAGGTCCGATCAAGGATTATGCATTTACATTTAATTATTCTGTCTCTTCAGTATAATCACTTAATTTTAAACCAGTCAATATAAGGAAAAGAACATATGCCAAAGAGCATTTTTCAGAAGAAAAGATGTCACAGACTAATGCATTGTAGTTAGAATCACTAACATGTCACCGCTGTGTTTTAATAAGACAATGCTTAGGAATTACTGAATGTAACAGGTTGTGAAATTTGCTATTCTTTGAATTATCAGATGTCAGTATTGTGTTACATGTGCTAGTTAACATCCCTGGCATCTCCTTAGTATTCTGTTAAATGGCCTGGGGGACTTTGGTACTTAATCTGTGACATGACTTTATCAACATGGAGTGATGCTAAGTCATGTGTATAACCTGAGTGGGAAAAGTTTTTAAAAATGTGATTCACTGTACTTTAGGCTCCTACCAAAATGTTGGTCCCACTCATTTGTAGTGATGATAGTAAACCTATAGATGTGGATTGCTCAAATAACTAAGCCACGTTTTCACTTTTTCTCATATTCCCGCCATGACTTCATCACACATACTTCTATTGTATGTCTGGATGTATATAACTCTTACACTGCAGATTGTAGAATTGACCAACTTTTTGCCAGTATTCTTTTTTATTTAAGTATAATTAATACACAGTGTTCTAGGGGCGCCTGGGTGGTTCAGTTGGTTAAGCGTCCGACTTTGGCTTAGGTCATGATTGATGTCACAGTTTGTGAGTTCGAGCCCAGCATCAGGCTCTGTGTTGACAGCTCAGAGCCTGGAGCCTGTTTTGGATTCTGTGTCTCCCTCTTTTTCTGCCCTTTCCCCACTAGTGCTCTCTCTCTCTCTCAAAAATAAATGAATATTAAAAAATTAAAATACACTGTTCTATTAGTTTCCAGTGTATAATATAATGATTCAGCAGTTCTATAATTTACTCAGTGCTCATTACAATAAGTGTACTCTTAATCCCCTTCACCTATTTCACCCTTCTTCCCACCTCTCTCCTGTTTGGCAACCACCAGTTGTCTATATGTATGAGTCTGTTTTTTTCTCTTTTTTTCTGTTTGTTTTGTTTTTTATATTCCACATATGAATGAAATCGTATGGTATTTGTCTTTGACTTACTTCATTTAGCATTATACCCTCTAGATTCTTCCATGTTGTTGCAGATGGCAAGATTTCATTCTTTTTTTATGGTTGAGTAATGTTCCGTTGTATATATATACCACATCTTTATCCATTCATCTATGGATGAACACTTGGGTTGCTTTCATATCTTTTGCCAGTAATTTTTTTATAGCTATTTCACTTTTAGGTTCTCTATCAGTTAAACTAAGTCAAATCTTCATTTGATATATATACAATATGGGAACAGTGATTTATCATAGTTGTAGTTTCTCATTTTCACATTTAGACCCCTTAAGCTAATACTTCTGTAAAACATCTTTGAAGATGATATATAACGTATAAATATGGTACTTTTTCTTTGAAAAAAGTTTGTGATTCTGTAAGGGTATGATTTCATTGAAAAATAATGTTAATTACAAGCTGTTCATTTAAAAAAAATTTTTTTTTCAACGTTTATTTATTTTTGGGACAGAGAGAGAGACAGAGCATGAACGGGGGAGGGGCAGAGAGAGAGGGAGACACAGAATCAGAAACAGGCTCCAGGCTCTGAGCCATCAGCCCAGAGCCCGACGCGGGGCTCGAACTCACAGACCGCGAGATCGTGACCTGGCTGAAGTCGGACGCTTAACCGACTGCGCCACCCAGGCGCCCCACAAGCTGTTCATTTTTAATTGAGAATTTTCAAATAACTGCAAATTGGAAAGAACCCAGATATCTAACAGTAGAGGGAAGGGTAAAGTAAATTATGCCTGGTATATTCATTACCATGGAATATCATGCATCTGAGGATTTTTAATGTTGAAGAAAATGCGTAGATTATAACATTAAGTGAAGGGACAGTATAGGCCTGTTTATATAGTATGTGATCAGCTATGTTAAAAAGATTTATTATCCCTTCATCTTCATACAATAAAGAGACAGTTTGTCTTTTTGGTGGTTATCTTTTGGCAGTATAATTTAAATTCATTATTAATTTCTTTGTTTTTCCTAAATATTTCTACAAAGAGAGGTATTACTTTTATAATCAGAAAAGGTTGTTTTGGCTTTTACTAGTGTTTACCACATTATAGGAATAAACTATTTGAAGTTCATAATTTAATTTACCAGTACACAAAGGCTCCAGTTTCTTCATATTCTAACACTTGTTTTTCTTGTTTTGTTTTTTGTTTTTGTTTTTTGATAGTAGCCATTTGAATGGGTGTGAGGTGGTATCTCATTTTGGTTTTGATTTGTATTTTTCTAATGATTAGTGATGTTGAGCATCCTTTCATATGCTCATTGGCCATTAGTATGTCTTCTTTGGAGAAATACTTTCTTTGCTCATTTTTTAATCAGATTTTTTTGTTGAGTTGTAAGAGTTCTTTATATATTGTGGCTATTTAACCCCTTACTAGATATATTGTAG
Source organism: Prionailurus bengalensis (assembly GCF_016509475.1). NCBI lineage: Eukaryota > Metazoa > Chordata > Mammalia > Carnivora > Felidae > Prionailurus > Prionailurus bengalensis. The sequence continues at coordinate 81,817,492 of NC_057354.1, read as the reverse complement.
GCAAGTTATGTTTAGTGTAACCTATTTAAGATACTTAGAATATATGCAGTGTACTCTCAGGAGATTGCTACTTAAATCAATGAAAATACAGAACTCCATTCTTAAGCTTTAGGGAACCCATTTCTCTTGAGTAGTTTTTCACAAAGTCACCTTTACTGTGATAAAAGATTGGTGTAATTATGACATGCATGACCTTGACACTCATTTATAAGATTTTAAAAAGTACATATGCAGAATTCACTTTTGGGGACTTTAGATACATGTTATTTTAAATCCTTTAAAAATATATCCTGTTTTCTTATAGGCAACGTTAAATATCATTCACAGCGTTGTTCTCTCAGTTCTTGACAAAAACCGAAGGACCAGGGAATTGGAAGAGATTTCACAACAGAAGAATGCTGCAAAAGACAATTCACTGGACACAGAAGTGGCTTATTTAATCCATGAAGGCTTGTTTATAAGTGATGCATTCAATGAGAGTGAATTAACACCTATAGCAATCGACACTACCTCTCAAAGAAATGCATCTCCAAATAGTGAGCCCTGCAGCAGTGATTCGGTATCCGAACCAGAATGTACTACTGATTCTTCATCCAGCAAAGAGCAGACATCGTCATCTGCTACTCCAGGAGGTGTGGATATGATGTGAGTATGCTGACTGCTGCCAACTTTATAAGATTTTGAGTAAGACTGATTTTTTCAATTTATTGAAAAACCATATGAACTTTGGTCTTGGAATTTAATTTAACAAAAATAAATTAATTTTACAAAACACATATCTTTTTGAAAATGTAATGTAAGGAGGTGAGCATTGGAAGTAATTGAAAATTACAGAATTTTAAGGCTGGAAAGGAACCATTTAATTAAATGCCCTTATTTCAGAGCATTTGACTTACTTAAAGTCACTAGTGGCAGAACTTGTCCTGAAAATCAGGTCAGCATTACCTTGTTTATTTTTCTTTCTTTTCCTATAACGCCTTTGTATTTTGTATATAGTGAAGATCTGTTTGATTTAGTTTTTCAAAGGCATGAATTTCCAAGCGGATTATACCATTTTTTCAAACATGACTTTTTAAAACTTACTTTGAAATAATTTCAGATTTACAGAAAAGTTGCCAGAATTGTACGAAAAAGTCATTTGTTGACAGTTTACCACATTGCCTTCTTTCTCCCTTTCTTCCTTTTTCTCTTTCTTGCTCCCTTCTCTCTTTGTCTCTCATGATAATATTTTTTTCTGAATCATTTGGCAAAAGGTTGCAGACGTGATGTCTCATTATTTCTGTATTCTTAAGTGTATATTTCCTAAAATACAAGAATACTCTCTTGAATAACTACAGTTAACCAATTATAATGAAGAAAACATTGATACATTATTACCTTGCAATCCATACATCCCATTCACAGTTCACCAGTTGTCCCAATAATCTCTTGTGTGGAAAAAACAAAACAAGGCCAATAAAATCTTTCCGACCCAAGAACGTAGTATGGATTTAATTATTGTTAAGAATAATAACTCAGCATGTACTTTTATTTTTACACAAGTCAGCCTATGGCCAAGGAGTTTATGAAGGTTGCAGTTACAGCATAAAGTCAACTGTAATACCTTCCTCCTCACCAAAAAGAAAACCCTGAACTACATATTAATAAAAATATTTTTTCTCTGTTCAAGCTAACATTTCACATTTACTGGTTAGGGTGCAGTCTAAAATTTACAAGGGGTGTACAAATCCTATAGCTCAAACAGTGTAGAATTTTGTTTCTGTCATGTAACAGTTCAGAGATGAGAGGTCCACAGTGGAGAAGGCCGCTCTGCTGTCCTCATTTTCCAGCTTTCATCTGTAAAGAGGCTGCTTCAGCTTTTATCATCAAATCCGCATCCTTAGCAGCAGGATGGAAAGGACAAAGGGTGGTACCCTCCTTAATTTTTTGTTTTGTTTTAACTTTTTACTTGGAGTATAATGCACATATAGGCCAATATATCAATTGTACGTGTTCACCTCCATGATTGTAAAGTGAGTATACTGGTGTAATCACCACCCAAATTAAGAAATAGAACATTACCAGCTCTCTGGAAACCTTCCTTGCAACTGTGTTTTCACTCTTTCCCAAGGAAGACCACAAAAACTGTTGGTTTTTCTGGTTTTTAAACTATATAAATGGAACCATAAATGGAATCATGTTCTTTTGTCTCAAATTTCTTTCCCTCAAAATTATATTTGTGCTATTCTTCTAAGTTGTTGCATGTAGCAGTAATTTTATTTGTGTACAGTATTCCCCTTTCTGACTACACCATTATGTACTCTACTGTAAATGAAATTTGTGTTATTTCCATTTTGATTGTTGTCAACATTCTTCTAGGTGTCTTTTGTATATGTGTTATAAGCATAATATATACCTAAGAATGATTGAGGTATATGATTGGTCAGTTTAGCTAATAAGAGTTTCCCATAGTGATTGTACTCTTTTATAGTCCCATCAGCAATGTGAAAGAGTTCCTGTTTTTCTACATCTTCATTCAGTCTTGGGTGTTGTCAGTCTTTTACATGTTAGCCATTCTGGTGGGTATGTTGCAGGTATATTAGTTTTACTTTTTATTTCCCTGATCATTGGTAAGAGATCACTTTTCATATATTCATTGACTATTTGGATGTTCTCTTTTGTGAAGCGCCAATTCAAGTTCTTTGCCCACTTCTCTGCTGGGCTGTGTTCATTTCTTACTGATTTATGGGAGTTCTTTATGTAGTCTCAGCACAAGCCTTTGTAAGGTAACTGCAGTGCAGATATGGGCACAAAAGAAGAAATAATTTCCCAGGCAGGAAATGGGAAAAGAAAAATAATGGAAAGAATTAGACAGTTTTGTGGTTTTTTTAAACATTTATTTTAAATTGTGATGAAAAACACATAACAAAATATACCATCTTAACCATTTCTAAATGCACAGTCCAGTAGTAGTATATTTATATTGTTGTGCACCCAATCTCCAAGACCTTTTTCATCTTGCAAAACTAAAACTCTATACCCATTTAGCAACAACTGCCCATTTCTTCCTCTACCTGTCCCCTAGAAGCCACCCTTCTACTTTTGGTCTTCGTGAGTTCAACTACTTTAGGTACTTCATATAAGTGGAATTATACAGTATTTGTCCTTTTGTTATTGGCTCAATTCACTTAGTATACTGTCTTCAAAGTTCATCCATGTTGTAGTATGTGTGAGAATTTCCTTCTTTTTTAAGGCCAAACAATATTCCATTGTATGTATACATCACATGTTTTTATCCATTCATCTGTTGGTGTACTTTTGGATTACTTCCATCTTTTGGCTATTGTGAATAGTGCTACTGTGAACGTGGGTATGCAAATCTCTTTGAGATCCTACTTTTAGTTCTTTTCTGTATGTACCCAAAAGCAGAAATGCTACATCATCTTTATAAAGTTTTTTTTTTCTTTTTCCTGTGAATGTGAAAGAGATCCAATTAAACTTAAAAAATTAAAATTCTTTTTAGGGGCACCTGGGTGGCTCAGTCATTTAAGCATCTGACTTTTGAATTTGGCTCAGGTCATGATCTCACGGTTGGTGAGTTTGAGCCCTGTGTTGGGCTGTGCTTTGACAGCTTGGAGCCTGCTTGGGATTCTGTTTCTTTTTCTCTCTCTGTCCTTCCCTGCCTGCTGTCTGTCTGTCTGTCTGTCTCTCTCTCTCTCTCTCTCTCTCTCTCTAAATAAATAGACTTAAAAAAAAATTCTTTGTAAAAAGCAACATTACAAATAACTAAATTAAATGATTTTCTTAAAATACCAAACTTCCCATCTTTTTGGATGGTCACCCTACTTAAAGATATGAGAGTTGTTTTTATCTGCTATTTTTTGTTTAAAAAAAATTTTTTTTTAATGTTTATTTACTTTTGAGAGAGAAAGAGACAGAGCATGAGTGGGGAAGGGGCAGAGAGAGGGAGACACAGAATCCCAAGCAGGCTTCAGGCTCTGACCTGTCAGCACAGAGCCTGACGCGGAGCTCGAACCCACGAACCATGAGATCGTGACCTGAGCCGAAGTCAGACGCTCAACTGACTGAGCCACCCAGGCACCCCTGTTTTTTTTAATCTTTGTGAATTGCTAGCATATTGCCAAGAGTTTCATGTTCTTAATCTTTCTATTACATGGGGGCAAATTTTAAACATCCTTCACAAAATGCAATTTTATTTCAGTGGTAAATTTGAACTGTATTTAAAAAAAATTTTTTTAATGTTTATTTATTTTTGAGAGAGAGAGTGTGAACAGGGAGGAGCAGAGAGACAAGGAGACACAGAATCTGAGGAAGGATTCAGGCTCTGAGCTGTCAGCACAGAGCCCCACATGGGGCTGAAACCCACAAACTGCGAGATCATGACCTGAACCCAAGTCGGACACTCAACCGACTGAGCCACCCAGGCGCCTTGTAAATTTGACCTTTAAAATTTAAGCAAACAATTTTGTGGGAGTTGGTATTGAAGTAGTATTGGACTATTTATATAGAAGTAAATGTTGGAGTGGAGGAAGCTTAGCAGATTAGAGATGGAATTAGACTGATTCTAGGTTCTAGTCCTTTAACCTGTGACCTTGGGTAGGTCATTTAAACTTTCAAAGATTCAGTGTCCTCATCCTTAAAGTAGATATTTATCTACCTGTCTTGGGAGTGTGAGAACCAAATGAGTTGCTTTTTCTGAGAGTAAGAATATTAATCCTTTATTTTATTTTTTAATTTTAATTTTATTTTTTATTTATTGTGAGAGAGAGTGAGCATGAGTTGGGGAGGAGCAGAGGGAGACAGGGAGAGAGAACCCTAAGTAGGTTCTGCTGCTGTCAGTGTGGAGCCTAAGGCATGCTTCAGTCTCATGAACCATGAGATCATGACCGGAGTTGAAATCAAGAGTCAAATGTTAACTGACTTAGTCAGCCAGGTGTTCCTCCCTCTATTACTTTAAAGCATCGGTAAATAAATTTAATGGTATTATAATTTTGAAGGATAGCAGGCAATAACTTCCCTTAATACCTTAACCCAGTTAGGGTAGTGGTTTGCCTCAAATTAACATATATCAGATTCTCTTTGTAAGACCTTTGAAAATTATTTTAATTCTATTGAAAGGGAGAGAAATGATGCAAAGGCACTTAAACTTGGTTCATAATAGCACTGCATTGAATTGTTGGTATGGAATCAGTGGTCTTTATACATGCCTCAAGAAAAACAAATGTTTAAAAACAGGAAGTCTTCTCAAAACTGGAAAAAATACATTTCGTCTTATACGTATTTCTGTTTGTCAGTTCTTTGAGGACAGCAACCTGTTGTGTCCTCTCTAGTACAGTGCTCAGGAAATATTAGTTCAGTTGAACTGAATATTAACTATCATTCATAATTATAAGTAAAAAAAAAAAAAGTGCCTATTTGTCATGAAATAATCTTCCTTCTTCCTCCTTCCAGTGTGTCATTTTAAGCACCCTGTGTACAGCCTGCCAAAGCTACCACCTTGTACCTAACTAGAATTTTTTATTTTTGCTGTAGTTTTTGCAGAATTTTCACTTGGAGTCTGAAATAAGTATGGAACATGCTACAGCAGAGAGAGAAAATTATTTCTATATAAGATTAGGGTAAAATACAAAATATTGTATTATCCAAGCTTATTTAAGTAATGATTCACCACACACAAAAAAAGCATTTGATACGTTACAGAATTCTTCCTCAAATGCAAATTTTATAGCTTTTTGTTTTTTATTGATATGCTACCTGTGGAGACAGTGTACTCACAATTTCCCCTGACTTGATCTCTTTTTATCATTTTCAGGGTCAATGAAGACATGAAATTAACTGATTTAGAGCTAGAAAAACTGGCAAATAATATCCAGGAGTTATTGTATAGTGCCTCAGATATATGCCATGATCGAGCCGTCAAATTTCTCATGTCAAGAGCAAAGGTTAATTGTTTGATAAAGCTTTAGATATTTTATATATAGTATAATTATTTTGAAGATCTAGAATCATATCCTTGCTTGTGTCCCTATGTTCCCCATAATGCATATTATGTATTTATATATATATATACACACACACACACACACATACATATACATATATACGTATGTATATATATATTTTTTTTTTTTTGAGAGAGAGTGAGTGAGCACAAGCATGAGCAGGGGAGGGACGGAGGGAGAGGGAGAGAGAATCTTAAGCAGGTTCCATACCCAGTGCAGAGCCTGACAGTGGGACTCGATCTCATGACTGTGAGATCATGATCTGAACCAAAAATCAAGAGTCGGATGGTTAACTGAGCCACCTAGGTGCCCCATCATATTATATTTTAAATACTTAATAAAGTTAATGGTACTGGTATGGCCTATTAGGGAGATGTTGAAATGTAAAATAATCCAAATGAAATAAATAGGAAAATCTATTATTCTTTGAAAAAAATTATTAAAAGACTTAATTTTGAAATATGATACCTTAATTAATTTGACATTAATATGCTATTTTACATGTATGTATATATATATATACACCCACACACACCATATATGTGTGTATAACTGGCCAATATGTTAATAAAATTAGTTGAATTCCAATATTGTGAAAATTTTATAGTATGACCTGAATTTATTTGAGCTACTGTATTATAAAGGAATCAGAGTAAAATTTGGACATTTTAAGCTTTTAATGTTCAATTTCTGGGACTGAGGTATTGAGAAATTTCATTAAAAGTAATGTTAAGATAATATTCATGAATTAATATATAATATATTATTAAAATAATTAATAGTAACATATCAAACTAAGTTTGTTTTATAGCTTGTTCATATTTGATGTTATTCCTAATTCTCTGTCATGATTTTTGTGTTATCTTTAAAATTTAGGATGGTTTTCTTGAGAAGCTAAATTCCACGGAATTCATAACACTTTCTAGATTAATGGAAACATTCATTTTAGATACTGAACACATCTGTGGAAGAAAAAGCATGTCATTACTTGGAGCACTTCAGAGCCAAGCTAATAAATTTGTAAACAGGTTTCATGAAGAGAGAAAAACTAAGCTGAGGTATCATTACCATGTTCATTCTGCTTTTCAGTTTTTTCCCTTTCCTTTACAAAACATGATTATATTTAATTGATTGGTTAACCAAAACCCCTAAAAAACCTATTTTCCACTAAAGGCAGACTGTGGAATTAAAATCCCATTTCTCAGCTTTCCAAAGTGGAATTAGAATGTTTATTTACTTGTCACAAAGATCCTCAATAGATTGGCTTTTCTTTCCCCACTCAGTGGTGAAGTTAATTATGTTTCATTACTCTTCTTGGATAGGCTAAGAGATATAAAAAGAAATATTTTCTGTAAGTATTTATTATGAATGATTTCAGTTTATTAAGGTATACATTTATTTTAAAAATCTTAGTACTAACAACAGCTAGTGGCCATTACTGTTTAAAAGTCAATGCCTTGTTTACATGAGATCTACTTGAATTTAACTAAGATACATATAGTGTCTTTATTATTACTAAAAGATATGAGAACAAAAGTCTTACATACACACTCAACTCTTTTCTTTTTAACCAAAGAAGATCGTGTTGAAATATCAGCACAGAGCCTGACACAGGGCTCAATCTCACAAAACGTGAGATCATGACCTGAGCTAAAATCAAGAGTCAGATGCTCATTCGACTGAGTCAACCAAGTGCTTTGTTGAAATATTGTTAAAGTTTATCTTCCTTTTTTCTCCCCCTTTGAATAGCCTCCTCTTAGACAATGAGCGCTGGAAGCAAGCTGATGTTCCTGCAGAATTTCAGGATCTTGTTGATTCTATATCAGATGGAAAGATTGCTTTACCTGAAAAAAAGTCAGGGGGTATGTGTATTCTTTCACATGCTGTCTTCCAGTTTTACACTGTTTATTCATTTTATAGGAATGCTTAACATTTCTTTAATTGACACTGCCTCAATTGACTGGAAAAGTAATGTATGATAATTTGTAATAATTTCAGATATTTATTGATTGCTAACCATATGCCAGACCCTGGGCCAGGTGCTTTTACATGTATTATTCTAGTATATCCCCATAACAACCTTTGATGAAGATGCTATTTTTACCTTGTTTAACAGCAAGGAGGCATAAGGCTTCCAGGGGTTAAAGAATTCTGTACAAATGATGAGCTGAGATTTGAAACCTGCCTTATAATAATTTCATAGCTATGTTCTTAACCACTGTACTGTATTGTTTAAAGACACGTATTCATTCACTGAATACTAATAAGCTTCTACTCTGTGTTAGATATTGAGACCGAGATAACAGTTATAATTCTACTTTCAAAGGGCTAAGTCTAGGGGCACCTGGGTGGCTCAGTCTGTTAAGCATCTGATTCTTGATCTCAGCTCACGTCTTAATCTTATTGTTGTGAGTTAAAGCCCCACATTAGGCTCTGTGCTGGGCCTGAAGCCTACTTAAAAAATAAAAATAAAAGGGCTGAGTCTAATTAAAAAAATGGATTAGCAATCGCAATTAATGGAGTAGTGATATGATAGAGAAAACCAAAATGTAAAAAACTGTAGAAAAAGAAAACTATGCAGGAAACTCAGAAGGAAAGGCTAGAGAAGTAGGAAGAAATCCAGAAGAACATAGAAGTAAAAAAATTAGAGTTTCAAGAAGAGAATTTTCATTGGTATCAAATGCCTGTTGGGTTTCATCTAAAAGAAATACAATAGCTGGAAGATACTTTTGTATGCCAGTTAAAGTAGAGCTGTCCTGTGATAATAATGTAGGTAAACTTAAGTACAACTTATCCTATAACACCATATTTAAAATTGTGAGACTATCAAATATTTTTTTTCTAATTTAAAAAAAAATTTTAAGTAGATTTCATACGCAACATGGGGCTTGAATTTACTACCCTGAGATGAAGATTACATGCTCTACTGACTGAGCCGTCCAGGCTCCCCAGTTGTTGAATATTTTTAATGTTTGTTTATTTTCGAGAGAGGGAGAGACAGCACGAGCAGGGGAGGGGCAGAGAGAGAGGGAGACACAGAATCCAAAGCGGGCTCCAGGCTCTGAGCTGTCAGCACAGAGCCTGATAAAGGGACGGCTCGAACCCACAGACTGCGAGATCATGACCTGAGCTGAAGTCAGACGCTTAACTGACTGAGCCACTCAGGCACCCCCCAATTGTTGAATATTTTAAATGGAGGAGGCAGATGCATTTTCAAATTTTATGCATTTCATGAAATTTTAATATTTTTACATAGAAATATTTTTAAATTGTGTATTTCACATTTGCACCAAATGTGACTGCACTACAAGAGAAAGACTGAGTAAAATACAGATAGTGACCACTAGTTTGACATGGAGGAGGTCATTTGCAATTTTAGTAATTCAGTAGAGTGACAGAATCAGACTGTAGTTCAGTGCTAAGTAATTTGAAAGGTGAGGACCTGTAAACAAATGTAGCCTCCTTTTTCGACAGGTTTGTTTGTGAAGGGCAAGTGCATGATGAAGTAGCACTAGAAACCTAGGAGAATAATTAGATTATTATTTTAATCCACTCAGGGAGTTGAGAGAAGAGTTTTAAGGTAGGAGAAGCTGAATTATATTTTTGTGCTTAACAGAAAGAGAAAGAATGTTAAAGATAAGAGTGGAAGAGTGGCGCAGAGTGATTGTAAGGCAGGGCCTCTGGAATTAAATCCAGAGTTGAGAAAGGCTATCTCTTCTCACACTGTGACAGGAGAGGAGGGGTTAAGGACAGGTGTAAAATAGAGTAGTTCATATAGAGCAGAGAGAAGAATTGAATGAATTAACTAGATTTCTGTTGCCTAGTGACCATTTTTTAGTAGGTAACAGTGTTGGGTGGCGGTCATAATCTTAATTGATTTTAAGATATTAGCAAAGCAAAAGTATTCAGGTAGCAAAGATTGAAAGAAAAACACCAATTATTCTAAATCACGATTTAAAATTATAAGATTTATCTCTCATTTATTCTTTCAAGCTATATTTGATGACTTACCACTTTGTGAGTTGCTGTGCTAGATGACAATGACGGTTTTTGTCCTGAACAGCTCAAAGTTTTACAATCCATTCTCATGCAAGCATAACAATTTTTGAACTAAAATGATAGATATAGAGTGATTGAATTAACCATGTGTCTTTTTTTTTACCCCCAAAGTGAACTGTTTATTTTCACTTTCTCTTTGGAGGATACTAACGATAAGAGGTTTCTTTTATAACTCTATTTCTGTCCCAGACTTTTATTTTTTCCTCTGAGTAAGAAAGTACATGCTATTAGAAGTCCATCACCATTTTACTTGTTCTTACCAAGTTAAGGATCCTTGGTTATTATTCATTCATTGACCACCATTCATTAATGAGTTACTAGCTACTTGTCTAGGCATTGGGGAAATGAAAGTTAATGGATAGCAATTAATATTAATTGAATGCTTGCCTAAGGCTAGACAGTTTGTTCTCAGCACATTGCGTTCTTATTTATAGGCCCGTGAACTAGATACTGTTAGTATTCCCAGTTAACAAATATGGAAAGTGAGGCGCAAAGAAATTAGGCAACTTGCCTAAAGTTAATTTAATCTGGTATACAGATTAGAAATTTGAAATTGTGTCACACTGAATTTCTTTCCTTGAAGGAAATGAGGAAGTAGATATTTAATGTCAAGTCAAAGGGACTTGAGGCTTGGGGAAGCATAATAATGGGCCCATGATAATCTAAATAATTTGGCTGATTAAGAACAATAATCCAGTCTACTCTACTTTTCACTTCAACATGCTGAGTTTTGTTTTATAACGGTAAGAAATACCACATGCTGAAAATAATTTCTGGACTGAAGTCTTGAAAATTATATCTCTCTATTGAGTATAGGAATTAGTTTATAATCTAAGAATTATAATATAGACAACCAGTTGAAATTCTAGTTCTGCCTTTCCAAATAATATATTATTTTTTTTTTTACTCACTGATCATCTACCAGAGGGCAGACCTAGGATCGGCAGTTTGTAGTCATGATCTCTGTTGTTAACAAAAATACTGATAGTTTCCGTTATCCATGTTTAATGGATACAGACGTTGACACTGAAAGAAGTTAACTAATTGGCACAAGTTCTTGCATCCCGTGATTGGCAGTACTGGAACTCAAATCCATATTTCTCTGATTCCAAACCCAATATACTTTATTCCATGCCAAATTGCTTCCTAAGAAGTAGACATTTGTTTTTGAATATAAGGTAGTTTCCAGCCCTACCAGCCCTAAATTGGAACTGTCTTCTTCATTTTTTTTCCTAGTTTAAATTTTTACTTTAATAATTTGTTTAGTCTTGTTCCTATGTCTCTCTTTGTTATATGCTTTACTCTCTAGTTACGGAAGAAAGAAAACCAGCTGAAGTTCTCATTGTAGAGGGACAACAATATGCTGTCGTTGGGTGAGTGACACATTTTTCTTTATTAGTTGAGTCAGTTATTTAAAACATAGGTCTTCTAGTTCCCCCTTGATGTGAATTGGAAATTTTAGATTAATAATTTTATTTATTAATTTTTTAACATGTTTTTTTTCATTTACTTATTTTGAGACAGAGAATGTTTGCAAGTCGGGGAGGGACAGAGAGGGGGAGAGATAGAGAATCCCAAGCAGGCTCTGCGCTCTCAGCACAGAGCCTCACGTGAGGCTTGAATCTAGAAACTGTGAGATCATGACCTGAGCTAAAATGAAGAGTTAGATGCTCAACCACCTGAGCCACCCACGTGCCCCATAGAGTAACAATTTTAAATTTTAAAAATAATTTAAAGGATATTTTATGGATTCCTCTCCATTTTCTATATTTTGTAGTATTCTATATCTTAAATTAGGGACTACACTGCTGGCTTTACAAGAAATGGGTTGATAAATTTTTTCGTATAATAAGAAATGTGGAGGTATACAACCCAAGGGTGGAATACTGGCTTTATGGTGTTATTAATATTTCAGGCTCTTTCTGTCTTCTTTTTCTGAAGCTTTGTTAGTGTTATAGCATATAATTGAAGTTGTGCAGGCTTTGGAGTCACATTGTTTAGGTTTGAATCCCAGAGCTCTCTTAACTCTTTGTGACATTGGGCAGGTTACTCTGTGTGCCTCAGTTCTCTTATCTGTAAATCAAAACGTGAAAATAGTACTAAGAACTATTACAGAATTAAACATATAACTCATATAAGGCATTTGGCATAGTTCTAGCACCTAATAAGTTGATAGTTGTTATCACTTATTTCTGTTATCATTTGTCATTAGGTCTTTTTTAACCAATGACAGTATTTCAAATTCCAGTTAACTAAGGAAAATATAAATTCCAGTTTTGTTTGTCTAGTACTACATGCCATTTTTTAAATGGGTAGTTAAAATAATATCTTAATATTCTTTAATAGCACTTCATAATTTAAGTATTTTCCTAGCAACAATCTTTTTAATCTCTACAACCACATTGTGAAATAAACACTTAAGGGATTATTGTTCCCTTTCTGCAGTTAAGAGAATTGATCCTCAGAAGTTTAAGTGGTTGATATAAAATGACCCAAATGGAGTCAGGATTAGAGTCAAGGTCTAGCTCCCAAGATCAAGACCAAGATTCTTTTTCCCTTTTGTTTCTTATCACTGTATAAATCTTTTCTGAAATACACACCCCCTCCAGGAGGAATGATTGATCTTTTCCTTGGGACTCCATGTGCCTCTAAAATAGCACTTTTCTCAGTATATTAAAATTATTTATGTATATATCTCCCTGGTTAGTTTTGAGTTCCTTAAAGATGGTGATGTCTTACCATTTATATTTTACTTTGTACCCAATAAATAATCAAAAAGTATGTATTGAATTGATGCATTTTCTCAGTCTGTATTATCCAGAAATCTGACACTATACCCTTCGTGAATGAAAGCTTCCCTTTTTTTCCTCCTCTGGAGTTCTTTTCTGCTTCTAGTAGGGCAAAGATTTTTTCAACCTTATAATCTTATCCCTTCAATCTAATTATGATTTCTCTCCTTAATTACCCATTATCTTTTTATTCTTGCTTGATGGCAGTGGTCATCTCTGGCTTTCTGGCTCTTTAGGCAAAGAGACCGCTCCCCAAAATTGAACTCCCTGGCTAAAGGGAAAATATTTTATCTTCTGAGAGAAGACTACAAAAGATAAATAGTGAACCCCTACCCAGTAAAGCAGATACTGGAAATATGCATGGAGAATAATATGGAGAATAATTAAGCTGTTATAAAGGCTAGACTCCTTCTTGAATCACTACTTCCTGGTATCCTTCAGACTTTCATAAAACATTATTTTATATGGATCACTCATTTCTAAGCCTCTCATTGAACTTAGATGTCCTATAATGAATGGCTCTATTTACCTTAACCTCAATCTTATTTAAGCTCCTAGTAGTGTCTCTCTTTAATCTATGACATGCCCAGCTAATGAGCTGGTAACTTTCTCATCTTTGGAAAACCTTTTGCGACTTACCGATAAACTTCTTAGGAGATACCATTGTTCTTAGAAGCCACAGTTTCTCTTTCATCTCACTAAGAAAGTCATGATTAGGTGCCTGTCATTAATTCAGCACTTAGGATTGAGTACCTACTATTATTATGATTATTCAGAAATCCTGGGTAGGGCTTTTGTCAGTGTTTCTGAATTGGCCAAGGAATGGGATGTCTGCCTTATTGAAGAGACTTGATAGGAATGTGACATAAGAGAGTGATGTGCCAAAGCACAAAACTTAAGGAAGTACTCATTCTCAGTGTCATGCAAGTGCTGGCCCTGCAGTTGTGTGACCCTGAAAATGAGTTCCTCCTTAATTTTGCACCCTAGAAATCTCTCTTGCCTCACCTCAATCCCTCTCTGCAGCGCTTATATGTAAAACACATAATTTCAGTTACCAAGATCAGTATTGATTTTTATGTGCTGAATCATTTTAACTCTCTTGTTTTGACTGCGTGTTGGGTCATCTTTCTTTTCTTATAGAACTGTATTGCTGTTGATAAGAATTATCCTTGAATATTGCCAGTGTGTGGATAATATCCCATCTGTTACTACTGACATGCTTACTCGTCTGTCAGATTTATTGAAGGTGTGTATGATTTCACTGTGATGGAAAAATAGTTGGAAGAAGTAATTCATTAGAGTATGACTAATCTTCAAATTCTGAGACATTTCAAGGTTAAGTTTTCTTTAAGACATTAATTTTGTACATTTGATTGTGGTTGAATCACAACATGTTACTGGAAGAAGGCCACCTACTTCCTTCTCACTTCGCATTTAGTGATTCCTCATTATACCCATAGAGTTGTTAATGACATTGGAGACAGGAGATGATTTGTTCGTTAGGTGCTGAACATGACTGAGGCCACTTAGGTCAAAAAACCTGGACTGGTTTCAAATGTGCATGGAAGGAATTCACTGAACTTTACAAAATTCATCTCACTAAGGTTAGAGATTTTTCTTAAATCATTCTTTCAGAACCATTGATGTAAAATGAAAATGTGGTGATAATCTTATTCAGCCATTTCATTTTAACAGATTTTTTTAACTGCTAGCATAAAGAAAAGGCTTCTTTTCAAATGTCTAATCAGTTAATTCTTCCCCCAAATTGAGTTGTCATATTTTAGTCCAGAAAGATTTTGTTACCCTTTTGAAAATAGGACCCTCCGATAAGAATGCAGCAACTGAGCTAGTTTTTTTTTTTAATTGAAGTATAATTAACATATAGTGTTATGTTAGTTTCAGTGAAACTGAGCTAGTTTTATGAATGCAGACTAAAGAATTTCTGAACAATTTATTTTTAGAATTTTACTTTTTTCCTACCGGACAATAAATATTATCATTTAGGAACACCCCTCGCCTCTTTTTTGTCATTACATAAATAGATCCTAGTTGCTCTTACTAGAAAATTCATTTGGTCCTTGAATGAGAGGAAAGAGGAATGTAGTTTTAGAACTGTAAATAAACACATTGCCAGCATATACAGAACAGTTTTTGATAAATTGTCGGGCTTTTTCTTTCTCCTTCCTTTGTTAGTACTTCAATTCAAGAAGTTGCCAGTTAGTTCTTGGAGCTGGTGCACTGCAAGTTGTTGGATTAAAAACAATAACTACAAAAAATTTGGGTATGGATTCTTGTTTTTAATTCACATGTTGAGATTTTACGATGATGTTGCTATACTCATTGTGTTTTTTAGTACACCTGATGTTTTTATGACTCTAATTTAAAGACTCTAAGGTTATTTCATTGTTCGATGTATTACCATGATTGAAAAATTGGCTTCTGGGGAAATGTTATGAGGAATTTCCACTCTAATGAGTATAAGTTATTTGGAAGTTGCACCACTATAGAAAATGTTAAGATGTAATGTGTATGAGGTGCTTTGCGGTGAAAGATATCTGAATGTCATAAGAGAATCCGTTGTCCCATTAGCTTCCTCATGTCAGTAATACTAACAACTTGAGGTCATTGGGAAAAGCAGCATGTTTACTACATTATTCAGTACCAAATTATTTAAGTGAAATAATGTTGCTTTCTGCCACTGTGTTCTTCATTTATGAAATAAACTGGGGTCTGTATGAAATTGACATTTTAAAATTTATTTTGATATATAATTAAACTATTTCTCTTTTTTGTTTCTCCGTGATGTATCCACTGCCTGGATCTTCAGCTCTATCTTCACGTTGTTTGCAGTTAATTGTGCACTACATTCCTGTGATCCGGGCTCATTTTGAAGCTCGACTACAGCCTAAGCAGTATAGCATGCTTAGGCATTTTGATCATATCACTAAGGTACTTTTCCTTGTATTTTCTACTGAAGTTTCGTAAATTTAATTCCTTAATTGGTAAATATTTTTTAGATGTGTTCCAGGGACTTTAATATTCTGTCTCATTACAGGACTACCATGACCACATCGCTGAAATATCAGCTAAGCTTGTAGCGATAATGGATAGCTTATTTGACAAGCTGTTATCCAAGGTAATGATTTATGGAAACTATTAGGCAATGTTTAAAGGCATTGTGCCTTTTCACAGTTGTCTAGCCAATCAAATTCCTCAGGGTTTAGAAAAACTCAGTAAATTGTTCAGATTGCCCAATAGTGGATAGTCATCTCCTAGGGGGTTGGGAGGGGACAGGAGGGAGATTATTTTAAGAATGATAGAAACTCTCTACAGAAGTGATTTTATGTTAGCTACATTGACAAATATGTAGCTTCTTCAAACTAGATTTTAGTCTGAAAGCCTTCCAGAGATAGAATGGGGAGAACAAAGTTCAAAATAGAGAAAAAAGTAAATACGTTATTTGTGGGAAGGTATATTCTTTATTTTCCAGACTGAAATGGCAAAGTCTGAGGTGCTGTATTATTTCCCTCATAGATAATCAATTTCAATATCCGTTTCTTGTTTGCTTCCCATTCCTAATAGATCATTAAAAGAAGTATTGGTTTCCAATGAATCCTTTATTACACTGGAGAGTATTTCCAGAAAAATGTTACTTAATCAGCCCTAGTCACTTTTGCTCTATCCTTCACTGTTTTCTTTTCCTAAGTTCCTTAACACCTGTCTAGCGACAAAGCAGAAATTTCATAACTTGAAATTTTGAAGGTTTATTTAGTTTATATGTTTTTCCCAAGAGTATGTTTAGGGTAATCATCAAACGAGGCACTTTGGTATGCTTTTCTGCTATTTGCATTCTTCAGGATTCTGAGATGGCAGGAGCAGCAGGCACATGAAAATCATAAAAGTGCAAGATAAAATGGCATCCATTCACAGATACAGACGTACTCGCACCTTTGAAGGTGACAGTGGGGAAAGAGTGCTTGGAAAATAAGATTGCATTTGTTTAATAGTTCTCAAATGCTTTGGTTGTAAGACACCTCTTTACACTCTTAAAAATAACGACCTCAAACAGCTTTTATTTTTGCAAATTGTACCAATCATTAAGTACCATATTAGACGTTAAAACTAAGAAAAATTTAAAACACAAGAATACACAAACACGCATTCCATTGGCCATCAGAATGATGACATTGTTACAACTCCTCTAAAAATCCCTACTCTGCAATCATGAGAGAATGAGAGTGAAAAAGTTAGTAACATTTTAGTATTATGAAAATGCATTTTAGTCCACAGTTTCCTAGAAAGAGTATCTGACTCCCAGGCATCCCCAGACTGCACTTTGAGAATGTCTGAGGTGGCTGATAGATAACCTAGATGTTTTATGCTTTTAAGAAGCTTAAAGAATTTATAGTCATGTGCAAACATACCTGTATTATGTTCTACCTGTTAAATTAGTTTCTAGTTTTGTATGGAGAAGAAATATTGTTTAGGAATTCTCTGATTTTCTTTATGGTTGCCAAGTAGTAACTAAATTCAAAAGCAGTTCTGTTTCACCAGTTTTGCTTTTTGATACTTAGCATTCTTCTGTCTACCAAAAGTGAATAAATAACAATGTGACTACTCTCAAGAAGTTTACCATCTGTTACCAGAGAGGAGGTGGGCAGGGGATGGGTTAATAGGTGATGGGTATTAAGGAGGGCACTTGTGATGAGCCCTGGGTGTTGTATGTAAGTGACGAATCACTAAATTCTACACCTGAAACTAATATTATGCAGTATGTTAACTAAATGGAATTTAAATAAAAACCTGGAGGAAAAATAATTTTTAGCAAAAAGTTTACCATCTAACAAGGCAGAGGACTGCAAACACCTAACAATGTTAAATAGTGGAATTAGGAATAAGCTGTGGAATATAATGAAGCAAACCCAAAAAAGTGCCAGTACTCTTAAAACCTTGACTTTATTCTATCATTTTGGTCATACAGAGTTTTGTTTGTTTTTTTGTTTTGTTTGTTTTTACCAAGAACTGGGACCGTGGCTAGACATTTTCCTGTGGCAATTAGTTTTATTCATTTTTTTAATTTTTAATTTTTTGATAAAAAATAAAGAATTATTTAATGAGCTTTGCAAATATTTATCACCTATATTTAATAGTCATATCTTGCTTTTTTTGCTAAAATAAATGTGAGGCATTATGATACTTCATCCCTACATAGTATGTATTTCTAAAACCAAAGGACCCTTTGTTAAATATTCATGCTACCATATCATACCTAACAAAATTAGCAATAATTCCTTAATATCATCTAATATTTATTCTTATCTAAAATTTATCAGTTGTCTCAAAATGTCTTTTTTCAATAACTTGTTTGAACAGAGGCTTCTCTACATAGTCTACACAGTACATTTAGCTACTATGTTTCCTACGTCTTTTATAAAGTTTAAATATCCTGCTCCCCATTATTTTTAATGTTAAGAATGTGCCTAGACTTTTGCAACTTAGTATTTTCACTACTATCTTTCCTACTAACTACTTCTCCCATTACCTTGACCTATTACATTCTCTCTGTACTAACATGTCTCTCTGTCCTTCCCTGCTGTATTTGCTTCATGTGTTGCCCAGGAGTTTAGCTCTGTTTTTAATTCATATTGAAATACCAGACAATGTTTGAGTTGGGTTAGCCTCTTAATTTTAGCTTTTTATTTTCTTATCTGAAAATTTTATTTGGAGAAAGAAGGATAACACAGTAATATAGGCTCTTTCTAAGAAGCTAATAAGTAGTGGTACCATTGCTTGGGTAGAATGAATCATTAATATGTAATTGTACTACTGACTAAACTAATGTCCCAGCCTTCACTTATTCATTCATTCAGGAAGTTAAATTGTGTTAAGTAACCAGGATACATAAGGGTTAGGAAGTCTTCAGCATTGTCCCTCAAATAGTAAAATATCCATTAGGAAAAGTATATTGATAATTTTAACAGGAAATAGAATATGTAAAGTGCCACAAGTAAGGAATCGACTTTGTGCTATTGAAGCTTTTAATGCTTTGGAAGAGATGGTTGCCAGCTGAGGAGGGAGATCTGGGAAAGCTTTAGGGATGTGGCATGCATGTAAGTTTTGCTCGTAAAGATAGGCATAGTTAGGGCAAATGAAGTTGAGGTAAAGAGATACTCTGAGGTAACAGCATGTAGTAAGAATCATAAGGAGGAAGTTTAGTGTCAGGGTTTTGGAGTCAGGTAGACCTAAGTTCAAATTTAATGTTTGTCACATATTTGCCATTGAAACACCTTGGAAAAATTATTAATTTCCTTAACTTCAGTTTCTATCTTTAAATTGGGAAAATAATAGAGCCTCAAAAGGTTATAGTGAGGATTAATGAGATAATATACATGGGGTGCTTTTCTTTTATCATGTGTCTGACTATAGCAAGTTTCCAGTAAATGTTGAATGCTAATGCTTTTGCTGTTGTTGTTAATAACAACAAAGTTAAGTTATTCTATTTAGCCGATGAATCAGGGTGAGTGAACTGATTGTTAGGTGAACTGAGATATGTTAGGAAGATAGTAAAGAGTTTTGACTACCAGTGGAAAGCTAAACAGTTTAAGTCAGGTTTATGGGGATATAACACGTTCAATAAAATTCACCCTTTTTCTTAAAAAAAAAAAAAAAAGAATTTTTTTTAATTTTTATTTGAGAGACACAGAGTGTGTGGGAGAGGCACAGAGAGAGAGAGAGAGAGAGAGGGAGAGAATCTTAAGCAGGCTCCATGCTCAGCACAGAGCCCAATACAGGGCTCCCTCCCACTACCCTGGGGTCATGACCTGAGCTGAAATCAAGAATAAGACGCTCAACCAACTAAGCCACCCAAGCACCCCTAAAATTCACCCTAAGTATATGATGACTTTAATAATAGAACTACCACAATCAAGATATTGACCAGTTGCATCACTGTTAAACATTGTCTCCAGCAGTCAGTTCTCTTCCCACATCCCAAAACCTTGACACCACTGATCTGATGTTCATCTGTATAGTTTTGCTTTTTCCAAAATGTCCTATAAATGGAATTATACAGAATGTAGCTGTTGTCCCAGGCTCCTTTCATTTAACATAATGCTTTTGAAATTTATAGCATATGTTAGTAGTTTGTTCCTTTTTATTATAGAGTAGTATCAATTGTATGGATGCATCATTTTGTTTTTTCATCCATTTATCAGTGAATAGACCTTTGAGTTGTCTCCAGTCTTTGCCTGTTACAATAATGCTGCTATAAACATTCATGTGCACATCTTTATGTGGGCATGTATTCTATTTCTTTTGTGTAAATACAAAACTTTTGTACGTAAATGCAAAACTTTATAATATCTTTACAAAACTGCCAAATTGTTTTCTGAAGTGATTGTACCATTTCGTCTTCCTACTTTTGATATATCAGAGTTCGGGGTGCTCTTCATCTTCACCCGCACTTTATATTGTCTGTATGGGTTTTTTTGTTTTTGTTTTGTTTAACTTTTTTAAATTTTTTTTTTTTTCAACGTTTATTTATTTTTGGGACAGAGAGAGACAGAGCATGAACGGGGGAGGGGCAGAGAGAGAGGGAGACACAGAATCGGAAACAGGCTCCAGGCTCCGGGCCATCAGCCCAGAGCCTGACGCGGGGCTCGAACTCCCGGACCGCGAGATCGTGACCTGGCTGAAGTCGGACGCTTAACCGACTGCGCCACCCAGGCGCCCCTGTTTAACTTCTTTAATGTTTATTTTTTGGAGAGTTTTTAAGTATTTTCTCCCAGTCTATCGCTTATCTTTTCATTTTCTTGGCAGTGTCATACAAAAGCAGTTTTAAATTCTCATGAATTCCAGTTTATCATTTCTTTCTTTTATTCTTCATGCTTGTGTCCTATCCTAAGAAGTTTTTGTATAACCCAAGTTACACAGATAATTTCCAGTGTTTTCTTATATCTGTGATCCATTTCTAGTTGATTTTTGTGTGTAGTGCAAAGTATGAGTCAGTGTTCATTTTTCTGGATAGTTCCAGCACCTTTTGTTGAAGGCTATCCTTTCTCCATTGGCATCTTTGTTGAAAATCAATTGGCTATTTTTGTGTGGGTCTTTTTTTGAACTGTCTAATCTGTTCCTTTGATCTGTAAGTCCATCTTACACCAATACCACACTGTCTTAACTACTGTAGCATTACTAGAAGTCTTGGAATCAGGTAATGTAAGTCCTGGGATGTGAAGCCTTCTCAGTGGCCCCACCCCTCCTCCAGTGGTAACCAATTTGGTTTATGATCCTAGGCTTAAAGGTATTTTGTTTCTGTTCCTCACACAGTGGCCCTGGGTATGAAAGAATTTGGTGCCCTTTCTCAGTGACTTAAGGCTTTTGCTTGGTATAAGAGGAGGGTGCAGGGAATTCGTCGGCATTGGTTCCTTTTCTCTAGTGGCAGCCATTCGCCTCCTGCTTGTCTGTGCTGCTACTGAGAGTGACTCTGTGGTCTTCTGCTCTGATCTCAGTGTTGCTTCTGAGTACCTTCCGGAGACCCATAGAGAAGAGCCTGTGAATGAGTGCACACTCTCCTTGTAGCTAGAGTTCTCATTTATTGTAAACATGTACTAGTTCATATTTGGCCTTTGGGATTTTGTTAAAATGTTAGTTGTTTTCTTTCTTTTTTCCTTCTGTGGTAGTCACCTCTTCTTCCTATGCTCTGCCATAATGAGACATTTCGTGTGTCCCATCTCCTCAGAAGGGCTTGTGACTCTTTGGAATTCGTTCCCGTGGTTTTGGGGACCTTTGTTCTCTGATGGGTTGAAGAAAAGTTATGATTTTGTAAATTATTATGGTTTTTCTTGTGGTTAGGGTAGTAGAACATTGTCTTACAGCTTTCTAAATTTTAAACAGAAGTAGAACCCCAAGGTTTTTAAACTAACAAATCACCTGATTAGAATTGCACTTCAGAAGGACTTATCAGATAGTATGTAGAATGGATTTGAGGTGATATGAAATGTCTTCTGTTATTGTAATTGTTATCATTTGAAGACTCAGCAGCCCAGGTGTGCTGCTCAGGAAGCCACCTCCACTATTGCCTAAATGTCCTTCATCCGTGTTCCTGTAGCATGCAATGTCCACTTTCTGGAACACCAACCAGCTGTTAGGCAGCTCCCCAAAGCTCCCTGTCTCTGATTCATCTTTGTACACTCCAACTATTGTAGTATCTGACACATTCATTCCAGTGTACGTATTCTCATATGTAGGTCCATATACCCATATACATACATATGTACATATATACATACATATATGTACATATACATACACATCTAAGAAAATACTTATCCAGAAGTTACTGTGTACCAAGCAGCTTTATTTAATGTTTGTTGACCTTATAATTGGACTCATTAAAATGCTAGTATATTTTTTCAGATAAGTATTGAAGACCTCACCTACGGCAATGTTTCTCAACTGAGACAGTTTTGTTCCCAGAGGATATTCAGAAGTGTTGGGATATTTTTGGTTGTCAGAGTTTGGGGAGTGGGCTGATACTGGTACTGAACATCCTATAATACACAGGACAGCCCTCGCAACAGTGAATGATGTAGCCAAAATGTTAGTAGTGTAGAGGTTGAGAAACTCTGACCTAGAGTATTAATGTGCAGAATACTCTGAAAGTACATTTGATGGCACTTAGTCACCAATTCAATATAAGGAACCAAGGAGAAGGAGGAATAAAAACTGAGTTGGAGATTTCCAGGCTGTGTGAGCAGGAGGATTGTAATAACAGCAATAGTAATTGAAACAGGAAAGAGGCAGGTTTGGGAAAGCTTATAGTAAACTCAGTTATGGTATGGAACATTTAGGAAATGTGTGACTTAACAAAGTGGTTCTGGATTAGAGATAAATTAGAAGCTGTTAGATTGAATGAGATTGATAGGAGAGAAAGAAGGGAAAATGAGGGGGCTTAACACGGAAGAAGCTTTGCACTTAGGAGATAGGAGACATCTTTTTCCTCCAGGAGGGGAGGAAGGAACCAGGAAAACATTGTGTCACACAAGGACTGTGTTTCAAGCGTGAAGGTATGTGAATACTGCAGAGTAGTGAGGAAACAGAAGTAGAAAAGTTACTAAATTTGGAAGTTCGGATGTCTTTAGTGATTTTGGCAGAAAGAAATTTCAGAAGATTGTTAATAGTGGAAGAAGGTGGTTTGGGTGGTGGCAAGAATCAAATTTTAAGGGTTGAGAATAAAGAATATGGTATCAAGTTTCAGTGACTGAAGAAATATGATGGTGAAGTTAGATGGAAAGAATAGTATCTTTAGGGGGGCGCCTGGTTGCTCAGTTGGTTAAGCGTCCGACTTCAGGTCATGATCTCGCGGTCCATGAGTTCGAGCCCTGCTTCGACCTCGTGTTTCGTGGGTTCGAGGCTCGCATTGGGCTCTGTGCTGACAGCTCAGAGCCTGGAGCCTGTTTTAGATTCTGTCTGTCTGTCTGTCTCTCTCTCTCTCTCTCTCACCCTTCCCTGTTCATGCTCTGTCTCTGTCTCAAAAATAAATAAACATTTTTTAAAAAATTAAAAAAAAAAGAATGGTATCTTTAGGGAAAGCAAGGTTCATCTTTAGGTGTGAAGGAAGGTTTTGGGGGTGTACTAGGTTCCCAGAGCTGCCAAAACAAATTACCACAGACCAAGTGGCTTAAAACCACAGAAATTTATTCTTTCATAATTCTAAAAGCTAGAAGTCCTATATCAAAGTGTTGTCGGCCATGCTTCCTCTGAAGGTTCTAGCAAAGAGTCTTTCCCTGCCTCTTTCTAGTTTCTGGTGTCTGCTGTCATTCTCTGTTGGCATTCTTTGGCTTATAGATGCACCATTTCAATCTCTACCTCTGTCTTCATGTGGCCATTTTCCTTCTGTGTGTCTTTCTAAATTTCCTTAATTTTTTTTATTAAAAATTTTTTAATGTTTATTTATTTTGAGAGAGAGAGAGAGAGACAGACCATGAAAAGGTGAGGGGCAGAGAGAGAGGGAGACAGGGGCAGAGAGAGAGACAATCTGAAGCAGGCTCCAGGCCCTGAGCAGTCAGCACAGAGCTCTACGTGGGGCTTGAACTCACAAACCGTGAGATCATGACCTGAGCCGAAGTAGGACTCTTAACCAATTGAGTCGCCCAAGTGCCTCTCCTTTCTTTTATAAGGACATCAGTCAGTGGATTTAGTGCCCACTCTAATCCAGTATGACCTTATAAAGTTCAGAGTAAACATGAATTTGGGCAGATACTATTCAGTACAGGGTGGTAGTTAAAATAAGGGGATGTTACCATAACGAGGTAACTACTTCATAACTACTAGGATGCCTAAATAAAAGGACAGTAACAAGTGTTGGTGAGGATATGGAGATACTGAAACCCTCATACACTGCTGGGTAGGGTTTTAAAAAAAATTTGGCATTTTCTAAGAAGATTAAATATAAAGTTACCATATGACCCAGTAATTCCACTTCTAGGTATACACCTAAAAGAATTGAAAACATTTGTCCACACAAAAACCAGTACATGAATGTTCATAGCATCATTACTGATAGCCAAAAAGTAGAAAGAAACCAAATGTCCATCAATAGATGATTGGATAAACTGTGGTATATTCATTCAATAGAATGTCATGCAGCCATTTAAAAGATGAAGTATTGATGCATGTCAACAACATGGATGAATCTTGAAAGCATTATGCTAAGTGAAAAAAGCTAGTCACAAAAAGCCATGTGTTATAGGAGTACACTTATAGAGATTAGTGCTTGTCAGGAGCAACCTTAGGGAGGGAGGAATGGGAGTGACTGTGAAAGGTTATGGGTTTCTTTTGGGGTGAGGAGAATGTTCGGAAGTTAGTGGTAATGGTTTTGTAACTATGAGTTTACTAAAAACCAGTTAATTGTACACTTGAAAAGGGTGAATTTTATTGTGTGTGAATTATATCGTTATTATTAATAAAAAAAATAGAAGATAAGGGGATTTTTATATTTCCAGGCTGAAGAAAGGTAAACCATTAGGTTGGTCACAACTTTGCTGATCTTGGTCCAGTCATGTGGTGACTTCTGCATGGTTCTTTTAAGAGCAATATATTGGAACTTATCATTTTAATAACTATGTAAGATTAGTACATTATTTAGCCCAGATTTGTCTTATAAATAAAAATAGTATATAATTTAAGCTGTGAATTATAAGATATGGGCCAAAGATGGCTGTTTGAATGATACCAGTATATTGTTCCAAATGTAAGAATAGTTAAAATGAATTTACCTAAGTTTAAATTTTCAGTATAGGTCATTGCTGAAAAAGTCTTCCTTTACCATCTTTAAAGTAAATATGATTACTTTATTGGCTTACCTATAAAAGAAAAAGAAAATGTTGATACCAGAGTCCTATTGGTTTCGGATATGATCATGTTGACACATTCTTAAAATCATCTTTGAAAAATAATCTCTTAATTTGGAAGGCCTACTTTATTATTTTTATTTATTTATTTATTTATTTATTTATTTATTTATTTATTTTTAACGTTTATTTATTTTTGAGACAGAGAGAGACAGAGCATGAACGGGGGAGGGGCAGAGAGAGAGGGAGACACAGAATCCGAAGCAGGCCATCAGCCCAGAGCCCGACGCAGGGCTCGAACTCACGGACTGCGAGATCATGACCTGAGCTGAAGTCGGACGCTTAACCGACTGAGCCACCCAGGAGCCCCTAGAAGGCCTACTTTAAAGATTCACGTCATTGTATATTGAGCCAGATTGGTAGCTAACATTTTTTGAGCACTTTGTATTAAGCACTGTTTTGTGTTCTCATGAGTCACCTTTTTAAGTCCTCACAGAAAGCCCTTTGAGATAGAAATGAAGTAACTTGCCCAGCATTAGCTAACCATCTAAAGAGCTAGGATTTGAACCCAAGCAGTCTATCTTAAGAAGGGAAGCAGCCTGTGTTCTTAGCCACTAAATTATTATGGCTTTCTTAGATTAGATTAGGGTAGTTAATGAAAAGTTCTTAAGATATGCATGAGTAGCACAGATCACAGTTGAAGTGTAAGTTTCAACTATACCAGAGTTAGACATGTAACATGGGCCAAAAACATATGTTTTAGGAAACACTGGAGACAATTAACAATCCAGAGGACATGAACATAATTCTCATTGTTTTTCTCTGCCAGTATGAGGTGAAAGCTCCCGTTCCTTCTGCCTGTTTCAGGAATATTTGTAAGCAAATGGCAAAAATGCATGAAGCTATATTTGATCTTCTTCCAGAAGAACAAACACAAGTGAGTAGTAATTCCTAAAACTACTTTTTTTATACATAACATATGCATACAGAATTGGAGTGTTTTTTATATACTTTTGGTACAGTTAAGCCTAGTTCATTTTTCCGATATGATTATTTTTTCAGCTGTTATATTAACCTGTGAAATGTGGATATAAATGTCTGATTTCAAAGTGCCTCTAGCTCTAACAGGCCAGAGCAATAATTGCTCTGCTATATGGTCAGCAATTATAAAAAGCAGATATTTTGTTTGTCCATTGAGTATAGAGATCCCAGATTCTACTTACGTCATTCATCATAGTATCAGTTTGAAAATCAGAGTTGGCATTTATCAGTAGTAAAATATGTTGCTGTTATTATAATCCAAATGGGATAGTGAAGGAATTAGTGATAGAATTAATAATGAGAGGACACATGAAATAACTCAGTCAGTATACCTTATTTTTGTTAGATCAACATAAATGATCTTAGTATGCATAAACCAGGAAAATAGTAAAATTTGGCACCTCTCACTTATGAAATATCCACTCCTTGTCCCTACTGTCTTCCCCTACAAAAGTGTTATCAGAGTTTTCTCCATTGTTCACCTACACTTCTACCCCATCCCCTCTACTTGCTTTCCCTCTCCTGATACTTTAAAGATTCCAGTATTTTTTCCCCTTTTTTTTTTAATGTATATTTATTTTTGAGAGAGAGTGTGAGTGAGGTGGGGAGAGACAGAGAAAGAGGAGGACAGAGGATCCCAAGCAGGCTTTGCACTGATAGCAGTGAGCCTGATACGGGGCTTGAACCCACAAACCATGAGATCATGACCTGAGCTGAAGTCAGATGCTTAACTGACTGAGCCACCCAGGCGCCCCTCCAGTCTTCTTTACCCACCTTAGCTTGTTCCCTCTATACGAGGCTATCTCATTTGAGCCCAGTTGTAGAATGATACAGTGTTGGAATACAAGCTTAGTTGTATGACTAATGAGCTTAACTTTCACTGGAATTTTTGCTCTTCAAACAAGTTTCTTATTTGAGTTTGCCTCTAATTGGTTGAGTATATAGAAATGGTATCTGGGAGCAAATTAGGATCTTTTGCCTATTCTTTCTCCTGGTGGTTTCCTTTCCCATACCACCTCAGACTTCCATCTGACAGTACCTGTTTTTCTGCATGCTTCCCTAGGTTTTCATTAATCATTCCAAAGTCATGATTAAATATCATCCAACTCCTTTGAGGCCCACTGAGGATTGAGGAGGAGCCATAAGATATGGAGCACCCACTTGGGTCTCTCTTTTTTTTCCTTATTTCTTCCTAGCCAAGCCATCCTTCTCATTCCAAGTATAAGATCTCACCTCTGACATTCTCACTTTTTGGATTTGTCAATCTGAGTTCTAATTATGGCCAGGTCAAGGAGCTGGGCATACAGGTATTTCATATATATTTTTTTAAATCTGCATCATAATTTAAAGGGAACTCTTATCAAAGCTGAGCAAGAATTAGATTTTTATGTCAGTATTGTCACATGAATACCAGTAATTCCACAAAATTCCATAGGTGCCTTTATATATATTTCCTCCCATAGAAAACATGTTACTCCACAAAATCTTTTTTTTTTAATTTTTTTTTTTTAACATTTATTTATTTTTGAGACAGAGAGAGACAGAGCACGAATGGGGGGAGGGTCAGAGAGAGAGGGAGACACAGAATCTGAAACAGGCTCCAGGCTCTGAGCGGTCAGCACAGAGCCCGACACGGGGCTCGAACTCATGGACCGCAAGATCATGACCTGAGCCGAAGTCGGATGCTCAACCGACTGAGCCACCCAGGTGCCCCCACAAAATCATTTCCAAAGATTAACTGTATATAATTTCAGGTCAGGTATTTCCCACAGAAGTATTGGGCCATTGAATCAACACTCTGCATGCAGGAGCAGTAAAATACTTTGAAGTAATTTTATCAATTTAGAAGGATGAAAGTATCTTTGCCTCTACCATTGTGACTTTGTTGTTTTGTCTTGAAGTTCCTATTTAATATACTGCAGAATTCTCCATTTCTTTATACATGGCTTGGTTGATCCCAGTTATATATCCCAGACGACTTCAAAGGAGCAGAAAGGCAGTGATAAATCATATCACTAAAAGAAGTACTGCTGATAAGAAGAAGAAGAGGTTTTATCCAACTATAGAGAAAACTGTACTAAAATAGCAACTACATACCTTCAGAGTAGCATCTTAAAAGTATATGCCAAAGCAAAGATTTTTAAAAAATATTTTCTCCTGGGTGGCTCAGTTGGTTAAGCGTCCAGCTCTTGATTTCGACTGAGGTCGTGATCTCGAGTTTCAGGAATTCGAGCCCCATGTCGGGCTCCGCACTGATAGTACCGAGCCTGCTTGGGATTCTCTCTCCCCCTCTCTGCCCCTCGTCTGCTCGTGCTCTCTCTCAAAATAAATAAATAAATATATTTTTTCCAAATAATATTGATTTGATACTGATGACTCAGATGCTTATGTCTTCTATTTCAAAAGAGCTTTAAGAAACCATATTACTTCTTTTCCAGATGTTATTTTTAAGAATTAATGCAAGTTATAAACTCCACTTGAAAAAACAGTTATCTCATTTAAATGTGATAAATGATGGAGGACCTCAAAATGGGTATGTTTTCAACATATTTTTACTACATGCTCCAGTATTGGATTGCCTGATTGGTTTTTATTCATTATGCTGTCCTTTTCCATTATAATCTTGCCAGATCTGCACCATGGTAAAATCAGCAATTTATTCCTCTGTGGAGAGGACATCTATATCAACTTGTCTATCTACATTAAAGTATTTTATAAGTGGTCAATTACTTATATGTCTGTTTTGAGGTAGTGTGGGTCAGTAGCACATCCTTATGCAGTAGTCTCCCTGTATCCAGACAGGACTCAAAGGCCTACTTTGTAGCTGTGTGACCATGAGAAGGTCCACTTAACTTCTGCCTTATTTATAAAATGAGAAGGATAAAATCTTCTGTAACTTTCATAAGGTTACAAAAAAATGTGTGTGTATGTACATTTTTATTGTAAGCTTTTGAACAAATTATATGTACTATCAGTGAAATATTTTAGTTATACAAAACAATTTAGAATCAGAAAACTTGGTTTAAGTTCTGCCACTTACTAGTTGTGTGATGTTAGGTAAATCACTTTTATTTTTGCACTTTTATTTTCTTGGATTTGAAAATAGGGATGATGGTAAAAAGTACCATCACAAAATTTTTGTGAAGAACATAAAAATATGGGGAAAAATTATATAAAATACAAAAGCACTGATCATGAAGCTACATCCTAATATGATTTTCTCAGTGTGTTACCTGTTCTGTGGATTTTAGGAATAAAACATTAAGTTTTGGGCTTCAATTTCAAACTTATAGGAACAAATGAAAAAATGCATTTTGGAGTCAGAAATTGGCCCTGTCCAACAAAACAAATACACTGAATTGATTTTGCAAAAAATATTTGGGAGCTTCATAATACTGAATACACGTGTTGGCCACGCTGAGTTAGTTTTATGCAACAATCTGATTCTCTCCCTTAATTATTACCTGGTTCTTCTTTTTCTTTTTTTTTTTTTTTTAAGAATTGTTATTTTCAAAAGTTTCAGAGCCACAGAAAAGTTCAAGGACAGTTTAATGAATACCAAATATGTCTCAGAGACTATTTTTAAAAAACTAGTACTTTTAAGCCTACTCGACCCATAGCCTTCTATTTTTATTCCCATAGCTAAGTCTGGGTTGGTTCGTTCATGGGTTTTTCTGACCAGTAGTTCTGAAGCATTGAAGCTAACTCATTACCTACCTATTATTTTCTCTGTTAATATAGCTATTTGGGGGTCTTACCAACCTAGAGATCTTCACTGTCATACACTTTTAAAGACACTAATTCTGTGTAAGTCAATTCATGTCTTGTGAGTGATTCCTTGAAAGATAGAATTCCCTGAAAATTGACCTCTAGACTCTAGCAAAAGACATAATAAACTACCTGCTTATAAGTAATTTTTGTTCCTGGAATGGCTTTAAAAATGTACTTTTTTTTTTCAAGATGAAATTCACATAAAATTAACCATTTTGCAGTTAACAATTCAGTAGCAGTTAGTGCATTCACAAGTGTGTTCTAGTTCCTGTTGTCTAGTTGTCCAGTCAGATAATAAAATAAGATCAAAGCTTAAAAAAAAAAAAAGAAACCCTGTACCCATTAAGCAGTTACTTGCTACCTTCCTTCTCCCCAGCCCTGTTTTTTAAATGGATTTTTTTTTATTTAAGACATTTTAAAAATACAGATGTAAAGAAAATATTTGTATTGCTGCTATTTAATCATTAACATTTATCATTTCGCCTGGAAAAATGTTCATAATGTTTTAAAAAAATGGCATTTCAAATGAAATTGAAGTATCCCTGGCTCCCATCTCCAGTCCCATTCTCTTTCCCCAACCTTAGTCAATATTTCTAATAAATTTGGCCTACATTTTTAAGTCCTTCTCCTTATCTCTAGATCTTAAAAAAATACGTAGCACTGTTTTATAAACTTACATGGTATATTGTACATGGCTTACTTTATTCCACTCAGCATTGTTACTGGTTTATCTATTTGATAGGAGTTGTCCATTTTTTGACATTTCTCCCACTTGAATCAACTATATTTAATGCAGCCATTTCCCCAAGAGAGATTTCTAAGTTATTACTTTTTTCCATTACAACTATGCCACAGTGAAGATCTATATGCATGTCTAGTGGTGTAATCATTTCTTTAGAGTATATCCACAAGTTAATACCAGCATATGTACATTTTCACTCGGCTAGGTTTTGCCAGAATGTTCTTCAAAGTAGCTGCACCATGTTGTCAACATTTGCTATTAGATTTTTTTAATAATTGCAGGTGGTATCTTGTTTTGATTTGCATTTCCTGAAGTTTGTCATCTTTTCATATATTCATTAGTCATTGAAGTGTTCTCATTTCACTTTTCCTGTTCATTTTCTTTGTCCATTTTTCTCTTGGGCATTATCTTTTTCTTGTCGATTTTAGATTTTTGCATATGCTCTCAAGCTAATCTTTTGTTGGTTATGTGTTTGCCAATATTCCCTTTTATGTTAAACAATAATTTTCAACTTTGATAGGATTATGGAAATACTTTTAAATGGAGATTTATGTTAATTTTAGGTTTAGTTTTGAATGTGGGGGACCTTGCCTTAGAAAGGTTTTCTGTTTTGAGCTGTTGCTGTTAGTTTCACAGTGCACTTACCATATTATCACAAGTATAATTTCAAATCTTTTTAAAGCATCTTAATTAGATGAGTTTTAAATGAAAAATATGGTCCTTGTTAAATTCTGCCATGTGATGAAAGGTCAAACATTAAGCACGTTAAGTCCAAAAGCATTTATAAATTAGACTGTAGGACAAACATTAAGGGTGCTTCTAACACCTCTGTCCCCGTGTAGTCCAGCGATCCAGAACTTATGTGTTCATTAAAATACTAAAGCTGGATTTCTTCTTCTCTTTTACAAACTACTAAATTAAGGTCTCCTATTCTTCCATGGGCCATATTTGTCAAAATATACATCTACTCAGACCAGTCCCTGTTTTACATGCATGGAGCTTTGATATGTATCTGAGTGTTAGTTCCTGGAATGTTCTCTCAAGTGTAGACATTAATGTGACAGCTCAATGCTCAAAAGTGTTAACACTTTCTTTTCTCATCTCGTGTTGCTATATATCAGTATCTAGTTTTATATGTAGTAATATATATGCATGAATCCCAGCCTTCATTAGCTTCTTTGGATGTTACTCAGGAAACCTTGTCTTTCACCTGATTTCATTAGTCATATATATGTACAGTTGATCCTTGAACATTGCAGGAGTTAGGGGCACCAAACTACTCACAAGTAGAAAACCCACATGTAGCTTTTGATTCCCCAGAAACTGAAGTACCAATACCCACTGTTGACCGGAAGCTTTACTGTTAATATCAACAGCTGATTGACACATACTTTGTATGTTATATACTATATTCTTATAATAAAGTAAGCTAGAGAAAATGTTTTGAAAATCATAAGAGAAAGTACATTTAGTGTTCTACTATGTCAAAAAAAATCTAATTAGATCCACACAGTTCAAAGCTGTGTTGTTCAAGGGTCAACTGTATAGTCTAATGACAACTGATTACATTTTGTTTCATGCTTTTTAAAGATAAATCTATTTTTTATTGGGCAGAATTATGAAACCAATTTCAACCTGCACTGGTTTATTCCTTTCCAAGATATTTATTGTTGAAATAGAGCGCTCTAACTATATGATGGCAGGAATCTTGCTAAGAGAAATATATTGACATTTGGTCCCTAGGAAATCTGAATTTTAATAGTCTAGCAGCTAGGAATAAGACTGACTCTGTGAGCATTGCTACTTTATCGTAGAGAGTGTGAGATTAAAAATAGTTTTCTCTCCAATGTTTAGGTTGGTCACAGCAGATGTAGCTTTTTACACTGGAAATCTTCAAGCCTTAAAAGGCCTTAAAGATTTGGACCTAAATATGTCCGAGATCTGGGAACAGAAGAGGTGATGACATACTGGAAAACTGGGTAGCTCATCTGACCATGGGATGTGTATGTTTGTGAAGAAAATATGGATGCCTGTGATTCAAGAACTGAACCTGGAACCCAGAGTGAACGGGATAGGGGAAGGGGGAAAGGAAAGTATCAGTGTTGGGAAACTGGGATTCAGTGGGATCTACAAGGAATGCCATTTTTATGCTTCCTTCAGTGAGGAGTAACTGATCAGGTGTCTATAACATTTTTCATTCTCTCTGGAAACAGACTCAGGTTTCTTTGGACCAAATCCAAAAGAACACATAGCTGTAACACAGCTGTAGTTGACTAGAATGCTCTGTATACTTTATATTAAAAAATGCTTTGCATTTCTTCCAGTGCAATGAAATTCATATGGTGTCCCACCTTATTTAATGATGGTACAATTTAAAATATTAAAATCTTAGTCAACCTCTGTAGAAAGTTTTCTCTATGAAAGTAAAGCTGTTTGAAAAATTATTTTTTTACACAGATCTTTCTATGAAAAATAAACATCTTTTGATTGCTTGGATTTAGAAACTCAATTTTTGTTTTAGTGACCAATGTCAAGTTTCAGGCCTCGTGTGTCACGTATTTAATCTTTCTACCACCACTGTATGTCATCTGAGTAAAGCCTTCCAGAATAGTCTAAATACTTGAAAGTCTGATCACAGTAATAATTAAAGAAAAAGATATTGGCATTTATTTATGCAACTACTAATTTAAATACTTTTCAGAAGGGGTATGTGAAAGGCTGCAGTTTAATAGCTGTATTTTTATACAAGTATCTATGAAGGGTTGGTTTGTGGGTTTTTTTGCCTTTTTATTTCTAGCAAATGGTTAGAATACATTTTCATATATTCTGCGTATTTATGAGTTCTCATTTTAACATTTAGATAATAGATGAAGTATGGCCCCCTTGGGTTTTTGTTTTTAAGTTACTTTCGACATGTATATGAACAAAGACCAGGGAGAAATGGAACTTTTAAAATATAGGCTGCTGTTCTGCGGCCAGAAATAAGGTGTTGAGTAACTTATTTAAAGATTTTATAATACGTACCTTCAAAATTAGAATCAGCAGCACTCCACAAATGAAAGTGCCTGTGCCTCACCTCACACCGGGAGTCTTGCCTAACCCCGTCAGAGTGCCTAATCTTGTTGTGATTATGTACAATGAAATAATAGTCTTATTTTGTGCTCTTCCATTTCCTAAAAGGAAAGCCTGTTTTCTTTATCATTACTAAGGTATGTCATTGGTTCTTAAACTGTCTAAAATAAAGCTGTAAAAAATTACCAGACTTTATAAGGCAACTTTTTTTTTTTTAATACTGTACAAGTAAATTTTAAATTACAAGCAGCCTACTTAAAAACAAGAATGGAAAAATTAGAAAATGTAATTAATCCTTAGAGAAAAGCCACAAATTCAACTACCAGCAGAGCTGATTTGGAAGGTTATTCATGAATATTTTCAGTGACCACAAGAAAGCTTCAAGGAAAGGGAACTTGTTATAAAGTTCTACCTCCACCCCACCATACTGGAGAACAAGTATGTAAGTGAAAAACCCTACCTCTACCCACCCCATCCCTTCACCTGGGAAAAGAAACATTACTTTGTGTTCATAAGTGGAGAGTCTGTGGAAAGCATGGCAGGCATCCCAGCTTTAGAACTAGATGAAAGGTATGGAATACCTTCAGGTTTAATTCCTATGGAAAGAATGATGTGGTTAAGATTCTTAGAAATGCAAAAACTAGATGTGTCAGGTAGCTGGCCAGTGAATACTTAAATATTTCAAGACTAAATCTTCCAAACGAAATAGCAACTTTCGCAAGAGTCAACTGTTTTTCTTCATTTCATAAAGTTAGCATTGAAAGTATACATGTACACATGGATTGCCTCACAGCTTTATTGTTTAAATCACAAGCAATTCAAAGTGACCATCATTGAGGCCTCTGTTCAAAGATGTTCCAGCAGAGCTGCCCCAGTTTTAAGATTAAACAATATTGCACTTTAAGATGAACTTTCAGGATCCTCATTAAAGAAACGTATTGCTTCCAACTGTGCTTTTCTTGGACTAAAAGCATATTGCAAACTCTACTTTAACACTGCAGGGTACAGTAGCATAGTAAAAGTACCTGCCAATTTTAGAATCCTAGAGAACATTTCATCGTTAAGAAACTGTTTAGCCCATAATTAGTATGAAGTGTACACAGTATTTTTTTTTTCATTTCAGTGGTCCAAGATCCGAAGGTTCCCAGATACAATCTTGTTCTCTAATACTGCTCCAGGTGGGATGTCAATTCGGTCACCATGATTTGCAATGATGATAACTGTTCCCTATGTGACAGGGAAAATCAAACAGAAGAGAGTGTACTTGAAACCAGCCGAAATGCAACTGATTTCCTTACAATCACCGAATTTATGCAGAATTCCATTTACAATGGAACAGTTGTATTTCTAAGCAATATTAACCATGAAAAAATATGTTAAGGAAAATTGTATAATGTGTCCCTCTAACAATCCTGGCAGTAGTTCCAGATGCCCTGCCTCTGTATCAGAGGTGGTACCAGGAGTGAGAAGTGGACCCAGTGCCACAGCATAACTGGCCCTTTCGAAGAACCACTTGCAATGTCACCAGCATTACCTACCTTCATAAAGATACGGAGGTGCTTGGTTTATATTTACATATAGGTTTGGATTTGTTTTGTTGTTAAAACCAGTTTACTAATTTATTTTTCATGTCTTAGGGGAGGCTGTTTAGATGAGGCAGTCTCAGCAATAAAGTTCCATGTACATATATGTATATGTATATATACACACATATGTATGTCTGTATAGTTGACCCTGGAACAACTTTTTTTTTTGTGCAAGTCCATTTACATGCATTTTTTCGATACAGTACTATAAATGTCTTTTCCTTAGGATTTCCTTTTCTTTTCTCTAGCTTGCTTTGTTATAAGAATACAGTACATAATAAAAACACCTACTAAAATATGTGTTAATCAACTATTATCAGTAAGGCTTCCACTCAGTAATAGACTATTAGTCTGGGGGAATCAAAAGTTAGATGGGGATTTTCAGCTGCATGGGGGTCAGCACCCCAAATCCCCCATGTTGTTCAGGGGTCAACTGTATATACATCTAGACACACACACACATATATATACATACACATATATCCTTATGTTTTTTTCAAGATCTTCATTTAAGTAGTTTTACTAAGAATGCCACATGTAATGTAGGCATAGGATTTTTAAAAAAATAATTAGGAAAAAGCTGTGTTTATCTTTGGTTCTGCGCTTTAATATTTATACCCATAGTCCTTCCTATTTCTTAAGCTAGAAGAATACTCAAAGTACCCAAGTACTATGGTGTAGTATCTTTACTATCAGTAAGATCAGTATCTTTAGACTGATGACAACAGATTACCTTACCAGGAATAGATTATGTTCAGTATAACTGAAGTTGCCATTTTTTCTACTTTCATTAAGATTCAGATTTGGTGAGCTAATGCTAATTTAACAGTGATTCTATTTTAAAGACTCCGATTTTCAGTAAAATAGTACCAGTTAAATTACTTCATGGTATTTGCTTTCCATTTGAATGCTATATTCCATAAAGTTCATATATACAACAATTATGATTGTATTTTAACTATGTTGTATTTCTACGGAAGATAGTATTAATACTAAATATTGTGGTAAGCTATTTCATTTTTTAAATGTATTTATGTCTTATAAACAAACATCTGGTATAGACTAAGAAGTATTCCTTAAAATAAAGGTAAATTTAGGACTAGAAAATTAAACTTGTTTTGTAAAGCTAGCAGAACGAAAAATTTCATCTTAACACACCTTTAGTGAAACATTCTTGCCAAATGTCACATCTCCTGAAACTGTGAGGTGATCCAATTCAAGCATATCTGGTATACTTTCAAATCTCCTTAGATAATCCTGAACCTGAAAGAAAAGAGAAGGAAGAAGAAATTGTTTCAAAAATGGGTTAACAGAAAAAGCAGGTATTCAATTTACAAGTTAGTTTAACTGAACTGTGAAAACATTATTTATGGCCAAGCTCAGACCCTCTATGGGAAGAACCAATTTATTAAGCACTTTCTATATGCTAGATCCTGTGCAGGAGAGACCAGGAGATATGAACAACATCCTTACAATCAAGAAATTTATAACACCACTGAGCAGATCAGACAATAAATTAAAAGATAGGGGTGACTGGGTGGCTCAGTTGGTTGAGCAGCAAGTGACTCTTGACTTTGACTCGGGTCATGATCTCACGGTTCTTGAGTTCAAGCCCCATGTTGGGTTCTGCACTGACAGGCTCTGAGATTCCTAATCTCTCTCTCTCTCTGTCCCCCCCCCCGCCATAAACAAACATTAAATACATACACACATACATACATAAAAAGGTAACCAGGGTGCCTAGATGGCTCAGTCAGTTAAGCATCTGACTTTGGCTCAGGTCATGATCTCATGGCTTGTGGGTTTGAGCCCCGCATTGGGCTCTATGCGACAGCTAAGAGCCTGCTTCGGATTCTGTATCTCCCTATCTCTCTGTTCCTCCCCCATTTGTTCTCTCTCACTCTCTCAAAAATGAATGAATTAATCAAAACATAACCAACATGATAAGAGCCCAGTGAGTAATTCAAATAATCTGGAGTTTAGCTGGAAAAAGAAAGAGAGATCATCACTGTTTGAAGCAACCTAGACTGGAGCTGGGCTTTATGGGATGGGTAGGATTCAGAAGAAATGGAGTATTTCATGAACAGCAGCACAAATTATCATTATAAATGATCATTATCTTTACCGCCTCTTGTTTCCTTAGATTTATAGGCACTAGAAATTGTCTGTCTTATATGGCCTCATTTCCTGTTTTGCTAAGAAAATTAGAAGCAACCTGAAAAGTTTCACTGGCTTCTACTACCTACTCAGTTGCTCCCTAGCCCATTACTCTGTCCCTCCTGTTACTGGGGTGGGATTCTTTACTCCAACTTAAGGCCAGTCCTTCTTATGGCCTAATTCAAGGGTATTATCCAGTGATTATTTCTCCTTCAATGTTTTCTCCCTCTGACTGCATCAATTCTGATCAATGTATAAATGTGCCATAAATTCTCCCACCTTTAAAAAGCAAACAAAATATCTCAAATCATATATCCCTTTCTATCTATGGCTGCTTTTTATTGTTGCTTTTCTGTAAAACCAATTTCTTCAATTAGTTGTCCAAATTCATCTAATTTCTCTTCTATTAAATCCATTCCAGTCAGGCTCCAGAACCTCTATATTGATAAATCTGGTGGTGAATTCTCCTTGATCTTACTGGAACCATTCATCTTACTTGAATCAGCAGCAACACCTGACACAGGTGATCTTTCTTTCTTCTTTTTTTCTCTCTTCTTTCTTTCTTTCTTTCTTTCAACATTTTCTTAATTTGGCTTTCAGGACATACACATTCATGGTTTTCCATGCAATTCCTCACCTGTAACTCGTCAGTCACCTTTACTGCTTCCTTCACCTCATCCCCATCCTCTAAGCCTTGACTACCTTAGGGCTCAGTTCTTGGGACACCTCCTCCTAGGTGATCCCTATCTCATGGCTTTAAATACCAGCTGTACATGAAGGACATGTACCTATATCTTCTAGATCTCTCCTCTGATCTAAAAAGAATCTAATAAATTTGAAGGTCTAATAAATTCAGTATCTCCAAAACTCAACTCCCCATCCTGCTTTCCCTACATCTGTTCCCCTAAACCTACTTCCCCCATTTCTGTAAGTGGCTGGCAATTCCATGCTTCCAATTGCACAAGCTAAAAACCTTGGCGTCTTTCCTAATCTTTTCTCTTACACTCCCCATCTAGTCAAACAGCAAATCCTGTAGCTACAACTTTCAAAATATCTCAGAACGTCAACTATTTCCACTGCCATCACCCTGGTCAAAGCCACCATTTCCTCTTGCCAGGATTCCTGCAATAGCCTGTTCCCTGGTTTCCCTGATTCCACTCTTGCTCACCAGATCAGTCACTTCACCCCTCAGCTCACAACTCTGATGGTTTTCATCCACCAGAAGAAAAGAAAAAAAAAAAAAAGCCACCTACATTCCCAATATTCAATGACAAGGTTCTACATATTGGGCTTGTTCCCTCTTTGACCAGCTCCTCCCCCCATCTCTCACTTGCTCTGCCCCAGGCAGACTGTGTTTTGTCCCTAAAACACATTCATCCTCTGAGTAGCCATTAACCACTCAGCCCATATTCTCAAATTAGAGCAGCTCAAGTTCTTATCTCCTGCAGGGTATGGAAGAGGCTAGAAAGAGTGAGGGGAAAGTGAAGGCAGGGTGAGGCTGGGTAGAAAAATGGCTGGCAATACCCTTTCAGAATGTGGGAAAATGGTGAGTATTTGTACCACCAGGATTTTCCCAGCTCAGCCAGGCTGATGAGAGGCACCCAAAACAGGGACTGATGCTATCCTGGGAAATGCAGCACAGCCACAAGACCCAGAATCATCTGCCATCAATATATGAGGCAGTACATACCTCCACACCAGGTGGCACTTAAACCACAACCAGGACTAGAACAGGCCTGGAGGGCATAACAGGACTCCAGGCCAGCCACAAAGGCTCACCCTGTCACTTTCATTAACCTCACAATATTTTATGTGAAATTTTTTTAAATATTAATTTATGAGAGAGAAACAGAAAGAGAGCAAGAGCAGGGGAAAGAGGGAGAGGTAGAGAAGCCCAAGCAGGCCCCTCACTGTCAGCGCAGAGCCCTATATGGGGCTCAATCCAACGAACCATGAGATCACGACCCAAGCTGAAACCAAGAGTCAGACAATTAAGTGACTGAGCCACCCGGGAACCTCCATGATGAAATTTTTTGAATTCCATTTATCATGTTAGGGTGGGGTTTTACTATACTTGCTATTGCCCTTGCCCGGAATGCTTTTCACCCCAGATACTTGCATGATATACTTCATTTCTCAGTGAGACCGTCTCTCTGGCCACCCAGTATAAAATTATACCAACACCACCCCACCCACACATTTCCTACTCCTGCTTTATTCTCCTTCATACTATTTCCCATCACTTGACATATATACATTTATTTGCTTATCATTCTTACCTCACCAGAATATTCACGAAGGCAAGGATTTTAGTCCATTTTATTTGCTGCTAAATATCCAGCACTTAGATCACTGCCCAGCACATAGTAGGGGCTCAATATTTGTTAAACAATTAACATTCTCCCACTGATGAAAACAGTAAATGGTTTTACAAGAGACATAAAGTAAAATGTCCCAAAATGTAAACATTCTTTTCTACTCTATAGCAAAAATCAGATTTCAAAAGTGAATTACATGTTTATCTTCAACAGCTGATTCCTTTTAAAAGACATCAAAGACAGAGGACTATAATAGGTTAGCAGCTGAGACTAATTAGACCCCAATTCATATGTGTATCATTTTTATACTTACACATTTAAGAAATACAAATGCACATGTATATCGTATCTATCATTACGTACCTTTGTAAAAGAACTGCCTAATTTAACCAAGGGTACTGTAGGAAATTCCCTCTTTTCACTCATTGTCAAAGATCCTGCATTAAGGCTATAGAGGTTTGACATCACAAGCAAGAGATCTGATGTGGTTTTGACAGGTAGAAAACGGCTCCTAGGAACATTAATACCTAGAGAGTTCTCAAAACTTTTAATGGCAGCCCCTACTGCAGTTTCTAACTGAATGACATTCAGGCCTCCATCCAAAGTCTGTAAGAAAAAAAAGGGGTCAGGGGGAGAGGAGAAACAGGTTTTAGCAACTTTGTTTCGTGGAGGCTAGTTAATATTTGGGGAGTGGTTTCAGAGACCCATTGAAGGAAACAAGAATTTTGAGAACTGATATTTAGCAAACACATACCATATGCCAGGTGCTTATACATACGTGGTCTTTTTTTGGCGTCATAACTCCTCTCTTTATTAATATTTCCATTTTACAATAAGGAACCAAATGTTCACAGAAAACTCATGCAAGGTGCCTGTCTGTGGCCAAAAGACCTTTAAGTGTCAGAGCAACAAGTAAGACCGAGGTCGGTTGCTCTATTTTTGGGCCCTGTGCTCTTGCTGCTACCACAGCCCCAGGTGAAGTGAGGGTACCAGGGCTTGGCACACTAAAGACATGGATGGGTGTAGACTCGGAAGGACAGGGCCAGAAACTGGAGAGACTGACTAGGCAAAAAGGAGGAACCAATGAATAGGTAGACCAGACAGAGTGGGGGCAGCAGGTCTGCGTGCAGCCCACCTATTATGATCTTAGGAACCAGGGAGACCAGGGCTGCACCTGTGGCTTACCTTTGGATTCACGATGATTTCCATATCAATAGCATTTTGCTCTTGCAGTCTTTTAACTGCCGCAAGAGAGATCCATAGGTTGTTTGTGTTAAATATTTTGAATTTTGATACAGACTTGAACTCATCAACATGTGCTTTTGGCACTTGAGCGATTTCCACCAGTCTCAGTTTGCCTTCATACTGAGTGAGGGTCCCACCCTAGAAAGGCAGACAGGAGTGTGTGAGTGCCTCCACATCTCTCCCAGTCACAGCCATACCACACTATTTTCTAGTCTGTGAAAGGACATTGATGATAAAGTCCCCCAGAAATCAAACGCTTTCGCACTGATTCTATCTGTAATACGCAGCAACATACATATTATAGTAGTGAACCAAAAAAAATATTCAGGTTGTGTGTCATTTTATACTGTGTACCCACCCTCTCATCCATAATAAAAGCCGTGGGAGTGTATCGAGCCTTCCTCACTTTTTGAAGGCCTGCTACTGGAACGGCCATTCCTCTTATTCCCAAACCACAGTCCATCACTAAACAACTAGTCTTACCACCTCAGACCCTGCTCTGACTGGCTGCAGGATCAGCGGAGAAGAGGGAAGACAGAGGCACAACTGGATGAGAAGTGACCCCCAGAGTGGCCTCCGCTTAGAGATGTTCTTAAAGTCATGACGTGACAGCAGTGTAGGGAGAGGGGAACGTTCACTCACCTATCAGGGGGCATTTGCAAGAAGCATAGAACCCAGCCCAGGAACTGACCATTTTAGTATTTACACACTGTCTACTTCTCTTACTCCCTGTGGCTAAGTAGTAAAACCTTATGTACCATTTCATCAAATGCCAAGTGTCATCACCACTAAACATGCAAAATTATAAAAAAAATTTGTGCCAAACAACTGCATTTTTTTCCAATTACAGAGACATTACAGTGATAAAAAAATATATTGAAGTGCATAAGTAAAAACAGAAATAGTAAATTTTCACTAAAGGAACAATGTAATAAATACACTTAAGCACCAAACTAGAAGAATATTAAAGGTATGAACAAACATTGAAACTGTTTTCACTTAGGATTCAGATTTATCCTACAAATATATGTGAAATTGTTTTCAGTTAGAATCATCCC
Source organism: Prionailurus bengalensis (assembly GCF_016509475.1). Classification (NCBI taxonomy): domain Eukaryota; kingdom Metazoa; phylum Chordata; class Mammalia; order Carnivora; family Felidae; genus Prionailurus; species Prionailurus bengalensis. The sequence goes on along the minus strand of NC_057354.1, from coordinate 81,775,302 downwards.
TATAGATTACTCAACAATACTGTTAACTCTTGATTTATATCCACACAGTTATGTCAGGTGAAACTTAGAGTGCTCTATAGTATACTATCTCACTCTATCTTACAGTGATGTTATCAAGTGCATACATGTGTTTTGCTTCACACAAAAAATTCTGCAAATAAAAATAGCTTGAGCTACATAACCTGTGAAATGTGAGATATGAATCCCCAAACTGCTTCCTCTCAGTATTTACCTTTACATCTGCACGTGTTTTATTTGTGACTTCCATGACAAATTCACAGGGTTTCCCATTGGGTGGGTTCATTAGATGATTAAGAATATAAAGATCCACAGTGGCACCCAGATTATCTATGTTGGACACAAAAATATACTCTTTGCCTTCTCCTATAAGGGTGTCAAGCAAACCAGAGTTGTAGAAACTGGCGTAAATATCACCGTGACCTGGAGGGTACCAAGCTTCTGTATTTTCCCCTGAGTACGAGACATCCTTTGCTACAGGCAGTAAAGATTCCTTATTAATCCTCGGGTACCTTTAAAAAAAAAAAAAAGTCTTTTTCAATATCAATTCGGAGAGTATTCCAGACCTTCAAGTAAAACAGTGCATTTAAAGTTAAATAAAACTGGGGCACCTAAATGGCTCAGTTAGTTAAGCATCCAACTTGGTTTCAACTCAGGTCATTATCTCAAGGTTTGTGGGTTCGAGCCATGCATCGGGGTCCGGAGTTCTCTCTTCCTCTCTCTCTCTGCTCCTCCCCCTACCCCATGTGTGCACACGTGTGCATGTTCTCTCTCAAAAATAAAACTTTCAAAACACCCACAAAGTTAAATAAAACTTTTCAGTCTATTAAAAGTAATGAGGTAAATCCATTTAAGAAAATCTTTTAAAAAATCTCTTATCTGTGTTCAATAATCAATTAACTTCATCATAATATTTGCTGCAAAAAAATTTCCAACATCATACAAATGGGAGGACACTGCATATTCTTAAGATACTAATATATTTTGTAACTCTTAAAGAGTCATAGATTAGAGTACTCTAATTTAATGAATTTACATGAAGTCAATTTCTCAAACTTACTTGGCCTATCTGGGAGATCTATCTGGGAGAATCTGTCCATTCTTACAAAGACATCTATTCAGGGGCGGTGCTGTTTCTTTCCCAGAAAAGTCAACAGCAGATTAGTGCTCAAGGACATGTGCTTCCTACCATTAGTGAGAACATGTACCGGGGCTGGCAGTGGGGGAAGGGGGGACAGAGGAGCTAGCACTATAACAGACCAAGGACCAACCAGAAAACAGAGGAAGAGCACCTGCAACATAGAAAATGTCCATGAAAAAGTAGATTAAAAACAAAAACAACTGATGATACAATTTTAGAAATACCCATTCTGTACAAGTTCACATAGCCCCATATCCATCCTTAAATGGAAGACTTCTTTTCCCAGTTGCCTGGGCTTTATCAAAATTCATCATCTGAATTCCTTTCTATGGGCACACCTTGGAGATACTGCAGTTTCTGTTCCAGACCACAGCAATAAAACAAATGCTGCGATAAAGCGAGTCAAAATTTTTTTGGCTTTCCAGTGCATATAAAAGTTATGTTTACACTATACTATAGTAAGTGTGCAGTAGTAGCATTATGTCTTAAAAAAACAAAAAAACAACGTACATACCATAATTAAAAAGACACTTCATTGCTAAAAAATGATAACAATGCTGTGGGCTTTCAGCAAGTCATAATGACTGATCACAGGTCACAACAAATATAAGAAAAAATCTGAAATATTGTGAGAATACCAAAATGTGTGACACAGACACAAAGTGAGCTAAATGCAGCTGGAAAAGTGGCACCAATACCAACAGACTTACTTGTTCAATGCAAGGTCACCACAAACCTTCAACTTGTGAAAAACTACAGTATCTGCAAAGCACAACAAAGTGGAAGGCACTCTAACAAGGTGTGACTGTGCTTCCCTTCCCCAAAGATTTTTTCCAGAAGTTATTAAATTCCCCCCAAGCCTATTCAGGATGTTGAATAAATGTCTTCTCATATGAAAGAAAGTTATCAACACAGTAGACTATAAAAGATTTTCATAGATGCATGAAATATGCTCTCAGAAAGCCAAGACCTAAGCCAGCCTCAAATATTCTGAACATGGAACAAGCAGGTTCTCTCTTAAGAATTAAGGTTATAGAATCGCAGAGTGACTGTATCACCTATCTATGAACAAGTGTTCAGCCTCTAAAGGCACTAAGCATTTGCAAACACGAGTTTGTGGCACTGCACATCTTGATGTTGCTGTTTCAACAAGAAAAAAGTCTGTTTCCCAGGAATAACATCCCTCAGACTTATTTTTTTTAACTTATTGTACCTGCTTTGATTAAAAGTGTAGATTTTCACACGACAATGATTGTACTTCTGTAGTATTTTTTTTGTATCTTCATCCGTGTTAAAAGAGTTCATTAGAACAAGAGGAACATCTGTATTGTAGGTTTTGTTCAAATGCTAGAGAGGAAAATAACAGATTACTCGGATTTACTTTACTTTCACTTAAAAGTGTAAAACCCTTAATGTTTAATCACAAAGTATCCAAAACATTACCTATGTGCAGCCAAATATAAATATTTAGCATAAGCCAGACATTTTGCTAAATAGTTCACCACGTACTTGCTCATTAAATCACAATCCTATGAAACAGAAACTCTTGTCTGTGTTATATGGATGGCTAAACTGAGGCCCAGAGAGGCAGAGTCCAATTCCGGAGTTGTGTGCCCAGCCAGTGCCCTGTGGCCTTACTGGATAGGCAAATGCTGACTACGCATTTATTTACTCTGTCCAGAGCACAATGGGGATGAAAGTACAAATCTTACAAAGACACAGCTCCCTACTCTCAGGATTCACGTTAAGAACTGTGAATCACTCCCCAACTGAAATCTTTTCAATCTCTAGGAAAAGTTAAGGGGCAACACAGAATGAGAAGAAAACAGGTTCTCAGAAGTCAGACTACCATCTCGGGCAAGTAAATCAACTTCTCTGTGCCTTGGCTTCCTCATCTGTAAAATGGGGATGAGAATAAAGAGTACTTAGCTGTTGAGTCAATTCATGAAAAGAGCTCAGAGTGATACTTAGTTTACAGTACATGCTAGATAAACGTGAGCTGCTGCTACTGCTAGTCTTGTAGTTGCCAGCATCGTATTAGACACTAGAGATGAGAGATTCTTTTTTGCAAAACACAGGCCACTGCCTCTGAAGAATTTAAGGTCTGTGATTAACAACTTTATCGTAAGAGACACAGTTCTTAGCATCCTCGGCACCCATCCAGGTCTGAAAATTCTTCCTGGCCTCCCAAAAGGGGTTAATAAAGCCAGATCATCCCAGCTGGGAGGAAGGCTGCCACTAGAAAGAAATTTGGCAGAGGAGTGGGGGAGATCAAAGGAGACTCCAAAAAGATCCAGAATTGCAACAACCACAAGGGCTATTTAAGATCAAAAGCTTTTACATCACCCTAAGGATTTGCCCTTAGGATCACCAAACCTTTTTATGTACTAATAAAAAAACTAAAGATAGCAAATTCCTTGCTATCCACATCTGTTATTTCATAAGATAACATTTATAATAACCTAAAACTGACTTTAGTAGTTCATGAGAAAGGCTGAATGTTACTCACTTCAATTTGCTGAACGGTCAGATCCAAAAAGGTATTCTCATTCCTCACACCAATCAGACTTTTCGGACCTTTGCAGCCCATGCTGGTTCCCAAACCACCATTGAGTTTCACCACCACCAGCTTATTTAGTACAGAAGATATATTATCAGGTAAGCCTCTGGCCTTTATCTTTTCATAGGGCTGAATCTGAAATTGAAAAAATAGAATTCAAATAGGTTTTTTTTAATGTTTATTCATTTTTGAGCTAGAGAGAGACACAGCATGAGCAGGGGTGGGGCAGAGAGAGAGGGAGACACAGAATCCAAAGCAGCTCCATGCTCTCAGCGGTCAGCACAGAGCCTGACATGGGGCTCAAACTCACAAACCGTGAGATTATGACCATAGCCAAAGTCGGATGCTTAACTGAGCCACCTAGGCACTCCTGAAATTCAAATTGTTTTATGAGAGGTTAAATCCATTCAATCTCAGGGTTATTTCCATGTTTCCTTAAAGAGTTTACTTTCTTCACAGAAAGTTTCGACTGCATTTCCTTTAATGTCACAAGTCCTTCTGGTACAAAAATCAAGTACTTGCAACTTCTCTTGCACGAAGTAGTAGTTCAGTGGCTCATTTACATTGTGACGGAGTACAAGAAGGGGGAAAAGTTACAGTCTACAGATATTTGCCTGGCTGGTGAGAACATGTAAGTCTCTTGAACTGCCTTCAAAAACTCAGAATTACTAATTTGCTTCAATATAGTAAATGGGATACACAAAACTCACCAAATCTTCAAACATTTCTGGTACAGAATGGATCTACTTCAATTCTGGAGAAGTACATATGTGATCACACATTATCCCTTCTCCCAAAGGAGGCAAAAACAAAAACCAAAATGTTCCTTGCAATTCTCCTCCAGTCAACAGTTAAGTCTGCCCTTCAGAGAAAGGTGGTGTAGGGTTTTTGTCATACTTCTAAGTTAGAATTTAACTGTCAGGCATCATTTTATAGAGCTTGTATTGGAAAATTCAGTGTGTTCTCTCTGCTCCAATAAATACTCTGATGGGGTGGGAAAGGCAAGAGCTGGGGCTGGAGAGAATCTCCTTGTCTGTTTCTGGGAGCACAGAGCATTACTCTTCAACTTCTCCCTCCTAGAACAAGAACAACCACAGTGGGAGACCAAATTCTTTTCTTCAAGGCAGAGGCACAGCCAAGTCTAAATATGTTATAGTAAGAATAAAGTTTTTACAAAGGTCATAGAATATTCTCTAACCAGTTGCAGGACTTTGTTATTCTTCTTTATTGGAATACATCATCAAATGTACTCTTCAGTTACATACATCATCATGGTGTGGGACAGTTAACACTTGAGGGGGCTGAAGAAATAAAACCATAAAGTGCTCACTTACTATGAGTTGAGCTATTTTTGTTTTGCTACCTGTAGAGCGTGTGTGGGTGGGTGGTGGATGAAGTCTGTAATTGGGAAAGGAGTTCATGGGTTCACACTCCAGTGATTAGGTTGTGGGGGCAAAAATCCCTTTACACTTGGTCAAACATACATATGTGTCCTATGTCGATTCCTGACCACACAATTTGTACTGTTAGCAGCTCTTTCCACACAAACTAGTCTGGGACTCTTATTTCCTCTACCTTGCAAGACACTCTGCTAACTGCCAACTGCAGACAAATGCACTTTTGCTTGGTGTAAATAGTGAGAAACAAGAAACACTCTTCTCCAAGACTCTCTGCTGGTTACCACCCCAGTTATCACTAGTGCCACTAAGTAGTCTTCTGCAGTCATTCATATTTAAAAGGGCTGGTGACAGAAAAAGACCAAAGGAGAAGACAGGCTTGTGGGCACCATGGCCTTCAGTGGATGCTACCCCAATACTAGGATGCTAACCACCAAGGAAAAGAAAGGTAGGGAAGCAGGAAAGAACACGGACTATACTGGTTGCTTCCCTGGCAGTACCTGGTCCAGTTGAGGACAACACATGGATGAAAACAACTTGGATACCCAACACACACACACACACACACACACACACACACACACACACACACACCCCAGGGCCCAAATAACTGACATTCCTTGAAGGATGTTTTGACTCCACTGCCATGAACATTGTTTCTTCAGCATGTCAGAGAAACTGGTAATATTGTTTGGGAGAAAAACCCCAATTTAAGTGCTATACTACTAGAAAAATAAGAGGAGATGACAAAGCTGGAACTTGTCACCCTAATAAAACATGGCGGTTTGTAATCCTTTCAAAAGCCCAGCTGTTGAAATCAACCAGTCAGTGAAAGGAATGCCACTGTGATAGATAATGCCTTCAAACAGTCTATTATTAGGTTAGAAGAATTTCTTGGGCACATTACATTTACTCAAAGAGTTACAAAATGGAACCCAAGCCAATTAGTTTCCAATTATCTTTTAAAAGCCAAGAATTTCCATTCAGCAGTTACTTTTGACTTCCCAAAAAAGACTTATTTACGGAGGTCTCAAAAGGGTGTGAAAATCAATTTAACTAAAACTCCCTAGTTCATGCATTCATTTTAAGTAAAATTATCAGTTCAGAAATATTTTTACCTATTTAATGCTTCCTTTAATATATTTTTAAAAAATACATAAAAGCAATTTTTTTTCTACATATGGTAGACAGGCCTACATTTTCCAATTTCACCTAAAAATTTTTCATTATGAAACAGCATACATACAAGTTCATAAAATATATACAGTTGAAAGTCAAAGAACCTGAATAAATAAGATTATTACAACTTACAAGTCTCCTTGAGTTTGTCCCTGATCATATTCCTCTTCCACCCCTAGTGGTAACCACCATCTTGACTTTTACTTTATTTTTACCACCTATGTATGTATCCATAATGATAATATTTTACCTAATTTCATCTCTAAACTTTCGACTTGCTGGTTTAATTCATTGTTATACTTAAGAATAATTCACATTAATGCCTAAAGCTATAGTATATTCAGTTTTCACTGCCATATGGTACTCATTTTATATATCCATTAAAAGAATCCATTAAAAGAATGGCTGTCACTATTCACAGATGATATGATTCTATATAGAGAAAATCCAAAGACCCTACAAGTAAGTTATTAGAATAATGTGAGCATAGCAACATTGAAGATACATGATCAATATTTTAAAAAACAACTGTTTTTAGAGCCCTGTACTCTGCTGGTGAGAATGTAAAAAGGTGTCCAGCTGATAAGAAAAAAAGTATTGTGGCTCCTAAAAAAACTTTAAATAGAATACCATATGATCTACCAAATCCACTTCTCGGTATACACTCCAAAGAATTGAAAGCAAGTTCTCAAAGAGATGTTTGCACACTTTCCTTCATTATTCACGATAGCCAAAAAGTGGAAGCAACTCAAATGTCCATCAACAGATGAATGGGTAAAACAAAATATGGCACATACAAGCAATGGAATAGCATTCGGCTTTAACAAGGGAAAGAAATTCTGATACATAGTACAATATGAACGAAGTATTAGGTTAAAGTGAAATAAGCCAGTCATAAAAAACAAATACCTGTATGATTCAACTTATATGGGGCACCTAGAGTAGTCAGACTCCTATAGACAGAAAGCAGAAGGGTGGTTACCAAGGACTGGGGAAGGGAGGAATGGGGGAGTTGTTTAATGGGAACAGTTTTAGTTTTGCAAGATCAAAGATTCTGGAGGTTGGTTGCATAACAATGTGAATGTACTAATGAATTTTATGTTTAGAAATGTTTAAAAATGATTTAAAGAAGATTAACTGTCTCTATATATGAAGAATTAGAAAACAGGATTAAAAATAGCAAATATTTAGGAATAAATCTAACAAAAGATATGCAAGACTTCTCTACACTGAACACTATAAAACATTTCTGAGAAAAATTAAAAGACTTAAATAAATTCAAGGATGTATTTATCATGTTTATAAACTCGTAGACTTACAAATGTAAAGATGCCAATTCTTCCCAAACTGATCACTGCAATCCTAACCAAAATCACAACAGTTTTTTTGGTGTGTGTGGAAACTGACAAGCCTATTTAAAAGCCTATTTAAAAGCCTATTTAAAAGTGTATGAAAATGCCCTATGACCCAGCAATAGCACTGTTAGGAATTTACCCAAGGGATACAGGAGTGCTGATGCATAGGGACACTTGTACCCCAATGTTTATAGCAGCACTCTCAACAATCGCCAAATTATGGAAAGAGCCTAAATGCCCATCAACTGATGAATGGATAAAGAAATTGTGGTTTATATACACAATGGAATACTACGTGGCAATGAGAAAGAATGAAATATGGCCTTTTGTAGCAACGTGGATAGAACTAGAGAGTATTATGCTAAGTGAAATAGGTCATACAGAGAAAGACAGATACCATATGTTTTCACTCTTATGTGGATCCTGAGAAACTTAACAGAAGTCCATGGGGGAGGGGAAGAAAAAAAAAAGAGGTTAGAGAGGGAGAGAGCCAAAGCATAAGAGACTGTTAAAAACTGAGAACAAACTGAGGGTTGATGGGGGGTGGGAGGGAGTGAAGGGTGGGTGATGGGTATTGAGGAGGGCACCTTTTGGGATGAGCACTGGGTGTTGTATGGAAATCAATTTGACAATAAATTTCATATTAAAAATGTATGAAAATACAAAGGGCAACGAATAGACAAGACACTCTGAAAGAAAACCATCAAGTTGGGAGAACCAACTTTGTGACAGTCTTTTCTAATTGTAGTAGCATAAAATTTGCCAACCTAGCCATTTTAAGTGTATAGTTCAACAGTATTAAGTATATTCACGCTGTTGAGCAACCAATCTTCAGAATTATTTTTGACTTGCGAAACTGGAACTATACTCATTACAAAACATGTCCCCATTCCCTCCTCCACCCAGCTCCTGGCAACCACCCTTCTGTCTTCTGCCTCTAGGAGTCTGACTACTCTAGAAATCTCATACAAGTGGAATGATACAGTGTTTGTTTGTGATGGACTTATTTCACTTTGCCTAACATCCTCAAGCATTCTTTCTTAAAGGTGGCTTGTATGTTTGAGGATATTCCAAATTATTGGAGATTTTCCCAGAAAAAGTCCATATTTAAAGTTTCTTTGTGTGTATGAAACATATCTGGGAAAAGGAGGGCTGGTATGAAGGACTGGAATACAGGTACAGCTTGGCAAATCTATGATAAATTGAGTACTATAAAACTTATGGGTAAGTTATAAAACTTAATATTTACAGATATTAAAAATGGAATAGAGGGGCGCCTGGGTGGCACAGTCGGTTAAGCGTCCGACTTCAGCCAGGTCACGATCTTGCGGTCCGTGAGTTCGAGCCCCGCGTCGGGCTCTGGGCTGATGGCTCAGAGCCTGGAGCCTGTTTCCGATTCTGTGTCTCCCTCTCTCTCTGCCCCTCCCCCGTTCATGCTCTGTCTCTCTGTCCCAAAAATAAATAAACGTTGAGAAAAAAAAAAAAAAATTAGGGTCTGGCTTCAACCAAACTGTGAATGCTTCGTAAATCATTCCATTTCGCTGCCACCGGAGAACACTGGAGGGTGGTTTCCTGACTTTGTTCAGCCTCTGGTCGGGCCCACAATTAAAAAAAAAAAAAAAATGGAATAGAATACAAGTTCTGAAGTCTCAGTTTAGTAATCAGACAATGGGTTCTTTTTATTTGAGTTTAGCAAATACACCCTAACTTTGAATTAAAAAAAATTAAAGGATGAAAAGAAAATTACAAGCATAACCACAGTTCTAAAAGTATAAACCGAAGAAAATGCTGTGCTTCAGATACATGTGAGAACAATGCAGAATGGTAGGATATGGATTTCAAACATCATTCAATACCTGTGTTCTGAATTTCCTCTTATCTCTAAAGGATAGGCAGCCTGTCGTTTCAAGGGAAAAACCACAGAAATACAAACAATATAAAAAGATTTCTTCATATTTAAGTATATTATAATCAAAACATTAACAGGATGTCACTTTTTTCACGGTCACTCTCTAGACATAGTGTCCACTAGAACTTTATGCAACTATGGAAGTGTCTTATTTGTAATGGCCACGTGTGGCTATTGAGCATTTGAAATGTGGCTAATGCAACTAAGGAACTGAAGTTTTCATTTAATATTAATGTAAATCAACACACACAGCTAATGGTATGTGCAATTCTATATGGTCTATTTAAAAAAAAAAATCAACCAAGGAATCAGAATTATGTTTTTCATTTTAATATAACTGCTCAGATCTTTTTTTTGTTCACTATAACCTTTTTCCACTTCAATACCACTGACATCACAAGACTCTTGACTCAACACATAAAAAGATGAGCTAAAACCTAATTCTTCCTTGTCTTCAGTAATCAACATTCTATTTCTACAACAATGCACAATAGTGAGCTTTTTACTACGGATAAACCAATACTCAACTTCAGCACTAGAATCTGACCAAATTATCTGTATTCAGTCTCAGCTTAACCCTCTCGAAGGCTGAATGCCAACTCCCACAGCTACATACCAATTCAGGAGTCCCAGAACCTGTGATGATGTAGGTATTATCATATTTTACCATTACTGCAACCTCAGCAATTCAAACAAGGCATACCATTAGAATTAGTTGTCAATATCTGACTAATCTGCCTCAAATTGAGGTAAACATTCTAGATGTAACTTGGGGTGAGAAATTTCAGGTAACAATGTTCTAACCAATCTAATATAAATGATTACTACAAGAGTAAAAATGCTACATTCTAAAAGCTATTCATGTTATGTACAATGTTTGCAAATATTTCAGTTAAATTTAAATTGGGAAACTGACAATAAACATAAAAATTGAGTATGTAGGGTATCTTTAGGAAGAATATAATTTCCATTATGAACTGACAAATGTTTGTACAGATATACACAGTAATACCAAGTGAATAAGGTAAATTGGATATCTTAATTTTAACCTTTAAAGAAATGCTTGGTATACTAACATGAATAGCATTAAAGTGAGCTTTAGGAACCATGTTTAATTTTTAGCTATTTAATTTCCTTTAGGTCATGAATCTTTAGGAAAAAACACTAACAAGAATTCACTTCTTGTGAAGATGAATTAAAAACCAAAATGTCAACCTTATGCCTAAAGTTTCACCAAGAGAAGAAACAAACGTCCAAAATCATACATTTTCAAGATAAATCATCTTTGACCCATACACCATAAAAAATACAAAGTCCATGAAAAGTATTTAGAGAAAAAGTACATTCTGTTCACACCAGTGAAACTTTGAAACATGGAGTTAGGACATTTGGCTCTCAGCCAAAAGATATATCAGGTATACCTGTAGTTTTAATTCAAATCTCCCCAAGATTGGTATCTTAAGAACTTGAGTTTAATTTTTAATTTTTTTAATGTTTGTTTATTTTTGAGAGAGAGACAGAACGCAAGCAGGGGAGGGGCAGAAAGAGAGAGGAAGACATAGAATCTGAAGCCGCTCCAGGCTCTGAACTGTCAGCACAGAGCCCGACGCGGGGCTTGAACCCATGAACCATGAGATCATAACCTGAGCTGAAATTGAATGCTCAACCGACTGAGCCACCCAAGCACCCCTAAAAATTTTTTAGGATTTATTTATTGTGAGAGAGAGAGAGGAGGGAAGGGGCAGAAAGAGGGGGGGAAAGAGAGAATCCCAAGCAGGCTCTGCCCTGTCAGCACAGAGCCTGACGTGGGACTCAATTTCATGAACCGTGAGATCATGACCTGAGTCAAAATTAAGAGTTGGATGCCTAACCGACTGAGCCACCAAGGTGTCCCAAGAACTTGAGTGTAACTTTTAAATGTAATTCGGAATTATTTTTCAAATATTTGGGATGAAATAAAATGATCTGATTCAAGCATAACATTGAGTTCCAAAACCGAGTTAATAAAGACTTTTGGGTACAAGCCCAGGCAACTACCAGTTGAGTGGACAGAACTCTGTGAAATGCCGTATTTAAAACCCTCCACCCTAAGCTGAGTGGACAAGGAGTCACCTTATCTGTACAAATGTCAAGGAACCAGGGTTCTTTATATGGTGGTTTCAGTAATACCCACTCACCTTGCTATATCTAATCTTTAAAACAGCTAATTAAAAAAAAAAAGGCTTCACTGAGGAACTTGACTGTTAACACGAAAAGGACTGACCAGAACTATGGTGGGGAAGGGAGGAAGAGCCACAAGGTGCGAAGTAACAGATGTGACCAGGAGAGAGATGTCCAAAATGGGCAGGTTGGTGCTGCTGGAAGCCTTCCCTGGACATTTTTCACTTGCGTTTCATAACTTATAACCCACCCCACCTCCCAACAGAAACAGACACAGACACACACATATGCAAAGAAAGGTACCAATCATTTGATTCCAGGAAGCCAGGACACTTTCTGTCTAAAGTTTATTACAGGTTATATTAGGCGGTAAGCTTTCCATCACATAAGCCACCTTATGTGAGAACACAAGTTCTCTCTGTTGCTGATGCTGTCCACACCCTCACCAGGGACCTCACCAAGCAATCCCACAGAGCTCAGTTTAGTTCCACAAACTAAGGGGATCTGTGTTAGAGAGTTGCTTGGCAACAGCTGAAGTGACACCAGACACACCTAAGTCACAGAGACATTTTTAGACTTGCCCTTCACTTTCCTTTTCTCAGCTGCCTCAGGAGAATGCACAAAGACATCTACTCATGCAAAGAAGGATGGGATTTGGAGACAACAGGGGGTACCACGCACTGCCGGACACGGCCTCGATATTACTCTGACTCAATCACTTTAGTCAACCACTAGTGCCATCTTTATGTCCTCAATCCTGATCATCCTGTTTCTCTTTCTCCAAAACATGAAGAGAAGTCAGTGTTGTAAGAAGACCTCCACCACAAATAAATACACAATAGGGCAACCACTACATGTGAAGTGGGGCAAACCCCATGAGGCTCCCTGCAAGATGCACACAGAAGGCTAGGCCACTCATGTTCCCTCCTCCTGGGAGAAAAGAACTGTTCGAATACCCAACTTCCTCTGGCAGTGAACAAAACAAAGTAGTTGGCAATGTACTAAAGAACATGATTTAAACAAGATTCTGCCCTCTAGAGTGTCAATCTAGTTTCTCTGCGGAAACTTAAAGATTTTTAAGAAGACCTTTTAAAAACTATCTACCATGATCTGTATCTTGCCAAGTCTGTTCACAACTTAGTTTCCAGTTAGAAGAAAAGCTGAATTCATCACACAGTCATGGACACACTGTTCCCATTAGCAATAGTATAACCCAGTTCTTGGTAGCATATTTGTGCTATTCCTGGAGACAGTGCCAAATACCCAAAACAAGCTAACAGTACCTGCCCTGTTATGGTTCACAAGGGTCTGATTATTGCAATCTGAAAGATCTTTTTTTCAACAAAAGCAAGTTTGCCTGAAAGAAAATGAACTATGTAAACAGTAAAACAAGTTTGAAACGACACTCCATATGTGCAGGAAGTATTCCAAGAACATAAGCTTATTCACAAAACCCTTACTGCATGGTCTGTGTGCCAAGTTCAGTGCCAGGCACTTTCACATACTGTCTCTCCATTTCACATTTCTAAAGGTAATGACTAAGTTCAGGGTCATTTGAAAGCTCCTACACATTAATGACATACCTAGATCAGAGATTTTTTTTTTTCCACTAAGCCCCTCAGCCACCAAGATGAGCTCAACGCCTATTTCACAGGCCAAAAAAAAAAAAAAAAAAAAAAAAAAAAAAAAAATCATCATTTATGGGAACACTCTCAACTTTCCACCACCAGATGCTCAGAACCTTCCTGCATCTCCATCCTTGTTTCTTTCCCCCACCCTTCTGGTCACAGGAGGAGCTGTCCTCCACCCTAAGGCAATCTCTCCACCAGTGCCCATCTCAAAAATCCATTTCATCAATCACCCAGTCTCATTGGCAGCCTCCCCCTCTTGATTCCTTTCCATCAACATGAACACATTCAACATTTGCCATCTAAAACCCAAGAAAGAAAATAGGAGTGCATACACTCACTTTCCTTTTCTACACCTACATCCCTCTTCTTAGAGGCAGGGCTTCTGGAGAAAGTTGCTATGCTCACCTCTGCTTCCTCACCTCCCGTTCATTCACTCATTCACTGCAATTCGGTCTTCTCTACAGTTCAGCAAACTGCTCTTAACGTCATCCATATCCTCCTAACTGTGAAATCCTATCAGTGACATCGATTTTTCTCTTGCACGCTCAGCTACATTCGATATAACTTAACATTCATTCTATCTTGAAATGCTCTAGTCTCCTTGGCTTCTGAACCCCCACATTCTATTTTCCTCCTCTTTCTGCCTGTTACTTTTTAAGCCCATTTTAGGTAGACCTCCTCTTCCCAGGCAATCTGCTCCAATCCATGGCTTCATTCATTCACTCTTGTCTCTACGGTACCAAGACAAACACAGCTGCTCAGCCAGAAGACTGTTCCCATTTGATCAATGACCAAGACTTCAGTCTCATGGAATTGTCTCTGCTTCCAGTCGGCATTTTGCTCACCTCTCACCTGTTTTACTACAATGGTCCCTATGGTCTCCTACCTGCCTCCAAGCCACCTCACCTCACAGGTGGCAATCTTTTAGAAAAGAACATCTGAACATGTTTTTCTCATTACATCATTCGCAAAATAAAGCACTGACATGCATGGAAGAGGTTATTAGCTGCCTACCTCAACACCATTTTTTCCCTTCCACTTTAAAACTCTTTCAGCTGGGCATACCACCATCCCAAGAAAGATTACATTTCCCGGCTTCCCTTGCAATTATTTGTGCCAAGGTTGTGATAAAGTGGAAGGGAAAGATTTCCAGGAACTCTCTGTAAAAGGGAAGGGGCCTTGCCCTTCTTCCTCCTTCCTGCTGTTTGGAATGGAGACATGATGACTGGAGTTGATTCAAGCAGCCATCTGGGTCGCTGAGGAGACAGGCCAAGGATGGCAGAGTAGCAGACAGAGAAGCCCAGGTTCCTGATGACCACCATGCTGCCATATTAGCTTTGAATTGCCTCTCTCTAGATTTGTTATTCTGAGTTTCACTATTAAATGCAGCTGAATCTAATCCCAACTGGAAGACATGGTTGGCAAAGGTGTTTGATGATTTGGCCCTTTTATCCTTGCACTTTCTCCTCTCCTATTCTCCCTGGCACACTGTACTCCAGGAACATGGAGGAGGGGGCTCTCTAATGTGCCCTATCTCTTGCTTGTAGGCCCTTGCACTTTCCCCCTCATGCAACTTCATTAATTGCCTTTTCTTCAACTTCCACATCTCAGTTCAGACCAGCAACTCTCAGACTTTATGAGCTATCAGGCATGGGGTCTCTTTCAGAAAAACGCAAACACTAGCCTCTGCAAAAACAAAACTTTTTGCATATTAATTTACTAAGTTACTGTGGAAATTTCATTCACTGAATATAAAAATAATCTTTATAGGAGATGCTATTTCCTATGAAAGTTATTATGCATATAAAGCAAAAAATAAACCCTCTCCTCAAACTGAATTTCAATGAGAAGGCTTCTGTTTGGCTTGAATAAGAAGTTTGATACTGTGATAGTTTGAGGTTACATGCATCCCTCTTTAACTGCCATTCTGACTTTTCTTTTTTATGATCCCAAGTACTGAAAACCTCAACTCTCTCCAAGGAAAGTTCTCACAACCTGCTGTCAGTTGAATATAGGCTTGTGATAGGAACACCTGAATTCCTCAAGGCAGAAAGCTCAATGGCTCATATATTTCCTTTGTCTTCGAAAGTCAGTAAATTCATCTTGGTGAAGACTGCATCATCCATGCAGGATCACGCCATCTTTGATACAAATCTCAGAGATGTAGAAGAGAATGAGTGACAGTGACATGTAGTGCTCACTCTCCTCTGTAGTAGCAGGACGAGAAGTGCTCTTTGGCATCACAGATATTACCTGTGCACAGAGCACTAGGACTTCTCTTCCAGCACAAGTTTTGCTTAGCTTCTTGGAAACCTGATCATTTTAAAAAGGTTTTAGGATTCATACTAATTCTCGTGTGAGGGCACCAGAAGACACATAATGTATGAAAACCAGTAGATAGCTGCCCTGAGAAATGTGTGAAATTACAAGGACATGATGTAGCTGCTGTTTCCTCCATGACTGAATCAAATCCTTCTAATAAACTATAACAATTCCAGCACGAATGGTAGCATCTGACAAAAAAACTGCTGCAGAACTAAATGAGGCAGTATAGTACAGTAGCTGAGGGCACAGGCTTTAATGTCAGAACGCTGGGGTCTGAATCTTAGACTCCACTGTTTATTATGGCAAGTAGTTTAGCTCCTCTCAACTTTTTTCATCTACTTCATTGATCTGTTATGAGGATAAATGAGATAATGCATGTCAAGTGCCAAGCAGAGTGTATGGCCCACAGTATAAGCACAAATGTTGTTGGCTGGTATAATCACTGCACATGGACCCAGACACACGCTGCACTCCCACTCCACATTTTAACATTTCTGAGACAAGGATGCAGCATATAATCGATGGGATCTTACAATCAATTGGTTGCACTATTTTTCCTTCTTAGTGGTACACAAAAGGTGCAACTTACAGCCAATGGCACAAATTTGATAAAATATGGTATTGAATTTCTCTTTCTGCTCCAAGTCACAAACCAGCTTAATGATCTCCCAGATATAGGTTTCACCCAAAGTCTCTCTCCAGTGATGCGTAATTTAAGAATAGTTGAAGACAGGGGTCAAAAACTACAGCCCTTGAGACAATCAGGTCTGCCACTTGTTTTCATAAATTGTTACCAGAACACAGCCACTCTCATTAGTTTCCATATCTATGGCTGCTTTCATTCAACCACGGCTGAGCTGAGTAATCATGACAGAATGCAAAGCCTACAAAGCCTAAAATACTTATAATCTGGCCCTTTACAGAAAGGATCTGCCAAAACCTGGTTTAAGACAAGTCTTCTAAGGTGGAAAAAAATACAGTTTTTGATAATATTTCTGCCTTGTTAAACTTTGCTTTCCCTAAAATGGTTCCATACTGCCTGACAACTTCTCAGGATGGTTAGACAGAGCAGGATCTCCTTTAGGCTATGTTGGCTCTGTGCTTCCACTGGCAAGAACATCACCATGTAACAATCCCCCCGGCTTTTGTATCTATTTGTCCTGGAAAGCAAAAGCAAAAATACATCATTGGTAGGAGAATGCAGGCAATTTTCAAAATAACAGAAAGAAAATCCAAGATTAGAAAAGTCTTTTACCACTTACATGAAGTAGTAGAGACAGAAAACAAAATAATGGTTGCCACGGATTGGGGGAAGGAGAGAATGGGGATATTGTTTAATTGGTAGAGTTTCAGTTTTACAAGATGAAAAAGCCGTGGAGATTGGTTGCACAACAATGTGAATATATTTAACACTACTAAAGCGAACACTTAGAAATAATCAAGATAAATGGTACATTTTATGTGTACTTTATAATTAAAAGCATTAAAAAAATTTAAGTGTTTTGTATGGGTATATATGGGCGGGCACACATGTATGCCCCATCAAGGTGTCTAAGGACCACATAGCAAAAATATCACTTCCTTTAAAAGCCTTTTATGACCCTCACATTCCTAGGAGTGAATCTGGTGCAACCCCCACTTCTGGCTTCAGCTACTACCAACTTCTGTCATAGCAATTATTACACTGTCTCCAAACTGTCTATTCAGTGCTCCATACGTGTTCCGTGACTGTAAACTCCATGAGGATAGGAACTGCCATGTGGTTCTCCCTCTACCGTATCTGTCACCTTTAACTGTCAGGCTCACTGGTGGCATTCACATATTTGTTGAATAAATGAGTAAATGAGTGGAGCAAATAGAGATTAATATTAATAAATTAAATGAAGTTAACTTATTAATTAATCAAATCTATTAATAAATGAAATCTGTTCTCTAGAATTTTTTTGTCTTCTTAAACTCTAAGTTTAAAACAAAACTGGTGGGGCGCCTGGGTGGCGCAGTCGGTTGAGCGTCCGACTTCGGCCAGGTCACGATCTCGCGGTCCGTGAGTTCGAGCCCCGCGTCGGGCTCTGGGCTGATGGCTCAGAGCCTGGAGCCTGTTTCCGATTCTGTGTCTCCCTCTCTCTCTGCCCCTCCCCCGTTCATGCTCTGTCTCTCTCTGTCTCAAAAATAAATAAAAAAAAAAAAAAGTTGAAAAAGAAAAAAAATAAATAAATAAAACAAAACTGGTTTCATCATTAATTAGAAACCAGATTACAGGGGCGCCTGGGTGGCGCAGTCGGTTAAGCGTCCGACTTCAGCCAGGTCACGATCTCGCAGTCCGTGAGTTCGAGCCCCGCGTCAGGCTCTGGGCTGATGGCTCAGGGCCTGGAGCCTGTTTCCGATTCTGTGTCTCCCTCTCTCTCTGCCCCTCCCCCGTTCATGCTCTGTCTCTCTCTGTCCCAAAAAAAATAAATAAAAAAACGTTGAAAAAAAAAATTAAAAAAAAAAAAAAAAAAAAGAAACCAGATTACAAACACCCATCACTTTAATTCAAGAAAAAAGTACTGGGATCAGCACACATTACGTAGAAGTTTGATAAAGAAAACCTAAATCTGGGGCGCCTGGGTGGCGCAGTCGGTTAAGCGTCCGACTTCAGCCAGGTCACGATCTCGCGGTCCGTGAGTTCGAGCCCCACGTCAGGCTCTGGGCTGATGGCTCAGAGCCTGGAGCCTGTTTCCAATTCTGTGTCTCCCTCTCTCTCTGCCCCTCGCCCGTTCATGCTCTGTCTCTCTCTGTCCCAAAAATAAATTAAAAAAAACTTAAAAAAAAAAAAAAAGAGAACCTAAATCTAAGACTTTGTATAAAAAATGCTTATAGCCCATATTAATGTATAAAACAATCCCTGTGATTAAGCAAACACGATGAACAATCACATAATAGACATTCTGGGGAAGTACATTCTCTAAGAAAGTTCTTTTGTCTTCTTCTGCTTATAAATTATAACAAGGAAAACAAATCAAGGACACAATTTAATTCTGCTGGCTATTGGGAATATTAACTCCTACATCTTTGGGGTTTTAAAAAATTATTTTTATTTATTCTTAAGTAAATATTAACTAAAACGGTGGAAAAGAAAACACAAAGGCAATTTTTCCAGTGGTAGAGGGAATCAGCTCTCCTATTCATACACTGAATCCTCATGTCCAGAGGCAAAAAATTTTAAGAGGAGGTATGCAAACAGGTCTTTTCAAAGATCAAGTCAGAAATCTTGGCACTGGCACTGTTTTCTAAACAATTACTCTCATCAGCACTGACCCAATAACTCATGCTCAGTATCCTTCACTACAATCTGCTACCTCAGTTACTAATGTCAGCCTTAGTAAAAATCTCAGCCAGAACTATTATCAGAAGCAAGAATCATAAAAATCACTTATCTTCACCTTTAAGTCTCATGTTGCCCAAACTTAAATACCATGACCCTTTGTTATATAAAGGTGAGAATCATAGCAGTCCAAAGTCTAATAACCAATTACTATAAATAAAAGGATAGTTCTATATTAAATATTCCAAGCAACATTACAAATAGCCAATGGAAAACTTAAACCTAATAAATAAAAATTTTAAGATATTTTTCATCTTAACCAGCAAATATATTTTACATCAATAATACTCAATGTTTTAACAACTAGTGAAAGTGACAATAGGTGATCTTTACTTAATGTTAATTCAAAGAGGCCTTTCCTATCTCTGCCTACCCTACCTAAAATATTACTTCTAGTGCTCATTCTTTGTGCCCTTTCCCTTTATTTTTCTTCATATCACTTATCACTACTGGAAATTACATTATATATCTTTTATTGTCTATTCCTCCACTACACTGTAAACTAGAAACTAAATGAGGGTAGGGCTCTGTCAGTATGGTCCTTTTATAAACAGTTTATGTTTCAAAAATTGCTGTTGAACCAATAAATTAATATGAATGGGAGCAAACTGGTATACTCTTTCTGGAAAGCAATTTGAAATATGTAACATGAAACTTTAACTTTTTATAGTAAGAAACTTTAAAAAGTTCATATCCTCTGGGGAAAAAAAAGCACCATTTCTCATTATTCTTAGAAATAATTCAGAGATGCAAAGATTTAGGTATAAATATATTCATCACAAGATTTTTATACTAGAGAAAGTTAGCATCAACCTACATGTCCAACTATACGAAAATCTCCAGAAATAACACAAACTGATACAATTGTACAAAGTCCCAACCCTCACACTCCTGTCAACTGTTCCTACTAATATATTTCCTTTAAGTGATGAGTTGGAGTCATTATTTCCATAAAAAAAAATAAGAAGAAAATACATTTGATTTCCAAAGTGGAAAAAGCCACGCTCAAGTGGATAGATGGTTAAAGAACTAATCCTACAATGGTCATCAGCCATCCTTCCTAGTATTTCACCTAAGCTTTGACAATCCAATGCCAGTAACATTCTGTAAAACCTCCCCAGCTCACTAAATTTTACATCCCACAATGAACACACACACCCTTTTAGGTACCTACAGTTTCACACAGTATAAGAATGGGCATATGATTCTTTTAATAGCTCTGATAGTTCTCTGAGATAAGGCCGACCCCTCACATATATCTTGAGTTTAGTAGATAAAAAGTCTATAAACATGGATGGAGTTGCTGGTTACACACAATTCCACATATACCCTGGGGCTTTCACTATGTAGATCTTCAATAAAACTCATCAAGTAGAATGGTACAGCTAATTATCTTCATTATGGAGGGCATTATGTTGTTTATTCTCACTGGCTTGACAGACTACACACCTCTTCCAATCCTCAAGATTAAAGAAGAAAGTTATAGAATTTTAAAAAGAAGTACTATCTGTAATCTTAATACAATTCTGTTGTTTCTACTGTATCCAGGATAACACCTGATATCTAGAGACTGGGATTTAAAACTCTGGAGTGTGTGTTCTTGACTTCACTGCCATTACTGCTAAACTGGGGGGGAAAAAGGTTAAATACACTGAGAGAATAAAGTCAGTATACACATATAGGTGGATTTGTAATGGTGGAATATATTAGTGATTAACACTGAGCATGAGGTAACTGCTCAGCTACTTGTTGACTTACCATATGAATGAGAACATTATAGCCCAAGATCATGAGATTAGATATTTTAACTATAAGTTTGCTCAATTACACATCATCAATGTATAGAAACTAAACTGCAAGAAGGTCAGTAAGCCCTAATAAAAGTAGCTAAAAACAAAAAATAGCAAAAATTAAAAGTAACCATTACAGTGATGGTGACCAAGAACTTTAAGTAGTCTGAATTTCCTATGTAACTTGGAGTTTAGGATATACGAAGTTAAAGGACAGCTACCCTTCACTTGCCTCCTAAAAATAGATTCCAACTAGACTGCCGTAAGGCTAAGGACCTCCTATCTCCTGTATTTTCCATCATCTTCTTAGCACAGCCAAAATGATCCCTCCTGACAATTCATTGAGGACATGGTCCCTATTTGCATTGTCTACCTTCATCTCCCACTCATTTCCATTCTTACTCTCCAGCAGTGCTAAAAAAAACTGTGGTTCTTAGAGCACTTTCCCCTCTCTTGTGCCTTTACACACTTAGTTGTCTTAAACCTGAAATATCTACCTGACTTTTTGGGCAAACTCTTACTTAGTCACACTTCAAGTCTCAGTTCTAATGTCACCTTTTCATCCGTTACCTTGCTTAGGATTTCCCAACTGCTCCCCAGCTCCTTTTCCTGCTATACTTGGTACAAATACCTGAAATCCATTTATTTAAAACATTCTGGAGAGGTTTAAAACTTTTTTTAATTTAAAAAATAAGTTCAAACATAGAATCATGAAAAAATTTTAAATACATAAACTATTATCAACTTTTTACAAAAAATGTACATTCATTCATAAAGATATTTTCCTTAGGTATGGTATGGATCTGTTGACCAGAGTTATTCATCTTATGTAAACCACACCAAAAATATATCATCTATGATTTCCAATTTCAGTTCTTCAAAGTGGACCAAGAACTTAGTCATCGTGAAACAATCTGCATGCAGAGAGATCGTTCTACATTTATGCAATTTTCTTAATCTTTCATACTTGTCTCACCCACACCCAATTTAACAATTGCTTTTTTCCCCAAAACATTCAATTCAATTTTAAGTAACTACTTTAAACCCATTTCATTGGTTTACACAAAATTTAATTACATTATGCCTTTACAACAAATTTAATTGGTATGAACAGGTTTGGGAATAAACACAATTAACTTTTAGTGAATAAGCTATTCTGCTAGTGAGAAAAGAACTTAAAATAAAGGATAGACCCAAGTATTCAAAGAAAATGGAGAACCTCAGTTAATCTCTCTAGTTGATTAGGTAGAAACTGGTTAGTGAAGTGTCTTCAGAACTATCCTCAAAGCCATTATCCCATTGTACTACAAACATCTTTGTGCAAACATCTCCCCACTAAACCAAAAATTCAAAACTAGTTTGTTAACGCATGCCTGTGTTGTTGACTCCCTTAGCCCTGAAGGCAGTTGGGCAGAGCCCAAGGCAGCAAAAGTGCCCCCCCTCCCAGCTAAAGGGAGTTAAAGAGCTGTACAAAGTTGTCAACTCTTTAAAAGAAGTGACTGGCTTTATTTTTTCATTCCTAATAGTTAAAATAGTACACGTTTGATAAATTTGTATAATAAAAGTAATG
Organism: Prionailurus bengalensis; assembly: GCF_016509475.1. Taxonomy (NCBI): domain Eukaryota; kingdom Metazoa; phylum Chordata; class Mammalia; order Carnivora; family Felidae; genus Prionailurus; species Prionailurus bengalensis. Next base: position 81,752,903 of record NC_057354.1, on the reverse strand, counting down.
AGTAAAGGAGACATTCAATGCCTCACATAGGGACTATAGGTAAACCAGACAAAGACTTCAGCCAGGGAGATGTGACTGCTAAGGGTAAGCCCGGGCCAGGAAAAGGAGCAATGGGAAATTAGTCTTTACATGTAGACATTCATGTTTTCTCTCTCCCATTAGAATGAAGTTCAATGAGTGTTAGGCCCTTGTCTATCTTGTTCACTTATATCCCAGTGCCTAGATAAACGCCCACCACACAGTAGCTCTTCAAAAAGTATTTGTTAACTGTGTAGCTGGGAGAACCTCAGAAAGAAATGAAGGTATTTTAAGCTCCAAGGAAAGGAGTGGAGCCTACTCAACAGTTCTACTCAAGGAATGGTGATTGCTCTGTAACATATCACAGTGGTTAAGAGTCTGGGCTCAGACAGACCTGGACCTAAATTCTGGTTCTGTCAACTTATTCATTAACTAAATAAAGTTGTGTGGACAACTCAATCCTTCTTATTCTCAGAGCCTTCCATTGTGAGACAAAGATAATGGGCTCCCAGAGTTATCTGACAATTAAGTAAAGAGCTGAGAACAATGTTTGGCACATTAGTGCCGAATAAATGTTTGCATTGTTGCTATCATCTCTCTTGTTGATAAGCACATAAAGTACGGCACATTCTGTGCTCTAAAGATAAAAACTTCTGTGCTCTAGAGATTATGTATTTCTTGAAGAGCTACATTACTGTTACTAAAGTATACTAAAGAACCAGGTCTTTGGCTACCTGGTTCATATCAGGGTTCTTCCTCTTAGGCAAGTTACTAACTCTGAAGTTCTGTTTCCTCTTTTGTAAAATGAACATAATAATAGTGGCCTGTCTTCCAGGTCCATTGTGAATATTAAAGGAGATTACAAACAAAGGATTCAGTACATGTTACTTATAAGCCCCCCAACAGTGACAACAAATATTAACTATATAGAGCTTTGCGTATATAGGTTTTTATGAATTTTTTAAAAATGAAAAATGCTTAAAGCTTTGACTCATTAAAAAACAAGAACTATTGGGTTGGTGTTTGTTTCATGCTCTTTTGAAATAGCAGAAAACTTTCCAATCTCCTGAAGGCTTTAGGACTATGTACGATGAAGACACTTATCTTAAGCCCATCTATAAATAGATATTTTTGTTTAATGGTTTACTTCCACCATTTTCCATATTTAGTCTAGTCATAGACTAGACCTCTGGCATTTCCATGTTTCTTCTCAGCTATCTTTTATTTATTTTCCATTTTAAGCTTGGGATAAAAATTCCATCAGCACTTTCAGCAATTATTTTGTGCTTCTTTTGACTCAGCAGGAAATTTAAAAATAGGATATAGGTAACAAAACAAGCCTGGATGGCTATATAATGTTTCTAGTTAAAAACTGTTTCTTTCCAACTTTTCTATAAATCAAACTTTTAAAATTAAGTTATTTAAAAACACGTATTATAAATTACTTCTCACTAATTCAATTTGTATGTATTTATCTACTTATAGTATTGTTTGTTACTTATGATACTTTTGCCTCTTAGGTAGTCTCATACCTAATGACCGCCCATTAAAAACTGCAGCAACTTCCAAAACGCTGTAAGAGAGGTAAAGTTGTAATACTCTCATTACAACTGTGTACTTTAAACCCAGTAAACTAAAGAAGAAATGACAGTAACAAGAAACAACCAAAAACGGGGGGCGCCTGGGTGGCACAGTTGGTTAAGTGTCCGACTTCAGCCAGGTCACGATCTCGCGGTCCATGAGTTCGAGCCCCGCGTCAGGCTCTGGGCTGATGGCTCGGAGCCTGTTTCCGATTCTGTGTCTCTCTCCCTCTCTGCCCCTCCCCCGTTCATGCTCTGTCTCTCTCTGTCCCCCAAAAAATAAATAAACATTGAAAAAAAAATTAAAAAAAAAAAAAAAAAAAAAGAAACAACCAAAAACAGGGTAGTTTCAGAAAGCAAGTGATCCCATGAAGTAGGAGGTAACTATGAAGAGAAAGTGGCAACTAAAAGTTACCGTAATCTACAATTTTTTATAAAAAGTCTAGGAAGTTCCAAGACTTTTGTGTATTTTTTAACTGCAAAAGGCAAAACGAATACATATAGGCAGAGGAAGCTAAGATGGTGGCATAGCAGGAGGACCCTAGGCTTGCCTCATCCCTCGAACACAGCTAGATAACTATCCAATCATTCCGAACACCCAAGAAATCAACCTGAGGACTGATAGAACAAACTGCACAACTAGAGGGAAAGAAAAGACCACATCAAGGAATGTAGTAAGCATGGAGACATGGTTTGTGGGGGGAAACAGACTGTGGGTGCTGCAGAGATGATGGAGCCCTGGTGGCAGAGAAAGGTGAGAGAGTACAACACACAGGGAAATGCACAAGGAGAACGCTACCCCAAAGCCACTGGCTGGGAAAATAAGAGGGGCTGATTTTTGTGAGTTTTTCAACCAGCAGGACTCAAAGACTGGAGTTTTGGAGGTCTATGGGCTTCGCTGGAATAGAGGGACCTAAGGGAACTGCTCTGCTCCTTCAGAAAAGGCAGGCAAGCAACTCAGGCAGACTGCATGATCTGAGGATCACCTAGCTCACATGGGGGGAGACTGTTGACTGTTCTTGGAATGCATCTGTGAGAAGTGGCATTGCCTCTCTGGGCACAAAGGAAACGGCCAGTGCCATTTCCCTCCCCTGCCCTTCAGCATAGGCACAGAGACATCTGGCAAGGGTGGCTAACCCAGACACTGGCTGTTTAGGCTGCTTTGCTCCAAATCCCACACTCCTGCACTCTGGCATGGTTGCCTGTCTGGGTCGCACCTGCATTAGTCCCAGCTCGGCGAGATCCTTTCCCAGAGGACTAACACAGGTCCCGGCCACACCAGGTCCCTAAAGTGTGGAGTTTTAAAGTCAACAGGCTTGGCCACAGTAGATCCCAAAGTGCAGAGTGATGCTCTAGGCAGGCAAGCAACCCAGAGACAGACACTGTGAAAACAGCAATCTGCAAAATGCCTAGGATCCATGAAGAGGAATTATTCAATTATTTGCTCTTCTTGGAGGGCTTCCCTGAAAGCAAGCATGGACTCCCCTCTCCACAGACAAAGGAGCAAGCTAGCACCATCTCCCTTCCCTGCCCTTAGCATACACCAGCTTCAGTTAATAGCACAGTGTCAACACTGGCTGCCTAACCTGCTTACGCTAGGTTCCTACCCCCTGAGCTCTGCCGGTACTGATTTTCTCAGGCAGGTATGCCTAAGGACCAGTGAAGCAGGCCCCTTCCCCAGAAGACCAGCACAAACCCCCCACCCACACCACATCTATTGACCAGAGTTCCACAAAGCTTCAGTTCTAGTGGAAATAGCATCAGGTCTCATTTAACAAGCAGACCAGAGCATACCTAGTTAAAACTTGCCACACTCTGGCCAAGGTTCAAATGCTGTCCACTGCAGACAAGAAAAGCCTCTGTAGACAACTGACCTGAGGGATACAGCAGCCAAAACACAGCAAGCAGAGTGCATGCAACACACACCAAAGACACTTCCTGAGGCACCAGACCCTGGACATTATATGACCTCTTCTTCATAAAGCCAATACTCACAGAAGCAGGAAACGTAAGACTTTCTAACATACAGAAGAAGACAGACACCTAGACAAAATGCCAAGATGGAGAAATTCATCCCAAAGAAAGAACAAGATAAGGTCACAGCCAGAGATCTAATTGAAACAGATATAAGTAACATGCCCAATGGAGAATTTAAAGCAACAATCATAAGGATACTTGCTGGGCTTGAGAAGAGCATGGAAGAAATCAGGGAGACCTTTACTTCAGAGATAAAGAGCCAAAAAAAAAATCAGGGAGAAATGAAAAATGCAATAACTGAGATTTGAAACTGGATGTAATGACCACAGGATGGAAGAAGCAGAAGAATGGATAAGTAATACAGAAGACAAAATTATAGGAAATAATGAAGCTGAACAAAAGAGAGAAAGAAAAATGATCATGAGAGTTGACTTAGGAAACTCAGTGACTCCATCAATGCAATAATATTCGCATCATAGGATTCCCAGAAGAAGAAGAGAGAGAAAAGGGGGCAGAAGGTTTATTTGAGGAAGTAATAGGCAAACACTTCCCTTTTCTGGGGAAGGACACAGATCTCCAAATTCAGGAGGCACAGAGAACTCCCAACAAACAACACCAAGATTTATTGTAGTTAAATTTGCAAAACACAGTGATAAAGAAAAAATGCTAAAAACAGCAAGACAAAGGGAGTCCCTAACTTACAAGACCCATAAAGTTAGCAGCAGATCTTTCCACAGACACTTGGCAAGCCAGAAGGGAGTGGCATGATATATTCAATGTGCTGAATGGGAAAAATCTGTAGCCAAGAATACTCTATCCAGCAAGGCTGTCATTCAGAATAGGAGATAAAGAGTTTCCCAGACAAACAAAAACTAAAGGAGTTTGTGACCACTAATCCAGCCTTGCATAAAATATTAAAGGAGACTCTTTTAGTGGGAAGGAAAGACCAAAAGTGACAAAGATTAAAAACAAACAGAATGGCACAAAAACAGACACGTAGACCAATGGAATAGAATAGAAACCCCAGAACTAGACCCACAAACGTATGGCCAAGTCATCTTTGACAAAGCAGGAAAGAACATCCAATGGAAAAAAGACAGCCTCTTTAACAAATGGTGCTGGGAGAACTGGACAGCAACATGCAGAAGGTTGAAACTAGACCACTTTCTCACACCATTCACAAAAATAAACTCCAAATGGATAAAGGACCTAAATGTGAGACAGGAAACCATCAAAACCTTAGAGGAGAAAGCAGGAAAAGACCTCTCTGACCTCAGCCGTAGCAATCTCTTACTCCACACATCCCCAAAGGCAAGGGAATTAAAAGCTAAAGTGAATTACTGGGACCTTATGAAGATAAAAAGCTTCTGCACAGCAAAGGAAACAACCAACAAAACTAAAAGGCAACCAACGGAATGGGAAAAGATATTCGCAAATGACATATCGGACAAAGGGCTAGCATCCAAAATCTATAAAGAGCTCACCGAACTCCACACCCGAAAAACAAATAACCCAGTGAAGAAATGGGCAGAAAACATGAATAGACACTTCTCTAAAGAAGACATCCGGATGGCCAACAGGCACATGAAAAGATGTTCAGCGTCGCTCCTTATCAGGGAAATACAAATCAAAACCACACTCAGGTATCACCTCACGCCAGTCAGAGTGGCCAAAATGAACAAATGAGGAGACTATAGATGCTGGAGAGGATGTGGAGAAACGGGAACCCTCTTGCACTGTTGGTGGGAATGCAAATTGGTGCAGCCGCTCTGGAAAGCAGTGTGGAGGTTCCTCAGAAAATTAAAAATAGACCTACCCTATGACCCAGCAATAGCACTGCTAGGAATTTACCCAAGGGATACAGGAGTACTGATGCATAGGGCCACTTGTACCCCAATGTTCATAGCAGCACTCTCAACAATAGCCAAATTATGGAAAGAGCCTAAATGTCCATCAACTGATGAATGGATAAAGAAATTGTGGTTTATATACACAATGGAGTACTACGTGGCAATGAGAAAAAATGAAATATGGCCTTTTGTAGCAACGTGGATGGAACTGGAGAGTGTGATGCTAAGTGAAATAAGCCATACAGAGAAAGACAGATACCATATGTTTTCACTCTTATGTGGATCCTGAGAAACTTAACAGGAACCCATGGGGGAGGGGAAGGAAAAAAAAAAAAAGAGGTTAGAGTGCGAGAGAGCCAAAGCATAAGAGACTGTTAAAAACTGAGAACAAACTGAGGGTTGATGGGGGGTGGGAGGGAGGAGAGGGTGGGTGATGGGTATTGAGGAGGGCACCTTTTGGGATGAGCACTGGGTGTTGTATGGAAACCAATTTGTCAATAAATTTCATATTAAAAATAAATAAATAAATAAACAAACAAAAAAAAACAAACAGAAAAAATATCCAGAAATAATGTAAAATAAGTAATAAAATGGCAATAAATACATATATATCAATAATTACCCTGAATGTAAATGAGCTAAATCCTCACAATCAAAAGACACAGAATGTCAGAATGGATAAGAAAAACAAAACAAAACCCATTAATATGTTGCCTATAAGAAATTCATTTTAGACCTAAAGACACCTGCAGATTGAAAATGAGGGGATGGAGGGGCATCTGGGTGGCTCAGTTGTTTGAGTTGGTTGAGTGTCCAACTCTTGATTTCAGCTCAGGTCGTGATCCCAGGGTTGTGGAATCAAGCCCTGCATTGGGCTCCCCGCTGAGCATGGAGCCTGTTTAAGATTCTCTCTCTCCCTCTGACCCTCTCCCCTGCTCATGTGCACTCTCTCACTAAAATAAAAAATAAAATAAATAAAGTAAGGGGATGGAGAAACATTTATCATGCAAATGAAGGTTGAAAGAAAGCCAGAGTAGCCATACTTATATCAGACAAACTAGATTTTAAAACAAAGACTGTAACAAAAGATGAAGAAGGGCACTATATCATAATAAAGAGATCTATCCTGCAAGAAGATTTAGCAATTGTAAATATTTATGCCCCCAAGTTAAGAGCACCCAAATATATAACACAATTAATAACAAACATAAAGGAACTCATTGATAATAATACAATAATAGTAGGGGACTTTAACATCCCATATACATCAATGCACAGATAAGCTAAAAAGAAAAACAACAAGGAACCAATGGCTTCCCTGCCCCCACAATGTTTATTTTTGAGAGAGAGAGAGAGAGAGAGAGGGAGCACATGCGCATGAGTGGGCAAGGGGCACAGAGACAGAGAGAGAGAGTGAGCATGTGCATGAGTGGGCAAGGGACAGAGAGAGAGAGAGAGAGAGAGAGAGAGAGAGAGAGAGAGAAAGACAGACAGACAGAATCTGAAGCAGACTCCAGGCTCTGAGCTGTCAGCACAGAGCCTGATGCGGGGCTCAAACTCACAAACTGTGAGATCATGGCCTGAGCTGATATCAGACACTTAACTGACTGAGCCACCCGGGCACACCGGAACCAATGGCTTTGAATGACACACTGTACCAGATGGACTTAACAGATATAATCAGAACATTTTTTCCTAAAGCAGAATACACATTCTTTTCAAGTACACATGGGGCATTCTCCAGAATACATCATATACTAGGTCACAAATCAGGTCTCCACAAGTATGAAAAGACTGAGACCATACCATGCATCTTTTCTGACTACAACACTATGAAGCTTGAAGTCAACAACAAGAAAATTTTGGAAAGACCACAAATACATGGAGGTTAAAGAACATCCTACTAAACAATGAATGGGTTAACTAGGAAATGGAAGAAATTAAAAAAAATTTTTTTTTCAACGTTTATTTATTTTTTTTGGGACAGAGAGAGACAGAGCATGAACGGGGGAGGGGCAGAGAGAGAGGGAGACACAGAATTGGAAACAGGCTCCAGGCTCTGAGCCATCAGCCCAGAGCCTGACGCGGGGCTCGAACTCACAGACCGCGAGATCATGACCTGGCTGAAGTCGGACGCTTAACCGACTGCGCCACCCAGGCGCCCCTGGAAGAAATTTAAAAAAATACATGGAGAGGCACCTGGGTGGCTCAGTCGGCTGAGTGTCTGACTTCGGCTCAGGTCACGATCTCACGGTCTGTGAGTTCGAGCCCCGTGTCGGGTTCTGTGCTGACAGCTCAGAGCCTGGAGCCTGCTTCAGATTCTGTGTCTCCCTCTCTCTCTGCCCCTCCCCCACTCATGCTCTGTCTCTGTCAAAAAATAAACAAACATTAAAAAAAAAATTAAAAAAAAATACATGGAAACAAATGACAATGAAAACAAAGGTCCAAAACCTTTGAGATATGGCAAAAGAGAGAAGAATACAGCAATACAGGCCTACCTCAAGAAGCAACAAAGTCTCAAATAAACAACCTAACCTGGGGTGCCTGGGTGGCTCAGTTGGTTTAGCATATTACTTCGGCTCAGGTCATGATTTGAGCCCTGTGTCGCACTTTGCACTGATAGCACGGAGCCTAGAGCCTGCTTTGAGTTCTGTGTCTCCCTCTTTCCCTGCCCCTCCCTACTCACACTCTGTCTGTCTCTCTCTCTCTCTCTCTCTCGATCTCTCTCAAAAATGAATAAACATTAAAAAAAAAAATTAACAACCTCAACTAGGCCTAACTGAGCTAGAAAAAGGAAAACCTAAAGCCTGCAGGAGAAGGGACTAAAGAACAGAGTAGAAATAAATGATATAGAAACTAAAAATAACTACAAAACAGAATAAATCAATGAAACTAAGAGCTGGTTCTTTTAAAGAATAAAATTGATAAATCCCTTAGCCAGACATATAAAAAAGAAAATAGAAAGGACACATATAAGTAAAATCACAAGTGAGAGAGGAGAAATAATAAACACCAGAAATACAAAGATTTATAAGAGAATATTGTGAAAAATTATACACCAACAAATCGGACAATCTGGAAAGAATCAATAAATTCCTAGAAACATATGAAGTAGAAAGAAATAGAAAACTTGAACAGACTGATGACCAGCAAAGAAATGCAATCAGTAATCAAAATCTTCCAACAAATAAAAGTCCAGGGCCAGAGGGCTTCACAGAGGAATTCTATCAAACATTTAAAGAAGAGTTAATACCTGTTCTTCTCAAACTATTCCAAAAAATAGAAAAGGAAACAAAACTTCCAAACTTATTCTATGAGGCTAGCATTACCCTGATTCTAAAACCAAAGACTCCTCTATAAAAGAAAACTATAAGCCAGTGTCCCTGATGAACATGGATGCAAAAATTCTGAACCAAATATTATCAAATCAAATCCAACAGTATGTTGAAGAATCATTCACCACAATCAAGTGTGATTTATTCCTGGGCTGCAAGGGTATCAATATCATAAATCAATCAACATGATACATCACATTAATAAAAGAAAGGTTAAAAACCCTATGATCCTCTCAATGGATCCAGAAAAAGCATTTGGCAAAGTACAACATCCATTCATGATAAAAACCCTCAGTGAAGTAGTTTTAGAGGGAACATACCTCAACATAATAAAGATCATATAAAAAAAACCCACAGCTAATACCATTGTCAATAAGGAAAAACTGAGAGCTTTTCCTCTATGGTCAGGAACAAGGCAGGGATGTCCACTATCACCACTGTTATTTAACAAAGTACCAGGAATCCTAGCTTCAGCAATCAGACAACAAGAAGAAATTAAAAGCAACCAAATCAGCAAGGAGGAAGCCAAACTTTCATTATTTGCAGATGACATGATACTCTAGGCAGAAAACCCAAAGACTTCACCAAAAAATTGCCAGAACCAATACAGGAATTCAGTAAAGTTTCAGGATGCAAAAATCAATGTATAGAATCTGTTGCATTTCTATACACCAAAAATGAAGCAGCAGAAAGAGAAATCAAGGAATTGATCCCATTTACAATTGCACCAAAAACCACAAGATACCTATGAATAAACCTAACAAAAGAGGTAAAAAAACCTGCACTATGAAAACTATAAAACACTGATGAAAGAAATTGAAGAGGGCACAAAGAAATGGAAAAACAGTCCATATTTATGGACTGAAAAAACAAATATTGTTAAAATGTCCATACTACCCAAAGCAATCTATACATTTAATGCAATTCCTATCAAAATACCACCAACATTTTTCACACAGCTACAACAAACAATCCTAAAATTTGTATGGAACTACAAAAGACCCCAAATAGCCAAAGCAATCTGGAAAAACAAAGGCAAAGCTGGAGGCATCACAATTCCAAACTTCAAGTTATATTACAAAGCTGTCAGGATCAAGACAATATGTTACCAGCACAAAAACAGACATATAGATCAATAGAACAGAGTAGAAAACCCAGAAATGAACCCACAACTATATGGTCAACTAATCTTCAGCAAAGCAGGAAAGAAGAGCCAATGGAAAAAAGACAGTCTTCTTCAACAAACGGTGTTGGGGAAACTGGACAATAACATCCAAAAGAATGAAACTGGGCCACTTTCTTATATCATACACAAAAATAAATTCAAAATGGATGAAAGACCTAAATGTGAGATAGGAAACCATCAAAATCATACAGGAAAACACAGGCAGTAGCACCTTTCCTCAGTCTTAGCAAATTCCCTTCCCTGAGGCAAGGAAAACAAAAACAAAAATAAACTATCAGGATATCATTAAGATAAAAATCTGCACAAAGAAGTGAACAATCAACAAAAATAAAAGGCAATCTTTGGAATGAGAGAAGATATTTGTAAATGACATGTGATAAAGCATTAGCATCCAAAATATATTAAGAACTTATCATACTCAACACCCAAAAAACCAAATAATTCAGTTAAAAAATGAGAAGACATGAATGGACATTATTCCAAAGAAGACATAAAGATGGCTAACACACATGAAGAGATGCTCAACACCACTCATCATCAAAATTACAATGAAGTATCACCTCACACAAGTCAGAATGGCTAAAATTAACAACAAAGGAAACAACAGGTGTTGTGGAGGATGTGGAGAAAGGGGAACCCTTTTGCACTGTTGGTGGGAATGCAACCTAGTGCAGCCGCTCTGGAAAATATTATGGAGGTTCCTCAAAAGGTTAAAAATAGAACTACCCTACAACCCAGCAATTGCATACTGGATATTAACCAAAAGGATACAAAAGTACTGATTTAAATGGATATATGCACCCCAATGATTATGGCATTATCAACAATTGCCAAATTATGGAAAGAGTCCAAATGCCCGTTGATGAATAAACGAGGTGGTGTATATACTCACAATGGAATATTCTCAGCCATCAAAAAGAATGAAATCTTACCATTTGCAACAATGTGCGTGGAGCTACAGAGTATTGTGCTAAGCAAAATAAGTCAGAGAAAGACAAATACAATATGATTTCATTCATATATGGAATTTAAGAAACAAAACAGATGAACATGGATAAAAAAAACCCCAAAGAGGCAAACCAGAAAACTGAGGGTTACTGGAGGAGAGATAGGCGGTGGGATGGGTTAAATGGGTCATGGGTATTAAAGAGGGCACTTCTGATGAGCACTGGGTGTTGCATGTATGTGATGAATCACTAAATTCTAAACCTGAAACTAACAGTACACTACAGGTTAACTAACTGGAGTTTAAATAAAAACTTGGGGAACAAAAGTAATATATACAGATAGTAAAAGAAAAATTCAAACACTACAAACAGGTATGTATTCATTACTCGTTTATAGAAGTTAGCTGAAGTAATAAAAGTAGTAGTTAACCTTGTGGGTCATTTGGTCCATATCCTTATCAGCTAAAGTGGTAGCTTTCAAAGAACTTTCCACTTTAGCATGGATTAGAAAAGAGAAAGGTAGATGACCTTTGTTGAAAAGGAGTTGGGAAAAAGCTGGAGTTGGAAAAAAGTTCTAATAGAAGAGATAAGAGGTCCAAAATCCAACCTAACCTGCTTATGTGACCGAACTGCTCATTACTAAAATCAAACTTGTATATTCCCTATAAGCCAACCCTCCTATAGTATGTGGACAAAACTTCTTTCAAAATAACCGTGATAATCCCAAATTCCCTAAAAAATGAAACTGAAGCCTCTTGACGTCATTCTGTTTATGCTGTGTATTAGCTTTAAACTCTGCAGTACTAAAAAGCCAGTGATTAAAGAAGTATAGAGTACACTTCATTATGTAATTCACATCGTTGAAGCAGCCCTGGAAGAATGAAGGTGGGGAAGGGGGAAAAGGCCAGAGGCTATAAAAAGAAATCTTTATAGAAGATTAGACCGCAGGTGTGAGTGGGTGGATAAAGGCTAAGAGAAAGGCTAGCTGAGGGTGGAGCGAGGCCCACCTCTTCCTTGAGAGAAGTCTGAATGAAGGAAAAAATAATATTTTAGAAAGATACGTATTTGTTCAGCTTGTGTATTTAAGGGAAAAGGTAAAGTGGGAACCAGAGCCCTGCAAGGGTTTAAGAAGAAACATATTTTAAAGTGGCACAATGAACCTTCTGGGGATGATGGAAAAGTTCTAATTCTTGATTTTGGTGGTAGTTACATGACTGGATGCATTTGCCAAAACTCATAACACAGAACAAGGGTATCATTTATTATATGTTAATTACCTCAATAAACCTGACATTCAAAGATAAAAGCCATTAACAGCTAAAATGCTGATTAATCTTATAAGGTTTGTTAATCAAAATTACAAAAAAACAAAACAAAACAGAATAAGCACCTAATTTTAATCTATTTGGGTTATGTTTTACAATGTTGAAAACTCTAAACAAATTGTTTGAGGTACTTGGTGAAGCATGGTTTTTAAAATCTGTTCCAATTTCCCACCATTAAGGTCTCTCTTAAATGGAAACTGCAGTTTCTGACATCTCGGCCAGTGAGCAGGTGCCAAAATGGCAGGTAAAGAGACTCAGCTCTAGACTTGGAAAAGTAGCCTTATCTACCATATGCTCCACAACCAGCAAACAAGCTACATGCTATAAGCCTATTATTTTTATACTACCACTATTCTCAAAGCCTTTTTTTCTCTTTATTTTTCCTCCCATATTCAGAGAAGTCTTGTCTCAAATTCACTCCAGGAGATCACCTTAACACCACGATGTCTTTCCTAAGCCCCCATGGGAGTTAGATGCTTCCACAGCATCCTATGGACTGCTTATTGCAGTCTTCCGTAGTTAGCCATTTCTGGGTCCATCTCCTCCACAAACTTGAGGCCAAAATGCCGGAAGGAAGAATATTTTTGTAGCCCCAACCAGTGACTGGCAGAGAGGAGGTCAATAAGAGTTTCTTGAATGAGATTCAAGAGAGTAGTTCCACATTAAAAAGGGAGAGAGAGAAAGAGAAAGAGAACCTTTCATTAACCTTTACAGGTAATGAACCTCTTTGAGAATCTGATGAAAGGAAATCTAACCTGAAAAATGTATATTTATACACAGTTTTACTTGTAGTTTCAAGAAATCTATGAAGGGCCTACAATCCCTAAAAAGACCTCCCAGGTTGAGATGCCTGGTATAGACCTTCCAGTCTCATCTTGACTACACAATGGGACAAGCACAGAGTCTGCTGTTCACATCTCATCTAAAATAAGGAAAAGGAATTAGAGTTGACCCTTAAACAATATGAGAGGTTGGAGCAACAACCCCTCACGCAGTCAAAATCTACATATTAACTTCTGACTCTCCCAGAACTTAACTACTAATAGCCTAGTCTTAAATGGAAGCCTTACCAATAATGTAAACAGTAGATTAACATATATTTTGTATATGTAATATATACTGTATTCTATCAAGAAAGTTAGAGAAAAGAAAACCATAAGGAAGAGAAAATATATTTACAGTATTATAAAAAAACCTCATGTATATCTAGATCCACACAGTTCAAACTCATGTTGTTCAAGGGTCAACTGTAATAAAATATCCCCAAGGAATTACAGGGCAGAAAGGATCATAGGTATGTTTGAGCCATCCATCTTGTTTTATATAAAAATTCTCCCAGAACCAATCTTGTAGATTCAGGGCTATCATATAGTAAATAAGCGTAAATTCCCTTATAGTTACACCACAGTTGAAGATGTAAGATAGGAGAACCTCGCAGATCTATTTTTCTTATCTGATTATAAGACATAAAATGTCTACATAAAAGATAATTTTGGAGATTGTAATAAATAAAATTATCCATATTAGGTCTTGAAAAGCATGAGCCACGGTCCAAAAAGAATCTCTGTGGATAGGGATTGGGCAGGGGGCAACGGCATGTTCAAGGAGTGCTACTACCATCTATACCTATGTTATGATTTTCCCAAGGAACTCAGGTCTGTGGGAGTGGATTGCCCTCTGCTCTACACACAAGGGTAGTAGTTAGAGACCCTGGTCCAACACTATTACCTAAAGTCTCTCAAAGCCAATCATGGAACTGACACTAAAGTGGCCACATATTTACCATTACTATTTCTGTAGAGAAACAAATTAAGTAACCAAAATGGAATTAAGGATCACAGGCCCAAGATTAGCCTCCTTAGTCCCATCCCCTTCCGGAAATAAAGGGCCCTGTATATAAAGGCATGTGAAGGAAGACAGTTCTGGGAAAAAATTAAAGACTGTTAATTTCATCGTGGAATCAAAAGGTAGAGAATTAGAGCTTTGGCAATATTTGTTAAATTAGTATAAATACATTTGCTTAGATTAGTAGTTCTATATATTATCATTTTAAAACTTTACATCAAGGAAAAGATGAGACTCTTTGGTAGCCAGCCAGCTATATCCTCACAGCCAGTTTCTTAAATGTCACTATTTCTTTTTGTGTGGAATGCTTTTTTATTTACTTATTTTGAGAGAGAGAGAGAGAGAGAGAGAGAGAGAGAGAGGAAGCCAATAAGAGTTTCTTTATGAGATTCAAGCATGAGTGCACATGAGTGAGCAGGAGTGGAGGGAGGGAGAGAGAAGAGAAAGAATCCCAAGCAGGCTCTGTGCTGTCAGCACGAGCCCCATGCAGGGAGCCCCATGCAGGGATCACTCTCAGGAACACTATGAAATCACGATCTGAGCCAAAATCAAGAGTTAGATGCTTAACCAACTGAACCACCCAGGCGTTCTGGCTTTTGTGTAGCACGTTTACATTCAAGATCTTTTTTATCTATGTACACACCCAAAACAAACCTCTAATGGCTATACCACTAGCTGACTGAAGTTGGAAAATTTTCACCCAACAGAGGATGCTCAAAGCAAACCATCCTGTGTCACATGTCAAATCCTTGACCAAACTGCCTCTAGTGAGTCTTTCAAAAAAAATATGTGCAAACATTAGTTGCACAATAGACTATGATTCATCTTAAAAAAAAAAACTGTATTTTTACTCTGCACACATACACTAACTTTCTCAGAATGCCTTACCATTTAAACACATACATTTTAGGGGCGCCTGGGTGGCTCAGTCGGTTAAGCATCCGCCTTCGGCTCAGGTCACCATCTCACGGTCCGTGAGTTCGAGCCCCGCATCGAGCTCTGGGCTGATGGCCCAGAGCCTGGAGCCTGCTTCCAATTCTGTGTCTCCCTCTCTCTCTGCCCCTCCCCCATTCATGCTCTGTCTCTCTCTGTCTCAAAAATAAATAAACGTTAAAAAAAAATAAACACACACATTTTAATGTTTTATACTGACAGACTAAGAAAAACTCTCCATTATTTTATGGGGCAAAACAAAAAATCTGAAGCTAAAATATCACATTATATGATATTCTTCATGCCAATTCTCTGCATTAAAAAAAAAAAAGAGTTGACCCTATATAAATCTTCCCCATTCACAAATACATACTCACCCTTTGGGGAACGTAGAGACAAGAACAATGACAATCAAATCAAGACCTTGGTTCCTCTAACTGAAAAAGCCTTTTTTAGAGAACATTTTCACATAAATGAGAATGCACCTTAAACAGGTTTTAAGTTAGAGCTCAAAACAATCTGTCAGCTACAGTACTACCTTCTTGAGCAGACTCTGTATCTCCTTGTTTCTTTTATCTAATTCCCATCCCTCTACATCCAAAATATAAACTTAAACATTAAGTTTGTTCAGGAACAAGTCACTAACAGCCTCTCTAGAAAAGAATGAAATGGTCAAATGTAGTTGTACATGCTGACTGGTCCTTCCTTGCTCTAATCCAAAACATGTACTTTAATACAGTTTTTTTAAAATTTATTAACGTAGCTAAATATCAAGACATACCTCGATTACAACATTTATGTAGTTAACTTTCACAAAATTGGAACAAAGCATTATCCATACCATAACTCCATAAATTGAGTTTTTTTGTTTTAGCCACAATTCAATAAAATATGGACTCAATAGGCTTTTCGAATAACATGTATGTGCAGAACAAACTCATGGTTACCAGAGGGGAGGGGGGATTGGCAAATTGGGGGAAAGGGAATGGGAAATACAGTCTTCCAGATATAGAATAAGTTACAGGAATAAAAGGTATGTACAGCACAGGGAATATATGCAATGCTATTGTAATAGTGCTATATGGGGACAGATGGTAACACTTGTAGTGAGCAAAGCATAATGTATAAAATTATCAAGAATCATTTTATTATACACCTGAAACTAATGTAACATTATGTGTCAACTACACTTAGACAACAACAAATTTTTTTACAAATGTATATGCTTACTGACAGGACAGAGTTAAGATGAAGTATTCAACACAAGAGTAAAACATAAAATTTCAATGCCTATAAGTATATCCTTCAATCTAGTATTTATACAAATATTTTTATTTAAAAAGTAATCATCTGAATGAAAAAGGCATTTAAATTCAGTTTTCTGAGGGCCAAAGAAGAAAAAAGTATACTAAAATGGGGTCAGCAAAATTTTTCCATAAAGGGCCAAGAAGGAAATATGTTAGGTTGGGTAGGCTACATGGTCTCAGTTCTAACTATTCAACTCTGCCATTGTCTCATGACAGTAGCTACAGGCTGTGTTCCAATAAAACTTTATTTATAAAACAAGGTGGCCAACTGGTAGTCTGCCAACTCCTATACAAAAACAGATATTCTATCATGACAATGTTTATGTGCACAGCTTTGATGCAAGGCTGATGTGAGACATGTTACTCTAAATGACTATTCTCCCACAATAATTTCTTTTTGGTTAGGAGGCTAAAGTATCACCTGCATTTAAAAAACAGAAACCAGAGGTGCCTGCGTGCTCAGTTGGTTAAGTGTTCCACTCTTGATTTCAGCTCAGGCCATGATCTCAGTTTGTGGGATCGAGCCCCACATCAGGCTCCAGGCCAACAGCACGGAGCCTTCTTGGGATTTTCTCTCCCCGCCATTCTCTGCCCCTCCCCCGCTCCTTCCCCCCCCCCAATAAATAAACTTAAAAAAAATCTAAAAAACAAAAACCTATGTGTGCTAAAAAAAAGTTATGATTTGAGAGAAAAA
The DNA here is from genome assembly GCF_016509475.1 of Prionailurus bengalensis. Lineage (NCBI taxonomy): Eukaryota > Metazoa > Chordata > Mammalia > Carnivora > Felidae > Prionailurus > Prionailurus bengalensis. Next base: position 81,735,906 of record NC_057354.1, on the reverse strand, counting down.
CTGATCTTTGAATAATCTGTATGACAAGAGACAGAAAATCTACAGGAAAGGGGGGAGGGAGGAAGGGAGCTGGAAGAATGTAGAGAAGCAAGGTGAACAATATTGTCCCATAATCTGTATTCTCATAATTATTTGCAAAAGTTGTTAACATTCAGAGTGTAACATTTGTGGCCTCAAGAAGCTCAGGACATAAAAGAACAAACTTATCTTCTGCCTCTGTACTCTGAAACCTTAAACATTAAGGGCAGATGGGATTATAACCATATATTTTAAAAGATGCTCAAAACCTAGGCTTCAACATTTTTAATGAAGACTTACACTTTTATAAACAGAAAAGACTTCACAAAATAAAATTCTATCCAGAATTCTATTTTTTGTATTCTTTTTCTGTATCAACTCTGCATTCCTATCAGTAACTATGGCTTACTATGGGCACATAGCCTCTTGAAAGTATTTGTCAGAACCTTGTTAGGGATGGTAGTTCTGAACTGGAAAAATCCTTAGATGGTTCTGATTCCTCCCTCCCTTCCTTCCCCACCCTGCAATCCATATTCCAAGAAACCCTTCTTTATAGCACAATCGTCTCTTGAAATACACAAAGGCAGATTTCTCACTGACAAAGCAGAATCCTGAACCTTAAAATATACCAAAAGTAATGAATCTGTGTGCCTTCCTACACGGTAGGCTCTATAATCAAAAGGTTAAGTTTGTGTAGAAAAAAAAAAAGTCCATGTATGCAAGCAAGAATTAACTACACCTTTATGCCCAGGTCCAGGTCCATGATTAATTAGAAAAATGAATTTACTTCAATAAGGAATAAACTTATAGGCAAAATAATAGTTACTTAAACTTTAACAAGTTTAAGAACTGAAAAGCATGTTCCACATTCTGGAAATAAAAGCACTCCTAACCAGGAACTATATTTAAGATTTTCTCAAGAAAAAATCCAAGGGACTCCATTAGCTTAAGTCACCATAGAAGGTGTATAAATGTATGTGTACAGTTATGTTCCCATAAAACTTTACAAACATAGTCAGTATAGAACTTTGCCTTCAGGCAGAACTTTGCCAAAAGCCTGCTCGAAACAGCCTTGTTTTAAAACCAGCATTAATTAGATACTAGAAGACTGCAGAATTCAAGAGCTAAACTATCTACATACAATTGCTCCGCTCTATCAAGTTTCTTCTACCTGCCATGAAAAGTGCTACAAACAGTGAGATGTCAAAACTGCTGACAGGAAAGGGAAGAAAGGTCAATATGTTAACAAAACCTATTTCCTAGACAATCAACTGCATTTAGATCATTCATTCAACAAACATTTGTTTAGGACACATGGTTCCCTGGCCTTCAAGGTCTCTCAGGAAGACAACACATGCATACAAACAACTACTACTCATGCCAGCTAAGTGCTACATGATGGTAGAAGTAACTACTAGTATCTGAAAAATGCTTCATGGTTTAACATGTTTCCATATATGCTTCTTAATGAAGCCTCATAGCCCTGTAAAGTATATAAGTCACTTGGTATTATTCTCATTTTACATAAATCTCCTAAGTAGTAAAACTAGGATTTGTACCTCTGACACTACTGCACTACACTTCTTCAGAGCAGCTTTATGCTAGGGGTCGATGACAGAGGTGGAGGCATTTGGACTGAGCCTCAAAGAATGAGCAGGATTTTGACAGGTGAAGAGACCAAAGTATTCCAAAGAAATGATATACACAGAAGTCCAGAAGCAGGGAAATACAACATGTGAAAAACAGGCAAGAGAAATATGGCTAAAGACGGGTTGAAAGCATGAGGAGAGCTTTAAGTAGGTGATTTAGCATCTGTACAAGACACTATAGGCTATCAGAAATTGGATGGTTTGGGAGAGAGAAGGAAGAAAAGAACATAAATGAAGCTCTTACTATGTGTTTGGTACTTTGCAAAAGAATTGCCTCATATACAGGGATTTTTAAGTTATGGGGTAGTGTTATAGAGAGATTAGACTTTCCTAAATCCTCTGCAGGACTGAAAAGATGGGACTAACAGAGGGGAAAGCAGTAGGCTATCTCTGTAGTTTTGGCATGAGGAACAGAGAATGTAAAGTGATGGTTCTTACAGGTCCCCCACAGTACCTCACCCCCAAATTTAAACCCAGGTATTGAATTACCTTAAATTTTCCTACATTTTATCTAAAACTTACCGAATCTTCTGGAGGTCTCTGGATTTTCCCCCAATCCACAGAAGGTCCCTTTTCTTGCAAAAATCGATGGAATAGCTTCCGAAATCCATCAAGGTCTTTTTTAGTGTGCTATGAAAATAGAAGTTCTTGTTACAATGAGCAGAATGCTTAATTTTAATATAGATATGTATTATACATTTAAAACACCTTTCAATTAAATTATTACACTATTAGAACATGGAGTACAGCAGAGACTTTTTTATGCCCCCAACTTAAAAGTGAAGGGGAAGAAAAGCTAATAGGAACCACACTTAAAGGAATACAAACAAATAATCCCCAAATCTTCCAGCAGTTATCATGTAAACTCAACACCATTTGGTCCATGGGAATTTCAATTGGTTCTCTACATTTATTTGCCAGTACTTTTTTTCTACTTCTTTTAAGTGAAAATTCACTTTCACTGAAAGAAAAAGTAACAAAACACAGTTAACCTCAAAACATTAAGTACGAACTGAAATTTGAAAATGAAAAGGATGATCTATTGATTTATAAACAGAAAAGTAAAAATACCTGTCTACACTGGGAAATCTCTACACAGCTGACAAAGTAGCATGGTTCTATTAGAACTGGCTCTCTGAGGGGCGCCGGGGTGGCGCAGTCAGTTAAGCATCCGACTTCAGCCAGGTCACCATCTCGCGGTCCGTGAGTTCAAGCCCTGCGTCAGGCTCTGGGCTGATGGCTCAGAGCCTGGAGCCTGTTTCCGATTCTGTGTCTCCCTCTCTCTCTGCCCCTCCCCCGTTCATGCTCTGTCTCTCTCTGTCCCAAAAATAAATAAAAAACGTTGAAAAAAAAATTAAAAAAAAAAAAAAGAACTGGCTCTCTGGAAAAAGGCACGCAGGTTGTATGGTTGATAATTCTGAGTACTGTTACCCATTTTTTTACCCAACGATACTAGAACACAAAAAAAATAATTTTTTGTTCTGATTCTTTAGACTTTAGAAACTTCCTAGAATTAAAAAAAAAAAAAGACAATGGTTTAACAATGGGAAAATGTTGAAAATCCTTAATTGTTAAGCAATCCTACTTTTTTTTAATTTTTTTTCAACGTTTTTTATTTATTTTTGGGACAGAGAGAGACAGAGCATGAACGGGCGAGGGGCAGAGAGAGAGGGAGACACAGAATCGGAAACAGGCTCCAGGCTCCGAGCCATCAGCCCAGAATCTGACCCGAGGCTCGAACTCACGGACCGCGAGATCGTGACCTGGCTGAAGTCGGACGCTTAACCGACTGCGCCACCCAGGCGCCCCCAATCCTACTTTTTTTAATGCTATTATATTTTGTGCTTATTTCAGGCTGGATGATCAACAGCAGCAATAACAACTCAGCATGTAGATGGATGGAAGCAAGAAACACTGCAGAGTCCTTACCTCAAACTCATGTGATGGCGCTGTGGTAAGTATTTTTTCCAGTTCCTTCTTCACAGATAATTCTAGCTCTTGTCGAATGACTTCTTGGAACTGAGAAGCACCATCCTGAGACATGGCTTTGCTAAGATCTTAAAAATATAAAATCGCCAACAGAAAAAAAAATCAGACAGCCATTCAAATAGCTGGTAGGCTATAACTGATTTATTTCTAGTTTATCAGAACATGAAAAGGGTTCACTCCTTTAGTCCCATTATCCTCTCGAAGGATATCAGTAGTGTCAACTAATTAGAGCTATATAATCTATATATTTAGATTTAGCTTAATGTAGGAAAAATATAACCCATGTCATTCAATCATAAGAAAACTCAATTAGTTGACTTTGCATGATCTTTTAGTATTAAAGTCAATGTTGATTATTTCAGATTGCAAACTATAGGACTATTTACATTTACATAGATTTTTAAATGACCCAGTTCTATATACATATGATGCTTAATAAATGCTTTTTGATAAAAAAAATAAAAGGTACCAGTCTTCTGAGAACTGTTCTAGCACTGAGTATGCAGATCTACTTGCTAATCAAGATTTTTGCTAATCATGCACTGCCTACTTAAAAAATTATTTGTAACTATTAGAATTTACACATAAACCAGATTTCTCATTAATAATTGACATTAACTCTACCCTCATACAAGAGTAGCTCTTAAAATCTTAAGGGAAAAAAATAAAATAGCATTTCCAAAAAAGAGAACTTTCAGAAGAGATGTGTCAACTAGTTAAATAATATCACCTTGCATTAAGTTGAACAGATATAAGAAGGCCATGTCAAGGGGCCTAGAACACTAATTTGCTGAGTGGAGGAAAAAGAAATACAACATCAAATCCTCATCATCAATCCTCATCATCAAGCACAAAAAATGATTTGGCAGGCCGGTCCTGTAATTTGATAGATGTGTATTTAGTTAAAACTTCTAAGCTTGTTAAAGCTTTAAGGTCAGTGAGTCCTATTCCCTTATCTTTGAGATGAAACAGGGCCTCAGAGATGCTGAGTTGCCTAAGGACACAGTAGCACTGCCAAGCTGGAATTCAAACCCTGGAGCCCTGCTTCTCCTTCCTGGAGGAAGGTCTTCCCTTTCTTGGTTACAGTGCATTTACTTGGTTTGTCATCTCCAGGTGGAAGCCTGAATTAAAACATGCAAAAATCCAACTATGTCTATAACGTGCGGTTATTGGGGGGGTTAAAATTATATAACAGAATAAGCATCCTTTTATGCTCTTCACCTTTTCCCTCTATACTGTTTGTTTCTGGGCAATGAAAAATCGAAGTTTTTTATGCACTCTCTAAATATTTTATTATGAGGCCAAGCATTTTATCATTGGCATAAGTGAATCTAAAACAGTACATAGGACTGTGTTATTCCATTTTCCTGCACTCTTTGGAAGTTTTAAAATTCTAGGAAGGGTTTAAACATAAATGAAACATCACATCATCCTTTGCCAGGACAGCAACTAGAGGAAAGCAAACTCAAAACACCTTGTCTGCAGGCTTTTGTGGCCGAGGAGCAGTGGAGCTACTATTAAAGGAAATATCCCCGAGAATAGTATTTTTTACTTTGGTGACTAATAATTTCAAAGTGGACTAAGCATAATGTGACTATGTACAAGAATACAATGAATATTTTTTAAAAGATACAAGTGAAATCACAGAAAAACAGGGAACTCTCTTGATTTACACAGGAAAAATTAACAAATATCTAGAAATATTTTGGAAAACGAAATATTTTTTTGTTCATGTAAGTTAACTAAGACAACATAGCCAATTTCTCCACAGTTCTCAAAAACAACCCTTAATTGTCAAAATGGTTTGGGGCACAATCAATTTCATTTGGCAATGACTGAGAGAAATAAACAATGGGACTGTTGGCAGAGAAAAAACCTGAGCCTTAAACAATTATTTTGCAACAAACTAAAGGGGATGCCTGCATCACCAACGGAAAACTGGGAAACAGCTTTCAAATGGAGTATTATCCCCTTTCCCCCACTTAAAGCCCAATTAAACACATAGCTTAATTTTCTTTTGATAGCTCAGCAAGCCAACTTTCAAAGAATTCAGTAAGTTATTCATAGAAAGATACATGCCTGGTAGAAGAATTTTAGAGATCTAAGACACATGGTTTTAATTAATTGTCATTGTGCCTGTAACAATCCATCAAATCACCCAAGATGAAGATGTCCACAATTCAAACACTATTTACACCAAGTTCAAAATTGATAGTTTATAAAATATAGGCTGTGTCAAAAGGACACCAGTCTTTAGAAAAAGTCAAGCTTCTAAAGAGATTCCAAGCAATCAAAATGGTGGTAAGTGAATCATAATACTTCCTCATTCACTAAATCCCAAACCCTCAGAGGCTCTCCGCCCCCAAATTTGATTCTAATAATTCTGGGATTTTCTCCATTGGCATAAATCCTGGATATCAAGAAAAATCACATTATGGAAAGTTAGTACAGTCAACTCTTAATTACTTGTTTTTTATAGATAATCCACAGTGTAACTTTGAAATATTTGTTTATATTAACTTTTTAAAAATGGATATATCTTTCTGAGAACTCCTAATACCTGCACTTAGGCATAAAAGTTCCAAATACAATTTGGTGGAAAATAAAAAACTACAGTATATTATTTCTTTTATCGGGAACATTTTCATTATTGGGCCAACTAATGTTATTAAGTAGCCTATTATTAAGTCTCCCATTATTTTAAAGTTACTACAATTCATAAAATTACAACTTTCTACGAAAAAAGAAAATCACACACACAGAGAAGGGTCTCTATGAAGCAATATTACAAGATAACACCTACTATCCAAAATTAACATTTTAGAGTAATTTCCTTTTAAAGTTATTTTTCAATTTATCTTCAGAATATTAAGATGGCACTTCTGAGAAGTGTACCAGTTAATATTTCTTATTTCTCTAACGTTCCCTATCAATTTCTTTCTTCAGTAGGCTTTCACAAATTAAAACCATCCATCTTACTGGAAGAAAGACCCAGTTATCAAGAAGAAAGGGAATTTAACCACAGAGATTACAAAGTCAGTGGTGGAAAACAAAGTTTTCGTCAGCTCAACTCTTTATTCTGAGTTTCTTTTAATTTTCCACTTAGAACTGTGATTCTGAATGTAACTAAGTTCCCCCTCTCTCTAGCGACATAATGAATCCTAAGCCGTATCTTTAAAAAATGAGGAGTGGTCTTTAGTCACTACTTTGTCCCCTCTACTACTGCCTCAAATCCATGTCACAATCCCCTTGGGCTAAAAACATCCTAGTCCTCTAAATAATCAGCAATAAGCTAAATTTAGTTTGAGGATTTGAGAAGAAACAGGCCAAGGCCCAACCTCCACAACCAGGCCCCACACTGCATCTCATCCGTATATTCATCTGAGACCCCTCCAGTTAAAATTAGCTCAGCTAATCCTCCCTGGCTAGCTGCCATCTACCAAGCAGGAATCATAAAAATAAAGTCATAAAGAGAGAATTCCAACAAATGGGAAAGTCGATAGGCCTCAAATGTTTTTTAAGTGACACACAGATACTCAAATGGCTTCCCCTGAAATATAAGAAAGCACCTCAATTTATGAATATTAAAGGACATTTTTATATAATTTAGATAATGGCCTATTAAAAACAGTTCAAAAAAGTTCCTTTAATATTACAGTATAAGCACATAACATGTCCTTAGCAGGCTAGATAACAATAGTTCCTGAACCATTTATAAATTCCAAATCATGTAGAGAGATTATCCTATAACTCTCAGAACTTTTAAAAAAGCTAAATCCCAAATGACACTTACTGACAAACCTGGCAAAAAGTCACAGCTGCTGAGGACCCCTAGCACCTCCAACTATTATGCAGAGTCCCTTCTCAACACCGCTAGTACTCACATTTATTTAGAGTAACTGGGGGCCCTGCAACAACCCCTGGCGTGGAGAAAACCAGCAAATGGGAAGTAATTTTCAGGCAGGCAGAAGGTGACCTGAAGGCAGAACACAACAGCTAGGGAATTAGGGCTTATCTTCAGGAAAGGAGAGTCTTCCTATAAGAAAGATACTTAAATGCCAGAGGAACACAGACTTGAGAGATGGCCAAATAAAGTTGAACCTTCTTTCAGCCAAGGAGTGTATACTGAAAATACTCTTGCCTAAGCATTTTCATTAACTGAACATTTCTACCTAATGACAGGAAAAAGTGCTTGAGAATGGAGATGCCCAGCCTTCCTGCAAAGCACACTGCCTCAATCTGGGAGAAGAAATTCAAGCCAAGTATAGAAACCCTAAGTCCTGACCAGGCATTCAAAAACCCGTGTACACAACACGCAGTTATAATACCTAGATGTTCTGAATTTCAAGTGCCCACTATAAGGGATACACATGTAAACGCTCAAAATATTTTTGTTGACTCTACTGAAACAAAAACTGTCATCAACTATGTATTCATATCACAATTCGAACTTCTCCTCTCCCACTCCTGCACTTTTTTTTTTTTTAAATAGATCAACTCCCAAGTCTTGGGGACCTAAACACCAAACTTAGAATAGGAAAATAAAGAACAGGGATACCTGCTTTGTCTCTATTTATTGCTGTTGATGACATAAGGTTGTATTTATGGTGGCGATGCTATCTGAATGGCCACCATCATTTCAAGAAAGAAAAGCAAAACTCACTGGCCATCTATTTTATGACTAGGACCTTCATATAATTCATCTCATTTCGGGTTCTCAATAACCCTGTGGCAAAGTATTAATACCCAATGTTTATATAAGTAGAAACTGAGCCTCAGAAAAGTTATGTATCTAAGATCACCTGTCAGGAGAATTCAAACCTAAATCTAAACGCTTCTATCTTTCACAACATTTATGTAATCTAAGTGGTGTTATTAAAAAAAAAAACTGTAACTGAAAATAAAAAATGTATACAATCCTACTAAATAGTACATGGAAAATGCTGAGTTTCTCATTTGTCATCCATGACAAATTCTTTTAGAGCATCCATCACTTCAAGACACTATTTCCCATAGCGATATAATATTATCTTTGCCCACAGGGAACTGACAGTCTAGTTAGAGAAAAAAGCCATCTAGGTAGGTTTTTAATGTAAGAGGCAACAAAAAGTACTGGAAATGACAAGGGTTTTAGAAACATTTATATAGTAATTTGAATGCTTACTAGTTGTTAACTTTGGACAGGCTCCTTAAATTTCCTCAGCTGTAAGGTCATAATTAAAATCTACCTCTTAGGAGCTCTTGTGAAGCTTAAATGAGACAACAGGTGAAAACAGGAGCCCAATAATTGTTCTATCTCTCTCCTATGTCACGAGCTAAGTGTCAATGAGTGGAAATATCAATAAGTGATATAGCAAAGATCAATTTGATCTGGTACAAAAAAATCCAAAGACAAAAATCCCAGTCCTTACACTTGAAAACTTATCTGTGGAGACAGCTGAGTTAATAGCCAATTAGGTTTATCATTTGTAACAGCAGCAAAGTTAATTAAACACAGAGTGTTTATACTTAAAGTACAAAATTTAAACAATAATGAACGGAACACAATCATGTTAAATTTGGGGGGGGGGGAGAGGTATCATTTTCTGGTGCCAAACTGCTAATTTAAAAGGAAAACTACCATTTAAACCAAAAGTGGATGGCAACTAAATGCAATGTTGGGTTGAATCATGGAACAGTAGCCTGACTCTTCAGTCAACACTGATGTACCAATGGTAATTCATTAGTTTTGACAAATGTGTTACTTTCCATAAATCTAAAAGTATCCCAAGATAAAAAGCAGATGACGAGGGAAAGGAATATACATAGCAACAATTAGGTATTGCCACTTGATTTTGGGTTTCCTGAAGATAGTTAGCCATGAATAGCAAAGGCTTTGAAATCAGTCAACACACACCATCCCAGCAAGCTACTCTAAGCATAACTACTAGGAATACCTGAAGTGTAATATTCTTAACGTTTAAAGAAAAGTGACTTGTCCACTTTTTCCTAGCATACTCTTGCAAAAAGCAGCTTTCTGGTAATTTTGCTGTTGCTGTTACAAAACCAGCAAATTAAGTTACCTCTGTTTTTGCATTCTTGACTAAGACATTTATTCAATCAGAATATAAACAGCCTCTCTCACCACATACATAAATTTGAAAGTCTAATAACAAGTGACATTTCTGAGCTTAGTGCTAAAGGCAAGCATAACTGTCTCATCTGCTTCCATAAATAAGGCAGACAGTCAAATACTCTTAATCTATTATACAAAACTCAAAGAAGAGTTAATAAAATGATTTAAAAGTTACTAGGGTATTTTTATTCCCAGGGTCAAATAATGGCCGTAACTGACAATTTGCTTTTTAAAGCTCATCCACTGGGAGTCACATTAAGTGGTTGTGAACTTTCACTACCTGTGTGTTCAGCAAGACAGCTGAAGCTTTTAAACTCTGGGGTATGCAAGAAAAGAATTTACTTGCATACCAGAATGCAAATCCTATGCTAAAAACTAGCGACAGGTTTAAGGTATCACCAATTTCAATGTGTACAAACTACACATACACACACACACACACACACACACACACATTCAAACATACAAGCAATGTTAACACTTAGTTCAGAGGCATTCACTAACCCTTTTAAAATACGCATGGAGAATTTAAAGGGCAATTTTCAAATTTCAAGGAAACCTTAATAATCTTTCCAAATTTCAAAGAAGGAAAAAATAAACAGCAATGCAGCAAAGTCATTTCTCCTGCTGAAATGACCTCCAGCTTCTATGAGCTACTCCCGGTTTCGCAATAACTGAATCTGAGACTCCAACCACGTACACACAAAACGGAGTAGAAGCAGAGAACACTAAAGCTTCCCCAACAGTCCTGGCAAAACCCACCTCCGTTCCCTCGGTCCTCACGGTTCCCCTTCCCTTCCGCGCACACATCTTTACCTTGACTTCCACCAGGAAAAGAGAACAGGGTTAATCAGCAACCAAAATCCTGTTTTATCATCAGTTAACAGCCACTAACCTGGCGAGCCAGAGTGCTACTAACCTGATTTCAGGGAGACAGAACTAAACCCAGCAGAGCACAGGGGTATAAATTATACGTATCCGAAATGCCAAGCCAGCAGCTCAATGCAGCTCAAATGTCAATTTAAGGAAAAGGCTTTAGCAAACAGTATCTCAAATGAACATTTACACTTCCAAACCACCCACCAACCTCCCGACTGCCAGGACCCAAATTCGGCTGAAGCAACCCGGGAGACAAAAAGAAGAGTGTCTTACCTTGTACATATCTCGACATTTTAGGGATTTATTAAAATACTGTGATGTGTATATATTAATTTCTACAGGAGTTACGCTATAGGGCAGGTATCTCTTCCTCCCCTGCTTTAACAACCGACGTGTTCTTTCTCCCCTTCCTATGTTTAGCCACTTAAGAGAGTATTCAAAGCTATTAAAACTGCCTTAAAAAAAAAAAAAAAAAAACAACCCAGGAAAACCTCCCCCACTTCCAAAGAGAAGAAACTTAGTGAGACTGAGTCTACTTAGAACTCCTGTCTACACTGCGCTCCTGACACAAACCAGGGCCAGCTGGAGACTCCCGGAAAAGGTAAAATCACACGAACTTAAATTTCATCAATGAAAGAGGAGGATCTACAACGGCTATTTCACCGCCCCCCGGGTCCCCACGCCCTCCCGGGTTGGACGACAGCAGACACTGGCCGGCCGCACCCCCCGATCCCCTCCCCCTCGCTGCCGTCCAGCCTCCGGCCGGTTCCCCAGGAAACCCCGGTCAACAGCAGCCCGCGCCCCAGCGGGGTCGGGGAGGCGGGCAAGGCCGGCAAAGAGGGGCAACGCAACCGTTTTTACCAGCCCATAAACACCCTGGGACTAGGAGGCGGTAAGAATTCCGCGCGCCCGTCGGCGGGCTGGGGCCTCCAGCTCGCCCCCTTCCAGCAGCGAGGCGAAACCATGTCGTGGCTTTTTCTCGGGAGGGGCCGAAGACCACATCGCCCCTCCCCCCACAGCAAACACTGAGGGGCCTTCCGCGAGGAGAGAACCCGCAGGCAGCCGCGAGCCCAAGGGACTGGAACGCGGGAGGGCCCCGAACCCCAAATTCGGCCTCCGGGGCAACACAGCGGGTGGGGCAGAGGAGCTCTACACATATCCCTGAGGGGCGCACACCCGCCCAAAGGGTCGTGGAAAGCCCGTCCCCGCCTCTCTCCAAACCACCACCGAGACCCACCTTCCTCCTCTTCCTTTAGCAGCTGGGAAATTGGGGGCGTTTATGGCGCCCCGGGAAGAAGACTCGCAGGCTGAGAGAATGTCACCTCTGAGACACCCTTCTCTCTCCCCCTCTTCCCTCACACATGCACAACTTGAACTCCTCGCCAGCGGTTGCAGCCCAGCTGCTGACCCCCTGCGACCACCAGGCTGCGGGCTTCTGACACCCCTAGCCCCCACTTTCTCCCAAACACCTCCCCTCCCCCTCCATTTGGAGCAGCCCCCCTCAATGCGGAAATGTCCCCGTAGCGCAGACAGACAGGAACAACCGCCAGTCAGGAGCCGAGGCGGATGAAGGGCCTAGCCAATGAGACGCGCGGAGGTGGCAGGAGGCGGGGCGTCTGAGGCTGAGGGGACACCCCCTCCCCCCCCCCCCCCCCCCCCCCCCCCCCCCCCCCCCCGGGAGGTGGGCGCAAACAGGACCTTGGGATCCGCTTGTAAAAGCAGCACCTGCTGCGGCGGGGCAAGGGGTGTTTCACCAGTAAAACTCCCTGGCTTATACGGATACTTTAGCAAGGGCGAGAACCTGAAGCACGAGTGGTTATTTTTGCAGTCCATAAAAATGTTCCGGTTTACAAGGGATTGAAGATAGCTAAACAGCGGATAGAGCCAGAACGCTCCACGGCTACTACCTGAGAGAACCTTTCTCAGTAGATACAAACTCTCCTCACTACATCTGGTCTGGGGAGGGTGAAGGTGCGTTCAGGAGTAAGCAGTGGGAAGTGTGGAGTCCACCAACAGAAGGAGGGATTTAGGGTGTGAGAAAAAAGTGCCAGGTGAAGGCTCTGCCACCAGAACCAGCACGGCCAGTCCCTATTCCTGTAGAGAGTTATGCTGTGATAGACATTTACTTTAATGACCAAAGTGGCAATGGCTTGTTACCCCTCGAGATGCTTACCTTTACTATTCTTGAAGTCCACAAGGAAAGAGGATGTTGCAAGAACGTTGGCAGTGGCGTGTGAACTGCGAGAGGGCCAGCCCAGCGCCCGCTAAATCACACCCGATATTGCCAACACCTGTAAAACTCAGTGGGTGTATCTCAGACTTCACTTCGTGACTCAGTCAAACTATGTCGGGACAGATGAATTGTCAGCACTCTCTTAGAGGCCTGCAATAAACCAAGTAATTCTAGAAGAGTTTGAGGCTTTGGACAACCCTAATCAACCAAGGTAAAGTGAGAATTTTTTAATGATTCACCTGTAAACAAATTTTTTTAGTGCCACATATTCGTATGGAAATGTTGTTAGACAGGTAACAGAGAAAAGGCCAGTGATTAATTTGTCATACTAGACAGCAACAATCCTTGGTGATATATTTATTATGTGAAATCCAAAAAGATTGACCTCTCAGCTATAAAAGTAATTTCCCCGAATAAAAACCAAAGAAGTGTCTAAAACCCAGGTATCTACAATTTAATAATGGCATTTGGAGACAGGATCTTAATCAGAACCTCCACATTCTTTGGGGGAGGTATAGAAATTATAGCAGCAGTAAATAAGAGTATTAATCAATCAGTGTTAACACCAAAATAAGATGCCACCAAAACATTTGGGCCCCATAGGTTTGCTTAGCCTGCAAAAGATAAGGGCAATGAAGAGTCTTTAATTATACAAGATATATTGTAAGAAAGATGATCAGTTATTTTCTACCTTTACATAAGGTTAAGGAAGAGAAAATGAGTTTTAATTGCAGCAAGAGCATTTGGTAATACCTAAGAGTGACATCTTGAATTATGAATAACTAAATATTCAGACATCATACCAAAGGATGTTGTACATTTGCTGCCTCAAGAGATCTCCAAAAAGTAACTACCTGTCTTCAACAGTTAAGTTTACAACCACCCAAAGTCTGACTCTTAGAGAAGTAGTACTCTAGTAGCTATATTCCCATATATTATTTACAAATAGTGCCCTGTAAAATGGAATTTCTTTAGAGAGTCATTTAAATTTAAGTTTTGTGTCCCCAAACATTTTGTAAAAGAGCCTCCCACTTCTTCAGAGCCACTAGAAACAACCTCACTTGGCAGATCACATGGGGATGGGGAGAAAGATCATGGCCACGGAGCAGTTTCAGGTCTTCTTAGAAGGCAATTGCCTATCTCTCTGTATATTTATACATTTTAGTACCTGAAAAATCACTTTCTCTGGGGTGGGTGTGTGTGTGTGTGTGTGTGTGTGTGTGTGTTTATGTGTGTGTGTGTATGTATGTATTTAATCCTTTTTCTCATAATACACTACTGTGAACTTCCCTTCAAGGTACATGATGTTGGTACATCTATCGTTAGGTATCTGTAACATGGACAGATAGATTTACAGATTAAACCTTTGCAGAAACTTTGGGGGACCTAAAGGAGGATGAAGAGTGTGTATTCAGGGGTAAGTTAGAATTAGATGCCTTTTTAGATTTAGTTCTTGGCAAATGTCTGGTACATAGCAAGTACTCAGTAAGCATATACTGAATGACCAGTTTAATGCCACAAGTAAATAAGATTTTAAAATTTAATTTGTACTTAGAGGTAAGGAATTTTTAATTTTTAGTTTGTCTACCTAGAATGTGACCTTGGGCCAGAATATAAGAAAAATAGCAGCAAATGCAATGTCTTGATGAGTTTACAGTAAGCTTTGCTAACTCCCAACATGAGCATTATCCAATAAGAGGTGGTTTAGAAATTGCTAAAGTATGAAATAAGTGTACAGATCAGCAATGTGTGTGGTCTTTTATTTTTTTCTTGTCTATCCTACATCTATCCCCTAAACACAATGCAATAAAGCAGAGCAGTTTTGGAGAACATGTCAGAGACATAAAAATTTCTGTGTCATGCCCAAAGTGTTTAGCCAAGAAACCAGGCAGCAATTATACACTAGACTGTTGCCCACATTCAATATTGGCTCCCATCTGTACCTATCTAAATTCTTGGCCACCCACATAAAAAAAGGAAAAAGGGGGCTACTGTTAGCCAGAAATTGCCAGTTACTGACTAGATCTAACAATAGGGCATTTCACTTGAGTTGAAAGCTAACCAAACAGGGTTAACTAGAAAAAGATATCAAATAATATCTGTGAGACAAACTACTAATGAATGAGTTGTCTAAAAAATGAATAGTGTTTCCAATTACTTGAGGAAGAGAAAGACTTCATTCTTTCCTGTTGCCAACACCCTGTTGTTAATGAATCAGGAAGTTTGCTGAAACAAGTGGTGAATTTAAATTATGACATATCCTTCCATTTGTTCATAGTATGAGTTTTAAATTAAATTTGAAGGTTATTTAACTTTTACATCCCAAAAGTAGCAATGATTTCAAATAACTAAGATCCTTTAAAAAAAAAAGAGTTGTCTCACATTACAGATAATTATCTAAGATTGATAAGAGTTGATAAATCTTCTAAGTAGTTTTAAAAGTCATTAGGCTCAGAAGAATGCAGTTGAACTGCAACATGCATTATCTTGTTCACATTTATCAATAATTCCCCTCTAGATTCACCTTTGAAAGTTGCATAGAGGGCAAGTCCTTAGTATGTGTCTCCTGTTTCTCCTTTTCTGCGTGTTGCCCAAAGGAGAGTGTTGCTGAGAAATGGTGATGCCCATGAAGTTTTTGTATTTCACTCATGTGCCAAACTGTATCTCCAGATTCCACCTTGATGATAGAAGCAGAGGAGTCATTTCCTTTAATGAGTAGCCTAGGAATAACCATTAAAAAGACATCCTGTGTTCTCTCAGGGATTTTAATAAACATAGATCATTATGTAATCATGATTTGAAAATATAAAAAGACTCCCTAAGAAATAACACATCTCTTCTAAACTCATAAGATAAACATTCTTGCTTTTCTGTAGTGATATATGTATAGATGATGAGACTACTTACTGACTTTGAAATCCTCATGGAGAAGAGCTGTGAAATAGAAAACTATTCAGTTTAATCCTATTTTTTTCTTCCTTATTTCTTTCAACCATATTAAAGATTCCCTGTTGTGCATCCCATCAAATGTCTTTTGATGGTTTTCCAAACATCTCTGCCTCTGGTCTAGCTTAGTAAATTTCCTGCCAGTGCCACCACTGGGAAGGAAAGGATAAAGAACTTCTGTTCCCTAACTTAGTCTCTAGGAATTTATTTTAAGCATTTCACACCCACCACTCTAAGTATTAAAGAGAAGATCCTCAGGACTGTTCTTTGGATGAGGACTAAATAATTGGGTAATTATATGTCATCAAATGGGTAATATGATTAGGGAATAAAAAGTAACAGTGTTTTTCCCTCTCTATAGTGGAAAGGAGGAATGTCATAGTTAGAGAAAAGACCACAGAAAAAATATGGTATGTTAATGTTAAGTTCTGGTACCATTTTTAATTGAACTTAAAAAAAATCCAATAATGATGCACATCTTTAAAAACAAATCTAGTACCAAAATGTCCATAATGAGTAGCAACAGATAGCTAGCTATCTCTCCTTACTCCAACATTGCACCCCAGAGGCAACCATTTTTTTTTCTGACAGTTCTATAATTGTTCTGACAATTCTATATACCTGATAGTTATATCTAAGTGTTTATATTGCTTTTGTTGTTGTTGTTTTTATTTTCTAGATTTTAGGCATTATGTGTTTGACTTCCTATTATTACAGATACAGACTTTGTTCACTTAAAACCCTGGCCTTGTTTTCTCCATTGTATTAGTTTCCTGAACTTTGTAGAGCTATATTTCCCAACCTTTTCTGCATCACAGCACAGAAAGAAAATGATAATATTTGCGTGGCATCCTGGGATAACCTAGAGTGTGTGGGGATCTATATTGGACTTGGTGATAAGTTAATTGCTTTTAAAATAATAAAAACATGAGAATAAAAATAAATGCAAAGTAATAGGCGCATTATTAGATACTGAACTTGTGTAAAACTCTGAGCAAAAATCTTTTCAAATTTTTGAATGAGATAATTGAACTTGTCTGCGTGAACATAACCTTTTGAATCAGGTTTTATTCTTGAAAAAGCTACACATAGTTTCTGATCAAGACTTTCAAATTATAATCTCTTCACATTCTTGACAGTTACTATAGTAGACTGAATAATGGCCCTCAAAGATAACCAGTTTTTAATTCCTGGGACCTGTGAATGTTACCCTGTATGGTAACAGGGATTTCAATAGTGTGACTGCATTCAGGATTTTCAGATCGAGAGATTATCCTGGATTATTTGGTTGGGCCCTAAATGTAATCACTAGTGTCCTTATAAAATGTAAGCAGAAGGGGGTGCCTGGCTGTAGAGCATGTGACTTGATCTCAGGATCAAGCTCATGAATTTGAGCCCCACATTGGGGGTAAAGATCACATAAAAAAATAAAATAAGTATAATAAAAAAATAATAAGATGTAGGCAGAGGGAGATTTGAAGACAGGGAAGAAAAAAGTGATGTGATGATGATAGAGGCAGGGGAGAAAAGGCAACGTGATTCAAGGCCATGAGCTTAGCAATGAAGACAGCCTGCAGAAGCTGGGAAAAGCAAGGAAATGATTTCCCCCTAGAGCCTCCAGAAGTAGTTTGGCCTTGCTGACACCTTGATGTTAGCCCAGAGAAACCCATTTCAGATTCCAGATTTCCAGAACTATAAGAGAATAAGTATATATATGTTATAAAGCATCCAGTTTATGCTCACTTGTTTCAGCAGCCATAGGAAATGAATACAGACACCATTCATGAGGAATGTTGCACAGATTTAAAAAGCTTATAAACCATTCTTTAGAAGCCATTAAAAAATGTGTAATGGTTGAAATCATATTCAAGGAATCTAACAACTCTTTTTATTGATAAACACAATGATGAAATTTAATGTGATAAGGCAAATGGATTTTTAATTCAACTAGACTTTTTTCTAGTAAATATTTATGGAGAATGATGAAGATTTAATTTGTAAAACACACGTTGTTGGATCAGTAAGACAAAAACTAGTTTGGATGCCATTAAAAGGGTATATCAGCTGCAAACAGCCAGAAGCACCTGATGTCTGTGAAGTCAGAGTTTCAGAGCCACCAAAGTTGCACCATCCAGGAGCTCAGTGCTGGCTGCTATGTGCTGAACACAGCCAAGGAGGTATTCTGCCATCTGGACATCTACTTCAGCAGCCAGCTGTTGAGCTGCTATTCCCTTTAAGTGGCCAGTGGAACTACTGAATGTTTTTCATCATCTACTCCACCTGTAGAGACTCTGTTCCTCTTGAGCCACCCACTGATAAAGGCTGCTAGCAGCTGGAGGCAACCATCCCTGGGGGTCCCAACTGCCTACCCCAGGCCTTAAAGGCTCAATGTCATGCTTCACAGCTGTAAGGCATTCAAAGCATTGAATTAGAAAATTCTGGTCTATATTATATCTCCCACCACTTCTGGGCAGCATACCAAGAAAATGAGAATTTGGAGCACAGACCAGTGCTGGGAGAGACAGGCCATTCTCAAATATCAGTGACTTTCAACCAGAGTTTTACATAGAAAACATTAGAGGTTTGTAAACCCACTGAAGTCCTGGCTTTGTGTGGATTTGTACAGTAACAAAACTGAGATTATTGGAATAATATAAATAAATTTATTGGAGACTACTGTCTGGATTTGGAGCATCACAGATAGATTCAGAAACTGTAAGCTGTTTGATACCTTTCTAACACAGATCAGCATGGGATGGAGACCAGATAAAGCCACAAATGGAGTACCAGGATAATGAAAGAAAATAAGGATCCCAGGGCACCTGGGTGGCTCAGTCAGTTAAGCACCTGGCTTCAGCTCAGGTCATGATCTCACGGTTCCTGAGTCTGAGCCCTGTGTCTGGCTCTGTGCTGAGAGCTCAGAGTCTGGAGCCTGCTTTGGATTCTGTGTCTCCCTCTCTCTCTGCCCCTCCTCTGCTCATGTTCTGTCTCTGTCTCTCTCTCAAAAATGAGTAAAACATTAAAATAAGTAAATAAATGAGGATCCAGATAGACCAAAACTTTTTTAAAGCCATGTTAGCTTGAGAATTTTACCAGTTTCCTAATGAGGAATAAAACAATGCTAAAATTAGCTGAAAGTGTGTGTGTGTGTGTGTATGCATATATATATATATATATATATGCACATATATATGTGTGTGTGTGCATTTGTATATATTACATATGTCTGTATATTTATTTGTAAAAAAATAATTTGAGGCCAAGATGTATATGTTCCTGATTAAGTTCATTGCTTAGTAAGCTGGATATAGTATAGTTCATTCTATAGTGGTAATTCAGTTTAGTCATTCTCATCTAATCCTTTTTGTTGTTTTTAGATAGTCATATTAAAGAACCCCTTCAGGTATTATTTTTAAAAAGGCTTTTTCTCAACCTGGTACACCCAAATGATAACAGCCTGGGGTCCAGAGAGATTTAGGAAATAAGCAGAATTGCTTGTTGTTTAGGTGTACTAGATTAAGTGTCTTACACATTACATGATCAACCCTAAAACTGTACACACTGAAGTCCCTGCAGAAGAGTCCATACAAAATATGTACCATCATTTAAAGTTTTTGTTTGTTTATTTTAATTTATTGGTATTTTTTCCATTTCAGGTACTCATATGTCAGTACCATAACATACTGGTTTCTAGGGAGGCAGAAGTGTATATTGGAAAAAAACAGATTTTGGAAAATAGTCTGTTTTTATCTTGATAACTGCCACTTAGAACCTGAAAAGCTTGGATAAATTACTTGGTTAGCTCTATGATGCTTAGTTTTATCATTTAAAAATGAGAATAACAACTAATAACCTGTCTTGCCTCTTACAGACTTATAAAGATCATTTCATTCAGTGTTGGCACAGAGTATGAGTGATGGTAATGATTTCAATTAATGATTTCCTGTCTTGCCTTGCCATAACATTAATCTCAAGTTATTATTACTTGATTGTTATTACATGTTAAATATCTGTATTCCCTCCATAGATTGTAAGCTCTTTGTGAGCAAGAAGCTTATCTGTCTTGTATCTCCAGAGCATATCACAGTGCTTGGTACTCAAAAGAAATTTGTTGAATGAATTATCAAGTGAAATATTTATGAATGAACTCCCATTATTTCCTTAGGAATCATGTTTTGGATGGCAAACGGTCAACTTATAAATTTACTTTTAGAACACTAAAGGGAGCACTTCAAACAAATTCTGTTTTGGAGCACCTGCATGACTCAGTTAGTTCAGCGTCCAACTCTTGATTTCAGCTCAGGTCGTGATCATGCATGGTTCATGAGATCTAGCTCTGCATTGGGCTCCGCACTAACAGTGTGGAGCCTGCTTGGGATCCTCTCTCTCCCTCTCTCTCTCTCTCTCTCTGCCCCTCCCTCAGTTTCTTTCAAAATAAATAAAAAATAAACATAAAAAAACAAATTTTGTTATGATAGAATGTTGGCAAATATGGCCATCCTGTGTCCCACTCCTTTGCAATATGACTTTGTCACTCCTCCCATTAAGACTCCCATTTGGAGTCTTTTCTCCCAACACACCTTGAGTCTGGGTTGGCCCAGTGATTTGTTTTGACCAATAGAATGAAGCTGAAGTAATATTGTGTGACATCCAAGCCTTAGCCCCAAGAAGCTTTTCAACTTTTAGTCTCCCCTTTGGAATATTGCCCTGAGACCACTGTATGAAGAAGCCAGTTCTAACCTACTGGAAAGTGGCAGGTCACATGTAGTAGAATTTTTCCAGTTGTAGTAGAATTTTGCCAGTTTAGCCCCCCTAGACCAACCAGCAGCAACTGGTGAAATTGGTAATGAGGCAAACTGGTCACATAAGTGACTGAGATAGGACCATAGAAGAATCAGTAGCCCAGCTGAGCCAAATGCAATACTGTATATTGTTACACGGTACAGATGACTGATAGACCCATTAATGTAGAGTCAAAGAAAAATCAAACCACACTCATTTACTCTTTGTTTACCCCACAACTGCCTTTAATATATGCACACTGGGATTTTATTTTTCAGCCCACTCATTTCTCACCTCTAAACTGTATTCTCCAAACCTTTCTGAAGAAGAGATTTTTTAAAAAAAAAATTTTTTTTTAATGTTTATTTATTTTTGAGAGACAGAGAGACAGAACATTAGTCGGGGAGGGGCAGAAAGAGAGGAAGACACGGAATCTGAAGCAGGCTCCAGGCTCTGAGCAGTCAGCACAGAGCTTGATTTAGGGCTTCAATCTACGAACTGTGAGATCATGACCTGAGCTGAAGTCAGATGCTTAACTGACTGAGCCACCCAGGTGCCCCGGAAGAGATTTCTTCTAATCACTTTCCTGGTTTAATCAATATCCCTAAACTTATAGATCTGCTTTTCAGATAGAGCTTTTGAGATTCCTTAAATTTTTTTCTTTCATTTTTAACATTTATTTTAGGGAGAAAGAAAGCACAAGTGGGAGAGACGGGTAGAAGGAAAGAGAGAGAAAATCTTAAGCAGGCTCCATGCTTAGCACGAGCCCCAGTGTGGAGCTCAGTCCCATGACCTTGGGATCATGACCTGAGCCAAAATCAAGAGCCCAGACGCTCAACCAACTGAACCACCCAGGCACCCCTGAGATTCTTTAAGTGGAATAAGATAGGTTTTGAGTTTAAAATATATTTTAAACATAATTTAAAACATATTGTTTTAAAGATACATTAGATACTTTCAAGTTTCCAAGGATATTTCTTGCATTGCTTTAATGATAAAAATGAAGATACAACTCATGCCACTAACAGGGGAATAGTTAAATTATGATAACTACATTTGGTAGTATATATATTGACATGGGAAGATATTCTTTATATTCTAAGTGAGGAAAAACAACCAGGCTAAAAAATACATATATTAGGCCAGTTTTTACAAACTTTTGTAGAAAAAAAAAGTTTGCTTGTTATCTAAGACTAGATAAAAATACACCAAAATGTTAATGGTTACGTCTGGGTGGTAAGACCATGGGTGAATTTTCTTTTCTTTCTTTTTAAAATTATGTTCTGTACTATTCTACTATGAATAGATATTTGTACAATAAAAATAAAAGTCATGTTTAAAGCATAGATCAACCTAACAAAAGAAAACCCATATTCCAGCACCAATATTCATCAACCTAGTCCCTCATTCATGAATATGGAAAATCAAGAATTACTAAATATTTGAAGAAAACCAACTGCATCAAAGATAGGGACAATGATAAAACAAACCTAAATATGAAAGACATGAAGATTGATTCAGAGAATTAAAAAAACTATAATGAGCTATAGAAAAACAATAATCAGAGTACAAGAGATAACGCTTGGGAATTAAAAATGTGATTACTGCGATTAAATGATTTGACAAAAGGAATGAAAGGTAAAGTTCAAGGAATTCTTGGATCATAGGGCAAAGAGACAAAAAGGAAATATGAGAGAAAAATTATGATATGTCGTGTATCAATCTGGAAATTTCAGCATCCACCCATGTTCATTCTATTAAACTGTTGAAATTAGTGTCACAAACATAAAACTTTTCTTTTTTCTAAACACTTTCTTCAGTCATGACCTGTCAAATTGCCCTTTCCTGCCTCTTGACAACACTGCTTACTTTCAGCTTTCAGGTCTCTAGTATTTCAGTTCCAATTTCATATCCCATTTAAATCTCATCTCCCCATTCCCCAATCATTTTGTCTCAGGCTTTACCTGTTGCTCCAGGAACCTGTGGTGGAGAGGGAAGTATGTCTGCATTTTCACTCTTCCCTCTCCTTAAAAAACACCCAACAGTTGAGGTTGGTGTTGGTGTCCCCTTCTTTCGAGAAGTAATTTCCAGTCTTCATACCTCACTTGGTTTAGAAAGTAGGAAACACACTCCCCTGCTCCCCTTGAAAAAGATGCTGCCCTCTTGCCTACAACAAGGCTGACAGTTTCTTTTTTCGCTATCCCTCCTCAATCATCTAGTCATAGACATGGGATAGATGGGGAAGGGTGATTAGGGTACTGGTTGGAAGTAGCAAAGCTCTAACTGCTGAGCCTTTCTCTTTAAAATGAGAGATACTTAACACCTCTTGGTACTCAGCTTGACATATCAGCAACTCTAGGGCAATGGAATAAATCCCATTCAAATCCTATGGTGTGTCAAAAAGAGGTTCCAGGGAACAGAAAACAGAAAAATTGAAAGGGTAGAAATAAATAAATAGTAAAAGAAAATGTGAAGAGAAACAAGTTTTTAGATGAAATGTGTTCATGAAAAACTAAACTGGATGATCCACACCATTTTCTTTTTCACCTTCTTAAGAATTTTCAGAGCATGGTTTCATTCACTTACTCTTTCAACAAACGTTCATTGAACACTACCAAAAACCAGACACTGGTGGGCCGTAGGTTTCTAATAGTGAACTTAACAGGGAAATTTACTAAGTGGGAGTGATAGACTGGAAACAAATAAATAAAATAATAAATAATTGCAGACTGAATGAAAAGCTATGAATGAAATTGAGAATAACAGCATCAATATGGTAAGGTGGTCAAGAAAAACCTCTCTGAGAGAGAGCAGTAAGACTACTGACTCTGGGGGCTGAATTCCAAACTACACTATGCCTTTTCCTAGTTTACATAGAATCCATGTGTGGGTTAACATGGAAGCCCTGAGCATTTAAGCTAAAATCTGAAGGATAAAAAAATCAACCACATAAAGACCTGTGAAGAATGTATGCCAGATAGTACAGCAAGTATGGCAACTCTGAGATAGAAGGAGCATTGTGTATTCTAGGAGATAACAGGAGGCTGGAGTGAGGAAATAGGGAGTAGAAAATGGCAAGAGACAGGAAATGAGTTTGGAGAAGTAGGAAGGAATCAGATGTGTAGAGCTGGCTGTATAGGTTTTGGATTTATCCTAAATGCAATGAAAAGCAATTCACTCATTTAAAGCAGGGAATTGACACGGTCTAATTTACATTTTTAAAAGAGTTTGGAGATATATTTTGAAGGTGGAAGTAACAGGAATTTGTGACGGATTCATTGAAGAGGGAGGAGTCATAAGGAGTAAATGAACAGGAAGGGTCAAGGAGCACAATTTACACAGGACCATTTATTGAGGTGGTAAAGGCTGAGGGAGATCTAGATTTAGAGAGAGAACCATTTTGGTCATGTTAAGTTTGAAATGCCTGGGAGACATACAAGAGACATTTTAAGTAGATATTTAAAGATGTGAATCTGGAGCTCAGAAAGGAAGACTAGCCTACTGATATAAATTTAGGAATTGTCAGCAGATAGTTTTTAAAGCCATGAGAATGGATAATATCATGTAGGGAGAAGGCATAGAGAATAAAACAGAGGATACAGGAACTCTGGCACTTAGAGGTCATATAGAAAAAGGAAAAACATGTGAAGAGAATGTGCAAGAGGAGTCAGTTATTCAAGAAAACCAGGATAGTGTGTGGTGTCAAGTCCAGAGATGAGAGTATCAGAAAAGGTCCATAATAAGAGCTCTGTTAAACTGAGGACAGAAAAGAGAGTCAGCTGAGTAGAGACTGTCAATTACCTTTACAAGAGTAGTAGAGTGATAGATTGAAGTAGACTGAAGTTTTGCCATTTATCTTTTCAGCAACAGTTGTTTAGAGAGAGAGCACAAGTAGGGGAGGGAGCAGAGGGAAAGAGAGAGAGAGAGAGAGAGAGGGAGAGAGAATCCTAAGCAGACTTCATGCTCAGTGTGAAGGGGTCAATCTCACAACCCTGAGATCATGACCTGAGCCAGAATCAAGTGTTGGACCCTTAACCCACTTAAGCCACCCAGGTGGCCCTAGCAACACTGCTTTTTAAAAGACAGTAGACAATACCTTCAAACTTTTGAGAGAAAATTATTCTGAACTTAGAATTCTATAAACAAAACAAACATTCAAGAAGAAGGACAAATTAGAGACCTTTCACTTTTTGGGAGGGGATGGGGGGAGGGGCCCGTACGCATCTTTTCAGGGAAAAAAGAAATGCCTAAGGAAATGTCCCAGCAAAATGAAAAGAGGACTCAAGACAGAAACACAGGAACTTAGTAATAGGATATTTCAGAAGCACAAATTTTGGGGCTTCAGTGCAATCAATAATAGAACAGAAAGTTCTCTCAGAAGAATGTCTTTAAGAAAAAAAAGTAGATTAATTTTATGAAATAGTGTGATTAAAAACATTAATAATATTAATGATAGGGTGACATTTGCTTCTCCTGTCATCAACAGCAAAGAAAGACAACTGGAATCTTTAGTAAAGGCAAAAAATTGTGTAAGCCATGGTCCCCCAAATATGACATTATTATGAGCAATCAGTGGACACATTAAAAAAGAGAATCCATTCGACATTAGCTTTAGAACATTCTCCTTCAATTAGTGTAGATTTAGTAACATGGTTTCTGATTCCCTTTTCACAAGTTTATTCATACTACTCGATTCAGTAGTGAATAAGGTTTTTAAAATTGTAATGCTAAAAAAGAAACTCTTCATTTTTCAAATTAACTTTAAGATAAAATGTGAAATACTTGATTATTCTAACAAAGTAAATATAAATACTGACAATGTAAAAGTAGTGATAGAAGTAATGGAAGTTAGTAAGTGGAGGGAAGTGAAAAGATGTAAAATATATTAATCTTACATAATAGAAGAGTGTCAAGAGACACTTTCTCAAATGGGTGGATCAAGAAATAGAGGTTTGAGTATATTCTTTAAAGCAATAAAGTAACAAGTAGAACCTAATAAAAATTCCAAAGAGGAGACAAAGGAATAAAAATGAGGAGTAATATAATGGAGCTAAATTCTTATTGTTAATTATCAGTGTGGAATCAATGAAAAAAAATGTCAGGAGCTAAACCAAAAAGTGGCAGTATGTATTTATTGTTTTCATTTATGGAGACAACTATCAAACACTAACAACAGTTTGATATAGCTACCTTTAGGGCACTGCTTTTCAAATTGTGGGAGTGAAATCACTTTAGTGAGTTACAACCTACATTAGAAAAAGAAGAAGAAAAAAGGAAATATTAAGTTGCATTACACTAGTAAGGGTAAGTAAAATTGATGAAACTTTTCTCAGCATTGTGTGTGTATGTGTCTTTGTGTAAAATGTATTTGCTACTTGGGTCCTGGTCAACAAAGTACTCTAGGAAGTAGAACTGCTCTGTGGACAATGGCTGCATTTTTATCTTTCATTTTTCCACTCATTTGTTTGAATTTTTTTAACTCAGGCATGTATTATTTTTTTCATAATAATTTAAAATATGTATCTTGGATTTTGGGGTTTTTTTCTTTGTTATACATAAAAAATATAAGCTCATAGGTTTCCATAAGACAACGTGGTTTATTTCCTAACAAAAGAAAATATTAGGCAATTTTTTGAGAAGCAAAATGATAGGCAATCTTCCACTACTTAAGAAAGGAAAAGTTAACAATACATTTTGAAGATTGCTTACGGCTCAAGGGAGAGAAGTCTGGGGCAGGGGCAAGAGTTTAAGGTGTTAGGAGTCTAGGCAATGGATTAAGTAAGACAAAGCAAGAGAAATCAAAATTTTAAAAAAGTTAATGTTTATTTTATTTTTGAGAGATGGAGACAGAGGATAGATGGGGAGGGGCAGAGAGAGAGGGAGACACAGAATCTGAAGGAGGCTCCAGGCTCTGAGCTGTCCGTGTAGAGCCCAACATGAGGCTCAAACCCATGAACTGTGAAATCATGACCTGAGCCGAAGTTGGAAACTTAACTGACTGAGCTGCCCAGGCGCCCCTAAAATATTGTCACAACATAAGCCAATGCTAAAGATGATCTTAAATCAACTAATTATTTTATTGGTTCTATATAATAGTGTTTTATCTGACAGTGAACACTGTAATTGCTTGCATTTCTATGGTGGCTTTCAATTTTCCTCAGTTTGCCCTTAAAGGAAATATGAGACAGTTTTTGAGTACCTGCTTACCCAGACCCTTTCTTTTCTAAATTTTTTTTTTCAACGTTTATTTATTTTTGGGACAGAGAGAGACAGAGCATGAACGGGGGAGGGGCAGAGAGAGAGGGAGACACAGAATCGGAAACAGGCTCCAGGCTCTGAGCCATCAGCCCAGAGCCTGACGCGGGGCTCGAACTCACAGACCGCGAGATCGTGACCTGGCTGAAGTCGGACGCTTAACCGACTGCGCCACCCAGGCGCCCCGACCCTTTCTTTTCTAAAAGCTTCTATTCCATTGGGAATAGAAATTCTATTCTGTGGCCTTGGGCACCATGTGACCTGCTACCTAGCTGCGTATACTTAGTTGGACCAAAGAGAGACTACTGACCCAACCTGTACTGGTCAGATTTTATCTCCTAAGAATTTGGGATTAGAACTCAGAAATGCTGATCATTTTGTGTTGGTTACTTGGGGGAATAAGAATATCATTCTGGGGCAGCCATATTTGGCCCATCTGAATAGATACACAGAAAAGAACTTGTCTGCCTAACAAGGAAAGACTAAAGCATGGAAGAGAGGCTACTAATTTCTTAAATAAACAAATACTAAGTATCTACTGTTCCAGGTACTGTTCTAGATACTAGGGATATAGCAGGGAATAAAACTGAGTCTCTGCCATTGCTAGTATATGTTCTTGGGGGACGAAAATATTTAAAAATAAATATTTAATATATATTTAATAAAACGTGAAGTAGTAATAAATTCTATGAAGAAAAATGAAGGAGGGGTGTGTCTGGGTGGCTCAGTCTGTTAAGCATCAGACTTCAGCTGAGGTCATGGTCTTGCATTTCGTGAGTTTGAGCCCCACATCAGGCTATCTGCTGTCAGCATGGTGCCCACTTTGGATCCTCTGTCCACCTCTCTCTTCCCCTCCTCTGCTGTCTCTCTCTCAAAAATAAATATAAACATTAAAAAGAAAAGAAAAGAAAAGAAAAGAAAAGAAAAGAAAAGAAAAGAAAGAGAAAAATGAAGGATGGCAAGAGATAGAAAGTTTGAAGTTGGAATCAGGAAATAATTTGAGCAGACTTGGACCAATTGGGGAAGCAAGCCAAAAATATATCTGGAGGAATTGCTTTCCAAGCTGCAGTTCTAGAACATGCAAAAACTTTGAGTTGGGAACATTCTTAGGAAACTTAAGAGACACAGTGGCAAGAAGAAAGAATAAATAAATCTGCATCTAGATAAAGAGGAGATCTTAAAAACTTCCAGAGAAAAGATAGATTACCTATTATATAGATGGGTTCAAGATGGTGTCTGTATATTGGCCCCTATATGTTGTTTACTTATTCATAGCAGGCTAGGACCATTAGATCAAAGCCTGCCAGTGCCAACCCAAATTCTTAGACATGGACTTTAAGTGTAGCCTAAATAAGCAGATCTCTAGTCACTTAGATCCTGCCTGCTAGGCATACCCTATGAAACTGAACACATCATCTTCTAGCCACAGATAACACAAACTCTGTTGCTATAAAAGAACTCAAACTGTATTGCTCTTCAGAGCTCTCTGACCCAGAGATTCCCCACCTTGCTACTGAGTGACAAATCCTAGACACATAAGCCCCTTCTCTGATTCCCCTCTTCTTGGGAGTTCCATTGTCTTTTTACCTTTCTGAGTGGTAGCCCCATGCAGCTATCTCTGGATAGTCTCTTGCTGTGAGTGACTTCCCTTTCCTGCATTCCTGTCCAAGTGCCACCCTATAAACTTTATTGTGCAGGATTACCATCTCACGTTCTTGTCTTTTCCTTGATATGTCCTGAAATCCTTGAGTTTACCACACCAATAAGCAAAATTAGATTGAAAGTCACTTCTCAATTGCAACAATATGAATCAAAAGACAATGTAATAATATATTCCAAGTACTAAGAGCAAACATTTGGCAGCCTAAAATTTTATACCAAGCTAAACTATAATTTGTTTAGTTATTAGTTTTGAGATATTAAGAACTAAAGGATATAATGAATAATTTAAAAATTGTACCACAAAGAACAAATGAGATACAAAAAAAGAGAAAAATAATAGCAATGGGAGCAGGTAATGCATGGGAAAATCTTAAGTATTAATTACATAAAACAATGATAATAATAATGACTCATGAGGGAATACAAAAACAAGATGCAGCTTAAATACAATGGTAATAACACAAACAAAGAGTAAGGTAATTATAAGAAAATTATGCTCTATGCTAGTCTTTGTTTTATTCAAGATCAAGCAAGGTAGGTATACTTATCAACTTTAGACTTTAGTGTTTATATTAAGGATATCACTAAGAATATATGTAGGATGTATTACTCCAAAATACAATCCACAGAGGTAAAGACAAAGAAAATTTATTTAATGCAGTAGACATAAGCAAAAACAAAATAGATTTTTTTTTAGTTTTTAATTAATTAATTAATTATTTTTTAAATTTACATCCAAGTTAGCATATAGTGCCACAGTGATTTCAGGAGTAGATACCTTAATGCTCCTTACCCATTTAGCCTTTCCCCCCTCCAACAACCCCTCCAGCAACCTTCTGTTTGTTCTCTATATTTAAGAGTCTCTTATGTTTTGTCCCCCTCTCTGTTTTTATATTATTTTTGCTTCCCTTTCCTATGTTCAGCTGTTTTGTATCTTAAAGTCCTCATATGAGTGAAGTCATATGATACTTGTCTTTCTCTGACTAATTTCACTTAGCATAATGCCTTCTAGTTCCATCCACATAGTTGCAAATGGCAAGATTTCATTCTTTTTGATAGCTGAGTAATACTCCATTATATATATATATATATATATATATATATATATATATATATATACACACACACATATCTCCATTCATCCATCGATGAACATTTGGGCTCTTTCCATACTTTGGCTATTATTGATAGTGCTGTTATAAACATTACAGTGCATGTGCTCCTTCAAAACGGCACACCTGTATCCCTTGAATAAATACCTAGCAGTGCAATTGCTGGTTCATAGGGTAGTTCTATTTTTAATTAAAAAGAAGATTTTAAAATGTAAAACTAAAAGACAATTGTTTTAACTTTAAAAGAGAAAATAAGCGTGAAATAAGATAGTAGAAATAAATCCAAATGTATTAGTAAGCATAATAAACACCAATTGGACTAAGCACACAAGTTGAAAAATAAATTATTAGATTAGATTATTAGATTAAAATAAACACATAAAATGCACCTGAATGGAATTTACAGGAAACACACCTAACGTGAGGATACAGAAATATTTAGGTAGGTAAAAGAACTTCTACAGTAGGTCAACAGAAAAAAAAGTTGAAGGGTTGGAAGGAAATAAATAAAACTACCATTATTTGCAGATAATATGATTGTCTACATAGAAAAATCCAAAAGATTCTACCAACAAATCATTAGACTTAATCAGATAATCTGCCAAAGTGTCTGATACAAGATTAATATACAAAATTTAAATGCATTTTATATACAACCAGGAAAAAACATTTTAAGAGATATTTTTTTGCAATAGCACACACTAAAAAGTGGAACATCCTTTGGATATTAGGCAAGATCTTATAGAGAAAATTAAAAAACTTTAATGAAAAATACATTGAGAAATATAAACATCTTGTTGGATAGAACGACTCAATATTATAAATAAGACAAGTTTCCCAAAATTAATCTACTCTTCAAATTAATTTCTATTTGGATTTGTTCTATTACATACAAGACTTCTTATAAATTTATATTAAGTAAAACATTTTGACAGTGGCCCAGCAACAAAAACTTGATTAGTGGAACTAGAGTATAGAAACTGATATTTATATCTAGATATATCTAGATGTGTTTCTAGTTCTAGTATATAAATATCAGTTTCTATAGATCCAGATCTAGATATATATCAACTTTATCTATGCCAGATGGGTATTTTTTAAAATTTTTTTAAATTGTTAATGCTTTTATTTTTGAGAGAGAGAGAGAGAGAGAGCAGGGAGGTGCAGAGAGAGAGGGAGACAACAGAATCTGAAGCAGGCTCCAAGCTCCAAGCTGTCAGCACAGAGCCTGACATGGGGCTCAAACTCCCACTCAACCTATTGAGCCACCCAGCCACCACATATGCCAGATGAGTATTATAGGTCACTGGAAAAGGATAAACTTCAATAAATGGCAGTAGCCTTTGAGCTGCCTATCTTCAGTTTTCTTGATAAATGAGATAATAAATATCTACATTGTTTACTCTTAGGTTTTTCTGTTAGTTGCAGCTCAAAGAATTCATAACTGATATAGTTACTAGCATTCTTGGCCAAAGACATGTGATTAAAATGATCTAATCAGAGTGGATCCTGGGACTTGTGAAGGAACAACAGGGAAGAAACTATGACTCTTTTACTAAACTTGAATCTGAATGAATGTGTGCCTGAGGTTTCTGGAGAGTACCACATGGCACCTGAGAGTGAAGGCAGAATAGAGGATTAAGAGATATTGAATGTGGATGATAGTTAACACTTTAACTGAGACCTACCTTCTGCTATCTACCCATGGACTTTTCAAATATGTAAGCCAATAAATTCCTTTTTTATTTGTTTTAGCCATTTACAGTTGAATTTTCTGTCTTATGGAACCCAAATGATCTCACTGGAAATGGTAAACTACACTCACTTTCTGCAAGAGCTCATGATAGAAACCATGTTCAGACATTGAATTTTTAAAAATGTTGATGGCTATAAAGACAGATATAACTAATAATACCAATGTGCACCATAGATGAAACATCAAAAGCAGTACACTGGTTTGATTGAAACATTTGAGCCATAGTAATATTTACCTCATTTGAAAATCCCAAGAAAAACAAAAGAGTCACCGTGTTTTGTTCAATGAAACCAAAGCTGAAGGGTTGAGAAGGAGACCATGATGTAAGGTCAGAAGGAGAGCTTATTTTGTTAACCAAATAATAAAGGGGCAAGGGATTGTAGAAAATAGACTCTTGCCTTATCCTCTAGGTTTATGGAAGCAATTTTTACAAATGTGCAGTATAAACTGCTTTTAAAATTCTGGTATTTTGTTCACTGGGAGTCTTGCTAGGATGGCTTACAAAGAAGAGAGATTTAAGAAAATCTGAAAAGTCATAAAGCGTAAGAGATTAAACTTGTGGTTTAGAAAATCTTTCAAAATGAGACCTAAAACTCAAATAAATACCAAATCGATTTATGACAAAGAAAATGGTCTACAGAAGTAGTTCTCAAAATTAATGTTAGCATTGGAACCTTTTTCTACATGAAATCTTACAGAAAATTATAGTATGTAATTTAGACAATGTATTTATTAGTGTAGATTTACTTTTTTAAGTTGAATTGTGTAACATTTGCTTCTTAAAGAAGAGAGGAAGGATGCTACTGTGATGAGCACACTAAAATTTTAAAATCAAGAGTCATAGATAACAGTTCCACTCATAATTATTAGCATTTGATTTATTTCTCTATTCATTTTAGTTATGCAGGAGTTAGATAAAATATTTGCAAATAGTAATTACAGGATACTTCTCAAACACAGAAGGCTGAGAAAGGAATAGTAGATTTAAATTTTTTTATTTCAAGGTGAAGCCGCTAAACATGTCTATTAGTAGAATTAATTATCACAAATATGGAGGTTTAGAGAAGAAGAAATTAAAAGTTACAAATGTATTACTTAAAATACTTATACTAGGATACAGTATTATGATGCCCTGCCTACTTGTTAGTGTGTTGTTTTGTTGCATAACTGGCTATTTTGCCTCAACAGAGAATTTGCCAAACTCATGCATTTGAATTTTTAACCGGCTTTTCGTTGAGCATGATGCATGTGTGTTGTAGATTTGTGTTCATTTGTATAATTTTATGTCAGTAAATGTGCTGACATGTCTTGATTTTTAAAAAGAGAAAGAATGGAGGACTGTAACTTTACATTTAATCCACATCTGTAAGAAGTTTAAGTGAGCACACAAACATATTGATGAAGAAATCACAAGGACTGTTCACAAAAATTCCAGTTATTTTCCTGGATATTGATAGGACTACTCTTCCCTGACCACCTTGATGTTAGTTATGGCCACGTGCCTTGCTTTGCCTAGTGACATGTGAGCAATAGTATCATGTATCATTTCAGGGCAGATGTATTAAGAGCAAGTGCCACTGCACAATTCTTCATTTCCTTTCCCCTGCCACAGTGTTCAAAGAAGCACACTACTGAGATGGGGTCTCCATCAACTTGAATTCCTAAGTGATGATGAACAGAACTCCTGTTCTGCTAACCTGCACTGGACATGTGTAAAATCAAACACTATGGATAAGCTGAGGAAGCCAATTAGCAGAAAGAAGAGAGTAGGACAGACCTGCAGAAAGAATGTGAGCTGCCATGAGAGAAAAATAAGAGGGAGCAGCTGATCCTTAGAATCTTTGGTTCCAGGTGCTTTCCAAGTCCTGTGGGTTTCTAACACTACACATTATCCTCTGGAGTTTAAATAGGACTCCTGATACTTAAATAACAATAACAAAAAAACTAAATAAAATGTGTATTTCCACTTAGCAAGGTGTTCCCCTAATGTATATGTTGAATCAAAAGGTATGGGCATTTTATTTTTCTTAAGTTTATTTATTTTGAGAGAGAGAGATAGAGTGCACACAAGTGGGGAGAGGGAGAGAGAGAGAGAATCCTAGGCAGGGTCTGCACCGTCAGTGCAGAACTTGGCCCGGGGCTCAAATTCATGAACCATGAATGAGATCATGACCCGGGCTGAAGTCAGGTGCTTAACAGACTGAGCCACCCAGGTGCCCCTCACCATTTTAATATAAATTGCCAAATGTCACCCACTAGCAGCACAGAAAGTGCTCCTTTCATAATACAGTGCTTTTAACAACACTGGTAATGCACATTAAAAAATAAAACAAAGTGGGAATAAAAGCTGCTAATAGGTGGGGTGCCTGGGTGCCTCAGTTCGTTAAGCGTCAGACTCTTGGTTTTGGCTCAGGTCATGATCTCACCGATGGTGAGTTCAAGCCCCACATTGGTCTCCATGCTGGCAGTGTGGACCCTGCTTGGGATTCTCTCCCTCTTTCTGTCCCTCCCCTGCTCACACACGCATGCTCACTTTCTCAAAATAAACTTAAAAAAAAATACTAATATCAGATTGGCAAAGAGGGAGTATAAATTAAAAATAAACTTTACTGGAATGCCCTCGTGGCTTAGTCAGTTAAGCGTCTGACTCTTGATTTCAGCTCAGGTCATGATCTTGCAGTTTGTGAGTTCAGACCTCATGGGGGCTCTGCACTGGCATTGCTGAGCCTGCTTGGGATTCTCTCTCTCCCCATCTCTCACTCTCTCTGCCCACTCCCCCACTTACACTGCCTCTCTCTCTCTCTCTCAAAATAAATAAACTTTTAAAATTTTTACTAATAGGCAAAAAAAAAGGAAAGTTAAGTGTATTAATCAGAATTCGTTTTTATTTAAGGCTGACTTTTTACCAAAATTTTCTAAGTCATTTACCACTTCTTTTGTAATTTAAAAATTTTACCTATCTTGCCAATTATTTATTAGGATCTTTAAAAAAATTATTTTTTAAGTTTATTTATTTATTTTGAAAGAGAGAGAGAATGAGCTGGGGAGGGGCAGAGCAAGCAGGGGACAAAGGATCTGAAGCAGCAGAGAGCTTGATGCAGGGCTCAAACTCATGAACTGTGAAATCATGACCTGAGCCGAAGTCAGTGCTTAGCCAGCTCAGCCACCCAGGCGCCCTTCGTTTGTTGGGATCTTCAAGTTTTTTTTTTTATGGGGCACCTGGGTGGCTCAGTCGGTTAAGTGTCTGACTTCGTCTCAGGTCATGATCTCACGGTTTGTGAGTTCCAGCCCCACGTTGGGCTCTGTGCTAAAAGCTCACACGGAGCCTGGAGCCTGCTTCGGATTCTGTCTCTGTCTCTCTGCCCCTTCCCTACTCGGTCTCTGCCTCTTTCTCAAATATAAAACATAAGAAAAGAATTTTTTTACAAAGTTTTTTTTATGGATGTATGTGAACTTTTTGTATTGTAATATTTACCACAAATATTTTCCCAGTCTGGTTTCAGCTTTCAGATTTTTATTATCTTGGTATTTTATGTCAATTTTTAACTGTTAGGTAGTAAAACATATTTTTCTTTACTAAGTCCATAATTTTATTAAGATTAAAAGTTTTTACCCAATCAGAGGTTATTAAATATTCATTCCTCATTTTTCCCTTTAGTCTCTTTTCCTCACCTATATGATTCTCATTCACATTGTGCAAAACTCATCAATTGAAGCAAACTATAAATACAAAAGTAAATTATTAAGTGAACAAATGATTATTTTCTCTTTTAATAAGATTTTTTAACCTATAGTTATTAATCTGTTTAGATTTTATCCTGCTGAATAGCATAAAATTAAGATTTAATTGATTTATTTTCCAAAATGGCTAACCAATTATCTTGGCATTTTATTGAATAATCCTTTTCTCCCCCACTAATTTATTGTGCTCCTTTAACTTCATTTTTGATCAAATATAATGAAGTTTGAATTTCAACTTATCCACTCTACATTTCACGTTTATCTGTTTCTTTGTTCCAGGGTGCCTTTTGAAAGAGTCAATTGAGTGTAAAAACATTTGGTTATCAAAATCCCTCTTAATTTTTGCTGATGTGCTTAGGGGGAAAAATGTCATGATGTCTGTGGAGTCTACCACTTAATTCTGACTGGTTCTGGAAAGAGAGCGACAAAGTAAACACAGCAAAATGTTAATCTGGTGAATCTAGTGGTCATTTAAACAGTCTTATTAACTTTTATATAAGTTTGAAAAGGTCTTGTTAGGGTGAAACTTTCTTGACATTTTTCTTCAATGAAATTTTAAAAATTGAGGTGTAATTTACCTACAGTAAAATAGATTTGAAACTTTACAGAATAAAAATGGGGGGAATAGAGGGATATTCAAGATGGCATCAATGAACACTTATGTTGTTTCCATATATAGGCTGTTGTAAATAATGCTTCAGTGAACATGGGGTACATGTATCTTTTTGAATTAGTGTTTTTGTACTTTTTGGATAAATACCCAGAAGTGGATTTATATTATAGTTCTATATTTTAAATTATTAATATTTGTATTTTAGTTACTATACAGTGAAATATTGGTTTCAGAAGTAGAATTCAGTGATTCATCACTTACATACAACACCCAAGCTCATCACAATAAGTGCACTGCTTAATACTCGTCACCCATCTACCCCATCTGCCACCCACCTCCCTCCATCAACCCTCAGTTTGTTTTCTATTGTTAAAAGTCTCTTATAGTTTGTTTTCCTTTCTTCTCTTCCCCCTCCTTCTGATGTGGTAGTTCTATTTTTAATATTTTGAGGAATCTCTATATCATTTTTCTATAGTGGCTGCACCGATTTACATTCCCTCCCAACAGTGTACAAAGGTTCTCTTCCTCCATTCCTCTCCAACACTTATTTCTTGTCTTTTTGATAATAGCCATTCTGACAGGTGTGAAGTGATAACTCATTCTGGTTTCGATTTGCATTTTCCTGATGATTAGTGATGTTAAACATCTTTTCATATGTCTGTTGGCCATCTACACGTCTTCTTTGGAAAAATGTCTATTCAGATCCTCTGCCCATTTTGTAATCAGGTTGTTTGTTTTTTGTTGTTGAGTTGTCTTATGAGTTCTTTATATATTTTAGATATTAACCCCTTATTGGATATATGGTTTGCAAATGTTTTCTTCCATTTGTAGCTTGTGCATTTTTTTATTGTTTCCTCTGCTGTGCAGAAACTTTTTACTTTGATATAGTGCCATTTATTTATTTATTTTTGTTTCCCTTGCATTTGGAGTCAGATTTTAAACATTGCTAACATAAAACATTTTTAACATAAACATTTTTAAACATAAAAAAACATTGCTAACACCAATATCAAGGAGATTACTGCCTATGTTTTCTTCTGAGAATTATATAGTTTCAGGTCTTACATCTGAGTCTTTAGTCTATTTTGAGTTAATTTTTGTGTATGACATAAGTGATCTAGTTTCAGTATTTTGCATGTGGTTGTCCAATTTTCCCCAAACCACTTATTGAAGAGATTGTCCTTTCCCCATTGTATATAATTGGCTCCAATTTATCCATTTAGATCTGTTAATATTTACTTTATATTTGTGCTTCTTTGTTGGGCACATAAGTATTTACAAATGTTATATCCCCTATTTGGATTGACTGCTTTATCACTATAAAATGCCCTTCTTTATCTTTTATTACACTCTTTGTTTTGTTTTAAAGTCTATTTTGTCTAAGTATCACTATAGCAGCTTTCTTTTTGCTCCCATTTGTGTGGACTATCTTTTTCCATCCCTTCACTTTCAGTCTGGTATGTCCTTAGATTTGACATGAGTCTCTTGTTTTTTGACCCATTGAGGCCCTCTGTGTCTTTCAATTGGAGAAATTAGTCTATTTACATTTAAAATAATTAACAGGTATGTATCTGATTGACATTTTGTTGATTGTTTTCTGGCTGCTTTTGTAGTTCCTCTCTGTCCTTTTCTCTTGTTCTTGTCCCATGGAGTTAATTGATTTTCTTTAATGTTACATTTAGTTTGCTTTCTCACTGTCATTTGTGTGTGCACTGTAGATATTTGCTTTGTGATTACCATGAGAGTCATATATAACAGCCTATGTGTATAATAGTATTCTAAATTGGTAGCATCTTAAGTTTGAGCATATTTTTAAAACTCTACATTTTTACTTCCCCACCAAATGTGTTGTTTTTGACATCATATTTTTATTTACATCTTTTTACTTTTTGTATCCCTTAACTAATTATTATAACTAATTTTACTACTTTTGTCTTTTAACCTCCATACTAGCATTATTAATGGTTAATCTACTACCTTCATTGTATATTAGTTTGTACCAGCAAGATTTGTATTTTCATAGTTTTCTTATTACTTGTTAGTGTCTTTTTTTCCCAAGCTTAAAGACCCTTTAATATTTCCTATAAGGCCAGTTTAACAGTGATGAACAACTTTTGTTTTTGTCTGTCTCAAAACTCTTTATGTCTTCTTCAATTTTAAATGATAACCTTGTTAAGAAAAGTATCCTTGGTTGGAAATTTTTTCCTTTCAGCACTTTGAACATATAATGTCACTCCCTTCAGACCTGCAAAGTTTCTGCTGAAAATCAGCTTGTAGTCTTATGGGGTTTCCCTTGTATGTAACAAGTTGTTTTTCTCTTGATACTTTTAATATTCTCTCTCTAACTTTTGACATTTTAATTATAATGTGTCTTGGTGTAGATCTGTTTGAGTTCATGTTATTTGGAATTCTGTGTTTTCTGAAGCTGGATATCTGTTTTCTTCCATTTAGGGAGGTATTCAGCTATTATTTTTTCAAATAACTTTTCTTCTCTCCCCTCTCTCACTCTTCTCCTTCTTAACCCTTGTAATGCAAACGTTATTCTGCTTGATGTTGTCCCACAGGTACCTTAAGCTAGATTCACTTTAAAAACTTCTTTTCTTGGGGTATCTGAGTGGTTCAGTCAGTTAAATGTCTGACTCTTGGTTTCAGCTGAGGTCATGATCTCATGGTCTGTGGGTTTGAGCCCCGTATAGGACTCTGTGCTACGATTCTTTCTCTCTCTCTCTCTCTCTCTCTCTCTCTCTCTCTGTCTCTCTGTCTCTCTGTCTCTGCCCCACCCCTGTTCTTTCTCTCTCTCTCTCTCAAAATAAATAAACTTAAAAAAATTTTTTTTAATTAAAAAAATTTTTTTAGCTGTTCTGATTAGGTGATTTCCATTACCCTGTCTTCCAGGTCACTGATCTGTTTTTTTACTTTGTCTAGTCTGCTTTGAAACCATTTAGTATATTTTTCAGTTTAGGTATTGTATTCTTCAGCTCTTTGACTCCTGTTTGGTACTTTATTATGAATTCTATTTTTTTGATGAAATTCTCACTATGTTCATCCATTCTTCTCCCAAGTTCAGTAAGCATCTTTATAACCATTACTTTGATCTCTTTATCAGGTAGATTACTTATCTGTTTCATTAAGGTCTTTTTCTCAGGTTTTGTCGTGCTTTCTTGTTTGGGACATATTCCTCTCCTCATTTTGCTTCACTCTCTGTGTTTCTCTCTATTAGATGAAATAGCTAATAGAAGGAGTCTATGTCTTGAAGGAGTGGCCTTGTGTACCAGTGAACTTTATTGCTCAACATTGCTGTAGCTTTTGGTTGATCTTGTAATTGTCTAAATAGCCTGATTTTATCATTATAGGTCCCAGTTGCTGAGGGTTTGCCAAGACCCATCAGTGTTCCAAAGGGAGGGGGTCTTAGAAAATGCCTTGTTTCAGGCTAACTGTAAGCTAGATCCTCCAACAATAGCTTTTAAGGTATGTAAGGTATGTAAGTCTTGTGGTTCCACAATTGTAAACCCTGCTAACTTCCAGACTAGATATAAAGGAGTCCCCTGGGTGACAGTTGTAAAAATCATGGTTTTCAATGTGTATATAAGATCCTTTGTGGGAGGTATCGGTGGCTTCGTGGCAAAGCCAAAGGATGGCAATAATATGATGTCTTCCTGCCCATGTTCCCAGGATGAATCTCTGTAGCCTCTGGATATATGACAAATCTGAAGCTTTCTCCTCAGGCTGAAGATCCAGGAGAAGAAAATAGGCCTTTTTCACCTGAAGACTGAAGGTATATTTCAGTCTTCTTGTGCAGTGCTCTGGGGGATAATAGCCTGCTCTGCCAAGGGTGGTCTCTTTAATTTTTCACAACTGTGGAGCCTAGAAATTTGATCTCCAGGCCACCAGAGTTAGGTACTCAAGGGGCATCCCTTGATGTGCCTGCCAAGTATGGCAGGGTAGGCCATGGCTATAGCACAAGTGGGATGCTTGAACCACCAGGCCAGGGTATGGCATAGCAGCCCGCAGCTGTGGCTATGGGGCAGGATCTTCCATCAGAGCTAGCAGGCCAGAGAGGGGGTTTGAAAATGGTGCCCACCAGCACTAGCACCCAGATAGGGAGAATGCAAAAATGGCACCTGCCAGCACTTCAGTCTCTGGAGAAAATCCCAACAGGTTCCTGACTCTCTGGCAGATGCTGTAAGATTAACAAATGAGTCCCTTTTCATATGTCTAGGCACTTTGCAAACTGTTGCTCTTGTGCTGGGTCCCAGGGTAAATGGGTCTGTATGCATACATTTTAAGAGTAGGTTTTCCATTTCCTGTAGCCCTATGGTTCTTCAGGAAGTGAGCCCTCTTGGTTTTCAAGGCCAGATGCTTTGGGTACCTTCTTTCTGGTGAAGTTCCTAAAAGTTGGGACTGTTGGGAACAAACCTTTTACTCCTCAGGGACAAGCTCTGTATTAAGATATCCCTCCCAACTATGGGTCTCTATAACTGGGATTTCTTGCAAGACTACATCTCTGCCTCTCCTACCTGTATTGATGTGGCCTTTTTATCCTTTGTTATGGAGGTGCTCTTCAGCAGGAATCCAGGTCCTTATGGGAAATTGTGCCATATGGAGCTATAGATTTATTTATTTGTGGAAGGAGGTGAGTTCAGGATACTTCTATGGTGCCATCTTGAATATCCCTCTATTTTTCCCCACTTTTATTTTGTAAAGTTTCAAATCTATTTTACTGTATGTGAATTATACCTGAATTTTGTTAATTTCATTAAAGAGACTACTATATAATTACATTTATGTCTAAAAAACAAGACAGTGCCTGGTTGGCTCAGTTGGTAGAGCATGTGATTCTTGATCTAAGTCATGAGTTTGAGCCCCACATTGGGTACAGAGTTTACTTTAAATAAAAACAGGCATGCTTGGGTGGCTCAGTCAATTAAGCATCTGACTTCGGCTCAAGTCATGATCTTGGGGTTCATGAGTTCAAACCCTGTATTGAGTGAGCTCGAGCCCCACTTTAGGTGAGCTTGAGCCCTGCTTCAGGTGAGCACAAGCCCAGCTTCAAATGAACTCAAGCTCCGCTTCAGGTGAGCCCCACTTCTTTCTCTCTCCCTGTCTGTCTCTCCCTGCCCGTCCTGGGATTGTGTCTCTCTCTCTGCCCCTCACTCACTTGCGCTCTCTCTCTCTCTCTCTCTCTCTCTCACACACACACATACGCACACACACACACACACACACACACACACACACACATTCATAGATACAAGGCAGGAAGGGGGGTTGTGTGGCAGGGAAGATGGGTGAAAGAACTCTATAGTATGGTGATGCATGGTAACTGGACTCATGATGGTAATCACTTTGTAGTGTATGCAAATAACAATTATAATGTTGTATACCTAAAACAAATACCAATTTTACTTAAAAAAAAAGAAAAGAAAAGAAGAAAAGGGGGAAAATAAAAGCAATACATTTTAAATGAGGTTTGTTTGTGATTTGGTTCCATGTTTAAGACAAAAAAAGCAGTGTCCAAGTTTTTCTGATGAATATTTTTATGCTATCTTTCAAATCTTTTAAAAGATTTATTAAATTTAGTGGGGGGTTTTTAATACACTCCATAAGTTAATGATAACAAAAGCTGATATGACTGAGTACTTTCCTCCATAACTCATTTTGAGAACCTGTATGAAATAAAAGCTATTTTAAATTAATGATCTCTTCAAGGAATTGGTCCCATTTACAATTGCACCAAAAACCATAACATACATATGAATAAAACTAACCAAAGAGGTAAATACTTGTACTCTGAAAACTGCAACACTGATGAAAGGAATTAAAGATGGCACAAAGAAATCGAAAAACATTCCGTGCTCATGGATTGGAAAAATGACTATCGTTAAATGTCTATACTATCCAAAGCACCATATAACAAAATACCACCAACATTTTTCACAGAGCTAGAACAAACGATCCTAAAATTTGTATGGAACCACAAAAGACCCCAAATAGCCAAAGCAATCTGGAAAAAGAAAAGCAAAGCTGGAGGCATCACAATTCCAAACTTCAAGTTACATTACAAAGCTGTCATGATCAAGACGGTATGTTACCAGCACAAAACAGACACATAGATCAATAGAACAGAGTAGAAAACCCAGAAATGAACCCACAACCATATGGTCAACTAATCTTCGACAAACAGGAAAGAATAGCCAATGGAAAAAAAACAGTCTCTTCAACAAATGGTGTTGGGGAAACTGGACAATAACATCCAAAAGAATGAAACTGGGCCACTTTCTTATATCATACACAAAAATAAATTCAAAGTGGATGAAAGACCTAAATATGAAGACAGGAAACCATCAAAATCCTGGAGGAGAACACAGGCAGTAACCTCTTTAACCTTGGTCTTAGCAACTTCTTACTGGAATTGTCTCCTGAAGCAAAGGAAAAAAAAACAAAACAAAAATAAACTATTGGGACATCATCAAGATAAAAATCTCCTGCACAGTGAAGGAAACAATAAATAAAGCTAAAAGGTAACCTTTGGCATGGGAGAAGATATTTGCAAATGACATATATGATAAAGGATTAGTATCCAAAATATCTTAAGAACTCATTAAAGACACCCAAAAAACAAATAACCCAGTTAAAAAATGGGCAGAAGACATGAATAGACGTTATTACAAAGAAGACATACAGGTGGCTAAAAGACACTTGAAAAGATGTTCAATATCCCTCATCATCTATTCAGAATGGCTAAAATTAATAACAAAGGAAACAACAGGTGTTGTTGAGGATGTGCAGGACGGGAACCCTCCTGCACTGTTGGTGGCAATGCAAACTGATGCAGCCATTCTGGAAAACAGCATGGAGGTTCCTCAAAAAATTAAAAATAGAACTACCCTATGATCCAGCAATTGCACTACTAGGTATTTACTGAAAGGATACAAAAATACTGATTCAAAGGGATACACACACCCTTATATTTATAGCAATATATCATTATCAATATCCAAATTATGGAAAGAGCCCAAATGCCCATTGACTGATGAATGGAAAAAGAAGAGGTGATACACACACACACACACACACACACACACACACACACACACTGGAATATTACTCAGCCATCAAAAAGAATGAAATCTTGCCATTTGCAATGATGTACATGGAGCTAGACAGTATTATGCTAAGCGAAATACGTCAGTCCAAGATAAACAAATACCATATGATTTCGCTCCTATGTGGAATTTAAGAAACAAAACAGATGAACATGGGGGGAGAAAAACCAGAGAGGCAACCCAGGAAACAGACTCTCAACAATAGAGAACAAATTAAGGATTACTTGAGGGGAAGTGGGGAGGGGGAAGGATTAAATGTGGTGGATATTAAGGAGTGTACTTGTTTTATGAGCACTAGGTGTTGTATGTAAGCGACAAATCACTAAATTCTAGACCTGAAAGTAATATTACACTGTATGTTAATTAACTAGAATTTAAATAACAACTTGAAATAAGTAATAAATTTATATTTGATTTCTTCAATCCATGAGTTTTATGTTTTCTTTTTTTTAATTTTTTAAAATATTTATTTTTGAGAGAGAGAGAGAAAATGTGAGCAGGGGAGGGGCAGAGAGAGAGGGAGACACAGAATCTGATGCAGGCTCCAGGCTCTGAGCTGTCAGCACAGAGTTGGACATGTGGCTTGAACTCACAAACCACAAGATCATGACCTGAGGTGAAGTCCAACGCTTAACCGATTGAGCCAATCCAGGTGCCCCAAGGTTTATGTTTTCAATAGTAAACTGAAATAAGATTTAGTGTATGCACACTGAAACTCTGTATGTTTTAAAATAAATTTCCAAAGC
The DNA here is from genome assembly GCF_016509475.1 of Prionailurus bengalensis. Lineage (NCBI taxonomy): Eukaryota > Metazoa > Chordata > Mammalia > Carnivora > Felidae > Prionailurus > Prionailurus bengalensis. The sequence continues at coordinate 81,692,304 of NC_057354.1, read as the reverse complement.
TGAATTTTAGTATGAGGATTTTATAAACTCAAATTTATTTGAGGTATGTAATAATACATAAGTGCTTTGTTAGCTTTTTTTATTACTGTTTATAATATAAAATTATTATCCTAATCAATTTTTTTTTAAGTTTTTAAATTTTATTTATTTTGAGAGAGAGAGAGAGAGCATGGGAGGGGCAGAGAGAGAGATAGAGAGATAGAATCCCAAGCACTGCACTGGCAGTGCAGAGCCAAATGCAGAGTTTGAACCCACAAACTGTGAGATCATGACCTGAGCGGAAGCCAAGAGTCAGACGCTTAACCAACTGAGCCACCCAGGAGCCCCAGTCCTAATCACTTTTGCATCCTATGTGGATTAACATCATTTATATATAACTATTAAAATTATCCCTCGTAGTTTTCCTTTTAGAGATCAAATTGATTGATTAATGAACCCAAAGTCTCTTTTCTACTTCCTTTAATAAAATATTTAATTGTTCCACAGTATATCCCAGCAATCATACTTTCTCTGCCCTCACACAAAGATGGCTTAGATTTTTATCTTATGTTAGTTAAGCTGCTGGAAGAGATTTTACTGACCACCAAGGAAATCCTTACTCCTTAACTTCAAACTTAATGTGGGAAGTGGGAGTTGTGTGGCAGTGGGGGGAAGAGTATGTGTGGTTTTTTCTGAAATCCTTATGTTTTCAATTTTACACTCATTTTTATGGTGTAGGTCTTTGGATAGGGCCTTGGTTGTAGGTCATTTTCAGCAACTGTTGCACTTGTATAACACAATAACTTAAAAATAATTTAAGGCTACTATCAATTTAAACATTTGGAAACACAATAAACAGAGTTCTGCCTCCTGAGGGCTGTTGTGGCCAAATCCTAATATGACTTTTTGTTAAGGTAGTTCATTATGTCCACTCTCTGTACTGTTGACCCTAAAGTTGTTGCCAAAACACAAATCAAATCTTGTAACTCTGCTGCTTACAAAACTTCCATGGCTTCCAGCCACCTACAGGTAAAATCAAAACTCCTTAGAACAGAAGAAGAACCTTTCACCATCTAGTCCCACTTAACTTTTCTACCCTCGTTTTCATCCCTCTTAAAATGAACACAGGAGCTATAGCCACACAGATCTGCTTGTCAGTCTCAACAATTTTTTTTTATGTCAGTGGTCTTGTACTTGTTTTGTTATTTCCCTTTAGAATGTCCTGCCCTTCTCTCCCCAGCTCCCCACCCCAATTCTTCTTATCTTTCAAAAGCCAACTCAAAGTTCATTTCTTCAGTGACAATAAGTTCAGACTTCTGGTAGTCATTTCTTCCTCTAGGGATTTGACAATCCCTAGACAATCCCTTTGACAATCCAGTGCGGGAGAGTGACAAGGAAACAAATAAACACATGGTCAAAAGACTATTAACTCCTTAAGGACAAGGACTGCATCATTTATTCACCTGTGTGTCCCCTGAACCTACCAGTCACAATAAATCAATGTTGAATTGCATTTAAGTGAATCATATGGAATGAGTCTAATAATTGCATTAACTATGTAGATTTTTCTAAAGTTTTAGGTTCATAATTTGATCTTAAAAAAACAAACCACGAAATAGTTGCTAAAGTTTTACAAATAAATATATTCTTATAATTTTTAATAAATTTTAGTTAAACATACAGGTGTTTTCGTCGTTTTCTACTTTAAGCGAGGTCTATATAATTCATAGAACTCATGTAAATGTCTCAGGGTAATTTGACAGTGTGTAAGCGTAGAAATAATATTGGAATGGGTAGCTGAGATATAAATATTAAAGTATAGGAATGTGCCAAAAAGAATCTCTTGCCTGAAAAGAATACATGTTTTTTGCAGTGAGCAAAACCCTCACATATTTAATAAATCATTGCAAAATCTGCCCCTCCCTCTCCCACCAGGGGAGGCAAAGTCAAAGTTCAGACTGTGCTGTGTTTAGAAACTTTGGAACCATGTGTTTAAAGAATGAGAGAGGTTTGTCAAGACTTTCTGCCAAAGTGCATCACAAGCTTAACATGTGTTTACTGCCTGCTCTCAAAAATTAGTCTCCATGAGCCAACGGACTGCTAGCATTTGGGTTACCCTCTAGCTAGTTAAGCCTCAAACTGGATCATATCTCCATTTCCCGAAGGAAGTTTTGGAAACTTTCTGCTATGTCCTCTGTCTCTCATATAACTTTTTAGCTCTGTTTAATAAAATTCCTCAGCTTTAACCTTAGAGTCATGACATTAAAATTTATAAATATGAAAATGCTGATATTAAGATGTTCCTAAGCTAATCACCTTCTTGATAAAATTGCTCTTCCCACGTACTCTGTTGTGATGCAGCCATCTTTGCAAACACCTACCTCAAAAAAGTTGAAGTCGTAACAATAATAGCTAATGTTTATTGAGCATTCTTAATGTCTCAGACAGTACTCGCTTCGGCAGCACATATACTTAATGTCTCAGACACTATGCTTTTTTACAGAGGCCCTTATTGATTATCTGTGTCTCTGGGGCTGCCTGTAGGAGAGGGTAGGTTCTATGAGGTCTGTAATTTGGGAGGGCCAACTCCCTTCAAGAAAAAGGGGCCTGCATGCGTACATAGTCACTCTTCTTCTAAGTGCCTAAGAGTAGAGTGCTTCTCTCTCTATACTTGGAGACCCAGAGGCAAAGAAGCTCTCTCCTCTCCGTTTCAGTGATGGGGTCCCAATTTGCCAGCTTGTCTGCTTTGGACTAGAAATCAAGATTTGAATGCTCAACCAACTGAACCACCCAGAAGTCCCTTGTAGACTTTTCTTAAGCACTGCACAATAGACCCTTGGAATCACTTCATCTAAGTTCTCTCAGCCCTGGCCCCATTCACTTCCAATTCTCTCTTTCATTTCTCTGTAATCAACTGTTAAGTTCTATAAAGGAGACAAAATTTTATCTTCACCTTCTTAGGGTTCTGTTTAGCTGGGCCTGAGAATTAAATTGACACAAAACAGATCAGCAGGAGAAAAGCATACCAACTTATTTAATACAAGTTTTACATGACATGGGAGACTTCTTCAGGAAAGAAGACCCAAACAAGTGTCAAAACCTACTCACTTTTATATTTGGTTGAATGAAGAGAGGCAATTATGGAAAATGACTAAACTATATGGGGAGGCTAAAGGAAGAGAAGAATGGTTTTCATAAGGTTTGTTTGTATAGCATTCTCTTGCTTTTAACTTCTTGTCCTTGATGATAATGTTATGTTTCCTCTGGTGTAGGGAGAGTATCTTTCATATAGGAATTTCATTTCCTGCTTTCAAGAAAAAGAAGGAAAGTCACTGTTTTTATTTTATTTTCTGTTGTTCAGGTGCCTTTAATTCAAAATGTTAATATGCCAGAGTGGCATAACTCCTTCACTTCCTAGTATGCCTCACAGGTGAGGCCATATAAGTTAACACACATATGGATAATACACCATGACTCTGGAGAGTGTAGTACTGAAACATCATGGCAAAAAATGACAAGCGAAAGAAAAATGAACTCATGTGCTAAGTAAGAACCCTAAGATTTTAGCTCACAGTCTCACCAAGGTGCCTAGGGTGAAGACATTTCAAGTGTCTTCACAAACACTGCTAATTTATACCATGGATTACAATGAGAATTACAGAATGTAAGACAAAAAAGGTCTTCCGTAGCTACAGGCATAGTTATAGACTATAATTTTAATACAAGGGTTGGCAAACTTTTTCTGTAAAGGGCTAGACAATGAATATGTTCAGCTTTGCAGGCCATACGGTCTCTGTCACCACTACTCAACTCTGACTTTGTAGGATGAAAGCAGCCCTAGACAATATGTAAATGATCGGGCCTGGCCGTGTTCCAATAAAATTGTATTGACAGCAGCTCAAATTTGACCCATAGGCTATCATTTGCTAACCCCTGCCTTAGTGTGTAATTTCAGTCCTCATTGTTATTTGTTGGGGTTTTTTTCTTCTCAGTATGTTTTATTAAGATCTAATTTACATTGAATAAAATTTAGCAGTTGTTAAGTGTACTTGTTGATGAGTTTTTGACAAGTATAGTCACCTATGTAATCACTATCCTAATCAAGATATAGAACATTTCTGTTCCCCCAGAAAGTGCCTTCATGCCTCTTTCCAGTCAGTCCCCACCTCCATCCCCAAGGTTCACCATTCCACTGATTTCTATTCCCATGGATTAATTTTGCCCATTCTTGAACCTCATGTGAATAAAATTATACAGTGTCTTTATGTCTGACTAGAAGGCTTCTTTCATCCAATTGTTTGGTGAGGTTCATCCACGTTGTTGAGGGTATCAGTGGTTCTTTTTTATTGCTGAGCACTGTTCCATTGTATGAACACACATGTTAATTCGTTTCCTTGGACTGTCTTAAGAAATTGCCACAAATTTCATAGCTTAGAACAATAGAAATGTATTCTTTCAGCTCTGGAGGTCACAAGCCCCAAATCGAGGTGTTGGTAGGGCCATGCTCCATCTGAAAATCCTGGGGGATAATCCTTCCTTGCTTCTTCCTGCTCTGGTGGCTTCTGGTGTTCCTTGGCTTGTGGCTGCATCTTATCTCTGCCTCTGTCTTCTCATGGCCTTTTCCTCTGTGTTTCCATGCCTTTCTTCTTTTCTGTCTCTTTATGGACTGTGTCACTGGATTTAGTGTCCACCCTAATTGAGGATAATCTCATCTTAAGATCCTTAATTGTATCTGCACAGATCCTTTTTTTCCAAATAAGGTCACGTTATAGGTTCCAAGTGGACATATTTTTCTGGGAGTCACTATTCAACCCACCACAGTATATCACACTTTTATTTATCCAGTGAACTAATAATAGACATTTGAATTCTTTTTCTTTCTTTCTTTCTTTTCTTTTTTTTTTAATTTTTTTTTCAACTTTTATTTATTTTTGGGACAGAGAGAGACAGAGCATGAATGGGGGAGGGGCAGAGAGAGACGGAGACACAGAATCGGAAACAGGCTCCAGGCTCTGAGCCATCAGCCCAGAGCCTGATGCGGGGCTCTAACTCACGGACCGCGAGATCGTGACCTGGCTGAAGTCGGACGCTTAACCGACTGCGCCACCCAGACGCCCCACTTTCTTTCTTTCTTTTCTGTTGTTGTTGTTGTTGTTGTTGTTGTTGTTGTTGTTGTTGTTATGGGGTTTTGTGGCTATTATGAATAAAGCTGCTATGAATATTCTTATATAAGGCTTTTTGTTTTCAGCTTCACTGATTTTGAATTCCAGTTCTAATTATCTTACCATAAGATGTGATTGATTTTCTTTTTAATGGTAATTACCCATAATAACATTAGTTCTGTCAGGAATTTCTGTAAGAATTGGACAACCTATATATATTTGACTTTGAAATGTTGTATAAATCAAAGCATAATACCGCCAAGAAACAAGACATGGAATTCTAATAAGTAACTTCATTTTTGTTTCTCAAAACACTATCAAGAAACAAGCAAGTTTCATATCAGGAAACATTGACTTGAACTCTTAAAATAGCCCCAATATGTGATTATAGTAAAAAACAAAAACAAAGATAGCTTGACTCCATTCTGTCAGTTCTTTTGTTTTGTCATGATGCTTTGCATAGGTGCTTACAGCTGTCACCTAAGCTAAACTTGATACATTTATCTCATTATGGGCATGGTTAATATGCACCATTCCACTGGTATGGGATTTAAATGCAGCTCCTTAATAAACAAACGAATAAAGCCATTCATCTGGGCTGCTCTCCCACCCTTAGATTCTAATAGGCCCAACCTTAGTAGAACTACTGGGACGTGGTTGAGAGGCTTTCTGCCTGTGTGGCTGGTTGCCACTCTACAGCAAAAGCTTCTTGGAGAAGAGGGACTCTCTCTCATTCATCTGTGTATCATCCAACTCCAGGCCCAGCTCAATGCTTTCTTAACCTTATAAGTGTTTCCTGAGTAGATAGTGCCTGTGAATAAAAAATAGAAGGAAGATGCTGATAGCTCTACTCTTCATAGTAAAATAATTCCACTAATGCAGAGCAGTTCCTGTTAATGAAACTTCTTGGAAATAGTTTTAGTAAATGATTCCTTTTCTTTTTTAATCTATTGGAAAGTCTCTAGGATTATTATTAATTACACTGGTAGTTTTTTATTGAATATTTGCTCCATTTATTCAGCAATTCTAGGAACTGGTGATTGGTCACACTATTCATTTATAAAAGGAATTTAAAACACTACTCAGGCTCTGACGACACTTGGCGAGGGTGGCAGGGAAAAGCATAGAGTTTTGATTTTACTTTTTAAAAAGACATTTTAAAAAACAATCCTATAAAATGGCTTGAAGTTTCTGTAATAGGAACATAATTGTGTAATGTGTTCTTTTATTTCCACCTCAGTCTTTTGCAATGTCTGTAAATCAAAAATCTTACTTAACTGTTTTTGAAAAGTGCAGATACAGCCTCATTATTTTGGAATATAAGATTTGGAAACATTTGGGGGGATAAATTTGAAATTTTCACTAATACTAATTTTCCATTTTTTATTGTGCCCTGTCTCTTTAATTTTAGTTTCAATAGGCCTATCTCTGCAATCATAGTTGACAAACTACTCTGTTGAAATCATAACTTCTTCATTTTTTGACACAGTTATCCCCATGATAAGGTTTAACATCCTGAGAGACAGTGAAGACTATGACAACACAGTAAATGCTAGATAGTGTGACTTATGGTACACACTTTTAAAAGAAACACAAGTGCTACTTTCAAAATGACAATTTCAAAATCAATTAGGCATTTTATTTTTTCTTCTTTTTTTTTAAATTTTTTTTTAATGTTTATTTTTGAGACAGAGAGAGACAGAGCATGAACAGGGGAGGGTCAGAGAGAGGGAGACACAGAATCCGAAACAGGCTCCAGGCTCTGAGCTGTCAGCACAGAGCCCGACGCGGGGCTCGAACTCACGGACCTGATCGTGACCTGAGCCGAAGTCGGCCGCTCAACCGACTGAGCCACCCAGGCGCCCCAATTAGGCATTTTAAAGCTATTTCATATGTAGCATTATTTGCCAGATTATATTATTATCCAGACTTTTTTAACCTCCTTTATTAGGCTGGGAGTATTTTCAGTATAAATAACAGAATAACAGATTAATCTTTTTTTTTCATTTGGTGACTCTGTGTATTTTTTTTTTCAACGTTTATTTATTTTTGGGACAGAGAGAGACAGAGCATGAACGGGGGAGGGGCAGAGAGAGAGGGAGACACAGTATCGGAAACAGGCTCCAGGCTCTGAGCCATCAGCCCAGAGCCCGACGCGGGGCTCGAACTCACGGACCGCGAGATCGTGACCTGGCTGAAGTCGGATGCTTAACCGACTGCGCCACCCAGGCGCCCCTGTGTATTTTTTTTAAATTGAGGTAAAACTTACAATGAAATATACAGATCTTAAGGGTGCAGCTCATTGAGTTTTGACCAGTGGATCCATGCATCTTTTTTTTTTTTAATATAATTTATTGTCACATTGGCTAACATACAGGGTATAAACTGTGCTCTTGGTTTTTGGGGTAGATTGATTCCCTTGGTTCATCACTTACATACAACACCCAGTGCTCATCCCAACAAGTGCCCTCCTCAATGCCCATCACCCATTTTTCCCTCTCCCCCACCCCTCCCCCCGCATCCATCCTCAGTTTGTTCTCTGTATTTAAGAGTCTCTGTTTGTAACTGGTTTTTTCTCTGTTTGTAACTGGTTTTTTCCCCTTCCCTTCCCCCATGGACTTCTGTTAAGTTTCTCAAGATCCACATATGAGTGAAAACATATGATATCTGTCCTTCTCTGGCTGACTTATTTCACTCAGCATAATACCTTCCAGTTCCATCCACATTTCTGCAAACGGCATGATTTCATTCTTTCTCATTGCCAAGTAGTATTCCATTGTATATATAAACCACATCTTCTTTATCCATTCATCAGTTGATGGACATGATACGGGAGCCTTTCCATAATTTGGCTATTGTTGAGAACACTGCTATAAACATTGGGGTACATGTGCCCCTATGAGTCAGCACTCCTGTATCCTTTGGATAAATTCCTAGCAGTGATATTACCGGGTTGTAGGGTAGTTCTATTTTTAATTTTTTGAGGAACCTCCACACTGTTTTCCAGAGTGGCTGCACCAGTTTGCATTCCCACCAACAGTGCAAGAGGGTTCCTGTTTCTCCACATCCTCGCCAACATCTGTAATTTCCTGAGTTGTTCATTTTAACCACTCTGACCGGTGTGAGGTGGTATCTCAGTGTGGTTTTGATTTGTATTTCCTGATGATGAGTGATGTTGTGCATCTTTTCATGTGTCTGTTGGCCATCTGGATGTCTTCTTTGGAAAAGTGTCTATTCATGTCTTCTGCCCATTTCTTCGATGGATTACTTATTTTCTGGCTGTTGAGATTCTAAGTTCTTTATAGATTTTGGATACTAACCCTTTATCCAATATGTCATTTGCAAATATCTTTTCCCATTCTGTCAGTTGCCTTTTAGTTTTGTTAATTGTTTCCTTTGCAGTGCAGAAGCTTTTTATCTACTACAAAGCTGTAATCATCAAGACAGTATGGTATTGGCACAGAAACAGACACATAAACCAGTGGAATAGAGTAGAGAACCCAGAATTGGACCCATAAATGCATGGCCAACTAATCTTTGACAAAGCAGGAAAGAGTATCCAATGGAAAGAAGACAGTCTCTTTAGCAAATGGTGTTGGGAAAACTGGACAGGAACATGCAGAAGAATGAAACTAGACCACTTTCTTACACCATACACAAAAATGAACTCAAAATGGATGAAAGATCTAAATGTGAGATAGGAAATCATCAAAACCCTAGAGGAGAAAGCAGGCAACAACCTCTTTGACCTCAGCCGCAGCAATTTCTTGCTCAACACATCTCCAAAGGCAAGGGAATTAAAAGCAAAAATGAACTATTGGGACCTCTTCAAGACAGACTAATAGATATTAAGCAAGAGGGATTTATTTATCTAACATAAGAAGAGATCCAGAGTTAGATGCTTGCTGACATTGGTTTAGCAGCTTAATATAAGGGTTTAGATTGGTATCTTTGTGATTCCCTCTGCTTTGTCTCTTGTAGTCACAAGATGGATGCAAGAGCTCCAAGCATCATAACCATTTTCAAAGGAAGAATACAAGGGACAATACTGAACAGAGCTTTCTACTCAACTCTTTTTTATAGGTAAGATGTATTTTTCTCAAATCATCTATTCACTAGTTTTCCCCTTGCATTTTAATGACTAGTGGTATCATAGGACTATCCCTAGCTGTAAAGGATGCTGGGAGGATGAGTGTCTACTTCCACCTCCATAATTAGAGGGAGGCAAGGGAGATGTGATTGAGAATAACTTTAGGGTAACCAATGACATCTTGTATAAACTGTGTGTGCAGTAACCATTTGCTGATGAATTAACAAGTGATCACAATATTCAACAGAGCTAGAGTTCAGGTATACACCTACCCTTTTATTATTTTTTCTATTAAATTTACATTTTATTTTCCTCATTTGTTCAGAACATTAGAAGAGGTTTTTAAGTGTACTAATTACCAGGAAACATTTGTTAAATATGTGGAATACACCAGTATTTGCTTTGCTCTATGATGGAAAGATAATTAGGAATGACTAATTCTAAGCATTCATCCATTTACTCAAGAAATATTTATTGAGTGCCTAGTATGTGCCAGACACTATTCTGGAGTTATGAGATATATCTAAAAAAAGGGGGGGGCACACCCTTGATAAAACCTACATTCTAACAAAGCATATTGACATTTTAATTGGATTTTGAGAGGTGAGTTGGATTTTCATAAATAAACATAATTGGGAAATGCATTTCATTCAAAAAGAACAACATGAACAAAGATGTGGAAATGTTAAAATGCCTGTCCTGTTTGGGGAGGACATGTATATTGTAGAATATACATGGTGAGGACTGAAAAGGCAGGTTATTGTCAAGTTTTGAAGAGTTATATCCAGGAAAATGTGAGTTTTTGCCAGATAAAAACTAATATCTCTCAAAGTTAGTACCAAAACTACTAGATATTGTCACTTGGAGGTTCTATAGACACCTTGAATTTATCATGTCCCAAATGGACTCATTACATTTCTCTTGAAATGTACTCCTAATTTCCTAAATTTGTTTTGGCTGTCACCATCTGGGCTGTCGCTCTTATGTTCTACCTGTAGTAGTCTCCTTTAATTCATTATTTTGGCAGCTCTAGAAAGTGATATCCCTAAAACTTTTCTAACCCAGAGGTCAGATGAAGGCCATAGACTGTACAATATCTTAAATTTGGTGAAGGGGGAGACAGGGTAAGGGGATTGTTACATTTGTATTAGTTTTCTATTGTTGTGTAAGAAATCACCACAAATTTTAGGGGACTTAAGACACACATTTATTATTTCACAGTCAGAAGCCTGGCACAGGTTAGCTGGGTCCTCTGCTTAGGGTCTCACAAGAATACAAAGTGTTGATGGGACTATATTCTCATCTGGAGGCTTGACTGGGAAAGAGTCTGCTTCGAAGCTCACTCAGGTTGTTGGCAGAATTCATTTGTTTGTAGTCGTTCGACTCAGAACTCCACTTCTTTAAGCTATTGGCACTGGAGGCTGCACTCAGCTTCTAGAGACATAGTCCCTCACCAGGTGGACTTTCCCAACATGTCTGCTGACTTTATTAAACCAGCAGAGTCAGCTAGCAAGATAGAGCAATGTGATCATGGGAGTGACAGTCCATCACCTTTGTTATATTCCATTTATTATAAGCAAGTTACAGGTTCTACCCACACTGAAAGGGATGTGAACACCAGAGATGCAAACACCAAGAAGCAAAGATCATGGGGAGCCACCTTAGAGTCATCTGTCAACACACTTTCATAGTCTTCTCTATCCTCAGGATCTGCTCAGTGAGTACTATTTAAAGGAATGATTTTGGAAGTGAAGTTTAGTTACTATCAAAACAAACAAACAAAAAGCCAACCACTCAAAGTATTTGTGAGTTAGTACTTTGTGGAACACAAAGGACCACTGCCTTTGGATATTTTTCTGGCTTCTCTTGCTTCTGTTCCATTTCCCTAAGGCTGTTTTAAGGAATTCCTTCTCCCTCTAGAAGTTCAGCTTCTCTAGCTTTCCACTCATTAATGTGTACAACCAAATCTCTTCAGGGGCTCAGCAGAACAAATTTAATCCATGCTCTTTGGAAGCCACGAGGGATTAAAATAGAAAAACTTTTTTGTTGTTGCTTCCTGTTACATCCAGATCTGATCCTGTTCTTCCTTTGCTTAAAAAGTCCTTTAATGTTTTTCTCTTGTGGCACAATAGGCATAAGAAATATGGAATACTTTGGAATATCCAAGTATGACAAGTCAGACCCTCCCTGATCTGGCTCTTGCGTGGTTTCTGGCCATTCCCCACTTTGCACTCTGGGGCCAATATTTTAGGGAACTATTTTGCAGGTTCATTCATGATTCAGGAACTTGATTCACACTGTTCTTTCTCCTTGCAATGTCAGCCTATTTGTTCCCCTTCTGTCCAATTCCTTCCCCTAAATATCTATTCCATTGTTATTTCCTCTTTGAAGTTTTTTCTAACTCTCTTTCTTTTGTACTCCTAGTACCTGGTACGAACTGATATTTTAATGTTTAACACTCCCATAATTTTTTTTACATGCCTGTATTTAGTTTTTAACAAAACTGTTAACTTCTTGAAGAGTTTGTTTTATGGAAAGAGAAATACAGATCAACACAGGAGGGGAGAGATGATGGCTGGAGTACATGTTTGAAGGTAATTAACATATAAGATAGAATTTGAAATCATGAAAGTGAATCAGATTATCCAGAAGAGAATAGAAGAGGACAGATCAAGGCAGTGGAGAACCTCTAATTAGGATGCTTAATGAATTGTGAAGCTAATCTTATATTTTTAGTTTCTCCTGGTCTTTTGGTGCTATTTTATATATTGCTTTCGTTTTTAATTAGTTTTTCTCTTTACTAGATTGATTAGCCAAATATTGTAGAATGGTTTGAAGTCTCACCAAAGTCTAAATAAAGTATACTATAGATGAAAAATTTCAGTTAAAGAAAAAATATTTCAGGGTGCCTGGGTGGCTCGGTCAGTTGAGTGTCTGACTTTTGATTTCAGCTCAGATCATGATCTCACTGTTCATGAGTTTGAGCCTACATTGAGTTGCTTGGGATTCTCTCTCTCTCTTTCTCTCTCTTTCCCTGTCTCTCTGCCCTTCCCCTGCTCATATTCTCTCTCAAAATAAATAAATAAACTTAAATATATATATGTATATATATATATATATATATATATATATTTCTTATGAAGGAATTAAAGTTTTTAAAACCTGAGATAAAATATCCTATTTTTAATAATTTGAGCAACTCGAATGATTTCTCAGTATCCTGCCAGTTTCATTTCTGTAAATTCCTGTTCTAAATAGCATTTCTTTTTTTTTTTATTTTTTAAATATTTATTTATTTTTGAAAGAGAGAAAGACAGAGTGTGAGTGGGGGAGGAGCTGAGAGGGAGACGTAGAATCCAAAGCAGGCTCCAGGCTCTGAGCTGTCAGCACCGAGCCTGACACAGAGCTGGAACTCATGAGCCGTGAGATCATGACCTGAGCCGAAGTCAGACGCTCAACCAACTAAGCCACCCAGGTGCCCCTAAATAGCATTTCTGTTAAAGACCATAACATGTAAGTTCACAGCCTTGTGACATCAGGTATTAAGGTTGAGAGATAAAAGCCCAATTTCTTCAGATTTTATATAATAACCCTTTTTAATAATTTGACAAATACATTGAACACCTATTATATGAATCTGTTATTTGCTGTCTTTGTTGGCTTGATTCCTTTTGACAGATGCTTTCTATATATTTGTGAACTTCATTGATCCAGTGTAATATCATTTTCTGAGGTTTCAGTTTTTATTTTAAAAGTCCTATCATTTAGGGGCACCTGGGTGGCTCAGTCAGTTGAGTGTCCGACTTTGGCTCAGGTCATGATCTCACAGTTCGTGAGTTTGAGCTCCGCATCGGGATCTGTGCTGACAGCTCAGAGCCTGGAGCCTGCTTCGGATTCTGTGTCTCCCTCTCTCTGCCCCATACCCACTCATGCTCTGTCTCTCTCTATCTTAAAAATAAATAAATAAAAACTAAAAGTCCTATCATTTAGAATTAAAATTGCAAGCAAAACTCATCCTAGTTTTAATCTTAAAGTTCTTTCATATAAAGTGGTTCTATTGCCAGTATTTCATACTTCAAAATAGGTTTGCTGTTAAAATTATTCATAATATAACATGTAAGATAAATTGTTATGATAAAACTTTGAGGGGAGGGGCGCCTGGGTGGCGCAGTCGGTTGAGCGTCCGACTTCAGCCAGGTCACGATCTTGCGGTCCGTGAGTTCGAGCCCCGCATCAGGCTCTGGGCTGATGGCTCGGAGCCTGGAGCCTGTTTCCGATTCTGTGTCTCCCTCTCTCTCTGCCCCTCCCCCGTTCATGCTCTGTCTCTCTCTGTCCCAAAAATAAATAAACTTTAAAAAAAAAAAAAAAACTTTGAGGGGAAAAATCCCTGTGGTGGTTTAAAATTTATTAATTTTTTTTGCTAATATATTTGGGAGAGGTTAGAAAAACTCTTTTAAACATTATTAAGAGTAGACTAGGGGTGGCTGGGTGGCTCAGTTGATTAAGTGTCCGACTCTTGATCTCAGCTCGGGTCTTGACCTCAGGGTTTAAGCCCTGCACTGGGCTCCACACTGGGCATGAAGCCTACTTAAAAAAAAAAAAAGAGTAGACTAGAGTTCTGTATTAATAATGTACAGTACACTCTTATTAGACTATTCCCAAATCATTTTGAAATGAAATGGAGAATTTTATTCACCAGACTTTCTATGGCTCTGCCCCTCATAATCACATAAAGGAAGTGATGTGCTTTCCCCCTACTCTTATTTCAGAAGGATTTTCCCCAGATTGACACTCTGGATTCGTACCCCACCTGATTAGTGGCTGATAGTCATGAATCCACAGATTATAACTGAGTGGGTTTTTGGGGTGGGGTAGAGTATGTCAGGGAATATTAGCAAGTTCATTTGGCTTTCAGCCTTAACCCTCATACCCCAAACAGCCCTCTCAGTAATAAAGATGGTATTTTGATCTTTAACTGCTTTACTCCAAGTAAGGATTGGAATCACTAAAATGCTTTCCAGTTCTGAAATTCAGTGATCCTAAATGGGATTATGTGGGTGTACTCACTGAATATATCGGTTCCCAGCAGAAAGCAATTTTGTCGAAAGTACATTTAATTGTTGATTGGAATTGTTGGTCCTGACACTTTCCTTTCTATAAGAGAGAATAAAAGTGCATAAATTTGATATGACATGGTTAGCTTTCCTTTTGCTCCTATTTCCATCCAGAGACACTCTGGGTTGGACTCTACATGTGCTCTTGTCATATATGACAAGGCAGTAAAATGGGTTAGAGGATGAGACCTGTTCCACCATGACTCTGAAGAATTCTGCTGAGTCATTTTAACTGCTTACCAACATCGTTTTTGCAAAGGCGGGGTCTGGCTACCTTGTGGTTAGAAGGATAAGGGCACATACATGGAGTTGGGGCAAGAGGATCTGACTTGTTCTCCAGAACATTTCTATGCCATCAAAAGCCTGGAATAGGAACTGAGTAGGATGCTTCTCCTTAATGTGCTTAGAAAAATATGGTACCAGCCTTGCACTGGGTATGAAAGGGAGAATTGAGCCAGATAAAATTTTATAGTTAGTCACAATCAAATACCAAGTACAGTATCATCTAGGATAAACCTGTTTTTGAATGAAAACTCCCCTCACAGGCAGCTATTTCAATTCAATGCTGATTTTTCTCACTCTGTCACATGTAATTTTCTGGTGATAAGAGATGTGAGGATAGATGATTGAAAGAACAATGTGAAATCAAATATAAAAGCATGGCATTTAATTGTTAGTGTTGTTAAAGTACACATCTAAAACTAATCACTGAAATGATGTGTATTTGCATGCAATAATTTAAAGTCCCAAAGGATGTCTGAAAATGCCTTACCTGTACTTGACACTGAATGTAGTATGTGGTGAATGAAGTCAAGGGAAAGGTCAAACCTGAGCTGTAACCTCCTCACTAATATTAAAAGGTGAGCTAATAGAAAGTAACTTTTTTTTCTTATTGTCTGCTAAGACTGAATGTTTCCGCCCCACCAAAATTCAGATGTTGAAACCTAATCCCCAGTGTGATGGTATTTCTTTGAGGGATGATTATGTTATGAAGGTGGAGCTCTCATAAATGAGATTAGTACCCTTGTAAAAGAGACATCAGCGGGGCACCTGGGTGGCGCAGTCGGTTAAGCGTCCGACTTCAGCCAGGTCACGATCTCGCGGTCCGTGAGTTCGAGCCCCGCGTCGGGCTCTGGGCTGATGGCTCGGAGCCTGGAGCCTGTTTCCGATTCTGTGTCTCCCTCTCTCTCTGCCCCTCCCCCATTCATGCTCTGTCTCTCTCTGTCCCAAAAATAAATAAACGTTGAAAAAAAAATTAAAAAAAAAAAGAGACATCAGAGAGCTTCCTCACTACTTGCATCATGCGTAGACACAGGGAAAAAAGATGGCTGTCTATGAACCAAGAAGCAGAATCTCACCAGACACTGGATCTGCTAGTGCCTTGATCAGGAACTTCTCAGACTCCAAAACTGTGAGAAATAAATTTCTCTTGTTTATAAGCTCAATCTATGGTATTTTATTATGATAGCCATAATGGATTAAGATACTATCTTTTTTATAAACATAATGAAACATAATAAAATACTGTATGTTTGAATAGTAATTTCCATATTAAGAGCTTTTAAAAAGTACCCAGAAAAATAATTTTAAATAACCAGAAAAATAAAGAGGTAGGGGCTATAGCAGATGGTAAGTATTGGCAAGTTATATAACTCACTATTCAGAGTTACTTAAGCAAAGAGCCAAATTTTTCAACTTTTGGTATGTTAGTTTTATATTACTCAACAATGTAGTATGAAAAGATGATACTTTTCTGGTTTACACTATACCAATTCTGCCAAAAAGAAATATCATTCTATTTTTAGCATATATTCCATATGTTTATTGCTTGCGATAAATGTGCAGATTTATTGCAGGCAATAAATCTGATGACCAAATTTATTATTTTTTTCAGTTTTAAATCAGAAACTCTTTTTCCTTATGTGTTTGAAATTGATAGGCCACATTCACAGCATTGTCTCCTGTCTGGGTTGGTGTCTCTGCCAAGGAATAAATGTCAGAGTGAAAATGTCAGAATCTCATGAGACATAGTTCCATTTAGTAGCTTAATGATAAATTTTTATTGGTGATTAATGATAAACATCACCAGTTTGAAAAACAAATGCTGCTTGGCAGGCACAGCCTCTTCTGACCCCTTTTTTGAAGTGTCTATGTTGCTCCATATATAGATTTCAAGGCGTGGGCCTTTGAAATGTCAGGGTCTCTGGAAATGTTATAAAAGATCTAACTACAAAAAGAGAACCTTGAGCTTTTTGTGTTATGACCATGTGAAAAGGGTTCACTTCCTGGACAGGTGCAAGCATGAAACCTAGTGTTTCAGTGGTTAGTTTGGGTAGAATGCTCTGTGCTTAAAGTAAGTCACTGAATCTCAGCGAGCCCCAGCTATCTCATTTGTAACTTGATCATATTTGAGGTTACTTCCAAATCTAAGGGTCTGGTGTTTCTAAGATACTACCAAACCTCTATGGTTGACCTGCCTTTATATTCAGTTTCTGTTCTTGAAGTCAACAACAATATTGTTGAGCTATTGTTGCGATATTGTTGAGCTTTCCTAATTAATTTACTCATAGGCTAGATTTCCTGGCCATTTCAGTTCACTTTTACCAAAGTTGCTCTGCAGAAATGAAATTGATTTACATAAATAAGAAAAAAATTCCAGAAAAAGAAAATTGTTATTTACGTTGGCAGCCTCTAAAGTATGGAAGATTCTTAGTATGGATGTTAATTAAGCAAAGGTAAGAAACACACATTTGCTCACTTCTAAAACATTTCACATCATAGATGGATGTGGGAACACTGATGACCTACCAGAATTCAAAATAAATCATTCTAAGGTTGATGTCATTTCAACTGAGAAATGTAACATTCTAGGGATGTTAAATGTAGTATTATTACCTTACTTAGAAGACAGATGCCTTAGATTTCAGTTCAATAACTAATAATGAAAGATGCAATCTAATCACAAGCCAAAATAAAGATATTTGTTCTTGCTTAATTTCCCTAACAAGAGATTTCTTCTGGAAAAAAGGAAATATTTGGTCATTAAAGTGGCATCTTTAACATTTATCTCTCTTTTTTATAAAGAAGCTTAATTTTATATGAATGGCTCAAAAACGGTGTACTCACCTAACATCAAATATGTTACTTTTAATTCTATTTCTTTAAAAAAATTCAGTTTTTTGTAAGAATTATCCTATGGCTCCCTGAAAAATATCCTATGGCTCCCTGAAAATTATAACATTGAGACAAACTTAGAAGAATTCAAGATAAATAGCTTTCAAATAAAATTTAAAACCTTAATGTGCTATGACCACTTATTTCTTGGGTAACAGTTGCACATTTTTTTTGTTTTTTCTAGAAAAGCTTATGAAATCGGTTGGACTATAAGAATTTTATAGCTCACCATGGTTTGGCCCAAGGCATGTTGGCAGGGAGAGGGGACTGGCTGTTAAGTCTCAGTAGAAAGAGGAGTCTGGTGTTTCCTTGGCAAAGTAAATGTAAATCTAATTTCTGACTCTGAGCAGGGGAGAGAAATAGAATAGTGACCAGTAATAGCTCTATGAAATTTGCTCCTTTCCTTTAAAACCCAGTACAAAAGTTATCACTTTCTTTTTTTTTTAATTTTTTCTTAATGTTTTATTTATTTTTGAGACAGTGAAAGACAGAGCATGAACAGGGGAGGGTCAGAGAGAGGGAGACACAGAATCTGAAACAGGCTCCAGGCTCTGAGCTGTCAGCACAGAGCCCGACGTGGGGCTCGAACTCACGGACTGCAAGATCATGACCCGAGCTGAAGTCGGCCGCCCAACCGACTGAGCCACCAGGCACCCCAAAGTTATCACTTTCTACAGAGAAAGCCTTCCAAGGCTATCCCTTCCTAATGCTAGCTTTCTTTCATCACTTATATTTTCTTTCCCTACACCTTACTTTGTAGGCATAATTATATCTTTTTTGTTATCTAAGTATTCTGTTAGACTGTCTAAGTGAAGATAAAGGCCATATTTTTCATATTATTTTAAGGTTTTTTAAAAGTAATCTCTAGATCCAACAAGGGGTTCAAACTCATGACCCCAAGATCAAGTGTTGCAAGGCTCTTCTGACTGACTCAGCCAGGTGCCCCTTCATATTTTAACCACCCTTCTTCCTTTATAATCTCCACATCCTGGGAACTTTACTGATAGTCTTGAGCAACTCTTAAAATTTGTTCATTATAAATCTTTTAAATAAAACTTCACCAGTTAAGATTAATTATAGAAGCCAATCTGAATTGTCAAATATTTTAAGATTAATGCAACTTCAGTCCTCTCATAAGCATAACATTTACTTATCATGAACATTTATAACAGAAATCTGCTTTAGTGTACACATAGAATGACCTACAATTGTTATATGACTTACTGAATTATAGTTTCTTCTAAAGTATTTGAGAATAACTTACCTTAGTTTAAATGTAACTACACAGTCAGCTATTTTATTGAGCTCTTTGAGAACAGGGAGTAAGTACATATATATATACACACACACACATATATATATATATATATGTATACATATAAGTACATATATATATGTATACATATATACTTTTTTTAAGTTTTTATTTAAATTCTAGTTAGTTAACATACAGTGTAATATTAGTTTCAGTTGTACAATTTAGTGATTAAACACTTCCATACAAACACTCGGTGCTCATCATAAGTTCAAGAAAGTAAGTACTATATTCATCTCTGTGAATCTAGCATTTAACAAGTCTTGAGACAGAGTAGTTGCTAAATAAATGCTTTTCAAATAAAATGCATAAATTAATAAATTGCATTATAATGTTGGATAGGCTATTTTCTTTTATTATTATTATTTATTTTTTTGCTTAATCTGTTAAGAAAGAAAAATATCTTCCTAGTTCCTAGAAGAAATGGCACAGACACTGACTGTATTAGTTTGCTAGGGCTGCTGTAACAAAGTACTATAAACTGAATGGCTTAAATAGCAGATGTGTATTGTCTCACGGTTCTGGAGGCTAAAAGTCTGGGGACCAAAGTATTGACAGAACTGCTTCCTTCTGAAGGCTGTGAGGGAATAATATGCTCCAGTCCTCTCTCTTTGGCTTCTAGATGTCTATCTTCTTCGTGTCTCTTCACATTAATTACCTCCTGTGCATATCCGCATCCAAATTTCCTCTTCTTATAAGTACACCTGTCATATTGGAGTAGGATTCACCCTAATGACTTCATTTTAACTTGATGACCTCTGTAAAGATCCTATCTCTAAATCAGGTCACATTCTAAGAAAGTAGGCGGTTAGAACTTCAACATATGAATTTAGGAAGGGGGACACAAATCAAAGACTAAAGTCTGAATTAATATTTGCATGGTACAGCTGAATAAATGTATTCATGCTCCAAAAAGTACACTTGAATATAGTGTCTAGGTTAGTGTCCGGGCTCTACCTTCAATGAACTGCCTCTAGGGAAGTTTGCATTATGAAATATTAATCAGTTGAAAATAGCACTCAAAGGGTGAAACAGAGATAGTGAGGATGCTTTGAACAGCAAGTAAAAGACATATTCAATTTAGATAGACTTAGGCAACAAAGATATTTATTATTACAAATAACAAGAAATTTTGAGGTAAGAGACAATGAAACTGTTTAATTCAGTGTCTGAACACCCTGTTTCTTTCCATTGTTTTCCTCTGCTAAGTATGTCAGTTTCATACTTAGTATAAAGCTCTCCTCTGGTTACCAGATGGCTGCAGCAGGTCCATGCATCATAACCTGACATGATAAGGTTCAGAGAGAAGGTATGATTTTCTTGTGTCTCTTTTAAAAAGTAGAGAAATCTTTGCCAGAAGTGTTCTAGCAAACTTCTCAATGTTGCATTTCTCAGCACACCTTTGTCTAAAAGAGTTACCAGCAGGGGAATAAGACAATCATGATTGGCCTAGACTAGTCTTAGGAATGGACATGAGACCAGTCTCTCCTGATGTACATGAACACATAGAAGTCTCTCCTGATGTACATGAACCTAAACAAAAGTAGGGCTCTTACAGTAAGAAGAGGAAACTGATGTGCCATAAACAACCAACAGTATTACATACAATAAGTCAAGTTTCATACCTCCCTCTTCCCACACATACAGTTTTAAAAATGTCCAAACCTACATGAGACACATTCATTATCTCCCCAATGGGAGACAACCCAGAGTCTCACTCAGTAACCATATCCAGCTCCAAGGCCAAGAGCTCTCTGCCAGGTCTACATGGCTCCTTGGGAACCAGGGATTCATTGCTTAAACATACATTTTCCATTCCAAACATTTTCAATATACAACAATGGAAAAAGAATTGGATAAGTACAATTAAAACTTTCATTTGAGAAGGAGAGAATGGGAAACAGCACTCAGTGGACATTGGTCTATAGCCTATATCATGTCCTGTTAGAAAGAAGAGAGAGTCCTGCCTTCCCTGGTAGTGATGAGTTCCTTAGTCAGACAATCTGGTAGCGTCGCTTCTTGTTTTCTAGGAGACTCCATTGTCCTCCATGGCCCTTAATTCTGTCCTTTGGGAACATCTTCCTTGTTCATTATCTTCTATGGCCACTTTTGAGACAGATAGTGGAGAGTTTAGCACTTATTATTGGTGTGAGTTTGGGAGACTGGGAATGCCTTAGGGATTGAACTATCACAGGATTGTTCATTGTTGTGGACTGGCCAGGCTTAGAATTTCTTTGTCAGCCAATTCTCTTAAAAACTTAGTGACTCCTTGTACCCCATATCAGATGAGCCCCACTTCTCTCTCTCTCTCTCTCTCTCTCTCTCTCTGCCCCTCACTCACTTGCACCCTCTCTCTCTCTCCAAAAACAAACAAACAAAACAAACAAAAAACCTTAGTGACTCCTGATTTCTTTTCTTTTGGCCAATTCCACAAACCAGTAAATATAGTTAGAGAGCTCGTCTAAACATAATCTTTGGGTCTGAGAAGAGTCTTCTAGCCACAGATATGTCTCTAAGATCTGCCCATTCCCCTGGTCCACATTTTGATGACCTCTGCCCCCAGTGAAATTGAAAACAATGTATTTAGGTAAAGAAGTCCCATCTGTTATCCTATATTTGACATAAAATTAGCTGCCTTTGTCCAATGTAGATTATTTAACAGAAGATCATTAGGAGGAACTTCGACAACTAAGATCATTACCTACTACAGCCTTCCTTCTCTGCTTGCAGCCTAAGCTTCGCTCTTTGTTAAGATCTTTAGTGAAAACCATAGTAAGTAGCCAACACATACTAATTCTACCCTAGAACAAGAGTGACAGTTTTCTCAGTCTAGAATGGTGGGATTCTCACCATTCTCACCACTTCCATTCATCCAGTTCCACAATTTGGGGTTTGTTATTTGTAGCATCCCACATTCTGGTAGCAAATTCTTTGTCAGTTCAGTTGTTTTCAAATTCAAACAACAGAATGCCCCAACTCATATTGTCTTAAACAATAAGAACATTTGTTAGTCACATAAAATGGAGGCTGAAAATAGTGTATTCCAGCAATTAGATAACATTTTCAAGGATTCATTTTTTCCCTCATTTTTCTGTTTTGTCTTTTTCAGCATATTGTCTGTGACCTCAGACTAGCTCTTATGGATGCACTAGGTTTGTACAACCTATCCTGCATCATAATGTCTAATGGAAGAAGCCAGGAACAGATACTGGGTAGACAACCAAAATGTTCACTATAAATGACTAGATAGAAGAGTGCTGATGGTTAAATCTAAGAAAGATAAGCCAGTTGGTGCATCTGATTAAAACAAAGGTGATAGGCAAAAGTGGTAGGAAATTGCATCACTTAGAATGCTTTCAGCTACAAGTACCAGAAACCCAACTCAAAGTCGTGGCTTAAACAGTAAGGAACTTTATTGGCTCACACAATTTGAGGTTCAGAGGTAGACTGAGCTTCGGGTTTGGTTGAAACTCATTTCAACAATTTTATCAAGGACCCAGGATAATATCAGATCTATCCTAAGGTGGTTTCCTTGTGGTCATGGGATGGTAGTAACAATTGGAGCTATGGGCTTCTTTGTTTAAAAATAAGAAATGCCTTTTTTTCCCCTAATGACTCTCACTTAAGAGTGAGAAAACATTTCCCAGAAGTCTCCAAGGAATCTTATTGGCATGTCTCATTGGCCTAGATACACAGTTATGTGCCTATTCCTAAACCAGCCTGTTTTTAAAGGAATACCATATGCTGACTGGTTTAAGCATTGGTTCCTACACTAATTAATTATAGGCAAGAGGGATCAGATTTTATTGATTGAGTCAGATTTATCAGGTCCTGCCTCAGTTGCCCAAGTCAGTTCCTTAAACCATATGACTGATGCACAATGTCAGGAGGTGGGATGTTGAAGAGATGACCTCAGTGTCTACTGCACAGTGGAAACCAACATTAAGGGATAAAAGATAAATGTTGAAATGCAAACATGAAACAGGACAATTCAGAGCCAGACTTTTACTGGAGTGTGCCTTTTTGGTATGATCTGGCCAGCATGGCCCCATGTGAAATAGAAGCTTCAACAACCAATATCTCACATTTTTTACTTAATATTCCTTTTATATGTATGATTCAGCAGATGCCCTTAATTATACTTCTGTTGCCTTAAGTTATTTTACAATCATTTCTCAAAAATTAAATTTCCTGCCAGCATCCTGAAAATGGAAATGTCACACATTCATATAACTATGAAAGTACTGAGTATTTTACAAATTTGAGAATTTTAAGAATTTAAAATTTTAAATTGTCAATAACATTTATAGAGTTTGGTGTAGATATAGCGCTACGCTAATCCTTGGAAAGCTAAGTATTTCACATTAAATAGAATCTCCATTTATAAAGTCATTTTCAGTCAGACCTATGACTATTAGGGTCCCAGGGTGTTAAAACCATAGATTTGGGAGCATGTATAGGGATCCTAGAATTTCATTTTAATCATCTTTGAAGATGTGTAATTTTGTTTTTAAAAAACTCAAGATGCTCACAGTAAAAGACATTTTACTTAAAAAATTTTTTATTGTACTGGGGCACCTGGATGGCTCAGTTGGTTAAGCAGTCGATTTGGCTCAGGTTGTGATCTCACAGTTTGTGAGTTCAAGCCTCGCATCAGGCTCTGCACATACAGTACAGAGCCTGCTTAGGATTCTCTCTCTCCCTCTCTCTCTGTCCCTCCCCCATTCTCTCTCTCAAAATAAATAAACTAAAAAAAAAGTTTTTAAATAAACAAATAAACAAACAAACAAATAAATAAATTTTTCTATTGTCCTAAGACCTTCAGAAATATTTTGGCATGACATTTATGTTACAAAATTAAGAAGAGAGGGACATCCTTCTTGAGTAGCACATAGGCTTTTCCAGTGGTGGTTCTACTTTTGTTTTCAGTGTTATTCAGATCTTTGGAGTGCTTTTTCTAAAATGTAAATCTGATCACCTTGCTCCTCTGCTTTAAACCCATCAGCAGCCACTCACAGCTCTTAGGTCTGATCCTAAACTCCTTAGCCAAGCCACAAAGACCATCAGGAGAGACCCCTACTCACCTTTTCATTTCCCTCACTGCATCGTCACCCTACTCCCCATTTGTATTCCAACCACACTGATGATCTATTTACAGTTTCCCAAATCCACCAAACTTTTTCAGGCTTCTGCCAGGGGCACCTTCCATCCCCTTTTCCTCTTAATCAACTCTTCTTTAGGATGCTCTTCCAGAATCATCTCTTCCATTTTAGATGTCTGTCCTACGAATATCATATCACCCTGAGCTGACATCTGTCATTGTACTATCCACAACAAATTGTGTTGAAGATTTCTATTTACTTATGCTTTGTCCCCACTAGAGGGACCTGTATCTGGTTTTTTTGCCACATTTTCGTTGCATAAATAATTGACTGTAAGGCAGATTTGCCATAAAAGATAAATCACAAAAAATAAGAGAGACATTTGTTAAAAAGAACATAATGAGACTTTTAAAATGAGTGACAAAATTATGGGGTGCCTGGGTGGCTCAGTGGGTTAAGTGTCTGGCTCTTGATTTCAGCTCAGCTCATGATTTCATGGTTTGAGAGATTAAGCCCTGCAATGGGTTCTGTGCTGACAGTGTGGAGCCTGCTTGGGATTCTCTCTTTCCCTCACTCTCCTAGTTCTCCACTTACTCACAAGCATGCACTCTCTCTCTCACAGAGTAAATAAATGAGCATTGAAAAAATAAAAGCGAGTAACAAAATTAACAACCTTATTGCAAAACACAAAATATTGAAGTATGTTCCAAATGTCTAGTGTAGATTCATGACAATACTGCAAAAGTAACTGAGTTTATTTTGTAGATTGTACCTAAGCAAAATCTTCAGATTCATAATATTATACCTTTTTTTGTTTTTCTTTCTTTCTTTTTTTTTTTTTGGAGGTGGGGGGCTTGTTGCTTTGTCTCTTTGCTTGCAACTGCACTTTTGTGTGTGTGTGTGTGTGTGTGTGTGTGTGTGTGTGTGTTTTGGCTCACATTTCTTCATTCATTAAGACAGGTGTCAGTTTCCAAATACTGGGATATTTGTAACTTTGTATTGCTTTATGAAAGCTTTCTACACTGTTTGTTTGTTCTTGATATATTGTCACCTGTCCATTGACAAAAGTTCCAAAGTTCTATAGGAAAAATGTGATTTCAAAACTTTGTCACTGTATAGACCATTATGAGAGCTAAGGTATATATAATATAAAATTGGGAGTACTGCCTCAATGGAGAAATTAAATCAGAGTGTCAACCAGTTGATGTAACCAACAAACAGTCAAACTGAACTGTCAACCAGTTACCTTTTTATCTTTTAAGGGAAAATTGCTTTTACAGCCCATTATTTATACAGCCAACATGTTTGTGGTGAAAATACTTGCAGCAAATATGTGTATGGTGGAGATGCTGATGGTGCAAATACCTGGAACCTAGAAGGCCATGTCGTCTTCTCCCTGGTACTTCCCTCCAGAGCTTAGTAAACTACTTGGCAACTAGTCACTTAATAAACATTTGTTGGATGAATTGATTTCATTTTTTTCTTATATTTCCTAGTAATCACAATAGCTATCATTTATTAAGCAGCTTTTACATGCACACATTATAGTAAATGGTTTACATTATTTATCTTATTTAAATTTCACATTTGTCACGTGGGTAGGAATCACTATCCTCATTTTTTTTTTAATTTTTTTTTCAACGTTTATTTATTTTGGGGACAGAGAGAGACAGAGCATGAACGGGGGAGGGGCAGAGAGAGAGGGAGACACAGAATCGGAAACAGGCTCCAGGCTCTGAGCCATCAGCCCAGAGCCTGACGCGGGGCTCAAACTCCCGGACCGCGAGATCGTGACCTGGCTGAAGTCGGACGCTCAACCAACTGCGCCACCCAGGCGCCCCTATCCTCATTTTTATAGATGAGGAAATAGACTTAGAGAAGCTCAGTGACTTACCTAAAATTAAATAACAAGCTGAGATCAACCCCATATCTGTCAGGTTCCAAATCTTTGTGTTTTTTTAATTCCACACAACACACCATGGAGATTCTCCCTAATACCTGAAGTGGGAAGGTGCCAGTTTCAGTGTTATTCCAGGCAAATGTTCAGGCAGTAAGTAATGCTCTAAGATAAGCAGGTACCATTTCCATGGTTTAGGGTTATCCTTATCTTCAGAGAAGAATCCCAGTCAGAAGCTGAAGGAAATAGGATTCAATACTTTAGGACTCAAATCAAGAGAGAGATCTGCTGCCCAGCCAAGAGGACTGGGGTCCAATATAAGGCTCCCTCCTATAAAGGAACTGCAATACTAAGGCAGGAATTGAGCCATGATATGTGGGAGTAAATGATGAATCCCAGTGACATTCAGGATTGGCACAGCCATCTCCCTGGTATCAGGCAATGAGTCAAGAGAAAAAACTGTGCCAAGCAGCTTCCTAGGTGAGGAATTCACATCAAGCAATTGCTAAATCAGTGTTCAGGAAGAGAAAGCTGCTTTCTTTGTCCTAACTGAATGCTTCCTGAATTAAAAAAAAAAAAGAAAAAAGAAAAGAAAAAAGAAAACGTCCTAATTACAGTCTGTATTGACACCTTCTTTTATCCTGTAGTGTGTGTACAGGAAAAGTAAAGAATGTATACTAAAAAAAACAAAACAAAACAAAACAAAAAAAACTCCCAAAAACTAATTATTTCTTATTTCCACTAAAAAAATATTTCTCCTTACTAAGAGGGCTTCTTTTTATTAAAAGTAGTCTAAAAGATTCATGTTATCTTCCTTTTGTTGTTAAGTTTTATGTATATGCTCTCTTTTGATGACTTATTTCAAAAGCTTTGTACATAGGTAGGGCCTTCATTTACATTATCATCAGTCAGGTCGTGCTGGATTCCAAGTCTTTGCACTCCTCTTCTTCCCTCAGCAAAGGCTTCTTGGTCTTAACCATGAGCTCAGCTTACCTTGCTGTCTAATCTAGACCTTGAGGACAGACATTTATGAGGCTGTCTCCTAATGCTGTGGGATTCAGCATCAAGTTATCTTTCTTGCTAGCCCAGCTCTGATTACTTGCCCAAGTTCTGATTACAAGTCTCTGTCTTACCCTCCAAGACCCACTTGTGCATCAGTTTGGTTAACTGAGTTTCTGGCTTGCTTCCCTGTGGCCTGTATCTGACTTTGTATTTTCAACAACCAGAATCCTGTTTTGTTATTATCAATTTCTACTGTCACTCCTCAGGGTCTGTCCCTGAACACCAGGCAGGTGACTGAAGTTCTGTTACTGCTGATGGGCCTCTCTGATGCTGACTTTCTGCCTTCTTGGGCATTCAAACTGCTTTCCTCTGGGTTCTCTATTTCCTCCCTTTTGGTACTCTGAGTGTCAAAATTCAGAACAACTTTCCCTCAGCACCTCAAGAGAGGACTGCCTACCCCCACCTCTCCCACCAAGCTGCACCTGCTCTGGTGGGGGGCTCTAATCCTAGGTGCTGGCACCTCAGAAGCAGCTCCATCAGGAAGAATTTAGCCTAACCATGTATCTAGATTTTGTTTTGTCTTTGGTTAATAGAGCTTCCTAGACTTCTGGCATTTGATGCAAATGAAGCACTCCAGAAATTTTGAGGTTAAACATTGTTTTAGAATGGGAATATTGTCAAGTAGGAACATGAATATCAATATCGGGTCACAGTATGCATTTTACTCAAGAAAGGTATTTTAACTTGAGACTGTGTGAAAGACTTCAGTCGTTTCCAAACATTGATATCTTGGGACCTGATGTAATTCCACTTACATATGGTTCACATTATTCCATTTAAAGGGAAGGAAGAGTAACCATTTTCTCCAAATGGGAAACATAATTCAAAGGAATAAATTTCCAAACACATGAAACTTAATTTGCATATTCTTTGGAGGTAGGAAGAATTTATTTTAATTAATTTCAACACCCTTCAAGAATGAAAGCACAAGGAAAAATATTGTTTCTTGACCATGAAACAATATGACAGGCTCCAGCCTAATTTGCTTTGCCTCTTACATTTTGGCTTCTCACTCAGCGGGTTCAGGATCTCTACTGTCAGGTGTGGTACCACCACAGTTCCCAAACTTGGTCAAGCTTGGAAGCTGGATTGCTAAACAACCTTAGCATTGGCTGGTCCATCCTTCACAAGCTATGTATCGTGTCACTACCTTCAGGGTGATAGCAATTCCTATATATTCTTCCAAAAAACATCTAATGTGGCAGTTCCGAGCCAGGCACTGGGTAGAAGCAGATCCATGTTTTATGTGACCTAAGCTTATATAATTTGAGGGCCCCCTTTAAGAAAAAGAATACTAAGTGTGCCTGGGTGGCTCAGCTGGTTAAGTGTTCAACTTCAGCTCAAGTCATGATTTCACGGTTCATAAGTTTGAGTCCCACGTCAGGCTCTGTAGTAACAGCTCAGAGCCTGGAGCCTGCTTTGGATTCTGTGTCTCGCTCTCTTTCTCTGCCCCTCTCCCTCTTGCACTCTCTCTCTCTCTTTCTCTCAAAAATTAATAAATGTTAAAAAAAAAGAAAAGAAAAAATACTAAATTACATATCAAAAACAGGTATGAAAATAGAGAAAAGAAATCATGACAAATTTAAGCTTCTAAAAGCTGATAAATACCACTAAGATTACAAAAATCTAGAAAAATAATATACTGTAGAATCTTTATTAATTTATTGCCTGACAAACCTCTGTAATACTTCTCTCCTGTTTTTTTCATTTGCATACTCTTTGGTAGTTTCTTCATACAATAATAATTTTGTAAATTTTTTTCTGTAGAAATGATGGAGAGTCCTCTAGCATGGTTAATCAAAAATAAAATTTTAAATTGTTAGCAATGTCACATAAATTTTTAGGATTGGGGGAACTTCTATCAAGATTCATTCATATGTAAGCAGTAAGATTTGAGGCATTTCAAATCTTCTTGTACAGAGGCTAATCTTAATATTCTGAATTGTCATTGATGTGCCCATTGTAGTGGTATCTTTGAGTTTTATGTTATCTTTATTGATTCAGTATTTTATATCAAATCAGCAGGCAATTTAAATTTTTATTGGTGTTCATGTGATAATACTTTGAGATGCATTAAACAATATGTAAAGTGTGCACTTACTGTTTGTAATACTGTAGTATTACAGTATTACAGTAAGTGTGCACTTACTGTTTGTAATACTGCTACAGGTTTGTTCCCCATGAACACAGGGATAATGAGAAATTCTGTTTCACCTGATTCTCATTAAAATGGGAAAAAGTGTATAGTGCATTTATAATTATACAAGTGACATTGTTAAGTGCATTCTATCTGGAAGAGAACTTCCATTAAATATTGATGAGAATTAAATCTTCCACTTGGAATTATGTACATCTAATGACTAGAAGAATTTTCCCCAGGCTAACTCTGGGTTCCATACATTTCAAACTTAGTTTCTCCTTCACTGCTCACATACTTCCGTGCTGGCTACTATAGCACATGTTCACATCATGTTTCAACCTCTGGCTACTTTGCATTAGGGCCTTGACACACTTGATGTCATGGTTGAGTTAGGGGTATTCCTGGGAGCCATTTCTACATTGAGCTGATCAGCAAAAACTTAACTACCACAAACCACATGAACATTCCCACTAAACCCAAATTAGGTGTATCTCCAACTCAACTTTCCCTTAGCCATCTCTATTTGCAGTTACTCCAATACTACACCATGACTGAAAGTGTGAGAAGCTCTAGTGGGAATATTCTCACTTTGATTGTGATTACGGTTAGAATATATTACTTTTGCAAATATTACAGTAGCATTTGACATGGGAACACATTGCTAGGTCCCTCCTAGGCTCATAAAAATGAAGGGTCCTAAAGCTTAAACTTCATTAGCTTCACAGGATTTACTTCTGTCAATAAAGAAGTAACTAAAACAGACCCAGTCTCTGCCCCAGGCCTGGCCCCCGTTCTGGGGGAATGAGATGCAAGAGATAATATAGACAAGGAATTAGGTTTCCATATTCTGTGATTTATTCTTGCATCCGTCCTAGTATTAGACACAGTATCTCCATGCCAATTGCTGGAATCCTGTATCATACACCCAGATTGGCATTCCCTTCCCACCACACCCCCTCTCCCCTACCTTTGCCCCATGCTGTTTTTTTTTTTAATTTTGTTGGTTGTTGTTGTTTTGTCTTTGTCTTTATTTCCCTATTTGTTGTGGTGGTTATTATATGAGAATCTATTTTTAAGTTCTGAGTGGTCAGAATTACAGGCACACTCCTTAGATGTGTGTGATACTGAAGTTTGCAGTGCCAGGAGCCAAAGGCAATATGATTGCACAGAAAGAAAGGAGATTGGAAAATGTGAAGGTAACCAAGGCAGATAGAACTTGTATGCATCTGTATGCATCTAGTCATCATTTTTGAAACCCATTTGCAGAATTGGTATAACAAAAAGTGATAACAAAGAGAAAGCAAGATTTATTTTTTCAACGTTTATTTATTTTTGGGACAGAGAGAGACAGAGCATGAACGGGGGAGGGGCAGAGAGAGAGGGAGACACAGAACCGGAAACAGGCTCCAGGCTCTGAGCCATCAGCCCAGAGCCCGACGCGGGGCTCGAACTCACAGACGGCGAGATCGTGACCTGGCTGAAGTCGGACGCTTAACCGACTGCGCCACCTAGGCGCCCCGCAAGATTTTTTTTTTAATCAGTTGCATAACTGAACAACTGAGCTATGGTAGTTTCTATTTTGTTTTGTTTGTAAAAATAGAAATGTCCTTTAAATAATATGATGATTATAAGGAATAATGGTACACGTGAATAAAATAAGACTGTATCTGTATTTAGCATTAGGAAGAAAGGAAGTCCTTAAGAGAGTTCTAAGAGAAGCCTTAGAGATGTACTCCAAGTTGTGGCTGCAAACAATTTTCACAGGCCTCCCACTACTGCTCAGTCTGCTAAGTATTGAACCATATGTTTCTCTCAAGTGTAAAAATATGAAGTTGGACAACTTACTAAGACGAATTCTCCTGTTTCCCATTACATCTGTTGATCAGACTCCTTACTGGAAAGTGCATTGGCTAATGTCCTGGAGTCATACCCGTCAATGACATAGCGCTCATTTTTGTTTTTTGTAATACTTGATTTTACTGGAACATCATGGTCTGGAAAATTATACCGCTTGTTTGCACTGTGTGTTGAAGGACTGTGTAATTATTCTGGTTATAAAATGTTGGCAGCATACATCTACAAACTGCTAGATATCATGAGTTCTATCTAAAGTTAAAAGAGAAAGAGATAATTTGATATTGGACCCTGATTTTACTAATCACATTGACTTAGTATCTTGGTTCCATAGGTTAGCAGTTACTTATATTTGGTATCATCTTAATTGATAGAGATTGGATTATGACCAGTCCTCAACTTTAGCTCCTACTTTTAGGTAATGCTGCTCTGATGTATGCTTGTTATAAATATTTCTTTTATAATAGTCTGTTCTGGGGTGTCTGGGTGGCTGAGTCGGTAAAGAATCTGAATTTGGCTCAGCTCATGATCTCACAGTTCATGGGTTTGAGCCACACATCCGGCTCTGTGCTGACAGCTCAGAGCCTGGAGCCTGCTTTGGATTCTGTGTCTCCCCCTCTCTCTCTGTGCCCCTACCCCACTTGCACTCTGTCTCTTTCTCAAGAATAAATACACATTAAAGAAATAAAATAAATAAAATAAAATAAAATAAAATAAAATAAAATAAAATAAAATAAAATAAAAATCTGTTCTGGGACAGCCAATGAAAATAAGTCACATAGGGGCGCCTGGGTGGCTTAGTCGGTTAAGCGTCCTACTTCAGCCAGGTCACGATCTCGCCGTCTGTGAGTTCGAGCCCCACGTTGGGCTCTGGGCTGATGGCTCAGAGCCTGGAGCCTGCTTCGGATTCTGTGTCTCCCTCTCTCTCTGCCCCTCCCCATTCATGCTCTGTCTCTCTATGTCTCAAGAATAAATAAACGTTAAAAAAAAAAAAAGAAAAGAAGTCACATATTTGATTCTTCAAAACTTCAGTGCCCTTAATTAATAGATGAGGTGTTATTTTTAAGTAAGTCAAAATTACTTTGGCCTAAGATCAAAACAAACTCTCTCCAATGAATGCCTATTTCATCTTTTTTCATCCAGTAGTTTTACCAATAGGTATAGGTAGAAGACCTCCTCAGTATGTTTTTGTATTCTATTTGCTTAAACACATTTTTCTTGTGGTGTAGGAATCCAGGTAAGCCTGGGCAAAATTACCTAGAAGGTAATGTTTGTCTTAGATGCCTGCTTTTTCTTTCCTGAAGTCACCTGTGCCCTTAGGGCCCCATCTCACGTACTCTATCCTAAATTTTTCCTTTGGGTTCCTAGCACCACATTCTGTAAGGTCATGGGTACCATAATTTCTTTCCCTAATTTAAACTTACCTGTTATGGGGCAACTGGATGGTTAAGTCAGTTGAGTGTCTAACTCTTGATTTTGACTCAGGTCATGATCCCAGGGTCATGGGATCGAGCCCTACATCCGGCTCCACACTCAGCGCTTAAGATTCTCTCTCTCTTCCTCTGCTCCTCTTCCCTGCTCATGTGCTCTCTGTCTCTTTCTCTCTCTCAAATTAAAAAAGAAAAAATAAATAAAAATAAACTTACTTGTGCTGTGTTTATTTTCCTTAGGATCCCAGGATACACTAGTTCATGAAATTTAAAAAAAAAAAAAAAAAGAAGAAGTCAAGGCAGATGTACTCATAGGAGAGCACTAAGATAATCTTGGATCAGGGATCTACTAGAAATGATACCACTTCCTCATCTATATTGTCTTGATTGTTCATTCTCTTGGTATATATTTACCAAGCACCTAGCATATGCCAGAAACTGTTCTAGGCACTTGAAATATATCAAGTACCAAAAGATAAAATTCCATGTGCTTCAGGTGCTCACATTTGTACAATTTTAGTATCTCTTGAGAGTATGAATCATTCTTTTTCATATTGTAAGTCATTACATCAGTGCATGCAATTTAAATTTCTTTTGAGACCTTTCCCTCTGATCATGCTTTATGTCATGTCTGTATTACTTGATGAAACACAATCTTGTGCCTTAGCTGTGGTTATTTAAGTAACCAGTCAGTGACTTGCTTCTCACCATATTAAAAACAAAGTGAGAGGCTGATAAGTTAAGATTCAGCATTTTCGTGGAGGTGAGGATGCAAGTCAGGATCTAATGAGGCTGTAATCAACATACACATTAGGCACCAGCAGTATCATAAGCAAATTCTAGGCATTAAAAATTCTCCAAGATTCCTGAAGGTTTGCATAAAAATGCAAATGATTATTTAGGTCTCTTCAAAACTTCATAGAGGTACCCTCCTTACGACATTCCATAATGGGACTGACTTTTTTTATTCAAATATTTACTTCTGCTTAATTGACTATTGCATAGAGAAACAAAATGAAATAGGGACATGAAAATTTAGACTAAGGAATTCGTGGTAAACACATACCCCTTTTTAAGAAGTTTTGGTGGGGGGTTGGCGCCTGGGTGGCTCAGTCCATTAAGCTTCCAACTCTTGATTTCAGCCCAGGTCATGATTTCACTGTGAGATGGAGGCCCAGGTTGGACTCTGTGCTGACAGCACAGAGCCTGCTTGGGATTCTCAGTCTCCCTCTCTCTCTGCCTCTCCCCCACATTGTGCTCGCACATGTGTGCACATATTTGCTCTCTTAAAATAAATAAATATGAAAAAAAATTAAAGTTTATCTGAAGCTAAGCGGTCAATGTAATTAATCTTGTTTTCAAAACATGAAGCTGTGGGGGCGCCTGGGTGGCGCAGTTGGTTAAGCGTCCGACTTCAGCCAGGTCACGATCTCGCGGTCCGTGAGTTCGAGCCCCGCGTCAGGCTCTGGGCTGATGGCTCAGAGCCTGGAGCCTGTTTTCCATTCTGTGTCTCCCTCTCTCTCTGCCCCTCCCCCGTTCATGCTCTGTCTCTCTCTGTCCCAAAAATAAATAAATGTTGAAAAAAAAAAAAATTTAAAAAAAAAAAAACATGAAGCTGTGCTACCAATGTGTACTCTGATTTTACTAATAAAAAATGTATATATGTTACCATGATTATTCTATCTTGATGTATTCTTTTTTTAAAAAATGTCTTGCTACAGAATCATATAAATCCTAGTGTTAAACAATTCAAGTTTCTCCAGATGGCCTAAATCAAAACTTGTAAGGTTCAAATTAGGGGACAGAAAATGAATCTAAGATTCTAGTGGTTCCTTTGCTTCATTTAAGTGGAAGAGTGTATGCATCCAGAAGATGCCTAATTTTAAGCCAAAAAAAAAAAAAAGGACAATGGAGGAATATGCTAAACCTTTTCTAAAACATAGCACTCTAGGAAAATAAATTATTTGCAGGAGAGTTGCATTAAGAACTTTATAAATATTAAAACAGAATAGTAAATGTATATAATGTAATATTTATGGATTTTTAATTTGTAAGCGCCAGTTTAGTATCCTTTCAAAATACTGACTAAAAAAAAAATGACATTCTGCCCGACTTCAATAATGAATGAGCTCAGCTCTGTACACCCAAGAGAGGGAGAATCAATGAGTGTGAACTCATGCTTAGTAGCCAGCTTAGGTGTGCACAAAAGAAGCAGAGGGGAAAAAGGGAGGAAGAAGGAAATAACTCCTCTAGTATGAGAAAGAACCTAGGAAGGAAAAAGGAGATATTTTTTTCCTCTGTACCTAAGGAACACATTTTCACCAGTGTTGACTGGGAGGAATAAGAATGTATTTAAACATTCTTTTCACAGATGGGAAAAAAATCAATTCAATGAAGTTGAAGAGCAAATCTGGTGGAAAATAGATTTTTAAGAAATATTTTTAAATGCTTGAAGGAGAGAATTTCATTTATTTAATAGTAATTACCACCTATGGAACCCTTATAACCTAATAAGCTCAGCCAGATTCTTTATCTACATTGTCTCATTTAATCTTTACAACTTTGAGAGGCAGCATAACTATGTTCATGGTTTATATGAAGAAAATGAAACTTTCAGAAATTAAGAAATCCACTCGAAACATCAGTCTTCATGAATGGTTTGCGTATTTTAAAGACTGTGTCCTGAATACAACATTGGTTCCTTGTATGATTTCAATGCTGAGACTTGAATTTGAGCACTATAATACAATTGCATATATAGTTTATGATTTTCAGTTTATAAGAATACAATTATCTGAAAACATTTCAGTTTGCTGACATTTGTTTTGTATAATTGGGCCTAAATTTTGAGCTGTTACTTCACTGTCTTTCCTTATTGCGGCAAGATCTTTGTCAGGGCTTTCCTCCAGAAGCTGCATATTTTTTTTTTTCAATAGAGATTTTTTTTTTCAAAAGTTCAGATTTTAAAAAATCATCTTTGAAGAGTTGTCTTTCATGTATTTGCCACTTACAGTTTCCAGTTTATATGATTAGTATTATAGAAAGGATCAGAACTTTTTTGAACCCATATTTTCTTATGCCCAAATTCTGTTATCAAATGCAGGCACATTTCATTATTTTCAAAAGGAATTTCCTATGCCAGCCAATCTAAGACAATGTTGTTTAGTCTCGGGCCAAAGTTTTTCTTTGGGATTTCTCTGTCTTGCTTTGAATGCCCCTTCTAACTGTTTCACAGATCCTTTCTAGGATCTTCTTATTGACCCCTGGCTGCTTGGGTGATGATCTACTCTGCCTTGATTGGTCTTCACTTCAGTTCATTCACTCACCAAATATTTATTGATCATAGACTTTGTCTCCAGTTCAGTGCCAGATGCTAGATATACAATTATGAAGCAAAAGACATAGTGATTGCCCCCCTGGAGAAAGAGAATAAGGGAGTGAGGTGCTAATCCAACAAACAGAAGCTGCACAAATAAAAGCAACACTACAAATGTGAAATGGTGCTGGGGATTTAGTGCTAGGATTTGGCCCAGTCAGGGAAGTCAGGCCAGACTTTGTATAAGGAAGTGACACTCAGCTGTAGTTTGAAGGATGAATGAACATGAGGAAGAGGTGAAGGAAGAGCTTTCTGGGTTAACTACTCAATTCTCTCTGTATGTACACATGTACACACACACACACACACACATGCTGGTAGATTGACTGCTTTGGGGTAGGTGCTAATGGGGATCAAATTATGCTGCCTCAAAGTATGTCACTTTTGTATAAAGATTATTTTAAGCTGAAGACATATTAGACTCAACAGATGTAGAAGAAAAGCCTCAGAACTTCCCTTATCTGACTACAAGCAGCAATTTCTGGGAAATAAGTCTACTGTAAATTCCTCTTCAGAGTGGATCTGTTCTCAAAAGGAAGAATGTGAATAAAACCTATCTCAAATATTTTCTCCATGGGAGTTTTATGACCTTGTAGAAGCTGGAAAGACCATCCATACCTATAATGACAAACATTGTCACCAACTCTTTATCTCCTGTTTTATTTTCTCATGAAAACTCATTTATCTTTCAAAACAAGTAATTTGCTTTTCCCTACCTGTCTTTCTCCCCTTCCCCTTCACCTATAAGATGGTATGTAAGCCCTAAATTTTATCCTACTGTTTGAGTTCCTCATCACAGAGTTTTCCTATCTGTATGCACATTATACAAGTAAATAAGTTGTTTTTTCCTACTGTTAATCTATTGTCACTTTAAATTGCAGACTCACAGTCAATGGGCATGAGAAGGTAGAGAAAGAGTTTTCTCCTTCTCTGCAGTACCCAGAGAGCATTTGTTCCAGAGAGCTATAGCTGGGGTACAGACAGCAGAATCCTGGGGTCTACCTGGAGTATCTCAGCAGGATATGGGGAAGTGGCAATGTCACTTACTGGAACTATGGTTCCAGTAATAAATGAACTAACAGTTCACGTCAGGGACATGCTACTGCCTCCAAGAAGCTTACCTAGTTCCTCCAAGCAGAGTGATTGCTCCAGCCTCTGTTCCCTGCTTGTATCTTGTAACTGCTTCTGCTATTACACTTACCCCACAGATTATTTTGTTCCTATTGTTTACATGTCTGTCTGCCTCCCAAGAAGGCTGTGTTTCTTGAAGATAGAGACTATGTCTTACTTACTTTTTCCTAGACTACAGTGCTTAGAGTGAGCACTCATTTTAATAATGCTAAAGGAATGAAAGGTAGTACCACTGGAATACCTCTCAAAAGTGAATGATATAAAGAATAAGACAGTTTTGAGGTGCCTGAGTGACTCAGTCATTTGAGCATCTGACTCCTGATTTTGGTGCAGGTCATGATCCCAGCATCGTGGGATCAAGTTCTGCATTGGGCTCTGCACTGACGATAGAGCCTGCTTGGGATTCTTTCTCTCTTCCTCTTTCTCTCCCTCTGCCCCTTGCCCCCACTCATGCTCTCTCTCTCTCTCTCTCTCTCTCTCTCTCTCTCTCTCTAAAAAAAAAGGAAAAGACAGTTTTTACTTCTACCAGGGAAAGTTAAATGTACCCTTTCCTTGGACCTTGTGCTTATCTTCTCCTTACCTTTCACCCCTTGGACATGCCTGGGACTAATTGGCATGGCTATACCTGGGCATGATACTATCAGTAGTAACATCCTACTAAATGGAACATCTTGGGTAAGATGGGAGAAGAGATAGGCAAGCCTTTGGCTAATGTTTATAAAGTATCTTGCAGAGTGCCTGGCATATAATAGACACTTACATGTAACTCCCTATCCCTTCCTTCTCTACCTCTTCACAAGTCACCCCACATCTATCTCATCCCAATATTTCTGGGTACATATATTTAGTATATGCAATGTATGCTGCATAGAAAGGCATGTATGGTGATGAATATGTGCTGGTCATGGAAAGCCTATGCTCAGCAAATAGCTACATGGCACCTTAGGGCCAGCCCAAGTCCTGGCATTTAGAGTGGGGTTGAGTATGGAAGTGCTGTAGGAAAAAAACAGAAGGATCATATAGTGCTCTTCAGGGAGGTAGCCTGAAGAAATAATACAGGGGGAAATAGCACTAATTAAGCTGAATGGCTCAAAGAGCAAGCAATACACTTTTCTCAAACTAATTCTATAACAGACCTGATTCTCCAATTTTTCAATGTTGGCTTTATTCCAACTGTGTGTAGAGATCCCATCCATTTTTGAAGTGGTTTTCTTTGTGGAGAGACGAATATGACTATTTAGCCAGGTTTTCAGATCCCACATGTTGTTTGGTTTTTGTTTTGTTTTATTTTTCTCTCTCTCTTTTTTTAGAGCCTAAAAAGGCTCCATTACACCTACATATGTATTTATTTTCTTTATCACTTCCATTCTGCCTGAAGTCAGTTAGAATAATAAATGTTGTTTTACAAGCTGGACATATATGATCCATCAGAGCTAGGAAATAAGTAAAGATGTGTTGTCTCGAGAAGGCTGTTATTGTCAAGCAGCAGGTGTTTTGAATTAGACCTTGTGGGCTGATTAAAACACTATGATTCTCCTCCTGAAGTTGCCTTCGATTTGTTATATTTGAGCCCCTACTTCTGATTAGGCCAAGTATGTCCTTGGGAGTTCTGTGCTTAGAAGGAAAAACATGTAACAGGAAAAATATCTTCTCTATAATTGAGGATAATAATGTTCAGCCTGGCTCACCAGCAGGGTATCCTTCTGTTAAAGAGCAGAATAATCCTTCTATCTCTTCTTTCCAGATTGTATTCTGGCAGCCCTAGTCTCCCATGACCCACAAGAGAATCCTTTCCACTAGCATTTCTGTGGCAATTGGAAGATTCTCCCAGGGTAGAGTAAGAGACACAGCATTCTTTTATTAAACAGAAGTATGTCGAGCCAGGCTTCCTATGAACCAGCTGCTCTACCCAAGATTGGAAAGGTCATTGACTGCCAGTCACTCTTTGACACAACACAGTTGTGACTTATGCAAGACAGAAGCAAACAGCTGTGCATAGCTGAAAACCTGAGTATGTGGGCATGAAGCTGGAAGTAAGAATAAAAGAAAATATCCCCTAGATTGTTTGGTGCCTAGAAAACAGCTATTGGAGGTAGTTAGGGGAAAGATTGTGAGCAGCTTGAGGGCAGGAACTCTGTGTTATTTTTCTTTGTAAACCTAGAACCTTAAGAAAATTGTGAGTTATTTAAAAAATATGTCAAAGATTAGGACAACATCTTGATTCTAAGAACTAGTTCTTGGAATATTTTTGGAAAAAGAAACGAAAGGGTAATTAGGACATATAGATTTTATTTATCATGAAGTTGGACTAAGCTTTAAAGTCCCATGCTCACACATGGATTAGAAGTTGAAGCTGGATGGTTTTTTTCAACAGTGTTTTCTGTCCATCTGAGAACGTGATTTGAAAGACTCTTATAAAGCTGCCTCCCATTTTTCCATTCAAGAATGGAAAGCATTTACCATTTATTCCTCACAGGTACTTAATCAACATCAAGCCCTAGTGTCTGCTCTAAGGAAATACACACTTAGAAAATTGATCACGGTTTATTCTCAGGTGGGAGGTCCACCACAACAGCAACATGCTGCCTCTGAGGCTCCTG
The DNA here is from genome assembly GCF_016509475.1 of Prionailurus bengalensis. NCBI lineage: Eukaryota > Metazoa > Chordata > Mammalia > Carnivora > Felidae > Prionailurus > Prionailurus bengalensis. The sequence goes on along the minus strand of NC_057354.1, from coordinate 81,652,878 downwards.
CAAAATCAGAATATGCCAGGACAACCATATGCTTTACGTCTCAGAAATTTTATTTTGGCTCCTTCCCAATTTGAAGAATATAATTACCTAACCCTCTTAAATCCTACCTTTTTCTGTGGGAATGGGAATAAACATCTATTCTAATACCTATTATTCCCTGACTCTCATCCAAAAACCAGTATGTTGTCTGTTTGTTGGTTAGTTGGTTTGTTGGTTTGTTTTCAAAAGTGTATTTTATGGCTGGACGCTATAACAATTCATCCTACCATAAAGTGGACATTTACACAATGGGTTACACATTTTGGAAAACCGTTATAGTATTTTCATAGTGTCTATAGGTCTTCCAAATATTTGAGAGGATGCCTGCTTGATCCTAGTGATTAATTTAAATGTATTTTGTCACTTAGTCCTGAACCTGCTTATGAATTATTGTTATGTATCCTAATAGTCTCTCTCTATTCCTCAAAATATAGGTTCAGTTCAGTTAGATCTTTTGCAAACCTTCACTGAGATTTACTGTATGTCCAACATCAGGGTTCAAAGAAGGAAAAGACACATTCCCCTTCCTTGGTGTGATGTGTCTCAACTGGAAGAAAGAGGGATGTGTCAGAACTTCCTGGGTAACCAGAGGGAGGGAGAAAAAAAACATATTCAATATTACAATGTCATATCATAACAAAAATATATTATTTCATAACATGAATGACAGAAAGTAAGGCTTGAATAATAATTTGGGACTGGTAGTAATATGCAGAAGATGCAAGGAATCTCCGGGTTAAGGATTGCTTTGAGGGTTAAGATCCTAATATTTATCAAAAGAAAATGTAGATCTTTTTAAGAGCTGAGAAATGCTGCTCAGGATAGTCGCAGAACCTAATATGTAAAGAGAATACAGAATCTCTGCACTGTAAATGCGGTGTGTTTATTTATACAAAGAGTAACCGGAGCACCAAGGGACACAGGGACTAAGGCTGGGGGGGGGGGCAATTAGGAGGATATCACAGAGGTGGGGACATTTTAGCTGGCTCTTGAAGAATGGGCAGAAACTCAACAGATGGAGAAGGAAGATGTGGGCAGAGTTGAAGGAAAAAGCGTAGAAAGTTTGCAAAATCATCGAATGGCATACTAAGAGTTCACTTTTTATTCTGAAAACCAGTGGCTCTGCATCTTAGCTCCTCATCAAAATCATTTGTATAGTTTTAAAACAATTTTATTGAGGTATAATTGCATATAATGTAATTGTACCTATTGGGGTGTATAATTTGATAAATTTTGACAAATGTATACACCCATGAAATCATCTTCACAGTCAAGATAATGAACATCTTTTTCACCCTAGAAGTTTCTGAAGTAATTCCTCCTTTTTCCCATTCTTTTCCCCCAATCTCTAGGCACCACTGACCTGCTTTCTATCACTATAGATTAGTTTGTATTCACTGGATTTTTATGTAAATGGAATCATTTGTATACATGCTCTTTTTTTTGTCTGGCTTCTTTCACTCAGCATAATCATTTTGAGATTCATTTATGTTGTGTGTGTATCAGTAGTTTATTCCTTTTATTACTGAGTGATATTCCATAGTATGGATATACCATAATCTGTCTATTCATTCACCTGTTGATGGACAGTTAGGTTATTTCCAGTTTTGGATTTTACAAATAAAACTTCTATGCACATTCAGCTACAACTCTTTGTATGGATATATGCCTTCATTATGGTAGATATATGTTTAACTTTTTAAGAAACTTCCAAATTGTTTTCCAACATGGCTATAGCATTTTACACTCCCATCATCAGTGTATGAGAGTTCTGGTTGCTTCACATCGTAATACTTGGTATGATCAGTGTTTACATTTTAGCCTAATAGATATGGTTTTAACTTGCATTGTGGCTATAATTTGCATTTATCTAATGACTAATGGTGTTCAGTATCTTTTCATGTGCTTATTTACTATCTGTATATTTTCTTTGATGAAATGGTTATTCAGATCTGTTCACATTTGTGTTGGGTTATATTCTTACTGCTGAGTTTTGAGAGTTCTTTTTGTATTCTGGTTACAAGTATCTTATCTGATGTGTGATTTGCAAATATTTTCTCTCTGTGACTTACCTTTTCATTCTCTTATCAGAAGTTTTCAAAAAGTTCTTAATTTGATGAAGTCCAATTGATTAATTATTTCTTTTATGGAGCAACCTGTATAGTTTTGTGTTTATATTTTAATACTGATTTGTGGGCCTCTTTCCTCAAGATCCTCATGCAGTAATTCTGGAAAGAGGCTTGGGCATCTGAGTATTTATGAAACTTCAAAGATGATTTTGGTGTGCAGCTGTGACAATTCTGCATAAAACAAGAGAGGTAGCAGCATGTGGTATTTGTTTATTTGAATGCTTATGTAGTTATTTACTTAAGTTATTTCATTATTTACTTTAGTTATTTAGTTATTTCCTTCTATTTCATCTTGTTGCAGAAAGACTTTAAGATAGTTTACAAGGATCCAAGATAATATAACTTAAAAGTTGATAGAAAAAAAGAAAAATAAGGTGGGACATAAACTGGAGCCACTAATGACAGTGAAAATGCATGCTATAATGATCTGCATATTGCCTCTAACTTTTCCTGCAATTCAGTGTGTATAAGATCAAACAAACCAATTGCTTAAGAGATATATTAGTACATATTAAAAAGACTAGACATGAATTTCTCCCATGGAACCTTATAAAGAGGAAGGAACAGTTTCCTTGACAATGGCAAGTTTCAAGGGGCAGTTTGTTATAGTAGTTCAGTATAGGTTGATCACATTACAATTAGGTGGCATTCAGTAAAAGCCTATCTTTCAGGGGACCGTTACAACAAAGAATAGGTATCCAGCTCTCTGATGATCTAAATCCTATGCAAGACTATGCTTTAGACTACTTGGACTATAAAAAAGGGTGAATTATTTTTATTTCTTTCAGGCACTGATTGATGGTTTCTCTTAGAAAAGTTTTTGATAAATATTGTTTGAGGGCTCAGAAGATGAGCTCAAGATTATACTCCCTGCTTCTCTGTGCTGCTTGTTGAATATAGACCTATATGGGAAGGGAGCCAGTTGAGTGGGGATTAGCATCTCTTTGAAAAGGTTGTTACTTAAGAGAGCTATCTCATGTCTGTCATATCTAGAGACTCAAAAGCAGGGCCTAGAATCCATTGGAGGTTTTAATGCATGGGACTGATGTGACTTGTATTTTAGAAAGATGATATCAGTAACAGTATCGAAAATGGGCATTGAAATAGGCAGAGAACCTAGGAGGGAGGAGATTATTGGAATAGTCTATACACATAATAAAAAGGGACCTGCTCTGAGACAATGGTAGTGAAAACTGAGAGATGGGGATCTCTCAAAGGAGAAAATGATTTCAGAAGTAGAAGCAACAGATGGAGGGATGGTTTGCTATGGGGGTTGAGAGAGAAGAAGGAAATGAAGATGAGTCGCAGATTCTAGACTGGCTAACTAGGAAAAGGAAGGTACCACTAACTGCAAATGAGAACAGAGGAGGAAGAATGGGTTTGCTGGAAAAGATCATGAGTTTGGCTTTTGACATTTGGGAGCTGTGTGTTTGAATTATCTGAGTAGAAATAACAGTAGAATGTTAAAAATCTGGAGCTCAGAAGAGGGGTGGCTGGAGATAGAGATTTGAGGACATCAACACAAGGAGGTGGTGGTTGAAATATGGGGAAAAGAAATTACCTGGGGAGATTTTGTAGTGGGGGAAGAGAAGAGGTTAGAATATTGAGAATAGGGAATGTAGAGGTAAGACATTTTCTAAAATATTCTGTAATCAAGATGAACGAAAAAAAGGTTTTCTGTGTGGCTATTCCTTCATTTTACACTTGCTCCGTGATGATGACCTGGCTCCACTGATTCTCAGATTGATTTTGAACAATTTTGTGTCATAAAAATGTTTGTTATTGGATTTTGTGGCCCTTGAAAGTTATTTCTATAATATTTTTGCCCTATGTAACTTCTGACCTACCATCTCTTGGACTTTACTGATCTCATCTAAAATTATGTCTAGTTTATTTTGTACTTAGCCACAACTTACTTTCATGACAGTAGGAGGTCTTTTTAATTTGAGATTCAGTTTTTTTCCAGGCTTCTAATATGATGTTTTATATAGTTCCTAGAATATACAGTGACTTATTACATTTATAATTTTCTATAGAATTATTTTCCAAATATGCTCACATTTTAATCAAAGTTTCCAATGCTAAAACAAAATGTTTTTTTCTTATGTAATAATGTTGAGCTAAATCATATAATTATATTATGATTACTCTTTTAGCAGTTTGATTTATCTTAAAAATATTTTTGCATTGGCCCTGAAGTTTTTCTAAGCCTCCTTATTCAATAGTACATCTTCTGACTGTGCAGGTAAAAAATAAATCTTTTCATCAACGTCTTCTACAAACATCTTTATAAATTATTTTATTGAAGTATAATATATATGCAGAACACAATATATATGTTCAGAAAAGTACAAAATTTATAGGTACTCAGCTTGATGAATTTTTACACAATGAACATATCCATGTCATCTCCATTTATACCAAGAAATAAAGCACTACTAGACCTCAGAAATCTCCTTAAACCCTAGTCATATTTTCTGCTTTCTAAATCGTAATTATTCTTCTGACTTCTAACCCAATAAATTAGTTTTGTCTGTTTCTGAGGGTCATACAGACATTATTGTACAACACATACTTCTTGTGTCTGACTTCTTTCATTCAACATAATGCTTTTGAGGTTGGCCATGCCGTTGCATTTATCATTGGTTTGTTTCTCTTTGTTGTTGTTTAGTATTCCATTGTATGAATATATCTCAACTTACTTTTCCATTATATTGTTGATGGGCATATGGACTGCTTCCAGTTTCTGATTTGTAAAGAATTCTCCTATAAACATTTGTGGGTATAGTGCGTATATTTACACTTTTTATTGGATACATATGCAAGAGTGAAATTATATAAGTACAATGCTAATGTTTTCTCTGAAGAATCTTTTGGATCTTACACATATACAATTGTATTATCCGTGAACAATGGTAGTTTTATCATTTTCCTTTCATTCCAATGCTTATATATCCCTATTATATGTTTTTCTTAACATTGTACTGGTGAAGCCTTACGGAAAATTAATGAATAAGTGGTGACAGTAGACATTCTTGTCTCATTTCTAATCTCAGGAGAAAAGCTTTAAATATCTCGAATTAAGTTTGATGTTTTCTGTAGGTATTTTGTAAACTTTTTGTCAGGTTAATGAAGTTCCTTTCTATACCTAATTTGTTGAGAGTGCATTGTTGTATTATTTTTGTATCATGAATAATTGAATTTTTAAAATTTTTGATGGTTTTTCTGCATTATTGAACTCAGCATTTAAGATATCCTTAATTCCATTAATGTCATAAATGAATTACATTTATTGATTTTCAAATATTAAGCCAACATTGCATTCCTGGAATAAAATCAACTTGATTGTGATTTATTAACCTATTATGCATGGCTGGATTAAATATACTAATATTTTGTTGAAGATTTTTGCATCTGTCATGAAAGAGATTGGCCTGTGATGTTCCTTTCTTGTGTTGTCCCTGTGAGGTTTTGGTACCAGGTTATGTTGGTCTCATTAAGCAAGTTGGCAAGTTTTCCCTTTTGGTCTGTTCTCTCAAAGAGTTAATTAAGAGTGGTGTTATTTCTTCCTTAATTGTTTGGTAAAATTCACTGGCAAAATTATCTGGGCCTAGGGTTTTTTTTTTTTTTGAACGTTTATTTATTATTGAAAGACCGAGAGAGACTGAGCATGAGCAGGGGAGGGGCAGAGAGAGGGAGACACAGAATCTGAAGCAGGCTCCAGGCTCCGAGCTGTCAGTACCAAGCCCATACCAAGCCCGATGCAAGGCTCGAACTCACAAACCACAAGATCATGACCTGAGCTAAGTCAGACGCTTAACCGAATGAGCCACCCAGGCGCCCCTGGGCCTAGAGGTTTTGAGTATACCAGAGGAAGGTTTTAAATTAGAAAGTTTTAAATTAAATGTTTAAATAAATATACAATTATTTAAATTTTCTACTTCCTTTTGTCAGTTTCAGTTTGTTTTTCTAGGAATTTGTCAATTCATTAAAATTTCAAATGAATTAGCATAAATGTGTTTATAATATCTTTTTACTTTTTAATATCTATACCTCCTTTTTATTTTTGATATTAGAGGTTCATGACTTCTTTTTTATTTTTCCCTTGATCAACCTCACCAGTGGTAAATCAATTTTTTTAGTCCAGTGGTTTTCAGGATCCTTTCAAGTCTTAAAAATCATTGAGGACTTGGGGCACCTGGGTGGCTCAGTCGGTTAAACGTCTGACTCTTGATTTCCTCTCAGGTCATGATCTCACAGTTCGTGAGATGGAGCCCCTCATCAAGCCCCACATTGGGCTCCATGCTGACAGCACAGAGCCTGCTTGGGATTCTCTCTCTCTCCCTTTCTCAGTCCCTTCCCCACTCGTGTGCTTGCTCTCTCTCTTCCTCTCTCTCTCTCTCTCTCAAAATAAGTAAATAAACTTTAAAAAAATCATTGAGGGCCTTAAAGAACTTTTGTTTGTGTTAGCTGTATGTATCAACACTACCATATTAGGCATTTAAATTATGATCATTTAAAATTATTAATTAACTAATTTAAAACCTATTACATTTTAACAAAATAACATAGTTTTATAAAAATACCTCTATTTTAATGAAAATAGCAATATTTTTCAAAACAAAAAGTTAAGTGATAAGAATAACATTGTTTTACACTTCAAATCTTTTTTAATATCATACTTAATAGGAGACAGCTGGATTCTCTTATCCACCTTTGCTTTCAATCGGTTCCAATATTTTGTGTCATGTTGCCACTGGAAAACTTTACTGTATAATTGTGGGAGAATGAGAATAAAAAAGAAAAATAACACACTATTATTATTATTATTATTGTTATTATTATTATTATCATTATTAAAATAATTTTGGCCTCATGGACCTTTTGAACTCAGGGGCATCCAAAGATCCTCAGACTACATTTTAAGAACCTCTGTATTAATCTTCATAGACAACTAACTTTGGTTGTGATTCTCACCATTATAACTTTGTTTCCTGTTTTATTACAACTTGTAAAGTTCTGCTTTTTATTATTTCCTTCCTTCTATCAGGTTTAGCAAAATGAAATTGCTGTTTTTACAGGTAAAAAGTAATTGAATACAGCTAATTTCATATGATTCACTGTAACACTTCCTTTAGATTTAAGTTAATATTCTTTTTCCACCTTCTCAAATGATTTTTAACTTTCTTTTCTCTGAGTACCACAAAAGTTGAATCTCAGTTTCAATATACCGTATTTCCATAATATGAAACAAAATATTTCAGTTCAAAATAGTTTCCCATTTTTTGGGTGTGTGGTTACTTCTTGGACTCATAGGTTATTTAGAAATGTATTACTTAATTTCCACTTAGCAATTTTCTAATTATCTTTTTATTATTGATCTCTAGCTTAATTCCACTGTAATCAGAGAATATGTATAGGGCTTTAATCATCTGAAAATATTTTAGACCATGACTCAAAATATGGTCAATCATGGTTAACATTCCATGTGACCTTAAAAACAATATTTTTTAATATTTTTAAATCTGTCAATCACTTTAGCTGCTACTTTACCTCCATATAAACTTTACAGCACTGTATTATTATCCTGCTCATGTTATCACCACAGTAGACTCATTCCACAGAAGATTCATGGTTCTAAGCTTCCTTGTCCCAGTGACATTTCTATTGCCCCTCCCACATAATGCTATATGCTCCTGTGTGTTCTTATCCCTCACACAGAACTAGTTACCTATCTGCAGTGTATTCATTTTTTCCCCCAACTCTGAATATGAGTTATAACAAAGTCTGCACCTGTGGCCCAACTATGTAATGCAGCCATTCATGAAAATTTCATTAAAATTATCAACGAAGTACTTCATAGAATTGGAAACTCAGAGTAGTTAGCTAAGCCATTTTTCCAAGAATTCTGCTAATGCTGAAAAGCCTCTGCAGCTTTTCTGTTAGTACATAGTAGGTGCCTGGTGAATGCTGAATGAATGGATCCCACCAAATAGTTATCCAGTCTATAGGACTATAAGGCTCTCCTCTCTTAGGAAGCCCATTGTTTCTGAGGACATTACTGGCTGTTAGAAAGCACCTCCATGGGCTGAAATGATGTCTGACCCCCTGAAGTTTCTGTCTGTTAGGTCAGAAAGAATCTAATTTCTCCTCTGTATGATAGTACTTCAAACCCATGTCTCCTTGACAGTTTTCCTTTAAGCTCAGCATCATTGGTTCTTTCATTCCTTGTGTTATTCAATATGGTTCATTCCCTTTGGGAGGATTAGGCAGGCAGAACCCCACCAAGAAAGGTTCCAGGTCTCAGTGTCCAGCACCCTGGCTGCACATAAAATCATCCAGGGAATTTCTTAAAAAATAACAGTATCCATGTCCCATCCCCACAGGTTATGATTCAGTTAGTCAGAAGTAGCCAGGCATAAGTATTTTTTAAAAAACACCCAAGTGGGGGCGCCTGGGTGGCTTGGTCAGTTAAGCATCCGACTTCGGCTCAGGTCATGATCTCACGGTCCGTGAGTTCGAGCCTCGTGTCGGGCTCTATGCTGACAGCTCAGAGCCTGGAGCCTGTTTCAGATTCTGTGTCTCCCTCTCTCTCTGCCCCTCCCCTGTTCATGCTCTGTCTCTCTCTGTCTCAAAAATAAATAAACATTAAAAAAAATTTAAAAAAAGAAAAAAAAGAAAAAACACCCAAGTGATTGAAAACTTGATTTTTTAAGATGTTATTTCTTGCCACGTTGATCTATAGATTCAGTGCAACCTCCATCAAGATCTCAGCACACTTTTTGTAGAAATTGACAAGTTGATTCTAAAATTCCTGTGGAAATGAAGAGAATCTAGAATAATTAAAACAATTAAGGAAAAAAATTAAGTTGGAGGATTAATACTACATGATTCCAGGACTGAAAGATATTGGTGTCGAAATAATCAAGTAGTTCAATGGAACAGAATAGGTCTAGACCAGAAATAGGTCTACACATATACAGCTCAACAAAGGTACAAAACAAGGCAATTCAGTGAAGAAAGTATAGTGGGGTTTTTTTTTTGTTTTTTTGAACAAATCGTGCTGAAACAATGTAACATTTATATGAAAAACAAAAAACTTCGTATCTCTCACCATATAAAAAAATTAAAATGATGGATCATGGAACTAAATATAAAACTTAAAAACTATAAAACATCCATAAGAAAAAATAATATGATGACTTTGGGGCAGGCAAGGATTCTTTAAAATATTTTTTATTTTTTTTATGTTCATTTATTTTTGAGAGAGAGAGAGACAGAGAGACAGAGAGACAGAGTGTGAGCAAGGGAGGGGCCAAGAGAGAGGAAGACACAGAATCTGAAGCAGGCTCCAGGCTCTGAGCTGTCAGCACAAAGCCAGACGCAGGGCTTGAACTCTTGGACAACGAGATCATGACCTGAGCCGAAGTTGGACACTTAACCGACTGAGTCACCCAGGCACCCCTAGGATTCTTTAGATGCCACACCAAAAGGATTATCCATTAAGAAAAATTATTAAATTGGATTTCATCAAAATTAATGACGTTTGCTCTTTGAAAGACACTACGGAGAGAATGAAAAGACAAGCCACAGACTAAAGGAAAATATTTGCACATCACATATCAGATAAAAGACTTGTATCCAGAACTAATAAAGAACTCCTGAAAGTCAGTAATACACACACACCCACACACACATACACACTCACATAAAAATATGGACAAAAGATATGAAAAAACATTTTGCTAAAGCAGATAATTCAATTGGCAAATGAGCACATGAAAAGATGCTCAACATCATTAATCATAAAGGAAATGCTAATTAAAACCATATACCCACTACAATGTTTAAAATACAAAAGATTAACCATACCAAATGTTGGAGAGGATATGGAACAATTGGAACTTTCATACATTGCTGCTGAGAATGTAAAATGTTACAGCAATTTTTGAAAATAGTTTGGCAGCTTCTTAAAATATTAAGTCATATACCTTCCTAGGTATTTATGCTCATTTCCTAGGTATTAACCCATGATAAATGCAAACATACATCCACACAAAGGCTTGAACACAAATGTTCATAGCAGCTTTGTTTGTAATAACTAAAAATCAGAAACAACCCAAATGCCCATCAACAGGTGAATGGTTATATATATATGTGTGTGTGTGTGTGTGTGTGTGTCTGTGTGTCTGTGTGTGTGTATATACAATGCAGCTTACTTACCAGTAAAATAGAATGAACTACTGATACACACAACATGAATGAATTTGAAATAACTAAGTTGAATGGAAAAAGCCAGACAGAAAGAATATATACTTTGTAATTCCATTTGTATAAAATTCTAGAGAACACGAACTGATCTATAGTGATAGGAAAAAGATCAGTGCTTGCTTGGAGATGGGATAGAGGTAGAACAAAGGGACATGAGAAAACTTTTAAAGGTAATCCATATGTCCATTATATTGATTGTGGTGATGATTTTATAGGTGTAATAACTTGTTAAATACGTTAAAACTTATCATATTGACACTTTAAACATATGCAGCTTATTGTATGCCAATTAGAAGTCAGTTAAAGCTTTTTTTTCTTTTTTTTTTTTTTTTCTTTTTTTTTAACGTTTATTTATTTTTGAGACAGAGAGAGACAGAGCATGAATGGGGGAGAGTCACAGAGAGAGGGAGACACAGAATCGGAAACAGGCTCCAGGCTCTGAGCTGTCAGTACAGAGCCCAACGCGGGGCTTGAACCCACAGACCGTGAGATCATGACCTGAGCCGAAGTCGGACGCTTAACTGACCGAGCCACCCAGGCGCCCCACTTTTTTTCTTTTTTAAAGTAACATTCCTACCTTGGAATACAGAAGTGCAACAGAGTAAAATAACAACTGTACTTAATCTCACTGTTGAAAAGTTAATATTTGGGCGTATTTACTTCCAGCCTATATTCTTTATAAATAACTTTTAAAAACATATCTGAAATAAAACTGTATCTGTGTTTTTCTTTTAATCCCCCTGATGTGTAGGGATGAGAGTCACTGCTTTTGCTTCTGGTTCCTCATGTCTTTGTGAACAGAGGATGCTAATCTTTTGGGTTGGCTGGGTTCCACTTTGGCAGAACTGCCTGCCCTGTGCTCAGCCTCCACTCATTCATTACAAAGGTATTTACTGATTCCCTACCACACAGTAGGCACTGTGCCAGGTGCTGAGATACTGTTCTAAACAAGGATGACTTTCCTGGCCTCCTGGAGCAAAGAACGGCTGGAGGTGCTGTCCCCACCTGTAGTAGCTCCACCCAAATATCTGCTAGGAAACCTGGCCCTGATATAACTGAGAGCTTCATGACTCTGCAGGTCGCTCATTCCTGGTGAAGGTTTTCTTTTAGGGAAAGCACAAACTTGGCCACATCCTTCCAAGTACACAGGAATTACTGTTGTAAGGGTTTTTGTTTTGTTTGTTTGTTTTTAATGCAGATGTATAAATACATGTGCCCCTGAATTGAGCTGAAAGTGTTAACCAGGTAGTAGTACATTGATCCTGCCAGGATCACATGCCTTACTTTTTGGCTCCTGGTAGGAGACTTGATCTAGATTCTAGAATAATCTGGAATTTCCTGAAGGGATTGAATCTACATCTTTGGGATAATGTTACATGGGAGCCTGAGACATGTGACATGGGTGAATTAATGGCCTAGCGCATTTAACTGGAGGATAAAAAGGAAATCTGCCCAGTCCTTTTCCCAAACCCTTCAAGGCCCTGGTTTAGCTCACATCCCACAGCCTTACAACCGGGAGAGACTGTCTGCCCTACCTGGTGATGGCTGTGCTTGCTAGCAGGACACTCGCTTGGCAAATGTGGAGAAGTAGCCAAGTAAGCTGCATTCTCCTGCTTCTTTCTCCTGCCCCTGTGCTAGTACTCACTGAAGCTCCTCCCACCTCAAAAAAATGTTTACACACCCTTCCCAACTCCAGGTTTCAGCTAAAATGTTTCCTCAGGGAAGCCTTCCTCATCCTTCCAGATTTTCCAATAACACACTGCCATTGCCTACTGAACTATTCCTTGTTAGCCTTCATAATAATCAGTGTTGAGCCTGGGTGGCTCAGTAGTTTACACGTCGTACTCTTGATTTTGGCTTAGGTCATGATCTCACAGTTGGTGAGTCTGAGCCTGGTGTTGGGCTCTGTGCTGACAGCATGTGGAACCTGTGGGATTCTGGTGTCTCCTTCTCTCTTGGACCCTCCCCCGCTCACACATGCACTTGCTCTTGCTCTCTTTCAAAATAAATAAATAAACTTTAAAAATGGTTATAATAATTAATATTTATGTATTCCTATTAAATATTTACCTCTAGATTATAAACTTCTTGCGGACAAGTACTGTTATCTGTCTTGCTTATCATAATTCAACATAATTTGTTGAATGGATGAGCTGCCCTAGTCTAGTCCAGGACTCCTCCTTTTTAGCTAAGCAGTTCTTTCCATTTCCAATTTTTTACTCACCATGTCCTCCACCCTACTCCACCCCCATATGAGCCCCAAGAGACTCTGGGCTAGGAGAAGAATCTGAATTACACATATAACACTGGAATCAGAAAAACCATGCCCTTTTGATGATTCAACCTTTGCTTCTGGCCCAAGCTCTTCCTCCAGGTTCTTCATTTAGGATGGATTTTCTAAGAAGACTCTTGGTCTTTGCTCTAAACACATGAACCCCTTCCCAGCACACATTAATAGAGCCAGTGCTGTGAAGAGGCAATTCTTGGAGGCTGTTAGTGTAGTATTTATGGCTTTTTTCACTTTCCAACCCATTTATAAACTTTGAATTCACATTTGACCTTTTCTAACCACTTACCACATCTCCTGATTGCCTGGTTATTTATAATTCGAATTGTTTAAATCTGAAAACCTTAGATATTCTTCAAAACTCAGTTGACATTTTGGTCTTCTAGAGTCACCCAGGGAGTTTTCTCAGAAGCTGTAAGGTCTGCATGGAGATATAACTGCTGCCCCTCTGGAGGGCAGACCATACCACATATTCAGAATCAGAGATCAGGAGGGCATTACTCTTGGGATCACATACTAGCCCCAGCCGGGCCCAACAAACCCTATTATTAAATTACTATTTTTATACTTTTTGGAGAAAAATAATTCTGTCTATGACAGAATAGATAGGATTAGTACTTAGTACAATGAGCCAAAGATTAAATAATTCTCAGGTTGACCGCTTAATGGGTATGGGATTTCCTTTTGGAATGATGAAAATTTTTAGAACTGGATAGAAGTGATGGTTGCACAGCACTGTGAGTGTACAAAATGTACACCATGTCATTGAATTGTATACTTTAAAATGGTTAATTTTATGTAATGTGAATTTTACTTCAGTTAAAAAATTAACAGTAATTCTCAGGGAACATAGAATTTTTCGCATAATAGTCTAGGAATTTCAGTTGGTCATCACTGCAGTCATAAAATTTTTGGACATGTGGCCATCTGTCCTCCTTCCCCTAACCCCGTATCATTTGAAGCCAGCTGGATTTAATCTACTACTTAAAGATTCCATTTTAAAAAACAACTTCTAGCAGCAAATTGTTGGCACAGAGGAGTAGCTAGAGGACAACAAAATAACTCCTAATTTCTGAATATATCCTTTATATTCAGATATTTTTCTTTATAAGGATATTTTTCTACACAACTTCATTAATTAAAATACTTTTTTGCTGTTACATCTCAGAATATATGAGGTGGATTTTGGTTTCATGAAGTTTTTGTCATGTTAAATTAATAATAAATGTATTTTAGATGAATTTCACGAGTTATGGTATTGTCAGTACAAAAATGAAGTCATGTATTCAGTCAACAAATACTTTTTGAGTATCTTTTATGTGTCAGTCAGGTTATTAGGTGCTAAGAATACCGAGATGAATAAGGTATCCCCTACTAAAAAATTTGTGGTCTAATAATCACATCATCCATCCTCCTCTGCAGCCTCCTTATCCCCCGTTAGTCACAATTCCCTTGTGGTCTCCAAAGATTCTGACTTTTACACAAGCCTTTACTCTCTGCCCAGACACTTGGACTTACTGGCCTGGTTTGGGGCTGATTGCCTTGATTTGGTCCACAGTGTCCCCACTCAAGGCAACTTTCAGCATCTCAATCCTGCCCTGAACCTTGGCCACTTAGAGGTGGCAGTCTTGCAATGGTCCTGAAGAACCTAGGCTAAGACTTGTACTAATATTCCTATTTGTTAGATGCATGTATTTTTTAAATGTTTATTTAGTTTTTGAGAGACAGAGAGAGACACAGCATGAACAGGGGAGGGGCAGAGAGAGAGGGAGACACAGAATCTGAAGTAGGCTCCAGGCTCCACACTGTCAGCACAGAGCCCCACATGGGGCTCAAACCCACAAACTGCGAGATCATGACTTGAGCCAAAGTCAGACGCTCAACCAACAGAGCCACCCAGGCGCCCCTAGATGCATTTATGTTTTGAAAGGTTAGTGTTATTGCTCATGGGGCACCTGGGTGGCTCTGTTGGTTGAGCATCCAACTTTGGCTCAGTCATGATCTCATGGTTTGTGGGTTTGAGCCCCATGTCAGGCTCTGCACTGACAGCATGGAGCCTGCTTAGGATTCTCTCTCTCCTTCTCTCTCTGCCCCTCCACTGCTGTTTTCTCTCTCTCTCTCTCTCTCTCTCTCTCTCTCTCTCTCTCTCTCTCAAAATAAATAAACTTTAAAAAGATTTTTTTAAAGAATTATCTAGTCCATGACCTAAATCAGTGCATAGAAAACCTTTCTCCAAGGGAGATTCACAAAGAAGAAGTAGGATATTTGATCTTAAGTTCTTTTTCTAGGTAATGAGTATGCAGACAAATTCTATTTTCTCTATTGCATATGTATCTTGGGTTTCACTAATGGACATTAGTAAATTTTTGGACTATTTTTAAAATGTCAGTTACTTAAAATAAATTGAAAACATTTGTTAAAGCCAATATTAGAAGGTTGCCTTTTCAAACAACCTATCAGAATTTCAGAGGCTTTGCCTGTGAGATGGTGTTGGCAAGAACAATTTCATGAAATCAGAAAAAAAAGATTTAAACATTATGTTGGCATGGACACACATAGTTGGAAACTTGATAAGATCAACTTTGGTTGTTTTTATTTTAGTTACTTATCTCTTGAATATTTTCTCCTCCTGCTTCATTTTCCCAATTGTAGCAGAAACTCCCAGATGTGCATCTAAGTACTGTTCCACCCACTTCTTCCACTATAAAAAAAGATACATGTCTGGCCAGCTATACAACATGTTCTTGCTCCTTCTGCTATTAGATACAGTCATGTGATTAAGTTCCTTGAGTGAAATTTGAGTAGTCTTGGCCTGTAAAAACCTCCCCCCAACACATGCTTCTCCAAGATGGTATCCTGCCTCCAAGACGACTTCCAGTGATTTCTGACTCCCGGTATTTATGTCCCTGTGTAATCTCCTCCTTCACCGAATATAGCTGACCTATATAACTAATAGGTTATTGCAGAATAACAAAATGTGATTTCCAAGTCTAGGTCATAAAAGATACAGTAATTTTCATCTTGCCCTCTTTTTTTTAAAGTAATCTCTGTGCCCAATATGGGGTTCAAACTCTTGTCCCTGAGATCAAGAGTCGCAGCACCACCCACTGAGCCAGACAGGCAATCCTCATCTTGCCCTCTTGGACCACTTTCTCTGAATGAAGCTAGCCAGTATGTCATGAGGACATTTAAACAACCCTATGAAGAGGTCCATGTAGCAAGAAACTGAGGCCATCTGGCCACAACCAGCTTTAACTGAACCACATTAGAGACAAATACTTCAGCCCTAGTTGAGCCTTCTTATGACTGTAGCTACAACAGACATCTGACTGCAAACTGTGGCTCAAAGACAGTGAACTAGAACTATTTGGCTAAGCCACTTCCAAATTTGTGACCCACAGAAACTATGAGATCATAAATATTAAATTGTAGTTTTAAAAGGTGCTAAGTTGGTTTTGCAGCAACAGATAACTGATGCATCCCGTCAGCTGAATGGCAAAGCTCACAAGCTTGGAAACCACATGTTGAAGAGTTCAGAGCTATAATCAGCTCAGGTTCCTGAATCAGCATGTAGAGGACAGTCTTCTTCTCTAGTTTCCCCACCCCCCACAATAACCTTGACTGTAGAGACAGAAATAAACTTATTTAGAGCAATTAAATTTGGGGGTCTAAATTTTACAGTACTTCAGCATGTCCTAACTAACACATCAACTTTATGTTCTATTTCTTTCTTTGTTTTGTATATATGAGGATATTATTCTGCTGAGCAAGGATTACTCTTGGAATAGTTCTTTAAACACTATCAAAAACATTTCATTGGTTAAAAATCATATGATTAAATATTGAAAGTTCTTTTCTCACCTGCAAATCCTATTTTATTTGCCTAGCCTTCGAATAGTTACAGTTAATACTATGATAACCCTTCCCAGTTCCCCTTTACATGCTTGAAGCACCCCCAGTTCCTTTGAGTGTGACTAGTAACGGCTTACACGTAAGGCCAACGGGAGCCAACTCAGGAAATTATGCCCTCTCTATAGATGATCCACAACCTATGGCCAAATAAAATGATGTCATAAAAGTCCAGCCCTGTTGCCACAAGGAATGATAGGTTTATGGTGTCGTTTATATCCAGAACTCTCCCCTTTGTAGATTGCGCTAAGGCTGGACTTTATGTAATGCCAGATCCTTACTTGGCAGCTCTTTTGCTTCCCTATCATGTTCTTCTCTCTTCCTTACAAATTTTTCTCCAAAGAGTGCCTTCTCAATAAGACACATGCACCCAAATCTGTATCTCAAATTCTGCTTTTAGAGAATCTAATATAAGACTACCTATTTTCATGAAACTAGACAGGAAAGGTGAGATCTTCTCAGTTATTTATAAGACTGATATATTTGATTCATGAGAAAAGAAGATGTATTCTTAGTCCAAAACTTTGAAAAATACTTTTAAAAAGAAAAACAATAGAGAAAATTAAAAAAGCCAAAGCTGATAATCTGAAGATATCAACAAAATTGAAAAGTTCTAAGATGAAGAAAAAAATACAACATAAATCACCAATATCAGAATAAAAGAGAGATTATTATTACAAATCCTACAGACATTAAAAGGATAGTAAGAGAATATTATGAAAAATGTATACCAAAACTCTGAAAACTTAGATAAAATGGGTAAATTTCTTGAAAAATGCAATTTACCAAAGTCAACAACAGATTAAACAGAAGATGCTAATAGTCCTATACCTATTAAAGAAATTAAATATATTGTCAAAAACTTCCCAAAACAGAAAAAACTCTCAACACAGATGGTTTCATTGGAGAATTCTACCAAACAATTATGGAAGAAAAAAACACTAATCTTATAAAAGCTCTTTCTTACAGAAAATAAAGAAGAGGCAAGACTTTCCTACTTTATAAGATCATCATAATCCTAATCCTAAAACCTGGCAAAGATACTACAAGAAAAGAAAATTATCTACCAATATCACACATGAATACAGACCTAAAAAATCCCTGAAGGGGCGTCTGGGTGGCTCAATTGGTTAAGCATCCAACTTCAGCTCAGGTCACGATCTCACAGTTCACAAGTTCAAGCTCCATGTCGGGCTCTGTGCTGACAGCTCAGAGCCTAGAGACTGCTTCAGATTCTCTATCTCCCTCTCTTTCTTCACCCACTCACACTGTCTCTCTTTCCCTGTCTCAAAAATAAATAACCATTAAAAAAAATTTTTTTTAAACCTTGAAAATGTATTAATTGAACCCAACAATACCTAATAGGACTAATATACCATGACCAAGAAAGGTAGAGCCTGAGAATGCAAGGCTGGTTTAACACTCAAAAATCAATCAGTATAACCACATTAATGGAGAAAAAACACCCTTAGATCATCTTCTCAAATACAGAAAATGCATTTTGTCAAAATTTATCACCCATTTATAAAAACACTTGTAGTAAACTAGGAATAGGAAGGATCTTTCTCAATTTCATAAAAGGCAGCTATAAAAACTTACAGCTAATATCACACAACAGTCATACATTGAATGATGTCCCCCTATAATTGGGACAAGGAGTAGAAGCCCACTTTCTCAACTTCTATTCAACATTGTAATAATGGTGCCAGCTACTCCAATAAGCAAGAAAAATAAAAATAATAAAGAAGAAAGAAATAACAAGAATTATACCTTTCATCTATTCTGTGTATCCTAGGAAACTAGTGTTTATAAACATGTTGTTTAGCAACATAATAATAATAGCAAACGTAAGATACCAGAGAGATTATAGGATTGGAATACATTAAACATTTAACATAGTCAATTCATGTAATATGGCAAGCTAGGCACCTGGTTTGTCTTTCTTTAAGAAAACAAAAAAAAATTCTAGATTATATATTTTAAAATATTTAAAATATCAATGTACTATATGAAAGTAAGGAATTCTCAGATCAGGGACTAAAAGAGGCAAGAAACCCAGAGAAGTAAGTGTAGCATTTTAGCCATTTTTCTTTCTCAAGGCATTGCCTAAATTGCATGAATTTGAACTTATCATGGACTCACAGAACCCACAAAGAAGGGGACAGAGACCAGGGCCCTCCAAAGGTAGTAGTTTAATAGAAGCTCCTTCCTAATCAATAAAGCTAAGACATCAAAGTTCTAAACACTCGGTATCAGCATGTTTATACCCCTTTCCTGTCCTTGGGATCTACAAAGAAAATAGTTTTCACTCTTAGCATTGAGCAGAGAAGAAAAAAATGTCACCCAGGAGTTGTAATCACAAGACAGTTCTTGCACAGGTTTGTAGCACAAATTCATAGGAACCATGTGCTACCAAAACCTTAAGCTAAGAATTTAAATTACAGTATTCTAGATTTGTAGTGCCATCATATGACTGGTCAGCATCATATGTAAATTCAGTCTGGCACATCCCACCACAGTCTCAGACTTCGAAGAGTTCCAAGAAGTAAAACCCCAAGTAAAATGAACAGCTAATGGGAGAAAAAAAAAAAAACTGAGAAAACACACAAGTAAAAAAGATACCATGAGTGATATACAGCAGAAACAAATATTTCCAAGAATATGTTCACATATATTTCAGACACAAACTATAAAATTAAAATGTTTACAATGCTTAAAGAAGTAAAAGATAAACTTCACAGTGTGTTCCAGGAATAAAACATTACCAAAACATATCCAGCAATGGGTAGAAAAGATAATATATTATGACCAAGCGAGGTTTATCCTAATACCAGTAAATTAGTTAATATAATTCACCACATTAACAGGTTAAAGGAGAAAATTTATATGATCATCTCAATGATTGCAGAAAAGGTGTTTGATAAAATCTGACATTCATTTATAATAAAAACTCCTAGCTAACTAGAAACAGAAGAGGCTTTTTCAGCCCAATTTAAAAATAAATAAAACTTAAGAAAACATTACATGTAATGGTTAGTTATTAAAATATTTTCTCTAAGATTGGGAACAAGATAAGAATGCCCACTTCTATTTAACATCATACTGCCAACTTCTATTTAGCATTGTACTAGTCATTGAAGAAAAAAAAAACAAAGTATAAGAAGAATAAGGATTGGAAAGAGGGAGAATATTATCATTGTTCTCAAATGATGTTGTAGGTAAAAAATTCAAAATACGCCACCAATAAAGTTTTTCCAGCTTTACTGACATATAACTGGTAACCAATAACTTTTTAATGAATGTGGATTTAACAAAAGTTTCCAGATACCAACTCGATATACAAAAATTATCACATTTCTGTATAGCAGCACCATGTACTAAATGTATCTCTGTGTATATACATACATATATATACATACATATATATACATATATATACATATATGTATATATACATATATACCACATCTATATTTTTAAAACCATGAATATCTAGGAATTAACCTAACATCAAAACTTTTAAGAAAAACAGACTGGAAGATTCTATATTGTAAAGATATCTATTATCTCCAATTTGATCTATAGAATCAATGCAATCTCAATAAAATCTCCAATAGATTTTTTAAAAGTGGAACTTCATAGTCATGTTCTAAAATTTATATGGAGATACAAAGGACCTGAAATATCCAAGTAACTCTTGAAGAAGATGAATAAGTTTAGGGGACTTGCCCTATGGACTTCAAGACATAAAGCATTTGTTCTTATACTATATTAAGATAGTATAGTATTGGTGCTGCATAGAGAAAATAGGTCAATGGAACAGAATTAAAGCTCAGAAATAAACACTGGCATATATAGATAATAATATATGACAGAAGAGTATTGCAGATAGTGGGAAAGGATGGATTTTTCAATAAATAATACTGGATAAAGATATTCATATGGGAAAATATTACATTGGCTCTTTATCCCACACAATAATCAAAATAAATTTCTGGGAGAAATAAAGACCAAAAAGTCAGAGGTAAAGTTAAAGGCATTAAAAGATAATATAGGAAAATATCTTTGTGGCAACAGAATACAGAAGTATTTCTTTTTTTTTTTTTAATTTTTTATGTTTATTTATTTTTTTGAGAGAGAGAGACACAAGTGCGAGCAGAGGAGGGGCAGAGAGAGAGGGAGACCCAGAATCCAGAGCAGGCTCCAGGCTCTGAGCTGTCAGCACAGAGCCCGACACGGGGCTTGAACCCACAAGCCATGAGATATGACCTGAGCCGAAGTCGGATGCCCAACCAACTGAGCTACCCAGGTGCCCCCAGAAGTATTTCTTACACAAAGAACAAAAAATTGAACAGAGAGGGAAATGTAAACTAGATCAAAATTGAGAGGTTCTGATCATCAAAATACATCTTAAACAGAATGCAAAGACAAGCTATAAGCTAGAAGATATTTAAGATCTGTTATTTAGCATATATAAGAGCTGCTACAAATCAGTAAGAAAACAACAAAATATTCAGCATCTAAATGGGCAAGAGCCTTGACCAAACATTTCACAAAAGAAGAAACCTGAATGCCCCATAAACTCATGAAAACATGTCCAACCTAATCAATTGTCAAGAAAATGCAAATGCAACGAGACACAATTTTTTGCCCATCAGACTGACAAAATTTAAAAATAGACAGTGCCATATGTTGATGAGCATTTGTATTAATGGGAACTCAGCTGTGCTGGTAAGAGTATTAATGAATGTAAAAACTGAAAAATAGTTTGGTGCTACCTCATAAAGAAGCACCAGGCTTCTTATAAAAGGCACCAGGCTGGAGACTCAGGAAAGAATTACAGTTAAAGTCCAAAGTCAGTCTATTGGCAAACCAGAAAGAGCCAATGTTTCAAATAAAGTGGAAAGACAGTCTGCTGACAGAATTCCCTCTTGTTCAGGGGAGGTCAGCCTTTTGCTTTGTTCAGCCTTTGCTTTATTTATTTGCTTTATTGAATCAGATCTGGAGGCCACTCTATTTTACTCAGAGTCCACCAATTTAAATTTAAATCTCATCCAAAAATACCCACACAGAAACATCCAAATTTCTAGGCACCATGGTTCAGCCAAGTTAAAAATAACCATCCCAGCCCCAAACTAGAAAAGAAAAAAATCTAAGTGTCTCATCAGCAGTAGACTGGATAAATAAATTGTGGCTTATACATATAATAAGTACTAAATTACTACTGTGGTAAGCACAGTTCTAAATTGCTCCCCCTCCAACATGGTCTCTACCCCTGCTGTTATGCCCTGTATAATCTCTCCTTGAATGCAGGTAGTACCTATGACTTGTTTCTAACAAATAGAATATGAGAAAAGTCACAGGGCGTTACTCTCTTTATTAGGTTATGTTATAGGCAAAGGTGATGGGATATCACCCCCATGGTTTTGTGTGTGTATGTGTGTATATGTGTCTCCATATTTACATGTGCATATTTATGTACACACACACACACACACACACGTCTATGTATATATATTTAAGCAGACTCTTCTCTCCTGCTGGCCTCCAAGAAGCAAGCTACCATGATTTTTAAAGCTTCAAGAGTGAATTCCGCCAATAATCCAAATGAGCTTGGAAGCAGATCCTTCCCCCTGTTAAGCCTCCAGAGGAGAATGCAGCCTGGCTGGCAACTTGACAACAACCTAGTGAGACCCTAAGCAGAGGACCTAGTTAAGTCACACCTGGACTGTTGACCCTATGGAACCTGTGAGATAATAAATGTGTGGTGTTTTAGGCCACTAAAATTTGTTAATTTGGTAATTTGTAATTTGATAATTTGTTAACAGCATATAAAAATTTGCAGCTATACAGAAATGAAAATCAGCTACAGCTATATGTATCAATATAGATGAATCTTCTAAGGTTGAACAAAAGAAGTCATAAAAATACAGATGGTAGGTTCCGTTTGCATTATGTATGAAAGCAGATAAAACCCAACCAATATGTAATTTAGGGAAGCATACATAAAGAATAAAGTTATAAAGAAAAGCAAAGGAAGAAAAACACAAAAGATGGGAGGATAGATTACTTCTGCAATAGAGCACAGGATGCACCCAGAGCTCTAAGATATTAGCAACATTGTATTTCATAACCAGAACTCCAATATTAAAAATAATTTAATTTATAGAATATACAAAATACAGTCCTATATTTATGGTTAGCCCCCCACCCCAACCCTCCAGCTCAATTCCCCTCCTTATGGTAGAGTGATTTGAGGTCAGACAAACCTAAATTCAATTCTTAATTCTGTTCCTTCCTTACTATATGATCTTGATTTAGAGCTATATGATCAATATCTAGTCTCCAGACTTTCCAGATGAAAGGGCTGTAATAAAATAACAGTTGAAAAAACATTACCTTGTTTAATGAAAAAAAAATACAAAATCAACAATTTTGAGTTCTAACATACACATAAATACTATGGTTATATTTTTTAATTAAAAAATGATAGGGGTGCCTGGGTGGCTCAGTCGGTTAAACTTCCAACTTTGGCTCAGGTCATGATCTCACAGTTCACAAGTTCGAGCCCAGCGTTGGGCTCTGTGCTGACAGCTCAGAGCCTGGAACCTGCTTTGGATTCTGTGTCTCCCTCTTTCTCTGCCCCTCCCCTGCTCATGCTCTATGTGTGTGTGTGTGTGTGTGTGTGTGTGTGTGTCTTTCTCTCTCAAAAGTAAACATTAAAAAAATTATAGTAATCAACCAACTTCGCAGAGAGAGTGGTACTTATATGCTGGTAGCATTGCAAATTGACAGTCTTTTGGGAGAGTAGGTTTAACCATATGTGAAATGTGAAATGATATATTAAAGTATTGTTATTCTTCATATTACAAAACTGTAATCATCAAGACAGTATGGTACTGGCACAAAAACAGACACTCAGATCAATGGAACAGAACAGAGAACCCAGAAATGGACACACAAACATATGGCCAACTAATCTTTGACAAAGCAGGAAAGAATATCCAACGGAATAAAGATAGTCTCTTCAGCAAGTGGTGCTGGGAAAACTGAACAATGACATGCAGAAAAATGAACCTGGACCAGTTTCTTACACCACACACAAAACTAAACTCAAAATGGATGAAAGACCTAAATGTAAGACAGGAAGCCATCAAAATCCTCAAGGAGAAAGCAGGCAAAAACCTCTTTGATCTTATGCAGCAACTTCTTACTCAATACGTCTTTGGAGGCAAGGGAAACAAAAGCAAAAATGAACTATTGGGACCTCATTCTGCACAGCGAAGGAAACAATCAGCAAAACTGTAAGACAACTGACAGAATGGGAGAAGATATTTGCAAATGACATATCAGATAAAGGGTTAGCATCTGCAAAATCTGTAAAGAACTTATCAAACTCAACACCCAAAAAACAAATAATCAAGTGAAGAAATGGGCAAAAGACATGAATGGACACTTCTCTGAAGAAGACATCCAGATGGCCAGCCAACCGCCACATGAAAAAATACTCTACATCCCTCATCATCAGGGAAATACAAATCAAAACCACAATGAGATACCACCTCATACCTGTCAGAATGGCTAACATTAACAACTCAGGCAACAACAGATATTGGCGGGGATGTGGAGAGACAGGATCTCTTTTGCACTGCTGGTGGGAATGCAAACTGGTGCAGCCATTCTGGAAAACAGTATGGAGGTTCCTCAAAAAATTAAAAATAGAACTACCCTATGACCCAGCAGTTATACTACTAGGTATTTATCCAAGCGATACAGGTATGCTGTTTTGAAGGAGCACATGCACTCCAATGTTTATAGCAGCACTAACAACAACAGCCAAAGTATGGAAAGAACTTTATATATACCACATTTTCTTGATATATATATCAAGATAAATATATATATATATATATATATATATATATATATATATATGGAGTATTGATATATATATGGAGTATTACTCAGTAATCAAAAAGAATGAAATCTTTCCATTTGCAACTACATGGATGGAACTGGAGGGTATGATGCTAAGTGAAATGAGTCAGTCAGAGAAGGACAACTATCATATGACTTCACTCATATGAGGAATTTAAGATATAAAACAGATGAACATAAGGGAAAGGAAGCAAAAATAATAAAAAAACATGGAGGAGGAGAAAACATAAAAGGTTGTTAAATATAGAGAACAAACAGGGTTGCTGGAGGGGTTGTGAGGGGGGGATTGGCTAAATGGGTAAGGGGCATTAAGGAATCTACTCCTGAAATCATTGTTGCACCATATGCTAACTAACTTGGAGGTAAATTAAACAATAAATAAATTTTAAAAAATAGGTCAGAAAAAAATAAAGTATTGTCATTCTTTGACTCAGGATTTCTACTTTGGGGAATTTAAGGTTATTTAAGAAAATAAAAAGTCAGAATCAAAGCCAATGTGTGCAATAATGTTTAAACTTTTGTTTGTTTATTTATTTATTTTGAAGCAGCAAGAGAGAGAGAGTGAGCATATGTGAGCGCAAGCTGGGGAAGGGCAGAGAGAATGGGAGAGAATCACTAGCAGACTCTGTGCTGTCAGCACAGAGCCTGATGTGGGGCCGGATCCCATGAACTGTGAGATCGTGACCTGAGTCAAAACCAAGTGTCACACGCTTAACCTACAGAGCCACCCACATGCCCCATGTGCAATAATTTTTAAGGCAGAAATATTTATGAAAACAAAACTTGAAACAATTAACGTTTTTTTTGTAAATTACCAAAGTAGAGTACATGGGCAATAAAAATAATGTGATAAATATATGCCTTGTATTGGTATATGGATATATTAAATAACATCAAATGAACAATGAGAACTAAACATGCATTCATATGCTATCTGTATGATTAAAAATATCTGCAGAAGCATTGAAAACATCAGAGATAGTTAAAACAATTTAAATAATTGTGTTAGGTTTATGAGAATGTTCAATGAAGTGACTATGATTTTTAAAATAAGCGGGTATATTTAACTGGAGGCATATATTTAATGATGGAATTTCAGGCAGTATTATAGACAGATGGTGAAACTATTTGTGCAGGATGTGGGGGTGGTTTGAGGATAGGGGGACCTAAAATCTCACCACATGGAAAGTTTCTATAATCAGAGGGTTTTCTCTGGGTTGTTTAGGCTGTGGAGCCAAAAGGGGAGAATCATGCAGAAGATTTCTCAAGGGAGAAAAAAACTGGAAGAACCATACTTAGAAAAATGTGATTGTAAATTAATTTCTCTTTAGGACGCAGGCTGCTTTGTTTTAGTTTCTTTGTTGTTGTTGTTGTTTCTCTAAAGCAATTACAACTTAATGATTTACTTCAATATATGAGAGACTTCAGGGTGGGTCTGAATCCTGTGTGCCTCGGTCTGACTAATTTGTTTCAACATGGAAAGAAGTCTGAATAGTGTAACAATTAATGAATATAATCATTCATAGAATGGTATCCAATTGCTTTGATGGCAGCAATTCTAAGGTGGTTTAGTTCTGAGTCTTAGTAATTTTAGTAAATTGAGTATTTTAGTAAATTAAAACAAACAAAAAAAAAAAAGAATGAAGAACCATTCCCAACCACAGGCCAGCATAAAAGAAAGCCCAGGAGCAGGAGGAGAGGTTCCACATGGCTACTGAGCTTTCAGATTAGAGCACAAATTAGAAATGATGAGGAAGTCTATTTAATCTTAATCAATAGAGTATAGGTGTTCTGCCTAGAGACAAAGTGAATGCACATAAAAGCGTTATGTGTCCAAGAGCACGATGACTTCAACATATCACATCTCTATCTCCATTTCTCCAGTTACAGAATAAAACCCTCTATATAGAATAAAACCCACCATCCCTGCCATTCATCCATCTGGAACATATTGTGACTACAGATTAGAGAAATCAATGATTTTTTTCAGAGCATGATATACAGTTGTCCCTGCTATCAACTGGCTTATTACACTTTAATCAAGACTACCTCTGTTTTTTGCATTAAGTTATCTGATTTCTACCCAAGGATTTTTTTAGACAGATATTTAAATCACAAAGAGTGATAAGCAGTGAATGAATTTTAAGTTAATTTTCCATGATAGTAAAATTGTAAGAAATATAGGAAGGTTACATAGACTGTTTTTACCTTTAAGCAGCTCATGATTGAAGGAAGGAAGGAAGGAAGGAAGGAAGGAAGGAAGGAAGGAAGGAAGAAAAGAAAGAAAGAAAGAAAGAAAGAAAGAAAGAAAGAAAGAAAGAAAGAAAGAAAGAAAGAAAGAAAAAGCTTTTGGTATCACAAGGGCTACGATGTAACCTCCCTAATAAGATCACTTGATAACAAGTTGCTCAACTGTGTACATGACCTTTCAAATAGAGCTCCCTCTTAATTCCGTGAACTGTCATGCACGTATTCATAACTTGGGATTACATTTCATATACATTATTTGAGAAGTCTACACAATACTAACAAAATGATTTTCTTAAAATCCTATTCTCTCGTTTCCAGGTATATCATGATATATTAAGGAAAAAAGCACCTGTGATATCAACAAATTGCTTTAGAATCTAAAGTTTAGATAATGTCACAAACTATTCAAAGAAATTAGTAAGTCTTTCCCACAGCTGTTCTTCCACTTCCCCTGGCAGCATCAGGTGGCAAGGACAGGCAGTAACCAAATCCATTTAGCGTTAGGCGTGACTCTGAAAGAACTTTGAGGACCTTACTGAAGTTGTTGGGTCTGATGTTCTGAGAAATGATGAAATAGGGGAGCCATGTAACGGGCTGCACATACCATCTCCCACCAAGCTTCATTTAGCATATAGCTTGAAATTTTGTTGGATAACAACTTGCAGGCAGGGAGAACAATTGAGGAGAAAAAGTACTGGAGTTGGACAGATGGAGATGCAAATTCTAGGCCCTCTCAATATCAACCCCTCTTAGCCTGGCTACTCCTCTGTAACAGGAAAACTACAAACAACATCAATTCCATAGGGTCATTTGAATATTAAAAGAATGTAAACAAACTACTTAGCATAAAAATAAAAGCTCAAGAAGTGTTAGTTCTCTTCCCCCATTCACCTGGGTCACCTTGGCCTTTCTTATTAAATTTTCAGTTTATTTTCAATTACAGCATTCTTAGATTCTTTAGAATCTAGTCAATGAGATGCAATTGATAACATTGTGTTCTGTGTTGTTAATGCAAGTACTGAGTATAGTTTCCCTGGTGCCACTTGGTAATTATCCAGACATTCTACAAGGTCAAGGTCTGTGGCATTGTGCAGAGCATACAATAAACAATCCATCAGCATTTTTGTGTCACTTTGTATGGGTCTTCTTTGTTAGTTACCACTGCTCTGGAATTTTGTGTTGATAATCTAAAGATAATCTCATTAGCATTTTGTGGATAAAAGCTTCATCACAATAAGAGTCTGCATAAAATAAACTGAACAAAACTAGACTTTTAGTGCAAACTACTAAAGTTTCTTTATTGAGAGGATTTGGATCAGGCAGGTCACCATAAGCTCTGATGTGACAGTACCATAATGGTCCTTTGGACCTATTCCATAATGGAGTAGGAAGGCCAGACCTGTTTAACCAAATACTGGGTGCTCCCTGTAATGCTCAGTGGGCATCATGTGCAAGTTACATGGCACTTTAATGGAGGACCACTAAAATGACAAACTGGAATAAAGACATTAAAATAACAACTTTCATCCCTCTTTTTCTCCCTCCCTTCCTTCCATCCTTTCCTGCCTTCTTTGCTATTCTTTCCCTTTTTTATTTATTTCCATTTTATCTTTATACAGGCTGCTGACAAAAACACACATTACACATATGTTACACACATGTTACTACAAGATGAACTATTAGAGAGTGGGGAGACTAATACTGCTGCACATGCAATCAAGACATTCCTCTAGGTGTAGCCAAGAGTTAGAGATCAGGACTCAGACAAGCCCAAGCATTCATTAATACAATCTCTAAAATATGCCTGAAATGTGATGAAAATTCTATCTATAGTTATTCTACCTTAGTTAGCTTGCTTTTCTTTTGTTAAAATGAACTCTTATAATTTTTTATTAATCACCAGATGATGTATGATCCAATTATAATACATCATTTATCTTTCTGTTTATCTAAACTTTCATCTGTATAGAGGCATACAGAGATGTCTGGAATAATATTCACTTAAGGTTAACAATGGCTATTTTCTGAATGGTAAGAAGTATTTTTTTTTAAGTTTTTTTTTAATTTACTTTGAGAGAGAGAGATAGAGAGCAAGTTGGGGAGGGGCAGAGAGAGAAGAAAAGACAGAATCCCAAAAAAAGACAGAGCCCCAGCGGGGCTCCAACTCACAAACCGTGAGATCATGACCTGAACTTAAACCAAGTGTTGGATGCTCAACTGACCCAGCCACCCAGGCACCCCAAAAGTATTTTTTGCTTTATTTTTTGTGCTTTTCTTAATTGCTTGAATTTTGTAAATGAGTATGTATCTTTTTTAAAAAATATTGAAGTTGTTATTGTTTGATACAATCATACAGAATAATGATTTTCCACTTATCTAGCTCTTGTTAAAAGTGACAAATATGAAATGAGAAGTTATACTGGTAAGCCCTTAAATATTATGAGAAAAATTGTGTAAATATTATAATTCCCAGGTGAACCAACAAAACTTAAGATGCAATGTATCAGTGGGTTGAGTGACAGATTCTTGATTTCTGTTTGGGTTTTGATCTCCTGGTTGTGAAATTTAGTCCTGCATTGAGCTCCAAGCTGAGTATGGAGCCTGCTTAAGATTCTTTCTCTCCCTCTTTCTTGCCCCCAACCTACTTGCTCACGCATGCTCTCTTTCTCAAAATATATAAGTAAATACACTTAAAGGGCACCTGGGTGGCTCAGTCAGTTAAATGACTGACTTCAGCTCAGGTCATGATCTCACAGTTCAACAGTTCAGGCCCCACATTGAGGTCTGTGCTGACAGCTCAGTCTGGAGTCAGCTTGGGGTTCTGTGTCTCCCTCACTCTCTTCCCCTCCCCTGCTCATGCTCACACGTGCTCGCTCTCTCTCTCTCTCTCTCTCTCTTTCTCTCTCTTAAAAATAAATAAACATTATCACTAAATAAACTTTAAAAAAAAGATGCAATGTATCAAAGCCAGAAATCACCCAAATTAGGCAAACAAAATAAATAAACAGTACAGTGAAATACAAATAAACCTTGATTCTGCTAAGGCCATTTCCAGTGTAATTGAAAAATTAAATAAAAAATTTGCTATCAAAGATTCTGGAAAGAAAACCAGCCTGTGGGCATGGTGGGGAGAAACAGAGAGTCCCACAGGACTGAGACCTTTTCTCTAGTCCTTGATGGCATCCCAAAAGGTGTCCCTATTAAGTGTTTTCTCTCAGTGGTTGTTTATTTATTGTTCTTTTTTAATTTACTTATTTTGAGAGAGAGAGAGAGAGAGAGAGAGAGAGAGAGAGAGAGAAGGTTCACCCTCTGGGGAGGGGCAGAGAGAGGGAAAGAGAATCCCAAATAGGCTCCATGGTGTCATCACAGAGCCTGAAGTAGGCCTCGATCCCATGAACCTCAAGATCATGACCTGAGCCAAAATCAAGAGTCAGGTGCTTTAACCAACTGAGCTATCCAGATGCCCCTTTGTCTCAGTCTCTTTGAAGGATCAGCTTATAGCAAAGTAAGAGGGGTTGCATAATATGAGAAACCTGTTACTGATCATTAGAGTTGACCTTTGGCCAGAAAATGCCAACTTCCTTCCCTGTGGAAAGACAGCATCCAGAAATCTCTGACTTCTTAGGTTGAGATCTTGAACTTCTAGAAATTGGGTTCGAAGAACAGCATCACCTGCTGGAAAGGTTACTACAAACAGCTGCCAGTCACCAAATGAGGAGTACTGTGGGTTACACATTTATATTATGGCTGCAAACATAGAGAATAACCAGATCTTCCCATAAAGAATGTACTTTGTGGCTTAAAAACAAACAGTAGATAATACATGACAAGAGGGAAATCCACTTAGATAGCAAATTCACTAACTTAAGGTATCTATTTACAAATTGGTTCTGAAGCACAATCATTTATTAAAGAAAGATTTATTCCTCAATTCCCTGAAAGTGATAGAAGCTGTACAGTGAACTCAAGATGTATGCAAATCAAATGAAAACACCAATGACTTAAATCCAGGCAAGCCTATTGTTCTTTTAAATGACAAGTGAAATTCAGAGTGTTGGTGAGAATGTGGAGAAATTTGAACTTTCATATGTTTCTAGTGGAACTATGAATTGTAAAAACACTTGAGTAATCTGTTTGGCAGTATCTTTTAAAGCTAAATATGCACATGCCCTATGACCCAGCCATTCTACTCCTAGGTATATATTTAACAAAAATGCACAGATATGTGCAACAAAAGACATATATGAGAATGTTTGTAGCAGCACTTTTTTGTAATAGCCTCAAAATGTAAATGACCCAAATGCTGATCAATGGTAGAATGGGTAAATTATAGTATTGTATAATGGAATACTGTACAGCAATGAGAATAAACAAATTACAACTGTATACAACGATGTGCACAAATCTCATGAACATAATGTGGATCAGCCAGACTCATGCAGGCCATTGGATAAATTATAAAAACAGGCAAAATGAAACTATGATGTCTGAAATTAGGAAAGTGGTTACCCTCAGGGTTAAAATTATGAAAAGGAGCATGAAAGAGTTTCTGGGAGCTGGTAATGCTTTATTTATTGCCCTAGGTGCTGGTTAGATACATGAGTTCAGTTTGTGAAAACTCATTGAACTGCACACTTATAATGTATGTACCTTTCTGTTTATCTGCTATACTTCAGTAAGTTAAAAAAGTAAAACGTATATGTTTATTCTTTATGACTTGTTTAAATTGCCCTCACTTATTACTATGCCAGACTAATGACTATGATCATTATTTGATATTCAGACAACATTTGGTTTTTAACAGAGGTACACGTTAAAAATATAAATACATAGGGGCACCTGGGTGGCGCAGTCGGTTAAGCGTCCGACTTCAGCCAGGTCACGATCTCGCGGTCCGTGAGTTCGAGCCCCGCGTCGGGCTCTGGGCTGATGGCTCAGAGCCTGGAGCCTGTTTCCGATTCTGTGTCTCCCTCTCTCTCTGCCCCTCCCCCGTTCATGCTCTGTCTCTCTCTGTCCCAAAAATAAATAAATGTTGAAAAAAAAATTAAAAATATATATATATAAATACATATATGCTTGAAAAATAGCCATTTATATCTAAAAGTGACATGATAAAACAAATAGACAAAACTAAATTGCTTTGTCATTTGTCATAAGCATTTTCCACTTCTGGATTGAGCCGATCTCAAGCAAATCTATATGCATGGGGGAAGAGGTGGTGGTAATCTCAAGAACAATCAACTGTCAATAGTAGCCATCATAGTAATAATAATAATAATTAATAGTAATAATAATAGATCCTGAGTAAAAACAAAACAAAACCAAAAACATTTACTGAACATTTTGTTGTGAGATTGTAGATACACCAAGTATTATAAATGAAACAATGTGGGTAATACAATCATGTCTGTGAGTCGGGCTGTAAAGAGGTTTTCATCGGAAATATTAAGATTCACAGAGCTTTCAAACCCAAGGGCCAGGCAGGTAATGCAAATGAGTAAAGCAGGCCAGATGAAATACAGTGGTATTTGGTGGTGAGGTCTGGAAAAACTATAGAACGGCAACCCCTAACCGAGAACCAGAGTAGGTTCAGACCAGACACATCAGGAACTAGTATTGGGCCCCACCCCAGATCTACTGAGTCAGAAACTGTGGGGGTGGAGCCCAGTAATCTGAGTTTTAACAAGCTTGATTCTGATCCATGTTCCTGTATGAGAACCACCAATCTAGATGTATTCTCTTTCTCTCTCTTTTTTTTTTTTTAAATATGTGGACTTAAAAAAATCTTCTGGCCAGATTTGACCATAGGCTACCAATTTATAGCTCCTGATGAGAATCAAATGAATTTGTATAACTCTATCAGTTCTGTATTTCCCTTTTCTAAGATAAAGACAGATGGTATGTTGAAATTAAGTTTTATTCTCCCCAGGACTGAGACCTATCTAGGCATACCTAGGGTCTGATTGTGATAGGCCTTCTGGAATTCTATTTATAAGACAAGTCAGGTTGCTCCATGAACTAATCCCAAGTGGAAGAAAGAACCAAGGTACAGAGGTTGGATTAAGGACAAACAGATGAGATTGAACATGTCTGTGTACAACATGGTGTCTTCCACTTAGATTGTTTGTAGCCCAGCCTGGTGGACTCCTTCATTCTTTCAACAAATAGCTGTTGAACATCTACCTAATCTGTCCCTGAGCCCTGTGACTCCAGGGTGACTGTAATATAAGACCTAGTAAAGGCTAAAGGAACTATTTTTTGCTCATCTTCTTAGGACACGAGGACGGCAGCAGTGTTGGCACCAGGACCCTCAAAACTTCTGATGCCCTGAAAGTTGGACCCCTTGCACATGTCAGCAGCTGCAACGATGGTGGTGGTACCTTTGGTGGGCAGTGATGACACGGTTTGGAGGACTGGCAGCAGCTAGCTGCTTGTATCAGGTAAGGAGAATTGTGAACACAGTTTGGCAGCTGAGAGAACTGTTCTTGGAGCACCCAGGCTCACATCCCTGAGCACCTTGACCTAGTGGAGGTAGAGGATATCCCCCCAGCAGAGACAGGGAAATAAGATTTTTGTAGCTGTGGTTGTTACTATGTGTAACATAAATTACACATAGGAAAACATGGAATCCTTAAGGGAACCTATGACTTTTTGTTTTTCTGTCTTGGCAACATTTAAAGAACTACATGTTGCTTCTTGTGATAAAGTTAAGGTAATGTGCCTGCAGTGAACATGGTAGACACAAGTATCAGATTTTGAACATTTGGTTTCCTTTTTTAAAATAAAAAGCAGGAAGATTATTATAGGCTTTGGGACATGAGGTTTAAAAAAAATCACAGCACACATTCCTAATTTTTTCCCCTGTCTCAAAACATCCCTATAAAATGAAACAACATTGCTGATGAGCTATTCTTTGGCACCAGTGGCCAGCTTATTGCAAAGGAAAAAGGACTTTGGAAGCAGCCACTCCTTTCCTGCCAGAATTTTGAGAGATTGATGCCCTTTTCTTTCATTTCTGTAATGCTTATAGCCTGCAGATTTTCCATTACTTTCTGAAATCCCAAACTGAAGTTTATTAAAAACATATTTGTTATTCTACTCTCTCTCTCCATCTCTCTCTCTCTCTCTCTCTCTCTCTCTCTCTCTCTCTCTCTCTCTCACACACACACACACACACACACACACACACACACACACACGTTTGGGAGTTTGGAGACCACAAGTGTTGGTAAGACCTAAGGAATTTCCCCTGAGTTAACCAGAATTTTCCAAAAAGAGTCAAGCAGTTGCTACACTGCATTTAACTTGGTGTTTTATGATACCTAACGAGCAAGGCATGTGGTATGTCAGTATTCCAACGAGATAGCAATACCTTGCAGATTTTTAATTTTCTAATAGAGCCATACTTTTTCCCCCCTTGATTTCTATTTATTTGAAACCAACTTGTTAAGCCCAAGCAAACTAAGAGTCACTTTAGCTTGATACTTCAGTTCTAACCAACCCAGAACATCTACAGTAGATCAGGAGATGTGACCCTTAACCAGCCATGTCTCCCCAGACAAGTCAGTTTCTACGATGGGGCTCAGTTTAACTATTGGTCAAATTGGAGGTAGGCAAATGGGATGGAGTTCTATGATCAGAGCAGAGTTCTGTGGGTAGAATTCTGCATTCCTTAACCTGTAGATTAAGAGAACTCTCCCTGCAGAATCCTAATGATGGATCAGGTATCTGAAAGGAAGTTTTGCTGTGAGAGGACTCTCAGAGGCTATTGATATTACAGATTTCTTCTTTATAAAGAGCTGGAGTAATTTTCTGTGTACCTTTGGGTACAAGTGACCGATATTGTTACCAGTCAATCGAAGGCTTGTTTCTGTATTAACTTTACAGAATTTAGTTTCCTGGAATACAAATTGCTAACAGGAATATAAAACATTTATTCAATTCCGTTCATGATGCTTCTTTCCTTGATGCTCCTCCTTCTGGCTCCTACCTTTCCCTTCCCTTCCCTTCCCTTCCCTTCCCTTCCCTGCCCTGCCCTGCCCTGCCCTGCCCTGCCCTGCCCTGCCCTGCCCTTCCCTTCCCTGCCCTGCCCTGCCCTGCCCTTCCCTTCCCTTCCCTGCCCTGCCCTGCCCTGCCCTGCCCTGCCCTTCCCTTCCCTTCCCTTCCCTTCCCTTCCCTTCCCTTCCCTTCCCTTCCCTTCCCTTCCCTTCCCTTCCCTTCCCTTTTTTACATGATTTTATATGTGGGTTAACTGATTATTCCCAAGTACAGTTTTTCTCACATTACTTTCCTACCCAGAAACCTTAATAGGTCTCTGTTCACCACCGTATAAAACAAACTCAAGGTAGCCAAAGTCCTTCCTTTACCATCTGACTCAACCTAGCTTCCCAATCCTGTGGCCCATTACTCCATTTACCACAGACTTTCAAGCTTCTTCCTCTTTCTTTACATATCCACAAATGTTCTGGCCCTGTGCCTTTGTCCCTGTGGTTCTTGCTTCTCGTTTCCACCTGTTCATATTCTACCTATTCTTAACATTTAAGGCCAAGATCCTGCTCCCAGCTTTTCTTGGTCTCTTTCAGCTGCAGACAACCTCTTTTTTTCTGAACTCTTATGGCAACTTATCTGCATCTCTTTCATAGCGGTTATCACTTTGTACTCTATATTATAGATATTTATGTTCATATCTTATCTTTCTCA
Source organism: Prionailurus bengalensis (assembly GCF_016509475.1). Lineage (NCBI taxonomy): Eukaryota > Metazoa > Chordata > Mammalia > Carnivora > Felidae > Prionailurus > Prionailurus bengalensis. The sequence continues at coordinate 81,617,355 of NC_057354.1, read as the reverse complement.
CTAGATAATCAGTTTCATGAAGTCAGAGAATATCTGTTCCATATTTATACTCCTCAAGGTACCTGGCACATAGTGGTTTTTCCACAAAGGGTTGTTGAATGAATAAATAGTATCAGAGATACCATGGAAATTTGAACTTATCCAAACTCCTTCAACCCAGTTAAAACCACTCATGGGGCATTTTTTAAATTATGAATTTCTCCGCTTATTTGTTATCTCTCTCTTCATCTCATAATTTCTCAGCTTGTCTGGTTTCAGTGAGAAAAAATAGGAGAAAAAGAAAAATGAGAAAGGTATAATAACTTAAACTACAGATGTAGCAAGTAATATCCAGTTCCCTTCCTTCAAGCTGTGCTGCAGTCAGCTTCCAAAAGTGGTTTAGGTTCACATGATTTGTGTACTGTGATGTTCAAATGTTTGTTAAAGCTGATGCAACTCTATGAGAAAGATCAACACTAACTCTGTGGATGGTACATACAAGTTTTAATCCAGTGAGGTGAAGAATTTACTTAAAGACTGCTACATGTGGGCCATCGAGAAAAGTCATGACCTTGGTTTTGGGGGAGAAAGGGGCAAAGAGTAGCCACTCAATGGAAAATCTGCACCCAAGTGGAAACAGTCAGATGACCAGTCACAAGACAGTGCTCATAATACGTATAGACACACATATATGTTAAAGTGGCTATATATTTATATAAATATACATATCTACAAAATATATAGTGTAACATATATATAAACCACGTTATTCACTTCTGTACTTTCTTTGTATGATGTTTGCCAATTTTTAGACAGTTTTGTATCTTGAAATTAATCTTCAGAACTCCACACCACATACTTGAAATATACCTATGTGCATGTAAAAATAATTACCAAATATCAACAAACTTGAAAAAGTAGTAATAATTGGAAATGCCCATCCACTGATGAATGGTTGAAATGTGGCATACCTATACAATGGAATACTATTCAGTCATAAACAGGTCTGGTAAATGCTACGACATGAATGAACCTTGAAAACATTATGTTTAGTGAAAGAAGCCAGGCACCAAAACCACATATTGTATGATTCCATTTATATGAAATCTCCAGAACAGGCAAATCCATGGAGACAGAAGGTAGCTTATTGGCTGCCAGCGGCTGGAGGAAGAGGAAATGAGAGTGACGGCTGATGGCTATGGGGTTTATATTTTGAAGTGATGAAAATGTTTGGAATTAGAGTCGTGATGGTTGCCTAACTTTGTGAATATACTAAAAACCACTAAATTGTACACTTTTAAAAGGGGTGACTAGTATAGTATGTGAATTGTATCTCAGTGTTAAAAAATACCAGTTGAAGATTGCTCAACAAGGAGGTTTTCCAGAGGTTTTGTCTAGCCAGCATTCAAGAGGAGAAAGATGGTAGTCACTGAGAAGCACGGTCTTCAGCATACTTGCTCTCAGGGGTCATAGGTTTTATGGTAACTGAGCAAGAGATCTGCTAAATGCTTCTTCCCTATTCCTCTGCACTGAAGATGAATGCCCACAGCTATTACATTAGGGTGAAATAAAACCTTTTATTTGTATATTGGCTTATAATTTCTCAAGCACATTTACCCTCATTAGCTCATTTATTCCTCATGTTTTATTTCTAACTGTACTTATGTTTTACACTTATTTAAAATTGTTCATCCATAATGAGAGCAAAAACATTCCATTTCTTATAAGTGCTGTGGATTTCTCTTGGTATTTCTCTGACTCTGTTTGCTTTACTCTACTCTTTCTAATATCTTTTACCCAAATATGACCAATTCTTCTGACTTTTTGTATATACATAGTTCTTTATGTTTCTGTTCTGTTTTCTGAGTCTTTATTTTTAAGATGCTGACTTTTTTCTTCATCTATCTCCTTTTTCTGAATAAGACCCATATATTTTTTCTTTAAAACTATAATCTACTTCTTCCTTTCCCCTAATCTTTGCTAAGTGACTCCAAAAATATTTAGTTATAGCCCATGCAGTGGTAGTTGCTGTCCCTATTCTGAACATTTTTATTGTAGAACCATTGTTTGTTAAATGTTTTGTAAGATATTTCTGGTTTATATTATATTTAATATAAACTGTATTTATTATACTTATTCTTTTATTACCTGTAGGCTTTGAAAGATTATTTTAATACTCATTATTAAATGATATATAAATGGTATATAAATACCATTATTTATTCTTTTATAAATGTACATCTCCTTTAATAGTCCTTTGATAATTTCCTATCATACTTTTTAGATCCTCAGTCCTTACATTCCACTGATGATCCTTCCTTATATCTTCTGGAAAGATATTTCACTTACAATTCACCTTTCTTTAGCAGAATTTGCTCTTTCCTCTCAGATGGGTGAAATTTGAAGCGCGATCTTCAATTGTTGCATTTTCTTCCCTTTCAGAGTGTGTACCCATTCTATACTTTACATTTTCAGTGTTATTGCACTCCCCTTCATGTCCCACTTTTATTTTGTGGGTTTTCATACCTTTTTATCTTGCTCGTTTTTTATATATTTTAAATGCTCTGTTTTTCCCTCCAAATGATGCCATTATAGCGATAAATTGCATAACAATAGCTTCTCTTCATATATTCTCAAGTTTCTTGGAATTGGCCTGCACTTTCTTGTGACAGGATCTATACACCATAAAAACAAAAACGTGAAGCCTTAATTAGCTCCCTTCTTTCCTCATTTTTTTCCTGGAGAGTGGGGATTTGGTTCACAGGCCCATGTAACATTCCCACCTATTTCTGCAGTTTACCTGCACTTTAATGCTCTCCATAGTCTTAGCGAAAAAATCACCACTGGTCCATGCATAAGACTCTGCTTTAAACCAAGCAAGTAGTCTTCCTGTGACCTTCTTCTGATATCTTAACCCTTCTCTCTCTAGTCCCTTTTCTTTCACTTACCTATACCATAGGATTACATGTCTGAATTCTTCATTAGACTGCAAGCTTGTCTGAAGACAAAAGTTAGATCATATTCATTTTTGCTGCCTTCCATATCCGGGCTCAGCAGCACTAACAGCACAGCCAAACAGGAGGTAGCAGCCATGCTCTGGGGCTGTGAGCTAAACCAATAGAAGTGGACTTAGACCTTCAAACCCCAGAAAGAGGGGACACATGACTGTGAATTGTTGCTTAGTATGATTTGCTTGTGGGAGAAAGCCCAAGAAGAAGTGAACCTCATGGGGATTCTGCCCCAGCAACCCCAGAGGACCAGAAGAAGAAGACCATCACCATTGCCCTACTTGAGGCCTCTGTCCTAGCCATGGTTATCATGATAGGATCTGAGCTGGCTCTCAAGCTGGCTCTAGATCTGTGTTGCTGAGTGGCCAGGAATGTTACAACATTTCAGATCTATCCTAGGAAGAGGAGGGGAAGAAGAAGAAAGAAGATGATGTCAATGTAGATGTGTTCCTGGAGGAGGAGGCCCCTGTCAAACAATTCAAGAGGCTGGTACCCCAGAAACAGATAAGCATTGCTAAGAAAAAAAAGAAAAAGTGGAAAAAGCAGAGAAAGAGTAAGACCTAGTCTTTTCTTTTCTTTTCTTTTCTTTAAAGTTCTTATTTGTGTATTCCTCTTTGTGATCTTTATTTTTTAATAGCATTTTTTTCATTGCACATAATGGAATAGGGAACCTAAATATTGTGCATAAATTTGTTATAAATGTTGTATCCCTTTAATCAGGGGTAAGGGATAGGAGGGAAAGCCTTCAACAGTAGATAAAAGTTACTACACATGTTTAGGAAAATAGAAATTTGAGTTGTGCAACATTTCTGATTTGTTTTTAGCATGAAAGTGAAATAACTTGCTGTATTATCAGGAGGCATCAAGGTTCAGGGAAATTGGTCTGGCCATGCCACTAACTGAGTGACCTTGGACAGGCCACTTCTCTTAGCTGGGTCGATTTATTCACCTAGAAAATACAAGCACTGAATCTACTCTTCACTTTTTTTTTAACTCAAGAACTGATTTTCACAGAACAATTCCACTTCCCAAGAATTAAAAAAATATCATTTTGTATAGTATATTATGAAGTGATTTTAGGTTAAAAAATTTTTAGATTAGTATTTTAATAAAAATATATTAAGATAATTTAAATAAAACTGCCAATATGTAACCAGAATCCTGTATTTCCCTTTGTGAAAGCGTTGGATTAGAAAACACTGAGCCATATTAGCTCCATGTCAACATTTTATTTAGATGTTTGTTTGTTTGTTTTGTAGGGAATATCATGAGTTTGGATAATATGGAGTGGATATTTTTAGGATATAATTAAGTCTCGTTCAAAAGCCAGGCTTTTTATTCATATATTATGTATATTAAGGATTTTTTTTTTTGTATAAATATATAATTCGTGGTCCTGGTTCTAAATAGAGATTGGATGAATAAATGGAAAGTTTATTGTGTCTTCAAAGTATTTTTCATTTGTGGTCATGAGACTGTATATTGAAATTTTCCTTGATGCTTGCTGGAAGGCATGCCTTTGGAATTCAGAGATAAACTGTCCTGAGTGACACATGAGTGGGTCATTGAGTGGAAGAATGCCAGGGCTGAAGTGAGAAAGCCTACATTCAAGTCTTGACACCCTACTCACTAGTGGAGTAACTGGGTAAATCATTTGACCCTGAGCTTCAGTTTCCTCATCTGCAAAATGAGGGTGATTATACACCTAATTTCTAGGGTTGTTGTATGACTTAAATAAAATAAAGTATAAGGCATTACTTTGAAAAAGTAATGAGTGTTATCATGGAGCATGAGGTGAGTGAAGTGCTCAGGGCTCAACATCTAAGGCGGCACTCACTCTCAGGGATGACCCTGTACTTGCCCCTTCCTGAGAATGTTGAGGCCTAGCCCTCAGTCTGCCCTAGTCCAGGCACTGGTATTTGGCCAAGCACAGCTCCTGTGACTAGGAGTCATATGACTCCACATGTGGGTCTGGTTTCTGAAAGACTATTTTGCTGTTGTTTACATACACTTAAGATAGTTTAAGAGCAGCCTTTCCTTCTTCCCAAAGCCATAAGGCTGCTGCTTAGATAAAACAATTCTCTTTCATTCTTCTTCCTTTTTTCTATTCCCTTATTTGCTATGTGTATATCTGTGCATAGTTAGATGTTACAAGATACATTCATTTTATCTTCAGGTATTCTTCTACAATTCTTTTGTTTCACTACAATGGATTACTAAATAATACTATGTCTACCTTATTGTTTTCCGAAATTTATATTCCTGAGGTGGGGGGAGGGGGGGTCTTTTAACTTCAGCTTCTTTAAATTGCTTGCTTTCAAGGTAGAAGCAATTTGCTTGTCAAGTATAAAGATATTATAAGAATATCATAAAAAATTCCAGAGGTGAATGGGTGGGAAAACAGTTCTTCTAGGCTCAGAGCCAGAGTCCTAGACACACAAACGAATTGCTCTCTGCACGCATTTTTCAAGAGCGGTTCACATGCCCATGTGCGTCTGGCTGAGGTGGACTTTTCAGAATAACTGGTTAGTAACAAACCTCTCTTTGAGTTCTTTAAACAAGAGAGGCTAGTGTTCCTGGTTAGTTCGAGAGCTTTCTAAAATTGCTCCTAGCAATTTAAATTTTAAGTTTTAAATTTTGAAACTTACTGTCCACTTTTCCACTGGAGTTCCCTCAAGCCACTCTTAAATTTTGCCCCATAATGTCATACACTTGTCTTTTAAATCTTTGCAGATACCCAAATATCATTAATGATGTTTTGAAATGAAATCTGTCACAGAAGAATTATTATTTTTTTTTAATGTAGGAAAATATAGTCAGGGTCAATGATTAGTAAGATCTGTAGAGGCAGGAGAAATGGCAACTAGATTCCGCAGGAAATGTGCCCCACAGTGAAAGTGTTGACAAGGTTCTTTCAAAGTGTGCATTTTTGCCCTTTAGTAGTTAAGAAGGAGAAGAAAAAAAAGGTGTAAGACCATTTTTTAAGTCTATTAGTTTAATGGAAAGTTAGAACATAGATGAAATATGGTACTTGTAGCCCATTATTTTTCCTTTTGTGAAATGTAAATATATTAATGATGAAGAATTTCAGTTTAGCAATAAACAATGACATCAAACCAAATGCATTATTCAGGTGTTTTTCCTTTGTTACTCGGCAGTATGTACTTTGGGGGTTCTTATTTATCTTTCACAGAACTTTCCCAAATTGGGCAGAGCCTAACAAAGCATATGCTAGATGTGTGGGTTGTCAATTAAAGGTAAAGGGATTTCATGGGGTGCCTGGGTGGCTCAGTCGGTTAGGTGTCCGACTTCAGCTCAGGTCATGATCTCAGGGTTGGCGGGTTCCAGCCCCACATCAGGCTCTGTGCTGACAGCTCGGAGCCTGGAGCCTGCTTTGGATTCTGTGTCTCCCTCTCTCTCTGTCTCTCCCTTGGCTCACGCTCTGTCTCGCTGTCTCTCAAAAATAAATAAAAATGTTTTAAAAAATTAAAAAAAAGATAAAGGGATTTCAAATTGAAATCTAAGCAGCAAATCTACTGAAATGCCACACAAATTTAACAAATGTTTAAAACAGACATTGTCCTGGATGTTGAGATTATGGGAGGGTTTTTTTTCCCTTTTTTACGTTTTTGAACTTTGCCAAATTTTCTCAGTGAGTACAATACTTTTATAATAATAGTAATGAAAGAGTAGGGGAAAAATAGGAATGTTTTCTATAATGATTTGCAATCCATGTTTCCTCAGCTTTGGTGGAGGTGTGAGAGATCTCCGTGGTTAATCAGACCAGAATGGGTGGGGCCAGAGGGCACACTCGCCCACAGTGTGGCTCACTAGCAGATCAAATTGGGGTAGGAGGAGGGTATGGTAAACTTGGGTAGGAGGAGGAGAGGGTATGGTAAACTTGGGTACAGTCCAGACCAGCATTAATATGCATTCACTCATCCATAATTTAACAGCTATTTAAAGAATGCCAACTACATGGAAAGCACTATGTGAGAAGCTAGGCAACCAATGATGAACTCCAGCACGGAGCTTCTGTTCTAGAATTCTTCAATTAGTGTTATGATAAGGGATACAAAGATGTAACAAGATTCTGAGACAGTTTATGCTAGCAGAACTTGACCAGAACTAGGGTAAGGGGGATGGTGGCTGTGAGGAAGTGATACATAATTTACAGTTCTGAAGGGTAAGCAGGAATCAGCCAAGTGTGAAGGGTGGGAAAAAGGAAACATTCTAGGGAATGGTTTTTAGAGAGGCCCAGAAACATGAAAAAGCAGATCAACATCAAGAAACTGAGCAGCCATTGTAGCTGGAGCCAAAGGAGCAAGGTGTTACTAGATGTCAGGGTTTGTTTTCTTTTAAAAGAACAGTCTGGTGGCCCTGTGGAGTCTGAACTAGAAAGGGCAAGAGGAGGCTTGCCCTGGAGGAGGCTATTACAGTGGTCCTGGTGAGAAATAATGGTGGCCTGGGCGATGGTTGTGGTGTCAGGCTTGGGGCATAATAGAAATAGACAAATTCCAGAGAGATAATACAGGAGGCAGAATTGACAAGAACTGCTGCTTGTTGGTTAGAGGAAACAGAAGGTTGTCAAGAATGACTCCCAAATTGCTAATTTTAAAAACTAGATAGATGGTGATGTTACTTACTGAACTACAGGACACGAAGATAAAGTTTAGTGGGGAAGAACATGAGTTTTGTTTGGGCCATAGTGAATTTTAAGGTACCTCTGAGACACCTCAGTAGAGTTAGTGAGATATCAAGATGTGGAGATCACAGGAGAGGTTTCTGCAGAAAACAGTAGCCAGAGTTTCAGGCAACATTCATTGTCAGGTGAAATCTTCTTAATTCCAGGGAGGTCCAGCCAGTTAGGTGCTATGTGCAGCTACCAGGAAGTCCTTAGCCCCTCAGAGAGATGTGGCTAGGAGCACATTTACAAAGTGCCACATACTTTGCTATCTGTACTCCTCTAAGGAAGGTATATTTTCATAGTTTGTGAATGAGGAAACTGAAGCTAACCGGAGTTAAATCATCTGCCCAAGTCTTTTCAGCTAATAAGTAGTGAAGTGGGGCATCCTAGTCTGAGTTTTAACCAGAAACAGCTGGCAAACTTGAAAGACGATAATTCAAGGAGGGATTGTCTGTTTCACAATGCACAGCGAAATGAGGATACAGAGTAGGGGACCATGAGGAATAGTACAATAAACTGGGACTAGTACTTGATTAAAGCATCAAGAGGAGAGACTAGCTTCCAGAGAGCAGCAAGGAGAAAGTAGTGTGCGTACAAGCTGCTTTGAAAGGAGTAGTGGTTGTCAGTGGAGGGACACAGCTGAAGACAATCTCACTCAGTTCTCTCTCTTCCGTTTGTCTTCTGTTTAGGCTCCCACTGGCCAAACCCAATAGGAAGCCAGAAGGCAGAAATCTGGGTGCACCAGGGTAGAGGGTGGAGAGTGTGATCGAGAGGGAGCAAATAAAATAGCAAGCATGGTGGAACTTCCATCTGGGTCTTTTCTGACTCCAAAACCCATGCTGTTACCGTTTGGAGCTCCCAAGTGTTGATTAGAAAGGGTTGCTCTGATGTGGTGGAGGACACATGGAAACCTGAGCAGAAGCTCAGCCAGGCTTGCAAGTACTGGACACCAGGTGAGAGAGGAAAGCTGAAGTTTGCTGAGGAGGTCTGCCCTGGCCGTCAGATACCTGTAAGCTGACCACCTCTGACCCCATCTGCTTAGTGCAGGATGCCTCCTCTTATAAGACCGCCTCTGAAGTAGGCCAATAGTGAACATTCATTGCCATTTTACAGATTTGCCAACAGTTAAATCAAGGAATTGAGTAGCAGCTCAATGTATGCACTCATGCCACTTTTCCTTGATTCATGTATCTGAATCAAGATATGAATTATAAAAGCGTGATCATCAATGTAGATTCCCTCCTATATAAAGAATTCTGTTAAAGAACTGTTTGCTTCAGGGATGCCTGGGTGGCTCAGTCGGCTAAGCATCCCACTGTTAGTTTCAGCTCAGGTTATGATCTCACAGGTTCATGAATTGGAGCCCCAAACTGAGCTCTGCGTTGATAGTGCAGAACCTGCTTGAGATTCTCTGTCTCCCTCTCTCCCTGCCCCTCCCCAGCTCATGACTAGTGCTGTCTCTGTCTCTCTCAAAATAAAAAACTTAAAAAAAAAAAAGAATTGTTTGCATCAGGGTGGCTCAGTTAAGCATGGGACCCTTCATCTTGGCTCAGGTCATGATCTCACGATTGGTGAGATCCAGCCCCACCCTCAGTCTCCACGATGATGGGGCAGAGCCTGCTTAGGATTCTTTCTCTCCCTCTTTCTGTCCCTCCCCCACTCAGGCTCTCTCTCTCTCTCAAAATAAATAAACTTAAAAAAAAAAACTGTTTGCTTCAGGGCTTTCTGTTCAGTTGTCCTTATTATCACTTGAAATGTCAAATGAGATATTACTTTGTTATTGACATTTCAGGCTCTATGTTAATGACTTTCAGGTATGGCAGCATACTCAGTTAACTGTTTCAGACTAAGGGGAATTAGGCTTAAAAATGTATACAGTAATTTAGATGTCCCATTCTTGGCATTCATTTTAGTGGGTTGTGTTAATATTTAGTTTCTTGTTTGGATTATTTTATTTGTCTACTGTATGGTTTCTGTTTAACTGCTCTGTAAATTACTACCATCCCTAGCAGAAATTCTTGATGAACAGTACAACATGCACATTTAGAGGTCACAAGAATGTTGTTTATGTTCAAGAGCTCAGCTTTTATTTTTTCAGAAGTCACCTCAACGTAGGGGTCAATGGAAAGAGACACAATGGAATCATTATATTGTTTTCTATGTAGGAAAAACTAAATGAGGAAAGTTAAGTGGAAATTTGGCATACCATAGAGTAAGCCGTGGTAGCTATTTCATTTGGGTTAAAATCCTACACACTACAAAATTAGCTAGGGAATCTGCCTTGAGAATGGACTAAAAAGAAATTGAGGATAACATAATCCATTTAGCATTTTTTTAACTAGGTTTTTTTTAAAGTAATGGTACAAATAGTATAAAAGATTCAGAATACCAAAAAAAGAAAAAAGGGAAAAAAGGAAATTACCTTCCCACCCCATAGGCAACCACTATTAGTAGTTTCTTAGGTATCTAGGTATTTTCTGTGCATATATAAGTAGAGACATGATTTTATGCAAATATCGGTAGAATAGGGATAATGCTTTACACTTTGTAATTTTCACTTGGAAATACATCTTGAAGATCATTTTGTATCCACACATATAAATCTTTTAAGGCTGATTTCTAATTGAATTGCATTATGTTCTATGTAATATCAATTATTTAGCATTTGACCCTCTTGTGATACAGTATGGTAACTTTTATAAATATTGCATTGCAAATATGCTCAGAAAGAATTTATACTTGCTGCCTGTTGGGAGCAAATGTTCTCTGTCTCTCTTTACACCCACACATACCACATCTGTAAAATGAAGCTTGTTAATTGTACAAATGTACATCTGACTAATTCTAGGTCACTTGGTCTATCAGTTTATGATAGGGTTATGTGAAAATTTCTCACTGTGATTGTTGTGCAAAATTATTCTCCATTTGCCCTATGGTCTATAGATGCTCATAAAGAAAGATGTGCTAGTGTGAAATGATAAATTAGAAAAAAAAATCTATTCTTAGCCTTCTGTCCCATTCCCTTTCCCTCTCATTTCTGATTAGGTTTGGCATACCTCCTTGCCCCAGCGTAAGGATCGGAACTCATTTTGGGCAGCCCCTCCAGCACAAGTCTTGCTCCCATTGAGCCCCAGTAATACTGTTCCCTCAAGTCCTTGGGGGAGTCATGGCTTCCCACTGTTGCTGGTTCTTTGGTCCTCACCATTCCTTCTTGTTCTTTCAATCCTTTAACTCCTTGTTTAACACCTCATCCCATCTTCCTTATCATTATAGAGAATTTTAATTCTACCTTTTTGGTGGATGGGAGATGGGTTAAATGGGTGATGGGTATTAAGGAGGGCACTTGTTGTGTTGAGCACAACTCAAGAGAATATCTAAATATGCACACCCCCTGCCATGGTGATGGAAAGCAGGTGTTTGCAAGAGCCTCCATTTCCATGACTTCCTTTTATCTTGAAGTTCTTTTCACCAAAAAAGACTTGTTCTGAGTGCTTGGGATTTATATTATCCAATGAAGACTTTGGATTTCACATATGCTTTGAGATAAACCTCTCTTGTTTCTTTCTTGTCCAAGTTCTGCATTTCATTTTTCTTGTTTATCTTTTGCTCTTCCAGCAATGATGTTCTTTTTTTTCCCCCTTCAAAATGAACCAATTACAATTTTCCACTTGAAAATAAATTGCATCATACTTTTATTCCCTGTTTTCCAGGTCATTTGTTTTTCCAAGTGACTCAGATCTTGCTAAGAATTTTGTTAGCGGCTCCCAAGTATGATGCATTGTAATTCTCCTTGAAGGTGAAAAGTGAAAAGTATAGGAGCAAGTCTAGCCTTTGGCCTGAGGCTTTTACCTAGAATCCTAAAAACTGAGCTTACGTGTGGTTTTGCCTGATCTACATGCTGACCTTTTCCCTCACCAAAAGGTATCCAAAGACTTCCTATTTCAACCACTACCATAATCTCTGTGCCATGAAGACTCATAAAAGCAGTAAACATGGGGCACCTGGGTGGGTCAGTCGGTTAAGAATTTGACTCTTGATCTTGGCTTAGGTCATGATCTCAAAGTTTGTGAATTCAAGCCCTGTGTTGGGCACAAGAGCCTGCTTGGGATTCTGTCTGTCCCTCTCTCTTATCCCTCCCCCCACCTGCCTCTCTCACTCTCTCAAAGTAAATAAACTTAAAAAAATAAATAAAATAAAAGCAATAAATGCATGTGAAAATTACTCATTTGAATATTTCAGTTGATGGTCTTGCTTTGTGTTATTGCTTTATAAGTCAACAGTAAGTCTTTATAAGACATCTCATAACTAAGGAAGTGTGGAGATGTTAGTTTGATCAAAACATCAAATTACTACCAGAATGAGATTATAACCTATGTTAAGTAGAACAATTCTGTGAAAATTATCAGAATTGTATTTATTTTTTTAACTGGGCCTCCAAACTTGGGCAGTCTACCTCATTTCAATAGACTGAGTACTAGATTGGCAACAAAGTACTCCTAAATTCGAACTTCAGTTCTACTGCTGATTGGCTGTATGGGGTAAGTAAACCATTTGTTATTTCTTTGCCTTTGGCCTTGTAAAATATAAAAGTAGAAAAAAATTAGGGTGCCCGGGTTAGGTGTCCAACTTCTGCTCAGGTCATGGTTTTGGGCTCCGCATCGGGCTCTGTGCTGACATCTTGGAGCCTGGAGCCTGCTTCAGATTCTGTGTCTCACTCTCTCTTTGCCCCTCCCATACTTGTGTTCATTCTCTCTCTCTCTCTCTCTCTCTCTCTCAAAAATAAGTAAATAAATATATAAAAAATAAATAAATAAAATTAGAAAAAGATTTAAGGCATGGCAGTTGAGTCCTTAATATTTAATTTGAGGAATTACTTGTCTCCAGGACCACTTTTTAATTTCTAATCAAGCACTCATAGAGCAGAGCATCAATAGCTTCTCTTTGCTGCCTGGCCTGTCTCTCCTCAGCCCCACACTGCACACCCCAACCTCTCCCAAACAAGGGCTTTTGTAGCCCATAGAACAATGGCGACTATCTTTGGAAATAAGTGTGTGAATAACTCAAATATGTTCTGTTATTTTTACACATTTATTCAGATAGCTTTTATGCTTCTTTTCTAAAGTTAGGTTGCCCAATCATTTAGATGATTTCAGAGGATAATAAAGAGCTTTAAAATAGTGATAAGAATGCCACAAAAATGCACAAGAACTAAGATCCTTTGACTCAGAGAATGGGAAATTTATCTGAGGTAGGAATGAGCTTATTGCTGTCAGCTTCCAGTGTTTGAAAGTTATTTTATAGAGGATAATGTCTTTGATCCTTATCCCCACTAAGATTAAGGCAACAAGAAAGTATTACTCAGCCATAAAAATGAATGAGATCTTGCCATTTGCAACAACATGGATGGACCTGAAGGGTATGATGCTAAGTGAAATAAGAGGAAGACAAATACCGTACGATATCATTTATATATTGAATCTTAAAAAAACAAAAAAACAGAAACAGACCCCTAAATACAGAGAACAGACTGGTGGTTGCGGGGGTGGGGGATGGGAGATAGACAAAGTATGTGAAGGGCAATGGGAGGTACAGGATTCCAGTTGTGGAATGAGTAAGGCACAGGGATGAAAGGTACAGCATAGGGAATATAGTCAATGGTATTTCGATAGCATTCTGTGGTGACAGATGGTGGCTACACTTGTGGTGAGCACAACATAACTTACAGACTTGTCAAATCACTATATTGTACACCTGAAATTAATATAACATTGTGTGTCAACTATACTTCAATTAAAAAAAGGAAAGAAAAAAGACAAGAAAGTAATCATGAAGGAATTACATTAGATACCAGTAGAGAGGTCTATTAAGATACCAGACAGGTATCTTCTCTGAAGAAACAAAACAAAACAAAACAAAAGGTCCTGGCCCATTACAGCTATCCCAGAGTTAGGGAAGTGAAGTGTCTCTTCATACCTCATCACATTCATCAGCTTCCCAGGGTCTTAAATGCCTCCTTAAGGAACTTTGTAGCTTCTTTTAGCATCTTAGTTTCGTCTCTTTTCATTCTTGCAGCAAGAACATATTAATGCTGAATAGGAGCCCCTCAGTACAGGTAGGCTTCTGCCCTCTTTCCTCTGGGAAGGGAGGACAAATGATCACCACCCCATGTGACATCCCTCAGTACTCAATTCCTATACCACTTTTTTTTTTCCTAGCCCTTACTGGGTTTATCTTCCAAAGACTTAATTATTGTTATCTCTTTGATTTTATGATGAATGGCAATTCTGACACCCTCTGACCCTGAGAAGTAGATAATTCTTGCCTTTATCTTTGCACTAAGAATTTAAACGCAATGGAATATATGGGCAAAAATAGGTCATTTCTCTTTTGCACGTCACCAACTGCAAGATTTCTTTTCATGAAAACCAGTGTATCAATTTTCTATTGAAATACATTTTGTAAAGCATGAAAAAAATTTAATCTTGTGCTCTCTAGCTGTCAGAGAGATGAATGGCTCTTCTATTTCAAAACGGCTGCCAGGGATCATTTCTCTCCTTGGTGAACTGTCAGGCTTCTCTTTATGAATCTGGTACATTATAGGTGGCTAAAGTAGCTTGTCATTGTCAGGAACTGATGCAAACAGTTGTTTCTCTACCTATGGTGTATAATCCTGTTTCCTAGGACTGAAGGATATTGGGTTACAATGTACTTAATGCAGAGAACTGAATACACTGTGTTTTACGTTTAAAAATTATTTTTATTAAGATCAAATTCACATAACATAAAATTAGCCATTGTATTTTTATTTACTTATTTTGAGAGAGAGAGAGAGAATGAGCAGGGGAGGGGCAGAGAGAAGGAGAGAGAATCCCAAGCAGTTCCCACACTGTCAGCACAGAGCCCAATGTGGGGCTCAAACTCACAAATTGTGAGATCATGACCTGAGCCATAATCAAGAATCAGATGCTTAACCCACTGAGCCACCCAGGTGCCCCACATAAGATTAGCCATTTTGAAGCGACCAATTTGTTGGCATTTAGTACATTCACAATATTATGCAATCTATATCAGGATCCAAAATATTTTTATTACTCCATAAAGAAATCCCATACCCAACTACCTACAGATTTTGCCAACCACAGTCTGCTTTCTGACTCCGTAAATTCACCTATTCTGGATACGTCATTTAAATGGACTTTTACAGGGTATTGAGGAGGGCACCTTTTGGGATGAGCACTGGGTGTTGTATGGAAACCAATTTGACAATAAATTTCATATATTGAAAAAAAAGTAAATGGACTTTTACAATATGTGACCTTTTGTATCTGGCTTCTCTCACTTAGCACAATGTTTTCAAGGTTCATCCACACTGTTACATGTATCCAGTACTTCATTCCTTTTTTTATGACTGAATATTGCATTGTATACTATAATTTGTTTACCAATTCATCCATTGATGGATTGTTTCTACCTTGTGGCTATTGTGAATACCTCTACTATGAACATTCATGTACAAGTATTTGCCCGAGTACCTGTTTTCAGTTCTTTTGCATGTATACTGAGGAGTGGAATCGCTAGGTCATATGGTAATTCTATGTTTAACTGTTTGAGGAGCTGCCAAACTGTTTTCCTACATTTATCTCTGAAAGAGAAAACCCACAGCATTAATGAAATGAACCTGTCTTAGCAGGGAGAGCACAGCCCTCTGAACTTCTGAGAATTCTCTGAAGAATTGAAGGGCACATAGTCATTGGCCGTGGAGTTTGTGTTAGCTGACTCACCTCTGTGCCTAGACAGACAACACCAAAATACACACCGAACAACAGTAAACACCATCTGCATAAAATATCAGAGAAAGAAATCTTAAATCAGCCCCCAAATCCAGGTAAGCTTTTGCCAGTTGTTTCTTTCAGATGCTTCAATCGTTGCAGACCTATCGCCCCTTGGCCACATTGCTACTATAACAAACCTCAAACCCAATTAAGAGAATTGCTTTAAATGAAGAAGCCAATTCTGAGGAGGTTTATTCTTAGAAAAATTTGAAAAAATAGTCTAAGGTTGCCAGGAGCCAGGTTTAGCCGCTTCCTTCCTGTCAGCATAAAGATCCACACTTTGAATATTTGACTAATTTTAGCATATTAATTACCATTTACTTATCACATAGGAAGACATCCCCAAAACCTACTTGGTTGTGGAAAAATTGGGGTAAAGACTAATCTAGTTTGCCTGTTGTGGAAATAGACGGGCCTTTTAAAAGTCCATCCCTATGTTCAGTTTTCTGAATGTCCCATAGGCATTCCTTTTGGGATATTGATATTGAAGATGTAGGGGAGCACAAAATGATAACAGCCCACACCCATCCTACAGTGCCAATATAAAAGGCGGCGTTAGGATATCTAACCTCATGACATAGACACAGTTTACCATCCCATGCTTAATCAAGCTGGTCATGGTGTGCAGTGGAATTGCAGCCATGACAGAATTAAGATGGAATAAACTAGAAACAAAAACACTACTCTTTCTTGGAGGTTTTGTTCAAGTTACTAGAGTTGAAACAATGAGCACCCAAAAAATGAGCTCATCCACTGTGGATCTTGCCATGTTGTAATTCAGAATTACTCCTTGGAATCACAAAGCTGTTACAGTCTGAGTGGCATGGTTGCCAGAGAATGAATCCTCAGAAAACCCTGGGCAGTCCGAGTCAGAAGAGCTGCTCTTTGGCTGCTAATCCACTATGTCTATAATAGTTCAGCCTGATCACTGACATTACGCATCCTGAGTCACATGCTCTTGGAGATTACGTCAACTCTAACTAAAAAGGTCAGAAGGGGACAGGGAGGCAGGGCAGTTTGGGGTTGTGCAGATGCACTCTTTGGTCAGATGGCAAAGGAACATATTAGGGAGAACAGGCTTTGTGGGGTCTCCTTTCCTCACACAGAAGAAGCCCTCTGTCAGGAAGGCTCACAATTTCCTTAAAGTAATGAGTATGCCTATGAAGAAGCAAACTGTCCCTAAAGTAGAATTGTTGAACCCAGTCATGCATAACTGGTGGTAGCAGGCAGGAGACAGCCTGACACTTCAGGCCTCAATAATATTCAGATTTTGGCTCAGAGAAGAATTTGTGTTAAAATTTTATGTTAGTTAAATCCCTAAAGATTGACTAACATTTTCCAAGGACAAGAGAAATCATTTTTTGTATGAGAGTCCATATTCATTTCTCTGCAATTTATCTTCTTGAGCTATTACAAAATTCTTAACATATTAAGCTACTCTTGATATTTTTTTTAAACAATCTCAAGAAATGCATTTGATCCTGGGTAATAATTCACAGCAATATTTTTGGGTGATTCCTGGGTGCACTGCTTAGTAAACTGAGTCCAGGCTGCACATTATATTAGAGATCATCAGGTGATGTCCTTTCAGCTGGCACACAGGGCCTTCCTGCCAGAGTGGAGGGCAAGTTCTTGGTAAACGTGCAAGGCTCATATGACTAACGAGAGTTGGTTTGGCCCTTAGTGAGATCTGAAGTCCCATTAAACCAAAATAGGAATCAGGGTGTCACTTCAACCTTGTGAAAGCTCCAAGAACTATTCCTATCTTCAGTACAGAGGAAATGAATTATAGAACTCCAATGAAAACAAAAACCCATAAATGTTGCCATAGCCACCTCATCCTACATTCCGATCCCAGCAGAATTACCAGAGGAATTTTGTGGAAGGGAAGTTGGGTTTCTTCAGTATTGATTTCAAAATGTCAGAGAGAGATTTCAGCTTCCATTAGTAAACTCCTATCAAGCCACTAGACATAGAAGCTATTTCTGTAACTCATGTATTCCTAGCTTCCCAGTGTATGACTACAGTGGAAATTATCCTTCCATTTTATACCAAAATTATGACAACCTTCTATCCTACCAGCCCATTTGCTAGGAAGTCACCTCTCTCAAAGTGCTTTCAATTATATCTGAAACCTTATTTTTACTCCTTATTTATAAAACTCTAAAATAGAGCTTTCCTATACATCCCCTCTGGCCTTCTCAGTACACTGCTTTGACTTTCAGGAAAGTTTGGCTGTCATGGGCTCAGTTCTCCCCAGTGTTGTCCCCCTATCAGCTTCAGGAAAGAGAAAATATTTTCCTTTGGGCCAAAGGGAGCATCTTGATCATGCCTCCTGCTTTTTGGTGTGGCCAAAAGCAAATACAATGCCTTTCCAGCCTAGGAGTTCCTCAAACTCTGATTATTTCTCTCTCTGAGCTGCTGTTGTCCACTGCCATTCCTGACAAGCACAGAAACTTGTTTTTGCTGCAACCTTGGGGAGAGCTCACTGCCAGCGTTAGCCTGCTCGAAGCTTCTCCATACCTCAAAGTCCAGGACCAAATAGATGTCTGATTCAGAGAGTCATGGAAGTCCTTCCTTCCACAGTCCATGGCTTCAATTTATTTCCTACATGGGGATTATCCAGTTCCCAGGATGATTTATAGTGGGCACATTCATTTTCTAAAAAGAAAAACCTACTTCCACCCAACCATTGAGTCCAACAGGTGCCCCTTGACCCAATAATACAAAGTACTATAATATTGGCCTTTATCACAAAGTCAGGTGTAGTCTCTTGTACTATTTCTTAGGTACAGAGATCTCTACGTGCATTAATGCATCAGTGAGGGTTCAGCATAGGTCTGGAAATGGACGGCTACTACATGAAGGTAATTGAAGGAGGTTAGTAAAGGCACTATTCACAAGGTATGAGTAGGGTTTCCAGAAATCAACAGGGGTTAATGCAATGTCTGGGGGTTAACAACAATGGGGGGTTGTTGCTGCCCATACATCTGAAGTGAGAAAGGAAGAGTGTGTTTCCTAAAACCCAGAAGGAATATGGAGAGAGCTATCTGACCAGAGTGATAGCCCTGAACACCCTGGTAGAGAGAGAGCAAGGGAGATGGGGAGTAAATAACCTCACTCTTCTCTGTCTTCCAGAGTCCTGCTCGGTGCCTATCACTACCACCCCATTCACCAAATTCAGCGCTAGCCAGAAGGCAAGGGGGTTGGTTGCTGTGGTCCATAAAGGTCAGCTTCCCAGCACCAGAGCAGGGCAGAGAAGGATAAAAATTAGATTTAAAGAGGCAAAAGAAGCAAAACTACCTATTGTGAAACTCAAGTGCTTTAATTTTTTTCTCTAAGTTTATTTCTTAAAAGTTGTAAGACCTGTTCTAACATTAGTGTGAGGGTTCTATTAATAGATTCGCCTGATGTTTACCTCTTGATTTTAAAAGCTTTAACCAAAACAAACAAACGAAATAAATAAATAAAATAAAAATAAAAAAATAAAAGCTTTAACCATATGCCCCCTAAGTCATTGCTATCCAAAACCTAAGTTGCCTGGCCATTTTTGCTGATCTCTACTCAGCAGGAGCCCTTTCTCTTCAAATATTTTATTACTTCTCTGTCCTTCTGAATCTCTCTCGTGATTTCCTTAAGGTGCAGCAGCTAAAGCTTCATACCTTATTCTAGAAGCATGCAAACTCAGATAATAATAGGAAATATACTAAATAAGGAGAACTTGAAGAACAGTAAAACTTAAATAAAATTTAGAGAAATAGAAATTATAGCAATATTGGAAATTAGAACAATTTAGAGGTGGTTAGGAATTAGTAGATATTAACACAAAATAGACCATAAAACCGAAATTCATAGCAGGCATTGGGGTACAAGTTTCCATAAGCTTTAATATATTTTTGATGACTTGATATTGATCCTATTTTAGGGGGAGTATTTTGCATAGCGTAATCAAATAGCTCTCGTGACTAGATAGGACTCTAGCCTCCAAATGCAATTCCAAATGTGATAATACCAACAAAGCCTGAAAGGGGTGGGAATGAGGATGAAGATGGAAGAGAAAAAGGCAGGTAAATCTTCCATTCTGTGTGAGAATGAGCACCTGTTAATTTTTGTTAATATAAAAATGTAAGCTTAGATATGTAAGGATCATCATTAACCATATAAAGATGGAAATCAGAACTTTCAAAACACTGGAAAGGGCAGAAAAAGAATAACAAAACTCTACCATCTAGCAAAAATCATGAAAGGAAAAAATATGCAACAAGAAAACATAAGTTGGAAACATAAAATATGACGGGCCTACCACATTCTTCCTCATCACCCATCTGGAATTTTTCTTTGACTCCTCTCTCACTTACCACGTCAGTGTGACTGACTCACTTGATCTTTCCTTGGAAAAATCTCTTGTGTCTGATCACTTCAATTCCCATGCCCACACCTCTCATATCCTTGTCCTGTACTAATGCTAATGTTCAAGCACAACATATCCTACCTTAGCCTCACCGCAGCACTTAGCGCAATCTACATAAAACATAATATCACACCCCTACTCAGGGCTCCCCATTCATTACCATCTACCCTTCTTACCTGATTTTCAAGGCCTTCTATGATATGACCCATCTGTGTTTCATCAATTCTAAGACCTATTCTTAAAATATATTAAAACATCTCTGAAACCAGAGTGCATCTTATAATGAATGGCAATCTTGGCATCTTAGATTCAATGAAATACAGTTATTTTCTCAGTTCTTGGCTTGCTATGGGACACCTCTGTTCTAGAAAACAGGACCTCTCACTTTGCTGTGCTATGACTCATTCTGTCAAATGAGTGGCAGAAACCTCAAGCTTCTTAACCAGTTGGTTAAGCTCCAAATTTTTGTTCAGGGATTTCCCTCTGTCAGGGTATCCCTCTCCCTGGCCTCCTTTCCTATATGGGCCCATCTTTCAGACCGAGCTCAAAGGCAGCTCAAAGAGTGCTTTGTTCACTACCTCAGCTGGAAGCAACCTTCCCTTGGAATCCTCCCAATTCCTTCCTTGTAACTCTAGCAACTCTTATCACATGGTTCCTTTTAGTTTACATACTTGGATACATATTTGGTCTGTACACAGGACTCCTAGAGTCCTGCAAATTGCTTGTGAAGGCAGCTAAAATTGTGACATTCTGTGAAAGAACATAAATTTGGTTCACTAATGCAATCCAGGATATTCAGTTTCTTTAAAATCTGTGAAGTACTGCCATTCCAGAACTCAAGAAGAGCCTTGTTTTGAACTGCCCTCTACAGGTAGTATATCATCAGTGAGCCAGAGAGAGGCCTAAGACCATGGATCAGCAACACATGCTGGAAGACACTCAGATGGGATGGAGAGCTGCTAGGAGTGGCTGCCCAACTGGCAGGACTCACTGGCCCTATTCCTGGCAGTAGCCTTTGGAAAGGTCAAGCTCTGAAAAATCATGTTGCTTAGAGATTGTCAGTCCTCTCCACTCTTTATCCTCACATGAGCCATGATGTGGATCCAAGATGGGGCCAGGTGGAGGACTCTTGGTTTTTCAATTTACCCTTCCCTCCAGAAATCCAGACTGGACTGGAAGTCCAAGAACTCTGTTACCTCAATAGGCACCTACAGGGAGACACTGAACATAACCCAGCCCTGTCTGAGGGTATAGCCTGGGAAAGAGGGCTAATGTTCACACCATCATCTGCAACAGATTCTTCTCCATCACAGCTAATTTTGAACTCTCTGAAGTTATGTAAATACATCTTTGTTGTAATATATTACAAGCCTTTCTCTAAGAAAACTTTTGTGGCCACAAGGTGATAAAAATCTGCTCAAATGCCCTCTTGCTACTGACGTGCCATTCTGTGGCTAAATTTAAAATGACTTGTGAAATTTCCTGCTGAGTTCTGCTTCCTAAGACTAGTGCCATTTTCTAAAAGGCCTCCCAGTTAACCAGCTTTCCATGGGTAACCTCTTGGCCTCAGTCTCGACCAACAGAGGGGGTTGGTTAGAGAAGCTTGAGGTTTCCGCCAGCTTCTACATTCTGACATCTGTTCAGTACTCTACGTAGCTCATTTCCCCTGCACTGGTTTGCATGAATGAGTATGAAACTCACTTTTCTGAAACAAAATGGTTGACATGTTCCTTGAAAGCTTTCTATAAGATGTTATTGCTTTCCAATGGCTTCACACCAGAAGGCCTTACATAAAAGTCACAATTGTCGATCTGATTTCACCAAAAGAAATCATTTTAAGAATTTTTTTACTCATTGAAAGAGTCATTATTATAGAAAATGTAGACAATATAGAATGTTAAAAAAAAGAGGTAAAAATTGCTTCAACTGTGACGTTGTTAACACTATGGCATGTATCCTTATAAGTTTTCCTTGCATATATAGTCATGATTTTTTCAAAAATATTTGATATAGAATTGAAATCACACTTTGCAAACTTTTTTTAAAGCTTGTTCTTATCCTTTAATGATAAATGATTAACATTTTCCTTTGTCATTATGCAACAGTTAACTGTGTGGACTCTGGAGCTAGCCTGTCTGAATTTGAATCCTGGCCCTGTTGTCACTTACTAATTGTGTGACCCTTGGGCATGTCGTTTAAATGAAATATGTACTTCAGATTCCTCATTGGTAAATGGGGATAATAATATTTACTTCACAGAGTTGTTGTGAATATTTAAGTGAGTCAGCATTTGCCGAGAACTTAGAACAGTGCCTGACAGGTAATATGGGCTTTATAAGGCTAGCTACAACTACTATGACTACTACTACAATTTTGCTACAACATCATTTTAAAGACTGGATAGGATTGCATTTTGGGGGATATAGCATAATGTATTTAGTCAAGGTCCATTGCTGGGTAGAGTGTTCTACTTTTTGGTATTTTGAACAATACTGCAAACAGACATCTTTCTTCCACTGCATTTGTAACAGGACAGACTATATATCAAGCAGGGAAGGAGTATAGATAGTGATGGGAAATGGAAGTACTATCTTTTACTTTCTTGGTTTTGAGCTTGGTTGGAGAGGCAGATGTCACCAGTATTTCGCTTTTGCCTGGAAGACTGCTGCTGAGAAACTACTCAGACTTTATGGCTCCACCCAGTCAAATAGCAGATTGTCCTTCCCAGATTGAATCACTAGCAGTCATATCCTCAGATTCTGATAGAAGGGTCCTTAGCCAGCCATGTCATATACTTTTAGTTCCTCATGCAACAGCTGTCATAGAATTTCTCAGCCCTGGGGGTTCAGCTCCAAGGAAGCCTTGAAGGACACTCACTGAACTCAGTGAGCCCCTGGAGCCTCCCTCTCTTCTAGGCTGGTGCATGAGATCCTGTTAGAGATGCTTCTGCTCTCGTTTAGAGTTTGATTCCTGTGGCCTTTCTCCCAACACTACTGGGGACAAGTGGAAGGGGCCTTTTTCTGAATCCTGATCACCTGCCCTTTCTAATGGGAATGGTTATGGTGCATTCTGATAAAATAGGAATAGTATCCTCTCTACAGGTTGAGAGAATTATAGACTTAGAGGTATTACATGGCTTCATGGAACAACCTTATGCAACAAAGCTATGCCAGTGCAAATGAACACTGGCAACAGGCAGCTCCTCCTAAGAGGACGGTGACTCATAAGATCATCTTCATGAAACTGCACAGGGAGACATGTCAAATGCCTGCTTATTACTATCTCTCTGTTAAATGTTATCACCAACAAAACCACCTACTTGGTGCTCAGCTTCTCCTAAAAGTTCATAACATACCATATTCCAAAAGACTCACAACTTCTTGATTTCTGCCTTTATTATCTCCTGGGTTCTCTTGAAGGTATTATCTCCTAGCTTCCCTGGAAAGCTCTACCCACCTGCTACTCCCATGGGTTCTGGAGAAATATACTACATTGAGAATTCACTTAATACATGGAAATAGGAGAGCTCTCCCATAACCTCAACCATCTCCAATCAACTGGACATTTAACCTGGAGCCGGAGGTCTATGTCTCTTCCAGTAGGAAGACACTTTCTTAGAATACAAGGATGAGGACACTGACGCTAAATAGAAATAGTGGCAAAAATGGGTAAAATTAGTCTATACTTTTAGAAGTCAGAAATCTGGTCAGGAAAGTAGGGGGAAAGAGGGCAAGGGAGACTTCTAGGAGGCTGGTAACATAGTCTGATAATATAATTTGGACCTGGGTGCTGATTACATGGATGTGTTCATTTTGTGCAAATTTAATGAACTGTACACTTGAGGTAAGTGTGCTTTTTGTGTGTGTGTTGTATTTCAATAAAAAAATTTCAGGGGACACCTGGGTAGTTCTTGATTTTGGCTCAGGTTGTGATCTCAGGGTTCATGAGTTCGAGCCTGGTGTCGGCTGCACAATGACAGGGCAGAGCCAGCTTGGGATTCTCTCTCTCTCTCTCTTTAAAAATAAATAAATAAACTTAAAAAAATTTCAGTAGAGGATATCCATAAACTGGATTAAATATAGAATATTCATCTCTTAGGACTAGTGATTCTTTCCTATGACTACCAGATTTAGCAGATAAAAATACAGGATGCCTCACTAAACTTCAATTTCAGACAGACAACAAATAATTTTTTAGCACAAGTATGTCCCATGCAATATTTGAGATATGTTTATACTAAAAAAGTATTCATTGCCTATGTGAAATTCAAATATAGCTAATCACCCTGTATTTTATCTGGCAACCATAATCTTAAATCATCTAAGTATGTTTTATCTTTGATGTAATGAGCAAGTGAGAAAAGGATATATATTAAGGATATGTAGTCTTAGATGGAAATATTGAAATGTATAAATAAATTATAGGAGACAGAAATGAGAAAATAAGTGCTCTAGTTTTTCACTTACTCCATTCCTCCTTCAATTAATACCCCTCTTCTGTTTTCAGGTCCTCATTCCCACTTTCGTGTCAATGAAGAGAACAGAAATAAGATAAGCCAGAGAAATAAGGTAGTGCCAAAATCATTCACACTTCCATTTACTGAGTTTGAATTTGCAACTCTGTTGGTGTTTCTGAACATTCAGTCCTGATTTGTCTATGTTCTTGTTTCTTATTTTTTATTGAACTGTTTCCCCTCTATTTTCCTCTTTTTCAGAACTCTGTAACCTCTGCCCCGTTGGAAGTTGAACCCTTCCCAATATAAGCAGTGTTTTTCCTGCCTTTTCTTATCTTTAGGTTTCATAGGCTAAACCTGAAAAATCTATTTGTTATTGATCTCAGAAAGGTCATTTTTCCCTTTTCTCTCTCCAGAAATGTTAACTAATATGTAGCTGGTACATTTCAACTATGGTTCTCACACAGTTGGTAGATTTGAACCAAGTTTTCAGAATTCCATCTCCCCTTTCTTTCCTATACTTCCCACTCTTAAGGGTGAAGAAATTCCAGCACAAATTATTTAGTACAACTAGGCTGTGTCAGTAAATGGAATCAAGTCTCAAAGGTTTTGTTCTTTGATATATTTTCAGTACATAGAAATGGTGGCAATAAAATGAAATTATTTTCTGCATCCACAAAGGTTTCCAAGTCATGATTCTGTAATACCAAGAGTGTTACCACTTTATTTGGAGTAAAATTCTTAAGTCAAAAATGATTGTAATATCCTTTCATTTAAGCAATAACTACATCTCCTAAAATACTTGAGGGGAGGTAGAAAGGGGGAAGATGGAAGTTGCATCCACATCAAGGACAGATGATATTGTGTTTCAACAGCCCACTTTTGAAACCATTGTTCTAAATGCTGGCCAATTCTTTCAAAAGTTAGTGGTTTTCTGCATTGTTGTCAACTAATGTGTATTTCTTTTTTTTTCTCCCCCTCCCCACCCTCAACTAATGTGTATTTCTTTTTTTTTAATGTTTATTTATTTTTGAGAGAGACAGAGACAGAATACAAGTGGGTTAGGGGCAGAGAGAGAAGGAGACACAGAATTCAAAGCAGGCTCCAGGCTCTGAGCTGTCAGCATAGAGCCTGACGTGGGGCTCAAACTCACAAGCTGTGAGATCATGACCTGAGCCAAAGTCAGACACTCAACTGACTGAACCACCCAGGCGCCCCACTAGTGTGTATTTCTGATTGAACCACTTCACTCATCATCGATCCAGTCATTTCTAAATGACGCCAGGCAACACTTTTCACTGTTTTTCATACAATTGATTGAAATAACTGGTTATCCTGTTGTCATGGAGACTATGTGTATGTATATATATATATATATATATATATATATATATATATATTACTCCTGTGTTAATGAGTATTACTGTTATCAATTACCTTTGTTGAGAGAGTGGGGGAGATAGGAGGAGGGCAGAATGATGAAACCCATTATATGCAGAGAATTTAAAAATACACAGAGACAAATTAGTATGAAAGTATCATAAGCACACAAAAAAAGCACTAATTTTTATGGAACAGTATTAGCATAGATACATAAATCAAGTAGCTCTGGACTTTTCAGGACACTTTGTGAGCATTACTGAAAAGGTCCATTAATCAATAAATGACCTAAACAATTGTGGAATCTTTAATAGCTCTAATAGTTCCCGTGCAAATGCAATAATGACATTTAGCACCTAAATAAGTTGCAGGAATGTGCTGGGTTACCACTTACTTACTAACTACTTGCTTTTTTTGTCCCTAACATTTCTATAACATTCAAAAGTCTCCAAAATCTGTCCCCACTTACTTTTCCAACCTTATCTCCTACAACTCCTTGAATTATTTCCAATCAGGTCTCTTTATTAGCTTCTAGATCAGTGTCTCTATACCCAGGAGGCTGCCAGAATATCACCTTACTCACTTCCTCCCTGCCCACCCAAATCATCTTTCACTGTCCAGGTCCAGCTCAAAACCCACCACTCTCATTAAATTAACTGCCTCCTCTAGCTCACAGCCATCTTTCCTTTTGCCTGGCTATATTATTAAATTATTGTCTATACCACTAATGTATTTTTTTACATACTAGCTTATACCATCTTCTGCAGTATTTTCTTAGAGTTATTTAATATGCATAAGTATATGAACATACTTTTGTAAACTATAAAGAACCATACCATTGTATATATATTATTGTCTTCATTACTAGTTTATAGCCTTCCTGAGATGGAGATTGCACATACATTTTCACATGACATCTAGGAGAGCAGGTCATACTCCATGGCCCCTCAGTAAATATTTTCTGATGAATAAATGCATGGAAAGCCACTGCTTTTGGAGTGGAGATAAACTACCAAAGTTTGCATTTACCCCTAGTTAACTGTCTGAATTTGAACTATTTAATCTCTGTGCTTCAATTTCCTTATCCATACAATAGGGATAATAAAGATATTTACTTCATAGAGTTGCTTTCAGAATTAAATGAATTTATACATGTAAAGTGCCTAAAATAGCTTGTGTAGCACATAGCAAGTACTCGATAAATATCAGCTTTCTAATGAATGAATGAAACAGAATGGAGTATGATGAAAATCTAGAGAAAACAATGGCTACTTTTGTTATTCCTCGATCTATGATTATAAAATTATACATAGTACATAACAATGTTAGGAGAAATTAGTATATCTCTAAGATATAAGCCATGATGATTTATTTCTGGAGAGAGTTTCAGAATGAAGTTTGTATTCTATATGATTGACCTTTTTTTTTTTTTAATAATTTCCATGGTGGTTAACATACAGTGTTGTAATAGTTTCAGGTGTACAATCTAGTGATTAAACAATTCCATGTATTTCTCAGAGCTCATCATAAGTGCACTCTTAATCCCCTTACCTGTTTCACCTACCCCGTCACCTACCTCCCCTCTGGTAATGCTCTGTTCTCTACAGTTTGGAGTCTGTTTCTTGTCTCTTTTTTTTCCCCATTGTTCATTTGTTTTGTCTCTTAAATTCTACATATTAGTGAAATTATATGGTATTTGTCTTTCTCTGACTGGCTTATTTTTCTTAGCATTATACTCTGTAGCTCCATCCATGTTGTTGCAAATGGCAAGATTTCATTCTTTTTTATGGGTGAGTAATATTCCAGTGTGTGTGTGTGTGTGTGTGTGTGTGTGTGTGTGTGTGTACCACATCTTCTTTATCCATTCATCTATTGATGGACACTTGGGCTGCCTCCATAGTTTAGCTATTGTAAATAATGCTGCAATAAACATAGGGGTGCATATATCTCTTCAAATTAGTGTTTTTGTATTCTTTGGGTAAATATGGAGAAGTGTGATTTCTGGATCATAGGGTAGTTCTGTTTTAATTTTTTGAGGAACCTCCATACTGTTTTCCACAGTGGCTGCACTAGTTTTCATTCCCACCAACACTCCACAAGGATTCTTTCTTCTCCACATGCTTGCCAACACTTGTTGTTTCTTGTGTTGTTGATTTCAGTCATTCTGACAGGTGTAAGGTGATAGCTTATTGTAGTTTTGATGATGAGTGATGTTGAGCATCTTTTCACGTGTCTGTTAGCCACCTGGATGTTGTCTTTGGAGAAATTTCTGTTCATGTCTTCTGCCTATTTTTAACTGTATTATTTGTAATTTTTTAGTGTTACATAAATTCTTTCATATTTTGGATACTAACATTTTGTCAGATATGTCATTTGCAAATATCTTATCCCATTCAGTAGACTGTCTTTTAGTTTTGTTGCTTGTTTCCTTTGCCATATAGAGGCTTTTTATTTTGATGTGGTACCAATAGTTTATTTTTGCTTTTGTTTCCTTTGCCTCAGGAGACATATCTAGAAAGATGTTCTTATGGCCAATTTCATAGAAATTGCTGCCTATGTTCTCTTCTAGGATAGTTATGGTTGCAGATATCACATTCAGGTCTTTAATCCATTTTGAGTTTATTTTTGTGTATAGTGTAATAAAGTGATCCAGTTTCGTTCTTTTTTGCATGTATCTGTCCAGTTTTCACATTTCTAGGCCTTCTGTTGTGTTCTATTGATGTGTGTGTCTACTTTTGTCCCCAAACCATACTGTTTTGATTACTAAAGCATCATAATATAACTTTAAGTCTGGAATTATGATACCTCCAGTTTTGTTTTTCTTTTTTCAAGATTGGTTTGGCTATTTGGATTCACTTTTGGTTCCATACAAACTGTAGGTTTGTTCTAGTTCTGTGAAAGATGCTATTAGTATTTTGATAGGGAATGTATTAAATCTGTAGATTGCTCTGTAGTATGGACATTTAAAAAATATTGGGTCTTCCAATCTATGAACATGGATTGTCTTTCCATTTCTTGTCGTCTTTAATTTCTTTCATCAATGTGTTATACTTTTTATAGTACAGAACTTTCACGTGTTTGGTTAAGTTTATTCCTAGGTGTTTAATTATTTTTAGTGTAATTATAAGTGGAATTATTTTCTTAATTTCGCTTTCTGCTACTTCATTATTAGTGTATAGAAATGCAACAGACTTTTGTACATTGATTTTTGTATCCTGCCATCTCATTGAATTCATTTATCAATTCTAGCAGTTTTTTGGTGGAGTCTTTAGGGTTTTCTATATACAGTATCATGGCATCTGCAAAGAGTGAAAGATTTACTTACTCCTTACCAATTTGGGTGCTTTTTATTTCTTTTTATTATCTGATTGTTGTGGCTAGGACTTCCAGTACTATGTTGAATAAAAGTGGTGAGAGTGGACATCTTAGTCTTCTTCCTGACCTTAGGGGAAAGGCTCTGTATTTCCCCATTGAGTATGATGTTTGCTGTGGGTTTTTTATATAAGGTTATTATTATGTTAAGGTGTATTCCCTCTAAACCTACTTTGTTGAGAGGTTTTATCATGAATGGATGTTGTACTTTGTCAAATGCTTTTGCTACAACTTATCAAATGATCATATGGGTTTTATCCTTTCTCTTATTGATATGATGTATCACGTTGATTGATTTGTGAATATTGAACCACCCTTGAATCCCAGGGATAAACCCCATTTGGTTGTTGTGAATGATTTTTTAATGTATTGTTAGAATGAGTTTGCTAATATTTCGTTGTGGATTTTTGCATCTATGTTCATCAGAGATACTGACCTATGGTTTCTTTTTTTTGTAATGTATCTGGTTTTGGTGTCAGGGTAATACAAGCCTTACAGAATGAATTTGGAAGCTTTCCTTCCTCTTCTATTTTTTTGTTTTACTTTTTTTTAAGTTTATTTATTTATTTTGAGAGAGAGAGAGCATGAGCAGGGGAGCGGCAGAGAGGGAGAGAGAGAATCCTAAGCATATGCAGGGCTCAAACCCACAAACTGTGAGATCATGACCTGAGCCGAAATCAAGAATCAGACACCCAACCAACTGATCCTCTTCTTCTCCAGGTGCCCTCTTCTTCTGTTTTTAGAAATAGTTTGAGAAAAATAGGTACTAACTCTTCTTTAAATGTTTGGTAGAATTCACCTATGATGCCATCTGGCCCTGGACTTTTTTTGGTTGGGAGTTTTCTTTTTACTGATTCAATTTCATTGCTGTTATTAGGTCTGTTCAAATTTTCTACTTCTGGCTTCAGTTTTTGGTAGGGTATATGTTTTAAGGAATTGATACATTTCTTCCGAGTTGCGTAGTTTTTGACATAAAAGTTTTCTTAATATTCTTTCATAATCCTTTGTATTTCTGTGGTGGCAGTTGTTATTTCTCCACTTTTGTTTCTTATTTTGTTTATTTGAGTCCTCTCTCTCCCCTCTCTCTCTCCCCCCTTTTTTTGGAAAGGTTTACCAATTTTGTTGATCTTTAACAACCAGCTGTTCATTGATCTGTTCTATTGGTTTTCAGTTTTTGAATCACTTATTTCTGCTGTAATCTTCATCATTTCCTTCCTTCTACTGATCTGAGGTTTTGTTTTCTTCTCTTTCTAGCTTCTTTAGGTATAAGTTTAGGTTGTTTATTTAAGATGTTTCCAGCTTCTTTACTATAAACTTCCCTTTTAGAGCCATTTTGGCTGCATTCCAAAGATTTGGGACCATTGTGGTTTCCTTTGTCTTCCTGTGTTTTTATGTTTCCTCTTTGATTTCTTGATTGATCCATTCATGTTATTTAACCTCCATGTGTTTGTGCTCTTTCCAGATTTTTTCTTGCAGTTGATTTCTAGTTTTATTGTGTTGTGGTTGGAAAAGCTGCTTGGTATACCTTCAATCTTTTTTAATTTGTTGAGACTATTTCTGTGACCTAATATATGATCTACTCTGGAGAATGTTCCATGTTCACTTGAAAAGAATGTGTATTCTGCTGTTTTAGGATGGAATGTTCTGTGTAGGTCTATTAAATCCATCTGTTCCAGTGTATCATTTAAAGCCATTGTCTTCTTGTTGGTTTTCTGTTTAGATGATCTATCCACTGATGTAAGTGGGGTGTTAAATTCCCCTACTATTATTGTATTACTTTCATTAGTTCTATTATATTTGTTATTAACTATTTTGTTTTTGTGTGCTCCCATGTTGGATACACAATTTTTACAATTGTTAGGTCTTCTTGTTGGGTTGTCCTCTTACCTTAACGATTCTATAGTGTCCTTCTTTGTGTCTTGTTACAGTCTTTGTTTTAAAGTCTATTTTGCCTGATACAAGTATTGCTACTCTGGCTTTTTCTTATCCATTTGCGTGATAAATATTTTCCATCCCCTCACTTTCAATGTGCATGTGTCTTAGGTCTGAAATGAGTCTCTTATAGGCAGCTTATAGATGGGTCCTGGTTTTTTATACATTCTGACACCCTATGTCTTTTTATTGGATATTTAGTCCATTTACATTCAAAGTAATTATTGATAAGTATGCATTTATTGCCATTTTGTTGTTTTGTGGTTGTTTTGTAAATATTCTGTTTCTTTCTTCCCTTCCTCTCTTCTCTCACCATGGGTTGGCTTTCGTTAGGGATGTACTTGGACTCTTTTCTCTTTAATTTTGCATATCTGTTACTTTTTTTTTTTTTTTAGTTTATTCATTTACTTCGAAAGAGAGAGTGACCAAGACAGAGATAGAGACAGCACAGGGGAGGGGCAGAGAAAGGGAGAGACAGAATCCCAACCATGTTCTGCCCCATGAGCACAGAGCCTGATGTGGGGCTCAAACTCACTAACCATGAGATCATGACCTGAGCTGAGATCAAGAGTTAGCCACTTAAATAACTGAGCCACCCACCCAGGCACCCCATTGTTACTATTTTTTGATTTGCAGCTACCATTAGGTTTGCATATAACACCTTCTGTATATAGCAGTCTATATGAAGTTGATGATCACTTAAGTTTGAACCCATTCTTTACTCCTCTGCTCCCTACATTTTAGGTATATGGTGTCATACTCTATACCCTTTTATTTTGTGAGTTCCTTAACTGAGTTTTACAGATATAATTTTTTTTTTTACTGTTTTTATGCTTCCTGCTTTTCTTACTCTTACTTATGGTCTTTCCTTGCCACTCAAAGAGTTCTCTTTAATGTTTCTTGTAGGGCTGGTGTAGTGGTAATGAACTCTTCTAGCTTTTGTTTCTCTGAGAAATTCTTTATCTTTCTTTCTATTCTGAATGATAGCCTTGCTGGATAGAGAGTATTCTTGGCTACAGACTTTTCCTTCCAGCACTTTAAATATATCATGCCACTTCCTTCTGGCCTACAAAATTTTTGCTGAAGAATCCACTAATAGCCATATGGGGTTTCCCTTGTGTGTAACTGCCTTCTCTTGCTGCTTTTAAAATTCTCTATCACTACTTTTTGCCATTTTAATTACTCTGTGTCTTGGTGTGAACCTCCTTGAGTTGATTTTGTTTGGGGATCTCTGTGCCTCCTGGATCTGCATATCTGTTTCCTTTCCCAGATTAGGGAAGTTTTTAGCTATTCTTTCAAATACATTTTCTTCCCCCTTTTCTCGCTCTTCTTTTTCTGGGATCCCTATAATGAGAGTGTTGTTGTGCTTAATGGAGTTGCTGAGTTCCCTAGGTCTATTCTCATTTTGTATAATTTTGTTGTCCCATACCTGCTCAGCTTACTCGGTCCTCCATTGTTAATTCATTCCTCTGCTTCCTCTAGCCTGCTACTTATTCCAGTGTATTTTAAATTTCACTTTCTGTGTTCTTTATCTCTGATTGGTTCATGTTTATTGGTTCTATCTCTTTGTTAAGTGTCTCACTAATATCCTTCACTCTTTTCTCAAATCCATTACTTTAATTCTCTATCAGGCATATTACTTACATCTGTTTTGCTTAGAAACCTTGCTGTGGTTTTATCCTATTCTTTCATTTGGGGTATATTCCTCTATCTCTTCATTTTGTCTAACTCTGTCAGTGTTAGGAAAGTCAACTACATCTGCTCTTGAAAATAATGGGTGGGGCACCATGCTTTTAACAAAGTGGTGTTGATCCTTTGCCAGATGTATGTGCGTCTGTGGAGACCAGGGCTGGCCAGCCTAATCTGCAAAGCATGCCCGGGCAGGGCATGCAATTTTAACAAGATGCATGCTCTGTGGGAGGTGATTGGCCACTGCTGGTAACAAGGCCCTGCAGGGCACACAGCAGGGAGAAGCAGAGTTGGCAAGGTTTGCACCAGTCTTCTGGGTGGAGGGGAACTGCAGCAACAGGACTGAGACAGGTGTGGCTGGAGGAGTGGGGCATAGTGTAAGCAAGTTAGGTAATGAATGCTGTTGTAGTGCTAGTTCCTGAAGGTGGCTGTGTGTTTATGCTGTAGAGGAGGGAAATGGTGCCTGCCAGTTCCTTTGTCCTGGAGGGATCTCCCAGAGAAATCTGACTCTCTGGGAAATGCTCTGGGATTAGTAAATAACTCTGCCTCCTATATGCACCAGGCATTTTTCAAACTGCTGCTTCTATGTTGTATCTGCATGAACTATTTGTTGTGCTGTCTCTTTAAGGACAGGGATTCAGTTTCCTATCACCCTCCAGGCTCTCTCAGAGCATTTGTAAAATTCCAGGCTTTAAGTCCTTCTGGTTGTAGGAACTCACTAACTTCAGTCCCTGTAGTTTTCAGAGCTGAACGGTATGGGAATTTGTCTTCCCCATGCCAGCTCTCCAGTGTGAGAATCTGTTTCCCTCCCCTGTCCAGGCCTGGGGCTCCCTCCCATGGATGGCCTGTGTGTCTATTAGCTACCCACCACATCTCTGCCCTTCTTACCCACTTCAATGTGGCCTCTTACATTTAGTTGTGGAGTTTGTTCTGCCAAGTTTCAGGTAATTTTCTGGATTATTTACACCTATATGAGTGTTATCTAGTTGGTGAGACGAAGTGAGCTTAGGGTCCTCCTACTCTGCCATCTTCCCCCTTACTTTGTATTTTTTTTCAATAAAAAATCATATAAGGCTTATGTAAAAGAGATTTTAGTAGACTCATTTTTCTAGATACCACATTACTTTTAGATCTGAATAAATAATATTGATGAATATCCCTGACCTTAGTTTGTATTATTTAGAAGATGGTACTTAAAGTGGCAATTATTTCTAGATGATTTTTTCTTCATATCTATGTTAAACTGCTTTTGTGTACATATATGGGTAAATTTTGAAGTAGAAATTGACAATAACAACTTCATGATGAACTTCTTAAAATATTTGTTTCCGAAATGTTATCAAAACATTTAACTTGCCGAAGTTAATTTAGCAAGTTAAATATCTATTTATACCATTCAAATTGTTATGATTAGAAAACATTTCTCTCTGTTAGAGACAGTGTAAAAAAGATTTCCAGCTCTAAGGATTTACATAGATCAATCTTAAATCATTTCAAGTGATTTTTATTGCTCTGTGGAGCCATCTGCTGGTCAGTGGTGTTTTATATATGTAAATATAAAACTGTATACTTAAGGTTTTTTTTCCCGAATGGATAAAATCAAGTTGTAATTAGATCAGGTACTTCCCATAAGGTATAGCTAGGATTTGTGACCCAAACAAAACCCATAAAGAATATTCTTCCAGATATAAATAAGGAGAGCAATTTGGCAACAGGATAATGGAGAAAATAATCACATTTAGAAAATGAGTAAATTCTATATTTTGTGGAATTATTTCATTCACTCAACAAGTTTTTGTAAACTTCTTCCTGCTAATAAGATAGAAAAATACATGTACATATATACATACACACATGTATGTATACATTGTAGTATCTAATTTTTGAAAACCTGTATAGATCAATACCTTTCTGCTTATTAAATTAAGAACAAAGTAAACCAAAATGTTATATTTATTCTTATTTTGTATGGCAACTATATTTTTATCACTCTTAATTAGACAATTACAGTTTTAACTTGTTTTAGTTCATCATCACTGTTACTATTTATTTGTTGCTTAAGTGTTCACAACCTATTCAGGGGAAGCTCCTTTGTATAGTTTGTTTTGTCTTCTAAACACTTCTATCCTTGCATCCTTGATTTCTGGCAACAAATTATTGTTTCAAATGCAACATAATTTTTCCTGCCCCCAAATTATGGAATCAACTATCCTATAAGAATCCTGGTTCATTTTAATGGAGACTAACATTAGAGAGTAAAATTGGGGTGCTAAGAGTGCTCATATGGGATTTGGTTGTGGGCAAAAATGGTATTGTTGATATTGGTATTGCTTATGACAGAGCTAGGTAAATAAATACATATATTTTAAGGTTATGCATGTACATTGTTTTTTGCCCAATTTCTTATACATTATTATGTTTCTACTTTTTTAATGTGTATTTTTTACCTCCATTACATTCCCCTATGTAATTTAACTTGCCATCTTTGATAGATATTTATATTATTTTTTAAAAAGTTTATGTATTTATTTATTTTGAGAGAATGAATATGACTGTGGGAGGGGCAGAGAGAGAGGGAGACAGAGAATCTCAAGCAGGCTCCACACTGTCAATGCAGAGCCCAATATGCAGCTTAATCCCACAAACCATGAGATCAGGACCTGAACTGAGATCAGGAGTCAGACGCTTAACCAACTGAGCCACCCAGGCACCCTGATTTTGATATTTTGCCTTCAACAATTCTGTAGTGGGATCATTACAGATAAAATTTATACCTATCCATTATTCTTACCTTAGAACAATCTGCTTGACATTTTTAGTGTGTATTGCCAAAATACAGAGGGCCTAGGTTGTTTCTGAGAGAGAGTTACTGGGATGGTGTGAAAGAGCACAGAGCCAGGAGTTAAACAGGGGCTAAATACCCAATTCTACTTAAATCACTTGACCTCATTGTGTCTCAGTTTCCTCATTTGTAAATTAATGATAACAACCTTTGCTGCTGAGTTTAACAGTTTTAAATATGCTTTTATAATAAATTCCTCTCTACTCCACAGGAAACTGTTTTGCAAGTTAATTAAAATAACTGATTGTGAGTACTTTGAACAACGCAGAACAGGCTGTACAAACGGAAGGGACAGATGGTCTAACTCTTGACCATCCTTTGTTCATGTTTCCACTCAGTCAAAGCTGCCTAATTCCTATTCATGCCCCCATCCTTGACCTCTTTAAACACTTACCTTATAATGATATTTTTTAACTTTTATTCTTGCTTCTGTATAGTATGGTAGGCTGATAACATTAACTTGACTCCTTGGCAAGGAAGTTTAAATACAACCTGAAATTTTCTAGAGGTCTTTGTTTTGTCTAACACCAAATAGCTGAATTAATAACTTTGAATAAGCCAAAAAGTAACCGAAAATAATGGGAAAATGTTGAGTCAGCCTTACTTTTTTTTTTTAATGTTTATTTATTTTTGAGAGAGACAGAGTGCGAGCCAGGGAGGAACAGAGAGAGAAGGACACACAGAATCTGAAGCAGGCTCCAGGTTCTCAACTGTTAGCACAGAGCCCAACGTGGGGCTCAAACTTGTGAACCAGGAGATCATGACCTGAGCCAAAGTTAGATGCTTAACCAACTGAGCCTCGCAGGCACCCCCTTACCTTTTCTTTCTTTCTTTCTTTCTTTCTTTCTTTTTTTTTTCAACGTTTATTTATTTTTGGGACAGAGAGAGACAGAGAATGAACGGGGGAGGGGCAGAGAGAGAGGGAGACACAGAATCGGAAACAGGCTCCAGGCTCTGAGCCATCAGCCCAGAGCCCGACGCGGGGCTCGAACTCACGGACCGCGAGATCGTGACATGGCTGAAGTCGGACGCTTAACCTACTGCGCCACCCAGGTGCCCCCTTTCTTTCTTTTTTTTAATGTTCATTTATTTTATTACAAGCACAGTAAAGTCATGTTTTTCTCAGATTGAAAGAATCCAAGGACCAAATGTGGTGTCTTTGATGTCAAAGCCTGTGCTAAGTGGACTCTCTAGCACGATGAGTATAATTTTCATTGCTTCATTTCCCATAACTACTGTGGATGTTCTCGCACCAGGGTTAGGTAAAGCCATCATATGGCTTCTAGTAAGTGTCTGTGACATGTTTAATCTGTGTTCTTAATGTTTCATGTTGTAGTCTCACATTTAGAATCCATATTCCCATGGGGCGCCTGGGTGGTTCAGTCAGTTAAGCGTCTGACCCAGGGTCAGGTCATGATCTTGTGGTTCATGGGTTTGAGCCCCATGTCAGGCTCTACGCTGACCACTCAGAGCCTGGATCCTGCTTTGCATTCTATGTCTCCCCCCCCCTCTCTCTGCCCCTCCCCAGCTTGTGCTCTGTCTCTTTCTCTCTCAAAACTAAATAGACATTAAAAAAATAGAATCCATATTCCCTAAGATCATGGCTTTTCCTGGCTGATTACTGCTTCTTGGTTATTCTCACTTGGAACTTGTCTGTAATAAGTTTCACATCATTCTCTTCTTCTTCATATCTGATTTTTCTTTCCATTCTTTGGTGCTCTGTGTTGGTCTGGTCTCTGTCTTATTGCTCCTCTACTATTTGTTTCATAGGCATTTTCTCTATAGTTCTTCAGTCTTACATATCACTTAACCATATTTACATTTAAAAAACACTTTTAAACCTTTAAGCATCTATTTTAAAAACATGTAAAAGTCACCAAGTAAGTAAATGAATACTTAGAAACAAATGCAGTTTTTATAAACACTTTTATGAGCTGTATTAATTTGAAAATAAGTGTGTAATTTGCTAAGCTTTATTTTAAGAATATGAAATGTATCAGTTCTTCAAGATATATGTAATTCCTCTAAAGAATCACTGCATGTCATCAGTTTATAAATTAATACCCACAGTGATTCCTTTATCCTTGTGCATTTGTCAGTGGGAACGAACCCATGAAATCCTATCTGAGCCTCAGTATTTTTTCCATCTATAAAATGTGAATATTAATTGTACCTACCTCATCAGTTTGTTCTGAAGATTAAATAAGATCTGGGTGGTGTAATGTAAGTGACGAATCACTGGAATCTACTCCTGAGGCCAAGACTATACTGTATGTTAGCTAACTTGAGAATAAGTAAAAAAACAGATCATGCATATGGAATACTTAGCACTGGGGCGCCTGGGTGGCTCATTCAGTTAAGCATCCGACTTCAGCTCAGGTCATGATCTTTGGTAGACAAGTTCAAGCCCCAGGTTGGGCTGTGTGCTGACAGAGGCTGGAGTGCAGAGCACACAGAGCCTTTGTGCAGAGCCTGGAGCCTGCTTCGGATTCTGTGTCTCCTTTCTCTTCTGTCCCTCCCCCACTCATGCTCTGTCTCTGTCTCTCTCTGTCTCTCTCTCAAAAATAAATAACCATTAAAATTTTTTTTAAAGAAAAAAAATAGCACTATGCTCAAAAATGATTGTGCTCAGTTGGCTCTTATTACATAAGATATTTTTACTCCTGTTTGGAATAAAAATTGAGGAAAAAAATCAGCCTTTGACTACCACAAATGCTCTTTGACAACTGCTTCTGATAAGGGCTAACTTTGTGACAGATATGCTGGTGATGGTGACAGAAGCAGAACTCACAGCCTTTCTAGAGCCATGTGTTGCTGTCTGTCTTGTTGTTAAGCTGACTCTCTTCTCTCTTGTACTCCTCAGTCAAAAGATCAAAAATGTGGTTGAGGTGGGGCGCCTGGGTGGCGCAGTCGGCTAAGCGTCCGACATCAGCCAGGTCACGATCTCGCGGTCTGTGAGTTCGAGCCCTGCGTCAGGCTCTGGGCTGATGGCTCGGAGCCTGGAGCCTGTTTCCGATTCTGTGTCTCCCCCTCTCTCTCCCCCTCCCCCGTTCATGCTCTGTCTCTCTCTGTCCCAAAAATAAATAAAAAACGTTGAAAAAAAATTTATAAAATAAAAAAAAATGTGGTTGAGGAAAGAGAAAACAGAAAACATTGACATTCTTATCATTCTGACAGGTGTGAGGTGGCAGCTCATTGTGATTTTGATTTGCATTTCTCTGAAAATTAGTGATGTTAAGCAACTTTTCATATTCTTGTTGGCCACCTGTATGCCTTCTTTGAAAAAATATCCAGTCAAGTCCTCTGCCCATTTTTAATCATATTTTTTGTGTTTGTTTTTTGCTATTGATTTGTATGAGTTGCTTATATGTTTTGGATATTAACTCCCTATCAAATATATGGTTTGCAAATGTTTTTTTTCTATTTTGTAGCTTGCCTTTTCATTTTGTTAATGGTTTCTTTTGCTGTGCAGAAGCCATTTAGATTGGTGTAGTCCCACTTGCTGCTTTTTGCTTTTGTTGCTTGTACTTCTGCTGTCATATCCAAAAAATTATTGCCAAGATCCATGTCAAGGAGCTTTTCCCCTATGTTTTCTTCTAGGAGTTATACAGTTTATGGTCTTATGTTTAAGTCATTAATCCAATTTGAGTTCATTTTTGTTAATGGTGTAACATAGGGATCTACTTTCATTCTTTTGTTTGTGAATAACCAGTTTTCTCAAAACCGTTTATTGAAGAACAATCTTTTCCCCATTGAGTATTCTTAGATTATCTGTCATGTATTAGTTGACCATATATACATGGGTGTATTTGTACACTCTGAATTCTGTTCATTGGTCTATGACTGTTTTTATGCTAGTACCATTCTGCTATGATTATTATACCTCTGTAATATAATTTGAAATCAGGAAGTATGAAGTTTCTAGCTTGTCTTTCTCAGCTATTCATGGTCTTTTGAGATTCCAAACAAACTTTTCTATTTCCATGAAAACTGCCTTAGAATTTTGATGGGAATTGCATTGAATCTATAGATGGTTTGGGATAGTAAGGCCATTTTAACAATATTCACATTTCTCATGCACAAACATACAATATCTTTCTATTTATTTGTGTCGTCCTCAACTTCTTTCATTAACATCTTAAAGTTTTCAGTGTACAGATCTTTTACCACCTTAAATTTGTATCCAAGTATTTTGTTGGTTTTGAAACTACTGTAAGTGGGATTGTTTTCATTATTTCTTTTTTGGATAGTTCATTGTTACTGTATAGAAGTGCAACTGATTTTTTGAATGTTGATTTAATGTTCTTAAGCTATACTAAAGTTTTTTAATTCCTTTTTTTAAGTTTATTTATTTATTTTGAGAGAGAGAGAGAGAGATTTAGCAAGAATGAGCAGACGAGGAGCAGAGAGTGAGGGAGAGTGAGAGAATCCAAAGGAAGCTCTCTGCTGTCAGTGTGGAGCCCAACGTGACACTTGAACTCATGAACCACGAGATGAAGACCTGAGAGCCGAAACCAAGAGTCAGACACTTAACTGACTAAGCCACCTAGGTGCCCCAAATTTTTAAAATTCTAACAGTTTTTTTGTGCAGTCTTTAGGATTTTCTATGTACAAGACCATAGTAGAAACCACCTTACTTCTACCTTTCCAATTTAAAAGCTTTTTATTTATTTTTCTTGCTTAATCTGTCTGGCTAGGACTTCAAGCACTATATAGAATAGGAGTGGGCACTCTTGCCTTATTCCTGATCTTAGAGGTAAACTTTTCAACCTTTGACCACCGGATATGATATTAGCTATGGATTTGTAATATATGGTCTTTGTTATGTGGAGGTATGTTCCTTCTATACCCAGTCTGTTGAGAATTTTTATTATAAAATAATGTTGAATTTTCTCAAATGCTTTTTATGCACCTGTTGAGATGATTGTGTTGTTATCTTTCATTTTATTGATGTGGTATGTCACATTCATTGATTTGCATGTGTTGAGTCATTTTTGATCCCAAGGAAAAATCCCACTTGGTCATGGTGTGCAATCATTTTAACGTGTTCTTAAATTTGGTTTGCTAACATTTTTTTTCAACTATATTCATCAAAGATATTGGCCTGTACTTTTCTTGTAGTATCCTTATCTGGCTTTGGTATCTGGCTAATCCTGGCCTAATAAAATAAATATGGGAGTGTTCCTCCTGTTCAATTTTTTTTGTAAGAGTTTGAGAAAAATTGGTAATAATTCTTTAAATGTTTGGGAAACTTCACCTGTGAAACCATCTGGAGATGGACTTTTCTTTGTTGGGAGGTTTTAAATTTGGGGGTTTTTTTTGCTTTAGTTTCTTTCTTTTTTTAAGTTCAAGTATAATTAAACATACAGTGTTGTGTTAGTTTCAAGTGTAGAATACAATGATTCAACAATTCTATATATTACTCAGCATTCATCATAATAAGTGTGCTCTAAGTCTTGTTCATCTATTTATCTATTTCTTCCATATCCCCACCTACCTCCTCTCTGGAAACCATCAGTTTGTTCTCTATATTTAAGAGTCTGGGGTTTGTTTTTGTTTTTGTTTTTTGTTGTTTTTTGTTTTTGTTTTTGTTTTCTTCTTTGTTTTGTTTGTTAAATTTTTTATATGAGTGAAATCGTATGGTATTTGTCTTTCTCTGACTGACTTATTTTACTTAGTATGATATCCTCTAGATCCATCCATATTGTTGCAAATGGCAAGATTTCATTCTTTTTTATGGCTGAGTAGTATTCAGTTGTGTGTGTGTGTGTGTGTGTGTGTGTGTGTGTGTACACCCCACATCTTCTTTATCCATTCATCTATCAATAGACACTGGGTTCCTTCCATAATTTGGCTATTATAAATAATGCTGCAATAAATATAGGAGTAAATAAATCCCTTCAAATTAGTGTTTTTATATTGTTTGGATAAATACCCAGTAGTGCAGTTTCTGGATCATAAGGTAGTTCTTTTTTTAATTTTTTGAGGAACCTCCATACTGTCTTCCAGAGTGGCTACACTAGTTTGCATTCTTACCAACAGTGCAAGAGGATTCCTTTTCTCCACATCCTCACCAATACTTGTTTCTTGTCGGGGGGGGGGGGGGCAGGGGGGTGGTATTTTAGCCATTCTGACTGGTGTGAGGTGATATCTCATTGTGGTTTTGATTTGCATTTCACTGATGATGAGTGATATTGAGCATCTTTTGTTGGCCATCTGTATGTCTTCTTTGGAAAAATGTCTATTTATGTCCTTTGGCCATTTTTAAATTGGATTATTTGGTTTTTGTGTGTTGAGTTGTATAAACTCCTTATATATTTTGGATATAAACCCCTTATCAGATGTATCATTTGCAAACATTCTCTCCCATTCACTAGGTTATCTTTTTGTTTGGTTGATGGTTTTCTTTGCTGTGCAGAAACTTTTATTTGATGTAGTCTCAATAGTTTAATTTTGCTTTTGTTTCCCTTGCCAAAGGAGACATATCTACAAAAAGGTTGCTATAGGGGCGCCTGGGTGGCGCAGTCGGTTAAGCGTCCGACTTCAGCCAGGTCACGATCTTGCGGTCCGTGAGTTCGAGCCCCGCGTCGGGCTCTGGGCTGATGGCTCAGAGCCTGGAGCCTGTTTCCGATTCTGTGTCTCCCTCTCTCTCTGCCCCTCCCCCGTTCATGCTCTGTCTCTCTCTGTCCCAAAAATAAATAAACGTTGAAAAAAAAAAAAAAGGTTGCTATAGCTGATATCAAAGAGATAACTGCCTTGTTTTCTTCTAGGAATTTAATGCTTTCAGATATCACATTCAGGTTATTTTAATTTTATCTTTATATATGGTATAAAAAAGTGGTCTGGTTTCATTCTTTTGCAAGTAACTGTCCATCTTTTACAACACTATTTGTTGAAGAGATTGTCTTTTTTCCATTGCATATTCTTGCCTCTTTTGTTGATAATTAGTTGATCATATAATCATGGACTTATATTTATACTCTCCTGTGCCGTGGACCTATGTGTCTTTTTTCTTTTATGCTAATACTATACTATTTTGATTCCTGAAGCTTTGTAGTGTATCTTGAAATCTGGGATTGTGATACATTCAGTTTTGTTCTTATTTTCCAAGATTGCTTTGGGTATTCAGGGTCTTTTGTGGTTCCATACAGATTTTAGGATTATTTGTTCTACTACTGTGAAAAATGCTGTTGATATTTTGATAGGGATTGCATTAAATCTGTAGATTGCTTTCAGTAATATGGACATTTTTTAAATATTGGGTTTTTCATTTCAGACCATGGAATATCTTTCCATTTGTTTGTGTCATCTTCAATTTCTTTCATCATTGTTTTATCTTAGAGTACAGGTCTTTCACCTTCTTGGTTAAGTTTATTCCTAGGGATTTTATTATTTTTGGTGCAACTATCAAATTCATTTTCTTAATGACCTCATTATTGGTGTATAGATATGCAGTGGATTCTGTGACTTTACTGCATTCATTTATTAGTTCTAGCAATTTATTGGTGGAGTCCGTAGGATTTCCTACATATAGTATCACGTTGTCTGCAAATAGTGAAAAATGTACTTCTTCCTTACCAATTTGGATGCCTTTTATTTCTTTTTGTTGTCTGATTTCTGTGGCCAGGACTTCCAGACTGTGTTGAATGAAAGTGGTGGGAATGGGGAACCTGAGTGGCTCAGTCATTTGAGTGTCTGACTCTTGATTTCAGCTCAGGTCATGATCCCATGGTTGTGGGATTGAGCACTGCATCAGGCTCTATGCTCAATGTGGAGATTCTCTCTCTCTCTCTCCCTCCCCCTCTCCCTCTTCCCTACTCACACTCCCTCTCTCTCAAAATAAAATAAATCTTAAAGAAAAAAAAAGTGGTGAGCATTGGTGTTCATGTCTTGTTCCTGATCTTATGGGAAAATCTCTCAGTTTTTCCCCATTGATTATTATATTAACTGTGGATTTTTTCATATAAGGCCATTATTATGTTGAAGTGTGTTCGCTCTAAACCTACTTTGTTAAAGATTTTTTTTTAAGTTTATTTACTTTGAGAGAAAGGGAGCAATAGGGTAGAGGGAGAGAGAAAGGGAGAGAGAGAATCCCAAGCAGGCTCCACGCTGTCAACACAGAGCCCAATGTAGGGTTTAATCCCACAAAACATGAGATTATGATCTAAGCCAAGATCAAGAGTCAGACACCTAACTGACTAAGCCCCAAGCACTCTAAGGTTTTTTTTTTATCATGAATGAATTTCGTACTTTGTCAAATGATTTTTCTGCGTCTAATCAAATGATCATATGGTTTTTATCCTTCTGTTGTTGTTGATGTGATATATCACATTGACTGATTTGTGAATATTGAACCACCCTTGCATCCTGGGAATAAATCCCACTTGATTGTAGTAAATGATTATTTTAATGTATTGTTGGAATCAGTTTGCTTATATTTTGTTGAGGATTTTTGTGTTGATGTTTGTCAGAGGTATTGACCTACAGTTTTTTGTGGTGTGTTTATTCAGTTTTAGTATCAGGGTAATGCAAGCTTCATAGAATGAATTTGCAAGCTTCATTTCCTCTTCTATTTTTTGGAATAGTTTGAGAAGAACAGGTATTCACTCTTCTTTAAATGTTTGGTGGAATTCACCTGTGAAGCCATCTGGCCCTGGACTTTTTTTGTTGTTGGGAGTTTTTTGTTACTGTTTCAATTTCATTGCTAGTAATGGGTCAATTCAAATATTGTGTATCTTGATTCAGTTTTGGAATATTATGTTTCAAGGAATTTACATATTTCTTCTAGGTTGTGCATTTTGTTGAAATATAATTTTTGATAATATTATCTTACAATATTTTGTATTTCTGTGGTGTGGTTATTATTGCTTCTCTTTCATTTCTACTTTTGTTTATTTGAGTCCCCTGTCTTTTTTTTTAATGTGTCTGGATCAATTTTATTGATCTTTTCCAAGAACCAGATCCTGGTTTCATCGATCTATTCTATTGGGTGTTTTTTTGTTTGTTTGTTTTGTTTTGTTTTGTTTTTTAGTTTCTGCATCATTTATTTC
This sequence comes from Prionailurus bengalensis, assembly GCF_016509475.1. Lineage (NCBI taxonomy): Eukaryota > Metazoa > Chordata > Mammalia > Carnivora > Felidae > Prionailurus > Prionailurus bengalensis. The sequence goes on along the minus strand of NC_057354.1, from coordinate 81,572,720 downwards.
TTTTTAAAAAAATTTATATCCAAGTTAGTTAGCATACAGTGCAACAATGATTTCAGGAGTAGATTCCTTAGTGCCCCTTACCCATTTAGCCCATCCCCCCTCTCACAACCCCTCCAGTAACCCTCTGTTTGTTCTCCATATTTAAGAGTCTCTTGTATTTTGTCCTCCTCCCTGTTTTTATATTATTTTTGCTTCCCTTCCCTTGTGTTCATCTGTTCTGTGTCTTAAAGTCCTTCTGTGAATGAAGTCATAAGATATTTGTCTTTTCTGACTAATTTTGCTTAGCATAATACCCTCTAGTTCCATCCACGTAGTTGCAAATGGCAAGATTTCATTCTTTTTGATCACTGAGTAATACTCCACTCTATGTATGTGTATATATATATACCACATTTTCTTGATCCATTCATCCGTTGATAGACATTTGGGCTCTTTCCATACTTTGGCTGTTGTTGTTAGTGGTGCTATAAGCATTGGGGTGCATGTGCCCCTTCGAAACAGCATACCTGTATCGCTTGGATAAATACCTAGTAGTATAACTGCTGGGTCATAGGGTAGTTCTATTTTTAATTTTTTGAGGAACCTCCTTACTGTTTTCCAGAATGGCTGCACCAGTTTACATTCCCACCAGCAGTGCAAAAGAGATCCTGTCTCTCCACATCCCCGCCAATATCTGTTGTTGCCTGAGTTGTTAATGTTAGCCATTCTGACAGGTATGAGGTGATATCTCATTGTGGTTTTGATTTGTATTTCCCTGATGATGAGGGATGTTGAGCATCTTTTCATGTGTCGGTTGGCCATCTGGATGTCTTCTTTGGAGAAGTGTCCATTCATGTCTTTTGCCCATTTCTTCACTGGATTATTTGTTTATTGGGTGTTGAATTTGATAAGTTCTTTATAGTTTTTGGATACTAACCCTTAATCTGATATATCGTTTGCAAATATCTTCTCCCGTTCCATTGGCTGCCTTTTAGTTTTGTTGTTTCCTTCTCTGTGCAGAAGCTTTTTATTTTGATGAGGTCCCAGTAGTTCATTTTTGCTTTTGTTTCCCTTGCCTCCAGAGATGTGTTGAGTAAGAAGTTGCTGTGGCCAAGGTCAAAGAAGTTTTTGCCTGCTTTCTCCTCAAGGATTTTGATGGTTTCCAGTTTTACATTTAGATCTTTCGTCCATTTTGAGTTTATTTTTGTGTATGGTGTAAGAAAGTGCTCCAGCTTCATTTTTCTGCATGTTGCTGTCCAGTTTTCCCAGCACCACTTGCTGAAGAGACTGTCTTTATTCCATTGGATGTTCTTTGCTGCTTTGTCAAAGATTAGTTGGCCATATGTTTGTGTGTCCATTTCTGGGTTCTCTGTTCTGTTCTATTGATCTGAGTGTCTGTTTTTGTACCAATACCATACTGTCTTGATGATTACAGCTTTGTAATACAGCTTGAAGTCCGGGATTGTGATGCCTCCTGCTTTGGTTTTCTTTTTTCAAGACTGCTTTGGCTATTCGGGGCCTTTCTGGTTTCATACAAATTTTAGGACTGTTTGTTCTAGCTCTGTGAAGAATGTTGGTGTTATTTTGATAGGGATTGCACTGAATATGTAGATTACTTTGGGTAGTATTGACATTTTAACATAATTGTTCTTCCTATCCAGGAGCATGGAATATTTTTCCATTTTTTAATGTTTTCTTCAATTTCCTTCATAAGCTTTCTGTACTTTTCAGCGTATAGATTTTTCACCTCTTTGGTTAGATTTATTCCTGGGTATTTTTATGTTTTTTGATACAATTGTAAATGGGATCGATTCCTTGATTTCTTTCTGTTGCTTCACTGTTGGTGTATAAGAATGCAACTGATTTCTGTGCATTGATTTTATATCCTGACGCTTTGCTGAATTCATGGATCACTTCTAGCAGTTTTTTGGTGGAATCTTTTGGGTTTTCCATATAGGGTATCATGTCATCTGTGAAGAGTGAAAGTTTGACTTCCAACTGGCCAATTTGGATGCCTTTTATTTCTTTGTGTTGTCTGATTGCTGAGGCTAAGACTTGCAATACTATATTGAATAACAGTGGTGAGAGTGGACATCCCTGTCTTGTTCCTGACCTTAGTTGGAAAGCTCTCAGTTTTTCTGCATTGAGGATGATATTAGCACTGGGTCTGTCATATATGGCTTTTATGATCTTGAGGTATGCTCCTTCTAGCCCTACTGTCTTGAAGGTTTTGATCAATAAAGGATGCTATATTTTGTCAAATGCTTTCTTTCTTTTTTTTTTTTTAATGTTTATTCATTCTTGTGACAGGGAGACAGCATGAGTGGGGGAGGGGCAGAGAGAGAGGGAGACACAGAATCTGAAACAGGCTCCAGGCTCCAAGCTGTCAGCACAGAGCCCAACGCGGGGCTTGAACTCACGAACTGTGAGATCATGACCTGAGCCAAAGTCAGATGCTTAACTGACTGAGCCACCCAGGAGCCCTATCAAATGCTTTCTATGCATCTATTGAAAGAATCATGTGGTTCTTATCCTTTCTTTTATTGATGTGATGAATTACATTGATTGTTTGGTGGATATTGAACCAGCAATGCATCCCAGGTATAAATCCCACTTGGTCATGATGAATAATTTTTTTAATGTATTGTTGGATCCAGTTGGCTAATATCTTGTTGAAGATTTTTGCATCCATGCTCATCAATGAAATTGGCCTATAGTTCTCCTTTGTAGTGAGCTCTTTGTCTGGTTTTGGAACCAAGGTAATGCTGGCTTCATAGAAAGAGTTTGGAAGTTTTCCTTCCATTTCTATTTTTTGGAACAGCATCAAGACAATAGGTGTTAACTCTTCCTTAAATGTTTGGTAGAATTCTCCTCAAAAGTCATCTGGCCCTGGACTCTTGTTTTCTTGGGAGATTTTTTTGATTACTAATTGGATTTCTTTACTGGCTATGGGTCTGTTCAAATTTTCTATTTCTTCCTGTTTCAGTTTTGGTACTATATATGTTTCTAGGAATTTGTCCATTTCTTCCAGATTGCCCATTTTATTGGCGTATAGTTGCTCATAATATTCTCTTATTATTGTTTTTATTTCTGCTGTGTTGGTTGTGATCTCTCCTCTTTCATTCTTGATTTTATTTATTTGGGTCCTTTCCTTTTTCTTTTTGATCAAACTGGCCAGTGGTTTCATTGATCTGTTCTGTAGGTTTTTTTGTTTGTTTTGTTTTTTGGGGTTTTTTTGGTTTTGATAGCATTGATTTCTGCTCTAATCTTTATTATTTCCTGTCTTCTGCTGTTTTTGGGTTTTATTTGCTGTTCTTTTTCCAGCTCATTAAGGTGTAAGGTTAGGTTGTGTAGCTGAGACCTTTCTTCCTTCTTTAGGAAGGCCTGGATTGCTATATACTTTCCTCTTATGACTGCCTTTGCTGTGTCCCAGTGGTTTTGGGCTGTGGTGTTATCATTTTCATTGGCTTCCATGTATTTTTTAATTTCCTCTTTAACTTTTTGGTTAGCCCATTCATTTTTTAGTAGGATGGTCTTTAGTCTCCAGGTATTTCTTACCTTTCCAAATTTTTTCTTGTGGTTGTTTTCTAGTTTCATAGCATTGTGGTCTGACAATATGCACGGTATGATATCTATCTTTTTGTACTTGTTGAGGGCTGATTTGTGTCCCAGTATGTGGTCTATTCTGGAGAACATTCCATGTGTACTGGAGAAGAATGTATATTCTGCTGCTTTAGGATGAAATGTTCTGAATATATCTGTTAAGTCCATCTGGTCCAGTGTGTCATTCAAAGCCATTGCTTCCTTGTTGATTTTCTGATCAGATGATCTGTCCATTGTTGTAAGTGGTGTGTTGAAGTCCCCTATCAATGAGTCTTTATGTTTGTGATTAATTGATTTATATATTTGGGTGCTGCACATTTGGAACATAAATGTTTATAATTGTTAGGTCTTCTTGGTGGATATACCCCTTAATTATGATATAATGTCCTTCTTCATCTCTTGTTACAATCTTTATTTTAAAGTCTAGATTGTCTGATATAAGTATGGCTACTCTGACTTTCTTTTGGCAATCATTAGTATGATAGATGGTTCTCCATTTCTTATTTTCAATCTGAAGGTGTCTTTAGGTCTAAAGTGGATCTCTTGTAAACAGCATATAGACGGATCTTGTTTTCTTATTCATTCTGTTACACTATGTCTTTTGATTGGAGCATTTAGTCCATTGACATTTAGAGTGAGTACTGAAAGACATGAATTTATTGCCATTATGTTTCTTGTAGAGTTGGAGTTTCTGGTGGTGTTCCCTGGTCCTTTCTAGTCTTTGTTGCTTATGGTCTTTATTTATTTTTCATCTTTTGTCCCCTCAGAGAGTGCCCCTTAAAATTTCTTGCAGGGCTGGTTTAGTGGTCACAAACTCCTATAATTTTTGTTTGTCTGGGAAACTTTTAATCTCTCCTTCTATTTTGAATGACAGCTTTGCTGGATAAAGAATTCTTGGCTGCATATTTTTCTGATTCAGCACACTGAATATATCCTGCCACTCCTTTCTGGACTGTCAAATTTCTGTGGATAGGTCTGCTGCAAACCTACCCTGTCTTCCCTTGTAAGTTAAGGACTTTTTTCCTTTGCTCCTTTCATGATTCTTTCCTTGCCTATTTTGTGAATTTGACTATGATATGCCTTGTTGATGGTTGTTTTTTGTTGAATCTTATCAGAGTCCTCTGTGCTTCCTGGATTTTGATGTCTTGTCTTTCCCCAGGTTAGGAAAGTTTTCTGCTATGATTTCCTCACATAACCCTTCTACCCCTTTTTCTCTCTCTTCATCTTCTGGGACCCCTGTGATTCTGATATTGCTCCTTTTTAATGACTCACTGATTTCTCTAATTCTTAAATCGTGCTCTTTTGCCTTAGTCTCCCACTTTTTTTCTGCTTCATTATTGTCCATAAGTTTGTCTTCTGTATTGCTGATTCGCTGCTCTGCCTCATGCATCCGTGCTGCTGTGGCATTCATTCAAGATTGCAGCTCAGTTTTAACATTTTTTATTTCATCCTGACTAGCTTTTACTTCTTTCTCTGCAGAAAGGGATTCTAATCTATTTTCCATCCCAGCTAGTATTCTTATCGTGATTCTAAATTCTGGTTCAGACATCTTGCTTGTATCTGTGTTGGTAAATCCATGGCTGTTATTCCTTCCTGCTCTTTGTTTTGTGGTGAATTCCTTCATTTCTTCATCTTGAAGGAAGAAAAGGAATTAATGAGTTAAAAAAATTAAAGGTAAAAAATTGAAAACAACACAAACACACAAATTAATTAAATGATGGTAGATCCTAGGTGTGTTTTAGTTTGGGTGTTGAAAGAGGCTTGATAGATTAGAGAAAAACGGTAGGGATAGATTAGAGAAAATGTTTGAAAATTTGAAAAAATGAATAGAATGAAATAGAATAAAATGAGATGATGGAAGTAAAATAGAATTTGAAAAATTTACAAAAAAAGTAAAAAATATAGAAGGAAAAAATTAAAAATATTTTTAATAAAAATTGAAAATAAAAATAAAATTTTTCTCTTTCTGTATTCAAGAAAAAGAAAAGAAATGAAAAAGAAAAAAAAATAAAATTGAATAGATGGACCAGTGAACAGACTGAAATACGATTGAAATTACATTGTTTTCCCCTAGAAGTCAAACTATGAAACACTTTATAGTCTGTAAAGTAAGCAAGCAGAGAGACTTGTATTCCTGAAGAACAAGGTTGGCCCAGTTGGATGGGGCTTAGTGTAATGGTTCCATTCTCCACTCGATGGCACTGCTTAACTTACTGGGGTGTATTGTTGTGGCACTTGTAGATGTGTGAGAGGGGTGAAAATGGTGTCACTCAGCTACCCAGTCTCTAGTATCAGAATTCTGTTCTCCTGGATCAGCAAATGCAGACCCATCCTTTATCTCTGGCTTCTGTCCACTCCCTGCTTTTCTGCTCTTTGTGACCCAAGTCATCAGGTTGTCAGGCGCCACCTCCCTCCTGAGTTTTATCTCAAATTCAGCTTTTTTTCCTGACCCCTAACTTCTGAGGGACTGCAGCTTTGACCCATTCTGCCCCTCTGTGGGAGGGCCTCACCGAGCAATGGTCAGGTGCCAACTGCATCCAGGAACTTTCACTGGACCATGCTGCTGCCAATGCCCAGAGACTGCGGTGGGTGCCAGCCCATCCCAGAAAAAGTTCATGCAATCATGAAGCAGCAGCATTTCAGGGATTATGGAAAATCACAACACACATCTAGCACCAGGCTTCACCCTTAACAACCTTGTTGCAGTACCAGCAAATATGGTTGTTTTCCAGGATGCACTGGGGCCTTTGCCTGGGGGGGGGCACACAGCCTCTACCAAATGTCCTCCCAGCATGGGAACCACCTCCCCCTGTGTGGCCTGAGGACCCCCGGACCTCACTCTTCTCCTGGGGATTCGCCCTTCTCACCAGAGCACCACCAAGTATCAAGCTGCAGAGTTTCTGACTCTACACTCCCCCTGTTTATAGAGTCTTAATGGAATTTAAACCCTCTCCTTTCTCCTTTCTCCCTTCTCCCTTTTTAGTTCAGTCCCTGTGGCTATTTCCACTTTTCCACTTTCTCTCCAGCTGCTTTTGGGGGGTGCTTTTCCTGTAATCTCTCCTTTCTCCGTCCTCTTTCTGGAAGCAAAACCAGCTCCCTGCCCTCCGTGACTTCTCTTTCCCCAGTTCACCTCTCCACACTTCGTACCTGCTGCGTTCTGTGGTTCACGTTGTGCAGATTGTTGTGTTAATCCTCTAATCAGTTTTCTCTGTGTGCAGGATGCTTTAGTGTTGATTTGTTTGTATTTCATGGACGTGAGACACAAAACAAACTTCCGTGCTATTCCACCATCTTGGCTCCTGTATCATTTATTTCTGCTCTAATTTTTATTTCCTTCCTTCAGCTGGTTTGAGGTTTTGTTCTTCTTTTTCTAGCTCCTTTAGGTGTAAGTTTAGGTTGTTTATTTAAGATGTGTCCTGTTTCTTGAGTTAGACCTGTTTTGCTATAAACTTCCTTCTTAGAACTGCTTTTGCTGCATCCAAAGATTTTGAACCATTGTGTTTTCATTTGTCTCCATGTATTTTTTCATTTCTTCTTTGATTTCTTGGTTGACCCATTCGTTGTTTAGTAGCATGTTATTTAACCTGCATGTATATGTGCTCTTTCTAAATTTTTTCTTGTGGTTAATTTTCAGTTTCATATCATTGTGGTTGGAAAATGTGCATGGTATAACTTTGATCTTTTTGAATTTGTTGTGACTTGTTTTGTGGCCTAATATGTGATCTATACTCGAGAATGTTCCATGTGCACTTTAAAGGAATGTGTATTTTGCTGTTTTAGTATGGAATGTTCTGAATATATCTGCTAGATCCATCTGGTCCAATGTGTTATTCAAAGCCACTGTTTCCTTGTTGATTTTTTTGTGGATGTTCTATCCATTGTTGTAAGTGGGGTGTTAAAGTTCCATACTATTGTTATATTACTGTTGAGCACTTCCTTTGTTTGTTATTAGCTGTTTTTTTGTATATTGGTGCTTCCAAGTTGGATGCGTAAATATTTACAATTATTGCATATTCTTGTTGAACTGTTTCCTTTATGATTGTATATCCTTCTTTGTCTCATATTACAGTCTTTCTTTTAAAGTCTATTTTGTCTGATATAGGTATTGTTACCCCAGCTTTCTTTTCACTTCTATTTATGTGGTAAATGCTTTTCCATCCCTTCAACTTCAATCTGCATCTATCTTTAGGTCTGAAATTAGTCTTTTGTAGGTAGCATATAGATGTGTCTTGCTTTTTATCCATTCAGTTGGCCTATGTCTTTGGATTGGAGCATTTAGTCCATTTACATTCAAAGTAATTATTGATAAGCATGTACTTATTTCCATTTTGTTACTTGTTCTATGGTTGTTTTTGTAGTTCTCTGTCCCTTCTCTTACTCTCTTCTGTCATGATTTGCTGGATTTCTTTAATGATATTCTTGGATTCTTTCTCTTTTTTTTTGCATATCTATTACTGGTTTTAGATTTGTGGTCAACATTATGTTTGTATATATAACACCTTACACATGTAGCCATCTATATTAAGTTGATGATCAAATAAGTTTGAACCCATTCTTCCCCAGAAGTGAGATCCTCCACTCTTTTCTCAAGTCCATAAATGGTCTTTATGACCATTACTTTAAATTATCTATCAAGTATGTTGCTTATCTGTTTCATTTAGTTCTCTTGCTATGATTTTGTCCTGTTCTTTCATTTGGGACATATTCCTCTATCTCCTCATTTTGTCTAACTCTCTATGTCTACTTTCATGTGTTAGGAAAGTCAGTTTTGTCTCATGATTGAAAGTAGTGGCCTTATGAAGAAGAGGTCCCTCTTCTTAGTAGTGCCCTGTAGTGCAGTGCCCCTGTTCACCAGAACCTGGCACTTCAGGAGCATATCTATGTGTGTTGTGTGCACCCTACTATTGTGGTTGAGCTGCATTTACCTACAGTCCAGTTGGCTGTAATGGCCCTCTTCATCTGTTGTGGGCAAGGTGTGGTCTCTGTGCTAGTAAGGGTCCAGTCTAGGCCATCTTGGGCTTGTAGTTGGATCAGACCAGATGCCTGCCCTCAGCCCATTTACCCAAACTGCTATTGCATTGAATTGCAGCCTTCTCTCCCTGTGATATGCCCTGATAGGCTTTCGTTGGTGGACCAGGCCTGCAGTTAGACCAAGATATCTGCCCCTAGTCTGTTTGTTGGGGTTGCAGTGACCCTAAACTATAGGACACTGTAGTGTGTGCTATAGTTGGTTGTTTGTACTGCCCTTTGTGAGGTCTCTGTTGGTGTGCAGGGTTGGCAGTCAGATCAGTTGTCTGTCCCTAGCCCACCACTGGGGCCACAGTCAAACTTGGGTGTGTGGTTATCTTCCCTCTCCCCAGGGCAAGAGTTACTTTGGGGTGGTGATGGACCCTGTCAGGGCTGCCTGCATAATGAGACAGATCAGGCATCACTCTGCAGGGACTCCTGCTGAGTGGAGCAGGTTGGAAGGGCAAGTTCACAGGAGAATGTGGGGATAGAGCATGGTGTTAGCAAACTAGGTAGTGAGTGCCTGCAGTGTCCATGTATCTGGGCTGTGGGGCAAGGGAGGAAAATGGCATCCGCCAGCATCTTTTGTTCTTGAAGACATCTCCTAAAGATCACTGACCCTCCAGCACACATTGTGAGATTAGTAAATAATTATCTTTCCCACATACTTTTCAAACTACTGCCTCTATTCTGTATCTCAGTGGGATTGTTTGTTATGCTGTCTCTTTAAAGGGAGGACTCAGGGGGCGCCTGGATGGCTCAGTCGGTTAAGTGTTGGACTTTGGCTCATGGTCTCACAGTTCGTGAGTTTGAGCCCTGCATCAGGTCTGTGCTGACAACTCAGAGCCTGGAGCCTGTTTCAGATTCTGTGTCTCCCTATCTATCTCCTCTCTTTTTGCCTCTTCCTTGCTTGTACTCTGTCTCTTTCTCCTCAAAAGTGAATGAACATTAAAAAATAATAAACAAACAAACAAACAAATAAAAGGAGGACTCAGTTTTCTACCACCCTCTAACTCTCATGGAGCTGAAGCCACTGATTTTTGAGTGAGTTAAGTGATTTTGATTTTGAGTTAAGCCACTTAACTCTGAAACTCTCAGAGTTAAGCCCCACTGATTGTAAAAACTTGTGAGGTTAGACCCCTCTGGATTTCAAAGCCAAATGTTATGGGGACTTGTCTACCCAATGCAGGTCCCCAGTGTCTTGGGTGTCCCTTCTCTGTGCTTGAGGTGTCCCTCTGATTTGTTTCTAGTCTTGCAGATTAGTTTGGTACCCAACCAGGATTCTACCCTTCATATCAATTTTTATGTGGTCTCCTCTCTATAATTAACTATGAAGAGTCTCTTCTGCCAGTCTTTGGTTTATTTTCTGGGTTAGTTACGTTGATGTACCTGTTATCTACGTGTATCCATAGGATGAGGTGAGCTTAGGATCCTCCTATTCTGCCATCTTTCCAGGCTCCTGTTGGGAGTTGTTTTTATTACTCTTTGAATTGTCTAATTTTTTATTGTTCTGTTCAGGATTTCTGTTTCTTCTTCATTCACTCTTGGTAGATTGTATGTTTCTAGGAATTTATCCCATTTTTTCTGGGTTGTCCCAATTTGTTGGCATATAATTGTTCTTAATAGTCTTTTATGATCCTTTGTATTTCTATGGTATCATTTGTAGTGTCTCTTCTTTCAGGTCTAAGTTTATTTGAGTGCTTTCTCTCTTTTCTTGGTAAGTTAGGCCAAAAGTTTGTCAATTTTTATTATCTTTTCAAAAAACCAACTTAGTATCATTGATCTTTTCTATTGCTTTTCTTTTCTTTATTTCTTTTATTTCTGCTCTTTTCTCTGCTCTCTTCTTCCTTCTGTTAACTTTGAGCTTTGTTTCTTTGTTTTTTCTAGTTCCCTGAGGTATAAAGTTGGGTTTTTTCTTTTAGATTTTTCTTGTTTCTTAATATAGGCATTTATCACTCTAAAATTCCCTTTTAGAACTGCTTTTGCTGCACCCGATAATTTTTGTTGTGTTATATTTTCCATTTTCATTTGTCTCAAGATTTTTAAAAATTTCTCTTTTGATTTATTCTTTGACCCAATGGTTGCTTAGTAGCATGTTGTTTAATCTCCACATTTTTGTGACTTTTCCAGTTTTCTTGTGTTGATTTCTAGTTTTATACCACTGCGGTTAGAAGAGATTCTTGATATAATTTCAGCCTTCTTAAATTTACTAATATTTCTTTTGTGGCCTAGTATATAATTTATCCTGGACAATGTTCTATGTGCCCTTGAGAAGAACATGTATTCTGGATAAAATGTACTGTAAATGTCTGTAAGTCTGTCTGGTCTAATGTGTTTAGTCCAATGTTTCCTTATTTTCTATCTGGATGGCTCTATCCATTGATGAAAGTAAGGTTTTGAAGTCTATTATTATTGTATTGCTGTCTGTTTCTTTCTTTAGATCTGTTAATATTTGCTCTATATATTTAAGTGCTTCTATGCTGAGTGCATAAATATTTACAAATGTTGTATCCCTATATTAAATTGACCCCGTCACCATTTTATAATGACCTTCTTTAAAGTATGCAAATAAGGTGAAGACTGGCAGATTGGCATTTCTGCTTGCTCCCTTTGCACTGAACCCTGGGGTGATAGCCATAAGATGTGTCTATCAAGGGATGTATCCTCTGGGTGGCATTTAGAAAAGCCAGGGTGCCAAACATGTACACAAGCTCCTTTCACAGAGACACCAGCAACATGGGGTGAGTCACAGGGAGAGCATGAAGTTGGCAACTGCTAGCTTCCCTAGTTTCTGGAGAGGATTGTAGTCACCCCCTAGATGTGTATTAAATAAAAAGTCTGACCTTTAGGCCACAGCTTTTAAGATAAGCAGATAGGCCTCTTGCATGCAGACTGGGCATTTCATTCTACTACCTCTGTACGGTACACTGGGGGGATCCAATGGTTGTTCAGAAGTGTGTTGTTTAGTTTCCACATATCCCTAGACCTCCTCACTTTGCTCTTATTGCTGATTCTTCTTGTTCTTGATACTCTCATTACATTGTGGTCATAGAAGATAGTTAGTATGATATCAGCCTTCTTAAATTTGCCAAGATGCGTTTTGTGGCCTATCATATCATCTATCCTGGCAAATGTTCCATGTGCACTTGAGAAGAATGTGTGTTCTGCTGCTGTTGGATACAATGTTTTATATATGTCTATGAAGTCTGTTCTAAAGTGTGGTTCCATCCCAATGTTTTCTTGTTGGTTTTCTGCCTGGATGATCTATCTATTGCTGATAGTAGGGTACATTGACACCTCCTACAATTATTGTATTGTTGTCTACTTCTCTCTTAAGATCTGTTACTAATTGCTTAATATATTCCGGTGCTTGGGTGTTGGAAGTGTATATATTTACAATCGTTGCATTGACACTTTTATCATTATATAATGACTTTCTTTGTCTCTTGTTACCTTTTTTGGCTTGAAGTCTATTTTGTCTGATATAAGTATTGCTATGCCTGCCTTCTTTTCACTTTTTTGTGCTTGGAATATCATCTTCTGTCCTTTCACTTTGAGGCTGTGTGTGCCTATAGAGCTGAAATGAGTCTCCTGTAGGCAGCATATAGTTGAGTCTTTTTTTTTTTAATCCATCCAGCCACTATGTGCTTTATAATTGGTGAGTCCAATCCATTTACTTTTAGGGTAATTATTGATTGATATTAAGGATTTACTATCACCATTTTATCTTTTGCCTTCTGGTTATTTTGTCTCTTCATCATTTCTTTTCCCTTCTGTTTCTGTTTACCTTTGTAAGTTGGTGATTTTCCACTGTGATTTGCTCAGTCTCCGCTTCTATTTTTATGTTTTGTGTCTCTGCTCTAGGTCTTTGCTTTGTGGTTACCATGAGGTATACATAGTAACATGTCATAGATAAAGTAATGTGTTTTTCTGCTGATTGCATTTTATCTTCATTCAGCTATAAAGTTTCCATCTTTTTACTCTTCCCCCTTTATATTTTTGATGTCACAAATGATATCTTTTTTTTTTACAAATGATATATTTTTATGCTGTGATTTCATTACCAAATTGTAGTAACCATAGTTATTTTTGCAGAATCTTTCCCTTTAATCTTTATGTATTATTAAGAGTTTAATATGCCTTTCTAAAAAAATAGCGTTATAGTATTCTAATTCTGACTGTTTGTCACCTTAATCAGACTTATGTGTACTTTTGTTTTTTCATTTCAATTTCAAGAGCTCCTTTCAGTATTTCTTGTAAGGTAGGTCTAGTGGTGGTGGACTCTCTCAGTTCTTGTTTTTCTGGAAAAGCCTTCATTTCTCCTTCATCTGAAGAATAACTTTTCTGGGTAGAATATTCTTGGCTGGCAGTTTTTATCTTTCATCATTTTGAATATGTGATTCCATGGATCTCGCTCTCCCTCTCCCTCTCCTCTCCTTCTCCCTCTCCCTCGAGAGGAATAATAACCAACCTTTGTAGGTTATTCTCTTTTTTCCTCCTGGCTGCCTTTAAAACTCTTTATCATTGACTTTTGACAGTTTTAATATAATGTGCCTTGGAGAATGTCTTTTTGCATTGAACTAGTAAGGTGTTCTTTTAGCTTCATGGACGTGTATATCCAGTTCCTTTTTCAGGTTTGGGAGCCTCTAAGCTATTATTTCTTTAAATACACTCTCTACTCCTTTCTCTCTCTCCTCCTTCTGGGATACCCATTATTCTTGTGTTGGCTTTTTTTTTAAAATTTTTTTAACGTTTATTTATTTTTGAGACAGAGAGAGACAGAGCATGAATGGGGGAGGGTCAGAGAAAGAGAGGGAGACACAGAATCTGAAACAGGCTCCAGGCGCTGCACTGTCAGCACAGAGCCCGACGCAGGGCTCGAACTCACAGACAGCGAGATCACGAGTTGAGCGAAAGTCAGACGCTCAACCAACTGAGCCACCCAGGCGCCCCAGTGTTGGCTTTTCTAATCGAGTCAGATAGCTCTTGTGATATTTCCTCACTGTTTTAAAATCTTAATCCACTCTCCTCTTCCACCTGAATCATTTCTATATTCTATTCTCAAGCTTACTAATTCTCTCTTCCATATGATCTGCTCTATTTCCATCGCATTCTAATATATTCTTCATCTCATTTATTGAGTTCCTTAGTTCCAGAATTTATTTGGTCCTTTTTTAGAATTTTAATCTCTCTGGCAAAGCATTCCTTCTATTCTTTAATTTTATTCCTGAGATTATTGCATTGCCTTTCTGAGTTTTCTTGCAGCTTGTTGAATGTGTTCATAATAGCCATTTAACATGTTAAGTCTGTTAATGGCCATAACAGCCACTCTTTTTCAGCTATATCACAGTATCTCATGTCTTTGAGTTCAGTTGCTGAAAAATGGTCATTTTATTTTTGTGATACCATGTTACTGTGATTTTTCATGGTGTTTAATGAGAAGTGCCTCTGCCCCCACATTTGTTCTGTACCTTTCTCATTTCAAGCAAGGTATTGCTTACTTTCATTTTAACAGTTCCAACAGGCTGGTAGTTAGGAACCTTCCTTATATTTTCCGGAAGGTGGTGCTATAGCACAAGTTTTTTGTTTCTCTTATTGGAGCTGACTGACCACTAGGGTTGGGAGCCAGTACATTAAAAATGAAAAGAAAAGAAAAGGGTAGCAGTGGTGGGACAGGAGATGTATACTTAGCACTTGGGGCTTTGGGTGCCCACAGCCCTGTGTGGGGATCCTCAAGTTGGGGGTAGGGGGGTGTCCCAGAGATACATGGGTAGTCCTCTTGCCTCCTGGGGCAGACAGCAGAAGATAATTTCCTTCAGGGTTTTTTTTGCCTACTTCTCTTTCTTTTCCCTCCCCCCAGTCACTGCCATTTCTCCTCAGAGAGAACAACTCCAGCATCAGCACCCACGTGACCAGGCAGACACACACACACATACCCACTCACCGTCTTTACCTTCCACCTCCTGTGTCAGAAAGGTTGTGCTGGCTTGTTGCCAAAGGGTGGCACCTTCTCTGCCATCATCACTTCTGCTGCTATAGGCTCTACTGCCACTTCCCTTGCTTGTTCCACTGCCTTTTCCACAGTCTAATCCACCCACTTTGAGGTGCATAAATGGATTAATCTCTCAGGTGGTATGCTGTATACAGGTACTTTTTTCAGTTATGACTATCCAATTAGTTGTAAATCAACGGGGAAGGGAAAGAGGAACAACTCACCTTAACATGGTATTGATGTCGCTCTCCCTTTCTGAGTAACTTTAGAATAATTATTTTGAAGTCTTTGTCAGGCAATTCATGGATCTCCATTTCTTTGGGGTCACTTACTAGAAGTTTACTGTGTTTCTTTCTTTGGTAGTCACTCTTTGTGGTCTCTGCAGCCTTGTGTAGGTGTCTGTGTATTTGAAGAAGCAGTCACCTCTTCCAGAATTTATGGACTGACTTTGGTTAGAAAGGACTTTTACTTGTGGGTGGGGACATCCTGGAGCATGCTGTGATTCTAGATTTAGTGGTGCCAGGGGCCAAGTACAAGGACATATGGTGGCTTTGGATCTGGGGAGGTATGATGGCTCTTTGGCTTAGGCTGCTGGGGTCCACAGCATTGTGTGGTTCTTGGCTACTGCTGTGAGGGGCCTAGAGTGCCTTCAAGGTCTGTCGGGGTCCTCATTAGCACTTCCAGGTCCTGTGGTTAGGGGGCCAGGGCAGGTAGTGCTAGGGGCTGGAGCTTCTGGTGTGTGCACACATTCAGCTACAGGAGGCAACTGTAGGTGCTTGTACAGTGGCAGCAGCCTGTTGCAGACACACATAGTGATGGGGGGCCAGGCCGACAGAGAAGGCCAGGGCCAACTGTAGGCACATTGACAGCTGTGAGAGCCCTGGCTATTCGTGTACACTACTGCGGTTGTTGGTCTTACCATGGGCACACAGCATTGGAGACTGGTGTTGGGAGTCAGACTGTAGGCATGTAGATGCACAGCTGGATGAGCTAGTTGCAGATGAGCCCCATGGTACAGGCCAGTGACAGGAAACAGGTTCAGTGTGCACTTCTGTGCCTGCAAGATCTTGCCTTGTGTGTGCATGCATCAGTGGAAGTTGATGACAGGGGTCAGGCCATCAGCCTGCAAGTGAACAGCTGGAGGGGCTAGTTCTGAGTGTGCACACACTGATGGTGCACAGCTGCAGGGCCTACACTGGTGTCTTGCACTAATGCAGCTGTAGAAGACTGAGCTGGCTGCCATTGTGGGTGCTGGGCTCTAGCAAGTGTTGGAGGTGAGGAGGAAGCTGGGAGGGACTTAGCTGATGACTGTGACATGAATATCTGTGGGGGAAAATTTGGTAAAATCTGGAAAGAGTCCATGGTGGCTATGCTGGCCATTGGTTTCTTCAGTGGTGCAAGGCTGCTGGAGTCCTCTGCTGAGAGTTTATTAAGATCTGCAGTTGCTCATGGGGTGCCTGGGTGGCTCAGTCAGTTAAGCATTTGACTCTTGATCTCAGCTCAGGTTTGATCTCAAGGTCATGAGTTCAATCCCCACATTGGGCTCCTCACTGGTGTGGGGCTTACTTGAAAAAAAAGGGTGGAGGGGGCAAGAACTGCAGTTGCTCCTGTTGCATGGCTGATACTGGTAGCCTTTGCTTTTCCTCTATGTTCCTATAGGGAAAAACTGAAGTGGGTCCTTCATTTCACCAAAAAGCTGGAGAAACTGATTGTTCACCCCACTCTCCCTCTCCCAGCAAGGGGGACTGTTTCTAGCTGGGGAGCTCCCTCCTGGTGCTGAGTAATGACAGCCCTGGGGGATGGGATGATGAAACAGGCAAAATGAAGCTATTTTCCTTTCTGTTTTATGCTTTTATTCACTCATTTTCTGCTCCACTGTGTTGCTAACATTTCTTTCTTTTTTTTAAATTTTTTTTTTTACATTTATTTATTTTTTGAGAGACATAGAGAGACAGAGCACAATTTGGGGAGGGACAGAGAGAGAAGGAGACACAGAATCCGAAGCAGGGAGCAGGGTCCAGGCTCGGAACTGTCAGCGCAGAGCCTGACGCAGGGCTCAAACTCGCAAACTGTGAGATCATGACCTGAGCCAAAGTTGGACGCCCAACCAGCTGAGCCACCCAGGCACCCCTGTGTTGCTAACGTTTCTCAAGTGCACTCCAGATCTTTCCCAGAGCTGTTTTTGTTCATGAATAGCTGTCAAACTGTTGAACTTTGTTGGGGAAGGGGAGTGTGGAAGCTAGGATCTCCTATACCACCATTGTGGTGACATCATCCAGGCCTTACTTTTAAAAATGCTTCTCAGTGGAAGAAGATCTATTCTGTTGAAGAACATTTTATAAGGAAAAATAAACTGGTTGCTCAGAATACTCCTGATACTTAAAAAAAAAGTTTGCACCCCCAACACACACCCTATTCAGAATGCTGGCCACTTTCTACAAAGTCCTGCAAGAGAGACAACTTGGCCCAGGAATAGCCAGTCTGGAAAAAGAGATGGAGGAAAACATAGCTTTGCTTGGAGAAGTGCTCTGCCTGCTACTTGCACTCTAAATTACCTGCAACTCCTGATTTTGGATCTTTATAGAGGTTAAAAAGATAATTCCATTACTGATGGAGAAGGTTATCTAAGGGCAAGAAAAGAACAGCCTCGGCAAGAGACAATATTAGGGCTCCAGGCCTTTCTCATACATTTTCCCTTAGAAGTTCTCTACCACAGAGAAGAGGAGAGGGAGGACCACCAGAAAAATAAGTGATTAAAGCTGGTGTCTCCCCACAGGAGGCTATTGATTGAAAGTGCCCTAAGGCAGTAGCCATAATTAGCTTAGAGCTAAAGGGAAGAACAGAGCACACAGGCCTACAGGTTAAAAAAAATCTTCAGACTTAAATCCCATATCAAAATAATTCTTTGACTATGGTTATTCACACATGGGATCGACAAAAAGCCTCCTAAGGAAGTTCATGGAAGCTTCAAAGAAATGCCAGACCAGGCTGGCCAAAAGCCAGTGACTGACTCTTCAGCCCCAAAGGCAATCCTGGGACTCCTGTATCCACATCAACAGGGAGTGGGCTGCATAATCTGTGTAGGAATGGAATTTTTTCTAATAACCAAATAAGATGTGACCATTGAGGATAGAGGGAAGATTTTCCCAGAGGACAGAACAAGCCTGACAAACAGATGGTTCAACCATGAGCTGATTCCACTATTCCTATAGAAATTCGTCACCATTCCTCACCACACAGTGGGATTCTGTGTGTGCCATGAACCACCGACAGTTTCAGGTTTCATGTTTGTACTGTGGTTCTCCTGCTACTTCTCCACACGTTATGTAGACTGGGAATGTGGAAGGTAGATTAACCATGGCTCCTTGGGGGAGCTGCATGTGAACCTGACAAAGAGAGATAAAAATGACTCAAACTGAATGCAAGAACTGGATGCAATCTTGGGGGAAGGAATGACCCCTCCAAATGAAGTATATACTTGACGAAAAGGTAAGTATGGGTATTGGAAACCTAGAGAGATGAACTGTAGCAGATTGTATTAGCCAGGTTCAACTGCAGACAACAAACTAGCTATTTTAAGTAAAAGTACTTAATACATGGCATTAGAAACTTAAAAAAAATTTTAGGTAGAGATGAAAGATTAAGTTCCAGGCCAGACTTTCAATAATAATTCCCAGAACAGCTTTGCAGAACTAGCTACTAGTAGAGATGTCGTTTCTGCCACCAGCAGGAGACCATCATTGGAACTATTGGCTTCAGGAGCACATGCCCTGGATCATCTACCATCACCTGCTACCATCACCACCACTGCTAACTTCGGAGCTACGCTCTACAGCAGGTCCATCACTACCAACGAAGCTAGCAAGTGGCCACTAACATACTGACACAGAAGAAGCCAGTGCTTTGCTGCCTGACTGTGCTTTCTAGCAGAAAGGATCGAAAGAAGCAACAGAATGGCTTTTACCTCACTCACTTCTACCTCCCAAATCGTGCATAAGTGCATCTGATTAGCAAAAGCTAAATAATACAGGATCCCATTTGGGAAAAGTTGTTTTTAGCTTTCTAGTCTCTGCAGTACAAGATGATACATTAAAAGGTGGTGGGGTGAATATTTAGAGAGCCAATTGACCTTATCCACCATACAGGTACTATATATAGGTTGGCTTGCTTCACGTTAATTCCCAGCCCCCTTCCCTTTTGCTTTCCTCTACGATAGAGGCTGGAAAGATAAACGCTCTATCATTTCCCAGTCTCTCTTGTAACTGGAGGTGCCCTTGTGAAACAGTTCTGGCCAATAAGATGTAGGCAGAAGTTTGCTAAGCAGATTCTGGAAAGCATTGCTTTCCCCCTAAAGAGAAACAAAACAGCTGATGAACCTTTTTTTTTCCTTCCCATTTCTTCCTTCCTAAAATGGGAATGTGATGCCTGGAGTTATGGCTATTAACAGAGAAAACTAACAGGGGCGCCTGGGTGGCTCAGTTGGTTGGGCATCCGACTTCAGCTCAGGTCATGATCTCACAGTCTGTGAGTTCGAGCCCTGTGTCGGGCTCTGTGCTGACAGCTCAGAGCCTGGAGCCTGCTTCAGATTCTGTGTCTCCCTCTCTCTCTGCCCCTACCCTGCTCATGCTCTGTCTCTCTCTGTCTCAAAAATAAATAAAAACATTTAAAAAATTTAAAAAAAAAAACAGTGAAAACTAACAAACTAAGGATAGAGCAGAGACAGAAAAAGTCTGAGTCCTTGATTACATCGAGCAGCTACAAAGGCCATGGATTATTTACCTTAAATTCTTGTTATATGAGAAAAATAAACCCCTATTTTCTTAAGCTACAGTTAGGTTTTTAAACACTTGCAGCAAAACATTCCTATATGATAAACACTTTCCTGTCATAGAATGGTTATGAAAATGACGTGACATACTTTATGTATGTATCTTTCTTCACTGTATATATGCCGCCTACCTGGAGTTAAAGCCCAGATGGAAAGAGTGTGATAGAAACCCAGCCAAGGGATTCTTAGAGTAGAACTCTTAGAGTAGCCCCAAGTTCAGGGAGTTTGGCCAGGATTCTAAGAAACTCACTGCCTGGGTGGTAAAAGGCCATGCTGGGGCAAGTGTGTAGGCAGATGAGCCTAAGAGGCACTTGACAGAGTCTCATACTCCAGGGTGGTTCCGGAAGACATAAAAAATTCCTGAGCTCCCAATGGAGGTGAAAAAGTGGTAAGAGCCAGAGGAGACAAAGAAGGTTGGGTTGGAATTCAAAAGGACCCCCGAGACCAGGGCAGGTGAGAACCAGGTATATTCTCATGTTAACAAAGCTTGGCATAAAAAACAAGATGCCCTTGCCCCATGCCAAGTTGATGAATTCTCAGGGTAAATTAGATCACACACACACACACACACACACACACACACACACACACACAAACACACACACCTGGCAAGGAGTTGGGTAGCCTCAGATCTTAGAGTTGAGTGAATATTTACTACTTTTTAGGCCAGACTGACTGAGTCAAAATGAACAGGCAGGACTGAACATTCTCTACCATCAAGAAAAATAAAGTCCAAAAACTAAATTGAAATCAGTTATAGCACCTTGATCAATAAATTTTAAAGTACTGTAATATTCTTTACAATACATTTTTAGATCATGTAAGGAAATGCCCCTCTGTAGCTTTTCTTTTTCAGAAATTATTTGAGGGGCACCTGGATCTCAGTTGGTTAAGTGTCTGACTCTTGATCTTGGCTCAGGTCCTGATCTCACAGTTCATGAGTTCGCATTGGGCTCTCTGCTTGTCAGCACAGAGCCTGCTTGGGATTCTCTGTCTCCCTCTCTCTCTCTCTTTGCCCCTCCCCTGCATATGCTCACTTGCTTGCTCTCTCTTTCTCTCTCTCAAAACTGAATAAATAAACTTAAAATATATAAATGATTTGACTCTTCTCCCTTTTTCATTGCATCTGTTAAACTCTGAATTACTTTGTCAAATCTCCCAAAGCCCTTGGGAAGTTTTGATTACTATATATAAGTCTATATTGTAATCAAGGGAAAAAGTAAGACAAAAAATGTGATGTTATAGTTGAAGCCAAAGAAAAAAGAAAATGTATAAAGTTAATCCAGTTATTCTTTTTATCCATGAGGGTAAAACATTTGTTTCTCAGTTACTGGATTCAAACCAGTGGGGACCTGGGACTCTGAGGTGAGTTTGCTTTCTGGAAACCTGTGCTGACATAAGGAATAGGGCAGGGCTGATCTGAAATTTTGGGGACATGAAACAAATACAGAAGTAAGAATATTCAGGGAACAAGTCAGACCTGGGAACCCATAAAGCAGATCCATCCTCACATCCAGCAGAAACTGAGTAGAAAGGCAAAATGCATTGCAACTGAAATTAGAAATGAAATCAATTCAGGAGGGCAATTAGAGGGCAATTGCCCCTGGCCTCCTTTTGATCACCTCCCTTACTCTGCAGCTCAAAGCCCAGTTCTATTTTCACCCTGAGCCAACCAGTGTCCTTAGCATCCTGTATCTCTTCTTCTACCTTTTATTTCCTACCCCCCCCCTTCACCATTAAGCAGCCAATTTTTGTGGAATTATACTGATTATAAACTGAGGACATCTTGGGGCACCTGGGTGGCTCAGTCGGTCAAGTGTCTAACTTCAGCTTGGGTCATGATCTCACAGTTTGTGAATTCAAGCCCCACGTTGAGCTCTCTGCTGTCAGGGCAGAGCCTGCTTCAGGTCCTCTGTTCCCCTCTCTCTCTCCTCCCCCTCTCATGCTCTCTGTCTCTGTTTCTGTCCCTCTCCCATGCTCAAGCTCTGTGTCTCTCTTTGTCTCTCTCAAAAATAAATAAACTTAAAAAAAGCTGAGGACATCTGGTTATATACCCACAAAGAATTGAAAAACAGGTATTTGGACAAAAACTTGTACACAAATATTCATATTAGCATTACTCATAATAGCCAAATGTAGAAACAACCCAAAAGTCAATCAACTGAGAAATGAATAAGCAAAATGTGGAATATAGTAAAATCTCATTATTCAAGGTAATTATGTTCTATAAAGTCACCATGAACACTGAATTAGTGAATATTGAATTCTTGCTGCTAGAGGAAGTATAGGGTTAAGTTTCTGCAAGCCTCTGGTCACAACATTTGCATCAACTGTTCAGTGCATAACCTTGTCTTAGATGTGTTTCTGTTTAAAGACATTTTAATATATATTGTTCATTCATTAACATCAAGCTTGGCAAACAGCACCATAATTCATTCCTAAATGAAGCTTATCTGACACACTTATTTCCTCCATAATGCACATCACAGCCTTCCTGCACTTAGAAACACTAACTAGACAGCCCTACATTTGTGGCCATTTTAAGGAGTTAAAATCACCAAGAAAAAGCACAAAAATGCAAAAAGCATGGAGCTAAATGGGCTGTGAAAAAAGACACTTGTGTGTAAGAGCTGAAACAAGAAAGCAGAATGTCACCTTGTTCCACAGCAGCTGGGAACATACATGTCAGGTGACTCAAAATTTCCAGCACTCTGCACGTATGCATGTCTATGGATGACCACAAGAGCACCGTGCGTATGGGGATCACAAATAAATTTTAGCAAGGAGGAAAATTTGCAAATATGGACTCTAGAAAAAAAGAGAATTAACTGAATATATAATCAAATATTATTCAGCCATAAAAAGTACTGAAGTACCATTACATGCAGCAAGAAAACATTTTGTTACATGAAAGAAGCCAGACATAAAAGACCACATATTGTATGATTCCATTTATATGAAATATCCAGAATAAGTAAATCCATAAAGACAGAAATCATATTAGTGGTTAGCCTTGGGCTGGGGAAAGAGTGGGAAATGTAAATGAGTGCTTAGTGGGTGCGAGGTTTTTTTTGGAGTGATGAAATCGTTCTGGAACTAGGTGAGTGGTGATGGTTGCACAACACTGAGAATGTACTAAATGTCACTGAATTGTATAGGTTAAAGTAGTAGATTTTATGTTATGCTTATTTACCACAATTTTAAAAATTGGAAAACCAGACTCTCAAGGAAGTAAAATAAGCCTTCTTGTTTAGAAGGCTGTGTGTTTGGTAGACTTCTTTAAACAAGTGAAAATACTATGGTTTGCCTGTTTTCTATGCCAAATATCACTATGCTAGCATCTTCAAATATATGTTCATTATTCACATGCTCTAATTAGAAAAAAAATTTTAAACATTTATTTATTATTGAGAGACAGAGCTTGAGCATGGGAAGGGCAGAGAGAAAGGGAGACACAGAATCTAAAGCAAGCTCCCAACTCTGAGCATTAGCACAGAGCCCAACATAGGGCTCAAACTCACAAACCACGAGATCATGACCTGAGCCGAAGTTGGACGCTTAACTGACTGAGCCACCCAGGTGCCCTTTCACATGCTTTAATTTATATAGAAATTATAAGCTCATTAAAATAATTATTTTCAGAAAAACAAAACAAAACTGAGAGCATAACCTTCTAATGAACTCAGTTTTTTCTTTGTGGGTCCAAGATAAGCTGCACTAGTATTGAGCTTTTCATGGATCTAATGATAAAGTCTAGAATCTGCCAGATTGGCTGGACAATCATGGTTCCCAACATATTACTGTAAATAGGCTTCTTCCTTAGATGGGCCTGTTCAAGGTCAAGACCGCCAGTAAGAAATGGGCAGTCTTGTCTTGCTTGGTTGTCTTGCTTGGTTGGACCCAGTCTACATTATAGACGTAGAGATTGAATAAGTTGATGCTGCAGCTGACTCCTTTCTAATAGAACTTGATTAGTAAAACCAAGCCTTTTGCCTGGAAAAACAGATGTTCCATTTCCCTACAGATATAGACTAAGGGAATACCCACAGACAAAGCCAGAACTGCTCCATTAAAGCATGAGAATCCTGAACTTGAAGCTTTTACATCACACCCAGAGAATAGTGAAGATTGTCTAGGTATAATTGAACAAGTGTTGGTTTAAGGCATTGCATTATAGATGGTGAGTAGGAGAACAAGGATTTCCTGTTTCTGCTAGTGCTTGGAGATTATGTTAGTCTGGGAAGCAGGTGCCAAACTGGGATTAAATATGTGAGGATTTTATTAGGAGGGACCATCTGTGAAATAAAATGAGGAGGAAGCCTGATAAGGCTGAAAGAGCCATCAGTTCATGAAGCAAGTCTGATTGACCCCAGGAAGAGAATGGGAAGAAAAGATGGATGAAAGTGTCATAGACTGCCATAGTCCCAGAAAGGTTCGGCAAGACTGTTTGGGGAGTTCCTAAGCCAAAGTAATCATCAGAAGATTCCTGTGTCTCCTGGAAGTGGGCTGACCTTAGTATCCCTGCTATAGTCTGTCATTGACTACGAGCAGCCTATGGGAAGCATGGCCTTGGAACAAATGTGAAACTCTCCATCAGTTACATTCCTGGTAGCTGATGGACTAGTCAGCACATCTTCATGCCAGCCACGGAAGTGGGGAGAGGTCCATGCCAGCAGAAGAGGATCCTAACTGCCCTCCTGGTCACTCTGAGGACTACTTTAGTCTGTCTAAAAATCTCAAAGCTGGGCCTGAATGGGGATGGACTTAAGAGTCCCACTGTGCAGTAGTCTTCACCTCTTTTACTCCCTTCTCTGCCCAAAACTTTATGCATGTATTAATCAATTAATCATGCCTGTTAATTAGTTCCTCAAGAGCAAATGTTATCATTTTAGCCTTTCTTTCCCCTCTCCCCTGTTCTCTAGTCCTCTTTTTTCTGCTTCTTACACAACTCTTCTTCTCATTTCACACTTTTGCCTTAGACGTGCCCACATTACCCAAGGTAATAAGAGGTTGCTGACCCTTGTTATTTACAATGTTAACTTGGTCCAAGGGTGAGTGTGATTAATAACATCAGGTACCATTTCTGACCAGATCCCAGATTTTGACGTAGGTTGATAAAGGGCAGATAGGAACATGGTCTCCAGCAGCTGGCTCTTATCACTTATGTTCTCCATCTAACTTTCTCTTTTATTCCCTGGTTTTACACCATCTCCCCTCTGTCCTTCCCCCAACACACACTTACCCCTGGGCACTCACATTCCTGTAATTTTCCTGCTGCATTGTGATTTTGCTGCCTCTGTAGCTTCTCCCATGAAACTAGACCTGGTGTTCAAGGGGGCAGTAGAGAAAAAAAAAACAAAAACAACAGAAACCACCTTCCCTAGTATACTCAGTCCTAGCACTCACAGCTCCCTACACTAGATCCCAAGATCCCACCTTCCCTAGTTCCTACCTATACAAGGTCCATGTTAAAGTCTCCATGTTGGGCAGGCACTGGTTGGGAGAAAGATGGAAAGAGGCCATGTGGCAAGAACCAAGGCAAGTTGGGGTGCACTGGGTATTTAGCAACACCAGGTCTGCAGTAGATCCGAGGGAGAAGACTGGTAACATAAAAGTTTGGCATTGTGAAAGAGCTTTCTAGTGGTCAAGAATCATAAAATTGTATCAAGTTAGGGTCTTTAAAAAACTATGTTTCTGTGGGTGGTAACAATGTGCCTGCCATATGGAACTGCTCACTTAACCACATTTATAGATTGTGTTCTCAGCAACTGAGTATCAGAAAAATGGTAACCTTAGAGTATCAGACTTTAGTACACATTTGTTATTTTTATCAATGATACCTAACAATTATCATCACATCATTAATTCGTTTACTTCATGCAGTCCTCACAGTAATCCTAAGAGGTAGGTACCATTAACATTCCCTTCTTATAGTTGAGGAATATGAAGCTTAGAGAAGATAGAAGCTTCCCTGAGTTCATACAGCTGGTAAGTAGAGGACCAGGATTCAAACCAGGGGCTTCAAGTACTGTCAGCAAGCTGCGCACTGGACAACTCCTGGAATAACTATTCAGAGACCATGCACTGGAGTCGTGCAGTGCAGGAGTCTCTTGCCAGATTTCATATTTTTATATCCTGGAGTTCCAAAGGGAAGGGGTAGAGTTCAGAGAAGCCAGTATCACATCTTTCCCCCTAATATTTCCCTGGATGTGGCTGTTGGGACACTGTTACCTTACTTCATACCAGAAAAGAACAAATGTGTTGCCATCTTATGCACTCTGGAGAGGTTTATCTAACAACTGCCAAGTTTCGAGCTTTTTAGATCACTGGGATCTGCCTGAAATGATGCTGGCAGCAGTTTCAAATGCCTGTGCTTCCTCCCCTGGGAAAGGAGACTTATAGAGAGCAATTAGTGTCCTTAAAATTACACTAGCACTAATTTGTGGGATATACAACAAAATCAGATGTATATCTAACTCTTGCCTATTAGCATCTCCCACAAAATAAAGATATAAGCCTAGAAATAAGACAGGAGTGTATACAAAGGGGCAGGAAGGAATGGAGGAAAGAGCCCAAACCCTGCAGTTTGCCTGGAAAGGTTGCAGGGGTTGTAGGATGTATGATAAACAAATCTTCCACCCATCCCCACCCCATCTGTGGGTTGACAGCAGGGGAGGGAAGCACAGATACCTTGATCTTGAGTCCTGCTGATGAATGTGTGTTTACATTAGATATAAGAAGCGTATATCAATTTCCTTTAAAAAAAGTTTTTTGTCAATTCCCTAAAAGTGCAGATCTGGATTTTCTTCTGAGGTAGACAGTTCTCTTGGGGTACAGGTGGGAAACTATACATGATTTTATAGTTGTGCTAAAGCCAAATCCAGAAAAAAAAAAAACCAGAATAGTGTGAGTTAAAACTTTTCTGCTTGTTGTTGTACAAAAGGATTGGTTCCTTTGGGTGGAGAAATTATTTTTGTGTTAAATCTTCTTAGATTTTTGTAGTTTTCCTAGGGACATTGAAAGTGGAATATTGGGGGTAGGGAATGGTGGGAGAGGGGATGCAGGAGACAGTGAGAGACCACCCCAGAGTCCCAGGGACTGTTGATCAGGGACAGCTAGCAACTCCCTACAAAGATGTGGGTTGGCTCACAGGTTCTAAGAAGAGATGGCCATCTGACATCTCACTTTGTGTCCCTTTCTGCCCCACAATGGCAACCTATCTGTTGCCTCTCTTTCCACCAAAACACTTTTAAAAGTTTTTGTTAATCATTTCAATTTAATTGCAGACTCGGATGAGCTCTAGCTGCTTTGGGGAATCCCAGGCTTTAGAACAAACAGAACCAGAGAGAGGGTGCAGCATCCTGGAGAAACAGTAATCATGTAGAGAAAAGCAGGGATTAGGACAGAGTCCAGAGAGAATGAACACCCTCCTGGGAAGCCTAAGAAACCTGCAAGAAAGGATGGGTTTCTAGCTCTGCAGCATGGGGCTTCAGTTACTTTGCTTGAATATTGAAGGAAGGAAGCCTGGAGAACTTGAAGACATCTTGATTTCAGTAGCTGGAATCCAGAGGGGGCAGCTGAAATAATATTGGCTGAAGCTCTTCTCCCTGGGTTATGAAGGGGTCTTTTCCTTATACATTTCCCCATATCTCCTCATTCTCCACCCTACCCTGCAAAAGACATCCAAGGAGGAAAAATAGGTTTAATGCAGTTCTAGAAAAAATATAAAACAGAAGAAGAGAAGAAGAAAATAGGGGGGAAACACCAGAAAGTCTCTGAACTGCTTTTGGATGTACATAATCTATCTAACCCTTAAAAAGTGGGAGGTGGGGAGCGAGGGGCAGGGAAGCGACCAAACCTGCAAGCAATCAGCTGTTATTGTTAAAATGTTAACAAAACATTTCAGTGTTCCTTCTACTGTGCCAGAAGTCACTGGATTATTTGTTCAGGGTTTTCCAGGCACTTTGTTTGCAATGCGAAGTGCTTGCTTATCCCCAAGACCTCTGCCAGCTTTGTCCTGCCCTAGAGAACAAGCAATTGCCAGCCTTACCCATGGTGAATAAATGTGTGCAAATGTCACTGCTCAAATTCTGAGCTACAACAATGTCAATGAGAGACCACCCCCTCAAAAAACCAGAAAGGTAAGTTTGCTTAGGAGCCCACACATTTTAACAGCCCTGTCGAGGTGTAATCAACAAACAGTAAACTGCACATACTTTAAGTCTACAATTGTTAAGTTTTAACAGATGTATGCACCCCTGAAATCACTTCCACAATCAAGATAGGGGCCACCATTTTAATAAACATGTATGGATGTTTCCTGGAGATGGTTTCTTTTTGAGTCAAATATCTCATCAAATGAAATAAACTTACTAAAATGTTTTAACAAAAAGCATCTGTATTGCAACTATCTAAGCCCCCTTTTTTTGTGGTCTGTTGGGCTCTATCAGTGGGAAATTTGACAAGATCCCAGTGTTGACTTCCTTGGTTCTCCAGCAAAATATGTCTGTGGAACGTGGAGAGTGTGGACATGTTTGTGCGAGGTAGGAGTCACAGTAAGTTTCCAACATGCTCAGCGTGGGCTCTTACAATGTTAAGCAGATGAAAGCAGTGGAATAGAAGAAACGGGAGGAAGTGGAAAATGCCCAGTGCTGAGCAACTTGGCTGCAGCAGGAACTTCAAAAGGCCCAGGCAGCCAGGTGGTCACACTCTGGGAGAATCAGGCATTAGCACACAGGGCTAAACTATTTTCATCCTGAAGGCGGGAACACAAAATTCAGTCCCGTGGGATCATGCAAGAAATGAATTCACTGAAACAGCAGGGAAGTTTGAAAAGGAATAAAGCACTTCTTTCAAACTGGAGTTTTAAACATACATAGGAAACCAATTCCATGTTTTCAGTCATACACATCTTTGCTTTCAGAGCTTCCCTATTTCTGAAATACAGCTACTGACCCTAGCAAAGAGAAATGAAAACACAGCAGGCATGGAAATCAGCCTTCTAAATCCTAACTCCTTCCTGCTGTACAGCTCAAAAACTCTATTTGAATTTGCAGTTATTTGAGGCTTTTGCATTTTAGAGGAGTATCTCTAGACACAGGAAAGAAAGGAGTTTCATTTTCAAGGAACGAAAATATTTGAAGTGTTCTGTTACTCATTTGAATAGCATTAACATTCAGGAGGGATATACGTAAAGGTCCTTAGTACCTAAAATTATGTCTTCATTTTGGAACACAGAAGCCTAAGTGTAAATTTCCTACCCTGAATTTCTTAGAGTGACAATCACTATGGCAACACCACCACATGTTATGCAGATGTCTACCCCAAACCAGTTGACTTCAAATTACAATTTTTAAAGATGTGGCTTGACATATGGGAAATAACACCACCAAACTGTAAAATTACCAATCAGATCAGTGGGTGCGTGATAAAGGCTACATAGGGGTCTGTCCCTCTGTATAGAAAGGGCAATACCTTTCCTATCACAACAAACTTACATAGAGAACTGTCTGTATTTCCTCTGCATCCTCTCCTAAGCCCCTCTCCCATAGATTCATAATCTATGTCTGCCAGTGTCAATGTACTAAATTGTTCTCACCCGGTCACGTTACCTCTCAGTTGCCAAATCCAATAATTTGTAGCCTTCATCCTTCTTGAACTTTCAGCAGCATTTATACAGTTTATCACTGTTATGAGTTGAATTGTGTCCCTCTCCCCAAATTCATATGTTGAAATTTTAACCCCAGTATCTTACCATGTGATCTTATTTTGAGGTGGGGTCATTGTGAATATAATTAGTTTAAAATGAGATCATACTGGAGGAGGGTGAGCTCCTAATTCAAGATGACTGCTGTTGTTATAGGGAGGGGAAATTTGGAAACAGACATACAAAGAGAGAAGACTGTATGAACAGACACAGGGAGAATGCTCTGTGAAGGCAGAGATTGGGGTGGTAAGCCAAGGAATACCAAAGATTGCCAGCAAAGTACTAGAAGCTCTAAGAGAGGCATGGAATGATTCTTCTTTGCAGCCCCAGAAGGAACCAACACTGCCAACACCTTCATCTCAACCTTCTAACCTCCAGAAGTGTAAGACAATAAATTTCTGTTGTTTAAGCTACCCAGTTTATGCTACTTTTTATTACAAGCAGCCCTAGGAAGCCAATACGACCATCATTCCTTGAAATCTTCTTATGCCAGGTTTCTGATAGAGCACTTTGCTTGAAGTCCCTCCAGCTCTCTGATTATTTATTTCTTCTCAACCCATTTTACTTCCTCTATCTAGTCCCTAAATGTCTGTGTCTCCTAGAATTCCATTTTTGTCCTCTTCATGGAGAGGTAGTATAGTGTAGTAGTTAGCAGTCGTATGTAAGTTCTGGAGTCAGCTCTCCTTGCTAGGTGACCTTGGGCATGTATTTGATCACCCACTCTACCTGCAAACCAGTACTTCCTAGTGAGAGAGTTGTTCTAAGGAGGAAACTTTCGTATATATAAAATGCTAAAGATGTAAGTATTCTATGAATACTTGCTAGAGTCATTATCTTTTCTCCTTCCACATCTTCTCTTTCATAATCTCAGTACTGTTCTTGTAGTGGATGTTTCTTATTCCTTTTGGCCACACTGCACAATTAACCTTCTTCCCGCTTTAAGAAATCCTGCCTCCTCTATAGGCCATATGGAGAGTCACATTCCTAGCCTCTCTTGCACCTAGGACATAAGCATTTCAATTATACCCACACCGACTGAGTTGGGAGCTAGTGAAGGAAGAAGGAGCCTCTCATGGAGCCCTTCTGGCGAAAGTGGAAACAGCATCTCCAGGATCCAGAGGTGGTTGTGGCAGAGGTTGATGATAGTGTCTACTGCCACATGTTGGCAGTGTTGGTGGTACCAAGCTACAGAGGCGGGGCCCAGCCCTATAATGTGATTTGGAAATTGTTTCTCATCGTAAGTCTCTAAGCCTGGTTTCTCATCCTTCTGGAGATTTTGTGAACTACCTATTGTCTCTAATAAATTACTTCCCTGCTTAAACTAACCAGGGTTGGTTTCTATTGTTTGTAACCAAGAACCTTGATAGATACAACTTTGGTTGCAATGACCACATATACTGATCATTTCCAAAGCTAAATCTCCAGCCTCTACTTCTCACTTGGAATTCTGTCTGCACCTCCCCATCTGTATATTCTAGAAATGACCTTGAGACTAATATGTGCTTACCAAATGTAATAATTTAATGATCTCAAATTTCTGGAAACCTTATTTTCTCACTTAATGGGATTACCCATTAGTGACCCTCAGTACAGCTTAGGTGTGGGGTGGGTGTTAGTATAGGGACAAATGCCCTGCCAACTTCCCAAACTGGGGGGGGGGGGGAGATTTATATTGAAAATATGAAAAGAAAACAAACAGCAAATACATGAAGTCAACATCAATTAACAAATTAAAACATTCCATGGGCATCTGGCTGGCTCAGTTGGTAAAGTATGAGACTCTCGATCTTGGGGTTATGAGTTTGTGCCCCATGTTGGGTGTAGAGTTTACTTAAAAAAAAAAGAGTACACCTGAAACTAATACTACACGGTGTGTTAAGTAACTGGAATTTAGATGAAAACTAAAACAAAAAAAAGAAAAAAAAAGATAAGAAAAAGGAACATGAAAAATGAAAAAAAAACCTCCACACTCCAGTTCTAGTTGTTCCATAAAAGTTACAAATATTTTTTTTATCAGAATGTATGGTAAAAGCCCATCATTATAACATTCAATTAATCTGTAGCCCACCTCCAACTGTTTTAATCACACAACAACCAAATTAAAAATCTGAACCACTCTGAATTCTTTTTTTTAAAGTTTATTTACTTATTTTTGAGAAAGAGAAAGCACACATGCAACATGGTGGAGGGCAGAGAGAGAGAAAATCCCAAGCAGGTTCCATGCTGTCAGTACAGCCCCACACACAGGGCTCAATCTCACAAACCCTGAGATCATGACCTGAGTCAAAATTAAGAGTCAGACTCTTAACTGACTGAGCCACCCAGGTGCCCCCGAATCACTCTGGACTCTAACCAAGTCTTATATATCGCACCTCCAAAGTCTTAAAACCACCCACGTTCACCCCTTAGTCCTTTCTCCATTTCTTTTGGTTTTTCTGTTGGTTTAGTCATCTCTCATTTGTAATATGCAGTTGCCACCTTATGGGAGATTCTCTATTTCTTCTTGTTGCATATCCCTCAATCTGGGCCAGGCTGGGAGCCGACCTACACCAGCGTTCACTATTGCTCTTTTCTCTTACTTTCCCTTCCACGGTTCTATATTTAGTCCTAAGATAGGGAAGAAGAATATTGTGTAACTTATGTATATTGTGTAACTTGTTTTATAAGATCATGTAGTTTCCAAATATTTGTTTCAAGTCTGAACCAGGACTTATGAAGAACTTGGCATCTTTGCTCTCTAATTCCTCTAAGATAAAATCCCCTCCCCTCAAATAGCAATCCCTTGTGTAGCAGCCAAGGTTGGGAGAGGGAGGGAGACAGAGCACAGGGGATGTAACATTTAATCGTTAAAAACATTATCTCACTACATGTAAGATGCTCTCCAGAATCTCTCATCTGCAGAAATCATATGTGTGAAAGAATTCCAAGAAAGCAGCCAACAGATTATTGAGGATATGACCAAATGGAAGTATGTATGATATGGAATTGTCAGTAGGGTGTTCACCTTAGGGTATACACTAGCCAGTGAGCCCTTGGTCTCTCAACAACAGTGGCATCTGTGGGGAAAGATTTTAGAGCCATTTGGAGTAGAGTTATTTGTTTTTGGACTCCTGAAGGAAGGTAACATGTATTAGGATCTACTGTTGGGATGCAATTCTCCATGAATATTTTCACATTTCTGCACTACTGAGGCCTTCTGAACAAAGAGCACCACCAAACTTCATTAAAGGATGATTTAATGGCAACATACCATATGAAATTAGAGAGAGAGTATTGCTCTGGAGAGGCTTAGAGATTTATTTTCACTGGAGCCATTTGCCCCTCTCCCCTGGAAACATTTGCTTACCTTCCAGAGTAAAGATAAGGTATGCATCTATTCATCTCTTGATAGAAGAATGGGCAGATGTGCCAGAAGACTTGTATAAGCCCCAAGTCTAATAACTTTGGGGACCCTTCTGTGGTGCAACCCTGTTGCACATGCACTGTAGCACAGACTCTTACCATGTTGTCCTGTGGGGCTTGGCACTTGGAGAACCAGTGCCAGAGTGCTCTGTGAGTGATAAAACTGTTCTCCAAATCCAGAGATCTCATGTTTCCTTTCATAATATGAATGAATACACACACGTGTGTGCAGGTTCATGCGTGTATGTATATACATACAGACCATATGGCAAACCTAGCACTATCTAATTAAATCCTCAAAAAAACCTAAAGCTGTTTGAACTATTACTATCTCTTCACAGATGAGAAAACTAAAGTTCAGTGAAGTATTTTCCTAAGGTCAATCTGATGCCTGGCAGAGCTGGGTTTCAAATCCAGCTATTTAACACTAAAGTATGTACTCTTTATATTCCAGTACTTTCTATTCTGCTACTGGCTTGTGCCACAGAGGACAAGTCATTTTTCCAGTTCCCCATATTTAATGTGAAAGGTTTAGAAAATGACCACTAAGCTCCATTACAATCCCATCATTTTAGGCTTCTGTACTCCCCTTCCCTCCCTGACTTGTTTTCAAGTTCTTCCTATAGACATCCTCCTCTCTTGCCTACTGTTCTGGATCCTACTCTGGATCCCTATGCACAACACATACACCCTTATCTTTAAATCTTTGTCTAGGTATTTTTTTCCAGCTGGTAGCTCTCCTTATCAACTTCCATTTGCCAAGGTCCTATTGATCTATCAAGGCACTGAGAATCATTAACAGAGCCTTGGTGACAGCTCTCCCACGGCACACACTGTCTGCAATATTCATTTGCCCCATATTGTATTTGGCTTCTATTACTTCACCTACATTTTATTTGTTTCACAGATACTTCAAAACACAACAACAGTGTATAGTTCTTTATTTTCATGGCCTCTTGCATTTGAATATGTACTGAGGTTGACAACAGAAATTTGTAACAGAAAATGTGTGTGTTAAAGATGATTCAAGCAATACATGTGACAAGTGATAACAGAAATATCCTTTTCTCTTGTTTAAATATCAATAAATTATAGGCACTAAGTATGTCCATTCTGTCATTATTTCAACAAGCATGTATTAAGTAAGTCCTACTCTTTGCCATGCATTGTTCTTGGTGCCAGGAAAACAGTCATGAACAAACACATGTGGTCGTGGCCTTTGTAAAGCTTATAATCAATTTGAGGAGGTAGGGAGGATAGACATTAACCGAATATTTATGGTGGTAGGCAGGTTTCTAAGATGACCCCAACAATTCCTGCCTCCTGGTATCCAGGCCCTTGTGTAATTCCCTCCCCTCGTGTGTAGGCTGAATTTAGCAACTTACTTGTAGTGCTACGAAACGAATACAGCAAAAGTGGTGGGATATCATGTTTAGGTTACAAAAGACTGTGAATTCCATCTTGATAACTCTCTTAGTGGCGCTCTCTTGTCCTCTTCTACCATGTTGGGAGATTTCCCTATGGAAAGGCCCATGTGGCAAGAGCCAGCTGCCCATCAAGAATTGAGGCCTCGGCGCACCTGAGTGACTCAGTCGGTTAAGCATCTGACTTTGGCTTGGGTCATGTTCTCACAGCTCATGAATTTGAGCCCCATAGCAGCCTCTGTGTCATCACAAAGCCTGATTCGGATCCTCTCTTTCTCTCTCTGCCACTCCCCCACTAGCACACATGTGTGCTCTCTCAAAAATAAATAAATATTAAAAAAAAAAAGAATTGTAGCCTCAATTTAGCAGTGGATGAGGAAGTAAATCCTGACAATAAACTAGTTGAATAAGCTTGGAAGTAAATCTTCCTTAGTTGAGTCTTCAAATGAGATGACATGCCCAGCTGACACCTTACAGCCTTGTGAGAGACCCTGAAGCAGAAGACTTAGCTAAGCTATGCCCAAAGAACCCCTAGAAACTGACTCATGGAAACTGAGATAATAAATGTGTGTTTGTGTTGTCTTAATCCACTTGGTTTTGAGATTTTTTATATACATTCACACAAATGAATATATAACTACAAATGATAAGTGCTATGAATTAAAAGAATGGGATGAGAGATTATAATAGTGTTTCCTAATTTAAATTTAGATTTAGATTTCCTCCACTAAATGGAATTGAATTTTATCAAATAGATGTAGTTTAATAGTCCATTTTAGTAATGCCAAAGAAAACATTTGCAATAATTGTACTTGAATATATTCTTATGTGAAGAGTTCTCATTAAGCTCAGCTACTAAACTTAAAAAAAAATGATACCGTGTTACTGAGGTATTATTCAGACCTCAATGTAGGTTAATAAAGGGCATATGGGGGTGTCTGGGTGGCTCAGATGGTTGAACGTCTGACTTTGGCTCAGGTCATGATCTCACAGTTCATGGGTTCGAGCCCAGCGTCAGGCTCTGTACTGACAGCTCAGAGCCTGGAGCCTGCTTCAAATTCTGTGTCTTCCTCTCTCTCTGCCCCTCCCCTGCTTATGCTCTGTCTCTGTATCAAAAATAAATAAACATTAAAAAATATATGTTTTTAAAAAGGCAGATGGGACATGGTTTCTAGCAACTGCAGGCTCTCATCACTTTCCTTCATCTCATTTTCTCCATCTTATGTTCCCTTCACACACTCACTCTTGGGTGCTCACCTTCCCATAATCCTTCTGCTGTTTGTATTGTGGCCAGAGTTGCATTTTTTTAATTGTAGGTGAAATTACTTTATTCATTTTTTTAACAGGAGAAAATCAAATTTAATTATGTACATATGGCGGCTCCATAAAATTAGGAGGCCCCCAGTCAATCAGGCAGTTGAAGCTTGCATGCCATTCAGAGCTAAGGAGAAGGGGTTACAGGTCTGGGACTGAAAAGGAGAGGAAGACAATTCACAGGAAGATGAAAAAGAGTAAACGTTTGGTAAACAATGTTTGCAGGGCCTGAGTTACATTTTTACAGATTATTAAAATGGTTGGATTATTAAAATGGAGTAATTTTCTCTATTCTTCAGAATAAGAGAGAGGTTGAGGTCCTAGACTCCAAGTAGATGATGAGGAAGTGAGGAAGTGAGCTGGTCCATTGACACTATGGAAGCTCAAGTGTCCATAGTGAGTGGTATCTTATATATTAGATTCCCGTGGCTGCTGTAACAAATTACCACAAACTGGATGACTTAAAATGACAGAAATTTATTTTCTCATGGTTCTGTAGGCCAGAAGTCCAAAATCAAAATGTCCTCTTTCCCAAGGCTCTAGAGGATAATCTACACCTTGTGTCTTTCAGTTTCTAGGGGCTGCAGGGATTTCTTGGCTTGTGGCCACAACACTCCAACCTCTTTCTCCATGGTTACGTTGCCTCCTCCTCTTTTCTGTGTGCTTTTCTTCCTGTGTTTTTCAGTCTAATCTCCATTTCTCTCATAAGAATACATGTGATTTATTTTAGGGCCCATCTAGATAATCCAGGATAAACTCTTCTTCTCATAATCCTTAACTTAAAATCACACCTGTAAAAATCCTTTTTTTAAAATAGCATTCACAGGTTCCAGGGATTAGGGCATGTGTTTTTTGAGGTCGCCATGCAGCCCGTTATATCTAGCTTTAATTTTTTTTCTCATGAACATTGTAATTTTTTTCTGTTGTCCTGAACTTTTCAGTTATGTGTGGTCAGACCTAGGCTTGTTTTGGCAAAGACACTCATCCACTTGAGAAGAAGTTGTCAGCAGTTGTCCAGCTGAATGCTGAATAGTAAGGAGGCCTGAAGAGAGAAAAAGTGGGCCACAGTGAGCTAGCTAGCTGAAGTGATCACAACAACAACAACAACAACAACAACAAAATAAAACAAAAAGCAAAAACCATTTACACTTGTAGAAAAATGGCAACATTTCCCAGGGATTCCCAGAAACACTCAGATCAGAGAACCCAACAAACCACTGGACTTCCTGCCATTACATAGGATGGGGAGAGATGCAAATTATTGTTATTTGGGTATTTAAAGAAAGTTTAGATCACCCTTGACTTTGGGTACTACTAAGTTACATGTATTTCCATAGTGTTTTGATTTTATAATAAACAAGGATATGCATTTTTTTTTAAGTTTTTAAATTTATTTTGAGAGAGAGCAGAGCAGGGGAGGGGCAAAGAGGAGGAGAAAGATAGAATCCCAAGCAGGATCTGCACTGCCGGCACAGAACCCTTTACAGGGCTTTAACTCATGAACTGTGAGATCATGACCTGAGCTGAAACCAAGAGCCAGATGGTTAACCAACTGAGCCACCCAGATGCCCCAAGGTATGCATTATGTTTAACAAATATTTATTTATTTGGATGTAGGGAGGGGCAGAGAGAGACAAGGAAGAGAATTTCAAGCTAGCTCCACACTGTCAGAACAGAGCCTGTTGAACTCATGAACTCTGAGATCATGACCCAAGCCAAAATCAGGAGTTGGACGCTCAACCCGAATAAGCCACTTGGGCACCCCAGGTTACACATTATTTTTAAAGGCTTCTTTTGATTGAAATACTTAATTCAATCAAAATACTAAATTCTGTTTTAAATGGTTTTCTCTTTCATATTCTCTGCTGTTCATTCTAGGCAACTACTTTCTCTCACTACTGGATCCAAATGATCTTTCTGCATAGTCAGTACATATGGCTGATTACCCCATTACAGAAATGGAGTAGAAAAGTACATGCCTGCAAAACAGCCGACACGCCCCAGGAAGGACTTTCGTAAACCACCCACTGTGTCTTTTTCTAAGAATGTATTTTAACTTTGGACAGAGAGTATTCAGGGCAGAGATCATCTGGATCTTGGACACTCTCCTTGCACTATTTCAGGGCAACTGTATCCAAGCCATTTAAAACACATATTGGGCTTGTTAGTTTGTTTTAAAGACCAAGTCAAAATCAGAGTTAAAATGTGAAGTAATTGCTCTATTCAGGTCAATGGAGATGTAGAATACTACTCAGGCCCATATTTATATTATTTCTGAAAGTACTTTTTAAGTTTTTGTCTTCTAACTCCATCATCTGTCATTTCTGGGTCTGTTTCTATCAACTGATTTTTCTCTGGGCTATGGGTTTTTTTCCTGAGTCATTGAATGTCTAGTAATTTTTTTTGGATGTTGGACTTAAATTTCACATTACTGAGTGCTGAGTATTGTTTCATTCCTGTAAAGATTGTTTGACTTCATTCTGACAGGAAATTGTTTGTAGACTGGTTTTTCCAGGCTTGCTTTGAAGATTTTCTTAGGATATGTCTAGGGTAACCTAACTATAGATCAAGGTTAGCCCCACTATTAAGGCTTGACGTATCTGGAATCTTTACTAAACTCCCCACGTATTTAGCAAGGTCTTTCCACTCAGGCTGGTGGGAACCTGATTCAGTCTCCATTCTGTGTGAGCTTTGGGAACTATTTGGCTAACAGTTTCCCAGTAATTGTTCTTTCCCAATTCTTTGCCCAGCCCCAGGGAGTTTCACCCTTTGTATGTAAGACTGATAAACAGCCAAAGTCTCAAAAGAACCTCTATGCAGATTTCTGCATCTGTTTCTGTGCAAAACTCCCTCCTCTCCACTATTCAGGATTCTTGTCTCCTTAACTCAGCAAGACCACCAGACTCTGTTTGGGTTCCCCTTCCTGAGTCACTGCCAAGAATTTGCTTCCAAAAAGAAAGGGCAATTACAGAGTTCATCTTATTTTATTCCCTTCTCTTAAACATCATAGTACTCTGTTGCCTATTATCCAATATCTGAAAAAGTTTTTCCAATTTTTTGTCAAATTATCTAAGTTAAAAAAATTGTTTAATGTTTATTCATTTTTGAGAGACAGACAGAGACAGAGCACAAGTTGATGAGAGGCAGAAAGAGAGGGAAACAGAATCCAAAGCAGGATCCAGGCTCTGGGCTGTCAGCACAGAGCCCGATGTGAGATTCAAACTCATGAACTGTGAGATCATGACCTAAGACGAAGTCAGATGCTCAACAGACTAAGCCACCTAGCCACCCCTATCTAGTTTTTTTTTTAATGGGGGACAAGGAGGAGTGCAGTTCTGTAGTAGTTACCCATTTTAAAAAGTGTTTATTTATTTTTGAGAGAGAGAGAGAGACAGCACACATGAGCAACCATGAGTGGGGGAGGGGCAGAAAGAGAGGGAGACACAGGATCTGAAGCAGGCTTAAGGCTTCAAGCTGTCAGCACAGAGCCCAACGCAAGGCTCAACCCCACGAACCATGAGATCATGACCTGAGCTGAAGTCAGACGCTTAACCAACTGAGCCACCCAGGTGCCCCAGTAGTTACCCTTTCAAGGGCCACAGTCTTACATTCAAATTCTCTTGTCAGGGATTGTATCTACCTATATACCCTACATTTTGGCTGAGAAACAAATGAGTCCAAGATCTATAACCCATATTGAATCAGACTTAAGTTCTCTTAAAAGGTGCTATGAGCAGTTTAGCTTATATTGTTTGGCAAGGTTTATCTTCAGAGTCTATTGCCTTTATGTTTCTGAATCCTTTCATTCTCAACTTCCTGAAGTCTCTATCCTTTTTATCAAAACCTTTTTCTCAGAAAGTCTATAACATTTAATAGTGATTAAGCCTTAACTGAAGGGAATGAAGCTCCAGTGCTGATACATTTCAGCAGATGGTAGAGACTTTGAGGCAGGCAGGAAAGCCATCTGGTGGGATCCTTCTACAGAGTTGCCTAATTTGTAAACCCAGAGACAGTCCTGGTTTTAAGCAAATCAATTCCTTATTTCTCTCAAATAAAAACACACCTTTTCTTGAATTGATATCTACTTCCATGGAGGGCTTTACTGCTTCTCAGTAAGAGTTCGAATCCTTTGAATTTCATGATTTGTGAATTGCATGAATCTTGTGACCCATCTTCACCCAGAAGGTATGCCATACGAGTTGTTGGATGCCATGTACAAAGCTCCAAAGTTAACTACACTGTGTGTGTATGTGTGTGTGAGTATGTGCGGGTGTGTGTGTGTGTGTGTGTGTGTGTGTGTGTGAGAGAGAGAGAGAGAGAGAGAGAGAGAGAAAGAGAGAGAGAGAGAGAGTGTGTGTGTGTGTGGTAGAGGAACTTCCACTGAGCTAATGTGCTGTCCTTGCCAGAACTTCACAGAAGCAACTCTGCAAATGTCATACCAGTGTCCATGTGTGGAACCATCAGGGACGTTTGCACAATTCAGTATTGCATTATCTGAACAAATACTCCTTAGAATTGCAGCATTTAACTCACTGATTGAGCCAGATTATGGGCTTAAATGATCTCTTTTTCTGTGTGGAGCTAAGGGTTAAATTAGGCAGTTTATACGCATGAAGAAAGTTGTTATATATTCAGCAACACATGGCCAGATAATAAGCTTTTGAAAATCAGCCTGATTTATGTCCTGTGCCCATTTAAATCTTAATCCATTCTTCAGGTTCAGCTCAAATACCACTTCCTACAGGAAGCTGTGATGATTAGTTTTACATGTCAACTTGGCTAGGTTATAGTTCTGAGTTATTTAATCAAATACTAGTCTAGATGTTGCCTTGAAGGTAGTTTATAGATGTGAATAACATCTACAATCATTGACTGTAAGTAAAAATAATGTAGGTAGGCTTAATCTAATCAGTGAAGGTCTTAAGAGTAAAAAATTAAAGTTTGTAGGAGAAGAGATTTTGCCTCAAGCCTGTAGCATTAACTCCTGTCTGAGTTGCCAGCCTGCCAGCCTGCCCTAGGGAATTTAGATTTGCCAGCCTCCACACTGCATGAGCCAATGCCTTAAAAGAAGTCTCTGAATGCATATATTTATAATATGTATTATATGTGTATAGCATATATATATATATATATATATATATATATATATATATATAATAGATTCTGTTACTCTGGAAAACCTGACTGAAACAGAAGACTTCTATGACATCTCTAGCCCCAAATGACTTTTCCTTCCTCTGACTTAGCACTCATCATACCTTTATACACATTACTTTTATTTTCATAATCTCATGTCTTCTGTCTCCAAATACATTAATGGTATGTATTTATAACATATCTAGGACAGACAAAGTGGCTATAATTAAGACTCAAAAGTACAGTGGCTTTAAAAAAAAAAAGAACTTTTTTCTCTTTCAGCATTTAGTAGGGTGAAAGGTCCAGGGCAATAAGTAGCTGTGGTCAGAAAGCAACCGAGGATCCGTATTGTTGTTCTATCATGTCCACGAATGTTGTCTTTGTCTGATGATAGTCCCAAGTTTATCTCTTTGTATTTGAAGAAAATTTCCAAAGCCCTGTAAGTCTTAAGTCCACTGGGTTACTACCAGGTCCCCACATTCCAGCTTTTAGCACACTTGTCAAGACGTTTGGCAAGATATTCGAAAAGTGTTTATGTTGCCTCACTTCCTTACCAACAAAACTACAATTGTAATCATTTATCTTCCCACTGTGGAATTTGGCGATCCCACTTCATTGCACCTCTCAATGCATGGAAACTATTGAAGGGAACCTGTTCCTTTCTTTCAAACTCCTCGCCATGGAGACTCTGGCAGCTGGTCAATTGCTAAGAAAATGGATGGTTACCAAGAAGGATCTTCATGAAACCCTCAGACTGGTTAAGGAATAGCTCAAAAGTAAAAGCATCAATTCAAGATTTTTCTCAGTTCAGTCACTTCCCTCTAATTGTTACTTACAGCTGCATTAGTTGTACTGGGATGCTTCTCCCTACATTCCAGTTGTTCCCCCAAAGCGAAATAAGACGAATATATAGGTCATATAAAGACAAGGGGAGTAACTATGGCTAACTCCAGTACTAAATTCACTGGCAAGGTATTAAGTCCTAAAGGGAGTAATAGTGGGAACCATATCCTGGCTTCAAAATGCTTTCCAATGGGATAAAGCTATTTGCTAAGGTAGAGGTTCTCAGAGTGTGACCCTTGGACCAGTAGCATAAGCCTCACTGAGGGATTTGTTAGAAATGCAAATTCTTGGGCCCCAGCACAGACCTGCTGAATCATAAATTTGGGGAATGGGGCCAGCAATCTGTATTTTAATAAGCTCTCCAGATGACTGACTCAAACAAAAGATTGAGAAATATTGTACTGAACAGATCTGGGAAGACTCCATCCCATTCTACCTTGAGCAAAGGTAACACACAAACTGGATACCCTAATACCTCAGTCCAGACCCATAGAAGAAGCCACAGCCCTTGCTGATGTCTTAGCTCTACATATCCACATCTCTGGGAGTCTCTCTGGATCACACCTACTAGTTTCCCTCCCTTACTGCCCTTGTTTCTCATTCCTGAGCCCTGCATAGCCCCTTTGCCCAAGACTTGGTTTGGGCCTCTCTGACCAAACCCTCTCTATCTGTTGCCTTGTCTGGTTTGCTTTGTTTGTTTTGGTGTCTGAACCAACTTCTGCCCTGGATTCTGTCTCTTTCCCCTTTGCTCTAAGCTGTGCAGCTACTGGTCAGCTCTGCTCTACTACAGACCTTACTCTTTTTGGGAGAGAGAGACAGAATGCCAGATTAACTATTTCCTTCTTTAAAAAAATCAAGTTACTATGCTGGCTAATTAGGGGAATGATTTCTATGAATGATGAAATTTAAGAAGGGCAAATGTATTTCTGTGGAAAATACGCAGTTCCTCACAAAATGTAAGAGTTAATATATGACCCAGAAATTCTGCTCCCAGATATATACCTGATAGAATTGAAAACATATTCACATAAAGACTTGTTTACAAATGTTCATAGCTTAATTCACAATAGGTAAAAGGTAGAAAAAACCTAAATGTTAATCAATTGATGCATGAATAAATAAAATGTGGCATATGCACACAATGGAATATTATTGAGCCATAAAAAGGAATAAATTACTATTGCATGTAATAGCACAGATACACCTCGAAAACATTTTGCTAAGTGAAAGAAGCCAGACATAAAAGATCACAGGTTATGTGATTCTGTTTATATGAGATGTCCAGAATAGGGAAATATACAGATACAGAAAGATTAGTGGTTAACAAGTGATGGGGAAAAGGGAGAATAGGGACTAACTGGTAACAGGTATGGGGTTTCTTTTTTGGGGTAGTGGAAATATTCTAGGATTAGTGATGATTGATGTACAACATGGTAAACATACTGTCATGTACATTATTAACATGGATAATTTTATGTTACATGAACTTGTATCTCAGTTTTTAAAAATACTATAAGGAAAATAAAAGTTAAGCGTTAAACGTTGTATTTGAGGCTCAAATAGCATTTGGACCCTATCAATTGCTGAACAGAAGTGCATATGAAAATGGCTTGGGACGTTTAGTTGGCTGTAGCCTAAATGAGATGACTTTGCAATCTGCTGATAAAGCTAATGTGATCTTTGATGGCAATTAGAGAAGACTAGTGTTCCAATTAAGATGTAAGGTAATCATTCTTCCTGCTGTGTTCATTGGAGTGGACTGTTTCCAGGGTCTTGGGTTCAGTTCTCAGCATTTAAGAGTGCTAACAAAATTCAAGAATAAAGAGGGATGTTTTGAGGCATCTGGCTGGCTTGGTCAGTAGAACATGTGACTCTCAATCTCAGGGTTGTGAGTTCAAGCCTCACGTTGGGCATAGAGACTACTTAAAAAAAAAAAGATGACCTTATTGATGCAACAAAGTGGATGAATCTCAGAAGCATCATGCTAATAAAGACACATCAAAGACTACATACTATTTGATTCATTTTTTATGACATCCTAGAAAAGACAAAACTATAGGAACAAAAGTCATGTCGTTGTAGGTTATTAGGAGACAGGATTGACTGAAAGAGGCAAAACATTTTGGGGAAATGTAAATACCTTGATTGTGATAGTAATTAACATGACTACATTTATCAAACTCATTGAAATACCCACTTTAACAGGGTGAATTTTACTGTATGTAAATTATATTTCTTTTTTTTCAATATATGAAATTTATTGTCAAATTGGTTTCCATACAACACCTAGTGCTCATACCAAAAGGTGCCCTCCTCAATACCCATCACCCACCCTCCCCTCCCTCCCACCCCCCATCAACCCTCAGTTTGTTCTCAGTTTTTAAGAGTCTCTTATGCTTTAGCTCTCTCCCTCTCTAACCTCTTTTTTTTTCCCTTCCCCTCCCCCATGGGTTTCTCTTAAGTTTCTCAGGATCCACATAAGGGTGAAAACATATGGTATCTGTCTTTCTCTGTATGGCTTATTTCACTTAGCATCACACTCTCCAGTTCCATCCACGTTGCTACAAAGGGCCATATTTCATTCTTTCTCATTGCCACGTAGTACTCCATTGTGTCTATAAACCACAATTTCTTTATCCATTCATCAGTTGATGGACATTTAGGTTCTTTCCATAATTTGGCTATTGTTGAGAGTGTTGCTATAAACATTGGGGTACAAGTGCCCCTATGCATCAGTACTCCTGTATCCCTTGGGTAAATTCCTAGCAGTGCTATTGCTGGGTCATAGGGTAGGTCTATTTTTAATTTTCTGAGGAACCTCCACACTGCTTTCCAGAGCGGCTGCACCAATTTGCATTCCCACCAACAGTGCAAGAGGGTTCCCGTTTCTCCACATCCTCTCCAGCATCTATAGTCTCCTGATTTGTTCATTTTGGCCACTCTGACTGGCGTGAGGTGATACCTGACTGTGGTTTTGATTTGTATTTCCCTGTTAAGGAGCGACGCTGAACATCTTTTCATGTGCCTGTTGGCCATCTGGATGTCTTCTTTAGAGAAGTGTCTATTCATGTTTTCTGCCCATTTCTTCACTGGGTTATTTGTTTTTCGGGTGTGGAGTTTGGTGAGCTCTTTATAGATTTTGGATACTAGCCCTTTGTCCGATATGTCATTTGCGAATATCTTTTCCCATTCTGTTGGTTGCCTTTTA
This sequence comes from Prionailurus bengalensis, assembly GCF_016509475.1. Lineage (NCBI taxonomy): Eukaryota > Metazoa > Chordata > Mammalia > Carnivora > Felidae > Prionailurus > Prionailurus bengalensis. The sequence goes on along the minus strand of NC_057354.1, from coordinate 81,528,278 downwards.
GTTTTGTTGGTTGTTTCCTTTGCTGTGCAGAAGCTTTTTATCTTCATAAGGTCCCAGTAATTCACTTTTGCTTTTAATTCCCTTGCCTTTGGGGATGTGTCGAGTAAGAAATTGCTACGACTGAGGTCAGAGAGGTCTTTTCCTGCTTTCTCCTCTAGGGTTTTGATGGTTTCCTGTCTCACATTCAGGTCCTTTATCCATTTTGAGTTTATTTTTGTGAATGGTGTGAGAAAGTGGTCTAGTTTCAATCTTCTGCATGTTGCTGTCCAGTTCTCCCAGCACCATTTGTTAAAGAGACTGTCTTTTTTCCATTGGATGTTCTTTCCTGCTTTGTCAAAGATGAGTTGGCCATACATTTGTGGGTCTAGTTCCGGGGTTTCTATGCTATTCCATTGGTCTATGTGTCTGTTTTTGTGCCAATACCATGCTGTCTTGATGATTACAGCTTTGTAGTAGGGGCTAAAGTCTGGGATTGTGATGCCTCCTGCTTTGGTCTTCTTCTTCAAAATTACTGTGGCTATTCGGGGCCTTTTGTGGTTCCATACAAATTTTAGGATTGCTTGTTCTAGCTTTGAGAAGAATGCTGGTGCAATTTTGATTGAGATTGCATTAAATGTGTAGATAGCTTTGGGTAGTATTGACATTTTGACAATATTTTTTCTTCCAATCCATGAGCACGGCATGTTTTTCCATTTCTTTATATCTTCTTCAATTTCCTTCATAAGCTTTCTATAGTGTTCAGCATACAGATCTTTTACATCTTTGGTTAGATTTATCTCTAGGTATTTTATGCTTCTTGGTGCAATTGTGAATGGGATCAGTTTCTTTATTTGTCTTTCTGTTGCTTCATTATTAGTGTATAAGAATGCAACTGATTTCTGTACATTGATTTTGTATCCTGTGACTTTGCTTGAATTCATGTATCAGTTCTAGCAGACTTTTGGTGGAGTCTATCGGATTTTCCATGTATAATATCATGTCATCTGCAAAAAGTGAAAGCTTGACATCATCTTTGCCAATTTTGATGCCTTTGATTTCCTTTTGCTATCTGATTGCTGATGCTAGAACTTCCAACACTATGTTAAACAACAGCGGTGAGAGTGGGCATCCCTGTCGTGTTCCTGATCTCAGGGAAAAACTCTCAGTTTTTCCCCATTGAGGATGATGTTAGCTGTGGGCTTTTCATAAATGGCTTTTATGATGTTTAAGTATGTTCCTTCTATCCTGACTTTCTCGAGGGTTTTTATTAAGAAACGTTGCTGAATTTTGTCAAATGCCTTTTCTGCATCGATTGACAGGATCATATGGTTCTTATCTTTTCTTTTACTAATGTGATGTATCACGTTGATTGATCTGCGAATGTTGAACCAGCTCTGCATCCCAGGAATGAATCCCACTTGATCATGGTGAATAATTCTTTTTATAAGCTGTTGAATTCGATTTGCTAGTATCTTATTGAGAATTTTTGCATCCATATTCATCAGGGATATTGGCCTGTAGTTCTCTTTTTTTTATTGGGTCTCTGGTTTAGGAATGAAAGTAATACTGGCTTCATAGAATGAGTCTGGCAGTTTTCCTTCCCTTTCTATTTCTTGGAATAGCTTGAGAAGGATAGGTATTATCTCTGCTTTAAACGTCTGGTAGAACTCCCCTGGGAAGCCATCTGGTCCTGGACTCTTATTTGTTGGGAGATTTTTGATAACTGATTCAATTTCTTCACTGGTTATGGGTCTTTTCAAGCTTTCTATTTCCTCATGATTGAGTTTTGGAAGTGTGTGGGTGTTTAGGAATTTGTCCATTTCTTCCAGGTTGTCCAGTTTATTGGCATATAATTTTTCATAGTATTCCCTGATAATTGCTTGTATCTCTGAGGGATTGGTTGTAATAATTCTATTTTCATTCATGATTTTATCTATTTGGGTCATCTCCCTTTTCTTTTTGAGAAGCCTGGCTAGAGGTTTATCAATTTTGTTTATTTTTTCAAGAAACCTTGGTTTTGTTGATCTGCTCTACAGTTTTTTTAGATTCTATATTGTTTATTTCTGCTCTGATCTTTATTGTTTCTCTTCTTCTGCTGGGTTTAGGCTGTCTTTGCTGTTCTGCTTCTAGTTCCTTTAGGTGTGCTGTTAGATTTTGTATTGGGGATTTTTCTTGTTTCTTGAGATAAGCCTGGATTGCAATGTATTTTCCTCTCAGGACTGCCTTCACTGCATCCCAAAGCGTTTGGATTGTTGTATTTTCATTTTCATTTGTTTCCATATATTTTTTAATTTCTTCTCTAATTGCCTGGTTGACCCACTTATTCTTTAGTAGGGTGTTCTTTAACCTCCATGCTTTTGGAGGTTTTCCAGACTTTTTCCTGTGGTTGATTTCAAGCTTCATAACATTGTGGTCTGAAAGTATGCATGGTATGATCTCAATTCTTGTATACTTATGAAGGGCTGTTTTGTGACCCAGTATCTATCGTGGAGAATGTTCCATGTGCACTCGAGAAGAAAGTATATTCTGTTGCTTTGGGATGCAGAGTTCTAAATATATCTGTCAAGTCCATCTGATCCAATGTATTATTCAGGGCCCTTGTTTCTTTATTGACCATGTGTCTAGATGATCTATCCATTTCTGTAAGTGGGGTGTTAAAGTCCCCTGCAATTGCCACATTCTTATCAATAAGGTTGCTTGTGTTTGTAATTGTTTTATATATTTGGGGGCTCCCTTATTCGGTGCATAGACATTTATAATTGTTACTCTTTCTGATGGATAGACCTTGTAATTATTATATAATGCCTTTCATCTCTTGTTACAGCCTTTAATTTAAAGTCTAGTTTGTCTGATATAAGTATGGCTACTCCAGCTTTCTTTTGACTTCCAGTAGCATGATAAATAGTTCTCCACCCCATCACTCTCAATCTGAAGGTGTCCTCAGGTCTAAACTGAGTCTCTTGTAGACAGCAAATAGATGGGTCTTCTTTTTTATCCATTCTGATACCCTATGTCTTTTGGTTGGCACATTTAGTCTATTTACGTTCAGTGTTATTATAGAAAGATATGGGTTTAGAGTCATTGTGATGTCTGTGGGTTTCATGCTTGTAGTGATGTCTTTGGTACTTTGTTTCACAGGATCCCCCTTAGGATCTCTTGTAGGGCTGGTTTAGTGGTGACGAATTCCTTTAGTTTTTGTTTGTTGGGAAGACCTTTATCTCTCCTTCTATTCTAAATGACAGACTTGCTGGATAAAGGATTCTCGGCTGCATATTTTTTCTGTTCATCACATTGAAGATCTCCTACCATTCCTTTCTGGCTTGCCAAGTTTCAGTAGAGAGATCGGTCACAAGTCTTATAGGTTTCCCTTTATATGTCAGAGCGTGTTTATCCCTAGCTGCTTTCAGGATTTTCTCTTGATCCTTGTATTTTGCCAGTTTCACTATGGTATGTCGTGCAGAAGATCAATTCAAGTTACATCTGAAGGGAGTTCTCTGTGCCTCTTGGATTTCAATGCCTTTTTCCTTACCCAGATCAGGGAAGTTCTCAGCTATGATTTCTTCAAGTACGCCTTCAGCACCTTTCCCTCTCTCTTCCTCCTCTGGAATACCAATTATGCATAGATTATTTTTCTTTAGTGAATCACTTAGTTCTCTAATTTTTCCCTCAAACTCCTGGATTTTTTTTATCTCTTTTTTTCTCAGCTTCCTCTTTTTCCATAATTTTATCTTCTAGTTCACCTATTCTCTCCTCTGTCTCTTCAATCCGAGCCGTGGTTGTTTCCATTTTGTTTTGCAGCTCATTTATAGCATTAAAAAAAAATTTTTTTTTTTTTTTAATGTTTATTTATTTTGGGGACAGAGAGAGACAGAGCATGAATGGGGGAGGGGCAGAGAGAGATGGAGACACAGAATCGGAATCAGGCTCCAGGCTCTGAGCTGTCAGCCCAGAGCCCGACACGGGGCTCCAACTCATGGACCGCGAGATCATGACCTGAGCTGAAGTCGGACGCTTAACCGACTGAGCCACCCAGTGGCCCCTCGTTTATAGCATTTTTTAGCTCCTCCTGACTGTTCCCTTGATCTCTGTAGCAATAGATTCTCTGCTGTCCTCTATACTGTTTTCAAGCCCAGCGATTAATTTTATGACTATTACTCTAAATTCACTTTCTGTTATATTGTTTAAATCCTTTTTGATCAGTTCGTTAGCTGTTTTTATTTCCTGGAGATTCTTTTGAGGGGAATTCTTCCATTGCGTCATTTTGGATAGTCCCTGGAGTGGTGTGGACCTGCAGGGCACTTCCCCTGTGCTGTGGTGTATAACTGGAGTTGGTGGGTGGGCCACAGTCGGACCTGATGTCTGCCCCCAGCCCACCACTGGGGCCACAGTCAGACTGGTGTGTGCCTTCTCTTCCCCTCTCATAGGGGCAGGATTCACTGTGGGGTGGTGTGGCCCCTGTCTGGGGTACTGGCACACTGCCAGGCTTATGATGCTGGAGATCTGGCATATTAGCTGGGGTGGATCGGCAAGGTGCACAGGGGCGGGAGGGGTAGGCTCAGCTCACTTATCCTTCGGCGATCCTCTTCAGCAGGGGCCCTGTGCCACTGGGAGAGAGTCAGACCCGCTGCTGGAGAGATGGATCCGCAGAAGCACAGCTTTGGGTGTTTGCGCGGAGCAAGCAAGTTCCCTGGCAGGAACTGGTTCCCTTTGGGATTTTGGCTGGGGATGGGCGAGGGAGATGGCGCTGGCAAGTGCCTTTGTTTCCTGCCAAGCTGAGCTCGGTCGTCCAGGGCTCAACAAATCTCCCTCCCATTGTCTTCCAGCCTTCCCACTCTCTGAGCAGAGCTGTTAACTTATAACCTTCCAGATGTTAAGTCCCGCTTGCTGTCAGAACACACTCCATCCGGCCCCTCCACTTTTGCAAGCCAGACTCGGGGTCTCTGCTTGGCCCGCAGGCTGCCCCTCCACCCAGGCTCCCTCCTGCCAGTCCGTGTAGTGCGCACCGCCTCTCTGCCCTTCCTGCCCTCTTCCGTGGGCCTCTTGTCTGCTCCAGAGAATCCGTTCTGCTAGTCTTCTGGCAGTTTTCTGGGTTATTTAGGCAGGTGTAGGTGGAATCTAAGTGATCAGCAGGACGCGGTGAGCCCAGCGTCCTCCTATGCCGCCATTTTCCCTCCCTCAATCTGTAAATTATATGTCAATAAGAAAAGAAGAACTGAAAAATTTAATTTTAGGGTGGCCAACTTAGTCTGCATGTGACCAGTACTTTCTCAGTTTTAGCACTGAATGTTCCACATCCTGGGAAGACCCTCGGTGCTGAATATATCGGGATTAGTGAGGCCAGGATAGTGAGGGAACTTGAAACCTTATCTAATGAGAGAAACAAGGGGTGAAGAGTTGGACCACAGAAAAGCCCTAGATCCAATGACATCTTATAGGGAGGTGGATTTGAGCTGAAAATTGAAGAGCATTCCTACCATGATACTCTCCCATAGTAGGATGGGCTGAATTGACCAGCAGTGGGTCCATTCAAGCAGCTACCTAGGGATCACCTGTGGGGGAGGTTGCTGGAAGGAATCCATGCATCACCAAGAAGCTGGGCTATCTCGGTGATTTTTAAATGGTATTGTACACACCAGTGTCAGGCTGCTTGTTAATGGCCTTTTGAAAATAGCCAAGAAAGTTGTTAAAAATACAGATTCTTGCAGCACCTCGGTGACTCATTTGGTTAAGTGTCCAACTCTTGATTTCAGCTCAGGTCATGATCTCCAGTTCATGGGTTTGATCTGTGTGTGGGACTCTGTGCTAACAGTGTGGATCCTGCGTGGAATTCTCTCTCTCTCCCTTTCTCTCTCTCTCTCTGCCCCTCCCTCGCTTGTGTGCATTCTCTCTCTCTCTCTCTCTCTCTCTCTCTCTCTCTCTCTCTCTCTAAGTTAAATAAGCTTAAAGAAAAACAAATACAGATTGTTGGGTCTCATTCCTGGGATTCTGATTGGTCAGTTTACAGATGGGGCCCAAGAGAGAGAACAGACATCCTTGCCTTATCCCTGATCCTAGAGGAAAAGTGTATTAGTTTGCTGGGGTTGCCATAACAAAATACTACAGAATGGCTTAAACAACAGAATTTTATTTTCTCAGGTTTTGGAGGCTAGAAGTCCAAGATCAAAGTAAGCAGATTTGGTTTCTTTTCAGGCCTCTCTTTGGCTTGCACATGGCTAGCCTGGCCTCTTGCTGTCTCTTCACACACGCACTCTGATATCTGTCTCCTCTGGTGTTCTAATCTCCTCTGCTTGTGAGGATACCTAACAGCCTCATTTTAATTTAATTAACTCCTTAAAGGCTCTGTCTCCAAATACAGTCAAGTTCTGAAGTATTGGGCATTATGACTTCAACATATGCATTGGGGGGGGGGGGGACACAATTCAGCCCATAACAGGAAGCATTGTTTCACCATTGAGTATGTTAGCTGTAGATTTTTTTTGTATTTGCCCTTTACCAAATTAAGGAAGTTTCCCTTTATTTCTGTTTTCCCTGAGAATTTTAAATCATGAATTAAGTGCTGAATTTTGTCAAATGTTTTTTCTGTATCAATCAATATGATTATGTTGTTTTTCTTCTTTAGCTTGTTGATATGATAGAGCACACTGATTGATTTTCAAATATTGAATCACCCTTGTATCCCTGGAATAAACTCCACTTGGTCATATTTGGTTTAAATATTGCTTAATGCAATTTTTTAATATTTTGTGAAGTATTCATGAAGGATGTTGGTCTGTAGTTCCCTTTCCTTCCCTTTCCCTTCCCTTCCCTCCCCACTCCTTTCCTTTTTCTTTTCTTTTTCTTTTTGTCTTTGTCTAGTTTTGCTATCAGAGCAATACCAGCTTCATAAAATGAATTCAGAAGTGTTTCCCACCTCCTCTAAGTTTTGGAAGAGATTGTATAGAATTGGTATTAATTCTTTTAAACGTTCTTTAGAGTTCTTTAGTAAAACTATCTAGGTTTGGAGATTTTTATTTTGGAAGCTTTTTTCTTTTTAATTTTAGAGAGTGAGCATGTCAGTGGGGGAAAGGGGCAGAGAGAGAGAGAGAGAGAGAGAGAGAGAGAATCCCAAACTTGATCCCATGACCCTTCGATCATGACTGGAGCCAAAATCAAGAGTTAGACACTCAGCCAACAGAGACACAAAGGCGCCACTATTTTAGAAGCTTTTAACTTATGAATTCTATTTCCTTAATGATTATAGAGTGATTCAAATTACCTGTTTTGTATTGGATGAGTTGTGGTAGTTTATATTTTTCAAGGAATTAGTTCATTTCACCTAAGTTGTCAAATTTCTGAATGTAGAGTTTTTTTTTATAGTATTCACTTATTATTCTTTTAACATCTGCAGAGTCTATCAAATATCCTTGCTTTATTATTGATATTAGTAATTTGTGACTTCTGTTTTTTTCTTTGTCAATCATGCTAAAGGTTTGTCAATTTCACTGGGCATCTCACAGAACCAGTTCTTTGTTTCATTGATTTTCTCTATTTTACTCTTTTCAATTTCACTAATTTATACTCTTATGTTTACTATGTTCTTCTTTCTACTTCTTATTTTCTCTTCTTTTTCTAGGTTCATAAGGTGGGAATTAAGATAATTGATTTGAAACTTTTTCTCTTTTCTAATGTATGCACTTAGAGCTATACATTTTCCTCTCAGCAGTGCTTCAGTTGTGCACAACAATTTTTGATATGTTGTATTTTCATTTAATTTTGTTTCCAAGTGTTTGGAGATTTTCATTATTTTGTAATTATTGACTTCTAATTTGATTCCAATATGATCAGAGAGCATACTCGGTATGATTTCAATTTTTCTAAATTTGGTTAGTTTCACTGTAGTTCATTCAGAATACATTTATCTTGGAAATATTCAGGGAAACTTGAAAAGAATGTGTTTTCTGCTGAGTTGGGTGGAGTGTTCTATAAATATCAGTTAGATACTCTTGTTTGATGTTGTTGAGTTCTTCTGTATCCTGCTAACTACCCCTGGTTTGTTTTGATTAATATTTGTATGGTATATCTTTTTCAATTTTTTTTTGCTTTGTTTTTTACTTTTAACCTGTTTCTATCATTATATTTGAAGTGAGTTTTTTTTAGACAGTACATAGTTGGCTTCTGTTTTTAAATTTTTTTGATTTTTTGATGTTTTAGATTTATTTTTAAGTAATCTTTACACCCAAAATGGGGCTTGAAACTCACAACCCTGAGTTGAAGATCACATGCTTTACCGAATGAGCCAGCCAGGCACCCTAGGTCCTGTTTTTTAATCCTTGCTGTCATCCTCTGTCTTTTAATTGGTGAATCTAGATCCTACTCATTTAGTCTAATTTAATAAAGTATGGCTGAAGTCTGCCATCTTATTTTTGTTTTCTGTTTGTTCTGTTTTCTTTTTCCTGACTTTCTGTGAATTACATGAATGTTTTCCTCTCTAAGAGGTATTTTAATTTTGAATTTTTTTTAGTGTATCTCTTTGTTATAGTTTTTAGAGTTTGCTACAGTTATATATATGTATTATATAACTTATGCTGAGACTTCTAATTTTTCATTTATTTCAAGCATGGTCATAATTGCTCACTGAAGCATTTTTATAATGGCTATCTTAAAATACTTATCAGATAATCCTAACATTTTTGTCATCTTGGTGTTGGCATCTATGGTTGTATTTTTTCATTCAATTTGAGATCTTTCTGATTCATGATATAAGTGATTTTCAGTTGAAATCTGGACATTTTGAGTATTATGTTATGAGATCTTAAATATTACTCTAGATCTTACTTAAATCCTTTTGTCTTAACTGATTTTTAATGATATCACTCTGGCAGAGGAAGAGGGTGGTGGGGTACCACCTCATTATTGCCAGCTGGGGGTAGACATCTAGATCTCTTCCTCAGACTATGTTGATGTGCAGCCAGAGTGTGGGAGAGGCTCCTCAATACTGCTGGGTGAAGATAGGAATTTCAACTCTGCACTCAGCCTCCATTTATGTTTCCCTGGCTGGGAGAGGTAGGAGTGCCTTATTGCTGCTTCCCATGTGGCCTTTGCTGGCACCAAGAGGAGACTGGCCTTCTTATTAGTGACACAAGTCCTTATCCTCAAGTAGCCCTTCTCTGACACCACCATAAAATGAAGGTAGAGGAAGGATTCCTCATTATTGCTTGCTGGGGTAGAAATCCAGACTCCCCATGTAATTTCCACTGAAATCATAGAGATGGCCTCAAACTGCCCATCCCTGTAGGGATGAAAGTCCTGGAATCCTGCTCAGCCTCTTTTGATACTATTCCAGGGGTGTGGCTAAGTTGACTCTTTACAGCATGGCCTGAGTAGAACTCTAGGATCTCTACCTGGCATTACTGGTGTGGGTTAGTGGGTCCACAGTTCTTTTTTGTAGCATTTGGCTGGAATAGAGCAGTTATTGTATGGATGATTTTTCTCTTGTTATGCTGCCCCTTTCCTTCTCTTTTGGTTAAAGAGAGCAGGCTTACATAGGATCTTTCTTTTGTCTGCACCTGTTGACATCCAGGTTGTGGACTTCTGGGATATATAAGGCAAAAAGAAAACCTCAGGAACTCACCACCATGTTGTTTCTTGATATCCCAAAGTTCTTAGCAAGTCTGCCTTCTTCTCTCAACTTTTCAGAGCCTTCTTATGTTTATTTATATATAATGTCCAGTATTTTAAGTTATAGTTAGAGGGAGGCATAGAGAAAATAATATTGACTCCACTTTTCTAGAAACAGAAGTCCTGAGAAGTCCTGGAGGCTCATAGCTGAGTCCAAGTGTGGGACCACTGGACTAGGTAATGGTGAGGCCTGTGCCAGCTCTGAGGTGCAATGTTCTACAATCTGGTCCTGGATTTGGGCCCATTAGAAGAGACCTTGCCGGCCATTATATGTTCTCCAATTTACCCAATTGATTGTTAAACCAATTGCCATATGATGTGCCTTTCTTCCAGACTGCCATGATTTTCTTTTAAAAAGGTGGGCTGCTGTTGCAAATGGCAGTTATCAACCTCCTTAATCCACATACCAAGGTGTTAAATTGGGAGTTGCTCCTCTGTATGAAGAAAAACTGAATTCCCCTAAACCAGATGAAGTCTAAACTTACAGCTCTGAATTCCCTAACAGAACAGAAGCTTAGCAGTATTTTTTTGAATCTTAGACTGAAATCTTTCTCCCTATTTTAACATCCCATCTTAGTTTTTTCACAGTTGACATTTATGCCTTTTAAATAGATATTTAAAGATGAGCTTGGTTGTTGTTTCTGTTAATAAAGTCATAAATAGAACTGTCAAAAGTAGTGTTCACTATCAAAATTTGGGGTTTAATATCAATATGTATATTTAGGAGTGGAAGATTCTTCTCTACTCTTAGGTTCTCTGGCTGGGTTTGAGCAGCAAACTGACAACAGGCAGATTAATAGGAGAAAAGGCATACATTTTTATTTGATTGCACATGCTGCAGAGGGGAGAGAGCTGTGATTGTGGAAGAGGACAGGAGAGAGAGGAGCGCACAGGGGAATGCACAAGAAGAATGTTTCCCCAAAGCCATTGGCTTGGATAATGAGAGGGGCTGAATTTCACGAGCTCTTGCAACCAATGAGGCTTAAAGCCTGGAGTTTTAAAGGTCAGCAGGGCTTGGCTGGAATAGAGCCCTGAGGGCACTACCCTATTCCTGGAAAGAAGGAAGGCAAACAACCCAGGGCTGACAGCATGGAAACGGTGATCTGAAGAACACCTGAAGCACACAGTAGGGAGATTATTCACTCCTCCTGGAGAGTGTCCCTGAGAGACAGTGTTCAGGAAGCTGGCAAAGGAGCTGGGAACAAAGGAGCTGGCAGGCACAATTTCCCTCTCTTGCCTCTCAGCATAAACACAGAGCCACCTGCAGGAAGCAGTGCAGCACTGACACTGGCTGCCTAACTTGCTTACACTAAGGCCCACCCCCCTGTGCTCTGGTGGGACTGCACCTCTCAGTCAAACTTGACTCAGTCCCAGTGTAGCAGGCCCCTCCCCAGTAGGCCAGCACTAACCCCTGCCTACACCATGTCATCCAACCAGAGAGTTCTGCAGGACCTCACTTCCGGTGGAAGTGGACCAGAGCACACCTAGCTAAAATTCAGCACATTCAGGCTAGCGACCAAAGAGTGCCCACAGCAGGCAAGGAAATCTCTGCAGATGACTGGCCTGAAGGATAGAGCAGCTAAAACATAACAGTAGAGTGCATGCAGCACATACTGGAGACACTCCCTGAAGTGCCAGACACTACATGACCTCTTCTTCATAAGGCCATCACTTTCAGGAGTTGGAGATATAACTGTACTTTCTAACACAAAGAAGAAGGCAGAAACTTAGAGAAACAAGCAGAAACAAGACAAAGGAATTCATCCCAAATGAAAGAACAAGGTAAGGCCACAGCTAGGGATGTAAGTGATACAGATATAAGTGACATGCCTGGTGGATAATTTAAAGCAACAATCATAAGGACACTGGCTGGGCTTGAAAAAAGACTAAAAGACATCACTGAGACCCTTACCACAGAGATAAAAGAGTTAAAAAAAAATCAGTCAGAGATGAAGAATGCAATAAACAAGATTGGAAAACAGGCTTAATGTTATTGAACAGCAGGCTGGAAGAAGTAGAGAAACAAATTAGTGACCAGGGAGACACAATAATGAAAAATAATGAAGCTGAACAAAAGAGAGAAAGAAGAAGAATGCAACACAAGGATAGACTTAGGGAACTCAGTGACTCCACCAAACGTAATAATATTCATTGTATAGGAGTCTCAGAAGAGAGAGAAAAGGGGACAGATAATTTATGTAAAGAGATAATAGCAGAAAACTTCCCTAACCTGGGGAAGGAAACAGACATCCAGATCCAGGATACACAGAGAACTCCCATCAAACTCAATAAAAGCAGGCCAACACCAAGACACATGGTAATTAAATTTGCAAAATAAAGTGATAAAGGAAAACTTAAAAGCAGTAAAGTTAGGGGCACCTGGGTGGCTCAGTTGGTTGAGTGTCCGTCTTCGGTTCAGGTCATGATCCTGTAGTTTGTGGGTTTGACCCCCACATCGGACTTTGTGGTGACAGCTCAGAGCCTGGAGTCTGCTTTGGATTTTGTGTGTGTCTCTCTCTGCCCTCCCTTGCTCGCACTCTGTGTCTTTGTCTCTCAAAAATAAACATTAAATTTTTTTTTTTAAAAGCAGTAATATTTTTTTTTAATTTGTTTTTCAACGTTTATTTATTTTTGGGACAGAGAGAGACAGAGCATGAACGGGGGAGGGGCAGAGAGAGAGGGAGACACAGAATCGGAAACAGGATCCAGGCTCTGAGCCATCAGCCCAGAGCCTGATGCGGGGCTCGAACTCACGGACCGCGAGATGGTGACCTGGCTGAAGTCCGACGCTTAACCGACTGCGCCACCCAGGCGCCCCCCAAAAAAGCAGTAATATTTTTAAAAAGTCCTTAACTCACAAGGCAAAACCCATAAGCTAGTTGGAGATTTCTCAAAAGAAATGTGGCAAGCCAGAAGGGAGTGGCATGATATATTCAATGTGAATATATTCATGATATATTCAATGGGAAAAATCTGCAGCCAAGAATACTCTATCCAGCAAGGCTATCATTCAGAATATAAGGAGAGATAAAGAATTTCCCAAACAAAAACTAAAGGAGTTCATGACCACTAAACCAGTCCTGCAAGAAATATTAAAGGGAACTCTTTGAGTGGGAAGGAAAAACCAAAAGTGACAAAGACTAGGAAGAAACAGAGAAAATCTCCAAAAACAAATAATATAATGGTACACATCTATCAATAATTACTCTGAAAGTAAATGGACTTTCAGTAAATCACAAGACATAGGATGCCAGAATGGATAAAACAAAACCCAAGACCCATCTATATGCTACCTATAAGAGACTCATTTTAAAGACATCTGCAGATTGAAGGTGAGGAGGTAGAGAAACATTTACCATGCAAATGGATGTCAAAAGAAAGTCAGAGTAGCACTGTTTATATTGGACAAACTAGACTTTAAAACAAAGACTCTAACAAGAGATGAAGAAGGGAATTATATAGGGGATAATCCAACAAGAAGATATAACAATTATAAATATTTATGCATCCAAAATGGGAGTACCCAAAATGCGAGCACCCAAATGTATAAAACAATAACAAACATAAAGGAACTGATTGATAATAACACAATAATAGTAGGGGACTTTAACATCACACTAACATCAATGAACAGATCATCTAAACAGAACATCAACAAAGAAACAATGGCTTGAAAGATACACTGGACCAGATAGACTTAACATATATATTCAGAACATTCCATCCTAAAGCAGTAGCATATATATTCATTTCAAATGCACATGGAACATTCTCCAGAATACATTACATATTTGGTCACAAAGCAAGTCACAAGAAATTAAAAAACTGAAATAGAAAACTTGAACAGAGGTGCCTGGATGTTGCAGTCAGTTAAGCATCCGACTCTTGATCTCAGACTCATAAGTTCAAGCCCTACATTGGGCTCCATGCTGGGGGTGGAGGCTATTTAAAAAAGAAAAGAAAAGAAAAGAACACTTTAACAGACTGATAATTAGCAAAAAAATGGAATCAGTAATCAAAAAACTCCCAACAAACAAAAGTTCAGGCCCAGAAGTTTCACAGGTAAATACTACCAGACATCTGAAGAAGAGTTAATACCTATTCTTCTCAAACTCTTCCAAGAAATAGAAAAAGGAAGGAAAACTTTCAAAACTTCCAAATTCATTCTATGGGGCCAGAATTACCCTGATATCAAAACCAGATAAACACTCTACTAAAAAAGAGAATTACAGGTCAATATCCTTGATGATCATGGATGAAGAAGTTCTCAATAAAATACTACCAAACTGAATCCAACAATACATTAAAAAAATCATTCACCATGATCAAGTGGGATTTATTCTTGGAAAGCAAGTGTGGTTCAATATTTTGAAATTAATCAATTTGATACCCTAATAAATTTGGTATCAAATTAATAAAAGAGAGGATAAGAACCATGTGATCATTTCAATAGATGCAGAAAAAGCATTTGACAAAGTACAACATCCATTCATGATAGAAACCCTCAACAAGGTAGGTTTACACGGAACATATGTCATCATAATAAAGGCTATCTATGAAAAACCTACAGCTAATACCCTCAAATGGGGAAGAACTGACAGCTCTCCCTCTATGGTCAGGAACAAGACAGGGATGTCCACTCTCACCACTGTTATTTAACACAGTATTGGAAGTCCTAGCCACAGCGATCAGACAATAAAAAGAAATAAAAGGCATTTAAATCAACAAGGAAGTAGTAAAAGTTTCACTATTTGCATATGACATGATATTCCATGTAGAAAAACACAAATGACTCCACCAAAAACTGTTAAAACTGATACACAAATTCAGTAAAGTTGCAGGATATAAAATCAATATACAGAAATCCGTTGCATTTCTATACACCAATAATGAAGTAGCAGAAAGAGAAATTAAGGAATCAATCCCATGTACAATGCACCAAAAACCATAAGCTACCTAGGAATAAACCTAACCGAAGAAGTGAAGACTTGTACTCTGAAAACTATAAAACACTGATGAAAGAAATTGAAGATGACACAAAGAAATGGAAAGACATTCCATGCTCATAGATTGGAAGAACATTTATTGTTAAAATGGCTATAGTGCCCAAAGCAATCTACACATTTAATACAATCCCTACCAATAGCATTTTCCATAGAGCTAGAACAAACAATCCTAAAATTTGTATGGAACCCAAAAGACCCCAAATAGTGAAAGCAAACTTGAAAAAGAAAAGCAAAGCTGGAGGCATCACAATTCCAGATTACAAAGCTATAGTGATCAAAACAGTATGATACTGGCAGAAAAGTAGACACATAGTTCAAGAGAACAGAATAGGAAACCCAGAAGTGAACCCACAACTATAAGGTCAATTAAACTTCAATGAAGCAGGAAAGAATAGGCAAAGAGAAAAAGACAGTTTCTTCAACAAATGGTGTTGGGAAAACTGGACAGCCACATGCAAAAGAATGAAACTGGACCACTTTCTTTTATCATACACAAAAATAAATTCAAAATGGATGTGATACCTGTATATGAGTTAACATAGGATGTTATATTTGTTTTGGGAGTACAATATAGTGATTTAGCAGTTCCATATATTATTCAGTGCTCATCAAATAAGTGTACTCTTAATTCCCTTCACATATTTCACCCATTCCCCTACCCACCTTCCCTCTAGTAACCATCTGTTTGTTCTCTAGTTAAGAATCTGTTTCTTGGTTTGTTTCTTTCTTTGTTTGCACATATGAGTGAAATTATATAGTATTAATCTTTCTCTGCGTGGCTTATTTCACTTAGTATAATACTCTCTAGCTCCATCCTTTTTGCAAATGGCAAGATTTCATTCTTTTATGGCAAGGTAGTATTCCATTGTGTGTGTGTGTGTGTATATATATATATATATATGTGTGTGTGTGTGTGTGTGTGTGTGTGTGTATACACACACACACACATATATATGCATATATACATATACATATATTCATATATATGTGTGTGTGTGTATATATATATATATATATGCCACATCTTTATCCATTCATCAGTTGGTGGGCACTTGGGCGGCTTCCATAATTTGGCTATTGTAAATAATGCTGCAATAAACATAGGGGTGCATGTATCCCTTTGAATTAGTGTTTTTGTATTTTGGGGGTAAATACCCAGTAGTACAATTGATCATAGGTTAGTTCTATTTTTAATTTTTTGAGGAACCTCCATATTGTCTTCCATAGTGGCTGTACTAGTTTGCATTCCCACCAATAGTACATGAAGGTTCCCCTTCTCCCTATCCTCACCAATACTGTTGTTTCTTGTGTTGTTGATTTTAGCAATTCTGACAGGTGTGAGGTAATATCTCATCATAGTTTTGATTTGCATTTCCCTGATGGTGAGTGATGTTGAGCATCTTTTCATGTGTCTGCTGGCCATCTGAATGTCTTCTTTGCAGAGATGTCTGTTCGTGTCTTCTGCCCAATTTTTAGTTGTATTATTTGTGTTGTTTGGTGTTGTTATATTAGTTCTTTATATATATTGAATGCTAACCCTTTTTCAGAAAAATCATTTGCAAATAATTTCTCCCATTCAATAGGTTGTCTTTTATTTATTTATTTTTGGTTGTTGTTTTCTTTGTTGTTGTTGTTATTGTTGTTGTGCAGAGGTGTTTTTAGTTTGATGAGGTCCCAGTAGTTTATTTTTGCTCTTGCTTTCCTGACCTCGGGAGATATATCTGGAGAGAAATTGCTACAGCCAATGTCAAAGAAGTTACTGCCTGTGTTCTCTTCTAGGATTTTTATGGTTTCAGGTCTCACATTTAGGTCTTTAGTCCATTTTGAATTTATTTTTGTGTATGGTTTAAGAAAGTGGTCCAGTAGCCATCCAGTTTTCCCAACACCATTTGTTAAAGAGATAAATGCTTCTTGGATATTATGACTATCATGACTCTATAAATGACAGTATTGAGCAAAGTTAAGAATGAATGAGCTTTTGGTTTTGAACTAAAGGTTTTCTGCTAGGAATCTTTTTTTTTTTTTTTTTGGAAAATCAAAATAATCTGAGACTAAAGTTTTAGAAAACAAAATGAGTTAATCATGAAATCATGATCAAAGCAGGGAAATTATCTTTTCATGGAAATCGTCACCAAATGTGTCATTTGTCTAATTTTTCATGTGCTTATATTTATTTTTTATTTTTTATGTGCTCATATTTAAATTGACAATAATTATTAATAGTCCATTAGGTATGAAGCATGGTGTTAGGCTGTTAGAGAATATAAAATATAGATCTTCATGTGCTTACAATCTAGTGAAACAGCACCTAGATCCTTGGAAAAGTAAATAATGATAGCAGTTTAGGTTCAAAGAGAGATGATATAAACCAGCATATGATAAGTGGCCAAATGAGTTAATTATACTGAAAATCTCTATGGGAGTTTTGAGGAAGAAGAGTCTCTTCAGATTGGAGTTTTCAGAGGCAGTGATAATTGAACAAAATCCTGAAGGGTATGAGGGATGTGGATAGATGGAGGTGATAGAGGATGGGCATTTCAAGCCTTGAAATTCCCTGTTACTCTTTTTAAAGGAAGTGGGGTGATATTTGTGGATAATCTGAGTTACCCATGACCCAGCATACTGATGTCAGTTTAAAACCCTTCTCTGCCCTTCATTCTTTTTTCTTGTTCCCTAACTGGTCAGCAGATTGACATGGACTGGAGAAAGAGGCAGTGGTCAAGAAATGAAAGAAGGTCAGAGAATAAAGTAAATCCTCCTGGGAAACCTGCTAGTGGTTGTGTTTAATTTTACATCTTAACATGGATCAGTGCTGAAATAGATCTTCCTCACAACATACAATTTATGGCCAATTTAAAACCAAATGATTATCCCTCTTCTATCAAGAGTAACACATTTTAAGGGCTGTGGTCCTTATGCTTCCAAAAGTGAACCAAGGGCATGCAGAATTGTGTCAACCAGAGCCCAAGGGTATTTAAAGAGAAATTGCTCCAGCATGCCGGGTGATCAGCATCTAAAGGATGAAGATGGGAGATAATCTCTTATCATTTGACAATTTCAGTAAATAGAGTCAGAAAAAAAAATAGGTTTGACACCTGGGCAATTAAATTCTTAATAATAAGTTAGTGATTACACTCAACTGTGCTGGATGTGTTGCAGGAACACAATGAAGTCCATTTCTACCTAAGTTGCAGATTGTGCCCCCCCTTAAGCTATTAAGTTCAAAGATGCAGGCCCCCCCCCCGAAAATAAAGCATGCTCCCCGCCTTCCCAGTTCTCTATTCCATGCTGGCTGAGTTTTCATTCTAAGCACTTGCTTGAGCATTTTGGAGAATCTTCTTCTCAACAGGACGTTGGTATCTGAGCAGAAAAGAAAATTGTTTCTATTTCCAACTCAAAGGTGGTTGTATTTACATAAGCTCCTCTTTCATTTAAATCTGTCTTAATCCTCAAGGATTTAGTAGTTGAAATGCAAAATGCATTTTTTTTAAATAAATGAAACAACCATAAGGGAAAACAAACAGTACAGAGAAAGAATTTTAACAAATCACCTTTCTTTTTTGTTTCCATGTTGCCTAGCCTAAAAGCCATGGGGTTTCAACATATTTGTTTGTATTTTCCTAGTAAAAGGTTGGAATGAAATTTGTATGTATGTACAAATTTTGTGTGTATGTACAAAATGTATGTATGTACATATGAAATGAAGGTATGAGGTCATGATTTCATCTGAAAGTACAATGTAATCATTTTATTCTTAATTTCAATCCACCTTTAAATTTAAAGGTAAATCTGCAAAAAATTTGAGTTTGATAGCTGAGTTGAAAGGCAGCTGGTCTACTTTATCACTCCAACAGTTATATTAAAAATAGTTAACTATTAGCTCTTGGGATTGCAAGAGCATGGCCAATGTAGATTTCTTCCCCCTAGAGTAATGTGCAAGAATTTATTCTGTGTCATGAATGGCTTAGTTGAGAGTTCTTAAAAATTTCTTCCCTGGTGAGGTGCTAATTGTGAGAGCTCAGCTCTGAGCTAAATGACCTGTCAGCAGAGCAGAGACATGGCAAAAGCTCCTGGTTTGCATTCATTTCTAAACTTGTTTTTTTCCATTTAAACAAGCTATACTTTCACTTTTGGCTGTGTTGGAGAAAGGCATTTTGTTTTTTACAAACAAAAAAATACTTAGACTTTAAAAATCCCTTAAAAAAATAAATGCAAAGGTATTTTACTAATCCCAAAGGTTTCCGTTTTAAAATCCTTCTACAGATTGTAATTTTATTTAGCTCTTTTCACATTATCACTACAATCCTTATTTGCATATACTTTTTTCTTTATAATAATTTTTTTCTTTTATGCATAGGATGCTGTGTTTACGTAATTCTACAATACTTGCAGTGTAATACTAGAGGAAGGTAGTAGAGTAATATGGCCTCTTTCCAGTCATGCTAGGCAAAACTGTCCACTAATCAACATCATTGGCAACATTAGTGGCCAATAAAGCCACTGGAATCTTAAAATTATTTTTCTTTGAGATTTCTTATTATAAGCTATATAGGATATATAAAGGACTCAAATTTACATGGTAGTCTTTCTTTCTCATGTTAAAAAGAAATCAAACCTATACAATTTTCTAGTAGATTAGTCTGGTACCTCAGCAATGGAGCAAGTGATTTCCTTCTATCACTAAGCACAGTGTACATAGTGAAGAGAAATAACATTTATTTGCCCCGTACTGAGTGTCAACAACCAATATGAACATTATCTAATTTAATCCTGTGTTGTAGGTATTACTAATCTTATGAAAACTCAGGATGGCTAATACTGTCAATACAACCCACAAAAGTACCAGTCACCAATTAGGTGACATTAATAGGAAAATACCTCAAAGTTTACACTGTATTTCTGCTGAGTCAGTAACCCTCATAGTAACCAATCAATATTCAGAAACCAAAACATGGCTAGGTTTCATGTTTTGTTAAGGTTGTTTAAAAGCCATCATGGCGGGGCGCCTGGGTGGCGCAGTCGGTTAAGCCTCCGACTTCAGCCAGGTCACGATCTCACGGTCCGGGAGTTCGAGCCCCGCGTCGGGCTCTGGGCTGATGGCTCACAGCCTGGAGCCTGTTTCCGATTCTGTGTCTCCCTCTCTCTCTGCCCCTCCCCCGTTCATGCTCTGTCTCTCTCTGTCCCAAAAATAAATTAAAACGTTGAAAAAAAATTAAAAAAAAAAAAAGCCATCATGGGTTCTTATTCCGGTTTCTTCCTTCCAAACTATTTCTGCTGTCTTTTGGTTTTCATAGTGAAATTCTTAAGTTTATATACTAAAAGGGTAACTTCTAATAGACTTTGTCCCTGGCCAACATTCCTTGAGAAACATTATGGCTGGCTTAATCAAGGTCTTGTTAAAAAAAAAAAAGAGTTTAGAAGAAAACCAGTTAGAATGTACTATTATTAAATATGTAACTATAGCACCCAGAAGCTATTGCTTTTAAAATAAATCAGACACAGACCACCTGGGTAGCTTACCTGGTTAAGCGTCTGACACCTGATTTTTGGCTCAGGTCATGATCTCATGGTTCGTGGGTTGGAGCCCAATGTCGACAGCGTGATGCCTGCTTGGGATTCTCTCTTCAGTTCTCTCTGCCCCTCCCCCACTTGTGCATGTGCCCTCTCTCTCTCAAAATAAACAAACTTTACAATAAATCAGATTCAACAGTGTTAAAAAAATCCACCATGCTTTCAAGAATTTATCCCACATATATACTTGAATGTGAAGTAACCTATTTACAAAAATAATGCAGCATCTTTACAGTAGTAAAAAACTGCAAAGAATCTAGAAGTTCATCAAAAGGTGAATGACTACATTAACATTGATATATTCATTTAATGGAATACTACACAGCTGTTCAAATGAATGAGGCAGCTCTTATCTATGTAGCTCTAAAATATATTATTGAGGGAAAAAAACCAAAGCACAGAATAGTGTATTTAGTATAATTTATGAACAGAAAAGGGAAAGATAAATGTATACCCACATATATACTTGGATTATGCATTGAATATTTCTGTACTTTAGACAAGGAGACAAAAATGGGCTTCAGGTGGGTAGGAGATAAGGGAGTACAGTTTCTTTTCACTATATAGCTCTTCGCTCAAAAAAAAAAAATCTCAATTAATCTGTGTGTTTGTATTTTTTTTCTTCCTGGAATATTAAAAACAAAAAACAACAACAGAAAAACACCCTTTTTTCAAGAGCGTTTAGGGGCGCCTGGGTGGCTCAGTTGGTTGAGAGTCCGACTTTGGCTCAGGTCATCATCTCACAGTGTGTGAGTTCGAGCCCCACATCGGGCTCTGTGCTGACAGCTCAGAGCCTGGAGCCTGCTTCAGGTTCTGTGTCTCCCCCTCTCTCTGCCCTTCTCTGCTCATGCTCTGTCTCTCTCTGTCTCAAAGATAAATAAAAACATTTTAAAAAAATTAAAAAAAAATGTTTATGTGTGAGAGAAGTAAGGGGCTTTTGGTTTTCATTTAATGTCATTTCACTAATTTTCTGACAAGTATCTATTACTTTTATATGAAATATGATTTAACTGGTAGCAGGATAGAGTTTTTGCACCTGCCCTTCTTTATGCTTTCATGCAATTAAACAAACAAAAAAAAAAGCCAAAACCTTTCATTTTTTTGAAAAAGCTGTTGCTGGCCATCCTTCTCTGTTGTTTAGAAAACATTACCAGGGTCATGATCTGCAGAGGCCAATTCTCTCCTAAGGTTTATTTTATTCAGATTGTGTCTTTCCTGGAAAGTTTTTGAATCCAGCTTTATTGGTTTAAAATGTAAGGTCTTTTGCCCTGTAATTCCACCCATGTGGCATTTCCTTAAGTTCTAGTAAAATGCTCTGAAAGGCCTGAGCCTTTCACAAATTATCACACACTTCTTAAGGGCACAACTTCCTGGGCCTGGACTGTTCATTAAGAGGAGACAAAAAAGTGCTTTATTCTCTTAGTCAGGGTGACAGAGGTGAATAGCATAAAGAAATGGCATACAGAGGTGATGATCAGCTTCAAATTGTGACTATTCAAACACAAAGCCATGCTTCAAAAGTACAGAAGCACTTTTGCTTGTGAGAAGTGAGAAATTGGTGAGAAACTATTGCTATAAGTAATCTACCAGATATCTCCAAAGCCTTAGGACCACTTCATTTGTTTACGTGACCCCTGATTTTAAGGAGTTGAGGTTAATTTACGGAATCAATAGGCCAGTTTATCCAAAATGGATGACAAAATAGAGGTGAACACATTATTGAATTAATTTAATTTTAGGTCTTTCAGTTCTATCATGTGTTCTCTTACAACTTTTATACATTCTTTCTTCATATGACATTTAAAAAATGCATTAACTTTTGTCTTCATGCCCAATTAATTTACTTATTACAAAAAAAAATTTTTTTTAATGTTTATTTTTGAGAGGCAGAGCACAAGTGGGAGAAAGAGAGAGGGACACATAATCCAAAGCAAGCTCTGAGCTGTCAGCAGAGCTGGACATGGGGCTTGAGCTCACAAACCGTGAGATCATGACTTGAGCCAAAGTCAGATGCTTAACTGACAGAGCCACCCAGGTGCCCGTTTACTTACTTACCTTTTTAGTAAGCTCCATGCCTAGCTTGGAGCCCAAAGCAGGGCTTAAACTCAGGAGCCTGAGATCAAGGCCTGAGCTGAGATCAAGAGTCGGATGCTTAACCAACTGAGCCACCCAGGTGCCCCTTAATTGCACTTCTAAAGACAAGTGTGCCTTGTTTGTTTTCTTTTCTGGCTTATGTATCAAATGGAGTGAAGGTAAAGATAAAAGAAGCCAAAAGGGAGGAGCAAGATTATGTTCCTTCCTCCTGGAGACCTGCTGGTCTCCCTCTACTACCCTTTCTCAGCAGTTTTTAACTCAAGGAGCAGCTGGTAAAGAAATATTTGGAGTTCCAGATCCAGTGTCATAAGCAGAGTATAGAAGGGTGTGTTTGGAACTGAGAATAATTTAATAACTGGTATACATTCACACTTTATATATAAAATTAAAATAATTCATATGAAATTTTTATGCATCTGATTAATAAGTTCTTTTTAAAAAATGTTTATTTGTTTGTAGACAGACAGAATCCCAAGCAGGCTCCACATTGCCAGGGCAGAACCCGATGTGGGGCTCAGACTCACAAATCATGGGATCATGACCTGAGCCGAAATCAAAAGTTGGGACACTTAACCAACTGAGCCACCACCCAGGAGCCCTAATTGGTAACAGTTCTAAAAGCACTTTGCACTTGCTTGTTTTCTTTTCTCTATATAAAATACAAGATGATACAGTTTTATTTAATAGATCCAACTAGGTATTTGAGCACCCATGAAGAACACTAGATTAGGCCCTGAGAGATTTATATTATCTATTATGTACAATGAATTAAGTATAAGAATGGAAAAGTGAGGTCTCTCTGGTCCTTATGAATTTTGGAAAAAAAGACTAATTTTTTTGAATAGCACTGTTTCTAGTAAGAAGCTTAGACTGAGGACATTCCCACTAGCATACATTTCTGTGGCATTTAGCAGTTATGAAATGTAAATTATTCCTTATCTGCTATAAGGTAATACATCAAGGGAAGATTTATTACCTTTTCATTCCATCACGAAAATGATTGTTCTAATTTCACCCAATGGCATTAAACTGTTAACACTATCTTTGCAACCTATTTAACAGATAATGTTAAAATCAAATTATCTACAGTGCATGAACTAACCTTTAAGATTTAAAATATGTAAGTGTTTAATAGTCTAATGTAGGGATGTTTAAAAATATATTCTACAGTAGAATGATTCATTATCACAAGATGGATTTTCCTATCCTGTTTATGAGAAGAGAATTATGCTTTATTTTGTAACATTTTCCATCTTTACTGCTTTTCTCTGGTTAAAAAAGAAATCACAGTACTAAACTGGGACACATGCAAGTTTGTTTTCTGAACAGAAATGAAATGTTAGCTGGAAATTAGAGTCTGAGTCGTCTTCATTTGAATATATATTTTATTTAGAATGCAGCACTAACAGCATGATGATAAACTGTCACAAATTTATACCAAGAAGCACACAATCTTCAAATGTGTTGTTTTTTCGCAAGTAATTTAAGTATAGCATTATTGTTATTTGGTTACGAGAGTCAAAGACGACATTTAGATTCTTCAGCTCTGGAGCTTTTAGTAACATCAAAATGATTGTCTAGTCAGGCAGAAGAGAGAAATTCAAAAGCAGTTTCTTTTTCTTCTGCCAGTTCCTTTGCAGTTAGATCCATCTTCTCACGAGAGAAATCATTAATAGTGAGACCTTCAACAACCTTCCAGGTCTTGTTCTGTTTGAAAATAATTGCAAATAAAAGACTTACAATTAAATGAGAACTGATCTTCCAGCAAGCAACAACTCAGATTGAACTTTACGCTACAGGAGTATCTGTTTTTAAAGTCTGATTCTAAAGAAGCAAATCAAAATCCAGATCTTAACTAACATATAGTTCTGGTAAAAATTCAACACTTGGATTTAAAACTCATTGAATCTAGAAAAAAAATCTTTAAATGAGGATTTAACTAGCAAACGTTAAAAAAAAAAACTAATGACTTTCATATGGTCATAATAAAAATAAGATACTATTGGTAGGTATCCAATATTAGAGGCATAATAACAAAGTACATCTAGTGACAAGGGGTGAATCTTGCTTTCCAGATTAATTTCAATCTTTTAGTACCCTGAAGTTGTGCTTCATACAATTTTAAAGTTGAGAAAAATGTCTAACTTAGTAAAAGAACAACTTTCTACACTAACATACCAATATTAATAAAAGTATGTAACTACTCTCCCAGAAGGGAACAGAGGGAAATAACCCTAAAATACCATACCTTGATTGTAACAGGGAATGAGTACAGCAGATCATCAGGAACACCATACGGGTTGCCATCAGAGATAATGCCCATGGACACAAATTCTCCCTAAAAACAATAATCAGCGTTGTATATTCTCATGGTGCTTAGGAATTAGTTCACACAAGCAAATGAACATGAATTAACAAAACTAAACCAGGTAATGCTTTCTTACTATGTGCCTGACTTCAATACTGTATAAGGAAGCATCACCAGGCACTTCCATGACAGGTTAACTTCCATGTGTTATTATCTCATTCCACTCCTCCAATCCTTGTGAGAAGCAGGCCAGAGAAACCGAATTCTCATTTTCTAAATGAGGAAGCTATGGCCTTAATATAGGTTTTAGGAAAAAACTCACAGTTGCCAGGTGTGCTAGGTGTTTTCCATATACCATCTCATCTAACCCTTAACAACCCTGTGAGAAATGCCATGTAAAAGATAATCAAATGGTTCACAAAATTTAAGTAACTTTCCCAAGATTTTTCAGCCAGTAGGCAGCTGAGCTGGGATATAAACCTAACCTTCCTGACTGCAAGGTTATGTTCTTTTCACAGCACAACATCAGAGGCCAAAAATGAAAGAGCGGCCTGTACAGATCACTGAGTCCTCACCTCTGGGGTTCCAAACCAGATGTCTCTGACATGGTCACAGATGGCTTTTGCAGCAGACATTGCGCTGGACAGCTTTCGAGCCTTGATGACAGCAGCACCACGCTGCTGCACAGTCTGGTTGGGGACAGGCAGAGACAGTATTACTTGATCATGAGAGCAGAGTTTTTATCAATTCTGAGCTAATCCTGGGATGAAAGACTGCAATCATAGTTTAATGTCTTCCCCTCCAAAATCATTCAACTACCTGGTGTGGGCCTTACCAACCTATCTGAATTATAAGCACCAGTCTTTCTGAAAAAAGGAAACTACAAATCCACACAGAGTTTACTACATTCCATACAAAGAAATGGATCTCGTTATAAAGATGAACTGGATGACTGGAGGGAACTTTAGTTTTTTCTCATTTTAGCAATCAATCTTGACTGCACACAACAGATCAGATCTGACTGGATCAAGATTGGCTGTGTATGACCTGCAAAGAAAGTATGTAGTCACCAGAGCAACTGTGAAAGGCCTGCTCTCCTTGAGAACCACTCCACCCCCATCCCTTGGAGAGACACTCAGGTCAGCAATGTGGTGTGTTTCTCAAGAGTTCTTTATGCATGGCTGTTAAGAGATTTTTCTTACTGTGATGAATTCTCCTTTGAGCCAGCTGTCATCTTTCAGAGCATCGTAAACACCAACTTCCTTTCCATGCAGTTTCACCTTGGCATGGCTGACATCTGGATACTGAGTTGAGGAATGGTTTCCCCAGATAATGACATTCTTTACATCATCAGAAGTCACACCAAGTTTAAGAGCAATCTAGTGAAATAGAAAACAAACACATTACTTAGACAAATGCTTTTTATTTCAAATTGTGCCTGACAAACCCTTAAAATAAAAAGCCTCTGAAACTTCAAGAAAACACACAAGTTATATTGATTTGTAAAATAATATAGTGTTAATTATTATTATAATAATTTACTGCTTGGTTATTTCCTAAAGCTCAACTGTATAAACAAAATGTGAACCCAAAGGATTACAAAGTAGACTATTTGAGAGCAAAGAGCACCTCAGTTTGTGCTTGACTTATCAGTATAGTGTGTTTATCAAATATAAAACACCAGCAAGAGGTTAATATGGTTTGAATATATAAATGTGACCTTTGCTTTGTTGTTAATACTTAGAGATGTCTCCTCAGCACTTCTGAGAATCAGGTTAGAATATGGGATTTTCTCCACATTTAGGGGAAATTTTTATTATATATCATAAAAATGAATTAGCTAAATTTCAAATAATCCTATGAAATTTTGGAGTGGGAAGGGATTCAGATTACCAAAAGTATGACTGTCCTCAGTTTATAGAACAGGGAACCAAAGGAAAGACTCTAAATGTCTCTAAAATGATACCAGAACTAACAATTTCTCATTGGAGGTTCAAAAAGCACTTTAGGGGACATCTCGCTGGCTCGGTTGGGGGAGCATGTGACTCTTGATCTTGGGGACATGAGTAGGTGGTCCATGCTGAATGTAGAGATTACTTCAAAAAAACCCAAAAAACTTAAAAAAAAAAGTACTCTAGGATCCTGCATGCCTTATAGTCACATGACTATCAATTATACTATGTAGCTACACAAAGGGTTAGAAAGTTATATGTTTGGGGCGCCTGGGTGGCTCAGTCAGTTAGCATCCAACCTCAGCTCAGATCATGATCTCACAGTTCATGGGTTCAAGCCCCACGTTGGGCTCTGCACTGACAGTGCAGAGCCTGCTTGGGATTCTCTCTCTCCTTCTCTCTCTGCCCCTCCCTGGCTTGCACTTTCTCTCTTTCAAGATAAATAAATAAATAAACTTGAAAAAAAAAAAGTTATGTTTTGAAAGATTTAAATAAACAAAATCAGTTCACTTATTTTGTTATTGCCTGATAAGATAATTTGCAAAAAGAAATTATGGTTAGTTACATGTATAATTTGTTCTTAATTAGACAGCAGAATTATGACGGACCAGAAGGGAATGTTTTGGGAAAAAATTTTTAAGAACTGAATGTGTTAGGGTAACACTGTGGGTGATTTCTCTTTCATATTACCAGTATAATGGGAGAGAAAAATAGCTGTGCCAGAGTTCACAGCTTTTGCATACATCAATAAAAGCACTCCATCCAAAGGATATATACTCTGATACTTCAAGAAGATTTAAAAACAATAAGGATAGCCCCAAATTGGAAACAACCCCAAAGTCCTTCAAGAATGGTTAGAAATGGTGGTCCTTCCATATAATGAAATAAATGGGAATAACTGCACAAATAATAAAAAGGAGTAAACTACTGATATAGGCAACAACTTGGATGGGTCTTAAAGGCATTAAACACTATAAAAAAGTACAGGGATTCTCTGTACTATTTTTGTAACTTCTTAGTCTATATTCCAAAATAAAGAGTAAAAAGCAATAGAACAACCAACCAACCAACCAACCAACCAACCAACCAACCAAAAAGGACACTAATGGACAAGGCCAATACCTAAAATGCTTGCAATGACTTGATTCATCTTTACCCTAATTTATTCCAGCAAATAAAAATCAAATTGTGTTCACTTTCACTATCACCCTTAAAATTGAGACTTGGTTCTTAAGTCCTACAATAGTTAGGGACGCGTGGATGGCTCAAGTCGGTTGGGTGTCTGATTTTGGCTCAGGTTGCGATCTCTCATGGCTCAGGCTTTGCACTGACAGTGCTGAGCCTGCTTTGGACTGTCTCCCTTCCTCCCTGTCCCTCCCCCACTAGTGCTCTGTGTCTCAAAAATAAACATTAAAAAAATTAAATCCTACAGTAATTGGAGGATTTTTTTCTTAATATGAAATTTATTGTCAAATTGGTTTCCATACAACACCCAGTGCTCATCCCAACAGGTACCCACCTCAATGCCCATCACCCACTTTCCCCTCCCTACCACCCCCCATCAACCCTGAGTTTATTCTCAGTTTTTAAGAGTCTCTTCTGGTTTGTCTCCCTCCCTCTCTGTAACGATTTTTCCCCCTTCTCCTCCCCCATGGTCTTCTGTTAAGTTTCTCAGGATCCACATAAGAGTGAAAACATATGGTATCTGTCTTTCTCTGTATGACTTATTTCACTTAGCATAACACTTTCCAGTTCCATCCACGTTGCTACAAAAGGCCATGTTTCATTCTTTCTCATTGCCAAGTAGTATTCCATTGTGTATATAAACCACAATCTCTTTATCCATTCATCAGGTGATGGACATTGAGGCTCTTTCCATAGTTTGGCTATTGTTGAAAGTGCTGCTATAAACACTGGGGTACAAGTGCCCCTATGCATCAGTACTCCTGTATCCCTTGGGTAAATTCCTAGCAGTGCTATTGCTGGGTCCTAGGGTAGATCTATTTTTAATTTTTTGAGGAACTTCCACACTGTCTTCCAGAGTGGCTGTACCAGTTTGCATTCCCATAATTGGATGATTTTTAAAAATTAACTTAAAATTTTGTTTCTGACATTTAAATCACTTCTCATCTAAACCCTGCTTCATCTAGAGTTCTGCAAGTATTAGGACTACTAAAGCACATCAGTCTTCACAAAGTAGTTGGATAGCTTGTTTCTAGAGAATCCAGCTACTGATCTGCTTAGTGGTCGAGGTAGAGTGGTATGAGGTACAATGAGTACCATTTTCTGTGCTATGACCTTCCTGGACTTGGGAAGAATTGCTCTTACTTATATTTAGTAGTTATCATAGAGAAAAGGGAAAATTTACCCAGGGCAAGCAACCTAAGATGTCTGTTACCAAGAACTAAGAACCTATACCTTTGCTGAATGCCAGCCTTAACTGCTCCAGGCCTCTCCTCCCTCCAGGAAGCTCCTTCCTTCTTTTGTCCTTTGCCTACTTCCTCTTTTTTTTTTTTTTTTTTTTTTTTTAATTTACTGAGTTAATCCATTTCTGTCTGGACAGCAAAGGCCAATACTTTGCAGATGTAGTTTCTAAATTTCATTCGTGTCAGAGCAAGTCTAAATTCACGTGTATCCAGGATTGCACTTCCTTGCTCCATTAGATGCTGTCATGTCTGCCATGTAGACCTGTTAAACAGTTTTGGACTGATTCTCCAGCCCCAGTGAATTTCTTCCCCCTGGTACCAGCTAACTAGTTGTACTGTCAAATTACCCTGTCAGCATACATATGCAGCTCTGGTTTGCAAATACACAGGGGAATTCTGCAGGTGTTAGACAGTCACTAGGTAGCTAGGCCCTGATTTCCAAAATGAACTACATTAAGACTAGCAACATTCATGTATGAAATAGTCTTTGCATTTGTTATTTTTCTCACTGGATTAACAACTTCTATGGGAGGAAGAAACTGCTTTTTCAAAAACTTCCTACAAGCTCTCACTGTGCCAGACTGACATGCTGGAACATGTGCCAAAAGTTAAAGTCTAACAAGACTGCTTTTTTCTCTTTCCTCATTAGACTTTTGCCCTTACAGGGAAAAGGGTTTCAGGCACTGGGACAAAGTGTCACTTAATAGTACCTCTGTAAGCAGAATTTTCCAGTGCCTGCCTCCACCAAGGCCTCAGTTCAAACAGCAGAAAACCAAGTTTGTCAGGGTCCTTACCTTTTTCCCTGTTGCATGTAGGTAACCATTTTGCAATCCAGAGCCAAGAAATTCAACAATGTTTCGTAGTACCCAAATGTCACCACTCATTCAAACTAACTCCCGTTCCTTCCACCCACCAGATTCTAGCTAAAAAGTAAGGAAAAAGACAGCTCACAGCCTAAAGCCTCACAGGAAATATTTGCAATTTAAGCTTGTTATCGGATGGCCTTCTAAATTAATTGAATATTCAAGGAGATGTATCTGAGGTATGGCTCTTCTCAACTTTTGGTTATATCCTTCTTACTACTACTACTACTACAAATCATTAATAGTAAGAGCAACCCACTTTTATTTAGTTTTACTATGTGACAGGTACCATGATAAGGGCTTAATGTAGATCTTATTTAATCCACATAGCTTCCCTTTGAGATAGACAGAATTATTATCACATTTCATACCTTAAATATACTTTCTCAAGGTCACAGAACTAGTAAGAGCGGACTTAGGTCACCTGACCCTGCTACGTAAGAACACACCTAGGGGTTTGGACTCAGATGAATCTAGGTGGCAGGATCCCTGACCTCTCTGGGCTTCAGGTTTCTTATCTGTAAAATACAGATAATAACATACCTCATATGGTTATTAGAATAATTAAATGATAAATTACATGTAGACCATTCCGCTTAGGGTAGAAGCTTAACAAGTATCAATTCTTTTCTTCTTTACTAGGTACTCCAAAGCTGAAAGTTGATCAATTCTCAGTTTAAAGCAGTGGTTTTTCAACTTAGACCTCACACCATCTTTTGACAAAAACTTTTCTTGAAACTAAAATTGTTTTTAAAAAAATGTTTATTTATTCACTTTGAGAGAGACAGAGCGAGAATGAACGAGGGTGGGGCAGAGAGAGAGAGAGAGAGAGAGAGAGAGAGAGAGAGAATGAATCCCAAGCAGGTTCTGTGCTGTCAGCACAGACCTGACATGGGACTTGATCTCATGAACCATGAGATCATGACTTGAACTGAAATCAAGAGCTGGACGCTTAACTGACTGAGCCACTCAGATGCCCCAACAAAGTTGCGTTCTTTAGAAGAAACAGCGGGGAGCCCATGTGGCTCAGTCAATTGAGTGTCCAACTCTTGATTTTGGCTAAGGTCATCATGATCCCAGGGTCATGGGAATGAGCCTTGTATTGAGCTCTGTACTGAGTGTGGAGCCTGCTCAAGATTTCTCCCTCCCTCTCCCTTTGCCCCTCTCCCCCACTCATGCTCTCTAACATAAAATAATTTCTAAAAATGAAGAAAAAGGACTAAATTCATACACTACCTAACAGTGATGACCTGTTTATGAGGAGGCATGGTCAGAAAAGTGTTAAGGAAAAGGAAAGAGGTTATGTCCAAGAACCCTGAACTTTGTCATGGCTTTTGAAGGGCACCAGGATTGTCTAGACCCAATAAAGCCTAGAAGACCAGTACAGATAATTGGCCGTGGCTTCTCATTTTTTTAAAAGGCTACTGTTATTACCCTGGTCACTGACTCCTTGGCACATTTATCTAAGACTCCAAGGGGTAAGGGCACTTGAGAACAATTAAAATTTAGTTGCTAAGAAGTGGTAATTAAGAAGTTTTATGGAAACAATGTAGAATATTAAGAAGACATAAAAATAAAATTAGATATAAAATTAAAAAATCTGAATCTGATTGCTTAGCTATAGGGAAAAAGGAAACAATCACATAAAACACAAAAACTGAAATCTTTCTTTCTATAATGTTCTATATATCTCACAAAAATCAACTATGCATTGTCATGTTAATTATCTATACTAATGACTGATTTTTTAACTACTACAGTAAGAGAACATTCATTAGGAACAGCATTTTAAATATAGTTAGCAAATGAAATATAGTGAAGAAAATTTTTTTTCAAAACAATTTTTTAAGTTTATTTATTCTGAAAGAGAGAACAAGAGAACATTGGAAGGGCAGAGAGAAAGGGAGAGCGAGAGATCACAAGCAGGCTCTGCGCTCTTAGCGCAGAGCTTGATGCGGGGCTCGAGCTCACGAACCGTGAGATCATGACCCGAGCTGAAACCAAGAGTCAGACACTTAGCCGACTGAGCCACCCAGGCACCCCTATAGTTGAGAAAATTAAGTATGAAGCTCAGCCTCCTTAAGAGACTAGATTTAAAGACTCCCTAATAAATGAGAAAAGCTTCCTACTAAACAAAAACAATAAAATAAAGTAAGTTTCAGCTACTTTAAAAGTGAGAGAAAAAGGTTTTAAAGTTGAACATTCATAAGATTTTAAAAGGTGTTTTCCTACCTGAGCTTTAGCTCGGTTGTGATCCAAACGAGTCAAGCAACTGAAGTTCTCCTTGGGGATGGACGGTGCTGACTTGCAGGCAGTCAGGCAGTTGGTATTGGCTGGGTTTCCCACCACAATAACCTAGGAGGCATAGCACCGTTATAGACCACATACTGATTAACTAAACTATCTTAGAATAGGACTGACGAATGTGTAACATGTAGTCTTTGTGTCAAGTCTGTGTGAACAAAATAGGCAAAGTTACCACTGCAGTTTCTACTGTATTTCCACCCCATTGTTAGTGTTTGGTACAATTACGCAAAACGTGTCTTTAAGAAAGCTACCAGTATGTACACAAGTTGCTTTCCAGGTGGCAGTGTCCAAGACCTGAGGTCCATGTCTTTCTATTTTGTTTTGTGCCAAAACAGAGACAAATCATTTATCTAACTGCCACACACACACACACACACACAAAACCCTAAGTAATCCAAGGCTCTAAGACATCAATTCATTCATAAAATTTTCCTTCTTTTTTTTTTCCTTCCTTCCATAAAATTTCCTTCCATAAAAGTAATCCAAGAAAGAAATTCTACTTGAGCAGTTCACTTTAGGACAATGATTTGTCTTTATTAATTGAGAGTATTTTCAATCTTGCCTAATCTTAAGAATTAACTGGGATTTGCTAAATTACAGATTACCAAATCCTATCCATCCATACCTACTGAGAAGGGAGAAGAATACTTAGAAGAAAGCACTTTAGGCTACTTTTTTTTTTTTTTTATTTGGGGAGGTACAGGATACACTGCATTATAATACAGTATAGGAAAATATACAGAAAAATCCACCATGGACTTTTTATTCAAGTTTTTAAAATCTTGGGGCGCCTGGGTGGCTCAGTCGGTTAAGCGGTCGACTTCGGCTCGGGTCACGATCTCACGGTCCGTGAGTTCGAGCCCCGTGTCGGGCTCTGTGCTGACAGCTCGGAGCCTGGAGCCTGTTTCGGATTCTGTGTCTCCCCTCTCACTCTGCTCCTCCCCTGTTCATACTCTGTCCCTCTCTGTCTCAAAAATACATAAACGTTAAAAAAAAAAAAAATCTTTAATAAAATTATATACTTACCAGGAAATAATGCAAACTTACCGAAAAGCTGCAAGAATAATACAGAGACTACCTCCCACATCCTTTTTACCCAGATTCCCCAACTTGCTCCATCTCTCTCCTCTCTCTCTCTCTCTCTCTCTCCACACACACACACACACACACACACACTATATCCTTAGTCTTTTTTTTTTTTTTTTTTTTGGCCCATTTGAGAGCAAGCTGAAGACATGATACCCCAATGCCCCTAAGTACTCCAGTGTCACTGTGTATTTCCCTAAAAAGGACACTTTTGGCTGAGGGGTTAATTACTGTGGAAGCAGTACCACAACTCCAAGCAGCCTGGAGCAGTCCAAACAACGTAATTTTTTGAGACCTATGGATTTCTCAACTTATTTCTACTGTTTTCTATTAATGACTATAGAAGATAAAAGTAAGCTATTTGAAATGAATTCTACAGAAAGCAAAAATTCAGATATATGTATATTATTATAATAGAACATTGTAATTGGCAACTTTAAAAATCTTAAACATTTTCTCTTACCTTTGTTTAAAGTCAGGATAGGGGAAAAAAAAAGTCAAGACAGGGAAGAATAACTATCAAAATCAATAAAACTTCTAATCAGTAAGCCTTTTAGCTATGACAACTAAGTTCTAGTTAACTGATATTTAATTGGTAAAAGAGGCCTTATTATAATAATAAGGCAAATTTAGAAATAAAGTACCCTTGAACACAAAGAGAAAAGGAAGTTACACCAATTCCATTCCTCAAGAGACAAGCATATCAAAATTCCTCTGAATTGAGAAAATCTGAGCATTTTAGAAGACACACCTCTCATTGCTGAGAATGCAACTTACAGCCATCTCTCTCTAGAATCACAAATCCAAATTCTGAACAAATATTTCCACACAGCTAAAAGGCACCAGAAAGTTCTGTGCCTTCTCTAGAAGTCTCTAATACTGAATTTCCATATTACAGTAATGAGCAAACTATTTTTGAAAACCTCTAAATAAAAATTTCTACATTATAGGGAAAAAAAAGTTTTATCAAGCAAAATTGTCTATTTACTGACCACAGCACAGAACTGGGGTGGGGAGGCAAATAATTTTGCCTCCACTTAAATGCTGAAACAAATTTTAAATGCTGATAATGAAAACCCCCATAAAATACTATATGGTCACCTTAACTGACTTCTTGGCATATTTTTCCAAGGCTGCACCCTGGCATTTGAAGATTTTCACATTTGCTTTCAGTAAATCTTTCCTCTCCATGCCATCCCTTCTTGGCATGGAGCCCACAAGAATGGCCACATCCAGGTCTTTGAAGGCAACATCTTCTTTATCTGTTGCGATGACATCTGTGAACATGGCAATAAATATGGAGAGCTACTGAAACACCAAAGTCTGAGGTCTTCTTTTTCACATTGCATCTACCCAGTACTTCTTTCCCTTTGTAGCAAATGTTAACATTTATATATCATAATGTTTAAAGTTTTAGGGGCCTAAGAAGGGAAAGACAATATAGTCAACAAACAGAACATCAGCAGAAATGTAAATTACATTTATTTTGCTTTTCCTATTTCAGTAATTGTTTCAAATCCAAAAACTCTATAGCTGTTTGTTCTATAATCAAAGATTGTACAAGGTATAATATATAACTTTCAAAGCAACATTTGTTATTCACACTACCACAGCATGAAAGAGAAACTAATTTATCTATTTTTACGTTGTAATTATTTTAAGGTCTAAGATCTGAATCACACATTCAAAATAATGTTTATTGAGGAGTTTTGTGCCAGGAATAACACTATGAATTTTATTTTATTGAATTTAACTTTAATATTTGATACATGAAGACAAAGAGGTTTAAAGAGACTAATTAGCTGCCATCAAAAAGCAGTGAAGCTGTAATTCCAGCCTGGGTTGGTCCAGAGGTCAACCACTATTCTACTATGTTAGTCCAATAAACATCCACCACTTGTTTTTTGATTAAAGAACATATATCATCACTCTCCTTTGTTGATAGTATTAAAAAGGCCATGACTAGTGCTACAGACTAAATGTTTTTGTCCCCCACAAAATTCATATGTTGAGACCTAATCCCCAATGTGATGGTATTAAAAGGTGGGGGTCTTGTGGGAGATGATTAGAAGGGTACAGCTGTTATGAATGAGATTAGTGTCCTTATAAAAGAAGCCTCAGAGAGCTCCTTCACCCCTTCCATTTTGCGAGGACACAGGAAGACAGTGGTCTATGAACCAGGAATTGGCTTCTCACCAGAATGTGACCATGCTGGTACCTTAATCTTGGATTTCCTAACCTCCAGAATTCTGAGAATTATTTTTGTTTCTAAGCCACTCAGTCTATGGTATTTTTGTTATAGTAGCCCAGATGGACTAAGACAACCAGGATTCAGCATTGTCACTGGTAAATTTTTATGGTGGTCAACTTGTGTCACAGTAAGGGTGCTGTAAAGCCCCCAACAGGTATACAAAGAAACATTACTTAGTCAGGGGGAATCTTCTCCCGTGACGTGTATCCTTATTTGCAGAACTGTCCCTCTCTGTTCACAGCTGATCGGGGACAAGCTATTAACTAGACCCATTAGACAGAGCAGAGGGACTCAGCAGAGAAAGGAATAAAAATGCAACAATGCAATAAAGTTGATTTGGAAAAAGAGGGTGAGTTGTGTGTCAACTATACTTCAATTTAAAAAAAGAAAAGAAAAGAAAAGAAAAGAAAAGAAAAGAAAAGAAAAGAAAAGAAAAGGAAAGAGAGGGTGAGGAAAGGGAGCCAGAAGAATAGCTTGCACTCTCTTATACAATATGCACCCACATGATTTAGGCAGCAGAGTACTCCTTCTAGTAAATGTCTATTGAACAGACATATGAATTCTGAGCATGGTTTCTCTTGAGTGTACATATATTTTGTTCTGTGTGAACTTATAGGAGAATATTATTAATTAAACCTTACTAAAAGAAAAAGATCATAAAGAAAGTATATGTAAAGAAAAATATTCAAATTAGTTTGCAACTTGACCTAACATTTTAATGAAACGTTCGTGAAATTTGATGAAAAGACTTCTGTCTTACATTTGTGCAATAGTTCAATGATTCTCAAAGGCTCTTAGCAGAACTCTCATGGGCTTTCAAACTATGCAGCATACGATTAGGACAATTTATGCTGTATCTCAATCTGATAACGGCTGTGGGTTGAGACTCTACGTGAGGGACTAACCAATTTCCAGCCTCACGGCAATATGGCTTTGGAAGACATCACTTAGAGTTCAAAAGTTCTCCATTAAAGGCGCTATTACTTGTTAAATAGATTTTAAATAACAACATAATGTAGACAATCTCAGGTGTATAACTCTTGTATGATATTATGCTTAGTTAGATAATCATATATAAGCACCTTGGAAAAAAGGCATAGTTTTTAACTGACACGGGTTATTTCTTGCTTTTACCCTTATTTATTCTTGATATACATCTTACCAAGTAGTTGTAGCTCAAAATACAAAAACACTTTTATATAAAAAAAATTTTTTTTTAATCTTTATTTATTTTTGAGAGAGAGAGAGAGAGAGAGAGAGGGAGAGAGAGAGACAGATAGACAGGGCATGAACAGGGGAGGGGCAGAGTGAGAGGGAAACACAGAATCTGAAGTAGGCTCCAGGCTCTGAGCTGTCAGTACAGAGCCCGACGCGGGGCTGGAACTCACAAGCCACGAGATCATGACCTGAGCTGAAGTCGGACGCTCAACTGACTGAGCCACCCAGGCGCCCCCAAAAACACTTTTATGAAAGAGTTTCTAATTGAGAGGCTGGTTAAAAATCTCTTTTTTGAATGACATAGAATACTATAATATCCTTTTCTCCTCCACCCCAACTCACCTTTCAGGAGGGGAAGGGCACAGTCTTGCAGTTCCATTAGGACACCATCTAGGACACCCATCATGGGAGTGATATCCAACAGCACAAGAATTATAGGCTGCCAAATAAATAGCCAACGACAGCGTCTGTCAGTGTAGCTTATGTCACTCAGTCACAAAAAAGTCCTCCTGCAGAGTTTTTGCTTATTTGGTGTATGTATGTGTATAATTCCCATTATTAGTTATAATTATTTTAGGAGGTCAGGTTATCATCCCACTTTCAGAAAAAGGAATGCCAGAAAACCAGCAACAGTGTGCTAATAGACAAAGTAAAAGGAATCACCACTATTGAATTTTAAAGGAGTATACAGGGAAGAAATACCAAATTGAAATGACATGCCAGAGCTCACTCTTATGGTTCATAGCTGTATATCTGATTTTAGTTCATGAAAAGCTAAGTATAGTGTCTGGCATGAAGAAAGAACTTGATATCCATGGGTGAAGAAAAATAATAGATGAATACTTCAGAAACAAACTTTAGTGTAACCAGACCTGCTGGAATAGGGAGTGCCTGCTTTAAACTGGAACACAGATTTGCCTGTCCAACTATTTTGTGTCTAAAGACCACTGGCGAACAAGGAAGTCCTAATTCAGTAGCTTTCTCTCCCACATGACTCTACTAGTTACTGTTACTAGTAAAAACCTTCCACTGACTGACTAATACCTGCTGGCTGTACCCAGTCAACAAAATACAGTATGTGGAATAGTTCTGATCTACAAAGCATTTTCAATGCCTGGAAGAGCACATATTAGTAAGATACCACTTACATTTATAGCAGTGTGCCTACTACATTTATTGGGATAACCCATTCCTTCATCATTTAAACATTTCTTTGAAACTAAATACAGGGTTCATTGACAATGTTCTAATTTTGAATTGAGGTATACAGAAGACCTACCTGGTCTTTACCAAAGACAGATCCATTTCCAATACTGTACAGCAGTGAATATGCAATTTGACCAGCTGCTCCAGTCACAAGAACTCTGATTGGTTCAGACTGTAATGAAAGAGACTCATTAATTAACATCTTATTTACAAACGCTGTTGTATCCTAAAGATGTTCAGGATGTTCTCTGTAACAAGACAACCACATACTTTAAAAGTTACTGTAAAATTAAAAAATTTTTTTAACATTTACTCATTTTTGAAATGCACAGAGAGACAGAGTGCGAATGGGGGAGGGGCAGAGAGAGAGGGAGACACAGAATCTGAAGCAGGCTCCAGGCTCCAAGCTGTCAGCACAGAGCCTGACGCGGGGCTCGAATTCATGACCGCGAGACCGTGACCTGAGCCGAAGTCGGCCGCCCAACCGACTGAGCTTCCCAGGTGCCCCAAAAGTTACTGTGAAATTTTAAAGTTTCTTACCATTTGGCTTAGTAGAGGACTAACTTATTTCAGACTTGTCCAGTAAATATAGCATGCCCAAATCTGGAACATGTGTCCGTCCTTTGGCTGCGTTATTTCTGTGGTGTTATTTACCTCTGTAAACCTGGATTTACTTACAAAATCATATCTATCTTTTTAAGGCTATTTTGCCACTGAAATAGGCCTAAGGATGTTGAGGTGCCTTATATGGTGATATAAACTCTTGTAGTCACTAGAGCCTTATGCAGATCTCCCCACTCCCACCTGCTCAATAGAACCCTCACACCAGGAAGAAGAGTAATAGTGGCTAAAGTTTTCTATTTACAATGAATCAGAAAATTTTAATGAGACTATTAATCATGATTCAACTTAACTACTTGAAGGAGGAAAATTAAGCCTTTATTTTTTATGTAAGGAGAAAGAAAAACAAGAAAATGATATCTTGATTATAATAAATTTTAGTATTAAATAACAACAAAATAATACAGTGACAGTTGACAACCCGATTCCAAGGGAAAATTAATTTTAAAAGAGAAGTACAGAGAGCATAACAGTTATAACAGAAGTTGCCTTATAGGCCTTAACAGATCCTGAACAAAACACAGACATATGGACAAAAATAATAACATATTCAAAATGATGATCCAGAGTCACTTAAAAAAAAAAAAAAAGGAAGCTCAGAGAATTAAAAAGATAGAAATATTTCTTTTAAAAAGAGTTAAACAAAAATGTTTGGAACTTAGTGGATACATTTACTTAGATGGAAACATTTAATCAAGGTGAACTGTTCCTTTCCTTGACAATGCCGGGTAAATGGACTTACACTGTGTCACCTATATTGTTACCGGCAGGAGAGAAGTGGCCCACTGAAACGAATGGTGAAAGAAGCCTGTGGTTTGTTTATATTTAGAATTCTCTCTTCCAGGTGAGTCATGTCTTTGGGATAGAAGGAGACTATGTCCGACGACCTTCCAACCCTAACCTCTGAAGGTCAGCAGCACTTAGCAATTTGGTACCCACAGAAATCAAAGGAAAAAATTCTCAAAGAAGTACCAACTGTTGTAGAGAAACAAGTCTGTACATAGCAGACAATGTATGCTTTCTTCTCAAAGATGTGACCAGAGTATGAGTGGAAAAAAGGAGAAGACTATGGAGAGTAACTATGAAGGTTGTTATTCCTTGACCTTCTAGGTCTCTTCCCCATCCTCTTCACCAACTTTTCCCCTAGGCCTTCCCTACCCCCAAAAAGACAAAATACGGTAATTCCCCAAATAAACCAATTTTATTACAATACATACTTCTGTTTCCAAAGAGACTTTAGGTTTATAAAGAATACTAAAACTAATTGTATATGGTTATTTTTTATCATATGGCCTTTACACGTTAATTGTCATTTTCTCCTCTTCCCTTGAAGTAGAGTGGGTGAGGAAAGGGGAATAGAGGAAGCAATTATTCCCCCTTTCTCTTTAGAATGCAATCTTCTTTTTTTTTTTTAAATTTCTTAACATTTATTTATTTTTGAGAGACAGAGAGAGGCAGAGCATGAGCAGGGGAGGGGGAGGGAGAGGGAGATTCAGAATCCGAAGCAGGCTCCAGGCTCTGAGCTGTTTGTCAGCACAGAGCCCCACGTGGGGCTTGAACTCATCATGACCTGTGAGACCATGACCTGAGCTGAAGTCGGAAGCTCAACTAAGCCACCCAGACGCCTCTCTTTTTTTTTTTTTTTAAATGTTTATTATTTTTGAGAGAGAAAGAGTGAGAGAGAGTGGGGGAGGGGCAGAGAGGGAGACACAGAATCTGAAGCAGGCTCCAAGCTGTCAGCACAAGAGCCTGATGTGGGGCTTGAACTCACAAACTGAGATCATGACCTGAGTGGAAGTCAGAAGCCACCCAGGCGTGCAATCTACTTAAGGCCAGGGGCTTTGTTTTTATTTTATTTTATTCTATTTTATTTACTTTGTATTCCAACTGCCTACAACAATGCCTGGCATGTAGCTGGAGCTCAAATACTTGCTGAAGGAATAGCTGGGTCTTGTAAAATGACTACTGAAAACCTGGAAATGTAAAAGAATTGTTTGGAAGCAAACCTAACATGCTTTAAAAATTTGTTTAAGATATTTTATTTGTATATACTCGCATTGAGAAGGTTGGAAACTTACTGACCACAATAAAGCCAGCTATAGTTGGCAAAATTATGTCACTAGTTCTAATGATAGGGTCTTATAAATCAACTGATAAACCGTTATCTCACTTCATTCATTAAACAATACACTAATGAATCTTTATTATGTACTTGGTACTACTTTAGGCCAGAGAATTCATTATTGAACCATGTGCAGGAAACAAGAGGATAACCCAGTTTTCTAAAACAAGGGCTAGAAAGGTGGCAACGTGTAATACAGAGATAGCCTCTAGACCCAGAGGTTCTGGTTTTAAATCCTGACTTTACTACTCATTCGCTGTATGTTTTCGGCAAGTTACTTAACCTCCCCGTATTCAGTTTCCGCACAGTAAAATGTAGATAATGACAGCACTACCTAACAAATAAGGTAGTTATAAAGGATTGAGGGAATTAACAGAAAAGCATTAAGAACAGTATGTAGCAAATAGTATAATTATAGGTCTCTGTCACCATAAAATTTTCCTCTAAGGACTATTATACCCTGTGGTTTTCTACTTCCATGTCTGTTACTCTCTACTGGACTGTGAACCACCACCCCCTTGCAGTGAGAGAGGTCCACCTTTGACTCAAATTTGCACGCCCAGATAGTGTCCAACAATTATTTGTTGAATGAATGAAAGTGCAGGGTTAAGAAACATATAAACACATGCTACTTCAGTGTAAAGCAAGCCAGGATAAGAAATGAAGGGGAAAGTGAGTATCACTATCTGTAAAGCTTACAGGTAGATGGTTAGAACACAGTAATGTAGTCAATCTTAGGCATTAATTTTAGCTGCTAAAAAAGTGTTCCCAGGACCACAGTCCTTAGGGAAGGGGTTGTGGCCAACTAGTGAACAACTACTAATTCCATCTCAGCAGTTTCCTTCTATGTCCATGAGCAAATTATTTTCACAGATAGGTAATTCTGTCTTGTTAAGAGGATAGGAAGCCTAGTGAAGTGTCTGAATGTTTGATTATGAAATGGGAAAGGATGTGTGTATTTGGTTCTTTTTGCTCTTTGCAACACTGCATTTGAAAAGCAGGAGGGTGGGAGATTCCTGCTGACTTTCCACAACGTTACAGTGTGAAGACAGGTTACTATTCTTTGCTTAGACATCTGGGCAGTCAGCCAAGATCCAAAGAAGGAATGTCTTTGCTCTTGGCAGGGCTCTAATGACCTTCCTGCAGATTCAGACGCTTGTGCATGTCTCAGTTGTCAAGCTTGAATAGAAGTGCTCCTTCTGTTATTCTACAGAAAAACCCATGTATTCGTTTTTTTCTTTCTAATTTACATCTATTTCTGTAATATAAAAGACAAACTATCATTTAGATTCCTTCATACAGTTAATTCTTGCTGTCACTCCCAATTCCCACTTTAAAAAAAAAAAATTGCTTTGAACAGCTTGCAAAAGATGGCCCCTTTTAAACTCAATGATTGTTCACATCCTCTCCTGAGGAGGAAAGAAGACTGAGTCATGTGAGACTGCTGTCAGTTTCAGGAAACCGACAGGAGTATTTTTTCTTATGGACATCTCTGTGTTCTCTGGTGCCCGGGTGACCTTCTGGGGGTGAGGCCTGGTTTTATCTACTGCGTAGCAAAACAACCTAAGAAATGGGGCCCAGGATTCTCTCTGTGACTTTGGGAAAATCATTTAACCTCATCAGGCTACTTTTATTTTATTTATTTATTTTGAGAGAGAGACCGGGGCGAGGGGCGGGATAAGGAGGTTGGTGGTGGTGGTGGAGCGAGAATCCTAAATAGGCTCTGCCACTGTTAGCGTGCAATCACCAGGCTACCTTTTAAAATTAGATTAAATAATCTCCAAATTCCCTTCCAATCCTAGAATTCCAATATTCTGAATTGCAGGGAATAAAGCTATCAGGTAATATAAATGCTGATAAAATACTTCAGTTTGTATCTGCAGTATGAACTTGTATCTGCCTCCAGAACCTCAGCTACTGAAAATAAATTTTCAAAATAACTTGGTAATTGTACGGCACAATATGGTAAGGTGAAAAAAGCTGTAAGACCCTTGGGAGCAAACCGGTGTATGACCTTGAGCAAATAATACTTTGGGTTTCATTGAACACAATTTTAAGATGTGAAGTAGGGCAGATTTATCAAGATGAATTTTAAAGGTCCTATCCAGTTCTAAAATTATAAAGTCTCAGGTTCTCTAAGTACCCTGAATTCTTGCTAAGATTATTAGGTCAGAGACAAAACCATCGTTTAAATGACTAATTATAAGTAAGAAACCGAGATTTAAGAGTTAGTAGCTGTCACCACTGGCCCCTTATAAAGGTAGAGGAGGTAGTAATCCCCTTACCTTGAAAATATGGCTTATCGGGTTCAGGAAAAATTCCAATTCATTTAAATACAGCGGAAATAATGGAGGAAGAACAACTTCAACTATAAATACAAGTACTGAAGAAATTTCTGTCTGATGTCAAATGTCACCTTCAAACAGCATGCAGATTATTTCTACGTCAGAGTTGCCTCACCTCCCCCTCCCCCCCCCCCTTGCAGCAGAGACAAAATATGGTGATCTAGGTACCCAGACCTTCACAAGATGGTTACATTGTGTAATATTAAAAGTAGTGGCTCTAGAATTCGTAACACACAGATCAGTGCTAGTGATGCCGCCACTGCACCACTTCCTGGTTTTACAAAAGATCAATGAACAGGTTTTAAATAACATTTTGTGAAATTAGATATGGCGGAAACACAGCTCTTGAAAACGTCGATTGTAATCTGGAGCACCTGGTAAGCACTATCTTTAACCAAGGGCTCTCTGCTTTCAAGGGCTTTGTGAGAAAAGCCTTTAAAAAACACTATGGGCTCAAGGAAGAAAAAGAGGTTAAGATCCAACACCCCTCCTCCCATATCATCCTTATCAAACCCTATAATTGTGCTTTGGAGAAAACCCGCAGCTTCGTATTTTGCATCCCCGCCATGCAGCAGGACTGAGATCGTGCCTCTCCAGTGATGAACTTCTCTGGAGTCCTTGTAAGAGCCCCTAGGTGGAAATCAACCCCGTCCCAATTACTGGGTCACTGCGAAAGCCCCCAAAAGAGGATTCGAGGCTTTACTAAAGCCCTCCAAGGACAGTGCTTTGCACAGCCGTCCCCTCCCTCCCTCTCCCAACAAGTCCTTCAAGTGCAAGAAACCCCACACAAGGGCGCGAAGGTCGAAGGTAAGCAGGATGCA
The DNA here is from genome assembly GCF_016509475.1 of Prionailurus bengalensis. Classification (NCBI taxonomy): domain Eukaryota; kingdom Metazoa; phylum Chordata; class Mammalia; order Carnivora; family Felidae; genus Prionailurus; species Prionailurus bengalensis. The sequence continues at coordinate 81,484,445 of NC_057354.1, read as the reverse complement.
GGGGCCCACACTCACCATGATTAGGAACTGCGCGAACAATTTCAGCACCTGCAAAACGAGCCTCCGCGAATCCGGTCACCTCTACCGCAGAACGGACTTACGGAGGGCGAGCGATGTGAGAAAGAAAAGCTCCCAACCGCAGCGCCCTCTGGGAACTGTAGTTTATGCTGCCCAGATTCTGGCGCACTCTCCAACTCATTTCCTTCAAGTGTTGAACTACACTTCCCGAGGTCAGAGAGCCCACTCACTCCCTTCTCCCTGCGCTCTTCGCGGATTGCAAAGTAGTCCCTGAGGGCCGGCAGCTGTGATTGGAAGACAGCGATGAGCAGAAGATTTGTGCTTAAGGGAAAGGACCTGCCTGATGGCGCCCAGCAATTGGTGGGAGGGGAGGCATGTGGAACTTGAGGGAGGAGATACAGATCTGTTAGCTACATCCCCCGTACGTACGCATCTGAGGCTTATCTTATTCCCAAGGGTAAATGTGTGAAGCAAAGAGACCTTCCGCTGCGTAAATCGCATTGACCCGGAAACAAAATGTTTTTAAAAACTATTTGCACCCTGGAGGGGCGGGCGGAATTGACGTGTCGCGAAGGCTGGAAGGCTTCGCAGGTTGCTAAGCGACGAGGCGGGAGAGCGCGCGCACGCACGGGCCTCTGGGGAGTACTTGGGGGGATTGTGGCTGCCGCAGCTCCGAAACGCTGGAGACAGAGCTAGCGTGCCGTGGCCAGCACGGTCTCCTTCCTTACTTGCCAGGGGACGCTCCTCTGTGGTAGTGTCGGGTGACGAGGTGAGCAGTTTGTGGGGACGCTCCTTTGAGGTGGCCAGGGGCCGCACGTCTGCCCTACTCCAGAGGCTGGTGAGCCAGGGCCCGAGGGCTAGAGGTTTTCTGTTAACCTGAGGGTCCAGAATGCCGGGTAGGCGCCGGCCTGCTTTGCTTTTATCTACCCGGGCGCTTGCCTACTGGACAGTGCCCGCGAGCTCGCCGGTGCCTCAGCGCTGAGTGTTAGGGCAGCAGCGTTCTGGAGGGCGTAGTGTCCTGAAGTTCGCGCCCCCTCCCCTGTGTATGATACAGCTCTTTTAAAGTTAAATAAAAAATAGTGCTTGTCTTGTGGGAAGTGAGCCCTTCCTCTCCTGGAGTTCACAGTTCACGGATCTTTTTCTCTAAGTCCTTGTGAATGTCGACTTTTGCCTATTTTTTGAAAACTGGCCTCTGTATAAGCCATCTTGACCTTTGAATTACGCCAAACCTGAATTTCTAAGGGACATGTAGTACTTGAATGGGAGACACTAGTTGTTTCAGGCAGTGTCTCAGCTGGTGTACAACTCGGGATGTTTTGATTTAAAAATAATGCTGCCCAAGAGAATTGTTGTGCTCCCTGAAACCTTGTTTGATGTGGCTAGGGAAAGGAAGATGTGGTGCTCTGGAATGACGTATATGTAAAGCAAATGAATGCAGTATCTATATTAGATAACATTGTTCTAACTTCTAGTTTTTCTCTATCACTGGTGATTGAATGCCAAGTGGTATCTTTCAGTTTTACTCTCTTCATTTTGGAGGGTTTGCTATTGTAGGAAAGAACTATAGCATTTTACTTTCCAGTTTGCTTTATCAGTATTACTTATCATAACTGAATGGTTCTCTCTTCTTTGAATCACTTTATTCACTTGTTATTCATATAACATACTTTCCTGGTTTTCCTCTTATGTCACTGGTTGTCTCTTCTCAGGTTTCTTTGCATGTTCTTTTTTGCCTTTGACTTCTTAACATTGCAGTGCCTTTGCTCTTCTATCTACAGTTAATCCCTAAGTGATCTACGTCCTGAGTTGCATGGTTACAAATGTCAAATGCGTAGTTACTTCTGTGTCAAAAAATTCCCAAATTGGTGTTTTGTCCTGAATTCCAGATTCTGTGTTGAACTGCTTACTCGTTATTTCCACTTGATTTCCTAATATGCATCATTTTCACTATTTTACAGTGTTTTCTACTGAGCAATTGTTTATGGAGGTAAAACACCAAGCCCTTTGATATAGATAAAATGACCTTGGATTTCTCTAGTTCTAAGATGTTGGTTGTGAATTGGATTATGAGATTTCACATGGTAGAGTAGTAAAGAGCTGGGATTGGTTAGATGAAAACTGGTGTGGGGCGCTTGGGTGGCTCAGTCGGTGAAGTGTCCAACTTCTGCTCAGGTCATGATCTCATGGTTTGTGGGTTCGGGCCCCACATCAGGCTCTGCACTGATGGTGTAGAGCTTGTTTAGGATTCTCTCTCTCCCTCTGTCTCTGCCCCTTCCCCCCTTGTGCTCACTCAAAATAAACAAACTTAAAAAAAAAAATTGGCCAGGAAAATGTAGGGCAAGGGTTTTAGGATGTGGCACCCTATTAAGCTCTGAGAATTCAGAGATTAATATGATACAATTGCTGCCTTTTTGGAGCCCCCATAATAGCAGGGAATACAATTATGTAAATGACAACGTGGTGTGGCCTAGTTAGTGATAAAGAGTTAGCAACTATGGGGTGCCAGGACTTCACAAAGGAGGTGCTGCCTGAATGAAGGCAAATAGATGTTTTTGCCAGGCAGCTAAGATAAGATAAGAGGTAGAACCACATTTACTGTTTTATAGGTAGGGTTTTGGTTTGGTGGTAAGAGAGCTGCTTTAAGTTCCTGATTTTTTTTTTTTTTTTAACCGAGGTTCCAGAAATGTGTTACCCAAGACTATAGCTGTGAATCACGCAGCTATTAAATTTAAATTAGTTAAAATTAAGTATAAAATTAAAAGTCCAGTTCCTTAGTCACACTAGTTAGATTTCAAGTGTCCAAAAGCCACTTGGGACAGAATATTGAACATTTTCATTATCACAGGAAGTTCTTTTGCACAGCTGTTGGAAGTTAGTGGAAGCAAGGCATCACCCAGAACAGGAACAGCTGCAACATATCTTTGTGGGGTGTTTCTTTTGCCCCTGAGTGTAGAATGGAGTGCATAGCTGTCTGTGCTACTGACTGCACAGGAAGTGTACTGTCAGAGGCAAGAAACTCAATTCTGGTCTTAACCATCGCCTTTCTATTTTGGAAGAACTTCAACAGTCTTGGTGTGTGTCTGTTTGAAAGAATGTTTCCAAACACTGCATTGTCCTGGAGCTTGAAGGGACTTAGCAAGCCCACAGAAGGGGTTGAGAAAGCATTGTCATTGTCTTGATGACACCAAACAACATCTGCCTGCTGCTCTTTACTATTTTAGAATGCCTGTGTTCCTGCCACATTCTGAGTGGATGGAAGAGTACCTACCACATATGGAAGTGTGAAATAGATTGGCAGGTTCAGACCCCACCAATAATGGGGGTTAGGAGAGAAAGGAGCCCAGTTGGGATATCTTTATACTTTAATGTGTACAACAAGTACATGTTCATACATGCTTTTAATGAATTGTCATATGTTTTGTTTGGATATATTTGTTTTCTAGGACTTAGGTCTTTTATGAGTTTTTCCTATTACATGTCCAGCTGGTTTTATATTTTTTTATATTTTCAGATTGGGTTAAACAAACATGCTTTTCGTAAATCAAATTTTACAATACTTGTGAAATTTCTAAGGAAGGAGAAAGAAGAGAGACATCACTGGACAGTGGCTTGAGGGTGCTTTAAATGTATGGGTAGGTGGAGAAAATATTGGGAATTCATTTTATTTGTTCAACTGTACTCATCACCCAGTTTAACAAAGAATATTACCAATCCCTTCCCAGAGATCATGTGCTGACACACATGCACATATACTCACTCTTGAGTATATAGGTATATTTTGTAGTTATAAAAAGGAAGTTTTTTTATTAAAAAAAATCAACTAATGCCTTTTCTTTTTGAAGTTTATGTATATATTTTGATAGAGAGAGCGTGTGTGAATTGGGGAGGGGCAGAAGGAGAGGGAGAGGGAGAGGGAGAGGGAGAGGGAGAGGGAGAGGGAGAGAGAGAGAGAGAGAGAGAGAGAGAGAGAGAGAGAGAGAGAGTCGCAGGCAGGCTCCACACTGTCAGTGCAGAGCCTGATGCGGGGCTTGAACTCATGAACCATGAGATTATGACTTGAGCTAAATAAAGTTGGATGCTTAACTGACTGAGCCACTCAGGTGCCCCAAATAATGCTTTTTCTTATCCCCTACTAACTAGAGATTATGAAATCGTGTCTTATGTTACTGCTAATACCTTTACATGTAAAAAAAAAAAATGTAAGCACAGACATATCTACATTTTGTCATAAATATGTCCAAAGACATATACTTATGCCTATGTTTGAAGAAATTAAGACATACAAAAAGACTGCAATGGATCAGTTTATGACTCATAAGAGATAGGAAAGAGTGGGAAGAGCTAGGCCTTGGACAGTATGTTGAAGTATGGGCAGAGCAGGGACAGGAGAGTAGGCCAAAAAGAAAACAATTGAATGTGAAGAATTAACATATTGAAGTGAAGGTTAAATGGGAGGAAAAAATAACGTATTAATTTGCATTTTATGTCTTTTTTTAAAAGTTTTTTTTTTAATGTTTGTTTATTTTTGAGAGAGAGAGAGAGAGAGAGAGCGAGCGAGCGAGCGAGCGCGAGCCAGAATGTGAGCGGGGGTGGGGCAGAAAGAGTGAGACACAGGATCTGAAGCAGACTCCAGGCTCTAAGCTGTCAGCTCAGAGCCTGACTTGGGGCTCGAACTGACAGACTGTGAGATCATGACCTGAACTAAAGTCATATGCTTAACCGACTGAGTCAGCTGGGTGCCCCTTATGTCTTGTACTTTAGCCAATCTTCTTGCTAAAACATGTCCTTTGGAGCTGAGAGGTAGTAAATTGCTAACTGACGCACCCCTATACCCACACCTAATTTCTACAATTGTTAAGTGTTTTTTTTATATTTACTTTATCATGTTTCTATACATCTCTTCATGTGAAGTCTTTTTTGATTCCTCAGTCTGATCACTCTTTGTTTTAAATTTTGAATTTAAAAATTATCTGCAAAACTAATCAATGGTGGGGAAAAAAATTCACCAACAGTGGTTCCCTCTAAGTGGGAGTTGGGGTGGAGATTGACTGCAAATGGGCAAGAAGGAACTTTTTAGGTGACAGTAATTTGCTATATCTTGATGAGGGTGTGGATTAGAGAGGCGTAGACATTTGCAAAAATCTGCAAGTGAAACATTTAAGATTTGTACATTTCATATTTGTAAATTTTCTCTTAAAAACTGTAAAAATTATTAAGCTCTAGCTAATGATAGTTATGCTGAAATATTTAGGGATGAAACATACTTATGTCTGCAGCTTTCTTTGAAATGCATCAGGGATGCCTGGCTGGCTCAGCCTGTGGAGCATGTGACTCTTGATCTCGGTTGTGAGTTCAAGCCCCACACTGGGCATAAAGATTACTTGAAAATAAAATCTTTTAAAAATTAAAAAAAAATATAAGATGGATTGATGTATATATAGGGGGATGAATAGTTATGTCCATACAAAGTTATAATATAGATAAAGCAAATATACAGGAAATTCTGTATAGTAAAATGTTAATTTTAGAATTTAGGTGGTAGTCACTGTGCAATGCTCTCAACTTTTCTGTATTAGACTGATGCTTTCTCTGAGTTTAGAGACTCTTATACATCAATGTATGCCTCATAGAGCACAACATGATGTCTTCCTCAAAATCGGTATAAGAGAAATGTCTTCAAAATTGCTATTGTGGAATCTTGAAGACTAACAATCTTGGCTTAATGAACCCAATCAGTTTCAAACTTTTCTAGCCAAGCAGAAATTTTGTAAATGCAAATTATATTGGAGAATGATTAGAAGTTGTTGTAGAGTACTGAGCATATCGAAATTTCACAGATGTTATTTGACACTTTAATAAAAATTTATATATTACCAATTTTTGGTAAATAGCTTATTGACTTGTATACCAACTCATTTAGCTAAATTATCAGGCTTAACCTATAGGCAGAATTAAGAACAGGTTTTTTTTTTTTTTTAATTTTTTTTTTTTTAACGTTTATTTATTTTTGAGACAGAGAGAGACAGAGTATGAACAGGGGAGGGGCAGAGAGAGAGGGAGACAGAATCTGAAACAGGCTCCAGGCTCTGAGCTGTCAGCACAGAGCCTGACGCGGGGCTCGAACTCACGGACCGTGAGATCATGACCTGAGCCGAAGTCAGACGCTCAACCTACCAAGCCACCCAGGCGCCCCTTAAGAACAGTTTCAATTATAAAATATACATGTAGCAAAATTATTTTTTTATTTCAGTATGATGTATTTATTGTCTAGTATGCTTGGTTTGCCTGTGGAATATAGTTGGCTCCATCTAAATGAAACTACTGAGATCTGTAGATGGAGGCCCAGAAAATGCGCATGTATTATTCTTACTGGTTTATGTTACACGATGCTTATTTTAAGATAGGAAGTTGTAAACTGTCCCCAAAAGATGGGATTGACTGGGTAAGGCTGGCTGTCCATAGCCTTGTTTCTAAATCTAAGACCTCTGTTTCCTTTTTACATTTCAGTGCCTTAATTCCCAAGTCTGGTTTTGTAATACCCTCTTATATTTGGCGAAGTTCAATTTTAAAGAATCGTGGTACATAGGAATTTAGTTATAGTTCAATTTAATATATAGCCCCTAGAAATGAATCAAGTTTTCATGACTTGCAGCTGAGATTTTTCATGTTATGTCTTAGTTGGTCTGTCCAGTTCATATAAAAAGGACTCAAAATTAAGGGAGGTGTTATTTTTTTATAGGCCCCCATAAATTTAATCATATTGTTTTACATTTTACAAAAATCAAATAGTGAATATGTATATTACATATGTATCATCCTGAAGTAGAGTATTATCCTCAGTTTAAGAAACTCAATTTCAAAAGTTGTGAATTTGTTCAGATTCTTCTAGCCATATCTAGAAAAGGTCTTCTTACATTAAGAAAGCAAACTACATATCCCCTCATATATTTAAAAATTAACATCTAAAATGTGTGATGTTTATACAATTATAAAAATCATAATTTCCAATGTATTATGAATATTGAATTAAAAAAAAAAAAACAACTGTTAGATCATTCTTTAAAAAACATGCAGCGGGTGGGTACCTGAGTGGCTCAGTGGGTTGAGTGTCTGCCTTTTGATTTCGGCTCAGGTCATGATCTCATGCTTTGTGAGATCAAGCCTCTTGCCTGGGATTCTCTCTCTCTCCCTTTCTCTCTACCCCTCCCTTGCTCTCTCTCCCTCTCTCTCTCTCTCAAAATAAATAAACTTAAAAAAAATGCAATGGAAATATCTTCCTACCATTGTCCTTTTAAAAAAATAGGTAAATATGTCTTCTTTGACAGTCAAAAGTTGAGGTTTCTATACATTGCTAATCTCAAACTTCCAATTTTATCTTACTTTAATGTAGTTTAATGCTAAAAAAGTCTTTTATGAGCGTGTTATCATAGTTTTTTATGACAAAAATATGAATATAAATTGAATCTAAATTTTTTTAAAATTTATCACTTATGGCTGTTGGTATAATAAACTTGTCATCACAGTTCTTAATCGCATACAGTGTATCAAAACAAATGTTGCAAATTTAGATACTTATTAAAAATTAAAAGTATAAATTTAATGGGTGTATCTCAATGGATGGGACTTTTTCTCCCCTGATTAGTTTATATATATGTGGATGATTATTACTTGTGTTTAGAATGAGATTGGATTCAGTTTCAAATTTATTACCGTTTTCCAGAGTTATAGTTGTAAGTGCTTAGAAACCTTACTCACATAAATAAGAAGATGAGAATTCTTAGAACTCCTTCTATGTCGTTTGCAAAACAAAGTCACGTAGAGGCCTGTAATCAGAAATTGTTTTCAGTGATCTAACTCATTTGGGCCGTTTCTTCAATTTGTCTGAAAACAGAAAATTGAAAACTACCTGACTTTCAAAAATATTTATTACTTGTTCAGAGCTTTACTAAGATTTGCCTAATGTTATACAGTCCCTCTTTGATTTAGAGTTACCTTGATTAATTCAATATGCTCTGAAAGTGTTAGGAAAAATTGAAATAGAATTTTATTAACACCTTCCCCAAACAATATTTGTAATTAAATGCTTTCATCTTACCATATTCCTTAAATATGTTTTTGTCAAAGCCTTGAGGTGGTTTATTTGCTCATTGAATTTTCAGTTTTGGATAAAATATTGCCGTATAATCTAATTGTTGAAACCCAGTCAAATAAGATTGACTTACTTTTAATAAAAGTATGACTTCATTTTGAATTAAATTAATGCCCATTAATACCAATTTTGAAAAATACTATAAAAACCACTGAGAAATAAATTGTGGCATGCCTTTGGAAGAGATTATTAAACCAATAAAGTCAAAGTTAAAATGATGCAGAGATGAAATATGGTTTAAAATAACTGATTAAAGTGATGATAATGCTGTTCCTAATTGTTTAATTTATAATAAAGTGACATAAAGTAGATCTAAAAATATAAATTATTTATGAATTGAGGAATATGATAAATGGTGTCATATTCCTTCGGCATATGGGTATCAAACTCAAAGCTTTTGAGCTGCAGAGAACTTAAGAATCATATATACAAGTTAGAAGTAAATACGTGAATTTTGATAGACTTTTTATACCTTAACCAATCATTTCACAGTCAAACTTTGCCTAATCTCATGATTTCTATTCTTGATTTATAGTGAATTTTCGAAGGGAGAGTTTTCATAACCAGAAATCTCATGCAGTCCTATAGCAGAATAGGACATCTTCATACTCCAAGGAGGCCACAGACATGTGTGCCCCCCTCCCCACTTCCAGTTCAGATACATACAATCACAGTCAACTGACTGGTGGTTCATGGCCTTGTTCTCTTTATAGTTCCTTGTTAGATTAACGAACACATTAGCACTGATTAGTTCATAAGTTACCTTTCACAGGTAATGCAGTATGTTACAAGAGAGGATTTTTGTTCTGGTGGGCATATTAGCATATTTCCAATTATACTAATAATAAGGTTGTCTTCTCTGCCTTCTTAGAGAATCAACTCTGGTAATAATTAATGTCAAGTAGTACAAATGTCATTGCAATTCATTGTGAGTTTGAATCTCCAGGTGGTTTCTGAATCATTCGCTTTTGTTAAGGCAACAAACAATAGAGCATTAATCTATTATGCTGGATTTGGAGATGTTTTTAACATTTTTTTCCAGTTCAGCATTATTTAGGTAATGTTTAATTAAAATTACAGAAAATATTTAAAATACCATTCTAACAACATCCAACAGAGCTATTGAAGGAGTATTAAGTTTCAAATCCTTAAAATTGAATGTTGGCTCTTGATACTCTAGGTATTTTGGAGCTTACAAGATTTTACACTTACACAGTAAGAAATTAACCTCATTAATTTTACTTATAGCATATATAAAATTGATATGATTCCGGTTAAAAATCATTCATTTTGATGTTTTCTTTAATGAACAATAATTAAAGCTCTTTATGTAACAATTTTGTTATAATCTGATTGTGTTTCATTGAAACCAGCAAAATAATTTTTAGAGAGAAATCTTAAGGTGCCTTTGCTGTTTTAAGTATCCGCACATTTAGAAATATGTGTTTTGCATAGCATCCATGCAATTGATAAAGAGCCATTGTAGATTATAGTGTGATTAAAAACAGGATCTCTTAAAAAGCAAGATTAAGACTTGTAAAATAAATCAGGGATTAAATTATTATAAAGTTTTTTTTTTACTATGGTAAAATATGTATAAGATTTACCATCTTAACTATTTTTAAGTATACAGTTCAGTGGTATTACATATCTTCATAATTTTTAGCAACCATCATTATCCATCCCCATAACATTTTTCATGTGTTTTTAGTTTTTTAATTTTTATTTCTGAGAGAGAGCATGCACAAGAGGGGAAGAGGGGCAGAGGGAGAGAGAGAGAAACAGTGAGAGAGAGGGAAAGAGAGAGAATCTTCAGCAGGTTTCATGCTCAGCATGGAGCCCGATGTGGGGCTTGATTCCATGACCCTGGGATCATGACCTGAGCTGAAATCGAGTCAGATGCTCAGCCAACTGAGCTACCCAAGTGCCCTACACTTTCATCTTGTAAAGCTGAAACTGTATACCTATTAAACAATAACTCTTCCATTTCTCCCTGTACCCAGCCCATGGCAACCACCATTACAATTTCTGTCTTTATAATCTTGAGTACTCCAAGCACCCCACATAAGTGGAATCATATAGCACACTAAAACCTTGGTTTGCGAGCATAATTCATTCTGGAAACTTTGTTCTGGAAACGTGTTTGTAATCAAAGCACTTGTATATCAAAGCAAATTTCCCCATAAGAAATAATGGAAACTCAAATGATTTGTTATACAATCCAAAAATATTCATATAAAAATGATTACAATACTGTAATATAATACAAAATAATAAAGGAAATACAAAATATAAAGAAAAATAAATTAACCTGCACTTACCTTTGAAAACCTTAATGGCTAGTGTGCAGGAGACAGGAGAGAGGGAGGTTATTGTGTAGGATGACTTTGACTATCAGATACGGAATCATTGCTATCTACTGGATCAATGGAATCTTTTTCTGCATGGGGGCCATTATATATGCTTGCATGGATGTTGACTACAGTACGGTATTAATAAACTCTTGTCATATACCGTAATGTAACTGGCAATAAAGTAGCAGAGGAAATGGTCTATATCTGCAGGCAGCCTGACCTAGAATGAAGCAAAACATTCCTAAGGTTACTCTTGTATGGAAAAGCAAAGGACTGGCCAAAGGTGCTCTGAAGTGATAAAAAATATACTAGTGCTGGTATGGGCACCTTCCAGTGTTCTGAAAAACCACTGATTTCTGCCAAACGCCGTGGTCTGAGAGTGAGCATGGGAGATGACCATCCACAATCCCTCAGCAAGAGAGCGAAAAGAACCATTGGCTTAGTTGATCGTGTGACATTCAGCGTCATATATTACCCATATTGCAAGACATTACTCGTTTTCAAGTTAAAATTTATCAGAAATGTTTGCTGTTCTTGCAGAACACTTGCAGGACAAGCTACAATCCAAGTTTTTACTGTAATTGTCTTTTGTTACTGTTTTTTTTCACTTAGTATAATGTCCTCAAGGTTCATCCATGTTGTAACATATTGCAGAATTTTCTTCTTTTTAAAGGCTAGCTAATATACCACTGTATGTGTATGTCACATTGTGCTTATCCATTCATCAGTTGATGGACCCTTGGTTTGCTTCCACTTTTTAGCTACAGTGAATAATGTTGCTATAAACATGGGTATACAAATACCTTTTTGAGATTCTGCTTTCAGTTCTTTTAGATAAATACTCAAATGGAATTGCTGGATCTTATGGTAACTGTTCATAATTTTTCAAGAAACCATCGTATTGCTTTCCGTTAACAGCTGTTCCATTTTACATTCCTACCAGCATTGCATGAGGGTTCTGATTTCTCCACATTCTTCCCAAAATATATTTTCTGTTTTTTTTTTTTTGATAGTAGCCATCCTAATGGGTATGAGATTATACCTTATTGTGGTTTTGATTTGCATTTCCCTAATGATTAGTGATTTGAGCATCTTTACATGTGTTTATAGACCATATATCTTCTTTGGAGAAATGTCTACTAAAGTTTTTGCCCATTTTTAAGTTGGATTTTGTTTTTAAAATTTAATTTTTTTTTTTATTAAAAAAAATTTTTTTTTTCAATGTTTATTTTTGGGACAGAGAGAGACAGAGCATGAACGGGGGAGGGGCAGAGAGAGAGGGAGACACAGAATCGGAAACAGGCTCCAGGCTCTGAGCCATCAGCCCAGAGCCCGACACGGGGCTCGAACTCCCAGACCGCGAGATCGTGACCTGGCTGAAGTCGGACGCTTAACCGACTGCGCCACCCAGGCGCCCCTAAAATTTAATTTTTTAAAGTAATCTTTAGACGCATTGTGGGGCTTGAACTCACAACCCCAAGATCCAGAGTCATATGCTCTACTGATATAGCTAACCAGGTGCCTGTTTGTTTTTGTTTATGTTGAGTTTTAGAATTTATAGATTCTGGATAGTAATCTCTTACCAGACATATGATTTGCAAATATTTTCTCACATTGTGTGGGTTGACATTTACTCTATGGATAGGCTCTCTTTTTTTTTTTTTAGTATTTTTTTAATAAACTTTTTCAGATAATTGTGGATATTCATCATTAATACTACGTTAAAACCACACACGGTAATTTCTCAAAGGTTATTTGCAAAATGGAACCTGAAACAATTATCATTGAATATTTCCTATTTGATTACATTAAAAATCTATGTGCTTTTCTTGTACATTGAATGGGTCAATGTGTGACTTTTTAATTTAAATATTTATTTATTTTGAGAAAGAGCGAGGGAGATTGCGAGAGAGCATGAGTGGGGGAGGGGCAGACGGAGAGGGAGAGAGAGAATCCCAAGCAGGCTCTGTGCTGTAAGCCTGGAGCCTGACGTGGGACTCAGTCCCATGGACCATGAGTTCGTGACCTGGCTGAAATCAAGAATTGGACATTTAACCAACTGAGCCACCAGGCACCCTCAATGCGTGACTTTTTAAGTAATTGTTTCATTAAGGATAGTGGTTTTTGATGTCCGAGATTTTAAAATTTTCATGTAATCCAGTTTGTCTATTTTTTTCTTTTGTTACTTGGGCCTTTGGCATCCTATCCAAGAAATCATCACCAAATCTAATGTCATAAAGCTTTTGTCCTATGTATGATTTTAAGAATTTTATTGTCTTAGGTCTTACACTTAGGTCCTTGATCCATTTTCAGTTAATATTTGTATATGAGGTTAGGTAAGGGTCCAGCTTTATTTTTTTTGCCTGTGCATATCCAGGTTTGTTGAAAAGACTCCTTACTGAGTGGTCTCAGCACCCTTGTCAAAAGTCATTTGACCATATATGTAAGAGTTTATTTCTGGACTTTCTATTCTATTCCATTGATCTATATATCTACGTAGTAGTCTATATATGCCGATACTATAATTACTGTAGCTTTGTAGTAAGTTTTGAAATGAAGAAGTATGAGCCCTCTAGTTTTTTTCTCTTCCTCTCTTTTTTCAATTGTTTTGGCTCTTTGCAGTCCTAGAGGTTCCATATGAATTTTAAGGTGAGTTTTACCATTTCTGCACAATATGTCATTGGGATTGCATTGAATCTGTAGACTGCTTTGGGTTGTATTGGCATTTTAACTAAATTACAGTCTTCCAGTCCATAAACATGGGATGTATTCCCATTTATTTATGTTGTCTTTAATTGCTTTTTTTTTTAATTTTTTTTTTTAACGTTTATTTATTTATTTTTTTTGAGACGGAGAGAGACAGCATGAACGGGGGAGGGGCAGAGAGAGAGGGAAACACAGAATCGGAAGCAGGCTCCAGGCCCTGAGCCATCAGCCCAGAGCCCGACGTGGGGCTCAAACTCGCGGACCGCGAGATCGTGACCTGAGCCACCCAGGTGCCCCAATTGCTTTTTTTTTTTAATGTTTATTTTTGAGAGAGAGAGAGAGATTGTGTGCAGGTGCATTCAGGGGAGGGGCAGAGAGAGAGGGAGACAGAGGATCTGAAGTGGGCTCTGCTCTGACTGCAGAGATCCTGATGTGGAGCTAGAACCCGCGAACCACAGGATCATGATCTGAGTCCAAGTTGGATGCTTAACCTGCTGAGCTATCCAGGTACCCCTTGTCTTTAATTTCTTTCAGCAGTGTTTCCTAGTTTTCATTGAACAAGTCTTTCACCTCCCTGATTAAGTTAATTCCTAAGTGTTTTGTTCTTTTTGATGCTGTTGTAAATGGAATTTATTTTATAATTTCCTTTTCAGATTGTTCATTGTTGGCATACAGAAATGCAACTAGTGTTTGTTGGCTTTATGTCCTGCTACTTTATTAGTTCTGAGAGCTGTTTTGTGGATAGGGTTTTCTAAATATAAAATCATTATTTGCAAGCAGGTCATATGACTTCTTCCTTTCTCATTTGTATGCCTTTTTTTCCCCCTTGCCTAATTGCTTTAAGTAGAACCTCCTGTACTGTGTTGAATAGAAATGGTGAAAGGTGGGCATGTTGCCTTGTTTCCAATCTTAGAGGAAAAGCTCTAAGATCTAAGTTTTTAAGTCTTTCACCATTAAGTATGATGTTTGCTGTGGGTTTTTCATATGTGGCTTTTATTATGTTGAGGAAGTTTCCTTTTATTTCTAATTTGTTAAGTGTTGTTATAATGAAAGGATGTTGAATTTTGTAAAATGTTATTTCTCCATCAATTGAGATGATCGTGTGCTTTTTTTCCTTCATGTTGATGTGTGTATTATATTGACTGATTTTCATATGTTGAACCATCCTTACATTAATCCCACTTGGTCATGGAGTTACCTTTTTAATATGCTGCTGAATCCTGTTTGCTAGTATTTTGTTGAGGATTTTTACACCATTGTTCATAAGAAATATTGATCTATAATTTTCTCACAGTGTCTTTGTTTGGCTTTGGTATCAGTATTATGCTGGTCTGTTAGAATGAGTTAGAAAGTGTTAGCTTTTCGGGGCGCCTGGGTGGCGCAGTTGGTTAAGCGTCTGACTTCAGCCAGGTCACGATCTCGCGGTCTGGGAGTTTGAGCCCCGCGTCGGGCTCTGGGCTGATGGCTCAGAGCCTGGAGCCTGTTTCCAATTCTGTGTCTCCCTCTCTCTCTGCCCCTCCCCCGTTCATGCTTTGTCTCTCTCTGTCCCAAAAATAAACAAACATTGAAAAAAAAATTAAAAAAAAAAAAAAAAAGTGTTAGCTTTTCTTCAATTTTTGGGAAGTTTGAGAAGAATTGATTCATTTCTTTTTAAATGTTTGGTAGAATTCACCTGAGACAGCTAGGCAGCAGGATTTTTCTTTACTGGGAGATTTTTATTACTGATTCAATCTCCTTAAGAGTTATAGGTCTATTCAGATTTTCTTCATGATTTACTCTTGGTAGGCTTTGTGTTTCTATGAATTTGTTCATTTTATCTACATTATCCAATTTTTTGGCATACAGTTGTTCATAGTAGTTTCTTGTAATACTTTTAATTTCTGTAGAATCAGTAGTAATGTCCTCCCTTCCATTCTGATTTTGAGTAAGTTGAATCTTCTCTCCTTTTTTTCTTGGTCCATCTAGCTAAAAGTATGTTAATTTGGTCAATCTATTCAAAGAATCAACTTTTTGTTTCATTGATTTTCTCTATTGCCTTTCTATTCTTTATTCATTTATCTCTAATCTTTATTATTTCCTTCCTTTTGTGAGCTTTGGGTTTAGTTTTGTTCTCCTTTTTCTGGTTTCTTAAGTTGTAAACTTAGATTGTTAATTTTTAAAATCTTGTTTAATCTTTTTTTTTTTTTTTTTTTTTTTTTTTTTTTTTTTTAATGTAAGCATGTATAGCTCTAATTTCCCCCTTAGCACTGCTTTGGTACATTCCATAATTTTTGGTATTTGGTGTTTTTATTTATTTCTAAGGATTTTCTAATTTCTATTGTGATTTCTTTTTTTTTAATTTTAATGTTCGTTTTTGAGAGAGAGAGAGACAGAGAGTGAGTGGGGGAGGGGCAGAGAGAGGGAGACACAGAATCCAAAGCAGGCTTCAGGCTCTGAGCCTGATGCAGGGCTCAAACCCACAAACTGTGAGATCATGACCTGAGCCGAAGTCGGATGTTTAACTGACTGAGCCACCCAGGCGCCCCTTGTGATTTCTTTTTTGAAATATTAGTTGTTTAAAAGTATATTAATTTCCATAATTTTGTGAATATTCTAGTTTGATTTTTGTTTTTGATTTCTAACTTCATTTTGTTGTGGCCAGAGAACATAGTTTGTATGATATCTTTTTAAACATATTGATACTTAATCTGTGGCATAATATATGTTGTATCCTGGAAAATGTCCCACATGCACTGGAGAAGGATGTGTGTGCCATTGTTTTTGGGTGGAGTGTTCTGTAATGTCTGTTAGATTTAGTTTGGTTTATTGTATTAAGTGGTCTGCCCAGTGCAGTGGTTCTATCCATTATTTGTGAGTTGAGTATTGTATTTCTCCCTTAAACTCTGTCAGTTTTTGCTTCATATGTTTTGAATGTCATTAAATGTATAAATATTTGTAATGTTACATCTTTTTGCTATATTGAATCTTTTATTAATAATATACAATGTCCTTCTTTGTCTCTTACCTTTTTGGATTTAAAGTCTGTTTTGCGTGATTTAATATAGCCACCCTGCTCTCTCTTGGTTGCTGTTTGCATAGAATCTTTTTTTCATTCTTTCACTTTCTGTCACTTGTTTGTGTCTTTGGGTCTTAAGTGGGTCTCCTGAAGACAGCATACAATTGGGACATATATTTTTATTCATTCTTTTATTCTCTGTCTTTTCTTTGGAAAGTTTAATACACTTACACATGAAGTAGTAACTGATAAAGAGGCACTTTTGTCCCTCTGTATGTCTTCAGTATTTTTGTCCCTCACTTCCTGAATTATTCTTTTATGTTTAGTTGATTTTTTTTTTTTTTGGTAGGGAAATGTTAAATTCCTTTTTCATTTTCTTTTGTGTATATTGTATAGTTAATTTCTTTGTGATTACCATGGGGAATGTATTTCACATCCCAAAGTCATAACACTGTAATTTGAATTTATAACTAGCTTAACTCTAGTAACATACAAAAACTTTACAGTTCTAGCTCCATCCTTTTGGTTGTTGATGTCACATTGTGTGATCTCAAATATAAACAATTCTTGTAAATGCATTAGTATCCTAAATTATATAGAAAACAAGGTTTGGAGTTACAAACCTAAGTTATAGTAATAATAGCTTTTATACTAATTCAGTATTTTTTTCCCTTTTGAATGTATTAGTCATTTAAATCATGCAGAAAGCAAAAAGTGCAGTTACAGACCATTGTTACATATACCAGCTTTTACAATTGCTCAAGTATTTACCTTTCTGGATATCTTTTTTTCCCCATATGGCTTTAAATTACCGTCTAGTGTCTTTTCATTTCACTTGCAGGATTCCCTTGAACCTTTATGCATGGCTGGTCTAGTGGTCATGAATACCCTCAATTTTGTTTGGGAATATCTTAATTTCTCTTTCACTTTTGAAGGACAGTTTTGACAGATATTGGATTCTTGGTTGTCAATTTTTTTTTCGTTAGCACTTTGAATATATTTGCCCACTATGTTATAGCCTCCAGAGTTTCTGGTGAGAAATCTGTATGTAATCTTATGGAGGATTCCTTGGATGTGATGACTCGCTCTCTTCAGCTTTCAAGATTCTCTGTCTTTTCAAAGTTTGATTATAATGTATGTCTGTGTGGGTCTTTGAATTCATCTTACTTAGAGTTTGTTGAACTTCCTGGAAGTGTATTTCATGTCTTTTTCCAAATTTGGGAAGTTTTTGGCTATTATTTCTTCAATTATTCTCTTTCCTTTTTTTCTCCTTATCTTCTGCTTCTGGGATTCCTATGATGCATATGTTGGATTGATTGATGGTATCCCATAGGTCCTTTAGGCTCTGTTCACTTTTCTTCAATTTTTTTTTCTTTTTGTTTCTGAGGCCTCAGTAATTTCTATTGTTCTATTTTCAAGTTCACTGATTCTTTTTTCTTTATATTCAGGTCGGCCTTTGAATCTATCTAGTGGATTTTTCATTGCAGTTACTGTACTTTTCAGGTCCATAACTTAATTTTGGTTTGTTTTAGATTTTCTATGTCTTTTTTTTTGGTATTTCCATTTTGTCCCCCCCGCCCTTTTTTTTTTTTTACACTTTCTCTACATCTTTCTTTGGTTCTTTGGGCATATTTAAGACCATTGTTTTGAAGTTTTTTGTGTAGTATATTTGCCAGTAGGTCTTTCAGGGACAGTTTCTCTTAGTTGTTTCTATTGAATGGGCTATACTTTCCTGTTTCTTTGTATGGCTTGTGATTTCTTGTTTAATACTAGACATTTGCAACTAATAATGTGGTAGCTCTGGAAATTGAATTCTCTGCTTTTCCCAGAGTTTGCTGTTGTTTAAAATGTAGGCTGTTTCTGTACTGAGGATCAGACCGAGGTATAGACTTAATGTCTGCTCAGGTCTTTTCTGAGCCTTTCTCTGGGCATTCATGGTCACTTTCTAATTTTCCTTGTATATGTAGTAATTTTGATGTTCTATTCTTAAATGTCTGGCTCCCAAAAGAGTTTGAAAAAGCAGAAAAATGAAGAGGGGGGTAAATGGGCATTGGTCTTTTAAATCCTTTGGAAATCACTTCAGCATTGGGGAAGGGACTTGCAACAATAAAGGGAGGTGCAACAAGAATGGGTATCTGCCTCTTTGTACTTTTGTGAGAAGAAGCAGTAATCAGTTATCAGTTTTTGGAGGACAGAATTGTTGTTGTTGTTGTTGTTGTTGTTGTTGTTGTTGTTGTTGTTGTTTTAACTCCACCTGTCTCCAGGAAGCTGTGTACAAGCTGCTCCAGGAGCACATGTACAGCTGGCTGCCACATGGCAGACTAGAGAATTGGGTAGCTGCTACTGTGCAGAAAGTTGAGATGGACTGAAGCTAACAAAACTGCCCATTCAGATCTTCTGAAAGTTGCAAACTTGTATCTGACTCCAGACATCCAAAACAGTTACATGAGACAGATTCTGCCAGTGTAATTGTTGCAGAAGTAGGGAGATAGTTCTGGTGTTTCCCACTCCACCATCTTCCCAGAATCCTCTCCGCATACTTTTAAATTGAAGGATTTTACTGATCTAAATAGTTACTAGTTGACTAATAGTTACTAGTTGAAGTTTGGATTATATTCTTTTTTTTTTAAATGCAAGAATAATATTAACTATCTTGGAAATTATTTGGTTTAGGTGACGTGCAAAACATTTTTTGCAAATACTCTCAAATAGCTTCTACAGTGAATACAGAGTATTTTAAAAATTATTATTACATTCACTTCAGTGGGTCTTAAACATAGTAATTCCAAAATCAAATTTAGTCATGAAAGAAAAAAAAGTTCTTGTAATTTAATTTAAAGTTGTAGTCACAATTGGAAATGCTTTATTACTAATTTTTAAAAAATATTTTATACACACATAATTTATACACATCCCAGCATATTTAACTATAAAATATTTGACTAGATTTTCAGGAATGGTGAAATACAGGGTATCTTAACAGGATGAAAGTTATAGTCATGTGATTATCATATAACCAAGTTGCTATGAGAAGTCAAGAGGTAGAATTGACTGGAATCAGTTGCTAGAACCTCCTCTTGTAACTTCATGTAAAACAAGGTAAAATATTATCCATCCACTTTTTGATAAGTGGTTGTTTCCAGGACTATGAGATTTTTTCTTTTAATTAGATGGAAGGGAATTTATCTGTTTTAACAATACTGCCTAGCTATGTGATCTTGAACAAGTTTCTTGGTCTCTATAAGCCTCAGTTTATCAATGAAAAGGGGATCATAGCACAAGAATGACCATAAAACCCGGAAACATCATGTAGCAACTCCTATAGCTATTCCTTTCGATCTGGAGATGTATAGGAATGTTCATAAGCAGTTTCTAAGAGCAAAACTCTAAGTGCCCATTTGTCCATCAGTAGGAGAATGAATGAATATATTGAAAATGAATGGACCATAACTATATACACCAATATGGATGGATATCAAAAATACAATGTCGAGTGAAAAAAGCAAATCACATAATATATAGAGTATGATCCTATTTTTATGAAATTAAAAAATATGTAAAAATCCTATTTAGGGTTTCATACACATCTAGTAAAGCCATATAGAATAGCAGAGGAATGATTAATTCAGAAGTGAGTTCTTTGGTGGAGAGTACAAGAGGGTGCAGTAAGGTCTTTATTTTTTTTTTTAATTAAAAATTTTTTTTTACTGTTTATTTATTTTAGAGACAGAGCACAAGTGGGGTTGGGGCAGAGAGAGAAGGAGACAGAATCCTAAACAAGTTCCAGGCTCTGAGCTGTCAGCACAGAGCCCATTGCAGGGCTCGAACCCATGAACTATGAGATCATAACCTGGGCTGAAGTCGGAAACTCAACTGACTGAGCCACCCAGGCACCCCATAAGGTCTTTAAATATTGGTAATCTTCTGCTTCTTAAGATGTGTGGGTACATGGGAATTTAATTTATGCATTTGTATGTTTTTAATATATATTTATTATTATTTAAAATATACCTCTGATCACACTTGTTTGATATTTTATTAAAAAAATACATAGTGCTTAGAGTTTTATTTTTTATCATGGAATAGCACCTTTGAAAAAGATTTATGTCTCTCATTAATTTTCTATCCTAATAGAAAAATTTACATTTTTGTAAATCCCATTTAAGTTTTCAAGGTTACATTTATTTTTTTCTAAATTTTTTAATGTTTATTTTTGAGAGAGAAAGACAGAGCATGGGTCGGGGAGGGGCAGAGAGCAAGGGAGACACAGAATCTGAAGCAGGCTCCAGGCTTTGAGCTGTCAGCTCACAGCCCAATGCAGGACTCAAACTCATGAACCGTGAGATCATGACTTGAGCTGAAGTTGGGTGCATAACTAACTGCACCACCCAGGTGCTCCCCGCAAGGTTAGACATAAATTTATCATCTTGTCATTTGTTTTCTGTTTGTTCCATGTGTTTATTCTTTCTTTCCTCCTTTTCTTCCTTCTTTTTGATTTGTTGAAATTTTTTTATAATTCAATTTTATCTCTTTTGTTGGCTTATTAGTGATAACAGTTTTCTTAATTTCATGATGGCTTTAGGGTTAATAGCATACATTGTTTTCTCATGTCTGTCTTCAAGTGGTATTATAGCACTTCACAAGAACATTCAATAAGTTACTTGCATTTTTCCTTCCTTCCTTTTGTGTGATAGTTGTTATATATTTTATTTCTGCTTAAGTTTGAGCCACATACTACATTGTTATTTTTGTTTAAATGGTCAATTACCTTTTAAGGAGATTTAAATAATGAGAAAAAAAAATCTAATATTTACTCATGTAACTGTTTTTAGTACTTTCATTGTATACATCCATATTTCTTCTATGGTGTAATTTTTTTTTCTGCCTAAGGAATTTTCTTTTTAAAATATTTATTATAGGGGAGCCTGTGTGATTCCGTTGGTTGAGCATCCGACTTCGGCTCAGGTCATGATCTCGTGGTCTGTGAGCTAGAGCCCTGCGTTGGGCTCTGTGCTGACAGCTCAGAGCCTGGAGCCTGCTTCAGATTCTGTGGCTCCGTCTCTCTCTGCCCCTCCCCCGCTCATGCTCTGTCTGTCTGTCTCTCTGTCAAAAATAAATAAACATTACAAAATTTTTAAATATTTATTATAACAGAGACAGGACGGTGAAAAATGTTCTTAGTTTTATATGTATGAAAAAGTCTTTATCTTTTATTTTGAAAGGTATTTTCACTGTGTATAAAATTGTAGGTTGGCAATTTTTTCTTTTAGTGCTTGAGAGATGGTGGTCCATTACCTTTTTCATTTGCCTTATTTTTGATGTCATTTGATGTCATCTGCTGTCATCCTTATCTTTCTTTTTATATGTAAATATTTTATTTTTTATCAGTGGTTTTGAATGATATTATAACAATATGCCTTGGTTTAGTTTTTTTCATGTTTCTTGTGCTTGGGTTATTTGAGATTCTTGGATTTATGAATTTACAGTTTTTAACAAATTTGAGAAAATTTGGTTATTATTCCTTCAAATATTTTTTTCTGTCTATCCCCTATTCTGCCAGTGTTTTGAGGATGCAACTTATATGTATAATAGGCTGATTGAACTAGTCCCATTGTTCACTGATGTTCTGTTCAGTTTTTAAGTTTTTTTTTCTAGTTTCATTTTGTAAAGTTTTTATTGCTGTGTCTTCAAGGTCACTAATTTTTTTTTTTTTGCCACATGTATTCTGTTAATTCCATCTGTTGTACTTTTCACCTCACATATTGTAGTTTTAATTTAAAAAAAAATTTTTTTTAGAGAGAGAGTGAACATGAGCAGGGGAGGGGCAGAGGGAAAGAGAATCCTCTATTTTTTTTTTTTTAATGTTTATTTTGAGAGAGTGAGAGAGAGCATAAGTGGGGAGGGGTATGGGGAGAGGGAGAGAGAGAATCCCAAGCAGGCTCTGCACTGTCAGCTTGGAGCCCGATGTGGGGCTCTCACTGACAAACTGTGAGATGATTTCTGAGCTGAAATCAACAGTTGGAAGCTTAACTAACTGAGCTGCCCAGGCACCACATGGGAGAGAGAATCCAGCAGGCTCCACTCTGTGTGTGGAGATCTCACAATTGTGAGATCATGATCTGAGCGGAAATCAAGAGAGGGATGCTTAAACAATTGAGCCACCCAGGTGCCCCATAATTTTCATCTTTATAAGTGTGATTTAAAAATTTTCTTTTAATGTTTATTTTTTTGAGAGAAAGAGAGAGAGCGTGGGGGAGGGGCAGAGAGAGAGGGAGACACAGAATTTGAAGCAGGCTCCAGGCACAGAGCCCGATGTGGGGCTGAAACCCACCGACTGCATGATCATGACCTGAGCCAAAGTTGGATGCTTAACTGACTGAGCCACCCAGGCACCCTGATTTGGATCTTTTTTATATCTTTTATGTCTGCTAAATTTTTAGAACATATGAAATACATTTTAATAATGATTTTAATGTTCTAGTTTCTTCATTATAATTGTCAGAGTTGAGTTAGTTTTGACTGATTTTTCTTCTTATTTTGGATCATATTTAAAAATTTTTTTTATATGTTTGTTTTGAGAGAGAGAGAAAGAGGGAGAGAGAGAGAATGGGGGAGGGAAAGTGAAAGAGGGAGACACAGAATTCGAAGTAGACTCCAGGCTCTGAGTTGTCAGCACAGAGCCCTACATGGGGCTCCAACTTATGAACCATGAGATCATGACCTGGGACGAAGTCCGATGCTTAACTGACTGAGTCACCCAGGCGCCCCTTGAATCATATGTTTATGTTTCTTTGGATGCTTGGTAACTTTGTATTGAATGCCAAATGCTATGAATATTATATTTTTGGGTGTTGGATATTTTTATTTTTCTATACATAATTTTGAACTTTTTTCTGGGATGCAGTTAAATATTGGGAAACAGTTCAATCCTTCAAGACTTACTTTTAAGATTTATTAGGACTGAGTAGTATTCAGCCTAGGGCTAATACTTTTTCATTCCTGGGTAAGACCTTTCTGGATACTCTACGCAATTACTATAAATCACAAAGCTTTTCTGTCAGGCTGGTAGGAGTAGGTACTATTCCTAGCCTCATATGAATGCCAAGCACTATTATCTTTAATCATTTCTGGCCTTTCTTTCCCCTGGTCTTGTGAACTTTTCTCATATGCATATACTGTCAGTACTCATCTGAATTCTCAAGAGGAACTGTCTGAAGGTCTGGAGTTCTCTCTCTGTGTGGCTGTTTCTTCTCTAGAGAATTGTAACCATTGTGTTCTCTCTAGTCATTCAGCACTGTCTCCTTAACCCAAGTTGTTTCCTGAACTCTTCCTGATTTTCCCCATTCTGTATCATACCTTCTCTCTCTTAACACAGCTTCATATGCCTACCAGTTTTGTTTTTAGTTCCTACTTCCTTTTTGGTAAATAAGAACTCCTTTTTCTTGCAAGTTCAGCAATTTTTTTTTTTTTTTTTTTCCTTCTTAATGGGCCAGGCTTTGTGCTGGTTTTCCCCATGTCTGCCTTGTTCCTGATGGGAGCATTTGGAAATGGTGAGTGCTTTTCCCAGGAGTTTTGGCCTCACCTACAACCCAACAGCTGGTCTCTGGTACAGCCAAGAGAGCTCCTTGGAAGCCAGTGTGCCAATAGGAGGCCTTAGCAACCTTAGGCACTGGGATGGGTTGGATTATTTTCTAAGTGGAAGAACATTCTACTCCTCATTTAACTTTTCCTTGCAATCTAAAATGGAGAAATCATTCTCCAAACTGACTCAAGTGAGAATAAAAGATACCCTTTGTTAGGCAGCCTAACAGTACCCACATAAGTCAGTGTTTAGATAAGAACAGGCCCCTCAAAGGTAATGGAACCATACTTTGGGCCTTAATTGATTTTTATGTTTGTTCTGCTTCTTTTAATTTTTTGTGGAAAAGTGATTTGTAGTGCAAAGTGGCTTTCCATGTTATATAGGTACTACATTGTGTAATAATGTTCTTATGAAAAGGTCATTTTTGCTTGTTTTAGCTTTTTAAATTTCGAATCCAGCCCATGTTTACTTTCATTTTTCATTTTATTTTTTTGTTTTTACAGTTTTTGTTCCTCTTATTTCTCCTGCTTTACCAACCCCCATCATCTGCCAGAGAAATGGGAGGAGATAGGGGCACTTGGTTTATTCTTTTCTTTCTTTCTTTCTTTCTTTCTTTCTTTCTTTCTTTTTTTTTTTTTTTCAATATCTGAAACCAATTGGCTGGATATCTTCAGAAAAAATCACCTTTTCCCTGGTGAGTTCGTTATATAAGGTGGAGTCTCATTAGTTATAATTCTGACCCCTAAGAAACTGGGTTATGTTTATTCCTAAGGATTAAGGCCATCTTGACCTGGTTGCCCCTTTAGTGATAAGTGTGCTCTTTTTTTTTTCCACACAAACCCACAGGAGTTCTTTTATTTATTTTAATAAATGCCAACTAAAATCATATTATTTTCAAGCCATTCAAATGTAAAACTAACCTTTTCTTCCACAGTGTCTTAGGTATGCAAATTTAAAGACTGCATTAAGAAATAAAACAATAGAAAAGAAACCCCCAAAAGGAGAACCAACTAAAATATAAGAACAATATGACACAAGTATACCACAACATGTGGTATAAATCTCCATAATAACAGTCTTCCAGAAATAGTGGCTGAGATGATTGTAAAACATAAGTTTAAATAATACAATGCTTCTCATAAGTCTTGTATGTATATATATATGGGTGGCCAGAAGTAATGGTGGCAATAGCAGAAGCTAGAATCTCCTGGGGAGAAGCCTCACCATTTGCCTGCCAGTCTAAAGTTGGGGGAAACAGATAAGTTTTGGGCACAGTCCGCCAGGAGAGAAGGTGTTATGGAACCAGGCTGGAATGCTGGTGGAAAAACCAAGCGGCACTTGGAGATCTTGGTGGATCAGAGATTTATTTAACACCGGTGGGCTCAGAGGAGACGGTTTCTCCAAAGATCTGAGCTCCGAATAAAGGGGGGGAAGGGTAATTTATAGTTGTCAGCTTCCATATCTGTGGCAGGTTTTCACGTGCGTGGCAAACAGGGCAAGAATAACGCGGAAGAGGGGTCTTCAAACTAGAGACCAGGGCTTGTTTTAGTCCCGTTGGCTGTCTTATGGTGTAAAACTTTATTTTCCCAACATGCCCCCCTTTGATGCCTTTTAAAAAATCTTTTATTAGGCATCACTTTTTAGCCCTAGGGGTTGATACCCTCAGAGGGCTAAGATACGTGCTGCAGTTTGGCGAGCAACAGTGTTTTCAATAAAACGTACCAGGGTATTTAGTATACAAGGGCCAATGGTCACAAGTAAAATTATGGAAAGGAGGGGCCCTGCCAGGGCAAGTCAACAAGTGTGCTCTTTAATCCCCATCTCCTATTTTACCCATTCCCCCCCCCCCCCGCCCCCGCACACCTGCACCCCCCCCCCCCCCCCCCCCCCCCGCAATCATCAGTCTATTCTTTATAGTTAAGAATCTGTTTCTTGGTTTGTCTCTCTCTCTCTTTGTCTCCTTTGCTTGTTGTTTTTTATCTTAAATTCTACATATAAGTGAGATCATGTGGTATTTGTCTTCCTCTGAATTTATCTCATTTAGCATTATACTCTCTAGCTCTATTCATGTTTTTGCATTGTCATTTTATTTTATAGTTGAGTAATATTCCATATGTGTGTGTGTGTGTGTGTGTGTGTATACACACACACACACACACACACACACACACACATACACCACCCCTTTATCCACGCATCTATCGATGGACACTTGGGCTGTTTCCATAGTTTGGCTATTGTAAATAATGCTGAGATAAACATAGGGGTGCATGTATTCCTTTGAACTTGTGGTTTTGTATTCTTTGGGTAAATACCCAGTAGTGCTGTTGCTGGATCATAGGGTAGTTCCATTTTTAACTTTTTGAGGAACCTCCCTACTATTTTCCATAATGGCTGCACCAGTTTGCACTCCTACCAACAGTGCACAAGAGTTCCTATTTCTCCACATCCTCTCTAATACCTGTTCTTTCTTGTGTTGTTGATTTTAGCAATTCTGACAGGTGTGAGGTAATATCTCAGGGTAGTTTTGATTTGCATTTCCCTGATGATAAGTGGTGTTGAGTATCTTTTCATGTGCTTGTTGGCCCATCTGTATGTCTTCTTTGAGAAATATCTCTTCATGTCTTCTGCCCATTTTTTAATTGGATTATTTGTTTTTTAGGTGTTGAGTTGTATTGGTTCTTTGTATATTTTGGATACCAACCTTTTATCAGATATGTCATTTGCAAATATTTTCTCCATTCAATAGGTTGTCTTTTTTAGTTTTGATTGTTTCCTTCACTGTACATTCTCTTTGGTAAACAAGAACTCCTTTTCTTATAGGCTCAGCTATTTTTAAAAGTCTTTTTATTTTGAAATAATTTGAATTTATTGAAGATTTGTAAGAATAATACAAGATCTTCTCAGACCTCTCATCCAGGTTTACCAATTAACATCCTGTCACATTTGCTTTATTACACTGCTTATCCCTCTCTTTCTTTACTTTGCCTCCAAATGTTATTTTTTTCTGATCCATTTGATAGTAAGTTGTAGACATCATGCACTTTTATGCTCCTATATTCTTAAGTGAATATTTTCTTTCTTTTCTTTTCTCTTCTTTTCTTTCTTTTTTTTCTTTTGTGAGAAAGAGAGAGGTCAAGCATATGCAATTAGGGGAGGGGAAGAGAGAGAGAAAGAGAGAATCCCAAGCAGACTCTATGCTTGGTGTGGAACCTAATGTGGGGCCCTATCCCATTACCTTGGTGTCATGACCTGAGCTGAAATCAAGAGTTGGATGCTCAATCGACTGAGCCACCCACGCCCCACTTGAGTGAATATTTTCTAAGAACAGGGATACTCTTTCCTATAACCACCAAACAATTAGGAGATTAAGAAAAGTTTTAAGTAATCTCTAAATTTTTAAGTAATCTCCATACCCATCATGGGGCTTCAACTTACAACCCTGAGATCAAGAGTTGCATGCAAGCCAGGCGCTCCAGCACTTTTTCTTTAGTACAAAATCATGCATTGCATTTAGGTGTTGTGTCTCTTTAATTTCCTACAATCTGGAACAGTTCATTAATTCTCTTTGTCTTTCATGACATTGACTTTTTTTTAAAACCTTATTTATTTATTTTGGAAGAGAGTGAGTGGGGGAGGGGTATAGAGAGAGGGAGACAGAGAATTCCAAGCACGATCCATGCTGTCAGCACAGGGCCTGACACGGGGCTTGATCTAATGAACTGTGAGATCATAACCTGAGCCAAGATCAAGAGTCAGATGCTTCACTAATTGAGCCACCCAGGTGTCACGACATTGATGTTTTTGAAGAGTATAAGCCAATAAGTTAGTTATTTTGTAGAACGTCCCTCAGTTTAGGTTAGTTTGAAATTTCTCTTAATTAAATTCAGGTTATGTATTTTTTTTCCAGGAATACTGCATAAGTGATGTTGTGGCCTTATGAGGACATTATATGTTTGTCTTATTGTTTGTGATGCTAATTATAGTAGTTTGATTAAGGTATTGTTCATCAGATTTTCCACTGTAAAATTACATGTTTTCCCTTTGTAATTAATAAGTAATCTGTGGGGACATACTTTGTATGTTAAAATCCTGTTTCTCATCAAAATTTAACCAGTAGTTTTAGCTCTTGTTGGTGATTATTTCCTGACTCTGTTATTAGTATGATGGTAAAATGCTTTTCAAAGTTTGTCATTTCTTCAACATATATTAGATGCCATTATACTATAAGTTTAAGTTTTCCCTTATTTATATATTTATCTATCTCTCATCTGCTCTTATTACCAACACTTCTGATACCAAATGTTTGTGTTTTCTACACCAATTACCCAGTTCTCTGTGGACACCAACTGAGTGTCCTACAATTCAGTTCAATTCTGACACCACCTGGAGTTAGCAAGACCTTTCAGGTTAAGGGGTCAGTCACACAAGCCTGTGCCTCCTTCAGAGAAGTCCAGACCTGCCATAATTCTTACCAACTGGCTATAAATCACAGGTTTCATGACCCCTCCTTGGGTTCAGTAATTTGCTGGAATGGCTCATAGAACTCAGAAAGATGGTTTATTTGCTATTACTGATTTATTTTAAAGAATACAACTCAGGAACAGACAAATGGAAAACATGTATTGGGCAAGGTATGAGGCAAGAGGTATGGAACTTTCATGCCTTCTCTGGGCATGTCACCCTTCCAGCACCTGGATGTATTAAAAAACTTGGAAGTTCTCTGAACCCTGTAGTTATTATAGAGGTTTAATTATGTAGGGATGCTTGGTAAAATCACTGGCCACTGTTGATTAACTCATTCCCTAGCCTCTCTCACCTCGTTGGGGATCCTGATGTGGGGCTGAAAGTTTGAACCCTTTAATCATGCCTTGGTCTTTCTGGTGACCAGCACCCATCCTGAAGCTATCTTAGGAGTACCTCAGCCAAGAATCATTAGTATACCAAAGGCACTCTTATCATTCAGGAAACTCCGAGAGTTTTAGAAACTCTTTTGCTAGGGAACCTGTGATGAAAACCAAGTATTTATTATATCACAGTATCACTCTCATTATCTATGTGATCTATATAATTAGTGTAGATTTGTGGATTCTTCTTCAGTGGATTAAGTTAGTACCTCAAGGGTTTATTTTTAAGTAAATGATAATGACTTTTTTCTAACTTGGCATGATTTAGTAAGAGAAAATGAGCTAAAATCAAAGCCAAAAAGGTCTTTTATTTAGCACTCTTGGTTTTTTAGGAACAGAGATTATCTCAGATGCTTTGTAATTTTGAAGCTATACTGTAAGGATACACATAATAAGAAGAAAAGGACAAATCACAGCAATTTGGCAAGACCCCTGGGTAACCCAGGGAAAGTCAAGCTGAGATTTTATGACCACTCTCTCTTTTTCCAAACAGAAATAAATTGGACGATTATGTGAGCGTCATGGAGGATAGAACTGATAAGTCATTTTAGAATCTCAGAAGGTTATGGATTCTTGATTATCTAACTGTTCATCTACCTTTAGGAGTTCACAGATCCACCAATAACCTGACTTCTTAAATCTTTTTGCTTTTCTTGCTACTCATAACTGTCTGGTATATCCATATTGCTGAGAAAAAGAGAGAGGGAGGGGAGGGGGGGAGGGGAGAAGAGCAGAGGCATGAAAAGTTATCACCATTGTTGCTTGGGCAGAGATTCCCCTACCAGAACCATCAGAGTTTGCTTACCAATCTTCAAACTATATCAGGTGCCCATTCCCAGCCCACTCAGGTTTATGTATAGAGTCATGATTTTCAGAGCACATTCCTTTTCATAGGAATATCTGGTGGTTAGCTCCCCTTGTAGTAGGGTTGTTGGAGAGGGCATTTTCCCTAAGTGGCTTCTATGGATATAGTTTGCAATATGTATCTGTATCTTGGTTCTTCATCCTGCCAGAACACAATCTTACTCTGTCTGTAAGCAATATAAGCTAAGTGATTTACTTTCTGAGTTCTTTTCAGAACATTGTGATATTTCAATTTATTGTCAATAATAATAATGCTACAAATTGGTGTAAAATTGGGACAAGGATTTTCAATAATCTAATACCTTGTATTATTCACTAAATGTATCATTAAAGTATGGCTGTTAATTAATGTGCCTGATTAATTTGACCTGATTAAGAGGTATAAATATAACTGTATATTTCCTTATACTTTTGTGTTGTGATAGCATCATCATTTAGTATTTTCCTTAAAAAGAGCTATTCAGCACTTTCTTTTTTTTTCTTTTTTAATTTAACAGAGCATTTTTTAATTTTAACAGAGCATGTGTGGGGGAGGGGCAGAGAGAGACAGAGAGAGACAGAATCTGAAGCAGGCTCCAGGCTCTGAGCTGTCAGCACAGAGCCTGACGTGGGGCTTCAACTCCAGAACAATGAGATCATGACCTGAGCTGAAGTCAGACGCTTAACCAAAACTGAGCCACCCCAGGCGCCCCTATTCAGCACTATGAATATTGTCCTTAACATTTTCCAGAAACCCAAATAGACTTCCCACATTGTATAATTTGCTTTTGAAAATTTCCTGCATTGAATTTCACTTGTTCATGTGTTCTTTATTTAATATGACTAAAATATTAATAACTAATTGTTTAAAGTGGAGTATTTCAGTTAATTCCATGTATAATTAAAAAATTTAAATACATTAACATTTTACAATATAGTCTGTGATTGGGATTAGGACTGTTTGTGTTTGCTATTCAAATAGTATAATAATATTTGATATTTGGATAAAATGCTATTTTTCATATCAAGTATATTTGTTTAAAATTTTAGAGGGGCTATGCTAGGGTGCTTGAAAATTTGTATTTAACATAAAATTATTTGATTATTTTCAGATATTAAAAATACAGAACAGTTTTGGGACTCTCACAGGCTTATCTGTTAGATTTTTCAGGTTTGCATCCTTTAATGATATGTGTCTTTTCTGTCATACAAAGAATATTTGATCTCTAGGTCTTGCTCAAAATGGGATGGGGGGGTGAGATGAGATACCCTTTCAATTCTTTTCTAGAGAACAAAAAACTATCCAATTTTTTTTAAGTGGACTCGCCCAAATGATTAACTTTATTTCACAAGAGGAAACACATCTTGATTTTAAAGTACAATACGTTCCTTGTATATTGTGTGAATTGTTAGATGTGTTGACATTTTAAAAAACTGTCTCACGGAACCAACTATTTACAACAAGCCCAGGCCAGCCAGAACTACTTTGGGAAGGGCATATAGACTTACTGAAGTTGAAACTACTACAAGGCAAGATTATTCTAGAGACATGAAGTCTGGGTTTTGGCTTCGGGAAATAGCACTTTGGAAGTTACTCTCTAGGTAGGATTAAATATAAAAGTTTGAAATGTGTATCTAAAATGAATGAAGTTACCATACTGAATAGATTGCCAAGGGATTTTAAAAAAACATTTTGGTTACTTTTATTTCAAATGCTTTAAGAATGTTTGAAACTGAATTGTGGAACTACCTTATATTGAAGGCTTTAAAAGAACATGATCTTTCCTGGCTGTGAAAATCTGATTTTATTATTATCATAAGTTGATTATAAGAAAGCTATTAATTTGTGATATTTAACCTATGTCTAATTGAAAAGAGAAAAGTATTTAATTATGTACCTGTAAAAAGAAAATAAGCTCTCAATGCCAAATTATGATTCATGCTTCTCATTGTAATAAACAGTGAGGTGAAAAATTATGATACAGGAGTCGAGTATTCATAGTTATTTTCTGAATTCCAGTTCTAAGTGATGGAAATGATCATTCATTTAATATTAGCACAGTTCTAAGTTTTTATATTGTCTATAGGATATATATGCACATATACATATGTACACAAACTATATGTTGTATGCTATATATGGTAGTATTGGTCTATATATACTGTATACTATATATTTATAGAGTACATTTAAAAGATAATTTATAATATACAGTATGTACACTATAAGGTATGTTTGTGTGTTTACAGTGTATAGATATATGTAATGTGTGTGTGTATATATGTATATATATATGGAGAGAGAGAGAGAGGTAGATAGACATACTGTCTATAGTGGAGAACAGTACATTTCTAGCATTTCTAGGTTATTTCTATTGTGTCATATGTAGAAATAATTATATCAGTAATTATAAGTCTTTTTAGTTACAGCAGTCATCTTCTAAGCAGAACTTCCTTTGCCATATTTTTTAAGGTTGTGCTATATAGAATTACTGGTGGCAGTTGTGTATGTTTGTTTTCTCATTTTAGCCCTCCACTAAGCAGACTGTTGTCAAAGGATATGTTATTTTTATTAACATTTTTTTATTGTTTATTTATTTTTTGAGAGTGAGAGAGACAGAGTGTGAGTGAGGGAGGGTAGAGAGAGAGGGAAACAGAATCCAAAGCAGGATCCTCCTGGCTCTGAGCTGTCAGCACAGAGCCCGATGAGGGGCTTGAACCCACGAACCACGAGATCATGACCTGAGCCGAAGAAGCCCGTCGCTTAACTGACTCAGCCACCCAGGTGCCCCTTTTATTTTTTTTAAAGTAGGCTCCACTCCCAACATGGGACTTGAACTCAGGACCTTGAGATTAAGTGTTGCAGGGTCTACTGACTGAGACAGCAGGGTGCCCCGTCAAAGGATACAATTTAAAAGAGAATGTGATCGTGACTTTTATGAAAATATAAAATGAACATATGTCAAAGATTACATGTAACTCATTAATTATTAATATGATATTGTTGTCAGGTCAAAGTACCACATGTTTATTATCAAATAAGGGCTAGTGAAATGAATGTACAAGTGAATGCAGAACAGATAAAACTGATCAATATCCACGGGACAATCATCAGGACCAATTTGCATTTCAATGGGTGGGAAATATTTGTATTATCCATTTCTATAAGTTAATTTCTCTTTCTACAGAGTTATGAAAGAGTCTAGTCAATGACAAATGCCTGAGCTAGTCAAGACGCCCATTAAATTTCAGTCTTTCACAATTTTTTCTTATTGAATACTGTTCAATACTGTTCAATACTGTTTTCATCTTTGGTAATTTATATTAACTTGATTTTAGTAGTTGCAATAGAGAAATTGTTTCATATCCACCTATGTATTTCAGTTTAGTATTCTGTAAGGGCAGGCACTCAAAAATGCATTTATCTCTAAATCAATAAAGTGATGCTCTGGGTGTAAATGCAAAAGTTGAATGGTTAAAACCCGTGTCCTGCTTCAAAAAGTAGAAGAAAATAGGGTTTTTATAAAGCTAACATTATTTTAATTGTAATAAAGGAGTCAGTTATTTGAAGGAGTCCAGCAATGAATACTTTTAAAGCAAGAATTCTCTTCTAATGGAATTAATTCCTCCTTGCCTTATTTGTTTTATAAATTAAAGCTCTGTATATCACATTTTAAATTGGGTATAACTTTAACTCCAAAATAATTAGAAGCACCGAACCATGAATGAAGCAAGTATGGCATGTTATACTTACAAAATCCTCATATTGTATGATTTTGCTCTGATGTTTGCTCCCTTGCCAGTCATTATATTTTCCATTTTATAATTAATAATAATACATTAGAACTAACTTAGAGTTACATACCCTTCTCATTTTGAGGAATACCAAACATGGTGAGGTAAGCTCCACCTATATATATCCCTGGCAGTTAGGCTGTGAGCCAGTCAGATAGTCCTGCTCAGGATATTGACTCTTAAGGGAGTGATGGATGTTTAATTAGTTAGATCAGATGCTGCAGCGGCAGAGTACTTTCAGTAGTATGAGTGTGGAGAGGGGGGATGAGTATTCAGTGGGTTCTCAGGGCTATGGGGCAGGTTTGTGGCTTAAGATTTTCGTGATACCTTGCCTTCTTTGATTTTCTCTGGAGTCTGAGTCTCTGGGCTTCCAGTGATTGTGTGATCTACCTGATCTACCTGATTTTCTTGCAATAAGTTTCTTTTCTGCTAAAGTTAACTGTAGTTGGTTTCTGTTGTTTATTAACCAAACAAAAAACAAAACAAAACCCTAGAAGAAACAACCAAGTACATGATTATGTTTCTAGTTATATGATCATTATCAAGTTTACATAGGACAAAGTTACTATTCTATGTGGGAAAAATAGAAACTGCTGAAATAATTGGGTTGCTGAATTATAACCTAAGAGACCACATGAGTCAATTTATGGAATAATAGTGATAACTATAAATATATCATTTTGAAGTATTGTAATCTATCTTTTGCCTTAGAGTCACATGTCCAAGAATATCCTTTGAATATTTAAAACTTTTCTGGCATCTTAAAATATTAGCTGCTTCTAGTAATAGTGGAGTAGCTCGTATTGAACTAATCCTCCTGCAGAAAACCATTATAAATTCTGGACAAAATACAAAAACCCCACAACTCTGAAGGCACTGGAGAGTGACCATAAGCAGGCAGAATTGGAGGGGGGAGTCAACACTTGGAAGGAGAATAACACTGCATAAACAAAAATGAGATTTTATTGCCAACAGACCTGCATTACAAGAAATGCTGAAGGGAGTTCTTCAGGCTGAAGTGAAATGATACCAGAAGGAAACTTGGATTTTCCAGAGGAATAGAGAGCACCAAATATGGGAAGTATGTGGGTAAATGTATTTATTATTCCCCAATTCTTTTTTTTTTTTTTTTTTTAATTTTTTTTTTCCAACGTTTATTTATTTTTGGGGCAGAGAGAGACAGAGCATGAACGGGGCAGGGGCAGAGAGAGAGGCAGACACAGAATCGGAAACAGGCTCCAGGCTCCGAGCCATCAGCCCAGAGCCCGACGCGGAGCTCGAACTCTGGGACCGCGAGATCGTGACCTGGCTGAAGTCGGACGCTTAACCGACTGCGCCACCCAGGCGGCCCTCCCCAATTCTTTTAAAACACATGTGACTGTTCAAAGTAAAAGTTTTAGCATTGTATTGTGAGGTTTATGGCATATGTAAATGTAATACCTACAGTGATTATAGCATAATGTTGAGGAAGGGAAATTGCAAGGCTCTTGCATTTTCATGCAGTGGTACAATATTAACTCTCAGTAGACTGAAAGGTTAAGGATGTATGTTGCTATCTTTAGAGCAACCACTAAAAAATAACGCAGAGGGATTGCTAAAATATGAGGTTAGCAGTTTTTAATATGCTGGCATGCAGCTGCATTCAGATTTTAAAAAAGATTGACAAATGTATTTAAGTGATTAGATCTCAAACATAAGATAAAATTTTTAAATGGCAGAGTGGAAAATACTAGCAGCCTGTAAAAAGTACTGAAATAATGCCGAAACTCTCTGGTAAATAATAATTATAATTATTAAAATTTATTGAGAGCTATGTATCAGCATTGTGTTAAGCTCTTTACATACATTATCACATTTATTCATTACAACAACCTTAATAGGGTTAATAAGGAAATTGAGGCATGGTATGGTATTAAATAATTTACTCATGGTATCATAGCTAGTAAGTGGCCGAGGCAAAATTTGAACCCGGGATACCTGACTTTAGAGCTTGTGCTCCTAGCTACTATATTATATTTCCTCAGAAAATGAAACCTGCATTAAGCCTTATTACCACCATATTGCAGATAAAGTAGAGTATATGAATAAAACTAAATTAAAGGTGGGTTGCCTATGTGGCTCAGTCGGTCAAGCATTGGACTTCGGCTTAGGTCATGATCTCATGGTTCGTGAGCTTGAGCCCTGGTTCAGGTGAGCCCTGCTTCTCTCTCCCTCTCTCTCCTTCCCTTTCTGCCCCTTGTGGGATTCTCTCTCTCTTCCTCTCTTTCTGTCCCTTGCTCACTTGCGCCCTCTCTCTCATTCCAAAAAAAATTTAAAAACCCCAAAAAACCTAAATTAAAGGTAAAGTATTTGTTAAAAATATGAAATATGAGAAACCTTCAATTCCTATTTCTAATATTCTTGGCATTTTCTTTTCCTCATACATAATATATATATTTCACTTTCTCCTGTGTTAACTTGATAATGATCATCTACCTGGGTGTATCTCCCTGGTTAATCTCTTGGGCAGATAATTCCTATCCCAAATTCTCTGCCCTTTGGCTTTATTTTGTCCCTTGGCCCTTCCTTTATTTTTGTGGCCCCTCTTTCAATATATCTGACTGGAAAGCAAGAGCTTACAGCCTGAACGAGGAAAAATGAGGGAAACATTGGTAATTCATAGGGAAACATAGGTGTTTCATTGGTGACTCATGGGGAAGAGAGAAAAATCAGGCTACTGTTTGGTGGGGAAGGACATAAACTTATATTGAATGCCCTCTGTGTATCAGTTTCATAAAAAAGTTCCACATTGTATCTTCTGCCATTTCTGTATTGCAATGCATGATATGGCTATGTTTTCAAACTTTTTTTGTTAAATAGCAAAGAATTTTTTTTTCCAAGTTAAAATTTTCATTTTATTGCAATATGTAAAACAAAAGTGGTATTTTATTTATGCAGCTGTTTTAGTAAGTTCACATTTGTAATATTTGTATCAAGTCAGTGAGATTAATCATGTTTTGCTAAAAGCAAAATTTGTAGATAATTATGATCTTGGCGTCATCACCCAGTTATTTCTGTGGTTTGTGTTTGTTGCTGAACATTGAGATAAGTGGTAAAAAATGGTCCTACTAAGAAAGGGGCATGGAGTCACTCTGCCACATCCCCACCCCTTTTCTTGTGTTACCTTGAGTGATCATTACTATGTATAGACACTTGAGGTTTAAGGCATGTGAGAGAGTCTGAAGGGTCTTTTTGAACTACTCATTAGGGATACTTCCACTCTGAAGGACCACCGACTAAACTGAAAATATGCTTGCTAGCCACATCAACCAGGATATAGCAAATACCATGAAGGTAGAGAGTTTTGGGGGTATTAGTCATCACAGATAGTGGTAGTTTTTTTAAAACTACC
Organism: Prionailurus bengalensis; assembly: GCF_016509475.1. Classification (NCBI taxonomy): domain Eukaryota; kingdom Metazoa; phylum Chordata; class Mammalia; order Carnivora; family Felidae; genus Prionailurus; species Prionailurus bengalensis. The sequence continues at coordinate 81,447,705 of NC_057354.1, read as the reverse complement.
TTTTTGCTTTTTTATGTCAGTGATATCTCCAGTGCACTTATGCCTCGTCCATGTGAATTAGCAAATGTTTGTAATCAAGAAATTGGGTATAAGGCCCTAACATCAACGATAAAGAAGGAAGAAAGCTGAGTGGTATTCATTATCTGATAGGACAACACTTAAAATCTTGGGGCTTCCTTGGACTTCTCTCTGTCCAGCTGGATCTTTGCATAGATGACATAGTATAGCTCTATCTAGATAAATGTGAAACAATTCATAACATATATGAGGCATAAAGGAAAAAATGTGTAATACAAGTGTACCTCCCCTTGCCTCCATTTAAGAACTAGAATATTACCGGTGCTTCTCAACCACCTATAGGTCCCTTCCCAATTCCATTCCCGTTCTTCCTCACCAGAGATAACCATCCTGAGTTTTGAGTTATTCTCTGGCTTTTCTTCATAGATTTCTCGTTTATATCCTAAGTAGTGTAGTGTTTAATTTTGATCATTTTTACATTTTGTGTAAATGAAACAATGTATATTTTTCTTAAACTTGCTCCTTTGCTCAACATAGTTGAGAATCAATCATGTTGTTGTCTGCTATATACTTTATTCATTCTCTATATTAGTGACCTTTAGGTTGTTTTTAATTTTTAACTATTTCAGACATTGCTACCATATACATTTTTGTACATGTCTCCCAGTACACATGAGAAGCTGTTATGGAATTTTTAAAGCTCTTTGGAGAAGGGCTGTCTTCAGGAATCTACTTAGTAATTTCCATAGTCAGAGACTTCTTCCTGTTTTCTAATTTAAACTAGTTTTTTTTTAATGTTTATTTAACATTAAATAAGAGAACGAGTGGGGGAGGGACAGAGAGAGAGAGGGAGGAGACACAGAATCTAAAGTAGGTTGTCAGCACAAAGCATGATGTGGGGTTCGAACCCACAAACTGAGATCATGACCTGAGCCGAAGTCAGATTTTTAACTGACTGAGCCCCTAAACTAGTTATGTTATAGTTTAACTTGTTACCTTATATTCTAGAAAGCATAGTGGTTGAACCACATTTCCCAGTTTCAAAACTCCCAACTCTCTCATGTCTGTGTAATTTTGTGCAAGTTATTTTATCCCTTCTGGCCTCGGCTCCTCATCTGAAAACTACGTCATATGGTTATTGTAAGGATCAATGAATTAATCTATGTAATCTATGTAATGTTTACCTGAAACATGGTAAACATTCAATAAGTGTTAGCTATCATTATTCTTATTCTATGGGAGACCTGTTTATACACTTAAATTTAGTACTTCCAGCTCTTTTTGAAAGCCTACTTATGAATAAAAAATTACTTAGTCCAAAATTTAAACACTTACTAGATGTGTGACAGTGTGCAAGTCACTGGGCATACAATCAGCTGCTAAAGTGATGTGATCTCTGCCCTTAAGAAACTTGAGTTTAGTAGGGTTAGAGACATAAAACAAATGCACAAGTATAGAATTTCAACTTGTTATTAGTGTTCTGAAGGGAAAGAATATGGGCGATGAACGTGATAAAAACAAGAGAATGTCTCCTTGAGATGGAGGGACTGAGGAGAGCCCCTTTTAGCAACTGATATTTAAGCACAATAAAAGCAAAATAACTAGAGGAGCATTCCCTACAGGGGTCATCGTGTGCCGGGACTCTCACATGGAAAAGAGCCTGGCGTGCTGGGGGACTAAGAGAATCAATCCAGAGAGTCTGAAGTTTAGCAAGGCAGGAACAGTGAAATTGGAGAAATTAGAAGAGATACAGGCAAGGCCTTGCAGGCCAAGTGAAGGACAACAAATGGGAATTGGGATGGATTTGAGAATGGAGAGGGGCAGGATCCATTTACATCTTAAAGGATCTACCTGTAGTAGAGAGAAGGTATAAAATACAGATTCGTTGGGGAGGCTGTAATCAGTTGTAGAGGTGGCAGATGATGATGACAGTGGAGATGGAGAGAATTAGACATTCAGAAATATTTAAAACACAGGGTAGATGAGCCTGGGTGGTGGTTGTATTTGTAACCATGGGTGGTGAGAGAGAGGGAGGTGTTAAAAGTAGCTCAGGTTTTTGATTGATCAACCTTCTTTGTTAACTTTTGAATTGTATTTGTAGTTTTTTTACTTAACATGCTCAGATTTGCAACTTTTCTCTTTAGTTGTATAAACTGTAATAGAAGTTAATGCTTTTTAAAAATAGACGCTTGGGACACATGGCTGACTTAGATGAGTGGGTGACTCTTGATCTTGGAATCGTGAGTCTGAGCCCCATCTTTGGGATTGCTTAAATGAATAAGTAAATAAAGACTTTAAAAAAAAGGACTAAAATCTTAAAAAAAAAATTAGATGTGTAACTAATGTGGGATTCTTTGTTTTATATACTGATTTCCTGCTTGCTTTTTAGGTTACCTAACAATATAATATAATTAATTTTCTTTTTTTTTTTTATGAAATTTATTGACAAATTGGTTTCCATACAACACCCAGTGCTCATCCCAAAAAGTGCCCTCCTCAATACCCATCACCCACCCTCTCCTCCCTCCCACCCCCCATCAACCCTCAGTTTGTTCTCAGTTTTTAACAGTCTCTTATGCTTTGGCTCTCTCCCATTCTAACCTCTTTTTTTTTTTTTTCCTTCCCCTCCCCCATGGGTTCCTGTTAAGTTTCTCAGGATCCACATAAGAGTGAAACCATATGGTATCTGTCTTTCTCTGTATGGCTTATTTCACTTAGCGTCACACTCTCCAGTTCCATCCACGTTGCTACAAAAGGCCATATTTCATTTTTTCTCATTGCCACGTAATATTCCATTGTGTATATAAACCACAATTTCTTTATCCATTCATCAGTTGATGGACATTTAGGCTCTTTCCATAATTTGGCTATTGTTGAGAGTGCTGCTATGAACATTGGGGTACAAGTGCCCCTATGCATCAGGACTCCTGTATCCCTTGGGTAAATTCCTAGCAGTGCTATTGCTGGGTCATAGGGTAGGTCTATTTTTAATTTTCTGAGGAACCTCCACACTGTTTTCCAGAGTGGCTGCACCAGTTTGCATTCCCACCAACAGTGCAAGAGGGTTCCCGTTTCTCCACATCCTCTCCAGCATCTATAGTCTCCTGATTTGTTCATTTTGGCTAATTAATTTTCTTAAATTTTGAGACTTGACAGTGAGCAAGACACTAATGAGACTAAGTGAGTTATTCAGAAGTAAAGTCAATGTAGGCACAATACTTAAACCACTGGTACCCTGTTTCCTTCAGTGGCTTCTAGATGTCTTACTATAATTCATCTTACAGGGTTTGAATATTTCTTTGTCTTCCAGCACATTTTTTATTGGTTCTGACCAATGGTCATCGATATATTTGTTCAAACCCTTATTGAACTTAATTGTATTTTAGTCATGTACTCGTAACAACAAGTTCATAGGTTTGTGCTCATTAAAAAAATACTTTTTTGGGGAGATCTTAAAACAGTCTCCTACAGGCTTTGAGGGATGCAGGCTTTTGGTTTTTCTAAATTGAAGTATGGTTGACTTACAATGTAATATTAGTTGTAGGCGTAACAGCATAGTGATTGGACAAGTCCGTATGTTATGCCATGCTCCCCACAAGTGCCGCTACCATCTGTTACCATACACCGCTATTACAATACCATTGACTATATTTCCTGTGCTGTTTGTCTTTTTCAACTGAAGGTCGAAGTGTTTAATTCTAATATTTTAGAATTTGATAATCATTCCATACTCAGCCTGTTCATGGCCTTCAAGCCTTAGGATAAATCCGATTTCATTTTACTTTTGTCATTCTAGAAAGAAGTAGTCTTATCTTTTTGGTCTTTTTAATATAAATATACTATACTCTTGATTGTTTTAGCTGCTCTTTAAGAGACCTTAACTAGGTCTGTTATTTCCTTTTTGGTTTATTGGGTATTTGATAGTTGCTTCAGCCAGTCATCTGTCATGGCTGAATATATTTAGCTAATACTGGCCCTACAATCAGTTTTGAAAAACAACATTTATTATTTCTCTTCGGATAATTCTTATTCATTGATAACACTTACACATGAAGTTATCTAACCAGTTTGTCACCACCTAATAGGCATATGTTATATGAAACTTGAGAGACTTTCTAAACTTTGTTCTGTTCCTTGATCAGACTATTAAAAAAAAATATGTTGCTGGGGCACCTGGCTGGCTCAGTCAGTACCCCAGTTGAAAAGCATTCAGCTCTTGATCTTGGGGTCATGAGTTTGAGTCCTACTTTGGATATAGAGATTACTTAAAAATGAAAACAAAAACAAAAACACATTGCCTAGTAATCTTATTTTTAAAAAATTATCTTAATTTTTCCCTTTTACTTTTTTAGAGTTAAAAGTTAGATTCATGGGTATAAAGTTTTTAGCATCACTGAATCTGGTGTCCGGCTGTCTTCAACATTCTCTGTCCCAATGGAATTTTTTAATCCTTAGCCACTTCTCCTAGTTGTTTTTTTTCTTTTTAAGTGGATTTTTCTCAATGACAAGTGTTAATTAATTCAGTTCTTTTAGCTTTGGAGGATGCTTTTCATCGAAACTTTTATATTTAAAAACCATCAGTTAAGTCATCTTTAATTAGGCTATTGCTTGTTTACACTTGGTTGTCTACCCAAACAAGTATTATATTTCTTGTTTGTTTTCCAGGTTTTTTTTTTTCTGAAAAAGAAAATTTTTGATTTTATGTAACTTAAGAGTGCCCCAGAAGTCTTAGTGCTTCAGAAGTATAACTTCTGCAGACTTAACAACATATCATTTGAAAGTTTAATTATTTGAATTTCTTTTATACTCATGTTTTTATGAGTTTTGAATAGCAAAAATTTAATTTTTTTTTGTTTCAATCCTTTTAATTGAAGATGGTAAACATTGAAGAGAAAGTTAACTGTGCTCTTGGTTGGCTGAAATCAAGTTCGTGATGACAGTAAGAATATTCACTTCTTATTATAAGGAGACTCCCCACAAACATTAGCAACTAAATGAAAAACTCAAGGACATTGGGCATAGTTTATAACAAGCCTAGATCTGGGAGATGCCAGCAAGGCAGGGACTGTGGCTAAGATTGAGACTGTGTTGGCATAGAGTGCCCAAAACATGTACTGCACATCTGCTGAACCAAATATTCTAAAAACCTCAGTCTGCAGAATTCTAACAGTGAAGCTCCAAAGCATGCCTACATGTTCAAATACTACAAAAGAGATTACCATGCTAAGTTAGACTTCTGACAACTAATGAAGTGAAAAATTGAAAATTCTAATTATATTCTTGACAAGTTGGCCTTGTCTGATGAAAGCACATTTCTACCTAAATGGCAAGATTGTCTTTCACAGGTTATCGTCTGTGTTTGGTCTATGGAAAAGTCTCAGAAAGTCTGGCAACATGAGAATCCTCAAAAGTTAACATTTGGTGTGCTGTTAGGAAGTTTTGCGTTATTGGTCCTTCCTTTAAAAAAATTTAGTTTATTTTTCAGAGTGAGTGAGTAGTGGAGGGGAAGAGAGAGAGAATCCCAAACAGGCTCCGTGCTCTCAGCAGGGAGCCCAATGCAGGGCCACACTCACAAACCGTGAGATTCATGACCTGAGCCGAAATTCTGAGTCAGATGCTTGACCGAATGAGCCACCCAGGTGCCCCACCCTCCCTTTTTTATTGAGATAAAATTCACAGACCGTACAAGTCACTTTTTTAGTGTACAATTCAGTGATGATCACTATTATCTAATTCAGAACATTTTTGTCACCTGCAAAAGAAATCCCATATGCATTAGCTGTCACTCCTCATCTTTCCTTCCATCCTGCCCCTGGCATCTAATCTCCTTTCTGTCTCTATGGATTTGTCCACTCTATATGTTTCATAGAAATGGAATTATACAATATATGGCCTTTGTGTCTTTTGACTCTTTTTTGAAGAATCTATAGTCAATGGTGAATCTTACTTGCAGTGTGTTAGAATTTTTAAAATTCCACATTGTGATGGTTATTCTATTAAATAATACCATTTTTCAGTGAGACAAAATACCTGTTATTATGCTTTGCATATATGACAGTTTCTGCATGACACTTTCTCAAACTTGTGAATATCTTCTTGCTTACTGTCTTCTGTTACCTGTTTTATCTCCACTAGGCTTTTTTTTTTTTTTTTTCTCGTGAGGTCATTTCAAAACTATTGTACAATCATCAAAACCTTATTCTTTGGATGATTTTAAGACTAGAAATACAGGGACTCCTGGGTGACTCGGTTAGGTGTCTGTCCCTTGGTATCAGCTCAGGTCATGATCTCTCGGTATGTGGATTGAGCCTTGCATGGAGCTTTGTCCTGATAGTGTGGAGCCTGCTTGGGATTCTCTCTCTCCCTCTCTCTCTGCCCCATCCTTCCCCGCTTGCTTGCATGCATATACTCTCTCTCAAAGCAAATAAATATATATTTTTTAAAAGACTGCAATTCAAATACAGTTCTTTCAGTCACTGAACCAGCAGTAGGCTACATGTGTATGTATATGTGCGTATTTGTGTATGTACCTGCAAAGATCTCTTAGCTCTGACCCCTGAGAGGGTCTAGAAGCACTAACAGTTTAGTAGCAATGAACACACTTGTGCCCAGATCTTGGTTTCTAGATGTTATTCTCCACTAAAAGGAAGCAAGGCTTCTTAGGGAAATGGCTTGTTGAGCCAGAAAGCAATGAAGTGTTGAAAGAGTGATAAAACCATGCATATCAAAAGCACACTGATATAAGTAAATGAATAAATAATTAATGGGATTGAATGAAAGGCACTACCTTATAGTAGAACACCCAACTAATCTTGATAAATGTTGGAATTGGAAAATCACCTTTGGCAGCCCTCATGGCAATAATAAGGCAAATTTATTAATGGATACTATAGTGAGTGAAAATTTGATGAAAAGCAAGATATTTGCATAGTTTCAAAATACCTCCCCATAAAATACTACTAATTACTTTCAAAAGAACGCAATTCTAACTTTACTGAGGCAAGTATCATCTTAACCAACTGACAGAATTTAGTAACCCAGGAATGGGATGAGTCAACATTGTATATGCCACCTGATAATGAACCCGGAAGAACATAGTCTCACTTCTGTGATACTCTTGCCAAAAATACATACACTACATCTAATTATGATAAGGAAACATAAGAAAAATCCAAATCGAGGAACATTCTATAAAGTAAGCAGCATTTATACTTCAGAAATGTCAGGTCATGAAAGAGAAGGAAAAACTGAAGAAGTGTTCCAAATTGAAGGCATCCAGAGAGACATGACAATGAAATGCAAAATATGATCTGAACTGGATCCTGGATATTAACGGAACAATTGGTGAAATTTGAATTGGGTCTCCGGTTTAAATTGTAAAATTGTGTTGAAATTTGTTGACTTTGGTGATTGTATTGTGGCTCTGTAGGACAGTGTCCTTGATTGGAGGGAATATACATTGAAGTATTAAGGGGTATTGGGACATAATGTTGCAATTTAATTTCAAATGGTTCAGGAAAAAATTTGTGTGTATATGAGCGAATGTAAGTTTAATGAGGTAAGGCGTTAACAATTGGGGAAGCTGGATCAAGGATGTATAGTAGTTCTTTGTACTGTTTTGCAACTTTTCCATTAGTTTTAAGTTATTTCACAGCACATTTTTAAAGAAATGCCCTCCTCAAAAGTTGAGTATCCCTATAACCCAATTTGCATTGAATGCTCTGCTTACCAAGAAAAAAGTTTTTTTTTTAATATTAAAATGATTAGATGCAAAGGTGAGTTTGAGTATTTATACAAGATAGATGAATGGATAATTGTGCCTTATATATAACAAGGTTGACATGGGACTTTTGATTTTTTTTTTATCTTAAAAAAAAACCTTATCCTCCAAAATGCATAAATCATTTCTAAACAGAGATGCATTAAGGAAGAATAGCAATCTAGAGGACAAAACACCCCAGGCATTTATCCCCTGACCTTACCACATGACAGACCTTGAAAGAGCTTCAAAGCTATAAAAATAACTGGCTCTGACATGTACCAAGATGGGGGGAAATACTTTCCACAACTTTGAAATAAATGCTTAGTCTTTAAAGAGAACAAAAGAAAATGTAATATCACATTTCATAAATAGAATTTAACAGTTGAAGAGTTCACATTATTCATTTGTGATTTTGTTGTTACTTGGGAAAAGCTGATAAAGTTAAATCAAACTTATTTTTATATCCTTTCCCTCACCACTTACTGCCCCCCATGGTAGTGTGTAGTGAAACTGAAAGCTTTGAAAATATTCATTCCCCACCCCCCCCCCCCCCCATTCATTCATTTTCCCTTAAGTGTCAGTGAAGTCTGTTGGATGCTTTCCTTTCACTGCCATTAGGCCTAGACAGGTCAAATTTCATTTTATACCCATTAGTTGGCATTCGTGTTCTTCTGTAGTTTAGTGGTAACCTATCTTTTTTACTTTTCTTAACTTTTCTACCCTGTAGAAATCATCTTCAGACACACTGGTATTTATTTTACCCTGTAAAAAATTTTTTGGTTCTAATTACATGTGATTCTCTCACCTCTGTTCTTTTCTGAATGTTTGCTACTCATCTATCAAAACACCTTGTGGGATCCATTTCTTCTGGGAAGCTGTTTCTAGTCATCTTGGTGCATGGTGATTTCTCTGTATTAAGAAATCTTACAGCTTGTTTGTTAAAGCCTTTTCTTTGACATTATATCTCTGAATCTTCTGCATTTTTGTTTTATTGTTTGTGTCTGTATCCTTTGTCTTCTCAACTAATTTATAAACTCCAAAAGAGGAGATACTATCTTTGTACCTCATAATCTTTGTGACAGTGCCTAGCTGTCTTTTTGGTTGAATTACTTTTTAATGTATACAGTTATCCATTAAGTGCTCATTACCTAATACGGATTTAAATCATTATTTTTTTGTTAAAATTTGTTTAAATGTTTATTTATTTTTGAGACACAGAGTGTGAACAGGGGGAGGGGCAGAGAGAGAGGGAGACACAGAATCTGAAGCAGACTCTAGGCTTAGCTGTCAGCACAGAGCCCGATGCGGGGCTTGAACCCACAAATTGTGAGATCATGACTTGAGCTAAAGTTGGACTCTTAACTGACTGAGCCACCCAGACACCTCTGAATTCTTTAAAATTGGCATGGAATCATTTAAAATTAAATAATGGGATTATTTAATGGAATATTTAAAATTCATGCTTCATGGAATTATTTAAAATTAAAATAATTTTTTTTTAATTTTTTTTTCAACGTTTATTTATTTTTGGGACAGAGAGAGACAGAGCATGAACGGGGGAGGGGCAGAGAGAGAGGGAGACACAGAATCGGAAACAGGCTCCAGGCTCTGAGCCATCAGCCCAGAGCCCGACGCGGGGTTCGAACTCACGGACCGCGAGATCGTGACCTGGCTGAAGTCGGACGCTTAACCGACTGCGCCACCCAGGCGCCCCTAAAATAATTTTTAAAAATGAATTGGAGTAGGTGTACTTTTTTCTCTTGGAATAACTGGAAAAAATAGCATGAAAGAATGAATAGAGTGGCATCTGGGTGGCTAAGTCGGTTAAGTGTCTGGCTTCCGCTCAGGTCATGATCTCCCGGTTTGTGCGTTCTAGCCCTGGATGGGGCTCTGTGCTGACAGCTCAGAGCCTGGAGCCTGCCTCTCTGTCCCTCCTCTGCTTGCACTTTCTGTCTTCTCTCAAAATAAATAAATAAACATTAAAAAAAAAGAATGAATAGAGAAAATTTATCTTTTATAAAGAAAGTTACTATCTCTTAACATTCTCCTTGATTTAAGAATGCCCAGATACTCACTTGTTAAATATGACACCAGTGAAAGAAATGTTTACAATTTTCTTTGGGGGAATATAATACAGCACTGACCTTTTAAATATAGAATATAAATGGTTTTTTCTTTAAAGTATTTATTTGAGAGAGCAGCACAAGAAGGGAAGGGCCAGAGAGAAGGAGACAGAATCCCAAACAGACTCCGTGCTGCCAGCGCAGAGCCCGATGCGGGACTCAAACTCCCAAACTGTGAGATCATCATCTGAGCCGAGATCAAGAGTAGGACTCTTAACTGACTGAACCATCCAGCTGCCCCTAAAATGTTGTTTTAAAGAAAGCAAAAAATTACTCATGGTTAGGTGTTTACTAGGATAAGAAGAGTTAAGAAAGAATATGTTGGAGATAGGTAAAGAAGGGCACCTAGAAATCGAGATTATTTAAAAATGTTCATTGTCCTTTTCATTTGGGTTCCTTTGATTTGAACAGGTAATTCACATGTATGTAGTTGGTTTTAGGGCACCAAAAAATTATGCCAGCATTTGCTTTTAATATATTTTTAATACATTTGGGACTTCATTGCTTTAATGTTATCTAAGATCACTGTGGCCAACATTCATTGCCATTATAGTAGTTGTATTTTTGACCAGACAGATGTTTAAAATATCTAAAGCTTTCAATAGAAGAAACTTCTTTTTTCTCTTTTGACTACTACTTTTCAGAAATAATTAATAGGCATCTATAAACTTACACTGGGGGAGCAGAGGCAGGGGGGAAGCAATGACTTTGGTAGCAACCCACTTCTTTCAACGTTTTTTTTTTTTTTGGGGGGGGGGACAGAGAGAGACAGAGCACGAACGGGGGAGGGGCAGAGAGAGAGGGAGACACAGAATCGGAAACAGGCTCCAGGCTCCGAGCCATCCGCCCAGAGCCTGACACGGGGCTCGAACTCACGGACCGCGAGATCGTGACCTGGCTGAAGTCGGACCCTTAACCGACTGCGCCACCCAGGCGCCCCGCAACCCACTTCTTAATGTTGTATTGCTAAGGTTCATTCATACCATTGCATGTCACTATGGTTCATTTGTTTTAACTGCTGTATAATACTCTGTTTTAATGTTCCATGGTTTATTCATTTATTCTCCTGGTGATAGACATTTGGGTTTCCAGGTTTTGATATTCTGAAAACATGTACATTCTTATACATTTCTTGTACATGTTTTGGGGAATACATTCCTATAAGTAGGAATGCTGGGCCATATGGGATATGATTGTTCAGTTTTAGGAGATAATGTCCAACCTATTTTCCAAGGTGTTAATTTCTTCCAGTTGGCTTCTGAGTCCTTTGACACAATCTCCATAGTCTTTGAGAGCTTCCTTGTATTCAAATATAAGATATTTGAGGCTCATCTTGTAGATTTTCTGTTCTAGATCTGGAACCAGGCTTTCTCCAAGGAGCCCTGATTCTTTTCGAAATACATGTAGAAGACACAATCTGGGCTGGAGGACTGCAAATTATTGGATTGTTGTGTTTTTTTTCCTAGGCCTTCTTAGTGGATATAGAAAATATCTATTTTTTGGGGAAAAATACATTATGAGTTCATACTGATATTCTGACTCATTCAGTAAGATAGGATTTTTACTTCTTTCATTTTATTTATTGTATCTTTTCTCATGCTGAAAGTTTTGATTCTAAATGATAATTAGCATAATTACTTAAACTTATTCTAAAACAGAGTTTTAGTGTAGCGATCTCATTACTTATCAGTATGATTATCAAAAACAGTAATTTCTTGGTATTTCTCTCTTCTCTGTCCTTTAGGATATTCCATTAGGGATAAATAGCCAATTGCTGTGTTTTAAAGTCACTTAAAGTAGTTCTTGGTGTGTTTGAACTTCATTTCTTTTTTACTGTTACTTTATCTAAAAATTTTTGAGTCTTTTGATTCCAGTATAGTTAACATTCTATGTTATATTAGTTTCAGGTGTATAATGTAGTGATTCAGCAATCTTATACATTACTTAGTGCTTATCATGGTAAGTGAACTCTTTAATTCCTATCGCCTATTTCACCCATCTCCCCACCAGCCTCCCTCTGATAACCATGTTTGTTCTCTGTAGTTAAGAGTCTGTTGCTTGGTTAGTGTCTCTCTTTTTTTTCCCCCCTTTGCTCATTTGTTTTGTTTCTCAAATTTTACATACGAGTGAAATCATGGTGTTTGCCTTTCTCACTTGCTTACTTAGCATTTTACTTTCTAGCTCCATCCATGCCATTGCAAATGGCAAGATTGCATTCTTTTTTATGGCTCTGTGTGTGTGTGTGTGTGTGTGCGCGCGCGCGCGCGTGCTCACATGTATATATGTATACACCACATCTTCTTTGTTCAGCCATCTGTTGATGGCCACTAGAGCTGCTTTTTAGGTTCATAGTTACTATCTGATTTTGGGATTCTTATTCATCTTTCCTATTTCATGTTTCTTTTCCTCTCTTGCCTTCTTTTGCATTGATTGATAAAAAAACAGTTTTTAAAGCAGTTTGAGGTTTGTAGCAAAATTGAACAGAAAGTACATAAAGTTCTCATATACCCACTGCCCCTCACCACCCACACAGAGAGACATATCCTAGACCAGAATGGTACATTGGTTGCAACTGATGAACCTACACTGACATAGCATTTCCCAAAGTTCATAGTTTACATTAGGATTCACTTGTGGTGCTGTGTGTTCTGTGAATTTTGACAAATGTATATATAGTATAATGATGCTTAATCCACTATGCAGAATTATTTCACTGCCCTAAAAGTCTATGGTGCCCTTCCTATTCATCCGTCTCTTCCCCCAACCCCTGGCAATCATTAATATTTTTTATTATCTCTATAGTTTCACCTTTTCAAGAATGCCATGAAGTTGGAATCATATAGTATGTAGCCTTTTCAGATTGGCTTCTTTCATATAGTAATAGGCATCTAAGTTTCCTTTATGTCACCTCATGACTTGATAGCACATTTCTTTTTAGTGCTTGCTGAATAATATTCCATTGCCTGGTTGTACCACAGTTTAACCATTCATCTACTGAAGGACCTCCTGGATCCTTCCAAGTTTTGGCAATTTTGAATAAAGTTGCTATAAACATCTGTGTGCAGGTTTTTGTGTGGACAAGGCTTTTCATTTCTTTTGGGTAAAATACCAAGGAGTGTGATTCCTGGATCATAGTAATGGTATATTTTGTTTTGTAAGAAACTGACAAACCGTCTTCCAATGTGGCTGAATTCCAACCAGCAGTGATTGAGAATTCTTACCGTTTCACGTTATTACCTGTATTTTTAAAAATCATTTCATGTTCCCTTTCCACTAGTTTGGAAGTTATATACTTAATTATTTTCTTTTAGTGGGTACCCTAAAAATTACATATATTGTACTTTTCAAGATCTAAGGACAATTAGTACCTCATTTTCTTATCAGATAATAAAACAACCTCAGAACTTTTTAATTAGTTTTGCCTGCCTGCTGACTTATATGTTATTGCTGATTTATATTTTAATTCTTTTCATTTGAAATCTCAAAAGAAATTATTATTACAAGTTTAATACTTGTGTTTTCTCACTTTTCTTTGTTCCTGAGATGGGCATCTCAGATACCCATCCAGTAGGATTATTTTCCTTCTGCCTAAGGTATATTCATAGAGTTGTCTTTTTCAAAGTTTGCTGGTACCAGACCTTTAGCATTTCTGTGTCTGTCTGAAAATGTCTTTATTTTGCCCCAATTCCTGAAAGATATTATTACTGACTATAGATTTCTGTGATCACAGTTTAGTTTCTTTCGTTCAGAACATGGTTTCTCACATGGCTGTTGATGTCAGCTGCCAGTCTAATTGTTGCTTCTTTTAAGTCAATTTTATCTAACTGCTTTTAAGATCTTGGCTTTGTCTTTGGCCATCTGTACTTTCACTGTGATGTATCTGGACATGAATTTTTTTCTTTTTAAATCCAGCTTTGGATTTGTTGAGCTTTTTTGAATCTGTAGATTATTGTTTTTCATCATTGCTAGAAATTTGTTAGTATTTCTTCAAATTTTGCCTTTGCCCCAATCTCTCCTCTTGTTCTTGAGCAATAATCAGACATACCAAATAAATTTCTTACTTTGTAGTCTAGGTTTCTTACACCATTCTATTTTAAACTCTCAAACTGATTCCTTCATGTTTTCCAGCTCTTTATACTGCTGTTAATTTTTTCCCTTGAGTGTTTAATTTCAATTATTATGTTTTTTATTTCTTAGAGTTTTATTTTTCTCTAAAATCTGTTACTTTTTTAAATAGTATAACCTGTGCCTAATAATTCAAACATATTATCTCTTTGAATTTGTTTCTGCTTTCTGTTGCCTTTGCTGATTCTTGTTCATGATGCATTATATCATTCTATATTTGACAAATTAATTTTGTGAAGTCTTTGAGGTTTGGAATGAAAGTGTGTCTCTTCATTCCTCCAAGAGGAATTGTGTTTGTTTCTACTGTAGAAACCACTTACTGGTCTGGGACCACTTTGGGCTAAATTCAAAACTTAATAAAGTCCTTTGGATACCCAGGTCAAGAGAATTTGGACTGCATTTCTAGTGATTACTGAACTCAGGCTACTGTTTCTTTTTTTTTTTTTTTTTTTTTTTTTTAATTTTTTTTTTTCAACGTTTATTTATTTTTGGGACAGAGAGAGACAGAGCATGAATGGGGGAGGGGCAGAGAGAGAGGGAGACACAGAATCGGAAACAGGCTCCAGGCTCTGAGCCATCAGCCCAGAGCCCGACGCGGGGCTCGAACTCCCGGACCGCGAGATCGTGACCTGGCTGAAGTCGGACGCTTAACCGACTGCGCCACCCAGGCGCCCCAGGCTACTGTTTCTTAGGAACAGGATCCTTTGGCTCCCCCTACAGTGCCAAGGCAACTAACGGTCTTTGAAGTCCTACAGCAATAAGAAGGATTGGGTGGATTTACTTTTGCTTTGCTTTTATGTTGAGAATGTAGCATTTAAGGGTTCATGCTTTATGGTGAGGATGGTTGTCTCTTAGATTCCCTACCTGGATAGAAGGCCTATATTCTGCCTTCTTTTCTCTTGAATTAAAAGTTACATTACTCTTTTTCTCTGAGCTCATGTTTAAGGCTCTAAGTTATCTAGTACAACATAGCTTATGCATAAAATATATATATATTTTATATATTTATATATATATATTAGCATTCACTACTTTCATTTTATTGTGCAGGAGGAAGGAACAAATACCACCCTCATCTCCTCTTTTTGCTACCCTAATTATAGTCTAAGTCTCTCACAAGCATCCATTGTAATCTTTTCGCTTTGCTGAACATAGTATCCTACAACATTTTAGTAGTTAAAGTGCCATGGGGTTCTAGGTTAGGCTTAGGATCTTGAAAGCCGTGGCTCTCAGAATCTTGGGAGACTTTATTATGAGTTGGCCTTTAGGATCATGGGGTCTCTGGACCAGTATGGCAAAGGGGAAGTTTTTAGTAAGTTTTTATTTAAGTTAGAAAAAATGTTTGAACTGTCATCACATTTCACAGTACTTTTGCATTTGAGTCCCTCATATTACTATAGAGTCCAGTTCTCATGACAATGAGAGTATGTCAGAAGCAGCTAGAGGAGGTGGAAGAGCAAACCTTTGCAGACCAGTGTCTCATTTTTTTGCCATGGAGGTGTCATATTCTTAAGTACTTTCAGTCTCTAGGGATTACAGGGTGTTCCATAAGCCCTTGAATGTTTTAAGGTAGATCTGAGCTCTGCTTGATATTGTGGCCAAGGATGTCACTTGGATCATTTCTATGTTCAGATTTAGACAAATAAACTATATAGGTCATATCCTTTAACTAGCAAAGATGAAAAATGAAATGTCCAAAGACAAAAGAAAGGGTAGACTTAAGAGATAAGAAAGTGCATGGTGATGGAGGCCTAGTGCTGGAGGACAAAAGGCAATAGACACTATCAAAGAAGATTTGATTGCATACTTCTGCTGTTTAAGTGGGGAACCTAGACTAGTTTTCAATTTGGATTGAAGTCCATTTTCATGTCTCTGTCTCCCTCTTCTTCCCTACCCCCCACCCCGTATCCCTATTCCTCCCCCCTGTTTCTCTCTCTCTCTTTCTCTCTCTCTCTCTCTCTCTCTCTCTCTCTCTCTCTCTCTCACATACACACACACACATGCACGCACACACACACACACACATTTTAACACACTTTAACACTAACTACTATTCTAAGCCAAAGTGTATTTGGCTCTCTCCTGGCTTTCAACACTGGAGGTTGGCAAGTTGGAGGACTGGTATACTTACCAGCCAGGGAATTCTGTAATCTACAACCGTGGCACCCTGCTGCTAGAAAAGAAATAGGTTTGACTCTCCAAGTATAAATAATAGATTTAATATCTTTGGTAGGGCCTAAGAGTACCTTTGTTCCACCTGGGTTTCCCTTTCTCTCCCTCCAACTTACTTTAGAAATTCTTGGTTTTAACTATAAAAGGGCAATGTTGATTATAGTAATTCATGGGAACAGTTTATCATCTATGCTTGATTACCATGTAGAACAGTAAAGATGACTTTTAATCAGTATGTACATTATTAAATAAGTATGAGGTTAATATTGTAAATTTATTATAACTATGGTATTTTATCATTCATGGATGCACATTTAAAAAATTTTTGCTCAACAGTATAACAGGAACATTACTTTTTAAAAAATCTAATAATTATTTACTGAGGAAATAAATTATTTAAATTATTTCCTCAATAAATACCTATAGTAGTAGAAATATAGTAGTATGTCTTCCCTATACACAATTAAATACTCTTTAGAATGTGACTTTGGGTGGAGAACAGGAACAAGAGGCTGCCCTGTTGTCCTCAGGAAGCCAAAGAAGTAGAAGACAGAGAAGGTATGTCATTGCTTTGACCATGAAGAGACCACGCACCGTCTCATTTATCTCTGTTAATTTTGGCATTGAAGCACATTCTAGAATTAAAATGTGATTCTTTTTGAGATAATATGTCATCAGTTTGAACACATTTGAAGTACATTATTTTCAGAATTGGGAGACGACCTCAGAGCACGTTTAGATTATTTAAATAGATCACAATTAAAATCTAAAATTTTAATACATCTCAAATTTTAAACTTTTACAAGTCAGACAAAGATAACAAGTTAAAGTTTGGATTGTTGATGTAGAGTGGTGGCGTGGTGTCTTGATGGTTATAGTGGTAGTGGTAGTTTTTGTTTTAAATATTGAGAAAGCTTTACTAAATTTGTAGATTTATTGCCTAGTGAACACTAGGTGGTGCAATTGTGCAGGGACCATATAATGAAGTACGTGAAAGGCTTTTTTGTTTGTGTTCTTGGAAGGCAGGAGTATGAAATTAAAATTCTGGTTTGAGGAAACTCTTTGGAAATAAGAATTCTCAAAATATTAAAATGCATGGATGAATCTTGCTCTTTCATTAATTGTTCTGGGATTCAAATGGAGTCTGTCTTTCGATTTGGATCATACAGCCTCAAAGTATTTGTGTATTATTTATATTGCATTTTAAGCTCAACTAACTACAGAAAGGAAAACAACCCCACACAAAACAAAAAAGAAAACTGATACAATTTTGTTTTCTATAAATTTTTCAATATTGAATTGCTCTATTTCTACAATTAAACAGGCTCACCCTCTACTATTTCAAATTTAAAATTCCATAGGAGTTGAGCAATTATATGTATATTGTATTTCATCTTGTCAAATGATTGTTGATCAGTTAAAACTTGGAAAGTAGCTTTCCTCTTGGCATGTTTTATCTTTTTTTATCCACTAAAAACAAACAAACAAACAAACAAACAAACAAGCCTTGCATTCCTATGTAAGTTCAGATCATTAAATTAGTAAATTGAAGATTTAGTTTCTGAAATGAAAAATAACTTGTTGATTTACTTGTGTATTAAAAATAAGAAAATATTTCCATACAGATAATTATTTAAAGCTTTAAGTTCTAATTCTGATTTTTCGTTTGTTTGCTTGTTTTCTTTTAAGTTCTTTTCCAGTTTGAGATATAGTACTTTTTGGAATTCAAAAAAGTCATTTATGTCTTCCACCAATTTAATGAATAATGTTATTTCAGTTACATTCATATTTAAATGTATTTCAATATTTTAGAAGCAAAAAATGAAACTATCTTATCATTTTGAAATATTCACTGATAAGCATAGAAAAATCAGAATCAATTTAGGTACTTCAGTAAGCTGTCATAACTGATAGAATTACACAAACTCTATGTGTATTTTTACATGTTATTTTTCTAATTGAATCATATATGCTTTACCAGATGCAGACTTATACAAAACTGATTTTAAGTTTCACTTAATGTACCAAAACAACTTTATTTTAAAACTTACTTTCCATGTACTATACAAAGATTATAACATTTTTAGAAGTTTAGATTTATGTTTTATGAATTATTTTTCTCACTAACATTATAATACTTCTCTTCAAGACTACCACCTTTAGTATTTTTCTCTTGAATCTTTGATATTTCCATTTTGAGGTAATAATATTTCATTATGAATAAAGTTATTTTTTTTCTATTTGTGAAATAGGTATATGTGTTCACAGACAGACACATACATATATCAGACTCCAAGTAACAGGGCCATTGCTCATGGCTTATTTGATGGTATATACTTTTATTTTAAATTTATTTTCACAGTCCCCTTTGAAACTTTTGGAATGTAACATGTAATCAATATTTTCTTTAAAAAATACAGGTTAATATCTGAGTCATGTAACCAGTTTTAGATAAAATGTTACAGAAACAATATGTGGAATTGAAAAATCACTGTAAAAACATTTTTTTATGTTTAATTATTGTTGAGAAAGAGAGAGAGAGAGAAGGAGCACGAAAGGGAGAGGGACAGAGAGAGAGGGAGACACAGAATCCGAAGCAGGCTTCAGGCTCTGAGTTGTCAGCACATAGCTGGAAACGGGGCTTGAACCCACAAACCGTGAGATCATGACTTGAGCCGAAGTCGGACGCTCAACCGACCGAGCTACGCAGGTGCCCTGAAAAAAAACACTACTTTTATGGTAGTTGGCAGCTTTTATAAAATGACTTGCTGGTCTTGCAGGTGTATCCATTATCACAATTGTCACTATTTAATGGTACCCATGTTAGCTATATTAGCCAGGGGGCTGAAGAGCCATGAAAATGGGAGTAACCTCTGACCTCAGAAATCGTTCTTTTAAAATGAGGACTGAAACATTGGTGATAGGAAATTTGAATTGCTCTTGCAGCTGCAGTGTTTGTTCTGTGAATACTTAATTTAGTTTAGAGCTATACTTTTTCTTCCAAATCTGTCAGTCTTTTAAAAGCATCAAATTCACTTCAGGAAGAAAAAAAAAATTCTTCCTTCCCGAGACTGTATTATTGAATGCAGTATTCAGGCTTCAAACAGTTTCATTTAGGTAATACATATAGTTTTACGAATGGGAATCCTCACATTTGACACGCTCTGTTAAATATATAGCTCGTTCAGACCCCGTCAGGATATTGCTGCAGGCACTTATTTTGGATAATCCTTTTAATGCCTATAACTTAACTTCTTAGCTATGTAAAAGATTGGTAGAGTGTAGAGATATAAACGTACATGTGTATGTGTGTATGTGTAGTGTATATATATTACTGATGTGTAAATATGTGTGTATATGTATATTATGTAAGTCTTTAAAAGTTTTGTAAAGAATTTTGATGTTGTGTTATATATGTACATATTTAGATATTTGAAAGAAATTGTGAAAAATTTATGTTTGATGTATAGGAAGTTCCACATAGAATACTCATTTGGGTAATGGGATTGCTATGGCTAATTCTCACATGCTGACCAAAAATTTAACTCAAAGAGATTTGACAGTAATATTTAAAAAAAAAAAAGTTGTATTGTGGTCTCATTGCTTTGAAATTCTTAATTAGTCTAACTTTTACAAGACTCTTCTACCCTTACTTTAAACATTTTAATAATGTATTTGTTGATCAGAGAAGAAAGGGGGGAGGGAGAAGAGGGCAGAAACTAACCATTTGCTGTTTTAATACATACTGAGGCAAAATCTAAATATTTGTTACATATTTTAATATTTGCTATATATTTAATAATGTTAAATGATTTTGAAAAATCAAGAAAGAATATGGTAAAAATAATATGAAAGTAATCTGAAGTAAGTTTTAAACATTATACAATTAAGAATTATGTGAAATAAAGAACTATAATTATTACTTACTTTATTACATGCTGTATTGAATTATAAGTTCTGATAGTGAGAACTGTTTGGTGCAGTTTTGGAAAATGATAAACATTACTGAAATCCATTTGAGTTTAAATGCTTATTAAATCAAAATGGGACCAACTGAAAACTGAAATGTAGAATTTAATCATGTTTGAATTAGGAACATAGTTATAGTTCAACTTGCTGCTCTTCTTCATTTTGTATTTAACATAAGCAATCACATATAGAGACATAATTGTTTCTATATGTAACATAAAACACAATCTTACATGCTTTTTGGCCTGTCATTAGCATTTCCTTATATTGAAGGGTTAGAGGTGCCTCTTGCAAGTATCATGTCCATTCCTTAGCCAACCGTAAGATGAGGCTTTGATACCAACAATCTCCTTTCTCTACTCTTGAATGGAGTGTACATATTCTCTGCTCCAAAAGTGAACATTTTATGTAACGCATTTCCTGAATTCTGTACCTTCTTTTAATTCATTAATTTGTTTGTACTAGCTGTTAATAATCTAACTTTATAGGAAGTTAACCTATTTATAAAAGAAAAACAATTATTTTGATGTTTTAGCATGTTCACAGAGGTCAAATAAATATTTATCTCTTATTCATAAAAATAATGAGTAAAGTAAATACTATTTCTTAATATAGGACTTGTTTCTGTACTGAATAAAATTGTGAGGGGCACCTGGGTGGCTCAGTTGGTTAAGCGTTTGACTTTGGCTCAGGTCATGATCTCATGGTTCATGGGGGTTTGAGCCCGTGTTGGCTCTGGGCAGACAGCCAGAGCCTGGAGCCTGCTTCAGATTCTGTGTATCCCTCTCTCTCTCCCTCCCCCACTTGTGCTTTCTTTCTCTCTCAAATATAAATAAACATTAAAAAAAAAGTTTAAAAACATTGTGTAGATCATCTTGAAACCACCTTGAATAGCGATACAGGAAATAATTTCTATATAGATTTTTGAAATTTAGCTGTTTTTAAATGTAATTGTTTTTTTTGGGGAATATATTTCCATTTATGTCATCTTCAATTTTTTTCATTAATATCTTATAGTTTTCAAAATACAGATTTTTAATCTCCTGATTAAATTTATTCCCAAGTTTAAAGAGCCTAAATGTCCATCAACTGATGAATGGATAAAGAAATTGTGGTTTATATACACAATGGAGTACTACGTGGCAATGAGAAAGAACGAAATATGGCCCTTTGTAGCAACGTGGACGGAACTGGAGGGTGTGATGCTAAGTGAAATAAGCCATACAGAGAAAGACAGATACCATATGGTTTCACTCTTACGTGGATCCTGAGAAACTTAACAGAAACCCATGGGGGAGGGGAAGGAAAAAAAAAAAAAGAGGTTAGAGTGGGAGAGAGCCAAAGCATAAGAGACTCTTAAAAACTGAGAACAAACTGAGGGTTGATGGGGGGTGGGAGGGAGGGGAGGGTGGGTGATGGGTATTGAGGAGGGCACCTTTTGGGATGAGCACTGGGTGTTGTATGGAAACCAATTTGACAATAAATTTCATATATTGAAAAAAAATAAATAAAAATTTATTCCCAAGTTTATTTATTCTTTCTTATTGTGTTTTTTCTTTTTCTTTCTTTTTATTTTATGTTTTTGAATTAATTTATTTTTCAATATATGAAATTTATTGTCAAATTGGTTTCCATACAGCACCCAGTGCTCATCCCAAAAGGTGCCCTCCTCAATACCCATCACCCACTCTCCCTCCCTCCCACCCCCCATCAACCCTCAGTTTGTTCTCAGTTTTTAAGAGTCTCTTATGCTTTGGCTCTCTCCCACTCTAACCTCTTTTTTTTTTTTTTTCCTTCCCCTCCCCCATGGGTTTCTGTTAAGTTTCTCAGGATCCACGTAAGAGTGAAACCATATGGTATCTTTCTCTGTATGGCTTATTTCACTTAGCATCACACTCTCCAGTTCCGTCCACGTTGCTACAAAGGGCCATATTTCGTTCTTTCTCATTGCCACGTAGTACTCCATTGTGTATATAAACCACAATTTCTTTATCCATTCATCAGTTGATGGACATTTAGGCTCTTTCCATAATTTGGCTATTGTTGAGAGTGTTGCTATAAACATTGGGGTACAAGTGCCCCTATGCATCAGTACTCCTGTATCCCTTGGGTAAATTCCTATCAGTGCTACTGCTGGGTCATAGGGTAGGTCTATTTTTAATTTTTTGAGGAACCTCCACACTGTTTTCCAGAGTGGCTGCACCAATTTGCATTCCCACCAACAGTGCAAGAGGGTTCCCGTTTCTCCACATCCTCTCCAGCATCTATAGTCTCCTGATTTGTTCATTTTGACC
The DNA here is from genome assembly GCF_016509475.1 of Prionailurus bengalensis. NCBI lineage: Eukaryota > Metazoa > Chordata > Mammalia > Carnivora > Felidae > Prionailurus > Prionailurus bengalensis. Next base: position 81,425,242 of record NC_057354.1, on the reverse strand, counting down.
ACTCTGACTGGCGTGAGGTGATATTTGAGTGTGGTTAAAATAATACTATAAAGCTACTGGAACATAACCTTTTAATAAAATGCCTTGTTTCTATTTAGAATACCAATAAAAATGAAGTTATTAGACTATTTAAGAAATAGGGAATACAAACCATGTCTTGAATCACTCAAGAAATGATTTGTTAGCTATTATTTACCTATGTGTTCATCTATCAATAATGACATTATTTACTAAAATTATTGGTTAAATTATCTGATTGCCTATAGATAATAGTTCAGCTATTAGAAACATACTACTAAAAATTAGTTTGATAATACTTGGAGTAATCAAAGTATTAACAGAGTTAATTTTTAACCATCATTTGTAGAGAAGACCTTATTCAGCATATTTGGTTTATTCTAACTATACGTTACAGAAGTTTTGGTAATGTGAAAGAATTTTACCTGCTTTCACCTTGCAATATCTGTACAGTTTTTACTTTAAGTGAAAAGAAGGGATTTAGGCATCAAAAAATTAGCCAGATGGCAATGAGATAATATAGTTTTCTATGTAAGTGTAAATTGTGGGATGTCTTAGAGGAAAATACAAAAATTAAAAAAAATTAATAATTGCACATATTTGGCAAAAGTTTCACCTCTTGTCAAATGGTATTTTTGCTAAAAATAGGTTTCCTTTAAATATTTTAGTAATGGGATGTTGAAACAATATTTTTTAGCAGTTTATTAAAGTTCTGGGGGAGTTGGATTCAGTAATTGCAAAGAGGAAAATTGAGAAAAACCTGAGAAATAGACACCAGCCTATGAATTCTAATGACTAAACCTATATTATTTTGAACATATCTACACTAACCATACAGTTATCTTGCATCTTACCTCATATGATATCTCAGAATAAAATAAAAGAGACTGATTTCCATGAATAACCCATTGGGCAGTGAAATTCTATCAGGCTAGTTTCATCTTTTCTGCTAGCTTTCCTACTTTAAAAACTGTAAACCCTTAATAAATTGCTGTAATCTTGTTAGTTTGAAAATACATGTCAAAATAATACATGCTTTAAAAATACTTTCCTTGAATGAGACATGAATGAATGCTTTTAAAGGAGGTGTTGAAACTAGTGATTTTGATGATTGATACTAAGCTATAAAGAAAATACACAGGGTAATATAGTATATTTAAAGCAGACTTATGTCAGTAATATATGCAAAATTGTTGAGGTATTGAAATCTTCATAACTGGACAATCTTGCTTGAATGAATTTCTCTCCCTTTGAGTTCCCAAAGCAATTTGTCAAAAGCAAATTTAAAATTTTTAAGGGTTGGTTTAAAATATTTTAAGGTAAAAAATCTAAACTCAAGTAGATTATAGTGAGCTAATTCTATAGGATAGTCACATTTCTCAATGTTTCTTATTTTTCTGCCCCAGTATATTAATGAATCAGTTCATATGTAGTGAGTCAGATTTTAATTGATTAATTATTTTGAGTATAGGTGACACACAGTGTTACATTAGTTTCAGGTGTACAACATAGTGATTCCATAAGTTTATGCTATCTGTGTTCACCACAGTGTAGCTACTATCTGTCACTGTACAACACTATTACAATATCTTTGACTATATTCCTTATGCTGATTCTTTTATTCCTGTAACTTAATTTTTCCATAACTGGAAGCCTGTATCTCCCACTCTTCTTCACCCATTTTACCTATCCCTCCTACCCTCTCCCCTCTGGCAACCATCAGTTCGTTTTCTGTGATTCTGTGATTATTTATTTATTTATTTATTTGATTCCACATAGGAGTGAAATCATATGGTATTTGACTTTTTCATATGACTTATTTCACTTAGCATAATACCCTCTTGGTCTGTCTGTGTTGTTGCTAGTGGCATAATCTCATCTTTTTTTATGGCTGTTCATGTAATACATCATCTTCCTTATTGATTTGTCTATTGATGGACACTTGGATTGCTTCCATAATTCCGTAGGCTACTATAAATAATGCTGCAATAAACATAGGGGTACATATACCTTTCCAAATTAGTATTTTGAGGGGTTTTTTTGGTAAATACCCAGTAGTGGAATTATTGGATCATATGGTATTTCTATTTTTAATTTTTTTAGGAACTTCCATACTGTTTTCCAAGGTGGCTCTACCAATTTACATTCCTGCCAACAGTGTAAGAGAGTTCCTTTTTCTCCACATCCTCATCAACACTTGTTAGTTTTTGTCTTTTTGATAACAGCCATTCTTTAATAAAAAACTTTTTTTTAGGGGCACCTGGGTGGCTCAGTCGGTTGAGCGACCGACTTGGGCTCAGGTCATGATCTCATGGTTTGTGAGTTTGAGCCCTGCATCGGGCTCTGTGCTGACAGCTCAGAGCCTGGAGCCTGCTTCTGATTCTGTGTCTCCCTCTCTCTCTGCCCCTCCCCCAGTCATGCTTTGTCTCTCTCTGTCTCAGAAATAAATAAACATTAAAAAAAAATTTAAAAACTTAAAAAAAATTTTTTTTAATTTATTTATTTTGAGAGAGAGAGACCCCATGAGCAGAGGAGAGGCAGAGGGAGAGGAGGAGAGAATTCCAAGTAGGGTCTGCGCTAACAGCACAATGTGGGGCTTGATCTCACAAACTGTGAAACCATGACCTGAGCCGAAATTTAGATTAATACACGTAAGGGACTGAGCCACCCAGGTGCCCAGATAGTAGCCGTTAAGACAGGTGCTAGGTGATATCTCATTGTGGTTTTGATTTACATCTTCCTAATGATTCGTGATGTTGAGCATCTCTTCACTTGTTGGCCATCTGTGTGTCTTTTTTGGAAAACTGTTCAGTCCTCTGCCCATTTTTGGATATTTTTTTGGTGTTGAGTTGTGTGAGTTCTTTATATATTTTGGATATAAACCCTATATTGGATATGTCATTTGCAAATATCTTCTCCTGTTCAGGAGTTTGCCTTTTTTGTTGTTGGTTTCCTTCACTGTACAAAAAGCTTTTTAGACATGCCTAGAAAAATGTTACTATGGCTGATGTCAGAGACATTTATGGTTTCAGGTCTCAGACCTGGGTCGTTTTAATCCACTTTGAGTTTATTTTTGTATATGATATAAGAAAGTGGTCCATTTTCTTTCTTTTGTATGTAGCTGTCCACTTTTCCCAGCACCATTTGTTGAAGAGACTGTCTTTTCTCCATTGTATATTTTTGTCTTCTTGGTCATAGCTTAATTGGCCGTAAAAGTGTGAGTTTATATCTGAGCTGTCTGCTCTGTTCCATGGATCTATGTGTCTGGTTTTGTGCCAGTACCATACTGTTTTGATTGCTACTGCTTTGTAGTATATCTTGAAATCTGGAATCAGTACCTCCAGCTTTGTTCTTATTTCTCAAAATTGTTTTGGCTATTCAGGGTCTTTTTTGGTTCCATACAAATTTTAGGATTGTTTGTTCCAGTTCTGTGAAAAATGCTGTTGGTATTTTGATAGGGATTGCATTGAATCTGTAGATTGGCTTGGGTAGTATGGATATTTTAACAGTATTGGTTTTTCAGTTCATGATATGGAGTATCTTTCCATTTGCTTGGGCGGTCTTCAGTTTCTTTCATCAGTGTGTTGTAGTTTTCAGAGTGCAGGTCTTTCACTTCTTTGGTTAAGTTCTGAGGTATTTTTTTCTTTTTGGTGCAACTGTAAATGGAATTGTTTTCTTAATTTCTCTTTCTGCTACTTTGTTATTATTTGTAAAACTGCTACCAACTTCTGGGTATTAATTTTGTATCCTGCAACTTTACTGAACTTACGTATTACTTCCAGTAGTTCTTTTGGTGAAGTCTTCAGAATTTTCTACGTAGAGTATCATGTTATCTGCAAATAGTGTTGGTTTGCCTTCTTTACCAATATGGGTACCTCTTAGAGTCCATTTTTATTTTAACATCTTATTTGGGAGTCTAATTTTATAATTTCACATATTACTTTAAATAATATTGCTAACAACAATTTGTAAATACTTGGTCATATATAATTGAGGGATTGATTATATTTTACTTGATTAAAGTCAAGAGTCTGGACTGTGTAACTCTTGGGGTTCCTTTCCTAGCATTTCGAGTCATACTTTTTAAAAAATAAATTTATTTTTGAGAGAAAGAGAGAAAGGGAGGGGCAGAGAGTGAGGGAGAGAGAGAATCCCAAGCAGGCTCTGCACTATCAGAGCCAAATGAGGGGCTCGATCTCACGAACTGTAAGATCATGACCTGAGCTAAAGTCAAGAGTTAGACACTTAACCGACTGAGCCACTCAAGTGCCCCTTGAGCCATACGTTTGAATGTAGATCATGTTCTTATTTTGACCTTTGTGAAATTTTTAAAATTCTTGGTTTTTTTGAGCATAGTATATGGTGTTTGAAAATTTATCAGACTCAGATTTTGTCATCGGGGGACATATGTTCTTATTTAGCAGAGATAAAACATTCTTTCATTCATTTGACAACAAATATTTATAAAACATCTCATATGTTCCATAAGAGTAACTAAGTTATCAGGGCTCAAGTTGATTTCAGCCTTGTGCGGAACACAGACAAGTAAGTATGTAAGTTGATGAGTACTATGATTGGGGAACATACAGGATACACTGAAAGTACCTGTGGTGGAAATAGGTTTGTCCATCTAACCAAACCTTAGTGGGGCCTGGTGTTGGGGAAAGTTTCCTGGAGAAAGTTTTGGCTAACCTGAGGCTTAGCATGTATAAGGGTTAACCAGGTGAAGTGTTGGAAGGGGAAGGGAAGTAGGGATGGTTAAGTGCATTTCACACAAAGTATGTGCAAAGGCACAGAGGAGTTAGAAAACATGGCATGACTCATGGGACTCTAAGACTTCAGTGCTCAGAGATGAAGGTGGTGGCATGAACAAGGAGTATTTCATGTGTGGTCTTGTGTATTTTGGAATTTCAACCTTGGTGCAGTGGGAAGCTGTTAAGGTTTTTCAGAGAAATGACACAATTCTTGTTGCTGTTTGGAAAGATTGTGCTAGCAGCAGGATGGAGAATGGGTTAGAAGAAGTTAGATTAGAGATGAAGATACACAATGAGGACTTTCTGAGTAATTGGTTGAGATAAAAAGTCATAAGCTATTTTGGTGCAGTAAAGATGGAAAGAACTAGATGAATTTATGAAATTTTAACTGGTAACAGCAACAGTGTTGGTGATAGGATGTGGAAGTTTGTGGAAGAAATAGTAGTAAAGGTGACACTCAAGTTTCTAACCCAGGTAACTAGGTACATAGTGCATCCATTCAATGTGATTGGAATAATGGAAGGAATCAGAAAGGGAAGAATATGAATTCAGTTTTATAAATGGTAAACTTCCAAACTAATGTGAAAGAGTGTGTGGAGATGGCCAGTAGAAGTTGGATATATAAACTAGCTGCTCAGGAGAGAAATGAGGACTAGTGACTAAGAGTCATCAGCATATAGATGGTAATTGGAGTAGATGGGGTGTTTTACAGGGAGGATATAAAGAGATGAGATCTCAGAGGATTCTGAAAAGAGGACCCTAAGGGATCTAATATTTCAGAGGTGGACAGAGGAAGAACCAGTGAAAAATATTAGAAAGTAGCAGGTAGAGAGAGGTAGGATGAAAATGAGGAGAGTGCAGTGTCACTGAAACCAACGGATGAGAGTGATTAAAAGGATATCAGGCAGAGTAGAAACATAATGGTAGAAAACGCACAATATATGGGAAATTCAGATGAAGTGCTGTGTAATTTCAGATGAAGGAAAGATTCTGTCTTTGCTTCAGGGATGTTTCATGGAGGAGGTTGCATCTGAAAATCACATTTAAGGAAGCTCCTGAATGGTGGGAAATAATATTCCAGGTAAAGAGGCAACATAGTAAAAGGTAGGAAAGTATAAAGCTATAGAACTAACAAGTTGTATGTCAGCTAGTGACAGTTCTAGGGTTCATGTTAGAGATAGGACTAGATGGGTAGTAGGGGGAAATGATAATTAAGGCCTTGCTTGACATGCTGTATGTTTTTGGCAATAGGAAGACATAGGAGGATTTTAACTAGAATGATTTCATTCTTTTAAAGGCTGAATAATACTAATATTTCATTGTATAGATATACCACATCTTGTTTATCCACTTACAGCAACATATTCTTTAAGGATATGCATATAGGTAGTAGTCTATTTTGAAAAAGGAAAGTAACCCAAAATTCAGGTGTTAGTCACTTCTGGAGGAGGGAATGGGAGAGATGTGACCGGGAGGGGACAGGAGGGTTTTAAGGTACTGGTAGTGTCCTGTTTCTTAAGCTGTATGGTGGATACAAGATATTCATTGTATTTATTAAATAGTACTTTTATATTTCATACTTTGTATGATATATTTCACAATTTAAAAAAAAATTCACATGATCATGCCATTAATGTAATTTTCAGTGTTTTATAAATAAAAGAATGATAAAAGATTTGTTTTTTAATAAGATTAATCTACCAGGTTAGATTGGGACAAAGACCGGTTCTTCAGAGAGATTATTGAAATAGTCCAGGAAAAGGAGCACAGGGCCAGAACCCCATTAAACTACAGCACTGGAGAGAATAGGAAATTAGTATAAAACAAGCAAAAAACCCCAACAACAGTATTTGAACTGGTGGAAGGGACAGGGTGAAGTGGAGGCGTTCACTTCCAGTTTGCTTCCTTTCCTTTTTCTCATAGTGACTTTATCTAAAATCGCTTGTGTTAAGCCTCCCCCTATTCACCTTGCCTTAACTCAACAGAAGACCTCTTTCCATTCTTCATTAGGAAAAAATAAGTTATTAAGCTTTAATGTGTCACTTTTTTTGGTCCCTACTTCATATCAAGAAACATGAGGAGGGGAGCCTGGGTGGCTCAGTTGCGTAAGCCTCCGACTTCTTGATTTCAGCCGGGTTTGTGATCTTAGGATTGTGAGATCAAGCCCGGTCTGGGCCTCCGCGCTGAGTGTGGAGCCTGCTTAAGATTCTCTCTTCCTGTCTTTCTGCCCCTCCCCTGCTCACACGTGTGCATGCTTGTGTGTGCATGCACTTACTCAAAAAAAAAAAACAAAACAAAACAAAAAAGGAAAAAAGAAGCATGAAGAGTCTGACATTTTACCTTACTTGCACACGAGTAAGTTAGCCCGCTACAGTTTTATGGCTGCTGGTAGAAAGATGCCTGGGTCAGAGGTGAAAGACAGTTTTCATTCACAGCAATCGAGGGGTTGAAGTACTAGCATTCTTTGCACTGGTTCCCTGAACCCTAGTTCCCAGCTGACACCTACACATGCAGTGGGCTGCATTATGGAAGAGGAACCGTGAGCTTAAGGAACCTAAATCTTTTATAATTGGAAGTAAGCATGCCTGCCCTTTGCTTCATAAGAAACATTAACTCTATTTTCCAGGGTTGTTTGCTATCCTTGGAAAGATAGTGTAGAAAAAAAGGGCACTCAGTGCCTTTTTTTTTTTGCAGAAACCTGAGATACCTATACAGAATTATCTTCCAGCATCTCAAAACATCTTAATCTTCATCCTCTTTCATTCCTATCTATCTCAGAAATAAGTCATTTTTTTTTTCATGGCTAACACTTCAACTTTGATTTTCATGCTCTTTTCTTTGGACTTCTGAGATCTTGTGTCATGGCTAAGTCTTCTCAAATCTTCATTTACCAAATATTTATTATGATACAGTATGGATGTTACAAAGCAGCTTTATGTAGCACTTATGCTAGTGGAGGTACTGAGACAAACAAGCAAAGAAATAATCAAGATAATCTTAGAATAAGATAAGCCCAATAAAGTTAAAATTAAAAAGATGGTGTGACAGAAACTGAGATGGTCCTGTTTTATATGGTCATCATTGGAGAAGACTTTTAGGAAGAATTGATATGCACAGAGATCTGAATTATGAGAAGAATCAGATTTCTACATAAAAGAACAGCACAAAAGCTCTGAAGTAGGAATAAGATTAATATATTTTGAGAAACAAAGAAAGCCCATGTTTCTGGATTGTAGTGAGCTAAGGAGGACAGTGCTAAATGATGAATTTAGAGAAGTAGGTCATGACAAGAGGTTTGAATTTTATTCTATCTATAGCCTTTGTTACTCCACTATATCTTTCTTTTAAATTTATAGATATTCTAGGGCCTTTTCCTGTTCTAAATCACTTTTTGAATAGATGCCACTACTTCCCTTTCTTTTCCAAATTCTTTCAAACCGGAAGAATTAAAAGATAAATTTTCAGCACTGTTGGATGACAGGAAATGGTGCCATCAGAAATTGTGAGGAATTCCTGAGAGACAGAAAGCAGAAGGCTGGAAAATGACAGCCCAAGATGGCACAGAAAACAACTGTGCATGAAAGTAGAGCATCAAAACTTTCAAGTTCTTGGTAGTAGGAGTAATTATTTAAAGGTATGTGGCTTAAATAGAAGAAAGTATTTCTCTTTGCCCAGTTCTTTCTCCTCAAATCATGCAGATACTCATGTCTACTTCTCCCTTCTTTCCTCTCTCTCTCCCTCTCTCTCCCTCTCTCTCCCCCTCTCTCTCTCCCTCTCTCTCTCTCCCTCTCTCTCTCTCCCTCTCTGACACATGCACACACACATACACATAGACATGCATATACATATGCACACATACATACACATAGTAGCAATAGCAGGCAGCAGTTGCATTGGCCCATTTCTGAAATTTCAAAACCATACATTAGGTAAACTACTTATCTGGGAAAGGCTCCCAATGTGGCTGTAGGGACATGAGAAAAGAGTAGAACAGGAAGTACCTTGGGAGGATTTACCTATGTTACAGATGTAGATGGAGGAAAAATAAAAGATAGCCCTGCCCAGGAGGGAAATATGTTAGAGTTTTCCACAACCAGAGTAAAACTCTTTTGTTTTTCTCACTTGGAGCCTCCTCAGCTTGCCTCTGTATGCTAGTCTACACATCTTAATATGACTCTGGCCATTATATTACCAGCAGTCAGCCTTCCTGTACAGGAGAGAGACCAGATTGGCGAAACACCTATATGGCCAGCTGTGTATACTCATCAAATGAAATTTTTGTTTATAAATACGAATGGATGGCCAAGGATCATCAGAGACTGATAAAAGAACCAACAGCAGGGAAAAGAAGAGCCAAGATGAACAGACCACTGATTTGGATGAAACGTTTAATTCAAAGAAGAGCATATAAAATATATTCAAATAAATAACTTCTGAGAGATTCCAGAAGATAATGGAACAAGAATAGACCACTATTCAAAAGAAGCAATGAGACAATGATCTCATTGTCTCTGATGCACACACACACACCACATACCACTGACCATTGAACAATGTGGGGGGCTGAGGGTGCCAACTCCATGCACAGTCTAAAATCTAAGTATAACTTTAGACTCCCCCAAAACATAATTACGATAGCCTATTGTTGACTGGAGGCCTTACTGATAATATAAACAGTTGATTAACACATATTTTGTATGTGATATATATTATATACTATACTCTTATAGTAAAGTAAGCTAGAGAAAAGAAAATGTATTAAGCAAATCATAAGAGAAAATATCTTCATAGCACTGTAGTGTGTTTATTGACAAAAATCTGGTATAAGTGGGCCTGTGCAGTTCAAACCTGTGTTTTCCAAGAGTGTATCTTCTGGGGTTCCTGGGTGGCTCAGTCGGTTAAGCATCCAGCTTTGGCTCAGGTCATGATCTCACAGCTCCTGAGTCTGAGTCCTGCATTGGGCTTTGTGCTGACAGTTCAGAACCTGCAGCCTGCTTTGGATTCTGTGTCTCCATCTCTCTCTGCCCCATCCCTGCTCATGCTCTGTATCTCTCTCTCTAAGATAAATAAACATTAAAAAAAAAAAAAGTATATCTTCTGTATATGAGAAGAGTAAAACAAGGTAATCTTACAGACTGAAATAGTAATCTGGAAGATAAGGTCAAATAAATATTCTCAGAGTTAAAAGACAAAATGTGGGAGAAAAGTTAAGCCAGGGAAGGTCAATCCAAGCAATGCGATACAACTAGAAATTGAGAAATAAAGGTTGTCCCCCTACTTGTAGCTATTTGACCTTAGAGAACTGTTGGTATTAGTGGTGGGAGGGGGTATTAGGGATGGACCCCTGGACCTTGCTTCTACCAGAGCATTTCTACTTTTACAAGTTTTATATATTGGAGTTGAGTGTAATATTTTATTGAAGGAAAAAGTGGTCTACCAGGAAAAAAAAGTTTGAAAATTATTGACACGTGGGATGAAGTTCAGATTTGCTGCATTTCATTGAAAGGTCTACGCTTTTATCCCGACTTGTCTTTCTAGGGAGAGTGAAGGAAGATTACATAGTAGAAGTAGAGGCCACTCACATAGGCATATATAAGCCAGTGTAAGGATTTTAAGACATGCAAGGAAAAGCTTTTGAAGAGCTTCATACAAATGAATAAAATGGTCTAATTTGTATATTTAAAAATATTTTATATTAACTATTATTATATATTATACATTATATATTAAAATTATAAAAATATTTTTATATTTCTATGGGAAATGAATTATGAAGGTTCAAATGTTGAAATGGGAGACTGGTCAGAAGGCATGAAATAAATGCTCCATACAAGAAAAGATGGTGTTCTAAGCTAGAGAGGTAATAATGGAGATAGAAAGAAGTATCAAGATTAGGATATGTTTTAGAAGAAGCTGAGTCAAGAAGGGAAAAGAGAACATAGGGGTGGTGACTGATAGAAAGACTTGCAAGGGCGGAGTTTGTTTGTTTTTCTTTTTTCCTTTTTTCCTTTCTTCCTTTCTTCCTTTCTCCATGCTCTGTCTTGTCCTCCCCCCTCTCTCTTTTAGTAAGACATTGAGCTTTCTTTGTAGCCATAGAGTATTACATGTTGGGGAAGGGAAATGAGTTGGTGGTAAGACTGGAAAGGTTACCCACATTCAAAATGAATTGCTCATATATTTAATCTAATAAAAGAATGTCAGAACTTAAACATTTGTTATCCTCATAGTTTGTGTGCATCATATATTCGAGAGTGGCTTCAATGGGCAGTTCTGGTGCTAGAACTCTCAAGAGATTGCAGTGATCTGATGGCTGGCCTGGAGCTGGTGGATATAAGGCCCAGGAGGCTCAAGCTTGTGGTTGGCAAGGGAGTGCTGGTCGTTGTGGAGGGGCCAGCTCTCCCTCTCCCAAAGTCATCACAACATGGTTCTGGCTATGCCCTCTCACTCTGGCCTGGAGGGTGACAGTCATCTGCAAAGGAAGGTACTGAGCCTCACGGACAGCTGTAGCAGCTGGAAAATGGGGCGGAGCAGTCACAACTTCTTTAAAAATGGTCTTGGGGTGCCTGGGTGGCTCAGTCAGTTAAGTATCCAACTTCTGCTCAGGTCATGATCTCATGGTTCATGAGTTAGAACCCCGCATCAGGCTGTGTGCTGACAGCTCAGAGCCTGGAGCCTGCTTCAGACTTTGTGCCTCCCTCTCACTTTGCCCCTCCCCTGCTCATACTCTGTCTCTCTCTCAAAAATACGTAAAACATTAAAAAAAATTTTTAAGTGGTCTTAAATACCCTACCTACAGTGAAAGAAGCATGTAGTGACAAAATGATGAGTTTGGTTTAGATTTGTGTTAAAATACACCTCCGTCACTTTTCTATTTTATAAAACAGGAAAATACTACCTCATATGGTTGTTGTAAAGTCTAAATGAGAAAAATGCGTACAAAGCACTCACCATATAGTGGGAACTCTCTAATTAGCTGAGAACTTCTTTCTTCTTGATCAAACATAAAATGAATAACTTTAAAACCTTTGAGATTTTTCAAACTTGCTGAGTTTAAAAACGAGTAAATGCAACTTCTAAAGGCAAATTACATTTGCCTTATTATTAGCATAATCAGAGATTTATATGTAGAAGGCTAATAACACCCAACAAATGTAGTTTTCAGGAGTTGACCATTGCTTTATAAGAGTGTTAAACCTATTATTGAGTATCTTTAAGTTAAAGCACTTTTCTGAGTATGCCACATATTGAATAATTTGTAATAAAGTCATACCATAAACTGACGTTTGAATAAATCATGTCCAAACATTAATTTAATAAATTAGTACTTTACGTAAGTGTACATTGGAATGTCTATGGAAGGGAATATGTAGTTAAACCAGTGTTCGTGCCAAATCCGCCATGCACTGATCTGTATTGAGCTATAAATTTAAAAAATATTTTGTAATTAAAATATGTATACCACCCAATTTTTCTTTATTAGAAAATAACTGACATATAATATTTACTAACTACTGAAAAAATAGCAAACCCTGCTTTGAATACCTAGACACCTTCTCATTGGTTGGCACCATCTGTGACAAATTCTGAACTGTACTGTTTACAGACACACAGCTGCAGCCTGAGTTGGCACCAAAACCAAGTATTGACGCTGTGCTCTTTGCAGCCCTGGCCCTGTCTAATTCCTCTAGGAAGGAGGATATGGGAGAAGAGGTTGCAAACACAAGAGTGATGAGAATAATTGATAGTTTACATCTCTTCCATCTTAAACAAACAAACGACCCTCCCTCTGTCCTGAGACTTCTTTAGCTACCACCCTCTCTCACCATCCACATTTATGGCTTCAACTACTTAATTGGCTCCCTAACATTTTTATTCTAGATCTCACTCCCAAGCTCCGTATCTGTAGTTGGGTATTTAATGTCTACCTAATGCTTTAATAAGTTAGCTTGACAATCTACAGAATATGCATCTCCTAAAAAAATAAATGCTAACTGTGGGTAGCTCTGCAGTTTCGCACCTATTTTTAAATGCCATAACATCGTGGAATGTTGCAAAGTCAAAGTGGTGAATTATCTCAGGAAAATACTAATTTTATTTCTAATAGAAAGTATTCTTTCATGGAGAGTGCCTGTTGAAGTAGTATGATTAGCTGCTACTACAGTGGTTAAATAGACCATCAACTGAGGGAGAATAAAGGATGCCCACCAAGACATTAAAGGCATTGTTAGCATAGGAGTGAGTGAGACAGCAGGATTGAAGCATTTACTCAATGTTCACTGCTATTTCTGTCTTCAGATGTGTTCTGAATAAACTTGGGACGAGGTGGGAAACTTTTTCTTTAAATCAAAATGGCACACATACATAGTATAAGGAGAGTTCTGTAAGGCTTATCAATAACCACGGCATTTCTGATCCTCAGCACCAACCAGAGGCAAGCACTTTCAGTTCTTTAGTTATTTCTTCTGGTGTTTACCTCTGTATTTGTAAACAACATGCATTGCTTATTTCTTCATTTTGAAAATTTTACTTTTTAGCCTATTAAATTGTCACTTTGGAAGAGAACTTAACCCCTGCCTTAGCACTTATGCCCTCCCATACAAACTTCTCTCTCTTCCAGCACAGGTATACCACAGTTTTTGGTTAATCTGAATTGTATGTCTCCAGTATTCTAACTGTATGTAATAAAAGTTTAGCAGTGTAACATACAAAGATTACATTTTTCTTCTTGTATAATTGTGTTTTCTATGCAGTTAATAATTGCATTACTTCTACAATTTGCTTATTTTTTATAGACCTATTATTTTCTCATCCCAACTTTCCCAGCAAAAGTATAAATCTTCTTTCTGTAGATTTGTGTGCATCAGGTAGTCTGTTACTGTCAATTTTTTTTTTCTTGGCAATATTCTTCATGGAGCTTGCTCTCTTCCTTTATTGTGCATGAGATACAGTTTTATCCTTGTATGATTTCCATTTATTGCTATTCTGGAAATCCTTTTTCCTTGTTCTTGTGTTGGATCCTTTATTTCCTGGATCCCATATCGTCCTCTTTCATGGTTAATTGTATCCTTTGGTGGGACACATTTTTCAGTAATTTCCTTTTAAAAATGCATGATAATTTTTGAGACCTTGCCTCTTTGAACATCTTTAATCTCACACTGAAGTGATAGTTTGGCTACATATAGAATTACAGGTAGGAAATAATTTTCCTTGAGAAATTGAAAGCAGTACTTCCTTGACTTCTAACTTCCATTGCTGGTGTTGAGAAGTCTGATGCCTTGTCCTTTTTAAGTGACCTGTTTTTGTCATGGTTTATTTTTTTCTTCTCTGGAAACCTAAGATTTTTGTTTATCTCCAGTGTTTTGATTTCGTAATGATATGCCTAGGGGGTGACTCTTTTGTAAACCATTGTGTTGGGTACTTGACAATTTCTTTCAACCTAGAAACTCATGTACTTCAGTTCTGGGAAATTTTCTTGTATTTTTTCTTTGATAATTTCTTCCCTTCCTTCCATTGTCTCTATTTTCTTCCTTAGTCATATGTGTGATTTAGGATTAATCTGACTGATTCTCCAGATTTCTTCTTTCTCTCTCTCTCTCTCTCTCTCTCTCTTTCTCTCTGTGTGTGTGTGTGTGTGTGTGTGTGTGTGTGTGTGTGTGTGTGTAAGTATGCATTTCTTTTTACTTTCTGGGAGATTTCCTCAACATTCATTTGAGTTATTTATTTTGGCTGTCTTATTTTTATTTCCTCCCTTTCCTCCTTCTTTTCAGAGTAGCTCTCTTATTCTTCAGTAATGTTTTGTTTCTTAAGTAGTTGCTCTGAAACCACCTCTAAAGAGTCATTTTACAGTTTTCTTCTATGATAGGGAGGGATAGTCCAGCTGTGCTGGCAGAGAATAGCACCTAGAAGTCTAAGTATTCTTTACATAGAATTTCAAACAGTTCCCTTGTTTTCAATCCTAAGCATTCCTTCAAAAGTACTTGGTGCTTCTAGTTTCTGAGACTTTTTAGAGTTCTAGTGCATGAACTCTTTGGCTCTTAGCCATCCACCCTATATGTATTCTTGGCTTTACACTTTTTTGAGTCTATTGTCAGTTACCTCTTATCCATCAGCTTTTTACTCTCCAAAATTTTGTTGATAACTATTTTGTTGCCCTATTTCTCATTCTCCTTGCCTTGTGAGTTTTCTTTCTGTTGTTTACTGTCATTTTATATGTGCTGAACCCCCTCTCTTTATTGGGATGGTCCTCTATGTAGGATTTTTGTGTATGTTGCCAACTTTGAGCTGGTTGTGCTACCAAAAAAAAAAAAAAAAATCAATCAAGCATTGATAGAGGCAATGTTTCCTTCATTCTAAATTACCATTGATTATAAAGTGCTACTGATTTAATGTTGAATTCTGATTAAAAAAAAGCAACACTGTGTTAAATGTATACATTGATTATCAGATACATAAAGTTTCAATGTGAAGCATACAGTAGCTTTATGTGACCCAGTCCTGTGCTAGGTATTCATTTTCTCTAAAGAGGCCTCTGGTTCTGAAAATAGATTTATAATTTCAATTTTTGTGGCTGAGATTGTGTTAGACGTTAGAATTGATAACTCTTTTCTCTGTACTTTCTTCCTTGGATATGATTCTGCTTTATTTTCCATACTCTGATGTAATTGTATTCATTGTTTTTCTCTTCCCATCCCCCCATCCTCCACTAAGTTACCACCTCCTCACATGTAAGTTCTTGGTTTTTTTTCCCACCTTTATATCTTGAATGCCTAGCACAATGTCTGGCCCAATTTGGGACATGGTAGATGCTTTGCAAATGTAGATTGACCCAAACTAAAATAATTAGAAGATGAAATGATACTTAGTGAAACACTAAAATAATCAGAGTATTTTTTTCTTTTCTATTGAAATCGGGGTCTGTTTTACAGATATGAATAATGAGGAAAAGGAAACTGACATTTATTGAACAATGGTCATTTGCCACATATTTTCAAATATGTTATTCTATTTACTCCTCGATAAGACAGTCCAGTCTGAAAAGCATGGGAAACATTTTTTTTTTTTTAATCCATGATTTGTTTGGGCTTTAAGGTAAAACATGATTGTAATCTAGAATCTTCCTTGTTTTATTCTGATTTTTAAATATTAGTTAATAATTTTCTACTCATTAGGAAATTATTAACATTTTAAGCTGTGATGATGTATGCCTGTATTAAATGTATTAAGGTGAAACTGATCCCTTCTCAGGGGGAACTTGGTGGTTATTCACAGTCTTCATTTCAATAAGAAAAGGCTGTTCTTTCCTGAGTTACCTTCTTTGGTTTTCCATTCAAGTACTGAAACAAAATACCAAAAGTATTATGTAAGTAATTATGCTGTGACAAGCCATTAGTAAAGGTGAAAATGACCAATCGGGAATAAAGAGTATGAAGGAAGATGCAATCACAATATAAAAGGATTCACTGCAAAATTCTTATGAACTGGGAGCTTTTAGGGCTTGTTTGCATTTCATTAAGAACTTGTCATAGAGATTGAGGAGCTTGTGAATTTAGTGAGAACCACCACCCAATAAGGGGAGTCAAAATAGAACTAAACCTCTGATATAATGCAATAACTTAAAAAGAAGACCTTAATTCATTTAACATTCAGCTGTAAAACATTAATAATTCATGTTAGAGCTTAGTTTTGTATTATCTGTGAAGTTTGTTAAGTAAATAGTGTGAAGATTCTTTAGTGTCTAAGAAATACCAGTTTTAATCAGATGTTTTAGATACATCATTTTACTTAAAAACTGCTAATATACTAATTAAAAATAATCCTTAAATAGTCATTCACATAACTTCCTCCAAGGGTTTTCCAAGCAAAATAAATTAAATTTGGCCAGAAAATAGGTTTCATCTGTATCTTTCACCATGGATTAATTACATCAGTCTAAACTGACACCTGTCTTAGGTGCTTAAGCAGAAGCTTAACTAAAAGGCTCTATTTAGCATAGCATTTAGGCAGAGGGAGGTAGAGTAGAAAGAGCACTGCACAGATCATCTGTGGACATGAATTCTAGCCCTAACTGTTCCTATAACAAATAGACTGAACTTGTGCAAATTACTTTACCTCCTTAGACCTATTTTCATATCTAAATTCAGAGATTTCTAGTCTATCAGAGTTGATTTGGGTTGGGGGAAGGCAGGCAAAAAGACTCCTTGGAGAAACTCCTATTCCTTGCCCAGAAAAATACTTTTATGCCCATGCACACCATATGTACGCAGGCAAATACATGCACAATTTAGTACACAATTCCAGAGGGTTACTGTGAGGATTAGATGAAATAATGAATATAAAATGCATTAAGTAGGTATTTAAAAATGTTATACCCCCTATTCTTCCCCACACTGGGAGTGTTCTTCAGCTTTTAAGTTTTGATAATAGCCATAGAAAAAGGTTTTTTAAGTCTCTTTGGGGGAAAAAAGATTTTAAAGTATACAACTATCAAATTGCATGAGATATTCCACTTTTATAAGAAGCCGTTTCTTTCAACAGTTACTAGGGTTTGTTTTTTAGAGGAGGGGGTGGCAATCTGTCATCAAAGTGTTGACAAGTGAAATCTGACAAGGTTGAGGTGATAGCTGGAGGCCACTTCAAAAATTTTCACTGTCTTTTCTATTTGAAGAGAAAGGATCTCTATCTTTTTTTCCATTCTTGCTCACTTTGCAACACTCTTTGATTTATATGCTTTTGAAAACAGTAAATCTAAATTGACAAATTATTTCACCAGTTAGCATTGGTTTAGATAAGAGCATTTCAGTGTTCTCTTGTCTTTAACTCAGCTCTTTAGGAATTATTCCTGAAATTCAGTTTACTCTGTCTTCAAAGTCCCATTTCTTTCTATCCATGTATAGCATATGCAATTGTAATCTAGAATTAATTATCACGATTGTATTGCCAACATTTCTGTTTCTTTGTCTTTTTATTGTTGTGACTGAAATACATCCTAACAAGAATTAAGTCCATATTTTTGTAGATAAGAAAGGTGGGTACATATATAAGAGGAGATGGTAGGCAAAGATTATTTTATTGTTATTATTATTTGCTTATGCAAGCATACCCCCCCCCCCTCCACCAAATTCCTGATATAAGCCATAGCAATTATTTTGCAAGGTCACTGAAAAAATGCACTTCAACTGGATACAAGTCTCTTTGGAATAATGGAAATTGTGTGCAGCAAAATATTGAAAATGAACATCAGCAAACAAGATGTTTGTATTAACAGGAACTAGAAAATGGCTATGCAAAGGTCAACACTGATCTTTAAATATTAGTGAAATTTAATTTGTTGCATGTAATGAGTAGAAAGAAGAGGAAACAGACCACAATAAAGAAGCCATTGATAAATTGTCTAAATGTCAAAACTGCTTACAGTATGAAAAATGTTAAACTGACAAAATCTATTTAAATGAATTAAACAATTTAAACAATGCCCGAGGGGAATATTTTCCAAATTTAAGTATAACAGGAGATTTATAAAGATTTTTGCCACAGTTTATTTTGGGAACTTGAAGGGACTCCCACTTTTCTTTCTAGGCAAAGAATCTCCTCTAACCTCTTTTATTTATTAAGAGTGATGCACACTTTTCCTGGAACGTAAGAATCTGTTGTCTTTTGCTTCATCTAGAAATAGCATCATCTGACCAACTGTGAGCGGCTGTGAAGAACCACTTCACTAGCTGAATGGAATTCAGAGAGCTTTCTGTTAGGTTATGCTCAATTTTCAAAAAAATGTGAATTCTGTATTCTCTTATTTTCTTCATGTATAAAGTTGATGAAAAAATTTCAAGGGCTAACTATGTCCAATGTATACAATGAAGGATTAATGTTATTAATACACAGAGAATGAGATAAAGAACTCATTGGAAAGATGGGAAAAGATAGAAACAAGTAGTTTATAGAAGAAATAAAATTATTTAAAAATACGTGAAAAGGTGTTTGATCTCTTTAATAAGTGGAAAAATGAAACTGAAAACTACAGGAATCCAATTTTCACATACCAGATTGGCAAAAATGTAAAAGTTAGATAATTCTCCATGTTATTGAGGATATAGGGAAAAAGATAGTAATGTTATTGGTAGAAATGTAAATTGGCAGAGTCATCTCGGAGGCCAGTTTGGCATCACCTCTCAAAATGTAAGGTGTGCATATATGTTTTCATGGGATTATAAGGCAAAAAGTAGAAACAGAATGTACATTGAGGAAATGGTTAAGTAAATTACGATCACTATCCAATGAAACATCTTACATTCATCTTACATTGTATTAAAAAATAGTGAGGGATGTACTTCTGGATCTGGATGAAACATTAAGTTGTCTTCCTTCTCTGTCAGGTGTACAGTTTTTAAACTATTAGTGACCTTTCGAGTCTTCTGAAAACAGCGTGGCAGTATGTGCGTGGTCCATAGCACAGAACAAGCAGCATCTAATAACAGTTTCCATTGTAGAATGTTTTCAGATACTTGAATAAATCCAATCTTTAGTTGAGGAAAGTAACCCAAACAATGAAGTCAGTCTGTGTATGTAGATAGAGAATATCCATGCTGTGGTGTTCAGGTGAAAAAAGGAAATGGTATGTATCGTAAAATCTTGTCTTTACAAAAACACAAAGGAAGTAAGTATGGGTATGGACACACTGTAAGCATATCAAGAAAATCTGGAAGGCCACATGCCATACTGTGCAGTGGCTCCTTTCACAGTGGAGAGGGCAGCTGGGAGGGGAACATACTCCTTTTAACATCAAATATTTCCATATTTGTATTTTTTAAAACAATAAGCATGCATTACTATTGTACATTTAAAATGGATTTAAAACTTTCCCTATTTTTTGTATACTTTTAGGTTGTGTAGGTTGTTTTAGAAATAAGGACTTTTTTTCATTTTTTTAAAGTCTATTGATTTATTTAAAAAAATTTTTTTAATGTTTACTTTTAAGAGAGAGGGAGACAACGCGAGTGGGGGAGGGTCAGAGACAGAGGGAGACACAGAATCTGAAGCAGGGTCCAGGCTCTGAGCTGTCAGCACAGAGCCCAACACGGGTCTCGAACCCATGAAGCATGAGGGTATGACTTGAGCCAAAGTCAGATGCTTAACTGACTGAGCCACCCAGGCACCTCTAAAGTTTATTTAGAAGGGATGGAGAGAGAAGAAGAGAGAGAATCTCAACCAGGCTCCACAGTGACAGCTTGGAGCCTGACCAGGGTTTGATTTCACAAACTATGAGATCAAGACCTGAGCCGAAATCAAGAGTCTGACACTTAACCAACTGAGCTACCCAGGTGCCCCAGAGACAGTGTTTTCAATACACTGCTTTGTGCTTTTTTATTTTGCCTTTACCATATAATTTCTTGGTGTTATTTGTTAAATCTAAAATTTCATAAGTTTGAGTATTACCTTTTAGCATTTATTGAATACTTGCAATGGCTGCTCATTAGCAAATAAATATGTCCTGAATATTTATACTTAATATTTAGGTTAAAAAAGTGTTCTAGACTTCTGAGTTCATCAAATCTTTATATCCTATGGAATAACACTTATGATACAATCTAGAAAAGATCTAGATACAGAAAAATAATTTAATAATAATAATTGAAGGTAAATGTCACTGAGGGAGCTAGAACATTTATGTGATAACTGCTGTTTGAATGAAATTAAAGGATAAAATTTTCAGTATTAATAGGCAATTAGTTATGCAATACCAACTAGTAATGCTCAGTGCTTTTCATCTTCAAAGCAGTATACAACATTAATTAATCCTTACAACGTTGTTGCAAATGTAGGTCAGTATCATTATCCTTATTTTTGTAAGTAGGGAAATTGAGGCAGAGAAGTTAAATGGTTTGGGGTAAGTCTGTCATAGCTAGATTAGAAATGAGGCATTTTGGCTCACAGCCCAGCATTCAGAGCAGTAGAACCACACCTTCCTTAGAAGACTTAATCTCTCTGCCCTTGATAAAACATTACTTCTCATTAAACTATATTGAGGTCATTTCTACGTTGAAATTCAGAAACAAGTTTCACCACTATATAGCCACTTAAAACATATATACCATTTTTTCTTCTCTTGTTTTCTTGACACGTTTGTTTGTTTGTTACTTCCTTCTTCCTTCCTTTCTTTCTTTTTATTTGTTTTTGAGAGAGCGACAGAGTGCGAGCAAGGGAGAGGCAGAGAGAGAGAGAGAGAGGGAGGGCACAGAATTCAAAGCAGGCTCCAGGCTCTGAGCTGTCAGCACAGAGCCTGACATGGGGCTCAAACGCACAAACCAAGAGATCATGACCTAAGTCAAAGTTGGATGCCCAACTGACTGAGCCAGCCAGATGCCCCTCTTTTCCTTCCTTCCTTCCTTCCTTCCTTCCTTCCTTCCTTCCTTCCTTCCTTCCTTCCTTTCTTTCTTTGACACTATACTGTCTTAATTTCTTTTTCATCATCTTCTTGTTGGAGAATTACCAAAATATCTATCCTTGGCTTTATTTTTGTTTTGGGATCTTAGTGATTTTTAACTTTCTATTTATATAATCCCAAGATAGTTTTTGTACAGTCCAGGCCCCTTTTCTGTATTTATAGCTATCAGTTAGACATAACCATATCTACTTTTATACCTTGAATTCCCACTGTGTCAAAAGCTCAGCTTACCTACATTGGCAAAACATGCTTCTTTTCTAGACTAACCTGTTTCTGTGTATGTTTTAATTCAAAATCTGCTCTTGAAACTAGAATAAACCAAGTGGGAACAGGTCTGTGTAAGGGGTTCTTGTAAACTGGGTGTAACTAAGAAAACTGATGTTTGTGAGTCCTTCACAGAGTGAAGACGCTGAATCACAGTCTAAGGAAGAGGGAGAACCTGAGTTAGAAACTGAGGGGCAAGGGAAAAGTACTCAGGAAACTGAGTAGCCAGCCAAGTCTGTGGCTGGGCAGATTGAGGTGTGTGGATTGAGTAGTTGAGGTAGTCAAGGGGAGAATGTACTGGCTCCCTTTTACCTGGCACATGATGATAGAGACATACCTGCTCAGTGGAAGCATGTTCAAGGCAAGGGCCACTCTCTGTGCAGTAACCAGATTCCTATTCATTGGGGGTTATTCCAGATTCTTCCTTCTTTCTCGCTTCTACAATTCATTAGTCCCCATAGGATATTGACTCTTTCTTCAACACATCAGTTGAATCTGTTTTTTTTTTTCTTTTAAGCTACTTTCCAACTGCCATCATCCCAAATCAAGTTCTTGTTACTGAATATTGGTGTTATTTCTTTTTCTATGTAGATTTTCTAACAGGTTACTTGTATCCTCTTCCTCCACTCCGTCAATATTACCACCTATACAATAAATCTTCCAACAACAATTCTGATCTGTTGATTACTTTTTCTAGAATACCTTACCAGATCAGAAACTTGTCACTATTCCTCATTAGCTACCTAGCAGATGTGAAGTCCTGATGGCGACTACCTTAGTGTGGCCCTGATTTATCTCTTCTATTTGTGCACCAAACCAATTGCTTATTATTTCTCAAATAAGCCTTGCAACTTAAATTTTTGTATACTGTTCCCTCATTTTTATTTCTCTCCCTCTGTCAAATCTAACAATCCTCAGGGTAGCTGGGTGGCTCAGTTGGTTAAGCATCCAACTTCCCCTCAGGTCATGATCTCATGGTTCATGGGTTTGAGCCCTGTGTCAGGCTCTGCGCTGATGGTGCGGAGCCTGCTTGGAATTCATTCTCTCTCCCTCTCTCTTAGCCCCTGCCCCCCTCTCAAAATAAATAAATAAACACACAAAAAAACTAACAATCCTCAATGCCCTTCTACTTTATTATCAAACTAGAGCACCTACTGAACACCCTTTGTTGCTAGATTAGCACTTACCATAAACTTCATGTTGTTTTTGTGGTTATTTTATCTGCTACATGGATACTATTTGATAGTAGAGATTCTACTTTGTAAATCTTCATATATTGGACTCACAGTAAAATGCCATACACCTAAAGTGCTCAAAATATTGGTGAAATTTAATTAATATAATTAATATCATAGGACTCTCTGAGGTACCAACGGTCTGGTGTTCCTAATGCTCTCTCTAGTCTTCTGTTGCAGTAGGTTCAATCCAAGCTAGAGGTCTCTATTTTGAGACCACTCTGCCCTTTTACACAAATGTTTTCATTGCTTAATTGTTTGGTTTAGTGTTAAATATTTCAAAATATTATTTTGAATCTTAATTTCTGGTAATGTGACATTGATTAACTATGTTCATGAATATGCTTAACAGGTATTATTAATGATTCTATGTTGATGCTTGACAAGAGATTACGGGGGAATATGCTGTGTTTCATGTAATTTGAAAATTGCCCAATGATACAGTTAACCAGTGGTTTATCTTAAATTTATGCTTTTTTAGTTGTCTTCATTTTTGTACATTTTGAATTGGTGAATAGATATTCCTCAGAAAGTCTGTTGGTAATAAATAGCAAGTATACACTCTAAGTTTATGCCCAACAAAGATTCCCTTAGGCTCTCTGAGGTATTGTGCTGATAACACATTTATTTTAAATGTCTCGTTGGCACCAGGTACCATTTATCTTTGTTAAACTAGAACAGTGTTTTCTATTTGTTAATTCTTTCCTTTCCCATCATGTTTTACATTAGGGGTTTATTTGCCCTGAAGCTTCCTGTTCTTCCCAAACCAGTCAAAATAGCTGACTTCAGAAACCAGGAAGACAAGTATTTTGCAGATTTATTTAGTGGCAAGTAATCTGTACCTCTAAAACATAGTTTTTCTTTTTCAAAAGAAAAATTATCAAAAGTAAAGCAAGTTGCAGTGTTTTAACACAGCTGTTTTTATTTTGCATGTTACTTTCTTAAAATTTAGTCTATATGGTAACAATTTTCTTAAGGCAAATAAATATTGATTTATTACAATGTAACCAGTTTTGAAGGGAAGGCTTTAAACTTTTTAAAAATGGAAGTAAAAAGTAAGAAGGATCCTCTCACCATTTTGTCCTCAAAATTTGGTGTCATAGAGGTACCTTTGTGGCTCAGTTGGTTAAGTGTTTGACTCTTGATTTTGGCTCAGGTCATTATCTCATGGTTTGTGAGATTGAGCCCCACATCGGGCTCTGAACTGTCAGAGCAGTGCCTGCTTGGGATTCTCTCCCTTTTTCTCTGCTCCTCCCCTGCTCGCTTGTGTGCACTATGAATGAATGAATGAATGAATGAATGAATGAATGAATCAATATTTGGACTGTCATAGATTCTGCCTCTACAGCAGAACAATCATCTAGATTTAGGTCAAGATTAATTTAAATCATGCTGCTTATTCTCTCATGGAGATCGCAGGTTTAGGTTCAGGATGGGCTTCTGGGGCATCTGGGACGGTCATCAACTACCTTACAGAATTTAAGTAGAAAACTGTAGAAGTTTAAATTATTTTAACATAAAAATTATGGGCATTTTGTTGTTGTAGAGGTTTTTCCTTTTTCTTTTCATTTGGATTATTATTTGCTATATTTTTTACTAAATCATTTTTTTTCACATAACCCCTTAAATGGCTACTTTTGTTCTAGCTCTAAATTGTGCATTGGATTTTACTCCAAGAAATGGACAAGGGCACTGAATAGGGACAGCATTTCTCAGCTAACTTTTTAAGGCACTCCCTATTTCTATCCCTTTTTAATCTCTGCTCACACCCCAATCCCACAATGCAGAATCCATCATTCTTCTGAAATTCTTTTCTTACCCTCCTTTAAAACAACTATTTATGCACTAATACAGTATTTGAATAATACAAGCTCAGTCTTGACTACTTCCTCCAGGCAATTTTTCAAATGAGGAAATTACCAGCATTCCTTTTAACTGGTGACATTCTTGAGTAAGATGCAAGACGTTTAAAGGTCTGTATCTTTTAAAGAACCTGCACAGTGTAAAGATGGCAAGACATCTTGAGGGCTAAAAAGGATAGTTACTTGGTCCCCTGTCACTGTGCCCATGTAGTTATTGTAGATTTTTATAAACTTGTTTTATTTACTCCATTAATTCTTTTTAGTCTTATATGGTCTTATCAGCAGATATTTAAAGTTCAGGGGAAAAGAAGGATGAATAACCCCTATTTGACTATCTTTGGCCTACCTGCTAGGGTATGACTCCTGCAAAGCCTCCTTAATTGTATGTATTTTGGGGAGTCTGCAGGGGTTGTCACATGTGCTCATAAACAAGTACAATTATTTACTAATGGGCATTGGTTATTTTCTTCTCACTTGCCTCACCCAACTATTTGTTAGGCTTACTCCATCGCCTGATTATTGCTGTTTCTCCAGGTGGTATGGATTACTCCTTGGCCACCATGTCTACTTTTGCTGGGGTGGATCCCATTTTGTCTGGATCCCACACTTTTGTTGACTATGTTTATCCAAATGGCTGCCAGGCCTGCTTACTTTCTGCTGGGTGTCATCCTCTACAGCTAGCTGGGTATCATCCTCTACAGCTATTGCCCTAAACCAAATGTTCCACAAAGGGGTCCTTTGTTTTTATTTATTTATTTATTACAATTTTTTTTTGAGAGAGAGAGAGCTTGTGTGTATATACACATGTGCATGCTTATGAGCAGGGAAGGGACTGAGGGAGAGGAAGGGAGGGAGGAGAGAGAGAGAGAATGAATGAATGAATGAATGAATGAATCTTAAGCAGGTTCCACACCCAGTGTGGAGCCCAATGCAGGGCTAGATCTCACGACTGTGAGATCATGACCTGAGCTGAAATCAAGAGTCAGTTGCTTAACATACTGAGTCATCCAGGTGCCCCCAAAGGGGTCCTTTGTAAAGCAGAATGCCCCTCTCTTCCTTTGTCCTGTATTTTTTAGTGGGAAATAATATCAATACAAATTGATAATATTTATGTATCAGAGCATTTTGAGAACTAGGGCATCTTTCTCAGTGTTCCCACTCCATTGGGACTAGACATGAATCTTTGGTACTGACCTACCTGGAAGACAAGTCCAGATCATAGGCTCAAACCCATACGATTCTCAGAACTTCTTTTTATGTCCAAATACAAAGGGTCACAGGCTTTGTTTGCACTTGACATTTGAAGCTCTCCACGGACCTCATTTTGCTTGTTCTCCCCCAACTGTAATTTCTGAGTACTATAGGAGTTTCAAACTTAGTAAAAATATGGACAGTGGATCTATTGGTTTTCAGGTTAAAAGCATTCCTGCTTCTTAGAAATGGCCAATGTGAATTACAAGGAAAAGTATTCTTTTCTCTCCATTTCTGCTATTAGGGAAAAGTTTTGACAAATTCTTTATTATTGAATTGACTTAAATTGGAAAAAAAAAAGCAGAGTTTCAAGTGCAGTCTTCTTTTGATATATAAGTAAAGGTGTGGCCTTTTTGGCTTTAGCTGTAAAACTTTATATTTAATTTGCATAATAAAACTTTTTATGTATCTAATAACAGCTAAATTTCAGCCTTGTCTTTGTCTACATTGTCATAAATCCTAATTATTGGTGTCTGAATAGACACTGAATTGAAGAATGTGAATTTTTATTTTCTAGTGTAGTCTAAAAGTTGTGACCTTTGATACTTAATATCAGAAGAAATATGCTCCTGTTTCATCACATCCATTCTTCTCTGTTCCCAGTGAAATATTAACCCATTTGCATGTCCTAATCCAAATACTTTCTCTTGTGTAGAAACTTCTCTACAGATACATGTTTTTCTTTTATAAAATCCCTATTGTACTCTGTACTTAGGAGTACAGAGTTTTATTCATTTATTCATTTCATTCATTTCACCTTGTGAAATTACTGTCTAAGGTCAGAGATTGTATGTAACATGCTCCTTGTGTTTTTTTCATATAAATTTGCATAGTGCTAGACATACAGAGTAATAGCAGTAGCAGCAGCAACAATGGCAACAATAAATTAATTGAATAAAAGTGCCCTTGAGATAGTCCCTGAGGTAGGTACTTTATTATGGCCATTTTATATCTTGGGGAACTTAGAGAAGCTATGTCAGTTTTCCAAGTTAGGTAGTAAACTGAGAAGTTAGAATAAGAAACCAGGCAGTTAGGGTCTAGAATATACTCATTAAGCTTTCTAAATGCAAGTAAATATTTCATTTATTAGCTGTTTCTTTAAACCAGTATTCTAGACCTCACCCATCCAAATGAGAAGGGTGCAGTTTACATGTTCTAAAACAGTAAGTATTTTGGTTTTTAAAAAAGTATACCATAAAGTAATCCTGAAATGAGCCTCATAAAACTAACTGAAAACAATTCCAAAGAATATGGCTTTGGAAATATTTTAAGTAATAGTAGCCTCACTAGAGTCACTCCCAAGGAGACAACTCTGCAAGATAAAGTTCAGTTGAATTGAAAAAGTTGTAATTAGCTTAATACCACTTTTTCTGTACTGCCTACTGATAAGAAACTTCATCCTCTCATAGCTCTTCTACCCCATACCTACATACAGTGGCAGCCAGCTTCTGGTGACAGCTGGGCAGCTCTGGGGATTGAAGGGTCCTTTGTTCTATCTCTAACCTTTTTAAGGCACTTCACAGAAGAGAGTGAACTCAGATCAGTCCAAACATTTCTATTATTTTTATAGTCTGTTTCCTTGTTACCCTTTGCAATTGCATTTTTCTATCACTTTCTTTTTCTTTTTTTTTAAAGTTTATTTTTTGAGATAGAGAATGCGAGCAGGGGAGGGGCAGAGAGAGAGAGAAGAGAAGAGAATCCCAGGCAGGCTTTGCGCTCTCAGCTTGCGGCTCCATCTCACGAACCTCGAGATCATGACCTGAGCCGAAACCAAGAGTTGGATGCTTCACCGACTGAGCCACCCAGGCATGCCTTCTGTCACTTTCTACCATGCATTTTAATCTACTGCCATGCCTGGGATATGCCATCCTTGTACCCAACACTGCTACCTATTCTCCCTCCCACCCTTCTAGATAGCCCAATACTATAGAGTGCTCTGGTTTCAAGCACAGATTCTGGAGCCAGTCTGTGTCTATTCAAAGTCTGCCTCAGCTAACTGCTGGCTATGTGACTTCTCAGTCCCTCAGTTTCTTCATTATAGGAGTAATAATTGTACTACTTCAAAGGGTAGCTATGAGGGTTAAATAAGTTAATATATATATATAATGTTTAGAACAATGCTTTTCATGAGGTATTTAGCGAGTATTGCCTGTTGCTATCATCATCATTTTCTTTGTTATCATTTAACTGGTGAAATCCTATGCACCTTTGATGCTCTGCTGACATTTCACAACTTCTCTGTAGCTTTTTCAGAGCCCCACTGTTCCAGGCAGGCTTGGCCCTTATTTTATGCTGCCATTGTTCACTCTGCTGTTTCAATATTGGCACACTGCATCTTGTTATCTGAACATGCATCTATTCCTTGATTATTAATACATTGAGGTCAAATGTAAAGGTAAAGGAAGGATGAAAGAAGTTTCTACTATGTCTAAAATTATTTGGGGTTATCACCCTTATGAATAATATGGGAAATGTTTTTAGTCACTCCTAATGTTAAAGAAGCTGGGAGCTTTTTCCTATGTCTACAAAAGTCATAAATATTTTTCAGGCTTTCTTTGTTATTCAGAATTTTATTGGAAAGAGCAATTCTTTTGTGATCTCTGTAAAGAAGATACCAATAGTTTATGTATTTCTAACACATAGTGAACTATCCACATAGTATAGTACTGTATGTATTTCTAAGCAAACATTTGGAAGTTAAATAAATTTCTTTCAAATACTTGTAAAATGTTGACTTTTTTACTCATTCATATTGGTCTTCCTCCAATTAGTCCAAATTAATGGGGTTCTCCTTCATGAAAAAGTATCAGTAATAACCATCACTAGCTCTTGATATTAAAAATGGGAGAAATACTCCATGTACTCTTTTGTTATCTTGTTTTCTTTTTTTTTTTCCTAATGTAATTAGAGTAGAATACTGTATCTGGGTCTACAATGAGATGCAGATTAACAAACTAATCTGAACATTCACTACTGTGGTTTCACACATTTACCTTTAAGTAAATACTTTTTGTAATAGTAACTATATACCATTTACTTTGCAAATTCCACTTTATTATTATTATTATTTAAAAAAAATTTTTTTAACATTTATTTATTTTTGAGACAGAGAGAGACAGAGCATGAATGGGGGGAGGGCCAGAGAGAGAGGAAGACACAGAATCCGAAGCAGGCTCCAGGCTCCGAGCTGTCGGCACAGAGCCTGATGCGGGGCTCGAACTCACGGACCGTGAGATCGTGACCTGAGCGAAGTCGGACGCTCAACCGACTGAGCCACCCAGGTGCCCCAATTATTATTTTTTTTAACATTTATTCAGTTTTGAGAGACAGAGCGTGAGTGGGGGAGGGGCAGAGAATGAGACACAGAATCTGAAGCAGGCTACAGGCTCTGAGCTGTCAGCACAGAGCCTGATGAGGGGCTCAAACTCACAGACCGCGAGATCATGACCTGAGCCTGAAGTCCGACGCTTAACTGATTGAGCCAACCAGGTGCCCTACAAATTCCACTCTAATTAGCTTGTTTGTATGTGGGAGATGATAAATATTTGCTTTGTATATTAAAAATACAATACAAAATGTGTTTATATGTAATAATTACCTAACAGATGTTTCCTTTTCTTTTTTTAAATAAATATTTATTTTTAAATTCTTAAAATTTTAAAATTTTATTTAAATCCAATTTAGTTAACATATAATAATGCAATAATGATTTCAGGAGTAGAAGTTAGTGATTCATCACTTAACATACAACACCCAGTGCTCATCACAGCAAGTGCCCTCATTAATGCCCATCACCCATTTAGCCCATCCCTCCCCCCCCCATGCAAAGCCCTCTAGTAACCCTGTTTATTTTCTGTATTTAAGAGTCTCTTATGGTTTGCCTTCCTCTCTGTTTTTATATTATTTTTGCTTCCCTTCCCCTATGTTCATCTGTTTTGTTTCTTAAATCCCACATATGAATGAAATCATATGATATTTATCTTTCTCTGACTTATTTCACTTAGCATAATACACTAGTTCCCAGATGTTTCCTTTTCTTAAAAATGTTCTTAAAATGCTTAAGTATGAAATAATTCTAAATATACTCAGAGCCTTAAAAATCAAACAAGTTACTGAAGATTCAAACATATATTTTCATGTTATCACATTTCTCAATGAGATGACATACTACATTTAGGAAGAGTGTATTTTTTTTTTCCTAGAGTTTATTTCTTGATGGTTAACCAAGGGTACATTAAAATATGTTTATTCTAATGGGCCATATCTCAAATATTAGTAGTGTCAGATGATTCTATTATTTTTCTAAGAGATCTTGGTTTTATTGACAATGGAAGATAATTGGCATTTCTTTTTAATTATTTTTTAAACAGGACAGAGATTTCTTCTGCCTTCAGATGTCTTTCTGCTTGACTGAACTGCACCTGTGGTCTTTGAAGAATACCTTACACATTGGGGGTAAATGATCTCTGGATTAATTTCAGTCATTTTCAAATATAAGTTACAATGTTATAAGTAAGTACTAGCAAAGATTAGAGTTTAGATTCTTCTGCTGGAGTTGCATTATTTTTTTTATACTTAATGAAAAATTGGCTAATGAAAAAAATAATTATTTTTAGTTACTCTGAATAAGTTATTTTTTCAATTTGAGTTAGATTTTCTGTTGTGAAAATTATATTGGTCTAATATTTGTTTCCGTTTAGGAGATATACATGTTCAATTTTTTCCTGGGATTGTTCCTAATGACTGACTTATATTCATAAATATTTGTAGGCTAACTAATGGTAAAGGTATTTCTATTTGATATTAAGATAACATTTCAGGGGTGCCTAGGTGGCTCAGTTGGTTAAGCATCCAACTCTGATCTCAGCTCAGGTGTTGATCTCAAGGTCATGAGTTCAAGCCCCATGTTGGGCTCTGCACTGGGCGTGAATCCTACTTAAAAAAAAAAAAAGGTAATATTTCAAACATACAGCTAAGGTGTACAATTAATTATATTCATGTTCTTTGGATTTCTTTGCTCTATACTCCCAGCACCGAGCCCGACATGGGGCCTGATGTGGGCTCGATCCCACAAACCCGTGAGACCATGACCTGATCAAAAATCAAGAGTCTGACACTTAACTGACTGAGCCACCCAGGTGCCCCAAAAGAGAAGATTTTTAAAAAGATATTTCCTAACAATACATACTTTATCCCATAATACTAATAAGCATTGTTAAAACACACATTACTCCTGTCTTTCATCCTTAAAATTTTTATTTATTTTTTAACTTTTGTGACCTTAACAGTTTTGAAGATTTTATGCCAATTATTTTATAACAGGCCCCTGTATTTGGATAAGTTTGAAGTTTTTTTTTTACAAATCTGAAGTTTCAGATTATATATGTTTGATGTGAATATCCCAGAAGAGGTGTTGTATTTTCAGCACATCCTAATTGGGTGGTGTACAATTTCAATTTGTGTCTTTATTGATAATGTTTATGATCATTAAGATTGTGTCTGGTAGTATTCTCCACTGCAAAGTTACTTTTCCTTTGGAGTTAATTAGTATTTCATAGGGAGATATTTTGAGATTATGTAAATGTATTGTTTCTTATTAAACTTTAAGTATATTTATTATTTATCTTATCCCTGTGGACTCAGGTTTCCTATTCAATGGTTTTAATCCATTACTATCATTATTTATTTTGATATTTAAATTGTTTCTGATGTGGCCAGTGGGACCCCACTCAAGCTGAGTCTATGTCTTTGTGACAGGTCCCTATCAGTATTTAAGCATTTCCATTCTTTCTGGCACAACAGAAAGATTCCCTAACGTGCTGGAATCAGTTACTTCTCTAAGTAGCTTGGTTCCTTTTAGAGGGAAGTGGTATCTAGAAGTCAGCGGTGCTTTAGGTATGCTTATTGCTATTGGAGTATCATTTTTACTAGGCTCTCAGTGGGCAGAGCCTAGGGTATGTATGTATGTACATATATTTACATCTATATTCATTTTTGTATCTATCTCTATTGAAAATCAATTCTAATCTACCAGCAGAGGGTTCATTCTAATTTTCTCCCTTTCTATATTTGTATTTCTCTTCTCTGACAGTGAGAAACCTGGGACTCCCATATCTTTTCTTACTTAATCACCCTGTATGCACTCAGTCTTCTATCTCAGCGGGCATTCCCTCCCCTATGTGGATGCCCTTCTCATTTCACATTGGTTCTGACATACCATGTTGGGCTCTTCCCATATGTGGATGTCTTCCTCACCTAGACACCCACATTTGGCCATTGCCCCATGTGAATGTCCTTCGGTGAAAAGGACACCTGTGGTTCTGATACACTGTCAGCCTGACATTCTGCATGGACACTCTCCTCATCCAGCTTAGGCTCTGATTGGGTTTTGACAGCCTACTCTGGGTCAGATGCAGAATTCGGGGTTCTTGGGGTGCCTGGTTATCTCAGAAGAGCATGTGACCCTTGATCTCCAGGTCATGAGCTGGAGCCACATATTGGCTATAGAGATTACTTAAATAAATTTTTTTAAAAAAGGTTAAAAAAAATAAAAAGAATTCAAGGGCCTTTATGGTCTTCATAGTTCTGTTCTAGAGTTATAAATATTTGGCTGCATCTAATGATGGAATATTATATGAGGACACATTGCCCATGTAAATAATGCTTATGGTTCTTAGATTTTAAAAAAGTCTACCTTTTTATTGAAAGCCTACCTTTTTATATATATTGAAAAGTATAAAGATCATAAGGGCATATTTTGAGCTATCAAAAAATGAACATGCCCATAAAATCACTCAAGAAATAAAATATTATCAGTATCTTAGGAGCCCTACTTATAACCTTTCCCAGTCACCCCTTATTAAATATTTTTAATCTAAATAATAGAAGTAAACTTCATTCTTTAAAATTATATGTCTCTGTGCGCATAGCTGGCTCAGTCAAAAGAGCAGTCTCTTGACCTCAGGGTTGTAAGTTCGAGCCCCATGTTGGGTGTGGAGATTACTTAAAAATAAAATCTTAAAAAAAAAATGATGTGTTCCAATTAGTGGCATGGTAAATAGAATGGAGCTTTAGTAAGTACACAGGATTGAATATTTTTAACAACTCTATTTAAAAAATTGGCTATAGCTGTAATACCTCTTTTGAAAGTTTCATTTAGTTTGAGAAAGTTTGGAGCAGTCAGTCACTAGGGGGCAGCCTGTACTGCTTCCACTTCTTCAGAAACAGTTGCATTCTTTTGTTAGTAACTAGAATTATTTTGCATGGAGGGAAACAAATGTTAATTCAAAGGAAAAATATTTCACTATTCACATATAGGAACAAAATGGACACAGTTATTTTGTTTTCCTGTAATTCAGTTGCAAAGACAGAGTCCTTGGTTAAATCACTCTAGGAAGCCTTGCTTTGCTTTTTAGTCCCAGGAGAACATCTGAATTTGAATGCATTTGGAAGGTTTTTTGAATCCAAAAAGGCTTCAGGTAACTTACCCATGCTTTCCTCTAATTTTCTTTTTCTCCT
Source organism: Prionailurus bengalensis (assembly GCF_016509475.1). NCBI lineage: Eukaryota > Metazoa > Chordata > Mammalia > Carnivora > Felidae > Prionailurus > Prionailurus bengalensis. The sequence goes on along the minus strand of NC_057354.1, from coordinate 81,391,899 downwards.
GCAAATTTCCCCCAAGCACTGTACTAGATTCAAGCTAAACTGGAGAAAAGCAAGCAACAACTCAGAATCCAACAGGGCATTTCCATCCACTAATTTCATATGGCGTTGCTTAGTGGCAGTTCCTTTTGGTAGCACCCTGTGAAAAATATCAGAGGAAGTGTGAAAGAGAAAAGTTGGTCTTATGATTTCAGTTTTTTACTGCTCCTTTCCTCATGCCCTTCCAGTTTTGTGTAAATCTTTTCTAATTAGATTGATAAACCTTCCAGTTCCCACATATCCCTGGAATAGATGAACGCATATACTTTTGATCTTATTTATTTCTAGTAACATAAAAAGATGGTTTATGTCCTCCTTCCTGCCTACCCACTCCCAACCCCAATCCTGACATATATATAGCATGGTTTGGCTTCTTATTTCCCAGAACTTTTTATCACAATCTAATGTTATTTCTTCTTTTCTATAGATAGAGACATAGGGATCTACCAGTATTATGACAAGAAAGACCCAGCAGGTAAAGTATCTATTCTATACAACTAATTTTTATAAATGAAATATTTTAAACTGTAAAATACTGACCATTAAAAAAAACCCTTTTTTGAGCATTAGGTAAATTGTAAAATTAAAAAAAAGTCATTTTAGTCCTTTAGAAAAATGTTGAGGTTGATATCTGTTCTGTATAAAATAAAGCAATATTGAGAAAATGCTGTAGAAGAACATGAAAATGTTCATTTTACTGCCGATCCGACTGATAACTGGACAGTCTATTCACGTTTATTTATCAGTGTCCCAGTAGAGGGCATTGTTAATGCGTGGGTCCCACTGGTGCTGGCCTCCCGGATCCTCACCTGATATCTGAAATAGGCATTTCTGAGTGAATGATCAATTTTCTTTATCTGATTAATCCTGTTAATCCCAGAAGTTTCATGATGGGCCAAAAGGTCTTTCTAGCTAGTTACTTCCTGTTTTGGTCTCTGTTGAAGTGGTGCTGGGGTGGGCATCCTGTATGCTTAGCTTGGTGGTTAATAGGCTAGCTTCATGGTTCTGATGACAGACTGAAGCAGCTTCTATTCTGGACTCCGTTGCAGTTCTCTTCCCTATCTGATGAGATTGTGAGCTCAGGATATTGGCCCACCTGTTGTGTGATGTAAGCCTTTGCACTACAAATTTAAGAAATACCTCTATGAAATGAAAACATCCACATTATGGCATTTTTTCACCAGCCTCTTAAAAATTTAACATAACTCATTAATCTCAACAACGTGCATAATATACATTATATATGTGCATTTCAAAATACAAAGTATTAAAATTAAAATAACTTCCATTTTTATTTTCTTCCTTCTCTCTTCTGCCACAGTATCAGTGACAGAGCATGGTGACTTAGAAGAAAAGCATAAGCTGGCAGAATGTAAGCTTACTTTATATTTTTTTGTAATTATTATAAAACTGGAGTTTTAATATCCCTGAAGATTCAGTCTTAAACATTTTTTTAAGCTTTCTGTACAAGTAGGAAATGTTACTCCCTCCAAATTTCTTTAATTGTAAATTCCCATTGTTGAGGTATATAAACATGAGAGTTATATTTCTTAGGCACTTCTAATTCAGACCTTTGAAATCTCTGTCTAGTTTTGAACAAGATCTATGCTTGTGTGAACATAAACTTTCTTAATGAACCATATTTATATCATTTATTATATTTAAAGTAAGTATATCATATTTAAATTCTGATAATGTTTTATTATACATACCATACCTAAATGATTAATACATATTACCCATTTTAAGAAAATAAAATTTGTAAAAAAGAACAAAAATTTGTAATGATTAATATTAGCATTTTATTCTTTCTAGCCTTATCTCAGGTATATAAATACATTATATATGTAATTTGGCTACAATGAAATATGGTTTTGATGAGTGAAATTAAATATAATTTAAGTTTTATATATAATACAGTTAGAGCTGAAAATCCTACTTGTTCCCTTGTTTTAAATGGTCAAGCTGACATTTAATTTTTTAAATGCTGTATTAGTAGCTGCAACATCAATTTAAAACCTTGTACATATGCTCTATACATCATACATTATGTTTATAGAATGAAATTAATTTTCTGAAATAAGATACATAGTAATTCTGTAAAATTTAAATGACTATATATACTATATACACTATATATTATAGGAAGATGCATACAGAACATATGCACATATGTATAACTTTTATTTAGAATTATTATTTAGGAGAACTCAAAGATGAATTTATTTTCCTGATGAAAGAGATATCATTGTAATGATTTAACATGTTATTCTTTTAAGTAAACTATTTTTAGTTTGTCTTAAGCTAACATTGAGTTTCTACTAAAGAATAATTTTATCTTTTAATTAAATGCATTTAAAACAAAAAAAGGCTTATCATTATTGAATTGCGGTATAGCTTTTAAAGAGGATCATTTTAAATAAAAATGTTAATAGGTGATGTTTACTTTAAAATTTAGGATTGAACTTTTAATTATTCATGTGAAAAAGTTACTTCTCTGGCAAAGAATTGGTCATTTACAATTAGGTACTAGATTCACAGGACAAGGAAACTTTCCCAGGGATTCTCTGAGCCACTTTGGTTGTCATCATAAAATTATGATCACCGAGATTGTTTTGTGGTAAAAATCCTGTTCCTATGACAAAGCTTTTGAAAAGACTGTTATTTGATGATGGAAATGAAGCCCACTTCCTCTCAATTAAGGAGGTGTTTTATTTTAATCCTCCCAAGGCACACTGCTCAGCAGTGTTTCCTTTTTAAATCATGTTTAACTAACTGTAGTACATGTTTCATTTGCCAGCACGAGATTATCCATGGACACTCAAAAATAGACGCCCAGAAAAACTTCGAGACTCACTCAAGGAGTTGGAGGTATCTTTCCAAAAGTTTCAAAAATGGCAACAAACAAATCTATTTTAAAACATCTTTCAACAGCTTTAATTTTCATAAAGGATCAACTCTCCTAGTGATGATAGCTTTGCTTTTGTCTAGTGAGGAGTTCCAAAACAGTTGCATCTTTGTGTGGCATGCTGATCTTTTTTTTGTTTTGTTTTGTTTTGTTTTGGACTTTTGCTTTTTTGGGTTTTTTTTGCTTGCGAATCAGAAACACTTTAACTGATAACAACAGTGTGTATAGCCAACTACATTGTCTCTTTTTCTGTTTCCTTCAGGAGCTGATGCAAAACAGTCACTGTGTGCTGAGCAAATGGAAGAACAAATATGTCTGTCAGGTAAAATGGTTTGACATGATTTTGCAGTGTTTAACCAGTGGAGCTGAAAACTATGCAGTAATTGGTATTCTTGTGTTATGATAGGTAATGGACAAAACCTTTTTAAGAGGGGATATTTCATAGTTTGAATTCTAGTCATTCTAGAACTAACATTAGACAGATTGACACAGGCCACCAGGCTGCCTCATTAGTCAGTATAGTTGTACTGACACTATAAATGCTAATAAAAATCTTTTTGGATGGTATATTTTGTTTGGATTTGTCTGAATGTCATATTAGATGTTTACTGGCATAGATTTAATCATATTTTTGAATGAAGATAAAACCATAGGGCAGAAGGTTTTTTGGCCTATCACTCTAGCAGGCATTTGTGAGTACGATGCTTATGGAAGTCAACAAGTGGACTGGAGTTAGACCTAACATAACAAGACATTTGCTCTTATTTTTTGAACCCTCTAAGTTGTGCTGTTTAATATCATAGCTACCAGTTACTGTGGCTATTTAAAAATAAATTGAGGGGCGCCTGGGTGGCTCGGTCGGTTAAGCGTCCGACTTTGGCTCAGGTCATGATCTCATGGTCAGTGAGTTCAAGCCCCGCGTCGGGCTCTGTGCTGACAGCTCAGAGCCTGGAGCCTGTTTCAGATTCTGTCCCTCTCCTCTCTGCCCCTCCCCTGTTCATGCTCTGTCTCTGTCTCAAAAATAAATAAATGTTAAAAAAAAAAAAATTAAAAAAATAAATAAATAAAAATAAATTGAAACTAATTAGAATTAAATTAAAGTTGCACTACCCATATTTTAAGTGCTCAGTAGCCGCATATATCATATGGACAATATAGATACAGAACATTTCCATTACAGAAAGTTCTGTTAGCACAGTTTGGGCCTAGACAACAGGAGCTACATCTTGAATGGGTCTAGATTCAGGACATAATAATTAGTTGACCTTGGATCACAAAATAATGGACAAATTCCTCAACTTTGTTTATACACTTAAGAAATACTAGTTGCCTAGAAAAATTAGACTTGTTTATGATTAAAAGAATCATTAAGTTATATTCTCATACATGTAATTGAAGTTACATGAGTACTACTACTAATTATAACTTTTATGGAATTGAATATCCTGTATGGATTTAAATACTGACTTGTTTATAATGTGATTTATTTTAGGTCTGACTACTCTTGTTTGAGGTTTAGGCCCATGGCTGTATCCATAAATCTACAACATTGAATTTATGGTTATTAGGAACATATCTTAACTGAATATTTGAATATGGGCTATCATTTCAGTGGAGTCTAGTTTTTCCTCATTTTTTGTTTAAACTAGTCTACTTTTATTCATGAAGGTAACTATTTAGTTACCTCCTCAAATGGCATGAATTATTATTTTCCAGAGCATGTTTGCTAGGCTGAATTAATATTATTAGAAGCATAATACTTTTTAAATTTGATTTAGGAATGTATTCAAAGGGTGAAATTACGTAAAAACTCATAATTCGTTTTCACTAAACTTTTAATCAGACTTTAAGACTTGAATACAAAATATGCTCCAGAAAGTTTTAAACTTAATACAACTCAAATTGTGCTTCTCAATGCCATTACTCACCTTAAAAGCAGGCTCAAAATTATTTGACTGGAGGGCAAGCCTACTACCTATAGTAAGAGGTGTGTCTTGTGGCCTCACCCTTACCATCGCACAGGGTAAGTTGGAACATGTCAGGCATCTTAAAATATGCAGTGAGGCATCCCAATAGGCAATCCTTTTTAAATAGACGTTATTGCATTTTAATTTTTAAGCAACTTTGTGTGTTTTGTATATAGGTGGAATCAGGAGAAGGACACCCCTCACTATTGAATTAATTCAATGCAGAAAAGGAATTTTCATGATAGAATATATATAAACTTTTGTAATTTACATCAAACTGACAATAGTGGTTTCTGAGGCTGTTGTACCAATGAGTCACTTTTAATATTTCCAATGGAATTTATCCTTCTTTATGTTCTGTCATATTTTGTGGTTTATTTGTGTGATTGATAAGTTATAATAGTCCTTTTAATACCAGCACATTCTTGATATGATGATCTATTTTAGTAAGATAACTTGACCTCCACCCTGCCCACTAGTCCAGATTGGTCCCACATCTTTAGGGCCTTTGAGAGACCTCCTAACATTATCTGTCATCTTCCTCAGTTTCTAAACAAGACTGTGAGCTAAGTCTTCTAAAAATATGTGTATGTGTGTTATCCTAAAGATCTCTTATATTACAGTAAGTTAAAAATTTTGTGTTCAAGCTAAATTTTTAAAAGGATCCTCTTAACCTTTTATTAGTTGCAAAATCAGTGCTCCCCAAGCTACTCTAGGGTCCTCCTTTTTGTGTATTATCCAGTGTGGCGGCTCTAAAGATAACATGTGCTTAAATTTCTATTAGTAGTTTTCTCCATATATTTAGCCCTAAGATGGCAACAGTTGACCACGACATATTCTTAAAGAAGGGATGAAAAAACTCCCTCAATACCTTGGTGTTAATAAAGTTGAACTCTCAGTCTTTGACTGTGGCCACACCTCAACTGATATAAATTTTTTACCCCCCAAAATGGCAAATTTAAGACTTATAGAATTTATCTTGGGTTTCTTCTTTTTAAGGGATCCTTATTTCTTCAGAAGGTCCAATTGTTTGGAAATTAGCAAGGCAACTACAGAAACATAAAGTATTTCAGAGGATACAGTTTGAGCTTGGATTTTCCCCTCTATTGAATAATGAGATTTTATAGTTGTCATAAAAACCAACACTTAGTTCATGTTGTTGATCCAGTGACCTGTAAATTGTACCATTTAAAAATAATTCCCTCCACTTGCAAATTCAAATCGGTTTATAAATCAAGACTTACCTATATATATGTCTGTAGGAAAATTGTTTTTTAAAGTTTGTTTTTCAAACTAGGCCTATTCCTAGTTTGAAATGCATTTAAAAGTATGAGATGTAATTTATAGTTTTAGTTTTACTGGCTATCAAAATATTTCTCTCTCTTTTTTGGGGGCTGTCTTCTAAAATCATTTTATTTTAAGAACGTGTTTAATAATTTCCAGCTTTGAATTTTTCTTTTTTAAAAAAAAATTTAATGTTTATTTTAGAGAGAGAGAGACAGAGCATGAGTCGGGCAGGGGCAGAGGGAGAGAGGGAGACACAGAATCCAAAGCAGGCTCTAGGCCCTGGGCTGTCAGCACAGAGCCCAACACGGGCCTCAAACTCACGAACCGTGAGATCATGACCTCAGCCGAAGTCAGACACTTAACTGTCTGAGCCACCCAAGTGCCCCTCCAGCTTTGAATTTCTTAAACTGTTTTACAAACTGTTCATTTTACAAATATTTTACAAAGGGAATGATAGTTTCAGCATTGAGTGACTATTAAATTGTGTACCACTATGGTGGAATTTTTCAATTCGTTAAATTATTGTGAGTCAAGTCACATTCATATTTGCAGGTTATTGCATAATTATTTAAAAGCAGTGTTATTAAGATAGATGTAAACTCACACATGTTGATTTTAGATTAAATTATTTGAATCGTGTATGTACAATCAACTACAAAAATATACAATATAGTCAGCTCTACCCTGATTTCTTTCTATAGCAGTTCTGCATTTCCAGGTACAATTTTAAAATGCCAAGAAAAGATCATTTTCTTTTTTTAGTTCTTGTAATGAATTACTTGGCATGCTATGTAAAAATACAAATTATTTTCTAAACCTATCACAGATAGATTGTGAGTTTATGGAACTCATTTTATCATAATTTTCTCAGTTATAGAATTGATAGCATCATTACCTGATCTTTCCTTTCATCCGATTGTATGAAAATCAGTTTGGTTTTCTCATAAAATAACAGTTGGCAAACCATGATGACTTTAAATTACAACTATTAGAAACAGCATATTACTTATATAAAACTTATCACACAATATTTATTGACTGCCACCATATGGGATGCACTAAGGAAGTGTAAGATGTGGGCTGAGTCCTCAGTATAACCTAGTCAAGGAATATAGACACATGAAATCACTAAGACACTGATGAGTGCTAAGTTGTAGGATACCAAGTAAAAAGATAGTAAAAGTTTAGAGGAAAGTAAAGTTTAGTAAAAAGATAGTAAGAGTTTAGAGAGAAGGCATAGAGATTAGCCTGGGAGTGAGATGTAGGATAAAACAGGAAAATTAGAGGCGGACCGTATAAGGAACAAATGAGATGGGATAATTATTTTCTGGAAGCACCATGCCAAGGGGTTTCTGGACTTGAAGATGCTAAGCACAATACTCAGTAGAAGTGAGGTGGCTAGACTGAGAATAAGGGGATTAAGTGAGAGTCTATATTTGGAATGATGAGATCTTCCTCAGCTCTTTCCCCTCTTTAGCAGCTAGGTATATGTCTCTGTGTAACCTGTTTAAAGGATCCTTCTCTGAAAAAAATATATTTTCCTTCCCTCCCTCCCCTCCCCTGCTGGCCCAGAGCAAAGGATACAAGTAACAAATTTGGTAGTTTCCTTTGAAAAGGTAGGTGTGCCAACCAATCTCCTTACAGTGGAGTTATAAGTTAATAAACCTGCCATTGCATAACAAGCTCCCAATAAATTTTTAAAGAGATTTACTTTTAATTTTTTTTTTCAACGTTTATTTATTTTTGGGACAGAGAGAGGCAGAGCATGAACGGGGGAAGGGCAGAGAGAGAGGGAGACACAGAATCAGAAACAGGCTCCAGGCTCTGAGCCATCAGCCCAGAGCCCGACGTGGGGCTCGAACTCACGGACTGCAAGATCGTGACCTGGCTGAAGTCGGACGCTTAACCGACTGCGCCACCCAGGCGCCCCGAGATTTACTTTTAAATATAACCAGAGAGCTACAGATTATGATGCTTTTGAGGGAATTCTCCATCTGTAAATCTAAGATCTAGGAGTCTGAGTCTAAAACAAACAAAAGATAAAGAATCAGGGACAATGCAATAAACAGAAGTAAATTTGGGGATTTAAAATTAATCCCCACAGAGATGTAAGAGGAGATGTTGCATCTTTGAAACAAGAATAGGAAGCTATTTTTAAGAAAGGGATGTTTGGGAAAAGGGGAAGGAGCTCTTGGGAACTAAAAATATGACAGCAGGGGCACCTGGGTGGTCTAGTCGGTTGAGTGTCTGACTCTTGATTTCAGCTCAAGTCATGATCTCACAGTTTGTGAGATGGAGCCCTGCGTCAGGCAGTGTAGAGCTTGTTTGGGATTCTCTCTCTCCCTCTTTACCTCTCTCTCTGCCCTTCCCCTGCTTGCATGCACTCTCTCAAAAATAAACATTAATCAAACAAAATATGACAGCATAAATAGAAAAAAATACTAGAAGGATTGAAAGATTAAGTTGAAATGTCTCTCTAGCACAGACCACAATGATAAAAGAACATTTTGGTGAACAGTAGGCAATAGAAGATAAGGAAATTAGGGTATTAGGCCGGAAGGTTTAATATGTAAATAATTAACAGGAAACAGGAGGGAAGAAACAAAAAAATGATAGAAGAAAAATTCCAAGAACTGGAAGGTGCTTATTTCCAGTGTGAAAGAACTCAGTGACTGAAAAAAGATCAATATTAGAGGCCTATTTTGTGAATTTTAGAAAACCAAAGATGAAGAGAAGATCCAGAAAGCTTTCAGAGGAGAAAAGAAAATAAGATACGTACAGAGGAATGGGAATCAGACTTCCCAACAACAACACAAAGACAAAACAGTGGGATGATGCTTTCAAATTTGTGAAGGGAAGAGATTTTTAGCCTAGAGTTCTATGTGTAGAATTCTAAATTGTCTTTCAAGCAGGGACATTTTCAGACTTGTTAGCTCTCAAAAAAATTTACCTACCGGGTACTTTTCTCAGGAAGTTATTGGAAGGTGTGCTATTCTAAAGCAATAGAACAAACCAAGAAACAAGACTTCTTAGGAAACAGAAGATCTTACATAAGAAAGAAGTGAAGAGAGGGTCCCTGGGCAGCTCAGTCAGTTTAGCAGCCGGCTCTTGATTTCGGCTCAGGTCATGATCTCATGGTTCATGGGTTCGAGCCCCACATAGGGCTCTGTGCTGACAGTGTGGGGTCTGCTTGGAGTTCTCTCTCTCCCCCTTCTCTCTGCGCCTACCCCACTTGCATTCTCTCTCAAAATAAATAAATAAATAAACTTAAAAAAGAAAAAAAAAAAGAAGTGAAGAGTAATCTTTAGAATGATAACTGTGCCTTAGACCTAGAGAGCAACTATTCCAAATTGGGGCAGGGGACAGAAGGTTCTACTAGGAATCTTGGAATGAGGGAAGAAAAGGAACTGATAAATCTAATATCTGATCTGATATAAAATTTTAAAGAATAATGGATAAGAGATAAAAGATACAAGGGAATTAAATCTTGATTCATGATAATAAGCAAACAATAGGTAGTGACTAAATAAAGAAATAACATATGGAAGACATTGCTAATTGCTTGCCTAATATCTATTTTTCTTTATGAACAGACACTGTTGTTCCCAGTGGCAATGTGACCAGTTTAAAGTACTCAGTTACCCTGTTCCCCATGAAGTTGGAGGTGGCCATATGAAGTAGCTCTGGCCAAAGTAAGCAGAGGTCACCAGTAGGATCTACATGAAAGCTTATTAAAGGGGCCAGACTCAATTGTGAGGTGCCTTTTCAGCTTCTGTTCTTGGATTTATTCTAGTCTGGATCTGAGATATGCCTGAGGGGCAGGGGTCTGCTTTTGACCATTTTTTTTTCACTCAAGTACAAAATATATATATATTTTGTATCTACCATATGCCCAATAGTATTCTCAGTGCTGGGGATACCAGTGAACAAAACAGACAAAAATGACCAATATTTCTGTTCTCCTGCAGTTTACATTTCCAGTAGGGAAATAGTCATGAAAATATTAATAAGTACAATATAGAGTATGTAAGAAAGTGAAAACTGTTAGGGAAAAATAATGCAAGAAAGATAGGAGATATGTGTGGGGGATGGTAGTGCATGATGGGCCTGATATTTGGTGACCAAGAAAGGCCTCACTGCAATATTATGTGATTAAGACATGCAGGAGTAAGCAATGGAAGACAGCTGGAGAAGATGTTTCCAGGTCGAGGGAATAGCAGCCTGAGATGGGAGTATACCTGGCATGTTTAAAGAACAGCAAAAGGTCAAGGTGACTAGAATGGAACGAGCAAGGAGAAGAGTAGTAGGAATTGAGAGGCAATTAGACACTAGTTATATAGAACCTTCTAGGCCTTTGTTAGGACTTAACTTTTACTCTAAGTGAGATGGGAAACCCTTGAAGGATTTTTGCGCAGAGGAAGAACCTGATCTAATTCACTTTTCAGCTGGATCACTCTGGATATAATGAAGGGAACAAATTGAAGGGAGTGAAGGTAGAATCAGGGAGATGAATTAGAAGTCTGTTGTCATAGTCCAGGTAAATAATGGTGGCTTGGACTGGATGATAGTGATTGTGATGTGAGAAGTGGCCAGATCCTGGGTATATTTTGAGTTTTGAGCCATCAGAATTTGCTAATGGATCAAATATGGGAGATACAAGAATGGAGTTGCCATTTACTGAGATGAGGGAGATTCCAAAGAGACATTTTTGAGGGAAATATCAGGAGCTCAGTTTTGGACATCAGTGTTTGAAAGGCCATTAGATATTCAAGTGGAGAAGTCCAGTAGTTAATTATAGTAGTCTGTAGTTTAGAGAAAAATCTGGGCTGGAGAGAGAAAATTGGGAGGCAGCCACCAGATGGTATTAAAGCCAAGAGATTGGTAAAGATCTCCAGGGGAGTGAGTGTACATAGAGAACTAGAGGAGGCCAAAGGGCTGAGTTCTGGAATCCTCCAGCATTTGGGGATTGGAGATAGAAAAAGGGAAAGATGGATCAAGGAGATTAAAAGGAGTAGACAGAGCACATTGAAGGGAGTGTGGTATCCTGGAAACTAGGTTCCAAGAAGAAAGTGAAGTGTTACTATTATATAAGAAACCAGTAACAAGATGCCTCAGAGGGACCATTGGATGGAGTAGCATGGAGGTCATCAGTGACTTGCATAAGAGCAGTTTCAGTAGATGATGTGGGCAGGAGCCTGACTGGAATACACTTAAGAGAAAATGGGAGGGGAGAAATTAGGAATTAACAATGTAAGAAGGGGTATGTTACAAAGGAAAAAGGAGAAATGGGGCAGGAGCTTGAGGGAGAAGTGTAATCAAAAGAGGTTGTTATTTCTTTTTTCAGACAGGAGAAATAACCTCTGTTTCTGTTGGTATGCTAATGGAAGTGATCCAATAAAGGGAAGAATTGATGCAGGGAAAGGGGAGAATTGATTGCTGGAATAATGTTGACAAAAAGCCACTTAATAAAGGGGGAGAGATGGAAAGTAGGTGCCTGGTACCTGATGGATATCATGGACCTGCCTTATCAGCCATGGACTGCCTAACTGCAGATTTCTGGTTCTATGAGGAAAAACTAATCCATTCCATTAAGTGATGATTTTTTTTTTTGTTTTTTGTTTTTTTGGTTTTTGTTACATGCATCTGAATGCGATTCTAAGTGACAAAACTTGTTTAGAAATGTGGGCATAGGACCAGAAGGAGCTACTATAAGAGTTAAAAATGGTCCCATTTGCAGATGGGATGAGAGGCTCTGGTGGGATTAGGCAGTAAACAGTTTTTGGTTTTTGTTTTTATTTTAGAGAGAGCATGCGAATGGGGGGAGAGCGGCAGAGGGAGAGAGAGAGAATGAGAATCCTAAGCAGGCTCATGCTCAGTGCACAGCTGACGCAGCGCTCTATCCCATGACCCTGGGATCATGACCTGAGCTGAAATCCAGTCAGATGCTCAACTGACTGAGTCACCCAGGTGCCCCAGTAAACAGTTGTTTTAATTCCAGGTGTTCTTCGACATTTTAATAATTTATACATGTATTTCTTTAATTTAAATCTTTTAAAAGCATACCCATAGTGCTTCTGAGAAGCAGATGTCAAGCTATACTAAGAGGGCGCCTGACTGGCTCAGTCAGTAGAATCAGTAGAACATGTGACTCTTGATCTCGGGGTTATGAGTTTGAGCCCCACATTGGGCATAGAGATCACTTAAAAAATAATTCAAGATTAAAAGAAGATTTACTAGGAATGCAAGAGGTTTATGGGGGAGATGTGAAAGATAAAGGAGGAAGGGAGAAAAGTAGGTGGGAAGAATCTGTTGACTGGGATGCTGATCTGAACCCTGTGAAAGGAGAAGGAGTGAGAGAAGAATGGGTATAAAGAGCCTCAGGCTACAGCATGGTCCTGAGAAAGTTTCAAAATGGGGAGTCCGTGAGCCAAAGTTCCTCATTAGAGGAGTCCCTTGTAGAACTAGCACCCAACCATGCTCAGACACTGGCTAGTAGCCACCTAGGCCAAGTGTAGCTTTTGTCAGTCAATTGTGACTCGAGTTTCCAGCCTCCATTCCTCCTGAAGGAGCCCTGAGGGCTGTATATCCAAGGCCATCACACCCACAAAGATTTATGTTAAAAATAAGAACATATGTCTGGATATTTGCACATATAGAACACTGTACCTGAGTGTTAATGTCCAGCTAGTCAGTTTAATATCATGCCTTAATAATTCTTTCTTAGGCAAAAAATTAATTCCTTTCCAGGAAAAACAGAAAGAAAACTTACATTGTGTTTTGACTCCCTCAATCCAAAGTTTGATGACCTGCAGTAATTCATAGATACAGTAATTATTTACTCTTAAAAATATAGTAAGGTATGAATGAACCCAGTTTTAGAACATGGTTATGATACAAAGAAAATTTTGATCTTAATAATAATGTATCTTTGTATCATCGATGAACATTTTCTTCTGTTATTTTCATAAATAGTTCTTTCTTCTCTTTTATTAATTGTTTTCATTTTAAAACATTGCTTTAAAGAAACTTGTAATTTCCCTGCCTCCACCCTTGGCATTCATGTCTAACAATGTTTTGGAAGCTTCAGGGTATTTTGCCCCAAAGGAAACTAGGTCAGGACTATGAATTTCCCTCATATATTTAGTTCTAGTTAATAATAAATATATGTAATGCTAAACAAATTCCAAAATCTGAATTATCTGTCTCTTGTTGATTTTCATATTTAACAAAATAGAAACAAACACATGCCAAACGTTTATCTACTTTTTAAAGGGAAAATAAAGTTTTACTTCCATTGCTAGCAAATGAGAAGACATTTACTGCATTATATTTGAATGCTTATACTGAGATTTTATATAAAAACTTAAAATATGTTTCAAATTTAGAACTTTAGATGTACAAGTTGAAATGTACCAGTTAGAAAAGTACGTGTATAAACCAAGCATCTAAGGTTGGGTTTCAGAACATAGCAGCTGGACATTCATGATATTTGAGAATATTAATGTTATATATATGACAGTGTAGCTGATAGAGAAAATGCATCAAATGCCTTTGCCAAGTTGTAATGTATACCTCTTAACTTAAAAATAAAGTTAAAGGGGCACCTGGGTGGCTTTGTCGGTTAAGCCTCCGACTTCGGCCAGGTCATGATCTCGTGGTTCATAGGTTTGAGCCCCGTGTCAGGCTCTGTGCCAGCAGCTCGGAGCCTGGAGCCTGCTTTGGATTCTGTGTCTCTCTCTCTCTCTGTCCCTCCCCTAGCTTGTGCTCTGTCTCTCTCTCAAAAAATGAATAAACATTAAAAAAAAAATTTAAAAAAAAGTAAAGTAAAACTATTAGGTTAGCACAAATACTGCTTAAATGACAATGAAATGAAAAGCAGTTATAGCTATGCCTCTTATAAAATAGTGTTACATATAAAATATTCACAGTAGCTCTTCACAGGGAAGTACCTACCATTTGGTGGTCACCTTGATCTAAGTAGAAGCCTAGGTTGAACTGTGAGATCAAAGTTGTCACCGCGTGCTAAGTAAACAAATGTCCTTATATCTGTACTCATCCTTCTGCCATAATAGAGGAACAGTCCCTACTCCTCTTGAAGGCCCAGCCTCTCTGCTTCTATGACTTTGACGGCAATCATAGCTCTCAGACTGCACTGAGGCATCCTAGGGACTGCAGTGAATTCACAGGAGTCCTGCAGGATATTTAAGAATTTCACAGAAAACACAAGACTTCTGTCAGACACTATACGAACAAGTAGCTCCAGGTAGTGCAGGGTCTCAACATGAGATTGCGCCACATTCCTTTTAGGATGTCCTAGCTATATGAAGGCAGCTTTTCAGGACTTGCTGTGATAAAAAGCACGTACCACACAACAGTTCACATAGAACAGGAGCGAGTGTGAGGGTTTCCAATCTGATTTCAAGGTTTGAGAAGTTGTGTAGTGCCCAACTTCTGTTAGTGTACACATCCTATTAGTAATTGTGGTTATTAGGAATTAATTGTTTTGTTTCAATCTCTGTATATTATGTTTTCAAATGGCTACTAAGTTTTTGGGACATAAATACTTAAGTTGTTTGAATCGCTTTATTAAATGGAATTGCTGGTATTTCTTTTGGCCTAGGGGTACCATATGACTACTGAGACACATAGGGTGCCATGAACTGAGAAAGTTTGGGAGCCTCTGGCCTAGATTTTGGATCCCATGCCATCTGGCCTTCTTAGGACCCCACATGATTGTCATTTCGCTCATATGTAGCGTAGTGATGGAAAGCACAAACCGCTTCATTCTTCTTGGCATCAAATCTTGGCTTTACTAGCTGTGTGACTTTGGGAAGTTACTTTACCTCTCTGTGCCAGAGTTTATTTAACTATAAAATGAAGATTAAAACCTCATACGTTTATTATAAGAATTAAGTGAGTTTATATATATATATATATATATATATATATACACACACATATGTATATATATGTGTATATACACACACACACACACACACACATACACATATATATATATATATATATATATATATATATATATATATATAATATGCTTGGTTTCTGGCACAGACCTGATTTTTAGTTTTTACTTAATTTTTAAAATTTTTTTAAAAGTTTATTTTGAGAGAAAGAGAGAGGCATGTGCACAGCTGGGGAGGGGCAGAGAGAGAGGGAGAAAGATTCCCAAGCAGACTTCGTGCTGTTAGAACAGCACAGAGCCCAATGTGGGGCTCAATCTCATGAACGTGAGATCATGACCTGAGCCAAAATCAAGAGTCAGATGCTTAACCAACTGAGCCACCCAGGTGCCCCAGACCTAAACTTACTTTAAACTTACTTTAAACTTACTATCAACTGGATCTTTGGAATCAACTTAGAATTTTTTTCATTAAAAAATATTTTTATTATGGTAAAACATAAAATTTTCCATCTTAATCATGTTTAAGTGTACAATTCAGTGGTGTTAAATATACTCATACTGTTATGAAACAGATCTCCAGAAGTTTTTCATTTTGCAAAACTAAAACTCTGCATCCCTTAAACAACAAATCCCCTTTCCCCCTCCTCCCAGCCCTTGGCAACCACCATTCTACTCTCTGCTTCTTTGAGTTGGATTAATTTAGATATCTCATATAAGTAGAATCATGCAGTATTTGTTTTTCTGTGACTGGCTTATTTCACTTAGCATAAAATCCTCATGGTTCATCCATTTTGTGGCATGTGACAGAAATTCCTTCCTTTTTAAGGTTGAATAATATTTCACTATATATGTATATACCACATTTTATTTATTCTTCCATTGATGGACATTTGGATTCCTTCCTTCTCTTAACTCTTGTGAATAATGCTGTTATGAATACAAATACAAATACAAATATGTACAAATACTTCTTCAAGACCCTGATTTCAATTCTTTTGGATATATACCCACAAGTGGGATTGCTGAAATCAAATGACAATTCTATTTTTTATTTTTTTTTTTATTTTTTTTATTAAAAATTTTTTTTTCAACGTTTATTTATTTTTGGGACAGAGAGAGACAGAGCATGAACAGGGGAGGGGCAGAGAGAGAGGGAGACACAGAATCGGAAACAGGCTCCAGGCTCTGAGCCATCAGCCCAGAGCCTGACGCGGGGCTCGAACTCACGGACCGCGAGATCGTGACCTGGCTGAAGTCGGACGCTTAACCGACTGCGCCACCCAGGCGCCCCTCTATTTTTAATTTTTTGAGGAAACCCCATACTGATTTCCATAGTGATGGTACCATTTTACAATCCTAGCAATGGTGTATAGGGTTCCAATTTTTCCAAGCCTTACCAACACTTTTTTTTTTTTTTTGATAGTTGCCATCCTAATGGGTGTGAGGTGATATCCCATCATGGTTTTGATTTGCATTTCTCTAATGATTAGTGATGCTGATATGCTTTTTGGCCATTTGTATGGTTTCCTTTTTGAGAAATACCTTTTCAGGTTGTTTCCCTGTTTTTTAAGGGTTATATGATTTTTGTTGTTGTTGTTGATTTATGAGAGTTTTAAAGAATGTATTCTGTAAATTAACCCCTTACCAGATATATGATTTGCAAATATTTTTTCCCATTGTGCAGATTGCCTTTTTACTCCATTGATTATGTACTTTGATGCACTAAAGTATTAAGGTTTGATAAGTCCCATTTGTCTGTTTTTGCTTTTGTTGTCTATGCTTTTGATGTCCTATTCAAGAAATCATTGTCAAATCCAAGGTCTTAGAGCTGTTTCCCTATGGTTTCTTCCAGGAATTTTATACTTTTGTGTCTACGTGTAGATCTTTGATCCATTTTGGTATTTTTGTGTATGGCGTAGCTTAAGAGTCCACCTTCATTCTTTTGCATGTGGATATCCAGTTTTTCCCCACACCATTTGTTGAAGTAACTTTCCCCTTGAGTGGTCCTGGCATTCTTGTTGAAGATCACTTTAACCATATTTGTGAGGCTTTGTATGTGAGCTCTTTGTTCTGTTTCATTGGTCTATAGATCTGTCTGTATGCCAGAATCACACTGTTTTGATTATTGTGGCTTTATAATATGTTTTGAAATCAAGTAATATGAGTCCTTTAATTTTGTTCTTTTTCAGTATTGCTTTAGCTATTTGGGATTCCCGTGATTCCCAAACAGCTTTTAAATAAGTACAACTTTTGGGGCACCTGGGTGGCTCAGTCGGTTAAGCATGCGACTTCAGCTCGGGTCATGATCTCGCAGTTTGTGAGTTTGAGCCCCGCATCAGGCTCTGTGCTGATAGCTTGGAGCCTGGAGCCTGCTTCGGATTCTGTGTCTCCCTCTCTCTCTCTGCCCCTCCCCTGCTCATGCTCTGTCTCTCTCTGTCTCTCAAAAATAAATAAATCTTAAAAAAAAATTTTAATAAGTGCAACTCTTTTCTTTTAAAACAAATAAACACAAGTCTTAATCATCTCTGGTCTTATCCTTTTCATTCAAAATCAGATTTCTCAAAAGAATTGTCTCTATTTGTGATCTCCCTTTCCTCTCAGTGCTCACCCAGCATTCAACCAACTCCTATTTTGCTTTTGTCCTGATTATTATGCTGAAAAACTTTCCGCTAAGGTTGCAAAAATCTCTGTATTGCTAAATGCAGTAGACTTTTTTTAGAAAGCATCATCTGAAATACACAAGAGGACTTAACACTACTGACCACTCCTTTGTTCTTGAAATACTTTTTTCTGTTAGTTCTCCTGACACTTTGTTCTTCCAGTTTTCTTTCTGCCTCTGTGGCATTCTTCTCTGTCTTCTTTATAGGCCCATGCTCCTTTCCTGTCTCCTTGAAATGTTGGAATTCCTCAAGGCCCAATTCTAAGCCCTTTCTCCTCTTCTCTCAACTCCTAGATAATCAAATTTATATCCATAGCTTCAGTGGCTTCTTTATAGAGCTCAGACCTTTCCCCTTTGCCCCAAATCCATAAATCTAGCTGCCTATTTGATGTCTCCCCTTGAGTACATCAAAGGTATTTCAAACAGTATCTTTTTAAAAATTAAAATTATTTATTTATTTATTTATTTATTTATTTATTTATTTATTTAGTAAACTCTACCCCCAATATGGGGCTTGAACACACAACTCCAAAATCAAGAGTTACATGTTCTACTGACTGAGCCAGCCAGGCAGCCCCAAACACAGTATCTTTAAAATGGAACCCCGAGCCCCTTACCTGTTCTTCTTTTGCCATTCTTCTATCAGTGAATGGCTCTGCCTTCCATCCACTTTTAGAAACCAGAATGCTGGAAGTCACATATTTATCTTTGATATTATCCTCTTTATTTTATTTTATTTTATTTTATTTTATTTTATTTTATTATTTTCTGAGAGAAAGAGAGAGAGAGCATGAGCAGGGGAGAGGGGCAGAAGGAGAGATAGAGACAGAGACTCTTAAGCAGGCTCCACACTCAGCACTGAGCTGAAACCCTGGCATCATGGCCCAGGCTGAAATCAAGAATCCGATGTTCAACTGAGTGAGCTATACAGGCACTCCTCAAATGATTGTCTTCTTTACCTGACTCCTCCCACCACACACACATGTCTAACTAAACTCTTATTCTTATTGATTTTATCTCCTACATCTCTCTCACACCTGCTGGACGCTGTCCATCCCTTTGCTCATAACTTTAGTCAAAGCTACCTTACTTTACGTCTCTTCTAGACTGCTTAAACACTTCCTAAGTGTTCTGTCTGCTTCCATGTTTGCTCCCCATCAGTCTTCCCCACACTTTAGCCAAAATGATTTTTTAAAAGCAAACCAGTCACTCTCATGCTTAAAACCCTTCTACAACTCTGGAGAATAGATAGGAAACTGAAAACTGATTAACTAGGGCAGGGGTAGGGGAGTATGGGTGGGAAGGTACAGAGAAAGGAACAAGACTTTTAATTATCTCTGTATAATTTGTTGTTAATGATAACAAAAAGGAAGAAATTTCAGATGATGTGGAAGGAATGGAACTAAATTCTTCGGTTACAGCACAGGATGTTTTAATGAGCAGCCCTGAAAAAAATACAGCATCACAAAATAATATCTTACAGGAAGAGGAAACTAAAATTTCTCAGTCAGTACTGTTTTGGAACTACATGAATATATTATTCATTTCTAAAATTAAATCAATAAATGGAATTTTAAAAATTACTGCATCACACCACTCTTGAAGGCTAAACTGAACTGTTTCCAATCTACTTACCTTTTTTACCTCATCCCCTACTATATTCTCTTTTAAAGTCTCAGTGTCCTAACAAAACAAAATGAAAACATCTCAGTGCCTCAGCCATACCCAGCTTCTGTCAGTCCCTCATGCTCTACATGCTATCTCTTTCTTCAGGGCCTTTGCACAAATTGTTCCTAGCTCTGCCTAAAACGCCCTTTGCTACTGAGATGGCACTTCTCCTTCCATCTCAGACCACCAGTTATCACTTCCTTAGGGAAACCTTCCTTGACAAGCTCTGTCCCCCATTATGTGCTTTTACAGGACCATGTACTTCTTGACACTCATTGTGGTTCCAGTTCTACCTTTATTGTGTGACCATCTAACTATTATCTACCTCATTGTTTTGACTAAAAGTTCCAAGTGGGGGCAGGGACTGTGCCTGGTATGTTAAGTTAGAGCACAGTTATCAATTATTTGGGAGAAGTTCTAAAACTTGACTGCTCAGTTTTTGTGATTTTTATTTTCAAGGATTTTTGTGGTTTTATATTTCTTTTTTTTTTTTTCAACGTTTATTTATTTTTGGGACAGAGAGAGACAGAGCATGAACGGGGGAGGGGCAGAGAGAGAGGGAGACACAGAATCGGAAACAGGCTCCAGGCTCCGAGCCATCAGCCCAGAGCCTGACGCGGGGCTCGAACTCACGGACCGCGAGATCGTGACCTGGCTGAAGTCGGACGCTTAACCGACTGCGCCACCCAGGCGCCCCGGTTTTATATTTCTAACTCAGCCAAAAAGTAGAAGTAGTAACAATTTAACAATACGAATCCTAAGAAATCTCTCCTATGCTTAACCCAGAATAATTACTCCAAAATTTTAAATTACTAAGGTATCTGACAACATATTAAGGGTGAATGTGTGTATGTGTGTGTTTAAATTAACTCGGGAAGTGCTGTTGCCGGTCTTCATGAGGTTGACTTATACACAAAATTTTCAAGCTTTTCTGGAACATTTTCAAAGATTCGTATTTTACAGACTCTGCTTTGGGAAATGCTCTTTTAGATTTATGCTATATTAGTATTTTATTACAGGGAAGGAAAAGTAGAAGGTGTCAAGGGCAGCTGTTGAGTATGGTCCTAGTAAAAGAGAATAGACAAGGAGTTAGATTAGAAACGGTAGATTTTAGAGAAATTGAAGAAAATCGGCAGAATATTGGTGAATTTGAGATCTGTTCAGTGAAGGTGAGCAATTAAAAATGGTAAATTCAAACTAAGGGAACTGAAAAAATATTTAGTGGTCACCTTTATTCCCACTTTTAATGTTTTAAAATTTAAAATAATTAGGGGTGCCTTGCTGGCTCAGTTGGTAGAGCCTGCAGCTCTTGATCTCAGGGTCATAAGTACAGGCCCCATGTTGGGCATGGAGCCTACTTAGAAAAATAAATTAATAAATGAATAAAAAACAAGTAAAATTTAAAGTAATTAAAATGGCTCCTTATCACTGTAAAATGGCATACAATAAAAATAGATGTATAATACAAATTAAAAGTACCTCCCCAACCCCAAACTCCTTCCCCTCTCCATGGTAATCAGTTTGCAGTTTGGTTTATGTCCTTCTGTGTTTACAAACACTCATCTGTGTATATGTATGCATATGCATGTTTTTAAAATAGGTGGAATTACTCTGTAGATATTGTTCTGTAACTTGCTTCACGTGTATAACCTGTCAGCGATCTACATCTATCTCCTTGTTTTTAGTAGGTGCATAATAATCCATAATTTGTATCTACCATACTTTACAGTGATAATCTTTTTAGTAAGTAAAAAAATTGGATATGGATGAACAATTTAATAAGGTAACATAAGAACAAAGAGTGTTTTAAATTTTTTTTAATAAGTGAAATTGCTGAGGAGAGGGACTCAGTCCAGTTTTCTATTTGATCCTTTTAGTAAGGATCCATATTGTAGTTCATTTCCAGTATGATTTTTAAAAAATTTTTATAATGCTTATTTATTTTTGAAAGTGGGGGAGGGGCAGCGAGAGACAGAGACACAGAATCCGAAGCAGGCTCCAGGCTCTGAGCTGTCATGTCAGCACAGAGCCCGACGTAGGGCTCAAACTCATGAACTGTGAGATCATGACCTGGACCGAAGTCAGACACTCAACCAATGGAGCCACCCAGGCGCCCCTCAGTATGAATTAAATTCAGACTTCTTAGAAACACATTTTCTGGCATAAAAGTATCTCTTTAAAACCATAAATAAATTTCTTTGTGGCCAGATATTTTAAGAGCTGCTTCTTTGTTTTTGAAAAGTTTTATAGAAAAATACCAAAGACATATAAAAACTTAAAAATTCATCCGTAATCCCAATTTTTAAGAAATCTATAAGGCTAGAAGATAAAATTCATGCCTCCAGCTCCTAATTTCACCTCTTTGAGGTACCTAGTGTCAACAGTTTGGGGCATATTCTTTCTGACATTTTCTTGTATTTATGCAGATAATTTCCAAATACGTATATATACACATACCACACTGCTTTTTTCTAATAAAATGGGCTCTTGCTATTCATGTAGGTCTGTAAGTTTTAAAAATTCTGCCCTCCCCACTTCAATAATGTATCGTAGACTTGGGCAGAAAACTTATGATTAATTAAACTTATCTATCTTCTATGTTATCTCCATTTGTTTTCTTGTACTAACAACATTCACAATAACCAGACTCAGAAGCAACTGATTTATTAACTGCATGGCAGTTTATTAATTTATAGTGTCAGAAATATCTGTTATCATAGATTTTGTTCATTTGCTTGGGGCATTCCCACCTGATGGATGAATTACTCAAGAGACTAAATTATAGATAAGAAAGCTGATTGGTGAGCTGAGAATTAGAACAAAAGCAAGGAGGTGTTCTTACAGGATATTTCTATCTAGCTATGGTAGCTCTCTGACTTGCCCTGCGGCTCTTTCTATCTTGACAGCTGGCATGAGTCATCACTCATTGCCTTGAACATGGTTAGGAACATACAGAACAGGCTTCCTCCAGGCTCCTGATGTGAACTGTGCACTGCTCACTGCTCCATTTAAGATATCTGACCAGGTCTTCATTCATCGCCCTTTCTTTATGTGTGGAAAGTGTTGATTAGAATTTGAAGATCCTCCTGATCTGCTTGGTGGAGGTAGGGAAAACCACCTTTGCCTCCACAGCAACTCATTTATGAGAACTTTCTTCAGGTGAGCCCCTGTGGAAGTGACTCACATAAACATCTTGTGACAACTACAGTGCGTCCACCCATTGATTGCCAAATGTCCCCTGATAACCAAAATCACCCCTAGCTGAGAACCTCTGGTATAGAGGGAGGCTGGTTTAGAGTAGAAAGAGCTAGAGAGGAAAACCAGATGGGATATTACATGGAAGTCAACTGAGAAGTGAGGCTTAAGGATGTTAGTTCCTCAGTGGTGTGAGAAAAAACATTGGATTTGTCCTATGTCTTGGTCTCTACTTTCTTACTAATTATGAGACCTTTCATTAGTTGCTTAACCCTCCTGATTGTGAATTAATATGAAGATTAACCTTGTTACTATTATTTTTTAACTTGTGTTCTTTTTATGTACCAGAGTTGTACTGGCATTTTACATGCATTAGAATGTATCCAAAAGTACTCTGTAAATTATAATATTTTGTACAAAAGTAGTGTGCTATCTGGTATGTCTTCCTATTCACTTCTTACCACTGCTTTTATCCCTTTTGACCTTTAAAACTACTGGCAAATAGGGTATTTACCTTTGTACCCTGTGTGTGTGTGTGTGTGTGTGTGTGAATTTCACCATGATTATATTTTCTAGGAATGATCACTTTTATGTAATTATTATATATAAATATAAAAGAGGTGGATTGAAAATTACATTAGAGATTAAAATAGCATTGCTGGGGTGCTGGGTGGCTCATTCGGTTAAGTGTCTGACTCTTGATCTGGCTCAGGTCATGATCTCATGGTTTGTGGGAACAAGCCCCATGTTAGGCTCTGTGCCTACAGTGCAGAGCCAATTTGGGATTCTCTCTCTCCCTCTCTCTGTCCCCCACCCCCCTCCCCAAATAAATAAATAAACTTAAAAAAAAGTAACATTACTTGTAATAAGTAAGAAAATGAGATTTCTTATGATTGAAATAGACTTAAGCAAATTTCTAGGCATGTATCTATTTCATATATTGAATTACACCACACAAATCATTGGGAAACCCCTTTGTTAACACTCTGTATCCAGAAAAATACCTGTTTATTTCTTGTACTTTTGTTTCTTCTTCTTAACTCAATTTCCTTTGATGAGTCAATTAGATTTTTTTGTTCTTGTCTTAACTGCACTCACTTTTGTTTCTCTACTTTAACAGTTTAGTCAGGTATGGTTTCCCTCTATACTCAAATGTTTGCTGAATGAAGGAATAAATTACAGAAGACATGTTATCCTTCTTCCAGCACATTATCTCTTAAAATGATCAGTGACTCTACACTCCAATTTAGAGTTCCCCAATGTAAAATTGTTTGACTATTTATAGCTCTCAGAGTTTCTCCAGAATTTATCCCATGGATTGGATTAGGGGCAGGATTGAGTGAGGTGTCAACGTGATGTCGATTTACTGGACCGCTAGGGGAGTGGCTTTACAATGCTTTAAATATTTGCTTCAGCCCTAGAATTCACTCCAGTGGTCCTAATACTTTGTTGCCTCTCTGGATTGTAGTATTCAGCACCTGCTGTCTCCCACATGTCTGCTAATGATTATGAAAATCAATCTTTGCTGCCTGTTCATGACTTAATTTTCAGATTGTGAATTAAACCTGTCACTCATTGTTGATTTTTTAGTACTCACCTGGCCTACTTTACTTTTCATTTTCTCCTCAGATGTGATAATAATCACATGGATTTGGGATGGGGAGAAGTTTTCTTAACCAATGAGAACATGGAAATCAATGGACTTGTTTGTGATCACTATTACAAAATAGCTCATTCACAATACTATATCAGTTCTTTAGTACTAGAGACCAAGTGTGCTGCTTTTCTCTTCTCTGGCATATTAAACTCTCTCTTCTAGGAAGCAGCCATCTATCCTAACCAAAACCTGCACTTCATGCTGAGATGAGGTCTTCTACTTTATTTTATATATATATTCTACTAACATGTGTCTTCCTTACTCACTGTTGAATCCCTGTCTATATACTTGGATTATATAGGAGATGCATATTTT
Organism: Prionailurus bengalensis; assembly: GCF_016509475.1. Taxonomy (NCBI): domain Eukaryota; kingdom Metazoa; phylum Chordata; class Mammalia; order Carnivora; family Felidae; genus Prionailurus; species Prionailurus bengalensis. The sequence continues at coordinate 81,367,284 of NC_057354.1, read as the reverse complement.
GACCTGGTGAATGGAATAAAACTCAGGTTCTTGTGGTTGTTTATGTTTTGTTTTGATTAATGGTATCATCTGATATAATTTTCTCTTTCCCTTTTCATTTCCACTTAAGTACTGAATCTAAGGTTAGAAGAAATAATTTGAAGAGCCATCTAAAGATTATAGGAATCGTTTCCCAGTTTCTTAAAGAGAAAAGCTCTTTGGTATGAGCTTATTAAAGAAAATGAGAAGGAGAAATGATAAAAGGCAATGGAAAGAAACATGGACTGAGCAGAAATAATAAGGAAGATACTTCCTGTCTGGGAGGGTGTAAGAGAAAAGGACAAGTTTCATTTCCTGTTTTGCCTTAGTCATGTTGTACACAAAGAACAACATTAAAATTGGAACAATTTTGGGAAATCTCATGGGCCTTCTCATTGATTCATCATGTACATCTATTCCCAAGCTCAGATCTATCTGCTTGATAGTGGTTTCCCTTTACTGCTGTCCTCTTTTTCATTTTCTGAGCTGTCAGAAATCTGTAACTCCTTGTAGTGGGATAGGACAGTATCTTGTCCTGCCAAATCTTACAAAGGCCATTTTCATTTTGGTGAGTTAAAAACAACCTTTTAGGGAAACAGGTGGAAACACTTTCCTGTCTGAACTGGAATATTCGTTTCTTGAACTTGAGACCATTTTTTCCTAATTCTGGTTATCTCCGTTACTCTACCCAGGAGTATCTTTGGCACCAGTACTTGGAAACTTTATGCTTTCCCACAGGTTGTTTTATAAAAATGCATTAATTAGCTTATTAATGTATCTATACTTTTTCTTATTTCAAAATCTGGTGTCAGAGATACCTCTAGGCCACAAGACACTTAGAGATAGGTAATGATGGACACACCTTGATCCTAATGAGTACCCAAACTAGGTTTCAGTAAGAGGGCTAATCTGATCTTTTAACAACTCTAAAGTTTGGAATGTCCCAAACCTCAGACCTTGGGCTTCTTTCTCTATCAACTTTTATTGATTGATTGATTGATTAAACAACAGATTTTTTTTTTTCTTCTCACAGTTCTGGAGACTAGCATTCCAAGACCAAGGTGTTGTCAGGGTTGGTAAGGGTTTCTGGTAAGGCCTCTCTTCCTGCAGCTGTCTTCTTACTATGTTGTCATATGGCCTTTCCTCTATGTGTGCACATGGAGAGAGAGAACTCTCTATTGTTTCTTCCTCTTCTTATGAAGATACCAGAAGTTGTGGATTGGGGTGCCACCCATTTGACCTCTCTACTCCTTTTTTTAATTTAAAAAATTTTTTTAAATTTTTTAATTGTTTAAAATGTACATCCAAATCAGTTAGCATATAGTGTGATGGTGATTTCAGGAGTAGAATCCAGTGATTTGTCCCCTACATGTAACACCCAGTGCTCATCCCAACGCATGTCCTCCTTAATGCCTCTTGCCCATTTAGCCCATTTCCCCACCCACAACCCCTCCAGCAACCCTCAGTATGTTCTCTATATTTAAGAGTCTCTTATGTTTTGTCCCCCTCCCTGTTTTTATATTATTTTTGCTTCCCTTCCCTTAGGTTCATCTGTTTTGTGTCTTAAATTACACGTATGAGTGAAGTCATATGATATTTGTCTTTCTCTTCCTAATTTCACTTAGCACTCTAGTTCCTCTACTCATTTTTTAAGAAGAGCTTGTCCAGTTCCATGACTTTTAATACTACCTAAATAACTAAATGACTCCCAAATATATATCTCCAGCCCCCACTTCACCTTAAACTTCAGACTCATTTCTAATTGTCTACTCAATATCTCTACTTTTATGTCCATAGACACCATAAACTAACATGTCCAAAACCAATTTCTTGATACCCCCTGAATAGTGTCTCCTTGGGTGTTCTGTAACTCATTAAATCCAGTTGCTCAGCCCCCACATTTTTTAGTTTTTCTCTTGTATGCCACACCCAGTCCCTAAGCAATTCCTAGTTGATCCCCTTTAAAATATATCTCAAATCTGTCCACATATCATTTCTTGTAGCATTGCCATTTTAGCCCAGCCATCATCTTCTTTCTCTTGCAGTAGCTTCCTAAGGTCTCCTTGCTTATACTCTTGCCCAGCCAGACCCCTCTATAAAACATAAGTTAGGGGCACCTAGGTGGCTCAGATGGTTAGGTTTCTGACTCTTGATTCAGCTCAGGTCATGATTTCAGGTCTTTGGATTCTCTCTCCACCTCCCTCTTTCTGCTCCCCTGCCCCCTGTCAAAAATAAATACATAAGCTGTGAAAAACAACAACAACAACAACAACAACAACAACAACAACAACAACAAAAAACATAAATTAGACCATAATTCTCTGCTGCTTAAAACCGAGTGATTTCTCATTGACCTAACCTGGCCCAACTACCTCTCTAATTTTATCCTCTGTGAATATCACTGTCACTCACTTCCCTCTAGCTTCTCTGGCCTAGCTTTCTTCAGTCATCCTAGGCACATTCTGACCTTAGAGTTTTTGCATTTGCTGTTCTCTGCCTCAGACTCCTTTCCTCCAAATAATCTTTATATTTGTTCAATCTTTATATATATTGTTCAATCGCTTTATATATATTGTTCAATCGCTTCATTTGTGTCTGTACTCAAATGTCATCTCGTCAGGTCTTCTTCTTAATTAGTCATTCTGCTCAAAACAGCATTCTTCTAAAATCCCCATCCTTACTGTGCTTTATTTTTCTCTGTAATTCTTGCTGTTATTTGACATTATATCAAAATATTTTGCCTATTTCCTGTGTCCACACTAGAATGCAACTCCCTGAGGGGAGGTAGGGAAAAGGTTTTGTCTGTTATATGCACTGCTGTATCTTCAGTATCTAGAACAGGGCCTAGCTCATACAAAATACTAATACAGATTTGTGAAATGAATGAATGAATGAATGAATGAATGAATGAATAAGTAGGCTGTGCCAGTCCTTGGAAGGAAAGATTCTGAAGGAATGCTGAAACTCACTGGGCAGGATTCGCAATTCCCAAATCACTGCTCCTATCTCCGTGTGGTGTGTACTGTAGCATATGCACGCTTTCTTCCTGTGCCTGGACATTTCCCCTCTGAATCCTTTCCGGCCTAAATTCCTTCTTTTACCTACTCTCACAGGTTGTACTTTACGTCTCCATCCCACTAAAGTGGTCATATAGAATTAGTTTTATAAGATAGCAGATGCTCATACATAGAAATAGCAACTACCGTTAGGAGATGAGGGCCAGTTCACGATAATGTTGCTGAGAGCAGAAAATAAGGAACAAGAAATTTGAGAGACTTGGGCAAATTAAATTCCAGACTTCTGGAGGAAGTTGCAAATATCTTGGAGACAATATCTTTATGAAACCACAGCAACTGGGAAAGGTGACAAAAGATTGTACTGGTGATAACTCACCTGGAGTCTAGTGTACCATGTCTAGTATTGAGTCCAATCTGGGCACAAGATTTTCAGAAAGACAAAAGAATGTGCTCAGAGATTGCAAATAGTATAATGAGCACACATCATATGAGTACTGGCTGAATAACAGTAACAGTAGTAATTGCAGGGGCTCCTGGGTGGCTCAGTTGGTTCAGCATCTGACTCTTGCTATAGGCTCAGGTCATGATCTCACTGTTTTGCAATAGGGATTCTCTCTCTCTGCCCCTCCCCTGCTCATGCTCTCTTCCCTCCCCTGCCCCCCGCCCCGTCTCGAAATAAATAAACTTAAAAAAATAGTAATAGTAATTGCAAACATTAATATGTGCCGGGCATTATTCTAAATACTACTTGTAAAAAGTTACTTAATGCTCTTCCTATGAAGTAGATATTACCTTTTCAGATGAGGTAATGAAGTTACAGAGAGGTTAAGCAACTCCCACAAGGTCACACAGCTAGTAAGAGGTAGAGCTAGTGCTGATTTCATTCTGATTTCGGAGTCCATGCTTAACACTATGCTACTATCTTTTAGTATTTGAAAGTGTGCTATTGAAGAAAAACTTGGATTACTGTAGGAGTTCTTAGAAGGCATTATTAGCCTTTACCTCAAGGGTCACCACCTTTTTCTCAGTCTCCCCAGTCTCCCCTGTATGTACTCTTATAATAGGACCAGTAATAGCACTTTATTACATTTGTTTTCTTATATCTCTACCTCTATTAACCTATATTTCATCTATTTTGAGGATTATATTTTATTAACTTTTGAGCCACTAAATTCAGTTTAGTGCTTGGCATATAATCAACATTCAGGTTTGTTGAATGAAAAAAATGACCGAGTGATCTCTGAATCGATTAGAACTGTCCAGTGGTAAGATAATGAGCTCCTGATCACTGAAAGTATTCAAGAATAGGCTGATGCTTGAAGGAATGCTGCAGAAGGAAAAGGAACTTATGGAAGTGGAAGATTAGACTAAGTTTCTTTTTAACTATGAATAATCAGATCCTATAATGAGTTAATTATGTTTTTTTTCTTCAAACATTTAATTAGCACTTACTCTGTGCCTGGCATTGTTTAAGCATGGAAGGTACAAAGATACAAGTGGCCTAGCTAGTACCCACAAGGAGCTAGTAGTCAGTGAATAATTAAGAAAAGAGATGCTCAAGAGTATAGGTTAAGGTTTTGGTAGGTAAAAATACATTTAAAACGGCAGATTTTAGAGATGTTTTGAACAAATGAGGAAGGGAGAGAAAAAAGCTGTTACATAGGGGAGAACTAGAAATGAAAGATGACCCTAAAATTACCTGCTTGAGAAGGGAGAATTTAGAAATAAAGACCACATGCTTTGTTGTTATTGGGGAATTCCCCAAAGAGAAATATCAGTGTTTGCCATCAAGGGATATTGCAGAGCTGGATGTAATTCAGTAGAGATTAATTAATTTGTGAATATTTTGAAATTCTTGGAACAAATGTTCTTCTCTTATTAGTCTCCCAAATGAATAAATATGATTACATCTTCCTTGTCCTCTGCACCCTATAGGGGCATTGATGTTAAATGGACAGTCTATTCAGTCACGGGGGACCCTTCAGTTTCTTTTCTTATTCCTGTGCCTGGAATCTGTTAGGCAATGGGGAAGTAGTCGTCTTTCTTTATAATAACCTGGTCCCTCGTGCTGCTCATCTTTCACACATGTCTAAATATGTCTTGACACAGAAACATCCTTTCTAGCTGGGACATGATATCTAGGTAGGTGGGGAATTCCCCTGTTTTGTTTAAAATCATAGTTGTCTTTGAGTTTGGCTAGCATGTTCATGATTAGTTTACTGACAATTGGTTTTTTTCTTCTTATACCATATGCTATTCCATGATTCATCTGCTTTGAGTCTGTTGCCTTGAAGGTGAAACAATTTCTTCCAATGTTGATATTTCATAATCTCATAGATAACAAGCATACGCATATGCATAGTCCTTTCAGAAGTTTTAAACATTTGGAGATGAATGAATTATGTTGCCACCATTGGAAAGGAGCAATATAAAATCATAATGGTAATATCCAGTCATCTCTTGTTGGGGGGTTGGGTGAACCCTGATATTGATAAAGCCTGAGTACTTTACTGTGTTTATCTCTTCTTGAGAAATTGTTTGTGGTATGTATTATTTATTTACAAATTTTAAAGTTTAACATTTTATTTTAATTGCCTTGATTTACATGTATTTTAATATTTTATTTTATTTTATTTTTTTAACGTTTATTTATTTTTGAGACAGAGAGAGACAAAGCATGAACGGGGGAGGGTCAGAGAGAGGGAGACACAGAATCTGAAACAGGCTCCAGGCTCTGAGCTGTCAGCACAGAACTCGACGCAGGGCTCAAACTCACGGACCGCGATATCATGACCTGAGCCGAAGTCGGCTGCTTAACCGACCGAGCCACCCAGGCGCCCCATGTATTTTAATATTTTAAACTGACAAGATCTTTATTTGTAGAAGTGGGGTTTAAAGTCCAAATAAATTGTAACATACACTGTTTGTATTGTAATGGTTGCATCTTTTCTATATTTAATGTCTAGGAACAACTATTTGGAAATCGTCTTTTAATTTCAGATATAAATAGTAATCTTTCAAAATACTAATAGAACACATTATATTTCTGAATGCAGTGCAAAGCATTTATCTCTCCATGAGTATTTTCTAAATGTTTAGATGATTAGACTTCTAATAAACATGAACTAAACTCAGTTTCTGTACATAGCTTTGACCAATGCACTTCTTGTGTTGTATCATTTAGCCACCTTTTCCTATTTACTCAGAATGGCAGTAATTGTTTTCGATGAAGAAAAACTCTTTATAATTTCATGGTATAAATGCTGTGTAAATGTCTGTATAATTTATACATTTGAAGAGAGATTTTTGAAAGACTAATGCTCAGTGTATCTTCCTCCCACTCTTCCTCTTTACCGGGTTTTAGCTCCTCTTTGGTTCAGGTGTGCTGGTGTCCCTAAGCCTCTCTGGGCCGCAGCTGGAGAAAGTAGTGATTGACAGAAGCCTGGTGGGGAAGCTCATCTCAGACTCCATCAGTGATGGTAATTACCCCCATGTGCAAGTCAATTGCCTACATTAACAGTGGGGCAGGAGAAATAGTATGTCAACAGGTACACTAATTATTACCACTGGGGACTTGCAAACACAAGTAATCGCTTATAATAGCAGAGTTACAACCCCTGGGACAAATACAAGTTTTGACTAATATTTAATACCAAAGTTTTTGTGAAGTGTTAGGCTCATATTCTGAGGATTTTTCAGTTTTTCCTTTAAAAATGTGAATGTATTTTCAAAATAGGGTATTTTTTTTTTTTGGTGTGTGTTTTCAAAATTAGCCCCCTATTGTTGACATTTCAAATATTTTTCATTTTCAAATGAATTTTGAAAAAAATAACCCAAATGTGTCAACACAATCACCAGTAAAAAAAAAAAAAGTCTGTAATTTGGCTCGTAGGAAGATTCTTTGTTACCAAAGTCTATGAATACTAACTTTTGAAAGAATTTGGGCAGTATTTCTAAATATCAAAAACCAAAGCCAAATATACAAAGCTGGATTCTTTTAAGTATAACACAACCAGTATGTAATTGCCACAAAGCACATAAAAAAATTTTTTAAGCCAATTATTGAAAAGGTAGGATACTGACATTTATTGAGCCCTGAAAGGCTCTATACTATACCAACCTACTTATTAATTAAAAAAACAACTTTATATGGTATAATTATCTCCATTTTATAGATAAGGAAATTGAAGCTAAGATACTAAGGAACATGCCCATGAATGAGATACTAAGGAACAGCCTGAAAATAACCAAACTGAGATTTGAACCCAGGTTCTAGCTACAGAGCCCATTTTCTTTCTGCTATACTGTGCTGACTCCTGAGGTTTTAAGCTTATATTCTTTTATTGAAGGTAAAAAGGTTTAAGAAACAGGTTGCATTATCATTAGAAATTGAAAATTGTCAGTATCTTAAATTGAATAATCAGAACAAAGTGTGCACCAGTGGAAAGGACAGAGGTGAGAACACAGAAACCTTCCTTCTGCTGTGTGCTCTCACTAGCTACCACTGAATGACTTAGACACAATTTCATCATCTTAGAGGACAGCACTCGGCAGGATGGCTGTAATTAGCAACATTCCTGATAGTAATAAGCTGGGGGGTAGGATTGTAAGTGTGCCATTTCCTCTTCCTTACAGGAACATGGTGCCAAGGAAGCTTCCGATGGAAGAAGTTCCATTTTCATGTCTAATAATTGACCCCTTTGTTGACACTACGAATAAAATAGTGGCTGTGATGATTTTGTCATGTTGATGCTCCTCTATAAGAAATAAAAGACTTCCAACACTATTCATGTCTCTGAGATATCTTTTTTTACTTGTTTCTTTTATTTATACCCCAAATAATACACTCTCATGAGACCATGATAACAATGTGATTTCTTGGCAGTTCTCCAGATTCTCCTGTAATTGTGTAGATATACTGTTGGTTGCTGCTTGCACAGCCAGGGGTGTGGAAGTGAAGAAAAATATATGAAACATTGTATAATTTCATTATGCTAGGAACAATATAAAGTATTTCTCAAATTCCTATTATATGTTTTTATCAATAATTTTTAATATTAGTAGCCCTTTATATAACTCATGAATATTAACTGTCTACCTACTAGTGTGCATAGAAATAAAGCTGTAGAAATATTTTTGCTAATCTTCATTATTAGATATTAACTTACATAATGTGCATATTGAGTATAATATGCTTTGTTTTGTTCAGCTTGTATGCCCTCAAAAAGAAAGTTCATTGATGAAAAATTTAAAATAAAAAAATACATAAGATTGGTGGAGAACACTGATCTATATCCCCTAAAAAAAATCAGTTTGTTCTCGGATGGTTTATATCATATAAATGCAGGATTAAAGGCTAAGCACAAAAAAATGTTTTCATCTTAGATTCAGTATGGAATAGTCTTTATTTTATGCTTTTCTAGCCCTAGTTCCAAATATATCTCATTTGGTGGTTGTCCCCAAACATCAGTGTATCATAAAATGGTCTCAGGATAAAAGGAAAAGTATCAAATCCATGCATCACTAGTTTGATGATTATTGTTTATTCATAGTATCTTTAATATCCTTGTAAAATAATGATATTTGGGAGACTAGTTATTTCAGTTGGTATTTATATTCTGAAAGTAGCTTTTTGTAATATTTCAGTGGAAAAATTACTTCATTATCATTTTATTGTAACTTAGTATTTTACAGTATTTTATCAAATCTTTTTTTTTTTTCCTTAGCTCTTCTTACAGACAACTTTATCATCTTATCATTTTTGGCACAAAACAAACTATGTTTTATTCAGTTTACCAAGAAGATGGGTTCTCCTGATGTTAACAAAAGACTGGAAAAACTCTCAGCCTTGGATTATAAGGTAGAGATTTCAATTTATAGTCATTTTATTAATTATTAAGGTATGCTAGAGTATCACATGGGCTGATACTATGTTCAGTATTTTTGAACAGTTCTAGATTTCTGGAAAACCAGAATTAATTATATGATTAGGGTTGATTTATTAAAAATAGTGGCTCTCCTACCTTTTCTGTTTTAATCTCATTATAAGGGTCTAATAATGACATGTTTGGTACTTATGGAAATCATAGACACATA